>NC_133128.1:38062562-40462562 GCF_048418815.1 Hemitrygon akajei
AAGATATTGAATTGTCGATGCTGATGCAGGGTCTCGGCCTGAAACGTTGACTAGCCCTCTGCCTCCACAAGTGCTGCTTGGCATGCCCACATCCTCCAGCTGTTTAGTTTTTGCTTTCTTTTATCCCTTCTGAGGATGGGAGATTATTGTTGATCTGGAAGTATAAGCACTTTAATACGGGAAACCTCCAAAACTGTGGTGGTAGTGGGCATAATCACACTCAGATCACGCCAATCTGCCTTCCACGAAATGTTGTAGATGGTTTATAAAAAACAATTTCTATTGGAGCCTGCTAATGTCTGACCTGTTGCAAGATTCATGTGGTAATCCTGTAGTCTGAAACCCAAGCAAGACTTGGTTCCATTGCCAGCCTTTGGGCATTGGTGGTTAGGTTATTCGTAAATAGATGTGTCTTAGCAGAAGTACCCATGACGCCTTTCATCACTAGTGACAATTCACAGAATAAAAAACTGACAGTGTAGTAAATCACATACATGTGATTCTGCAGATGCTGGAAATCCAGAGTAACGCACACAGAATTCTGGGAGAACACAGCAGGTCAGGCAGCGTCTATGGAGTGGAGTAAACAGTCATCATTTCAGGCTGAGACCATTTATCAGGACTTTCTATCCCTGTCCAATGCCTCGGTAAAGCTCATGAAGTTGTGGTCACTGACTCTGAATTGCTTTTCCACTGAGAGATCTCCCACCCGACCAAATCTACTATGGCCGCCTCTATCAGCCTGTATATATAATATGCAAGCAGTCCTTTCTGGATGCATCTAACAAATTCCACCTTATCTAAACACTAAGGTGTTGTCAATTAATATTAGGAAAGTTGAAATCACCCATGACAACAACCATGTTACTTTTGCAATTTTCAAAAATCTCTCTCCTGATCTGGACTTAGTGTCTCTAGTGTTATTGGATGGCCTATGAATGCTCCTAGTAGAGTGATTGCTCCCTTCATATTCCTTACTTCCACCCACACTGACTCAGTGGACATCCTCCCTTTCTGCAGCTTTGAAACTATCCTTGATTAGCAATGCCATTCCCCATCTCTTTTACCTTCCTCCCTTTTGAAACAGCTAATTTCCGGAACATTCAGTAGCCATTTCTGACCTTTTGACAGCCAAGTCTCTGTAATGGCCTTAACATTGTAGCCCCATGTATTAATCCATGCTCTAAGTTCATTACCCTTGTTCCTCATATTTCTGTCACTAAAATAGACACATTTCAACCCATCCAACAGACTGCATTAATACCCTATTCACTGCCTATCCTTCCTCACAATTGCTCTGCACACTGAATCTACCTTTACAACAACTGCCCCATCCTCTAACTTATCATTCAGTTTCCCATCCCCCTACCAAACTCGTTTCAACCCTCTCCAACTGCTCTAGCAAACCTGTCTGCAAGGATATTGGTCCTCCTCGAGTTCAGAAGTAACCTTTCCTTTTCATACAGCTCATACCTTCCCCTGAAGAGAACCCATGATCCACAAGTCTGAAACCCTGTTCCCTACACTAGTTCTTCAGCCACATACTTATTTGCCAAATCATCCTACTTTTACCCTCACTGACACATGGCAGAGGCAGCAATCTAGAGATTCTCATCCTTGAGGTCCTGCTTTTCAAGTTCTTCCTTAGCTCCTCATATTATTTCTTCAGGACCTTATCCCTTTTCTTAGTTATATCATTGGTATCACAACTTCTGGCTATCACCCACCCCCTTGAATTAACAATCAGTTGTTGCTGGCTCTGTCTTTGGGTAACAATATGCTCAAATGATAAACTATCCTCTTTTATCTCTATGCTTCCTACAAAATTAAACATTTATATGTCACATTTCATGGGTGCAGTAAATTAAGAAATAATAATATATTTTCAGTCAGAAAAATATCAAGAGGCCAATATTACCCAAAGATCAAGGTTATGTAATTGTAAAGCCTTCACCTCATTCAGGTAAGATAATACTAATATACTGACTTAACAAATTAGAGATTTGTGTATGAGGGATTATGTTAGTAATGTTGGGAGTAGTTCTTCCATGCTGAAGATTCTCTTATATCCTAAACTGAATTTAATACCTTACATAGATTTTTATTAATTTTAGGAACATATTAGAAACAAATACTGTATTTTGTTTGTTGCAACATGAATTTACTTGGTTGTTCAATACAAATAGGATTGTGTTGATGAATTTGCTTTTCTTAATGTGGAAAATTCTCAAGTGCTTGAAGCTCCACATGTTATCCTGATCCTAATTTTTAATTTAAATAAGTTGTCTGAATATCTATGCTGTCTATGAAGTATGAAGGAATACTGCACTTTTGCAGATGCTATGCATTGAACTGGGGCTGGCTCTATCTCCTCAGGCAATTTTGGCATCCCAAAGCATATGTTCAAAGAGGAGGAGGGGAATGGTTGTTCAGACACTTTCAGCCAGCATTATTCTGACAGATTGTTTGGTCATTATTAGAATACATTTGTTGGTCTTTGCCAAATTAACTCCAAAATTTCTCATTTTACAATGGTGATTGCACCCTTTTTAAAGTCCCTACATTGGCTTTAGATTGCTCTGAGAGACACTGAAGTGAACATGAAAGATGCATTTGAAATTCATGTCATTTTTTTTTTGCTACATTGACATATCAAGCACAATTTTTAGGAGCTTGTTTACTTTCTATGTTATTCCATCTAAATAATTTCATTTCATTTTCCCACATGTTGTCATTGCTTATATTCCTTCTGGTAGCCCCCAACTTGATGTTATAAAGATCGAGGTCTCGAATTTCTGGTAATTGCTCCCCCTTCATCATTCCCATTTTCTGTATCCATTTCTCACCTTCTCACCTTGTCTCCTTACCTGCTCATTGTCTCCTTCTGATGCTCCTCCCCTTTACCTTTCTTCCATAGTCTTCTATAGTCTCCTATCAGAGCCCTTTATCTCGTTCACCAATCAACTTCCCAGCTCTTCATTGCACCCCTCCCCTTCTCCCAGCTTCACCCATCACCTACCACCATGTACTTCTTCCTCCCCCCTCCCCACTTTCTTACACTGACTTCTCCACTTCCTTTCTAGACCTGAAGAAGGGTCTCAGCCTGAAACATAGACTGTTTACTCTTTTCCATAGAAGCTGCCTGGCCTGCTGAGTTCCTCCAGCATATTGTGTGTGTGTTGGTTTGGATTTCCAGCATCTGCAGATTTTCACATGATTTTCATTACTAATTTTTTGTTTAATATTCTCTTGAAGTTTGACATTAATGCTTTTAAACAATGGATTATAAATCAAAGGCATTGTACTTAAATTTCTGTCTCCTAATTTCTAGGCAAAAATCTCAGTGAATGTCTCCCTGGCAAGCCATTCCTTTCACCAGCTGGATTTTATTATCAGGATAAATGGATATCAAAGACCTGTAGACTTCAAAACTTTGACACGCCAGCAAATGTTATCAGCTGTCTTCGTGGGAAATTTGTTTATATTTTTGGAGATTCCACTATACGTCAGTGGTTTGAGTATTTGATACGTTTTGTACCAGGTCAGGATTCCCATTTCTCATTATTCATTGTAGTCTAATGCTTTAGGCTTTATATTTACTCCAATTCATAATCAAGTCTGTGTTCTTCTCGTGCAACTTACACTTTCTTGCACATGAACATTTTATGCTTCTTGAGGATGAATAGCGTTACCATTTCTCCATAAAACACCTAAGCTGCAAGGACACGTACAATCTCTGAATTATACAAAATAGGCAATAATACTTCCACACAGAAAAAAAACCTGACAAATATTATAATAAAATCCACCAGTTAAAAGTAGACAATTGGAAACTTTGGGTGTGCATGCAAAGACGGCTCATCATGAACCCACCAATCTCAGACTTGCACACTGGGAGGAAAAGCTGTAATAATTCATGGAATTCAAAGTGCTGACAATTATGAGGTATTTTTTCAATAAAAGAAATGTCTTCAGTTTGAGCTTCTCCAAGGACAACCATATTTTTTGCCTGTCCAAATTACATCAATAGATCTTATTTGGTTCTAGCCGGGTAATAGCTCCCAGAAATACTTACAAAGGTCTTAATGTATGATCAGTTGAGAACAATGCTTGAAACAAGTCAATTTTGTTCTACTTGCTAAATATACCAATCACAATATCTGGGCTAACAGTAACAGAAAGTAGCAAAGCCTACAAAAAAGTAGTGGATATGGCCCAGTCCATCACATGAAATGATTTTCCACTATTGAGCATGTCTACACAGAGTACTGTTGAGTGAAAGCAGCTTCCATCATCAAGGAACCCCACCATCCAGGTCATGCACTCTTTTCACTGCTGCCATCAGGAAGAAAATACAGGAGCCTCAGGACCCACACCAACAGGTTCAGAAACAGTTCTTACTCCTCAACTTGAGAGGATAACTTAACTCAACTTCACTCACCCCATCATTGAACTGGTCCCATAACCTCTGGAAACCTTTGCTTTCCTTTTGTGTTTGCACTGTTTGTTGTCTTTTGTATATTGGTTATTTGTCCATCCTGTTAGATGCGGCCTTTCATTGATTCTATTGTGTCTCTTGTAGAGGGGTTAGTGGTGGGATGCATTCCGAGAAGATAATCCATCTCACAGTTTTCCATAGCATGAAGCTGTGACCACCTGCACATGCATCAAGAACCTACATTGGAAAATAATGTATTTATTTATTTAGTGCCTTTCCTAAATAAATTCCATGAGAGCAAATTTCCTACTGTACCTCAAAATATTGAATTGTGATTCATAAAGTCTATAAAGACAAATTTACATTATTCCAATGGTTGTAACATGGAGGTCACCTGTGTACTTGGAATTAGAAGAAGGAAAAGTGGTACAAATCATGATTGAAAGCTCTTCATCAGAATGTACGCATCATTCATAACAAGTGATTCAGCAACAGAAATTCAACTAAATGGGAACCATCTAATAACTTTTACTGGAAGATGATTGTAAAATGATCATTGTTTTTAAATATTCCATGATGCTTAACTTTGAGAGGAGAGAGGCAAAATGTAAAAGATGAAAGAACTCAGAGGAATGGAATATGGGCAGTAGTGGTGAAGAATTATAAATCAGAAAATAAAGTAAATTTAGTTTTGATGGAAAAAAAAGTGGGAGGAAACGTTTTGGGTTGAAATGTCATGAAGTCATGATGTCTCCCACAGATGCTGTTCAGACCACTAAGTTCCCCCAGCAGATAGTTTGTTGGAAATGATAATGTAGGGTATTAAATAAATTAGGAAATTGGAGACAGGAAATTGTGACAAAGTCAATACAATAATCATAGGTGACTTTACATATAGACTAGATTTATCAAATTAACAATATAGTATAAGGATGAATTCATAGAGTATAGAACAGATGTTTTCCCACAGCAGTGCAATAAGGAGTCAGTGAAGGAACAGAAACTTTTAAATATACTGTAACACTAAGTATCTGGTGATCTCCCTCTACACCAATGACTGCACCTCCTCCAACCCCTATGTGAAGCTTTTGAAGTTTGCAGACGACACTACTGTCATCGGACTCATCCAGAATAGTGATGAGTCTGCATATCGACAGCAGGTGGACCAACTGGTGCTCTGGTGCAGTCGGAACAATCTGGAGCTGAACACACTCAAGACAAAGGAGATGATAGTGGATTTCAGGAGATATCCCCTCGCTATGTCTCCCCTCACAGTCCTCAGCAGCCCTGTGTCCACCGTGGAGAACTTCAGGTTCCTGGGAACCACCATCTCTCAGGATCTGAAGTGGGAGCAGAACATCAGCTCCATCCTGAAGAAAGCCCAGCAGCAGATGTATTTCCTGCGGCTCTTGAGGAAATATGGTCTGCCTCAGGAATTGCTGCTGCAGTTCTACACTGCAGTCATTGACTCTGTCCTGTGCACCTCCATCATTGTGTGGTTTGGAGCCGCCACCAAGCAGGATAGAACCAGACTACAGCGCACAGTGAGGACTGCTGAGCGCATCATTGGAGCCTCCCTGCCCTCTATTGTGGACCTGTACTCTTCCAGGTTGAAGAAGAGGGCGGGGAACATCATAAAGGACTCCTCCCATCCTGCGCACGGTCTGTTTGATCTGCTTCCATCTGGTAGGCGCTTCAGATCCCTCCAGACTAAGACTAATAGGCACTGGAGAAGTTTTTTCCCTACTGCGGTCACTTGGCGGATAACTGTCAGCTAACTATTACTTGGATTGCACTACCTGTATGTATAATCTATATTTTCATTTATATTTATCATTATTATTGTTATGAGCAGAGAGACAACATCTGCCGGAAGTAAATTCCTTGTATGTGCCTAGGTACTTGGCGATTAAAGTCTGATTCTGATTCTGATTCTGATTCTGATTAAGTAAGCAATTTTAATGCCCTGGTTATGATTTTTCCTGCTGTGCTTTGAGGTATTTCATTTTACTATTTATCTGTAAAACTAGTATGTCCTGCTGGTAGAATGTTTTGGTTTCAGCTAAAGACAAGGAGCCATATTGTTCAACTTAGGAATGTTGTGTCAGCCAATCAGGATGGTAGGATTGGGAGAAGGTTCTAGGGAGAGCTAGAATGACAGAGATTTGTGATGGACAGTGGTGGGGTTTGTGGTCTTTTGGCGGGAGATGCAGAGAAGAGAAGATCGGGAAGAGGTGATTGGAAGGAGTGTTTTGTGAGATGGAGTCCAAGATGGGAAGCTGTACTGGTGACTGGTGATGAGAATGCAGTGCTGTGAGTAATGGTTATACCCAGCTTTTGGAAGAGATGGGCTTCAACGGTCATTTAGATCTGTCTAACTGTAAAGGGCCCTTTAATTTTATTCTTTATTTTCTTTTTCTTAATAACTGTTTGATAAAGCTGAAATTGGTAACATACTTTCATATTTTATGCTAGTGTGTGATTTGTCATTTCTTGGTGATGGTTAATTCCGTATGGGCAATATTTATGCAGCATTAGCTCAAATCCGGGTACTGATAATCAGAATATCCCAACTCCCCTGTTTGGTTAAGCTCCAATCATACAGACTCTAGACTTATATTGTTATAAAGGTGGCCTCTTCACTGCTGACTCACATGGCAGTTAGCAGAGTTAGTTATCACACCAAATTTGTATATGAGCCCGGTGAGAGGGTTACATTTGTGGGAGATTGTCCAGGATTCAGTGAATAATATGTGAGTGCTGTTTAAGTATTGTTAAGTGGTTTGTGTATTTAAGCCTGTGTCAGTGAAAGTGATGAAGGTACTTTATTATAGACGCCACAGGAATTAAGATATGTTGTGATTTGGAGAGATTATCCACAAATAATACTTGTGTTCTGAGCGGGGTGGATATTCAAAGTCCTGATGAACTGCTAATTAGAGTACGGAGTTCTGTAAAAGTATTGAGGAAAGTCACATTGGTTGAATGGCAGTTAGATCAATTGGCTGGTAAGAATGTCATGTTAATCCAGACTAGTAGTGACGTAACTGAAGTTGCGCTGCCTGGAGAGGGCCATCCTTACTTGTAGTGAAGTGGCCATGTAGCTGAGGGTAAAAACGTTAAAGATGAATTGTAAGTTGCTGAGAGTGAAGACTTTAAATACAAGTTGATCTCGTTTCTGCAAAGTGAGAGATAGAAGTTGTCTGATGTGAAAGGTGGAATAGGTCCTTGTGCAGCTGAATTAAATTCTGAGCTGGTTTCAACAATTACTATTGATAAATGCAACACATACCTGTGGAGACTCAAAGACCATAGGTTGAGAGTGTTTTCTGAAGTCAAGCCACACAGATGGGAGTTTTGCAGGATGGAGTGAAAAACCTGCAAGCCGAGGTTTCTTGGTTGATGTCGGCTAGTGCTGCCACCAAGCGTGACAAGTCCAATAAGAAAGTGAACCCACCAGTAGGATGTACTAAGCAGAGAGCTGCTGCTGACAGTGGCTCTGAACAAGGGAAGCGACCAGTATTTTACATTACCACTGTGGTGAGGATGGACATTTCAAGCAGGAGCGCAAAGGACAAGAAAACCTTTGGAAAATAACTTTAAAGTTGCTTAAACAGAAAAGGAAGTCAGGAAGCTTCAGAGAGACCCAGTAAGAGAACAACCTGGCACCTCGAAGAACGGGAGTGCCTCTAGTGTTAAAGCAATGTGCGCGTTTTCCACAGTGGGGAAATCAGAGGCAAGACTATGGCAGGATAGAGCTGTGGATCATTTGAGAGCTTCTGGTTGTGCTATTCCACAGGCATATTGCAACTTAACTGCTCTGGATACAAAGCAGTTGCCTGCCTTGAGTCCTGTGGAATTGGCAGCAGCCCAACCCTTGTACAGTAAAGGTGCCATTTAGTCATCTGTTGCCAAAGGGAGTATGGCCCAACTTGAAAAGACAAAACACCCTACCAATGAGGGAATGGAGCAAGCTGGAGTTGAGGAACCAAGTTTTATACAGGGTCACATCTCCTCCAGAAAATCCTTGGCGTTCCCAGTGGTTTCAGGTAAAGATACGGAGCCGTATTGTTCAACTTAGGAATGGTTAGTCAGCCAATCAGAATGGTGGGATTGGGAGAAAGTTCCAGAGAGCTGGGCAGAGAGAGATTTATGACAGACAGTGGTGGGGTTCATGGTCTTCTGGTGGGAAATGCGGAGGAGAAGGTAAGGAAGAGGCTATTGCAAGGAGTGCTTCACGAGATGGAGTCCAAGATGGGAAGTTCTGTCAGTGATTAGTGATGAGAATTCAAAGCTGTGAGTAATGGCCATACCCAGCTTTTGAAGGAGATGAGGCTCCAATGGTCTTGTGCACATTTAGACTGGTCTAACTGAAATGGGGCCTATTAGTTTTGTTCTTCCTTTTCTTTCTCTCATTATCTGTTTGATAAAGCTGAAATTGGTAAATATACTTTCTTTATAATTTTATGCTGGTGTGTCATTTCTTGGTGATGGGTAATTCTGTAAGGACAGCATTCACTCAAATCAAGGTTCCGTTAATTGGAACATCCCAACTTTCCTGTTTGTTGAACCCCAAATCATACTGACCCTAGATGTATATTGTTATAAAGGTGGCCTTCTCACCACTGAGTCACATGGCTGTTTACAGAGTTAGCTACCGAGCCAGGTTTGCATCTGATCCTGGTGAGAGGGTTACACGATGATCATAATATAGAATTTTATATAAAGATCGAAAGTGATTGAACACAATTGGAAGCTGTCTTCTAGCTGAATATAGCAAACTGAACAGAGTCAAGGAAATGTTGGGAAAGGGCTTCACTGACTATTATAGGTTGTCCATGGCAAGAGAAAAAGAATAAACACAAGCAATTTTGTGAATGCTGAATATTCAGAGCAACACACACAAATGGTTGGATGAACTAGCAGGTCTATGGAGGAGAAAGCAGTCGATATTTCAGGTTGAGTCTCTTTATCAAGACTGCAATCGAAGGGAAGAAGCCTTTTTACTGAGAAAGAATTTGCTGCAATGTCTACTTAGGCTGCAAGTAAAGTATTATTTATAAACTAACAATGGTTAACTTTAAAAACAATCAGAAATAGCTGACAAGTAATATACAAATATTGAGACAAATAAGCTAGGACAGTGGTAAAGCTTTGGAATGTAAAGGTAATATCGATTCAAATGAAAAGTGTACCCTGCTGAAAAGATAGATAGATAGATAGATAGATAGATAGATAGATACTTTATTCATCCCCATGGGGAAATTCAACTTTTTTCCAATGTCCCATACACTTGTTGTAGCAAAAACTAATTACATACAATACTTAACTCAGTAAAAAAATATGATATGCATCTAAATCACTATCTCAAAAAGCATTAATAATAGCTTTTAAAAAGTTCTTAAGTCCTGGCGGTAGAATTGTAAAGCCTAATGGCACTGGGGAGTATTGACCTCTTCATCCTGTCTGAGAGCATTGCATCGATAGTAACCTGTCGCTGAAACTGCTTCTCTGTCTCTGGATGGTGCTATGTAGAGGATGTTCAGAGTTATCCATAATTGACCGTAGCCTACTCAGCGCCCTTCGCTCAGCTACCGATGTTAAACTCTCGAGTACTTTGCCCACGACAGAGCCCGCCTTCCTTACCAGCTTATTAAGACGTGAGGCGTCCCTCTTCTTAATGCTTCCTCCCCAACACGCCACCACAAAGAAGAGGGCGCTCTCCACAACTGACCTATAGAACATCTTCAGCATCTCACTACAGACATTGAATGACGCCAACCTTCTAAGGAAGTACAGTCGACTCTGTGCCTTCCTGCACAAGGCATCTGTGTTGGCAGTCCAGTCTAGCTTCTCGTCTAACTGTACTCCCAGATACTTGTAGGTCTTAACCTGCTCCACACATTCTCCATTAATGATCACTGGCTCCATATGAGGCCTAGATCTCCAGTAAGTCTGAAGACTGGGGACATTTCAGAAGCCTGCAGAACAATACAGATGGAAAGGAAAAGAGTGTGAGGACTTCCATGTAAAAGTAAATATGAAAAGATTATCCAAAATTAATATGGTTCCTTTATAAATTGAGACACAAAATATTATACCAAGCATAATGGTGAACTGTAAAGAAGTTAAATAAATATCATGAAATAATGCAAGAGTAGACTCTTTTTCATGAATTCTACAGAGCCCCAATGAGACTTTGTGTGGGAAATAGAGTGCGGAGGAAGAAGATACTTGTGTGAGATGGAGTTTAGTGAAGATTCACAATTGATTTCTGGGAGCTTGGATCTGTCATAATAAGAGAGATCATGTTGATTAAACCATACTTTTCTGAGTTTAGTAGAATGCATGGCTCTGTCATGGCAACACAGAAAATTCTTAGGGACAGTCAGGGTAATTTCAGTGGAGTGTCCATAACCAGAAGTTACTGTCTCAAAACATGGGGCTGGCCATTCAGGACAGAGATGAGAAAACATTTGGTCACCTGGCAGACAGTGAATCTTTGGTTCTCACAAATAGGCTACCCAGAAGAGTTGCAACTCCTCAGATGAAGTGTGTTTTCAAAAAAAGACCATAAGACATAGGAGCAGAATGAGGCCATTTGGCTGCTAGTGTCCCTTTCCGATCATCTTTGGCCAGCTCCCCTCTCATGCCTCTTTCATCCTTCTACTCCACTGTAATACTGATACATTTGACTTCAGCTGCTCCCTCTCAAATAGCAGGACGAATTCTATCATATTATCAGAATCAGAATCAGACTTTAATTGCCAAGTACCTATGCACATACAAGGAATTTACTTCCGGCAGATGTTGTCTCTCTGCTCATAACAATAATAATGATAAATATAAATGAAAATATAGATTATACATACAGGTAGTGCAATCCAAGTAATAGTTAGCCGTCAGTTAACCGGCAGTTAACTGTTCAGCAAAGTGACCGCAGTCGGGAAAAAACTTCTCCAATGCCGATTAGTCTTAGTGTGGAGGGATCTGAAGCACCTACCAGACGGAAGCAGATCAAACAGTCCATGTGCAGGATGGAATGAGTCCTTTATGATGTTCCCCACCCTCTTCTTCAACCTGGAAGAGTACAGGTCCACAACACAGGGCAGGGAGGCTCCAATGATGCTCTCGGCAGTCCTCACTGTGCGCTGTAGTCTGGTTCTATCCTGCTTGTTGGCAGCTCCAAACCACACAATGATGGTTCCTCACCTTAACTGATGGTTCCAAGGGCTCCTCACCTTAAGCTCCCTAAGCAAATCCAGCTCATTACGCAACACTCAGTCCAGAACAACTGATCCCCTATTGGGCTCAACCACAAACTGCTCTAAAAGCCATCTCGTAGGTATTCTACAAATTGTCAGTTGTTGCTCCTTTTCACACCTTGGGCAGTATGTTTTGCCATTTCCATAAGACCATAAGACATAGGAGCAAAATCAGGCCATTTGGCTCATCGAGTCTGCTCCACCATTCAGTCATGGCTTATCCTTTACTTTTCCCTCTTCAGCCCCACTCCCCCACATTCTCCACATAACAATAGACAATAGGTGCAGAAGTAGACCATTAGGCCCTTCGAGCCTGCACCACCATTCTGAGATCATGGCTGATCATCTACTATCAATACCTGGTTCCTGCCTTGTCCCCATATCCCTTGATTCCCCTATCCATAGGATACCTATCTAGCTCCTTTGATGCATTGTCCAATCAAGAACCTATGAATCTCCATCTAAAATACACCTAGTGACCTGGCCTCTACAGCCGCCCGTGGTAATAAATTCCACAAATTCATCACCCTCTGGCTAAAGAAATTTCTCTGCATCTCTGCTTTAAGTAGATGCCCCTTTATCTTGAGGCTGTGTTCTATTGTCCAAGATTGTCCCACCATGGGACAAAATCCTTTCCACATCAACTTTATCTAGGTCTTTCAACATTCTTAAGGTTTCAGTGAGATCCCCCCTCATCCTTCTAAGTTCCAGCGAGTACAGACCCAGAGCTGTCAACCATTCCTCATATGTTAACACTTTCATTCCCGGAATCATTCTTGTGAAAACCCTCTAAATCCTCTTCAATACCCTCATATCTTTTCTTAGATGTAGAGCCCAAATCAGTTCACAATACTCAAGGAGAGGCCTCACCAGTGCCTTATAAAGCCTCAGCATCACATCCCTGCTCTTGTATTCTAGACCTCCTGAAATGAAAACCAAAAAAAAGGATGCTTTCATCCCCACCCACTGCCAATGCTATAACCATGCCAGTAACTTTCCGATAATACCATGGTTCCGAACTTGGTAAGCAGCCTCATGTGTGGCACCTTGTTAAAGGCCTTCTGAAAATCCAAATATACAACATCTACTGCATCCCCTTTATCTATCCTACTCAAAGAATTCCAACAGATTCAACAGGCAATATTTTCCCTTAGGGAAAACATGCTGATTTTGTCCTATCTTGTCCTGTGTCACCAAGTATTCCATCCCCTCATCCTTAACAATTGACTCCAACATCATCCCAACCACTGAGGTCAGGATAACTGGTCTATAATTTCAATCCTGCTGCCTTCGTCCTTTCTTTAAGAGTGGAGTGACATTTGCAGTTTTACAGTCCTATGGCACCATGCGATAGTCCAAAGATTTTTGAAAGGTCATTACTCATGCCTCCACAATCTCTACCACTACCTTTTTCAGAACCCTAGAGTGCAGTTCATCTGGTCTAGGTGACTTATGTACACTTAGGCCTTTCAGCTTTTTGAGCCGTCGTTGTCATGACTATCCCTCGAGGTCAAGGATGATGGTCTTCGTTCCATTGATCTATTGTGGCCCACAGAGTGAAGACACCTGTACGTGTATTTGTTTAATGTGTACTTGATGTTGCACTCCAAGAAGAACACGATACTTCACAGATCAATCAAATGATTCCAATGGCATGGAAACCACGACGATTGGAGCTGATGAATTTGTTGCAGCCTTCATCTGCCTTCACAGCCATTGAGTTCCAAGTAACTTCATCCATCTGTTCCACCACTGAGGTCTTGTTCGAATTGTTCTTTGTCAGAGACCTCACCCTCGACCTTACCGCCATGGATGACCCTGCCAGGAGCGTAGCTCCAGTCGGCATCACTCTCAGAATCTCAGGACCACACAAACTTCTCCACCACGACAAGGTGGCAATCCATGGAGAAGCTTTTTGAGCATCTTCTCCCTTGTAATAATAACTGCAATCACTTCTCTTCCTCACCCACTTCAACATTTGGCATACTGCTAGTGTCTTTCACAGTGAAGACAGATACAAAATACTAATTTAGTTCATCTGCCATCTCCTTGTCCCCCATTATTATTTCTCCTGTCTCATTTTCTAGCGGTCCTATATCCACTCTCATCTTTCTTTTATTTTTTTACGTACAGTGGCATGCAAATGTTTGGGAACCCCTGGTCAAAATTTCTGTCACTGTGAATAGCTAAGTGAGCAAAAGATGAACTGATCTCCAAAAGTCATAAAGATGAAACATTCTTTTCAACATTTTAAGCAAGATTAGTATATTATTTTTTGTTTTGTACAATTTTAGAGAGAAAAAACGGAAAGGAGAACCATGCAAAAATGTGGGCACCCCAACAGATTTGAGCTCTCAGATAACTTATACCAAGGTCTCAGACCTTAATTAGCTTGTTAGGGCTATGGCTTGTTCACAGTCATTGTTAGGAAAGGCCAGGTGATGCAAATTTCAAAGCTTTATAAATACCCTGACTCCTCAAACCTTGTCCCAAAAAGCAGCAGACATGGGCTCCTCTAAGCAGCTGCCTAGCACTCTGAAAATTAAAATAAATGATGCCCACAAAGCAGGAGAAGGCTATAAGAAGATAGCAAAGCATTTCAGGTAGCCGTTTCCTCAGTTCGTAATGTAAATAAGAAATTACAGTTAACAGGAACGGTGGAGATCAGGTTGAGGTCTGGAAAACCAAGAAAATCTTTGGAGAGAACTGCTCGTAGGAATGCTAGAAAGGCAAATCAAAACCCTTGTTTGACTGCAAAAGACCTTCAGGAAGATTTAGCAGACTCTGGAGTGGTGGTGCAGTGTTCTACTGTTATTTTGAAACTGTAAAAGATGGAAATAAAAAAAGTAATCTTGCTTAAAATATTAAAGAAATGTGTCAACTTTAACTTCATGCCTTTTGAAAATCAGGTCATCTTTTACTCACTTAACTATTCACAATAACAGAAATTTTGACCGGGGTGTCCAAATTTTTATATGCCACTGTACTTGAAAAAGCTTTTACTATCTACTTTGATCTTGTTGTTAGCTTGCTTTCAGATTTCATCTTTTCCCTCCTGATAATTCTTTTAGTTGCTCTCCGAGGTTTTTAAAAGCTTCCCAATCCTCTATCTTATGGCTAATTGTTGCTTTGTTGTATGCCCTCTCATTTGCTTTACTTCCCTTGTCAACCACAGTTGTACTATTTTGCTATTTCAGTATATCTTCATTTTTGGAATACATCTATCCTCTTCCTTCCTCATTTTCCCCAGAAACTCACACCATTGTTGCTCTGCTGTCATCCCTGCCAGCATCTCCTTCCAATTTGCTTTGGCCAACTCCTCTCTCAAACCTCTGCCACTGAAATACTGCTATGTCAGACATTACTTACTCCCTATCAAATTTCAAGTTGAACACAATCATATTGTGATCATTGTCTCCCAGGGTTCTTTTACCTTAAGTTCCCTGAGCGCCACCAGTCCATTACATAACACCTAATCTAGTATAGCTGATCCCCTAGTAGGCTCAACGACAAACTGTTCTGAAAGGCCATCTCGTAGGCATTCAACAAACTCACTCTCTTGAGATCCATTACCAACCTGATTTTCCCAATCGACCTGCATGTTAAAATCTCTTGTGACTATCATAACATTGCCTTTTTGACATACCTTTTTATTTCCCATTGTAATCTGTGGTCCACATCCCATCTACTGATGGGGTTCTTTTACCTTTGCAGTTTCTTGACTCAACCCCCAAAGACTGAACATTTTCCAATCCTATATCACACCTTTCTTCTGCTTTGATGCCGTTCTTCATCAGCAGAGCCATGCACCCCCTCTACCTACCTTCCTATCCCTCTGATACAACGTGTAACCGTGGACATTCTGCTCCTGACAACAACCATCCTTCAGCCATGATTCAGTGATGGCCACACCATTATACCTGACAATTTATAAAAGTGCAACAAGATCATCCACTTTATTTCTTATACCGTATTTGCTACCCTTTTTAATTCTGCATCCCTCATGCACTGATACTCACACTACTGGCTCCAATTTGCTCCTATGATCTGCCTGCCCTTCCAGACAGTCTGACTGTATGCTATCTTTGTTATTTCACCATCCGTCCAATCCTGAGTCCCTTCACTCTGATTCCTATTCCCCTGCCAAATTAATTTAAACACTCCCCAACAGCTGTAACAAACCTGCCCATGAGTATATTGGTCCCCCGACCCTTCAGGTGCAACCCGTCCTTTTTGTACAGCTAATACCTCTCACAGAAGAGATCCGAATGATCCAAGAATCTGAAGCCCTGCCCCTGCACCAGCTTCTCAGCCACACATTTATCTGTCAAATCATTCAGTTTCTACCCTCACTGGTGTGTGGCACAGGCAGCAATCCAGAAATTACTAACCTGGAGGTCCTGTTTCTCAGCCTTCTGCCTAGTGCTCTAAATTCTCTCTTCAGGACCTCTTCTTTTCCTTCCTATGTCATTGGTACCAAGATATCTGGCTGCTCTCCCTCCCCCTCCAAAATGCAGTGGGTGCGATCCAAGATGTCCCTGACTCTGGCACCTGGGAGGCAACATAGCATCCGGGTGTCCCGTTCACATCCACAGAATCTTCTGACTGTTCCTCTGACTATTGAGTCCCCTCTCACTACCGCTCCCCTCTTCACCCTCTTTGCCTTCTGCACCACAGACACATGCTCAGACCCAGTAACCTGGTCTCCATGGCATTCCTCTGGGAGGTCATCCCCCAACACATTATCCAAAACAGTATACTTATTATTGAAGGTAATGGCCATAGGGGTGCCCGACACTAGCTGCCTATTCACATTTCCATTTCTCTTAACAGTCACTCAGCTACCCAGCTCCTGCAATTTAGGGGTGACTACTTCCCTATAATGATCTCCTCACTCTCCCGTAAAAGCCGAAGGTCATCCAGCTGCTGCTTCAGATCCCTAACATGGTCTTCAAGCAGCTGGATGCACTTCACACAGATGTAGTTTCCTGGGAGACTCTGGGTCTCTCAGGTCTCCAACATCCGGCATGAAGAACACACAACAACCATTTACTACACTCAGTGCAGTAAGAGAAAAAAAGACTATGATGCTTAGATATGAGTGGATTTGGAGATGGTACTGGAAATGGGAATTGGGGTTACCCATGATTTTATTGGATGAGAAAACAATAATATAACATTAAATGGCCTACTCCTGCTCACTTTCTTATTTTAGGAGTTTCCTTCCAGTGGCTTGGCTGGCTCTATGCCTCTTCTGCCACAGCAGAACACTGCAACATGACAGGATCATTATTGCTCCAGGAGAGAAGCATTGACTTGCATGATGGTCTTCATATGGATCAAACATAGTGTGAACATTGAGGGGCTCATTGCAGGGAGGAGTACCTCTCAACACAACACACAGACAAATGGCCATTTTCAGTGAGATCAGTCAAAATCTTATTGAATGACCGAGCAGACTCAAGGTGCCAAGTGGTTGAGTCCAGCTTTGATTTATTATGTTCTTTGTTTCCTGCAGGGAAGACTTCACATCACAGGGTAAATGGTTTATGCAGCAGCCTGGAGAAATAAATTAACCAGTAACTGACCTGTAGGGAGTCGATTCCTTTAAATGGTACAGGTAGAGGTCCCTTCCTCCTGTTGAGCAAGTGTTGCTCTACATGTGGTTAAAGTTTAAGCCAGAACTTGAATTTCAGTTGAACAGTTCTGTAATCATGCTGGTAAATGGCATGTTCTGCTAATTCAATAAACATACTTCCAGCAGACATTCATTGCTGCCCAACAACTTCAACCTGACAGCATTTTCAGCTGTTCTGCCTGGAAATAGTTATGCTCACTGCCTCTTCCATTCTGAGAATCTAAGACCTCTCAAAAGCAGATGTAAAAATCTGAATTTTACATGACAGAATTCCATGAGATGCATGCAAAGTTTAGCATCAAAACATTGTATTATTTCAATGTACTAAGTATTACCACAAACAGAAGGTAACAAATGGTTGAAATTATTTTGAATTTGGTTCAAATTAATTACTCACCAATGACATCTCTCTGAAAGTTCCCATGGTTGATTATCTGTTCTCAGTCATCTCAATCTATGTATAGTTTTTGACAATGTATTTCACTCCTTAATTCATCCTCGCCATGTCTCATCCTTGGCAATCCAACCATAGCCAGAGTACTTACAACACTGCAGTTTCTCTTTAAATAACAACTATATAATTGTGGAATCTTTCATATCACTGTCATTGACTATCTTTGCCTTCAACACGAGGTACATTGGTGAAATTTTCTGAAGAGGTTACATGAAGTTTAACATCACTGCTGAAGACCAATGCTTTCAGCCTCTCCACTACTGGACATAGAATGAAAGATGTACACAACTGTGCAAAAGTCTTTGGCATGTATATATAGCTAGGGAGCCTAAGATTTTTGCACAGACAGACAGACAGACAAACAAACATACTTTATTGACCCCGAGGGAAATTGGGTTTCCTTACAGCCGCGCCAACCAAAAATAGTGTAGAAATATAGCAATATAAAACCATAAATAATTAAATAATAATAAGTTAATCATGTCAAGTGGAAATAAGTCCAGGACCAGCCTATTGGCTCAGGGTGTCTGACACTCTGAGGGAGGAGTTGTAAAGTTTGATGGCCACAGGCTGGAATGACTTCCTATGACGCTCAGTGTTACATCTCGGTGGAATGAGTCTCTGGCTGAATGTACTCCTGTGCCTAACCAGTAGATTATGGAGTGGGTGGGAGTCATTGTCCAAGATTGCATGCAACTTGGACAGCATCCTCTTTTCAGTACAGTATACGTTGTCTTTCCAGTTACTAAATAGCACTTACTACCACTGAGCTAATATAAAAATAAGTACTCTTATCGCAGCTCTCCAACCAACCTTCTGTGTTAAACAGTATACAATACTTTGCAGAAGTCCTAGGCACCCTAGGTATATATTTAAGCCTAAGACTTTTACACAGCACTGTAGCTCTAGTTTTACACATTGATCTTTGAAAGGTTATGCTGGTAAAATATTGTTTTAGTTGTCACTTAATAAATTATTACTCAGAATTGTTTAAATCATTTTCTCTTCAGGCCTCAGAAAGTTCGATCTGGGCCACTCATTGAAAACTGGACCCCATCTTGCTCTGGATGTGGACAACAAGATCAAGATAGATTATTTTGCGCATGGGAAACCAATACGCATCCAGCCCATATCGATTCAGGACCTGCAATTCATTGCAAATAAATTGGATGACATTCAAGGAGGAAAGAACACAGTTATAGCCTTCACTATCTGGTGCCATTTCAATACTTTTCCGGTGGAGCATTACATCCGACGACTACAGAACATTCGGAGGTCAATTCTACGCTTGCTGGGTAGAAGTCCTGATACAGTAATTGTAATAAAGACAGCCAATGTCCAGGCCCTTTCACAAGGGATTAGTCTCTATAATAGTGACTGGTTCTCCTACCAGCTTGATTTAGTGATGAGAAGGATGTTTGAGGGCATCAATGTGGCATTTGTGGATGCATGGGAGATGACTATAGCCCACTATCTGCCACATGAACTACACCCCAAGGAAATCATCATCAAGAATGAAGTATCTGTGTTCCTTTCATATGTGTGTCCTTTGAAAAAGGGTTAAATGCTACCTGAACCTTTTTCATCCTGAGATATGTTTATAATTTGAATTCCAAGAACAATTTTTTTTTAAATTATGTCATTCAGGTATTTTAACATAATCACAAAAATTGTAAACTCTTCCCTTTCTGTTCTGATTTTAAAATTAATCATTTTCCACATTATGATCAGGACTTAGGTGAAACAATAGGAGTATGGGACTGTGAATCTATTGGGAAAAAGTAGCTGAATCAAGTTAATACAGAATGGAATCAGAATC
This sequence comes from Hemitrygon akajei, assembly GCF_048418815.1. NCBI lineage: Eukaryota > Metazoa > Chordata > Chondrichthyes > Myliobatiformes > Dasyatidae > Hemitrygon > Hemitrygon akajei. The sequence goes on from NC_133128.1 coordinate 38,082,177, forward strand.
AGGTTAAGGTTTATTATTACTGAATCATGATGTGAAATTTATTGTTCTGTAGCAGCAGTACAGTGCAAAGACATTATTTTATAAATTACAAAATAAATAAATATTGTAAAAAGAATAATGAGGTTATGATCAAAGACTGGATGAGCGTGGCTCTTTTGGCTTCTGTACAGTACTAGGTAAAAAATCTTAGGCACATATATATTGCTAAGGGGCCTTTTGCACAGTACTGTATTTCTCAATGAGGAGCATTGTTAATCTGGAGGGAGCAAAACATGTCGGGAATGGCAAAGGTGGAGTCCCACAGGAGAGATGTGGGACAGGTGGCAGAGAAGGAGTTCCGGGGGTGTTGGTGCAGGTGCAGACACACACAGACCTGAGACACCAGGCAAAGTCATTTGATTCCAAACAATTGTTTTATTGATCATCATAAAATGTCTTTCTGGTGCTTCCTGCTCCCTCCCTTTTCCGTTCCCTTTTTTCCAACCACGATTCCCCTCTCCCTGTCACCTTCCCACTCTCAGTCCACAGTAGAGACCCATATCAGAATCAGGTTTATCAGCATTTACATGTGTTATGATATTTATGTGTGGCAGCAGTAGAGTGAAATACATGAAATTACTAGAGTACTGTATAAAAGTCTTAGGCACCCTAGCAATATATAAGACCATAAAACCAAAAGATATAGGGAAAGAATTAGGCCATTTGGCCCATTGAGTCTGATCTGTTATTTCAACATGACTGATTCATTTCCCTCTCAGCCCCAATCTCCTGCTTTTTCCTTTCCTTGTATCCCTTCATGCTCTGACTAATCAAGAATCTATCAACCTTTTCCTTAAATATACCCAAAATCTTGGCCTCCACAGCCACCTGTGGCAATGAATTCCACAAATTCACCACCCTGTGGCTAAAGAAATTCTTCTTCATCTCCATTCTAAAAGGAAGTCCCTCTGTTCTGAGACTGCGTCCTCTTGTCTTGGACTCCCCCATCATCCTCTCCACATCCACTCTATCGAGGCCTTTTAACATTCGATGAATTTCATAGAGACCCCCATCATTCCTCTGAATTCCAGTGAGTACAGGCGCAAATCCATCAAAAGCTCCTCATACAATTGGCCTTTCAATCTAGGAATCATTTTGCTGAATCTTTCTTGTATATCTTCTTTCTTATATAATGGGCAAGTTAATGCTCAAACAACAAAGACAAGGTTTTCTTTCACTTAAACAACTTTACTTTCATCGACAACTTCCAATAGGGGTGGCATCTTTTATACCCACAATACCCCCTTTCCCCCTCGTGTGCATGCCCATAACAGGGAAAGTGCACATGCCTAATTAATACTTAGATAACCGAAATGAACAGAACTGAACAATCTCCTATCCTTTTTCGTATATTCATTTTTTAAAATTAAAAACAATTTAAAGACAATTTTAAAATAATTCAAATGTCCATTAGGACATGAGATCTAGTTCTAGCCCTTGATGTTGATACAATTCCTGAGGTGCCAAATGTCTTCACTAAGTGCCTTTAACGGCACAAGAGCTGGCTCTCCCTTCTTTGTGAGACGGTCAGCAAGTTCTCCTTTGTAGTTGACTATAGCGCGTGAGAGATTTTCTGTGTTTAGACAAGTTTTTTGATGCTGCTCATCTCTTGACAAATCCTCTTTTCTGTAACTGACTGGGTGGATTTGATGGTAAAGAGTATTTGTCTATGACACAAGTTATTTGTAGACCGTCCTTTGGTTCACCATGGAAAGGCTCAGAAGAGAGTGTGGCCAGATAAACAGTATTGTTAATACTTTCGGATTTTGCGAGGGTTTCTCCTGCCAGTGACTACTGTCCTTACAACTCTTTCAATCCTTTTTGATTGTCAACGATCTTTCCTCTTCTCCCATCAGTACAATAAAATGTCCCCTTGAGTCCCTCCATCTGGAAGACTCCCAAGCAAGGCAGCACTGAAGACAACGAGCCTCAGTGAGCTATCTTTTCCAAGCTGTTGCAACTTCAAGACTACCTTTTCAGATTGAATTCTGCACATTACTTTGTTTGCCTCCTGTGAAGTTTGCACTGTGGCATTTTTGTGCTGGATGTCAAGTTGCAGACATCAAAGATGATGTCAGGTCTGCTCTGACTTGCCGCCCAAGGAATCTGACCCATCTTTGACTGAAGTTGCTCAGCTTTAGCTTCAACGTATGGCACGTGAGGATTCCATGCGGATTGTATGAAGATTCCTTCTTGGTGCAGTTGTACTGTTCTTTCATAGCAAGGCTGTCTGTCCCCACATAGCATTTCATGTTCCTCATGTCCAACCTAAAAGGCGGACTTTAGCTGAGAGATACCTGTTGTGGCAAAGTTTTCTGAGCCTCCCCATATGAAGTTATCTATATGACAGGCAAGTACTCCAATCACATGACATTCTGAATCACAACACTAAAAACCAGCTAGATCTACTTGTGGCATCCTTCCTCCTGTTTTCAACATTATTTCCTTGATCTTTTTATACAAGCAGAGTGACGCATATGCTAGACCATATACACACTTTTTGAGTTTCCACAGTATTCTTTCACTTCTGGCTTCACGTAGGGGTTGAATGTAAATATCATTTGACAGACCATTCCCTGTAAGAATGCAGATTCGATGTCCATGCAATGGGGTTGCCAATGCTTTTGATGTATCACTGAGAGAAGTACACGGAGAGACTCTGTTGCACATGTCTGTGAGTCTTTTCAGAGTTCTTTTATGTTCAGTTCCTCAAAACCACTAGCCACCAAGCTAGTGTAATTCCTGTTGGAGTCGCTATCAGGGTGCACACCCATCTTGTAGACATTGTCATTTGAATCTGGCTTCCTCAAACACTCCATTACTTCTATAACTACTGATTTCATCCTGTTTTGCAGATTCAAGCAACAGCTCATTAGTGCATGCAGTGCTGAAGTATGTTTCCCAACCTATTCACTCCCTGTAGGGCCCTCTAGAGTAGGTGGCCTGTCAACCAGTACAGTGGGAACATTACTGCAAGAACTGTATGCTATTGTTGTCTTTGTTTCAATGTTAAAATTCTCTGCTGTATTTCTGAATTCATCATTGTTAAATTCACCGCTGTTATCACTGAATGCTTTCCAAGGTGGGCCTTGCACACTTGTCCACGAATGGATGAAGTTTTTTTTAACTATATCTGAGCTCTCTTTGTGTTTACAATGCTACCAGCACTGAAACGTGTGAACTCATCAATGATGTGAAGATACTACACTCCCTGCTCCAGTTCATGTAGGTCTATGGCTCCTGTTTCATCGTATTCAGATGCTGGTGGCAGACCAACCTCAGGCTTGCTCTTTCCAAACTTTTGGCATGTCTGATAGCTTTAGAATGGAAACATAATCTGCATTTTTATCCCCGGAACTCTTAAGCAGTTCCTGAAGTCCAGCAATCGAAGTGTGTCCAAACTGCTTGTGAAGTTTGAGAACAGTTTGTATTTCTCATCTACGTTCATGTTTTCTGTGACAGTACTTCATTCTCACATTGATTCTCAGCAATGTCTTTACCTTGAATGATCACACAGTAATGTCCAGGGCTGGTGAGCTCAAGAGACACTGGTTGTTAAGTCTCTTCAGTTTGCCAGACCTGGCCATTACTTGCTTGCTCATTCTCCATACCCAGGATTGCCCCTGCTTTCTTTGGGGAGGATTTACTCAAGAATAATGGAATGTTCATTGTTACCACCTTTGTTTTGATGTAACATTATTTTTGTGGGAATTTTCACTCTTTCGCTGGAATGTATATGCTTTCCATCTCTAAATTTGAATGCTTTGATACTAAGTGTATCTGTGTTCAACAGTTTCTGCACTTCATTCTGGTTTAGTTCACTTACATAGTTTTCAAGCCATTTTTCTCCACGCACTGTGCATGCGTATGCAATATCAATATTAGAGACTCTATCATCAAAATCTCTGCCTCAGATTTCTCTGCATTGCCATATCTTTGTGATATGGCACTCTTCTACATCTTCACATTTGCTATTTTCTTCAGCTAGCCTAAGTTGTCTATCCTGTGCAGAGAGTTTCTTGCCCAGTGGTAAATACTTTGATATACCACACATTTTGATCTTCTGCTGAACTTGTTTATTATACTTGTGCCAGGTAATGGTGCCCTTGTCTGGTCCCTCTGAGACCTACGCTTGCTATACTCTCGTTTCTATTCAGTGAAGTATGTCGTTTCCTGACTCAAACTAATTCTGACTGTTGTCTTGGCAGCCTTTTCTCAAAAAAAATCCTCTTCAATGCTGACTTCAGAGATAAAACTACAAGTTCTGTACATGCAGTTAACACTTACTGTCTGTCCATTAAGTCTATGTATGCAGTATTCAACAATTTAAAAGCAATACAGTATCAGGAAGTTCCATTTATATTTATACATGCAACTGGACTTAAGTTCAAAATCAATAATATAATCAGTCATATTTTTAGAATTGTCTCTGTAAGTTGTGTTGAAGTCTAGATATGACCTAACTTTTTGAACAAGTTAGGTCTCTATTCATTGGAGCGTAGAAGGTTGAGGGGGGATTTGATCGAGGTATTTAAAATGTTGAGAGGGATAGATAGAGTTGACGTGAATAGGCTGTTTCCATTGAGAGTAGGGGAGATTCAAACGAGAGGACATGATTTGAGAGTTAGGGGGCAAAAGTTTAAGGGAAACATGAGGGGGTATTTCTTTACTCAGAGAGTGATAGCTGTGTGGAATGAGCTTCCTGTAGAAGTAGTAGAGGCCAGTTCAGTTGTGTCATTTAAGGTAAAATTGGATAGGTATATGGACAGGAAAGGAGTGGAGGGTTATGGGCTGAGTGCGGGTAGGTGGGACTAGGTGAGATTAAGAGTTCGGCACGGACTAGGAGGGCCGGAATGGCCTGTTTCCGTGCTGTGATTGTTATATGGTTATATATGATTCATAAATCTGATCCTTTTCTTCCTTCAAAAAAACATAGTCGAGTATATTTATTAGCATATTCATACCATCATCTTTGTTCAAGTCTTCCACCAAAATTCTCATCCTGGTCTCTTTTGTTCTTCCCAAAAGCAACAGCACAACGGTAAGGGCCTGCTTGTTCTTTTTGAGCTTCGTAACAAGAGTCCATATTCCAATTTCATTTCTCCAGCTTTCGTAAGGCTTGCTCTATTCAAATTCTGGCAGGATCCTAGAATTGGAAACCATCCTCTGCTACCACTGTTAACACTCAAACAACAAAGACAAGGTTTTCTTTCACTTAAACAACTTACTGTCATCGACAACTATTGGGTTTTGACTATTGACTTTTATGACTTTTGGCTTGTTGTTATTGGGTAGTCTGGGTGTGTTAATGTTGAGTTACACAGTGTTGAAGAAACACTTATAGCACATTATGCATGGAAGCATTCTGGGTACTTGTATAGTTTAAACTGTCCTTCAAAAATGTGTTAGATTTAGATCTCTCTCACACACACACACACACACACACACACACACACACACACACACACACACACACACACACACACACACACACACACACACACACACACACACACACACACACACACACACACACACAAGCTTGGTAGGATATCAAACAGTCCCCTCTGGTGGACAAACAGGATATAAGATAATACAACTGAAGCTTTTACCATTCTTTTATACTTTCCTTTTACGTTTGAGCTCCCAAGTGAAACACTTGGAGTCATACAGGCACTTGTCATACAAAGAGGTCCTTCTTCCTCTGGTTCATACTAACCCAGACTGGCCTGGATTTAGCCTTATCCCTCTAAACCATTCTTATCCATGTACTTGCCCAGGTCCCTATTAAATGTTGTTATTGTGCCTGCCCCGACCACTTCTTCTAGCAGCTCATTCCATAAACTGACTGCATTCCGTGTGAAAAAAAAGTTACACATCAGGTTCCTATTAAATCTTTCCCCTTTCATTTTAAACACAAATCCTCCAGTTCTGGATTCCACAATTTCTTCAGGGTGTTAGGTTCTAATTTGAAGGATACGACGTCCAGGGTTCTGATCTCAGGATTGATACCCATAGACCATAAGACCATAAGACAAAGGAGCAGAAGTTGGCCATTCAGCCCATCGAGTCTGCGCCGCCATTTCATCATGAGCTGATCCAATCTCCCCCTTAGTCCCATTCCCCCGTCCTCCTACCATAACCCGTGATGCCCCGACTACTCAGATACCTATCAATCTCTGCCTTAAATACATCCAATGACTTGGCCTCCACAGCCGCCCATAGTAACAAATTCCATAGATTCACCACCTTTTGGCTAAAAAAAATATTTCGCATCTCTGTTCTGAATGGGCACCCTGCAATCCTCAAGTCATGTCCTCTCGTACTAGACTCACCCACCACGGGAAACAACTTTGCATCATCCACTCTGTCCATGCCTTTCAACATTCAAAATTTTTCTATGAGGTCCCCCCCTCATTCTTCTAAACTCCAAGGAGTACAGTCCTTCCCCAACCATACTACCCATGCTGCGTATGGCCTGAAATAGGAAGATAATACAGTTTAACATGTTGCTAAAGAGATAGTGCACTCGTGAGGATCATTGGGCTCTCTTCCTGGGAAGGTGGGACCTGTAGAGATGTTGCAGGCTGCACAGCAAACTGAAGGGTAACTAATATCCTTGCTGAAAGGTTTGCTAGTGTTGCTCCAGCGGGGCTGAAACCAGAGTTACAGGGGATCGGAGTGCTGGAGCAGATAGTGAAGTGATTGTGAGAAAAGATGTTATTAAACCTATATGCAAAGGCAGGAATTAAAAAGTTAAGCATGGTGGGAATAATGTTCTGAGTTTCATTACAAGGAGTACTGTAGGTGAGGCAGATGAGCTTAGAAAAAGGATCAGCACACAAGATTGTGATATTGTAGACATTGGTGAGAATTGGTTGCAGGAGGGACAAGACTGTTTCAGGGTTCCATTGTTTATGATGTTACGATGTTGAAGTTCTATAAGATGTTGATAAAGCCTAATTTGGAGTATTGTGTGCAGTTCTAGTCACCAGGAGCAGCCTGGGGAATATTCCGTCAGGCCTCGGGGAGTTACCGTCCTAATGTATTTTAACAACTCCAATACCTCCTCTCCCTTAATATCAGCATGCTCTAGAACATCAACCTCATTCATTTTGTCTTCACCATCATCAAGTTTCCTCTCATTGGTGAATACCAAAGAGAAGTATTCATTGAGGACCTCACTCACTTCCACAGCCTCCAGGCACATCTTCCCAACTTTATCTCTAATCGGTCCTACCTTCACTCCTGTCATCCTTTTCTTCTTCACATAATTGAAGAATGCCCTTACCCTACTCGCCAAGGCCTTCTCATGCCCCCTTCTTGCTCTTATCAGCCCCTTCTTAAGCTCCTTCCTTGCTATCCTATATTTCTCAATAGACCCATCTGATCCTTGCGTCCTAAACCTCATGTATGCTGCCTTCTTCCACCTGACTAGATTTTCCAACTCACTTGTCACCCATGGTTCCTTCACCCTACCATTCTTTATCTTCCTCACCGAGACAAATTTATCCCTAACATCCTGCAAGAGATCCTTAAACATCGACCACATTTCCATAGTACATTACCCTGCAAAAACATCATCCCAATTCACACCCACAAGTTCTAGCCTTATAGCCTCATAATTTGCCCTTCCCCAATTAAAAATGTTCCTGTCCTCTCTGATTCTATCCTTTTCCACGATAATGCTAAGGGCCAGGGAGCGGTGATCACTGTCCCCTAGATTCTCACCCACTGAAAGATCGGTGACCTGACCTAGTTCATTACCTAATACTAGATCTAGTATGGCATTCCCCCTAGTTGGCCTGTCAACATACTGTGACAGGAATCCGTCCTGGACACACTTAACAAACTCTGCCCCATCTAAACCCTTGGAACTTTTCAGGTGCCAATTAATGTTAGGGAAGTTAAAGTCACCCATGATAACATCCCTGTTATTTTTGCACCTTTCTGCCTCCCAATCTGCTCCTCTTTATCTCTGCTGCTACCAAGGGGCCTATAGAATACCCCCAATAGAGTAACTGCTCCCTTCCTGTTCCTGACTTCCACCCATACTGACTCAAAAGTGGATCCTGCTTACTTTGCCCACCCTTTCTGTAGCTGTAATAGTATCCCTGACCAGTAATGCCAACCCTCCTCCCCTTTTCCCCCCTCTGTATCCCTATTAAAGCACTGAAATCCAGGAATATTGAGAATCCATTCCTGCCCTGGTGCCAGCCAAGTCTCTGTAATGGCCACGACATCATAATTCCATGTATGTATCCAAGCTCTCAGTTCATCACCTTTATTCCTGATGCTTCTTGCATTGAAGTACACATACTTTAGCCCTTCTACCTTACTACCTTTATACCCTTTATTCTGCTTCTCTTTCTTCAAAGCCTCTCTATATGTTAGATCTGGCTTTACTCCATGCACTTCTTTCACTGCTCTATCGCTCCGGGTCCCATTCCCCTCACAAATTAGTTTAAACCCTCCTGAACCATGCTAGCAAACCTACCAGCAAGGATATTGCTCCCCCTTGAGTTCAGGTGCAACCCATCCAATCTGTAAAGGTCCCACCTTCCCCAGAAGAGATCCCAATGATCCAAAAATCTAAAATCCAGCCCCCTGCACCAACTCCTCAGCCACACATTCAACTGCCATCTCCTCCAATTCTTACCATCACTATCACATAGCACTGTCAGCAATCCTGAGAACACCAACCTTGAGGTCCTGTTCTTCATCCTTCTGCCTAATTCCCAAAACTCTCACTTCAGGACCTCATCCCTCTTCCTGACTATGTTGTTTGTACCAACAGGTATCACGACTTCTGGTAGCTTTCCCTCTCATACCAGGATGTCATGCACCCCGTCAGAGACATCCCGGACCTTGGCACCCGGGAGGCAACAAACCATGCGGGTGTCCTTCTCACGTCCACAATATCTCCTCTCTGCTCCACTAACTATAGAGTCTCCAATGACAACAGCTCTCCTCTTCTCCGTCCCACCCTTCTGCACCACAGGGTCAGACTCAGTGCCAGAGGCCCTGCCACAGTGGTTCACACCTGGTCGGTCGTCCCCACCAACAGTATCCAGGACAGTAAACTTATTATTCAGGGGAATGTCTACAGGGGTGCTCTGCACTACCTGTCTACTCACATTCGCTTTCCCCCCCTCGGACTGTCACCCAATGACCTGCTTCCGGCAGCCTAGGTGTGACTACTTCCCTGTAGCTCTCATCTATGACTGCCTCATTCTCCCTTATGAGTCGAAGGTCATCCAGCTGCTGCTCCAGATTCCTCACACGGTCTTCCAGATCACCCAGCCGCATGCACTTCTAGCAGATGTGACTCTGCAGGAGAGGGGAGCTCCCCCAGGACTGCCACATCTCACAGAACAGGCACATCACCGTCTCAGGAGGCATTGTAAAGACTAATAGGGAACAAGCTTGTCCTCCGCCTCTTCTCGTCGAAGCCTCTCGAGTCAAAGCCGCAAAGTTCCACTCCTTCACTGACCCACTCACTCACTGGCCACTTTCCTCTGACATCCCCTCTGTACCTACTTCCCAGCACTTTAAACCTGTGTCCTCTTGTGACAACCATTTCAGCCCTGGGAAAAAGCCTCTGACTATCCACACGATCAATGCCTCTCATCTTCTTATACATCTCTATCAGGTCACCTCTCATCCTCTGTTGCTCCAAGGAGAAAAGGCCGAGTTCACTCAACCTATTCTCATAAGGCATGCTCCCCAATCCAGGCAACATCCTTGTAAGTCTCCTCTGCACCCTTTCTATGGCTTCCACATCCTTCCTGTAGTGAGACGACCAGAACTGAGCACAGTACTCCAAGTGGGGTCTGGCCACGGTCCTATAGAGCTGCAACATTACCTCTCAGCTCCTAAATTTAATCCCACAATTAATGAAGGTCAATACACTGTATGCTTTCTTAACCACAGCATCAACCTGCGCAGCTGCTTTGAGCGTCCTATGGACTTGGACCCCAAGATCCATCTGATCCTCCGCACTGCCAAGAGTCTTACCATTAATACTATATTCTGCCATCATATTTGACCTACCAAAATGAACCACCTCACACTTATCTGGGTTGAACTCCATCTGCCACTTCTCAGCCCAGTTTTGCATCCTGTCAATGTCCCGCTGTAACCTCTGACAGCCCTCCACCCTATCCACAACACCTCCAACCTTTGTGTCATTAGAAAACTTACTAATCCATCCCTTCACTTCCTCATCCAGGTCATTTATAAAAATCATGAAGAGTAAGGGTCCCAGAACAGATCCCTGAGGCACACCACTGGTCACTGACCTCCATGCAGAATATGACCCATCTACAACCACTCTTTGCTTTCTGTAGGCAAGCCAGTTCTGGATCCACAAAGCAATGTCCCCTTGGATCCCATACCACCTTACTTTCTCAATAAGCCTTGCATGGGGTACCCTTTCAAATGCCATGCTGAAATCCATATACACTACATCTACTGCTCTTCCTCCATCAATGTGTTTAGTCACATCCTCAAAGAATTCAATCGGACTCGTAAGGCACGACCTACCCTTGACAAAGCCATGCTGACTATTCCTAATCATGTTATACCTCCCCAAATGTTCACATTTCCTGCCTCTCAGGATCTTCTCCATCAACTTACCAACCGCTGAAGTAAGACTAGCTGGCCTATAATTTCCTGGGCTAGCTCTCCTCCCTTTCTTGAATTAAGGAACAACATCCGCAACCCTCCAATCCTATGGAACTTCTCCCGTCCCTATGATGATTCAAAGATCATCGCCAGAGACTCAGCAATTTCCTCCCTCACCTTCCACCGTAGCCTGGGGTACATCTCATCCGGTCCCGGTGACTTATCCAACTTGATGCTTTCCAAAGCTCCAGAAACATCCTCTTTCTTAGTATCAACATGCTCAAGCTTTTCAGTCTGCTGCAAGTCTGCACTACAATCACCAAGATCCTTTTCCATAGTGAATACTGTAGTAAAGTATTCATTAAGTACCCCTGCTATTTCCTCCGCTTCCATACACACTTTCCCACTGTCACACTTGATAGGTCCTATTCTTTCACGCCTTATCCTCCTGCTCGTCACATACTTGTAGAATGCCTTGGGGTTTTCCTTCATCCTGCCCACCAAGGCCTTCTCATGGGTCCTTTTGTCTCTCCTAATTACCTTTTTAAACTCCTTCCTGTTAGCCTTATAATCTTCTAGATCCCTAACATTACCTAACTCTCTGAACCTTTTGTAAGCTTTTCTTTTCTTCTTGACTAGATTTATTACAGACTTTATACGTCTCGGTTCCTGTTCCCTATCATAACTTCCCTGTCTCATTGGAATGTACCAATGAAGAAATCCACACAAATATCCCCTGATCATTTGCCACATTTCTTCGGTATCTTTCCCTGAGAACATCTGTCCCTAATTTAAGTTTATAATTTTCTACCTGATAGTCTCATAATTCCCTTTACTCCAATTAAACACTTTTCTAACTTATCTGTTCCTATCTCTCTCCAATGCTTTTGTAAAGGAGATGGAATTGCGATCACTATCTTCAAAATGCTCTCCCACTGAGAGATCTGACACCTGACCAGGTTCATTTCCCAATACCAAATCAAGTACAGTCTCTCCTCTTAGGCTTAATATGTAGGCTTATTGATTGATAGTGGTATACAAAATTATGAGGGATATGGATAGCATAATTATAAGCAGGGTATTTCCACCGTGGTTGTGTGAGACTAGAACAAGAATTAGCACACACAAAATGCTGGAGGAACTCTACAGGTCAAGAAGCATCCATGGAAAAGAGTCTCGAAGAAGGGTTTCAGCTTGAAACATCGACTGGCTATCCTCGACTGAAACCACCCTGGGTCCAAGGTTGAAGTCCAACAAGCCCAGTAAATATGAGTTCCACAAGCATAGAGAGTCGCACAGAGACAAGCAAACTCTTTGATCCTTTGTTCTAACACATTAACTCAGCCCAGCTTCTTTCATTCAAACAACATGTGTTCATTAACACAATGTTCAGCATAGCCTTATAAATCCATAGTCACTTTAAAGGACACTGCTCATTCATTATTCACTATTTTTCTGGACACAATATTCCTTGGACTTAGAGAAAGACATTAATTTTACATATAATCAATAAGCCCGAATCCAAAAAAAGAGTCCATCAAGTCAATTTGACAGGCACTAAGAAAGAATGCATCAACTTAGCTCCCTACAGACATTTTGTCATTAACAAACATCCTCATGTTAATGATGCCAGAGTCTAGGAAAGAATCCAGTGGCTATCAGCAACATTAGACATTAACAAACCTGCAGTGTTTACTTTGCACTGACACTCTACATGCTGCAAGTTCAGAAAGTGTTACATTTTATTTTGAACTGTTCAGACATTCATTCAATGTGTTACAAAATTAAATACAACACAGAAGGACATACAAGGATAGTGTCTGCACGGTTAGCGGTACAGCACTGAGGAGTGCAGTGCACAGAGTGATCTGGATACACTGATCTATAATTCCTTGATCATGGTGTCACAGGTAAATTGGGACATATAGATATATATATAAAAAAACTTCTGGTATATTTGTCTTTGTAAATCAATGCACTGAGTTACAGGGGCTGTGATGTTATCTTGAAGTTGTATAAAATATAGGTGAGGCCTAATTTGGAGTACTTTGTGCAGTTCTCGTCACCTGCCAACAGGAAATATATAAATAAATTTGAAAAAGTGCAGAGAAAATTTGCAAGAAGGTTTCGAGGACTTAAGGACCTGAGTTAAAGCTTGAACAGATTAGGATTTTATTCCCTAGAGCGTAGGAGAATGAGGGGAGATTTGATAGAGGTATACAAAATTATGAGGGGTATAGACAGGGTAAATATAAACAGGCTTTTTCCTTTGAGGTTGGGAGGAAGTAGAGATCATACTTTAAGGATGATTTTGTTCACGCTGATGAGGGTGGTGAGAGTGTGGATTGAACTGTTACCAGAAGACCTAAATGTGGGTTTGATTGCAACACTTAAGAGAAATTTGGATAAGTACATGGATGGGCAGGGTATGTATGGTTATGGCCCAGGAGCTGCTCGACAGGACTAGGAAGAATAATAGTTCAGCACTTACTGTTCAGCCAATGAGCATGTTCCAGTGCTATAGTGCTCTATGTGTATCTCGATAGGTTCTAGTCAATAACTTCCAGTGAAGGATCAGATTCTAGCTAACTAAAGTAGTTTGATTGCACCTAGAGTTTGATTTATAGTTGGCTTGTTTTTATTGGGTAGTGTGGGTGTGTTAAAGTTGAATTGCACAGAAATGTTTGAGAATCACTGATATAGCACATTATGCATGGAGACATTCTATGTGCTTGTGTAGTATAAAATGTCCTTCAAAAATATGTCAGATTTAGATTCATACATTCAGTCTTAGCCAGAATTAGATCTTTTAAAACCCTCTCCTATTTGTCACTAATAATGGTTATGGCAAGTTATTTCATTGTACTGACATACACTTACGAAAACCAGTTAGATCATTTTTGTAACCAGCCTCTCTGTACTTCCAAAAAAAAAACATTTACTTCACCAACAGATTGGAAAACTGTTGAAAAATGATACATGCTCCTTGATATTTCTTGTTGACCTGGTCATATAACTAATTATATATGGCTGATATGGAAAGGGTAGTGTATGAGCTAACTGAAAGGTCGCACATGCATTTGGTGTCCAAAATAGCAGGTGATTTATTGAAAATCTGGTGCACTCCAGGAAACCAGTTAAAGATGATGTACCTGAGCATGAATTAGGTACAGTTATTACATTCTCAGTTAACAAGATTACCTGTAAAACTATATTTTACTAACATAATGGTGGCTACAGGGAGACTTAATTAATAAGTAATCATTAATTAATTATTAATTAATTTAAAAGTATATTAAGTATTAATTAATAGACCAGGTCCTAATTATAGAATAAAATTGTCCAGAAGACTGCACTCCTGGTTGTCACAAGTGGGTAATCACTTCCCCAGCTACAGGTTGACTCATAGAGCCTAATGGCCGAGGTAAGAATGACCTCATATAGCACTCTTTGGAACAGCACAGTTGTCTTAGTCTATTACTAAAAGTGCTCCTCTGTTCAGCCAAGGTAACATGCAGAGGATGAGAAACATTGCCCAGATTTGCCAGGATTTTCCATAGGGTCCTTTGTTCTACCACAGCCTCCAGTCTTTCCAGTTTGACTCCTATAGCTAGCCTTTCTAACCAGTTTATTGAGCCTGTTGGCATTACCTGTGTTGATGCCATTGCCCCAGCACACCACTGCATAGAAGATTGTACTGCCAACAACAGACTGGTAGAACTGAAGGAGAGGTCTGTACACTCCAAAGGACCTCAGTCTCCTCAGGAAGAAGAGGTGACTCTGGTCCTTGTGCACAGCCTCAGTATTGGTGCTGCACTCAACTCTGTCATCCAGGTGCACCCCAAAGTACTTGTAGGTCCTCACCACATCCATGAGCTCACCATCAATAGTAACAGAGAGCAGTGCAGGCTTAGTCTTCCTAAAGTCCACACCCATCTCCTTTGTCTTACTGATGCTGAGCTGCAGTTGATTCAGCTTGCACCATTCAACAAAGTACTCCACCAGAATTCATCCTCCTCTTCACCCTTTATACGCCCAACTACTGCTGAGTCATCCGAGAATTTCTGCAGATGAAATGACTCACTGTTGTATCTAAAGTCCAAAAGATTGCTAGCAGTTACAGAAAGTTGTAAAATTAATCAGGTCCACCTTGGGTACTTGCCTCTTTAGTATCCAACATGTCTTCAAGGACTGGTGCCTCAGAAAGGAGGCGTCGTCCATCATTAAAGACATACCCTCTTCTCATTGTTACCATCATGGAGGAGGTACAGAAGCCTGAACCACACACTCAGTGATTCAGAAACAGCTTCTTCCCCTCTGTCATACAATTCCTAAATTGAATCAATGAACACACCTCACTTTTGTTATTGGAACGCAGCAGGCCAGGCAGCATCTATAGCGAGAGGCACTGTCAACGCTTCAGGCCGAGACCCTTCGTCAGAATGAAGGGTCTCGGCCCAAAACGTCGACAGTGCTTCTCCCTATAGATGCTGCCTGGCCTGCTGTGTTGCACCAGCATTTTGTGTGTGTTGCTTGAATTTCCAGCATCTGCAGATTTCCTTGTGTTCACTTTTATTATTTCTGTTTTTGCACTTTTAGATGTAACTATTTAATATACATATGTAACACCCATGTAAAAATTTCACTGCTATGTTGTAGGGTCTGTCTGCTTTCAGCTTATCAAGGTTTGATCTAAGATAGGGGGATTTGTTGCTCAACTTAGGAATGTGGTGTCAGCCAGTCAGGATGGTGGAATTGGGAGAAGGCTCTAGAGAACACCTGGCAGATAGGTTTCTGTCACAGACACTGGTGTGGCTTGAGGTTTTTTTGATGGGACCTGGGACAAGACAGGAGGGAAGGTGACTGAGGATGCTGTCCCTGTGGCACAAGTTGCTTTGTGCAGATGAATGGCCTCAAGGAGGAGCCCATTTATTCAAGATGGATTGTGAACAACATTCAGAAGGTGGTCTATGTTTTCACGCAGCCCGTGGGTCCAGCGTCTGAGCAACAGACAACTTCAAGATGAGCTCTGACTCATGTGCACATTTGACTGTTTCATTATACTGGGCCCTTTTGTTTTGTTCTTTTCTTTAATAGCTATTTGGTTAATCTAACGTTCTTAAATATACTTCCTTATAACTGTATGCAGTGTACAGTCTGTTATTTTTAGCCAAAGGGTGATTGCATGGGAGCAGCAAGTTACACAGTACTCACACAAATTGGGGTTTGGATAAGCACGACATCCCAGCCTGGCGGGACCCGGATCGTATCAACCCTGGACAAGGTAGATTTCCTCGCAGCTGAGTCCGGTGCTTGTTAGTGAGGTGCAAATGAGCCACATCTCTAGAAATACTCAGTAAAGAGGGGTTTCTCTCACACACACACGCACGCACGCACGCACGCACGCACGCACGCACGCACACACACACACACACACACACACACTTAAGGCAGTTCACAGTTCTTTTTCTATATTATCATGTATTGGACTGTACAGCTGTCACTGTCATCACGGTTCGATATGGCCCAAGTGCAGAGTGAGAGACACTGAAGCAAGTCGATAGTTCACAGACTTTAATACAAACAGTGTTAAAAGGAAAATTAAACAATAAGCATTAGGCCAAAACAGGGCCATTAACTAAAACTCTCAAAGGAAAAGGAAGCCCACACTGAGGCTGAAAAGAACATCTAAACATTAAATGAATACCTCTAGTCTTCAGAGTCAGTTAATTTGAAAGTCCAATATCTCAGGGAAGGCCGAATACAAACCAGAAGCGAAGCATTGCTATGCTCTGTCCAAGTCTCAACAATGACAAGAATGGAGTTAAATATTATCACAATTAAATAATAATTACCTGCCACGTGCAAATTCACAGGCGTAATTGCCATATCTACCGTGCTGCCAAATCCGTGGTTGTGACATGCTGTTAATAAATTTCACAGCATATACCAGTGATAATAAATCTGATTTGAATTGCTATTCTGAATCTATTATAGCATGAAAGCATCCAAATCAGGATCAACATACAGCAAGGAAAATGTGTGGTTGTGGGTAGCTGTTAACAAAGACAGGCTTCCCTATCCTACCCAGCCCCTATCTGATCCACATACCTTGTCATTCTGAAACCAAACATCGCTTGTTATTCTGATTGACGATAATTTCCTGCTTTTTTTAACTTCTGTAGTCTTCTGTCATGGCTGGATAAGTGGGCAGTGAGATGAAGGGGAGGGATCTGTACCAACAAGAATCTAATTTGTCTTAAATGGAAGCAAACAACCTCTACAGTGTTGGATTTCGATGCAGAAGCCTGAAAGCATCAGCAATTCAGAAACAGCTTCTTCCCCTTTGCCATCTGATTCCTAAATGGACATCGAACCTTGAACACTAACTCACTTTTTTAATATATATTATTTCTGTTTTTTCCATGATCTTTAATCTATTCAATATACGTATACTGTAAGTGATTTACTTGTTTATTTATTATTATTTTCTTCTTCCTCTTTATTATGTATTGTACTGCACTGCTGCTGCTAAGCTAACAAATTAAACAACTCATGCTGGTGACAATAAACCTGATTCTGATTCTATGAATTGATACTTTTCTTGCAGCTTAACTTCCCCGTGATTGCTTGTGTTTCTTTCTAATTGCCTATAGTTGGTTGGCGTCTGTCTGTCTCAAAGGACAATGAGTGATGGTGATCATCATCTCAAGCCTGGGTGGAAGGTATGGAGGTCCTGAGATCCCCACTTGTCAAGATCCCTCCCTCGGTCTCACCAGTGTAGTCCAAAGGAAAGCTGATGAAGCAATAAGCTTGGCACCAGCTTTCAGACTACATCTGCAGCATGCTACCACCCACATTGGACTCCCTACAATTCAACACAACCGATCAACAGATGAGACAAAAGCCACAGCTCTACACAACATACTTGCACATCTGGAGAGGAGGGATGCTAATGGAGAATGCTGTTGTTGGACTACAGTCCAGCATTCAACACCATAATTTCCTCTAGACTCCACAAGAAGCTCAGAGACCTTAGTCTTCACCCTGCCTTGTGTAGCTGGATCCTGGACTTCCTGACACATTGCTGGAAGATGGTAAGTGTGAGCTCCTTCAAATCTGCCCCTCTGACTCTCAAAGAAGGTGTCCCTCAGAGCTGTGTCCTAAGCCCCCCTCCTTTACTGTCTGTATACCCAAACCTGTGTCGCTACCCTGACACAGTGGTGTCAAAAAAACAGCCTCTCCCTCAATGACACAAAAACAAAGGAGCTGGTTGTGGACTACAGGAGGAACGGAGACAGGCTAATTCCTATTGACATGAATGGATCTGGGGTTGAGAGTGTGAGCAGCTTTAAGTTCCTTGGCATAAACATCACAGAGGTTCTCATGTGGTTTGTACATACTGGCTGCGTGGTGAAAGAAGTCCAACAGCACTTCTTTCAACTCAGGCATTTGAAGAAGTTTGGTATTGGCTGACGAATTCTAAGAACTTTCTGCAGGGGCATAATTGAGAGCACCCTGAATGGCTCCATCACTGCCTGATCTGGTAAGTGTACCTCGCTTAATCGCAAGACACTGCAGAGAGTGGTACGGACAGCCCAGCACATCTGTAGTTGTGAACGTCCCATGATTCAGGACATTTACAAAGACAGGTGTTAAAAAGGACCCGAAGGATCATTGGGGACCCAAGTCACACCAACAACAAACTGTTCCAGCTGCTACCATCCGGAAACAGTACCGCAGCATAAAATCCAGTACCAACAGGCTCCAGGACAGCTTCTTTCACCAGGCTATCAGACTGATTAATTCATAGCTGATACCACTGTATTTCTCTGTTATATTGACCGTCCTGTTGTAAAACTATTTATTATAAATTCAACATTGCTTATGTAGATGGAGATGTAATGTAAACATTTTTACTCCTCTTGTATATGAAGGACGTAAGTAATAAAATCAACTCAATTCAATAATTCCAGCATACAAACCAGTGGGCAAATTGATCAAACTAGTACTAAAGGAGGTGAAAACCTGGCCTGAGGGTGCAGTCTCTGCACTGCAGGACTGCTTCGATAATATCAACTGGAGAATACAAGGAATCTGTTTACAAGGAGGCTAGTAACAAGGAGGCTGTTACTTTTGGCAACCTTGTTAACATCGAGGAACATGTGGATTCTGTGAGCAGCTACATAGAGAAGTGTACTGAGGATGTTACTATTACAAAATGCAAATGGGTGAGGGCAAAATGGGAGCATTCTCAGATAACTTACAACCACTTATGCAAAACCAGAGTCTCCTGTGGCACGTGGCAGGGAATTCACAGGATTACGGACTACAAGTCTACTCTGCACGCCAGTGACCAGGAAGTTTCACTCACTGAAAGTCTGAGTGTCTTCCACGCCCGGTTTGGTGTACAGAACAAAGTGCTGGCGAGGAAGGCACCCCTTCCCCAGGGGAGCAGAAATTCTGTGCGGCTGAAGCTGAGGTGAGGAAGACCCTCGCCAGTGTCAACCATCGCAAAGCTGCGGGGCTGATAATACATCAGGTTGGGTTCTGAAAGACTGCGCACCACAGCTGATGGATATATTTAACATCTCTCTGAAACAATCCATTTACCCTTCGGTTTTCAAAGCAGCAAGCATCATTCCAGTGCCAAAGAAGGGGACAGTAACCTGCCTAAATGACTGTCATTCAGTGGCATTAACAACAACCATTATGAAATTCTTTGACCAGCTGGTCATGGAACACGTTAAAACCTTTTTCCTGGCTACACTAGACCCTTACAAGTTTGCTTATTGCTGGAATTGATTCCTGATGATGCAGTAACCTCTGCCCTCCATTTGCCCTGTCCCACTTGGAAAATAGGGTCTCATATGCCAGACTGCTGTTTATACACATCAGATCAGTGTTCAATGCCATCATACCCCAGAAACTGGTAGGGAAACTGTCTTCGCTGGGTCTCAATACCTCCCTCTGCAATTAGATACTGAACTTCTTAACAGTAAGGCCACAGTCCATCCTTGTGGGCAGTGATGTCTGTTGTTCCTTTACGCTGAGCACTGGCGGCATTTCCCCAAGGCTGTGTGCTCAGGCCTCTGCTGTTCACACTCCCGATGTGTGACTTTGTCACAGGATTCAGCTCAAACCATGTCATCAAGTTTGTGGAGGCCGCAATGGTGGTTGGCCTTATCAAGAACGTTGACGGGGTGGAGTAAAGGGAGGAAGTAGAGCAGCTGGTGAATTGGTGCGAGAAGTATGACCAAAGCCTGAATGTGGAGAAAACAAAATAAATCATTGCAGACTTCAGGAAGGTGCAGATAATCCACCCCCCTCCGTGAATACATGACTCCTTCGTAGAGAGATTTAAGTGCACCAAGTTCCTGAGAGTTCACATCATGCATTACCTCATCAAGTCCCTTAATATCACCTTCATACCATTGCAAGACTCTTGGAACCTACACACCACTGCATTCAATGTAATATCGGGAGACTTCAACTACGTCTCTCTTTCAACAACCTATGCACATTCCATCAGTTTGTCGAGTGTTATACAAGAGGTAATAAAACAGTCAATCTCTTGTATGCAAATGCTAAAGATACATAGAGCACCACAGCCCTCCAACAACTGAAAGATCAGATCACATTTCGGTTCTCTTCATGTCCTTGTATAAGCCCAAAGTACACCAATTGCTACCTACTATGAAGGTAGTGAAGAAATGGTCTCCAGAGGCCATCAAGGCCTTGAAGAGCTGCTTTCAGGTTACTGACTGGAATGTGCTTTGTCCACCATATGGGGAGGATATTAATGGACTTACTGATTGCATCCCTGGCTACATAAAATCATGTGTGGACACTGAAATACCATCAAGGACTGTTTGCTGATTCCCCAACAACAAACCATTGGTCAGCAATGATCTGAAGGCTCTTCTGAATCAAAAAAAAAGACTTTAGATTTAGAGACAGGGAGGAACTGAAGCATGTGCAGGGAAAGTTGAAGGACAAGATTAAAGTGGCTAAATGTCAATTCAGGAGAGAGCTGGAACACGCTTGGACAGAGTAGCAAGGAAAATGTGTGCTTGTGGGTAGTTGTTAATGAAGCCCAAGATTCCCTTTCCTACCCAATCTTTATCTGATCCACATACCTTGTCATACTGAAACCAAACATCGCTTGTTATTCTGATTGACAATAACTTCCTGTTTTTTTTTCATTGTTGTAGTCTTCTGTCATGGCTGGATCAGTGGGCAGTGAAGTGAATGGGAGGGAACTGTACCAACAAGAGTCTAATTTGTCTAATGGAAGCAACCAACTTCTGCAATGTTTGATTTGGGTGTAGAAGCCTGAAGGCACTCAGTCAGAGATTCAGGAACAGCTTCTTCCCCTCTGCCATCCAATTCCTAAATGGACATTGTACCCTTGAACACTACCTCACTATTTTAATATATATTATTTTTGTTTTATTCCTTGGGTGGAAGGTATGTAGATATCCTGAGATCCCCACTCGTCAAGGTCCCTCTCTCGGTCTCACCAGTGTAGTCCAAAGGAAAGCTTATGAAGCAATACGTTTGGCACCAGCTTGGCCGCAGGAGCTGCCGGAAGGATGTTTAGCCACTTTAGAGGTTCCACTCCAGATTTACAGTCTTGGTTTACTCCCATAGCCTTCGTCTCTCCTGAGGCTGTCCACAAGACAATTGCATATATACGTGAATTTTTCAGTGAATATTACACTAATTATGGAACAGTTGTTTCTGTATTTTTCTAGAAATTCATACTTTCAGTGCAAGGTGTCACACTTTTGACATTATTTTTATGTTTGTGAAGTTCATAGCGAGTTCACTGCAATTATGTTGTTAGCTGTATAGATCACCCTTCCCCCCACCCGGCTAATGCTGACAAGACACTGCATGAGGTCTACAGTGCCATCAGTGACTTTCAAATAAAACTGGTGATTTTAACCATGCAAACCTAAAAACAGTTCTGCCTCAAGTCCACCAGCATGTTGATTTAGCTACCAGAGGTGAAGATACACTACCTGGTTTACAGTACCATACTAGGTGATAGGAAACAGTCCTCCAACCCCACATTGGAATCTCAGATCACTGATCTGTAACGTTATCATTCTAGATGGCGCTGCGTATGGCGGTCGTGTTGCGAGCTCTGTTCCAACTTTACAGTATGCTGCTAATTTCTGCGATTTCATTCGCATTTCTTGTTCAGGTAGCTGATAGGCACATCAGATATCATAAACTGATTCTTCAAAATATCAGGAAGACGGCATTTACCAACCATGTGATGCCTTTTCTACACTGGGAACCCTGCTGGAGCGATCACTGGGAGGCTCAGTTCTTAGGACTATATCACTGCCTGGTATGAGAACTGTATCACCCTGCCTCTAAAGATTGGTAAAGAGAACTGCCTCTAGCACACACCCCTGCCTCACCCGTTGGGTACAATGAAGGGCTCAGACTCTCGTCCTCCGATGGTCATCCGAGCAGTCATCCCATTGTGGAACTGGTGGAGAATAGTCACAAATTTATTGGGACAGCCGAACCTGAGCAGGATATCCCATGAGCTCTCTTTGCACAGTGTCAATTGCTTTCGTGAGGTCGACAAAGGCCATTAACAGGTCTTGATGTTGCTCCCAGCACTTTTCCTGAAGCAGCCGGGCAGTAAAGATCATGTCGATCGTACTCTTGTACAATACCATACAAAGTACAATAGCTTCAGCTCTACACACCATACCTACACATCTGGAGAAGAAGAATGCTTATGTGAGAATGCTGTTCTTGGACTACAGTTCAGCATTCAACACCATAATTCCCTCTAGACTCCACATGAAGCTCAGAGACCTCAGCCTTCACCCTGCCTTGGGCAGCTGGATCTGGGACTACCTGTCAGATTGCCAGCAGTTGGTAAGAGTGGGCTTGCTCAACTCTGCCCCTCTGACTCTCAAAACAGTTGCCCCTCAGGGCTGTGTCCTAAACCCCATCCTTTACTCTCTGTATACCCATGACTGTGTCGCCACTCACAGCTCCAATCTGCTAACTAAATTTACAGATGATACTACATTGATTGGTCTTATCCTAATTAATAACGAGGCAGCCTACAGGGAAGTCATCACCCTGAGACAGCGGTGTCAAGAAAGCAACCTCTCCCTCAAAGTCGCAAAAACAAAGGAGCTGATTGTGGACTACAGGAGGAATGGTGACAGGTTAATTCCTATTGACATCAGTGGATCTGGGGTTGAGAGGGTGAGCAGCTTTAAGTTCCTTGATATACACATCATCGAGGATCTCGTGATTTGCACATACTGGCTGTGTGGTGAAAAAAGTACAACAGCACTTCTTTAACTCAGGCATTTGAAGAAGTTTGGAATAGGCCACCAAATTCTAAGAACTTTCTGCAGGGGCACAGTTGACAATATCCTGACATGGCTGTATCACTGCCTGGTATGAGAACTGTACCTCCCTTAATCACAGGACTCTGCAGAGAGTGGTGCGGAGAGCCCAGCGCATCTGTAGTTGTGTACGTTCCATAATACAAGACATTTGGAAAGACAGGTGTGTAAAAGGTAACATTGGGGACGCAAGTCACCCCAACTACAAACTGTTCCAGCTGCTATCACCCCGGAAACAGTAGGGCATCATAAACTCCAGGACCAACAGGTTCCGGGATAGCTTCTTCCACCAGCCAATCAGAATGATTAATTCATGCTGATAAAACTGTAATTCTCTGTTATATTGACTGTCCTGTTGTAATATTATTTATTATAAATTGCAGATTGCACATTTAGATGGAGATGTAATGTCAAGATTTTTACTCCTCGTATATGAAATATGTTTGTAATAAAGTCAACTCAATTCAATCATTCCAGCATACAAACCAGTGGTCAAATTGATCAAACTAGTTCTGAGGGTGCAGTCTCTGCACTGCAGGACTGCTTCGATAATATCAACTGGAGAATATTCAGGGAGGCTGTTACCTTTGGCAACCCTGTTAACATCGAGGAATATGTGATTCTGTGACCAGCTACATACAGAAATGTACTGAGGATGTTGCCATCACAAAATGCACACGGGTGAGCACAAATCAAAAACCATGGCTTTCTGTAGGTGTCTGTGCATTGCTGAGGGATCGTGATGTTGCTTTTAGACTGGGATATTTAACATCTCTCAGATAAGCAAGAACTGTGTTTTCCCGCTCAATCAGGAATGCAAAATGGGAGAATTCTCAGAGAATTTACAACTCCTTCTGCATACCAGAGTCTCGGGTGGCTCGTGGCAGGGAATTCAAAGGATTATGGACGACAAGTCAACTCTGAGCGCCAGTGACCAGGAAGTTTCACTCACTGAAAGGCTGAGTGTCTTCCACGCCCGGTTTGATGTACAGAACAAAGTGCTGGTGAGGAAGGCACCCCTTCCCCAGGGGAGCAGATATTCTGTCCGGCTGTAGCTGAGGTGAGGAAGACCCTGGCCAGAGTCAACTCTCGCAAAGCTGCGGGTCCGTAAATATACCAGGTTGGGTTCTGAAAGTCTGCGCACAGCAGCCGACGGATATATTTAACATCTCTCTAAAACAGTCCACTGTCCCCTCGGTGTTCAAAGCAGCAAGTATCATTCCAGTGCCAAAGAAGGGGAGAGTAACCTGCCTAAATGACCGTAGTTCAGTCGCATTAACAACAACCATTATGAAATGCTTTGACCGGCTGGTCACAGAGCACATTAAAGCTTCACTCATGGCTACACTGGGCCCTTACCTCTGCCTCTGCTTCTGCCGTCCATTTACCCTGTCCCACTTGGAAAATGGGGTCTCATATGCCAGACTGCTGTTTATAGAATAGAGTTCAGTGGTCAACACCATCATACCCCAGAACCCGGTGGGGAAGCTGCCTCCGCTGGGTTTCAACACCTCCCTCTGCAATTCGATACTGAACTTCTCAACAGTAAGACCACAGTCCATCCTTGTGGGCAGCAATGTCTCTTGTTCCTTTACGCTGAGCACTGGCGGCATTTCCCCAAGGCTGTGTGCTCAGCCCACTGCTGTTCACACTGCTGACGCGTGACTGTGTCACAGGATTCAGCTCAAACCGTGTCATCAAGTTTGTGGATGCCGCAACAGTGGTTGGCCTTAACAAGAACGTTGACGGGGTGGAGTAGTGAGAGGAACTAGAGCGGCTAGTGGATTGGTGAGAGAAGAATGACCAAATACTGAATATGGAGAAAACAAAATAAATCATTGTGGACTTCAGGAAGGTGCAGATAATCCATCCACCTCTGTGAGTACATGGTTCCTCCGTGGAGAGAGTTAAGTGCACCAAGTTCCTAATAGTTCACATCATGGATTACCTCACGAAATCCCTTAATATCACCTTCATACCATCGCAAGACTCTGGAAACTACACCCCAATGCGTTCATTACAGTATCGGGAGACTTCAGCCATGTCTCTCTTTCAACAACCCTACCCATATTAAATCAGATTGTCGAGTGTTATACAAGAGGAAATAAAACACCACGTCTCTTCTATACAAATGCTGAAGATGCATAGAGCACCACATCCCCCATCCCACCCCCACAACTGAAAGATCAGATCACATTCCGGTTCTCTTCATGCCCTTGTATAAGCCCGAAGTACACCAACTGCTACCTACTATCAAAGGTAGTAAATAAATGGTCTGCAGTGGCAATCAAGGCCTTGAAGCGCTGCTCTGAGGTTCCTGACTGGTATGTGCTTTCTGAACCTTATCCGGAGGACCCCAGTGGATATTAATGGACTTACTGATTGCATCCCTGGCTACATAAATTTCTCTGTGGACACTGAAATACCATCAAGGTCTGTTTGCTGCTTCCCCAACAATAAACCATTGGTCAGCAGAGATCTGAAGGCTCTTCTCAATGACTAAAAACCTTTAGATCACGAGACAGGGGAGGAATTGAAACGTGCAGTAAGAGTTGAAGCAGAAGATTAAAGCGGCTAAAAATCAATACAGGAGAGATCTAGAGAACACGCTTGGACATAGTAGCAAGGAAAATGTGTGGTTGTGGGTGGCTGTTAACAAAGACCAGGATTCCCATTCCTACCCTGCCCCTATCTGGTGTTAACTGGACGGATATCCTAGCAGAAAAGTCAGTGGAGCAGCAATGGCAGGTATTCTTGGGAATAATGCACAAGGTACAAAATCAGTTCATCTCCCGGAGAAGGAAGGATTCAAAGGGGGGAAAGGGGCCACAGTGGTTGACAAAGGAAGTCAGAGATTGCATAGCATTAAAAAAAAGGAAGTATGTCAGAGCTAAGGTGAGTGGGAACACAGATGATTGGGAAATTTTTAAGGAACAACAGATCTTAACTAAAAAGGCAATACGGGGAGAAAAAAATGAGGTACGAACGCAAGCTAGCCAGGAATATAAAGGAGGATAGCAAAAGCTTTTTTAGGTATGTGAAGAGAAAGAAGATAGTTAAGAACAATGTAGGGCCCTTGAAGAATGAATTGGGTGAAATTGTTAAGAAAACCTCAGGCCAGGTTTTCGCCTCCTTTAGAACTAGTTTGACCCATTTGATCACTGGTTTGCATGCTGGAATTATTGAATTGGATTGACTGTATTATTTATATCCTTCATATACAAGAGGAGTAAAAATCTTGATGTTACATCTCCATCTAAATGGGCAATGTGCAATTTATAATAAATAGTATTGCAATAGGACAGTCAATATAATTGTTATGGGAAACAAAGAAATGGCAGAAGAATATAATAAGTACTTTAGATCTGTCTTCACTAGGGTAGACACAAGCAGTCTCCCAGATGTATGGATGGGCCAAGGACATAGGGTAACAGAGGAAATGAAACAGATTGACATTAGAAAGGAAACTGTGATGAGTAGACTGATGGGACTGAAGGCTGACAAATCCCCAGGTCCAGATAGTCTGCATCCTAGGGTACTAAAGGAGGTGGCTCTGGAAATTGCGGATGCATTGGTAATCATTTTCCAATGTTCCTTAGATTCAGGATCAGTTCCTGAGGATTGGAGAATGGCTAATGTTGTCCCACTTTTTAAGAAAGGAGGGAGGGAGAAAACAGAGAACTATCGTCCTGTCAGCCTAACATCAGTAGTGGGGAAGATGCTAGAGTCCATTATTAAAGATGAAATAGTGGCATATCTAGATAGCGGTGATAGGATTGGGCCGAGCCAGCATGGATTTACCAAGGGCAAATCATGCTTGACTAATCTGTTGGAGTTTTTCGAGGATGTAACCAGGAAGTTAGACAAGGGAGATCCAGTGGATGTAGTGTACCTCGATTTTCAGAAGACATTTGATAAGGTCCCACATAGGAGATTGGTGGGTAAAATCAGAGCTCATGGCATTGGGGGGAAGATATTGACATGGATAGAAAACTAGTTGGCAGATAGAAAGCAAAGGGTAGCGGTGAATGGGTGTTTCTCGGAATGGCAGGTAGTGACTAGTGGGGTGCCACAGGGCTCAGTATTGGGACCGCAGCTGTTTACGATTTACATCAACGATTTAGATGAAGGCATTGAGAATAACATCCGCAAGTTTGCTGATGATACTAAGCTGGGTGGCAGTGTGACATGTGATGAGGCTGTTAGGAGAATTCAGGGTGACTTGGATAGGCTGGGTGAGTGGGCAGATACTTGGCAGTTGACGTTTAATGTGAATAAGTGTGAGGTTATCCACTTTGGGAGTAAGAACAGGAAGGCAGATTATTATCTGAACGGTGTAGAGTTAGGTAAGGGAGAAATACAAAGAGATCTAGGAGTCCTTGTTCATCAGTCACTGAAGGTGAATGAGCAAGTGCAGCAGGTAGTGAAGAAGGCTAATGGAATGTTGACCTTTATTACAAAGGGAATTGAGTACAAGAGCAAGGAAATCCTTTTGCATTTGTACAGGGCCCTGGTGAGACCACACCTGGAGTATTGTGTACAGTTGTGGTCTCCAGGGTTAAGGAAGGACATCCTGGCTGTAGAGGAAGTGCAGCGTAGATTCACAAGGTTAATTCCTGGGATGTCCGGACTGTCTTACGCAGAGAGGTTAGAGAGACTGGGCTTGTACACTCTGGAATTAAGGAGATTGAGAGGGGATCTGATTGCAACATATAAGATTATTAAGGGATTGGACAAGATAGAGGCAGGAAATATGTTCCAGATGCTGGGAGAGTCCAGTACCAGAGGGCATGGTTTGAGAATAAGGGGTAGGTCATTTAGGACAGAGTTAAGGAAAATCTTCTTCTCCCAGAGAATTGTGGGGGTCTGGAATGAACTGCCTCAGAAGGCAGTGGGGGCCAATTCTCTGGATGCTTTCAAGAAGGAGCTAGATAGGTATCTTATGGATAGGGGAATCAAGGGATATGGGGACAAGGCAGGAACCAGGTATTGATAGTAGATGATCAGCCATGATCTCAGAATGGCGTTGCAGGCTCGAAGGGCCGAATGGTCTACTTCTGCACCTATTGTCTATCTGATCCACATACCTTGTCATACTGAAACCAAACATCGCTTGTTATTCTGATTGACAATAATTTCCTGTTTCTTTTTAATTTCTGTAGTCTTCTGTCATGGCTGGATAAGTGGGCAGTGAGGTGAAGAGGAGGGATCTGTCCCAGCAAGGCTCTAATTTGTCCTAAATGGAAGCAAACAACCTCTACAATGTTTCATTTGGGTACAGAAGCCTGAAGGCACAGACTCAGTGATTCAGTAACAGCTTCTTCCCCTCTGCCATCTGATTCCTAAATGGACATTGAACCCTTGTACGCTACCTCACTTTTTAAATATATATTATTTCTGGCTATTTTGTATGATCTTTCATCTATTAAATATACATGTACTGTAATTGATTTCCTTGTGGTTTTTTTTCTCTTATTTATTATTTATTGTGTTATGTACCCGTGACACGTGACGGTGGTACCCTTGTCACGTGACTGGGGTTGAAGTTATACTGGACTTGAGGTAATGGTTTTGTGATGGTGGAGTGATGTCATTTTTCCGCCAGTAGAGGTCATGTGACAGGTTTTTTTTTTACAGGGTATAAAAGGAAGACCCACCCTGTCAGGTGGGGCAGTTCGTGGCTAGATTTGCCAAGATGACTTCATGTCACTGCGTGATTTAATGTGATGACGCAGTTTAGTTGGAAAATGAAGTTTTATGTAATGCCTAAAGTTTAAAAGGTCATTGCCAGCGGTTTCTTTGCTGATGGAGAGTGAAGATAAAAGTTTGGAAGATAAAAATCGAGGAGAAATCGATTTTCGACGGTGGATTGGTTACGACCTTATTTGATCCTCATTCGGAGGGATTTCGTTGACTATTCTTGCTGTTAATCCCTGGGTTTGACCAGAAAGGATTTGAGAATAGTGTGGAAGGAAGGTCAGTACCTTTAAGCTGTTATATTTTATAAAATTCTTCGTGGGAAAGTTCGACGCCGGGGAATCGAAGGACAACGACGTGGAAGAGAATTTAAATCGCTTTAAAAAGTCTCTCCTTTTAAAAGGACTGTGAGCTTTTGAACTTTCGGCATACCGCTTTAAAGAACTGTTTTTTTTCAATACTGCTTTAAGGACTGTTTGGATTGCAACGCTATTAAGAACTGTTTAAACAGCCGCACAGTAGCTGTTTTCCGGTCACGTTTGAGTTTGTTTACTTTTGAGGGGGTTTGTTTTCAGTGTTTAATAAATGTGTTATTTGTTATAAAAATCCTTGCCTAACTCATATATATTTATTGTTGCCTGAATACGTAACATAATTATGGGGTCTACATCCGGAATTGGATCGTTTGAGTTTAAAATGCTTTTTGAATTTTGAGTGGGTGTTTTGGTAACGGGGAATACTCGATTCTTTTGTTTGATTGGCTTGTGAGTGGTATTCGGCAACGATGAATATTGATGAGTTTCTGGATTCGCCAGCCGCGGATTTGTTAGCGAAGGCGGAAAAAACTGAAGTATCAGATTGCTAATAGATTGCAACTTAAAGGTATTTTGACGACTACATCAAAAGCTGTAATACAGAGAAAAATCGCATCACATTTTGTGGCTTCGGGTGATTTTGATGAATCGATTTTAGAATCGTTTCCAATAAGTAATCTGGAGATGCAGTTGCAAATCGAACAAATGATGTTAGAGAGGTGTAAATTGGAAATTGAACAGAAGCAGAGAGATTTTGAATATGCAATGGCGAAATTAAGGTCTGGGAATCAGTCTTCTGATTCTAAAAAACTGTTTGTTGCTAGCCAAGAAATTAAATTGGTCCCTCCATTTAGTGAAACAGAAGTGGAAAGATATTTTCAATATTTTGAAACTATTGCTCGGATGTCAGACTGGCCGAAAGATAAATGGTCAGTGTTGTTACAGAGTGTGATTAAAGGCAAAGCACAGCAAGTTTACACAGCTTTAACTGCTGCGCAAGCATTAGATTATGATATTGTGAAAACGAATATTCTCAAAGCATATGAATTGGTCCTAGAAGCGTATAGGGAAAGATTCAGAAGTTTGAAAAAGTCTGTGGAAAAGACATGTGGAATTTGCCTATGATAAAGCTATGTGTTTTGAGAGATGGGTTTCTTCTAAAAATGTAAATGAGGACTATGAGACTTTGAGAGAGCTGATTTTAATGGAGGAATTTAAAAGAAGCATTCCTGTTGAAGTAAGGACCTACTTAAATGAGAGGGATACTGATAAATTGCAGGACTGTGCTAGATTAGCTGATGAGTATGTTTTAATCCATAAGAATAAATTTCCTCAGGGTAGAATTTTTAAGAGGAAAAATAATATGGAGACTCAAGGTAAATCAGAAATTAAATCAGAGGTTAATGAGAAAGGTAAGGAGGAAGGAAAACCTGTGAAGGAAAGACAGTTTGGTCTTATTTGTAACTATTGTAAGAAGCCTGGCCATGTAATAGCTAACTGTTTCAAATTGAAAAAGAAAGAGAAGGAAGCAGTTCCAGATGCTTGTGTGCAACATACTGAAGCACCTGTAAAGTTACAGGGTTTGGTAAACACAAATGAGGATTTGTTAGAGTCTGACCAAGTTAGAAAGGGATATGATCATTTTATAACTGAAGGGTTTGTATCCTTGAAAGAAGGATCTACTCTGGTGCCAATAAAAATCCTTAGGGATACTGGAGCTTCTCAATCACTGATGTTAGATAGTGTGTTGAAGTTTAATGAAGAGAGTGATACTGGTGAGGTAAATTACATAAGAGGTGTTGGAAGTGATTTTATGCCTGTACATTTACATCAAGTAAATTTAAAGTCAGGGTTAGTTACAGGATTTGTTAAAGTAGGATTACAGCATAGCTTACCTATGAAGGGTATTTCTTTATTGTTAGGTAATGACTTGGCAGGTGGACAAGTTTTTCCTGAAGTGCATTTGACAATGGAGTCAGAGGAACCAGAGGTGAATTCTAACACAGATTCTTCCTGTGTTGTGACTAGAGCTATGGCTAAAAAAATTGATGTGCAGAATGAGGTTGTTACTCATGACTGTTCAACTCAGGATTCGAGTTTTGAGGATGTGTCAGAGACTTTCTTACCTTCGTTGTTTGAACAAGATTCTGGGAGTAAGTCTGACTATGAAGATTTATCTCTGTCTCGGAAGGAGATGATAGCAGAGCAGAATAGAGACCCTGAGATTATAAAATTAAGGGAACAAGCTTTACTAGGTAGTGAAATTGAGAAGGTGTCAGTAGGATATTATTTGGAAAAAGGAGTGTTGATGAGGAAGTGGAGGTCACCTACAATTCCTGCAAGTGAGGAATGGAATGTTGTTTATCAGGTGGTTGTGCCTAAAGTTTATCGGAATGAAATTTTGACTTTAGCTCATAGTGTGCCTTTAGGTGGACATCAAGGGGTAAGGAAAACTGTGGACAAGATTTTAAAACATTTTTACTGGCCTGGTCTAAGAAAAGATGTGGCGATGTTTTGTAAGACGTGCCATACTTGTCAAATTGTGGGTAAACCAAATCAGGTTACACCAGTAGCTCCATTACAACCTATTCCAGCATTCGGTGAACCGTTTTCTAAAGTTATTGTAGATTGTGTTGGTCCATTACCAAAGACAAAAACTGGTTATCAGTATTTGTTGACTATCATGTGTACTTCGTCTAGGTTTCCAGAGGCAGTACCACTTAGGAATATAAAAGCTAAAACTGTGATGAAGGCTCTTATAAAATTCTTTACTTATTTTGGATTGCCTAAGGAAATACAAACTGATCAAGGCAGTAATTTTATGTCTGGATTGTTTCAACAGATAGTTTATAAATTGGGAGCTAAGCAAATCACTTCGTCTGCATACCATCCAGAATCGCAAGGTGCCTTGGAGAGGTTTCATTCTACTCTCAAGAATATGATTAGGACATATTGTGTGGAAAATGAAAGTGACTGGGATGAGAGTATAAACTTACTTTTATTTGCAGTAAGGGAATCAGTACAGGAATCTTTAGGTTTTAGTCCATTTGAACTTGTGTTTGGGCATAGAGTTAGAGGACCTTTAGCTTTATTGAAAGAACAGTGGATTAGTAAATAAGTGCATACTAATTTGTTGGACTATGTTTTGAAATTTAAGGACAGGTTACATAAAGCTTGTAGTTTAGCCAGGGAAAATTTAAGGTTGGCTGAGGAGAAAATGAAAACTTGGTATGATAAAGAAGCTAGGATGAGGATGTTTAAGCCTGGAGATAAGGTGTTGGTTTTTTTCCCAGTGCAGACAAATCCTTTACAAGCTAGATTTCATGGTCCTTATGAAATTGTGTCTAGAATCAATGATGTGGATTATGTAATAAAAACTCCAGATCGTAGAAGGTCAACACAACTTTGCCACATAAATATGATTAAACCATATTTTGAGAAACAATCTGATACTGTGACTGCTGTGGTTAGTGAGAATGAGTTTGATGTAACTGGGAACATGATAGATGATTCATCTGACTTTCATTCTAAATCTAACATTGTTTCTGTTAGGTTACCTAATTCGACCATTTTGGAAAATATGGATGAGAAATTAGCACATTTACAGCTAGAGCAGAAACAACAGATGAAGGAATTGATTTTTAAGTATAAGGATTTGTTTCCAGATGTTCCGAGAAGGACTACTATAGCTTCACATGATGTAGATGTTGGAGATGCCAAACCTATTAAACAACATCCATATAGGATGAACATGGAAAAATGTGAACTTGCTGAGAAAGAAATTGAATACATGTTAGAGAATGATATTATTAGACATTCTAACTTGAATTGGAGTTCGCCATGTGTTATGGTGCCAAAACCTGATGGTAGTATTAGGTTTTGTATGGACTATAGGAAGGTGAATACTGTAACAAAAACAGATGCATATCCAATTCCTAGAGTAGATGATTGTGTAGATAAGGTTGGAAAAGCAAAGTTCCTTACAAAGATTGATTTATTGAAAGGGTATTGGTGTGTTCCATTAACGGACAGAGGTAGAGAGATTTCTGCATTTGTAACTCCATCTGGGTTATATGAGTATAATGTTCTTCCATTTGGGATGAAGAATGCCCCAGGTACTTTCCAGAGGATGATTAATTCTGTGATTCAGGGATTGAAAGATACTGATGCTTATATTGATGATTTAGTGACAGGAAATGATACTTGGGAAGCACACATAATTGCGGTGGAGAAATTGTTTGAAAAGCTTTCAAAAGCTAACTTAACTATTAATTTAGCCAAGAGTGAATTTGGACATGCCACTCTGACTTACCTTGGTTATGTTGTAGGTCAAGGTAAGGTAGCTCCTGTTCAGGCAAAAGTTCAGGCAATTTTAGAGATTCCCACTCCAATGGCGAAAAAAACTCTCAGAAGATTTTTGGGAATGGTAGGATATTATCGAAAATTTTGTAAGAATTTTGCTAATGTTGCCCTTCCATTAACTAACCTTTTGCAGAAGAATGTGAAGTTTGTGTGGACAGTGCCTTGTCAGGAAGCATTTGAAAAATTGAAAACAATGATATGTCAACAACCTGTGCTTAAGGCACCTGACTTTGGAAAACCTTTTTCATTAGCTGTAGATGCTAGTGATGAAGCTGCAGGAGCAGTATTGATGCAAAGGAATGAGGGTGATGAGGTTGATCATCCAGTAGCTTACTTTTCTAAGAAATTTAATAAGCATCAAAGAAACTATTCGACAATAGAGAAGGAATTGTTATCTCTTGTTTTAGCTTTGGAATATTTTGAGGTATATGTTGGTACAACTCAAAAACCACTTATTGTTTACGCTGATCATAATCCGTTAGTTTTTCTGAGTAAGATGAAAAACAAAAACAGAAGATTGTTAAATTGGAGTTTGATGTTACAAGAGTACAATATTGTGATAACTCATATTAAAGGTAAAGATAATGTGGTTGCTGATTGTCTATCTCGATGTTGAATGTACAATGTAATTTTTTTGGGGGGAGTGGTTTTTTTTATTGTAACACTCCTACTGTATTGTATATTGTGTGTGTTATATAATTTATACATTTGTTTTTCTTGTAAGTAATTGTTAAAATTTTTGTTCTTGTCAGACCAAAAATGTTTTTTTTTGGAGGGAGGTGTTACGTACCCGTGACACATGACGGTGGTACCCTTGTCACGTGACTGGGGTTGAAGTTATACTGGACTTGAGGTAATGGTTTTGTGATGGTGGAGTGACGTCATTTTCCCGCCAGTAGAGGTCATGTGACAGGTTTTTTTTACAGGGTATAAAAGGAAGACCCACCCTGTCAGGTGGGGCAGTTCGTGGCTAGATTTACCAAGATGACTTCATGTCACTGCGTGATTTAATGTGATGACGCAGTTTAGTTGGAAAATGAAGTTTTATGTAATGCCTAAAGTTTAAAAGGTCATTGCCAGTGGTTTCTTTGCTGATGGAGAGTGAAGATAAAAGTTTGGAAGATAAAAATCGAGGAGAAATCGATTTTCGACGGTGGATTGGTTACGACCTTATTTGATCCTCATTCGGAGGGATTTCGTTGACTATTCTTGCTGTTAATCCCTGGGTTTGACCAGAAAGGATTTGAGAATAGTGTGGAAGGAAGGTCAGTACCTTTAAGCCGTTATATTTTATAAAATTCTTCGTGGGAAAGTTCGACGCCGGGAAATCGAAGGACAACGACGTGGAAGAGAATTTAAATCGCTTTAAAAAGTCTCTCCTTTTAAAAGGACTGTGAGCTTTTGAACTTTCGGCATACTGCTTTAAAGAACTGGTTTTTTTCAATACCGCTTTAAGGACTGTTTGGATTGCAACGCTATTAAGAACTGTTTAAACAGCCGCACAGCAGCTGTTTTCCGGTCACGTTTGAGTTTGTTTACTTTTGAGGAGGATTGTTTTCAGTGTTTAATAAACATGTTATTTGCTATAAAAACCCTTGCCTAACTCATATATATTTATTGTTGCCTGAATACGTAACAATTGCATTGCACTGCTGCAGCTAAGTTAACAAATTTCTCGACTCATGCTGGTGATAATAAACCTGATTCTGATTCTGAGAATTGATATTTCTCTAATTCTGTTTCTTTCTAATTGCCTATGGTTGGTTGCCATCCGTCTGTCTCAAAGGACAATGAGTGATGGTGATCATCATCACAAGCCTAGGTGGAAAGTATGGAGATCCTGAGATCTCCACTCATCAAGATCTCTCTCTTGGTCTCACCAGTGCAGCCCAAAGGAAATCTGATGAAGCAAAATGTTTGGCACCAGCTTGGCCGCAAGAGCTGCCAGAAGGATGTTTAGCCGCTTTAGGGGTTCTACTCTGGATTTACTGTCTTGGTTTACTCCCATAGATTTTGTCTTCCCCGAGGGGGTCCTCAAGTCAATTGCATATATACGTGCATTTCTCAGTGAATATTCTACTAAATATGGTAAAATTGCTTCTGTACTTTTCTAGAAATTCATAGTTTCAGTGGAAGGTGTCACACTTTTGACATTTCTTTCATTTTTGAGAAGTACGGTCTGCTTTATGTACAGAGGGAGTTCACTGCAATTATGTTGGTAGCTGTATGTATCACACTCCCCACCAATCCTCCCACCCCAACACAGCAGCTAAAGTTGACGAGGAACTACATGAGATCTACAGTACCATCAGTGACTTTCAAAGAGAACTGGTGATCTTGATCATGCGAACCTAAAGACAGTTCTACCTAAATTCCACCAGCATGTTGATTTAGCTACCAGATGTGAAAATACACCAGACCTGGTTTACACTAACATATTAGCTGATAGGAAATAGTCCCCCAACCCCACATTGGAATCTCAGATCACTGATCTGTAGCGTTATCATTCAAACTGGCGCTGCGTACGGCTGTCGTATTGCGATCTCGTTTCCAACTTTACAATGTATCGCTAATTTCTGCGATTTCCTTCGCATTTCTTGTTCAAGTAGCTGATAGTCACATCTGCTATCATAAGCTGACTCTTTTGAACATCAGGAAGACGCCATGTGATGCGTTTTATGCACTGGGATCCCTGCTTGCGTGATCAATGGCAGGCTAAGTTATTACACAGCCACCACCTTGGAATTGGCGTCGGAGATGATGGAGAATGTCCGGCGTCCTGTTGAGGTTGAGATGGTATGCTAAATGTCGGTTTACTCCTCCATCCAGCCGCTGCCGAAGTACAGGCAGAAGTTGAAACAAGAAGCATCCACAGTTAAAACCGTTCACTGTTGGTCCAACCAATCCGCCTCCATGCTGCAGGTCTACTTTGATGACATCGACTGGAATGTCTTCCATGATGCGGACGTCTCTGAAATCACGGAAGGGGTCTCGAGTTTCATCCAGAAGTGCATCGAGAAAGTTGTCCCCCAGAATTCGGTCAGTGTCTATCTAAACCAAAAACACTGGATCAACATTTACGTGTGAGCAGCGCTTATCGAACGACACAGAGCCTACATTGTCAGAAACCAACAGGAACTCAAGAAATACAGCTACGATCTGCGCAATGTCATCAAGGCAGTGAAACAACAATACAGGGACAAGATCCTGACACAACTCTCCACCAACAGCGCACACAGCTTATGGCAGAGTCTGAACACCATCGCAGTCTTCAAAGCTAAACACATTGGAGTTTCAAAAACCACTGCCTCTTTCCCAGATGAGCTAAATCTCTTTTGTGCTTAATTCGATATTGCCAACACTGAGCCCCTGCGGGGAGCCGCTGAAGTCACCTGCAGCTTAGACATCTCTGCTGAAGTATGCAGGTATTTCCAACGAGTAGACAGTCACAATGCTATGGGAACAAATGGCAATCCAGGGCAGGTACTCAGGATGTTCGCGGCATAAATGGCAGATGTGTTTATAGACATTTTCTATCCCTCCGTCAGAGAAAGCTATTATGTCTGAGCGCCTGGTGTTCTGTTACATTCACCTCAATAATAAGCAAATGTTTTGAGATTACATCTGCAGCCCGCGAACCCACACTGGACTCCCTACAATTCAACATAACCGATCAACAGATGAAACAATAGCCTTCTTATTCTTCTTCTTCAGTTGTCTATCGGAATCCGATGACGACGTCCACTCATTTAACAGCGAGACCTTTAATAACTATACAGTCTTATCCTGGACCGAAAAGTTCTACTGCAAGTGTATGTGTATATGCTGTATGTATATGTGTGTGTATGTATATATACTGTATGTATATACTGCATATATATGTGGTAGTGGTTCTAGTGATGGCAACCATGCCAACATTTCTCCTGACTCTCTTATGCTGTCTTCTGGTTGTTCTTTTCATCTCCAGAAGACGAACCGCGTCCCTACACAGCTGTCGCCAAGTGTTACGGTCAGCAGCAACATCCTCCAGGTCCCCGGGTCTGATCCTGCACTTCGTGAAAGCATTCTTCATCTAATCCCTATAGCGATTCTTCCGCGCACCAGCTGAGCATCAACCATGATGTAACTGTATAACACTCTGTGGGGTAGCCGACATGGGGACAGCCATATATCGTGCCCCACCCACTGCAACTGACGCTGGGTGATCATGGCCTCAATACTTCTGCAGTTGGTCTTTACAGGTATTTCAGTGTGAGGCACCCGCTCACGCCAGGTAATTCCCAGGATGTGCTGAAGGCAGCTTATGTGGAAGCGCACCAGGGACTTGACGTGACGGATGTAGGTTACCAAAGCTTCACAGCTATAAAGGAAGGCAGTTACACAAACTGGAGGGACAACGCCAAAGTCTCCCAAAGGCAGCTGATGCCTGGTTAATGCGGCTTTGAATGTCGTTGTCAATGCCGCTATCCTCAAGAGAATGCTCCCCAGATATTTGATAGATGGCACTACTGGCAGCTTTTCATCACCAATAGTGAAGGCAGGTAGGGTGGGTGGGACACTAGTACTCCATTGGCAAACCACTTCTGTCTTGGTGGTATTGACAGTCAGCCCCATCCTGCTGTGCGCTCTTACCGCAACGGCAAACACAGTCTGAAGATCCTCCGGAGTGTGGGCCACAAGAGCACAGTCGTCTGCATGCTGCAGCTCCAGGACCCGCTCTCTACGGAATTTGTTGGATGTGTGTAGCCTTCCTGATCTTAAAGAGGTTGCCGTCTAATCTGACTTCCAGTGCCACACAGCTGCTGTACTCAATCTCGTTGTGGAGAAGCTTGGTAACCCAAAAGAGGATGATGTTAAAGTGCAATGGCTCTAGCACACAACCCTGCCTCACCCCTGTGCATTCAATGAAGGGCTCGGACTCTTGTCCTCCTATGGTCACCCAAGCAGTCATCCCTTCGTGGAAATGGCGGAGGATGGGAACAAAGTTATTGGGACAGCCAACCCTGGGGAGGACATCCCGTAAGAGCTCTCTTTGCACATGTCGAATGCTTTAGAGAGGTTGTCAAAGACCATAAACAGGTCTTGATGTTATTCCCGGCACTTTTCCTGAAGCTGCCGGGCAGTGAAGATCATGTCAATCGTGCTCCTGTTTTTCCTAATCCACACTGCCATTCAGGCAGCATTGACTCGGTGACGTTGATGATCAGCCTCTGAAGCATCACCTTAGCCAGGACCTTTCCAGCAACAGAATGGAGTGATATGCCACTTCTATTTCCGCAGATGGGTTTGTCACCCATGTTCTTAAAGTGACAACGATGTTTGCATTTCTCCATTGCTGTGAGATGTTCTCATCAGTCCAGGCCTTAGTGATGTACTGGTAGAGGTGAAAAGTACAATAGCCACTGTTCTACACACCATACTTACACATCTGGAGAAGAAGAATGCTTATGTGGGAATGCTGTTCTTGGACTACAGTTCAGCAATCAACACCATAATTCCCTTTAGACTCCACAAGAAGTTCAGAGACCTCAGCCTTCACTCTACCTCGGTAGCTGGATCCGGGACTACCTGTCAGATTACCAGCAGGTTGTAAGAGTGCGTTTGCTCAACTCTGCCCCTCTGACTCTCAAATCAGTTGCCCCTCAGGGCTGGTCCTAAGACCCATCCTTTACTGTCTGTTTACCCATGACTATATCTCCACTCACAGCTCCAATCTGCTAATCAAGTTTGCAGATAATACTACATTGATTGGTCTTATCTCAGTTAATAACGAAGCAGCCTACAGGGAAGAAGTCATCACCCTGACACAGTGGTGTCAAGAAAACAACCTCTCCCTCAAAGTCGCAAAAACAAAGGAGCTGGTTGTGGACTACAGGAGGAACTGAGACGGGCTAATTCCTATTGACATCAATGGATCTGGGGTTGAGAGGGTGAACAGCTTCAAGTTCCTTGCAATACACATCACCGAGGATCTCATGTAGGTTTGTACATACTGCTTGTGTGGTGAAATAAGGAGAACAGCACTTCGTTCAACTCAGGCATTAGAAGAAGTTTGGTACAGGCCCCCAAATTCTAAGAACTTTCAGCTGGGACACAGTTGAGAGCATCCTGACATGGCTGCATCACTGCCTGTTATAAGACCCGTACCTCCGTTAATCGCAGGACTCTGCAGAGAGTGGTGTGGACAGCCAAGCACATCTCCAGTTCTGAACTTCACGTCACTCGGAACATTTACAAAAACAGGTGTGTACAAAGTATCTTTGTGGACCCAACTCACCCAAACCACATACTGTTCCAGCTGCTACCACCCCATAAACAGTACCACAGCATAAAATCCAGGAATAACAGGCTCTGGGACAGCATCTTACACCAGGCCATCAGACTGATTAATTCATGCTGATACAACGGTATTTCTCTGTTATATTAACTGTCCTGTTGTAATATTATTTATTATAAATTGCAAATTAAACATTTAGATGGAGATGTAACGTCACGATTTTTACTCCTCTTTCACATGAAGGATGTAAGTAATTAAGTCAATTCAATTCAATAATTCCAGCATACAAACCAGTGGTCAAATGGGTCAACCTGGTTCTACAGCTGGTGAAAACCTGGCCTGAGGGTGTATGCACTGACTAGTCTCTGCACTGCAGGACAGCGTCGATAATATCAACTGGAGAATATTCAGAGAGCATGTTATATAAGGCAACCTTGTTAACATCGAATAATATGTGGATTCTGTGACCAGCCTCATAGAGACGTTTACTGAGGATTTTACCATCACAAAACAAACACGAGTGATGGCAAATCAGAAACCATGGTCTACTGCAGGGGTCTGTGCACGGCTGAGGGATCGTGATGTTGCTTTCAGACTGGGAGATGCGACATCTCTCAGGGAAGCAAGAATTGTGCGTTCCCGCTCCATGAGGAAGGCAAAATGGCAGCATTCTCAGAGAACTTACAACCACTTCTGCAATACTAGAGTCTCGTGTGACACGTGGCACGGAATTCACAGGATTACGGACTACAAGTCTACTCTGCGCGCCAGTGACCAGGAAGTTTCAGTCGCTGAAAGTCTGCGTGCCTTCTACGCCCGGTTTGATGTACAGAACAAAGTGCTGGCGAGGAAGGCACCCCTTCCCCAGGGGAGCAGAAATTCTGTGCGGCTGCAGCTGAGGTGAGGAAGACCCTGGCCAGTGTCAACTCTCGCAAAGCTGCGGGTCCGTAAATATACCAGGTTGGGTTCTGAAAGACTGCGCACAGCAGCCGACGGATATATTTAAAATCTCTCTAAAACAATCCATTGCCCCTCGGTTTTCAAAGCAGTAAGCATCATTCCAGTGCCAAAGAAGGAGACAGTAACCTGCCTAAATGACCGTCGTTCAGTCACATTAACAACAACCATTATGAAATGCTTTGACCGGCTGGTCACAGAGCACAATAAAGCTTCACTCATGGCTACACTGGGCCCTTACCTCTGCCTCTGCCTCTGCCGTCCATTTACCCTGTCCCACTTGGAAAATGGGGTCTCATATGCCAGACTGCTGTTTATAGAATAGAGTTCAGTGGTCAACACCATCATACCCCAGAACCCAGTGGGGAAACTGTCTTCGCTGGGTCTCAACAGCTCACTCTGCAATTAGATATTGAACTTCTCAACAGTAAGACCACAGTCCATCCTTGTGGGCAGCAATGTCGCTTGTCCCTTTACGCTGAGCACTGGCGGCATTTCCCCAAGGCTGTGTGCTCAGCCCACTGCTGTTCACACTGCTGACGCGTGACTGTGCTACAGGATTCAGCTCAAACCGTGAAATCAAGTTTATGGATACCGCAACGGTGGTTGGCCTCATTAAGAACGTTGACGGGGTGGAGTAGATAGAGGAAGTAAAGCGGCTGGTGGATTGGTGCGAGAAGATTGGCCAAATCCTCAATATGGAGAAAACAAAATAAATCATTGTGGACTTCAGGAAGGTGAAGATAATCCATCCACCTCCGTGGAGAGATTTAAGTGCACCAGGTTCCTGAGAGTTCATATCATGGATTACCTCACCAAATCCCTTAATATCACCTTCATACCATCGCAAGACTCTGGAAACTACACCCCAATGTGTTCATTACAGTATCGGGAGACTTCAACCATGTCTCTGTTTCAACAACACTACCCACATTACATCAGATTATCGAGTGTTATACAAGAGGAAATAAAACTCCTGTTCTCTTGTATGCAAATACTGAAGATGCATAGAGCACCACATCCCCGCCCCCCCCCCCCCCCCCACAACTGAAAGATCAGATCACATTCCGGTTCTCTTCATACCCTTGTATAAGCCTGAAGTACACCAACTGCTACCTATTATCAAGGTAGTAAAGAAATGGTCTCCAGAGGCAATCAAGTCCTTGAAGGGCTGCTTTGAGGTTTCTGTCTGGAATGTGCTTTGTGAACCTTATCCAGAGGACACTAATGGACATAAACGGACTTACTGATTGCATCACTGGCTACATGAACTTCTCTATGGACACTGAAATAACATCAAGGTCTGTTTGCTGCTTCCCCAACAACAAACCATGTGTCAGTAGTGCTCTGAAGGCTCTTCTCAATGACAAAAAAGAGCTTTTAGATCAAGAGCGAGGGAGGGATTGAAACGTGTAGGGAGAGTTGAAGGAGAAGATTAAAGTGACTAACAATCAATACAGGAGAGAGCTGGAGACCACGCTTGGACATAGTAGCAAGGAAAATGTGTGGTTGTGGGTAGCCGTAAACAAAGATCAGCCTTCCCTTTCCTACCCAGCCCCTATCCGATCCACATACCTTGTCATACTGAAACCAAACATCGTTTGTTATTCTGATTGACAGTAATTTCCCGGTTTCTTTTCATTTCTGTACTCTTCTGTCATGGCTGGATAAGTATGCAGTGAGGTGAAGAAGGGGGATCTGTATCAGCAAGAGTCTAATTTGTCCTAAATAGAAGCAAACAACCAATCAAACAATGTTTGATTTGGGTACAGCAACCTTAAGGCACAAACTCAGCGATTCAGAAACAGCTTCTTCCCCGCTGCCGTCTGATTCCTAAACGGACATTGAACCCTTGAATACTACCTCACCTTTTAAATATATATTATTTTATCTATCATCTTTCATCTATTACATGTACGTGTTCTGGAACTGATTTCCTTGTTTTTTATTTGGGTTTTTTCTCTTCTTTATTAAGCATTCTATTGCACTGCGCTGCTTAATTAACAAATTTCACGACTAATACTAGTGATAATAAACCTGATACTGATTCTGAAAATTGATATTTTTCTTCTAACTTAACTTCCCTACGATTGCTTCTGTTTCTTTCTAATTGCATATGTTTGGTTGGCATCCGTCTGTCTCAAAGGAGAATGAGTGATGACAATCATCATCACAAGCCTGGGTGAAAGGTATGGAGATCCTGAGGTACCCAATCGTCAAGATCCCTCTCTCACTGTCTCACCCGTGTAGTCCAAAGGAAACCTTTTGAAGCAATACGTTTGGCACCAGCTTGGCCGCAGGAGCTGCCGGAAGGACGTTTAGCCACTTTAGGGGTTCCACTCCAGATTTACTGTCTTTGTTTACTCCCATCGCCTTCATCTCTCCTGAGGCTGTCCACAAGGCAATTACATATATACGTCAATTTTAAGTGAATATTCCACTAATTATGGCACAATTGCTTCTGGATTTTTCAAGAAAGTCATACTTTCAGTGGAAAGTGTCGGACATTTGACATTTCTTTAATTTTTGTGAAGTACGAGCGGTTGTATGTACAGAGGGAGTTCATTGCAATTATGTTGTTAGCTGTATATATCACCCTCTCCAACCCGCCACACCCCCCCCCCCCCCGCAAATGCTGACGAGACACTGCATGAGGTCTACAGTGCCATCAAAGACTTTCAAAGAAGACTGGATTTTAACCATGCGAATCCAAAGACAGTACTGCCTAAATTCGCAAATTTCTGCGATTTGTTTCGCATTTCTTGATCAGGAAACTGATAGTTACATCGGATATCATAAACTGAATCTTCCAAACATCAGGAAGACGGCATTTACCCACCATGTGATGCATTTTCTTCACTGGGATCCCCACTTGCGCGATCAATGGGAGGCTCAGTTATCACAACGCCACAACCTTGGAATCGGCGTCGGAGGCGAGGGAGAAGGATCGGCGTCCTGGTTAGGTTGGGGTGGCGTGTTAATGGGCTGCCTCTCCCCAGCCTACTCCTGGCTTACATTCATGCCCTGGACAATTATTTGCGCGAACTGAGAGCCAGAATCTCCCATCAGTGGGAAATAAAAGAATATAAAATGATGTACTTCGTGGAGACCTGACTGATGGATGAGATATCTGATCAAGCCACGAGTCCTCTGGGTTTATCCTGTTCCGGGCAGCCAAGTCAAAAAAACCTTTCTCGGAAGAGTAAAGGAGGTGGGGTATGTTTCCTGGTCAATAATGCTTGGTGTGACCCTCAGAACTTGCATGCCCTCAAATCGTTTCTTCCCTGGATCTTCAGTACCTTATGCTACTGTGTAGATAGACCTTTCAGGCTGCCTAGGGAGTTCTCGGCTGTTATTATCACAGCTGTGTACATTCCACAACATGCTGATACTGACATGGTTCTCATGGAACTGTACAAGACCAGCGGCACCCTGAAGACTGCACACCCGGAGGCTGGAATGTCTTCCATGATGGGAATGTCTCTGAGTGCACGGAAGGGGTCACGAGTTTCACACAGAAGTGCATCGA
Organism: Hemitrygon akajei; assembly: GCF_048418815.1. Lineage (NCBI taxonomy): Eukaryota > Metazoa > Chordata > Chondrichthyes > Myliobatiformes > Dasyatidae > Hemitrygon > Hemitrygon akajei. The sequence continues at coordinate 38,126,370 of NC_133128.1, forward strand.
GGATGTTGTCCCCTAGAAATCGTTCAGGGTCGATCCAAACCAAAAACTATGGTTTCACATTTACGTGTGAGCAGCACTTATCGCACGACACGGAGCCTACATTGTCAGTAACCAACAGGAACTCAAGAAATGCAGCTACGATGTGCGCAATGTCATCAAGGCACTGAAACAACAATACAGGCACAAGATCCAGACACAACTCTCCAACAACAGCACACGCAGCTTATGGCAGGGTCTGAACACCGTCGCAGTCTTCAAAGCTAAACGAAGTGGCGTTTCAAAAACTATTGCCTCTTTGCGAGATGAGCTAAATCTCTTTTGTGCTCAATTCGATATTGCCAACACTGAAACCCCGCGGGGAGCCGCTGGAGACACCTGCAGCTTATCCATCTCTGAGGCTAAAGTACGCAGGTGCTTCCAACGAGTAGACAGTCACAAGGCTACTGTTACATTCACCTCAATAATAAGCAAATGCTTTCAGCTTACACCTGCAGCATGCTACGCCACGCTGGACTCCCTACAATTCAACACAACCGATCAACAGAAGACACAATAGCTTCTTCTTCTTCTTCTTCTTCTTCTTCTTCTTCTTCTTCTTCTTCTTCTTCTTCTTCTTCTTCTTCTTCTTCTTCTTCTTCTTCTTCTTCTTCTTCTTCTTCTTCTTCTTCTTCTTCTTTCCATCGGAATTCGATGACAACGTCCACTTATTTAACGGTGAGACCTTTGATGACTATCCAGTCCTATCCTCGACCCACAAGTTCTATTGTAGGTGGGGCATGTATATGTGGTAGTGGTGGTGGTGATGGTAACTCTGGCGGCATTTCTCCTGGCTCTCTTTTGCTGTCTTCTGGTTGTTCTTTCCATTTCCAGAATACGAACTCCGTCCCGACACAGCTGTCGCCAAGTGTTACGGTCGGCAGCAACATCCTCCAGGTCCTCAGGTCTGATCTTGCACTTCCTTAAAGCATTCTTCATCTGATCCTTATAGCGCTTCTTCCGCCCTGCTGCTGAGCGTCGACCGTGATGTAGCGGGACGTATAACACTGCGGGGTAGCCGACATGGGGGCATCCATATCTCCTGCCCCACCCACTGCAGCTGACGCTGGATGATCATGGCCTAAATACTTCTGCAGTTGGTCTTTACAAGTATTTCCGTGTGAGGGACCCGCTCACGCCAGGTAATTCCCAGGATGTGCTCAAGGCAGCTTATGTGGAAGCGCTGCAAGGACTGGATGTGACGACTGTAGGTTACCCAAGCTCCACAGCTATAAAGGAAGGTGGTGACACAGACGCTTAGTATACAAAGACCTTTGTGGAGGGACGAAGTCTTCCTGTTTTGAAAGACTCTACGCCGAAGTTTCCCAAAGGCGGCTGTTTAATGCGGCTTCGGATGTCGTTGTCAATGCCGATATCCTCAAGAGAATGCTCCCCAGATATTTGATAGATGGCACTACTGATAGCTTTTCATCACCAAGTGAAGGCAGGTAGGGTGGGTGGGACACTAGTACTCCATTGGCAAACCATTTCTGTCTTGGTGGTATTGACAGTCAGCCCCATCCTGCTGTGCGCTCTCAACGCCACGGCAAGCACAGTCTGAAGATCCTCCGGAGTATGGACCGCAAAGATCAGTCATCTGCATACTGCAGCTCCAGAACCCGCTCATTACGGGGTTTGGTGGTTGTGTGCAGCCTCCTGATGTTAAAGAGGCTGCCATCTAATCTGACGTCCACTGCCATTCCGCTGCTGTACTCAATCTCGTTGTGGAGAAGCTTGGTAACCCTCACGAGGAAGATGTTATAGAGCAATGGCGCTAGCACACACGCCTGCCTCACCCCTGTACGTACAAACAAGGGCTCGGACTCTTGTCCTCCTATGGTCACCCGAGCAGTCATCCTATCTTGGAACAGGCGGAGGATGGAAACAAATTTATTGGGACAGCCAAACCTGAGGTGGACATCTTATAACAGCTCTCTTTGCACAGTGTCGAATGCTTTGGATAGGTCGACAAAGGCCATAAACAGGTCTTGATGTAACTCCCAGCACTTTTCCGGAAGCCGACGGGCAGTGGAAATCATGTCGATCGTGCTCCTGTTTTTCCTAATTCACACTGCTATTCAGGCAGCATTGACTCGGTGATGTTGATGATGAGCCTCTGAAGCATCACCTTAGTCTGGATCTTTCCAGCAACAGAAAGAAGTGATATGCCCCTACTATTTCTGCAGATGGCTTTGTCACCCATGTTCTTAAAGTGACAATTATGTTTGCATTTCTCCATTGCTGTGGGATGTTCTCATCAGTCCAATATTATTTATTATAAATTGCAAATTAAACATTTAGGTAGAGACGTAACGTCAGGATTTTTACTCCTCTTTCATATGATGGATGTAAGTAATAATGTCAATTCAATTCAATAATTCCAGAATACAAACCAGTGGTCAAATGGATCAACCTAGTTCTAAAGCTGGTGAAAACCTGGCCTGAGGGTACAGCCTCTGCACTGCAGGAATGTTTCAATAATATCAACTGCAGAATATTCAGAGAGCATGTTATATAAGGCAACCTTGTTAACATCGAGCAATATGTGGATTCTGTGACCAGCCTCATAGAGAGGTTTACTGAGGATTTTACCATCACAAAACAAACACGAGTGAGGGCAAATCAGAAACCATGGTTTACTGCAGGGGTCTGTGCATAGCTGAGGAATTGTGATGTTGCTTTCAGACTGGGAGATGCGACATCTCTCAGGGAAGCAAGAATTGTGCGTTCCCGTTCCATCAGGAAGGCAAAATGGCAGCATTCTCAGAGAACTTACAGCCACTTCTGCAATACCAGAGTCTCGTGTGACACGTGGCAGGGAATTCACAGGATTACGGACTACAAGTCTATTCTGCACGCCAGTGACCAGGAAGTTTCAGCTCAAACCGTGTCATCAAGTTTGTGGATGCCGCAACGGTGGTTGGCCTTATCAAGAACGTTGACCGGGTGGAGTAGAGAGAGGAAGTAGAGCGGCTGGTGGATTGGTGCGAGAAGATTGGCCAAATCCTCAATATGGAGAAAACAAAATAAATCATTCTGGACTTCAGGAAGGTGAAGATAATCCATCCACCTCTGTGAGTACATGGCTCCTCAGTGGAGAGAGTTAAGTGCACCAAGTTCCTGAGAGTTCACCTCATGGATTACCTCACCAAATCCCTTAATATCACCTTCATACCATCGCAAGACTCTGGAAACTACACCCCAATGTGTTCATTACAGTATCGGGAGACTTCAACCATGTCTCTGTTTCAACAACCCTACCCACATTTCATCAGATTGTCGAGTGTTATACAAGAGGAAATAAAGCACCTGCTCTCTTGTATGCAAATGCTGAAGATGCATAGAACACCACATCCCCGTCCCCCTACAACTGAAACATCAGATCACATTCCGGTTCTCTTCATGCCCTTGTATAAGCCCGAAGTACACCAACTGCTACCTACTATCAAAGGTAGTAAATAAATGGTCTGCAGTGGCAATCAAGGCCTTGAAGCGCTGCTTTGAGATTGCTGACTGGTATGTGCTTTCTGAACCTTATCCGGAGGACCCCAGTGAATATTAATGGACTTACTGATTGCATCCCTGGCTACATAAATTTCTCTCTGGACACTGAAATACCATTAAGGTCTGTTTGCTGCTTCCCCAACAATAAATCATGGGTCAGCTGTGATCGGAAGGCTGTTCTCAATTACTAAAAACCTTTAGATCACGAGACAGGGGAGGAGTTGAAGCATGTGCAGTGAGAGTTGAAGGAGAAGATTAAAGTGGCTAAAAATCAATACAGGAGAGAGCTGGAGACCACTCTTGGACAGAGTAGCAAGGACAATGTGTGGTTGTGGGTAGCCGTAACCAAAGACCAGCCTTACCTTTCCTACACAACCCCTATCTGATCCACATACCTTGTCATACTGAAACCAAACATCGCTTGTTATTCTCATTGACAGTAATTTCCGTTTTTTTTTTCCATTTCTGTACTCTTCTGTCATGGCTGGATAAGTATGCAGTGAGGTGACGAAGGGGGATCTGTATCAGCAAGAGTCTAATTTGCCCTAAATAGAAGCAAACAACCACTATAATGTTTGATTTGGGTACAGCAACCTGAAGGCACAAACTCAGCGATTCAGAAACAGCTTCTTCCCCGCTGCTGTCTGATTCCTTAATGGACATTAAACCCTTGAATACTACCTCACTTTTTAAATATATATTATTTCTGTTTTTTTTGCATGATCATTCCTCTATTACACGTACGTGTCTGGAACTGATTTCCTTGTTTTTTATTGTTTTTTTCTCTTCTTTATTACGCATTCTGTTGCACTGCGCTGCTTAGTTAACAAATTTCACGACTAATGCTAGTGATAATAAACCTGATTCTGATTCTGAGAATTGATATTTTTCTTCTAACAACTTCCCCACGATTGCTTCTGTTTCTTTCTAATTGCACATGTTTGGTTGGCATCCGTCTGTCTCAAAGGAGAATGAGTGATGACGATCATCATCACAAGCCTGGGTGAAAGGTATGGAGATCTTGAGGTACCCAATCGTCAAGATCCCTCTCTCACTGTCTCACCCGTGCAGTTCAAAGGAAAGCTTATGAAGCAATACGTTTGGCACCAGCTTGGCCGCAGGAGCTGCCGGAAGGATGTTTATCCTCTTTAGGGGTTCCACTCCAGGTTTACTGTCTTGAAATACTCCCATCGCCTTCGTCTCTCCCGAGGCTGTCCACAAGGCAATTGCATATATACGTCAATTTTAAGTGAATATTCCACTAATTATGGCACAATTGCTTCTGGATTTTTCAAGGAAGTCATACATTCAGTGGAAGCTGTCGGACTTTTGACATTTCTTTAATTTTTGTGAAGTACGAGCTGTTTTATGTACAGAGGGAGTTCTTAGCAATTATGTTGTTAGCTGTATATATCACCCTCTCCAACCCGCCACCGCCCCGCTAGGGCTGACGAGACACTGCATGAGGTCTACAGTGCCATCAAAGACTTTCAAAGAAGACTGTTGATTTTAACCATGCGAACCCAAACACAGTTCTGCCTAAATTCGCAAATTTCTGCGATTTCTTTCGCATTTCTTGATCAGGAAACTGATCGTCACATCAGTTATCATAAACTGAATCTTCCGAACATCAGGAAGACGGCATTTACCCACCATGTGATGCCTTTTCTACACTGGGATCCCCACTTGCGCGATCAATGGGAGGCTCAGTTATTAGACCGCCACAACCTTGGAAGCGGCGTCGGAGGCGAGGGAGAAGGGCGGCGTCCTGGTGAGGTTGGGTTGGCGTGCTAATGGGCTGCCGCTCCCCAGCCTACTCCTGGCTTACGTTCACTCCCTGGACAATTATTTGTGCAAACTGAAAACCAGAATCTCCCATCAGTGGGAAATAAAAGAATGTAAAATGTTGTGCTTCGTGGAGGCCTGACTGATGGATGAGATATCTGATCAAGCCACGAGTCCTCTGGGTTCATCATGTTCCGGGCAACCAGGTCAAAAAAACCTTTCTGGGAAGAATAAAGGACTGCACACCCGGAGGCTGGAAGGTCTTCCATGATGAGGATGTCTCTGAGTGCACGGAAGGGGTCACGAGTTTCATCCAGAAGTGCATCGAGGATATTGTCCCCCAGAAATCGGTCACGGTCTATCCAAACCAGAAACCCTGGATCAACATTTACGTGTGAGCAGCACTTATCGAACGACACGGAGCCTACATTGTCAGTAACCAACAGGAACTCAAGAAATGCAGCTACGATCTGCGCAAAGTCATCAAGGCACTGAAACAACAATACAGGGACAAGACCCAGACACAACTCTCCACCGACAGCGCACACAGCTTATGGCAGGTTCTGAACACCATCGCAGCCTTCAAAGCTAAATACATTGGAGTTTCAAAAACCACTGCCTCTTTCCCAGATGAGCTAAATCTCTTTGGTGCTCAATCGGATATTGCCAACGCTGAGCCCCAGTGCAGAGCCACTGAAGACACCTGCTGCTTAGTCATCTCTGAGGCTGAGGTACGCAGGAGTATCCAACGAGTAGACAGTCACAACTCTATGGGATCAGACGGCATCCCAGGGCAGGTACTCAGGATGTTCGCGGCACAAATGGTAGATGTGCTTACAGACATTTTTATTCTCTCCGCCTCCCAGTGTAGAGTGCGCTCCTGCTTCAAAACTTCCACAATTGCTCCTCTTCCTAAAAAATGCAAGGTATTGCCTTTGAGCGTCTGGCGTACTGTGGTACTCCACCTCAATAATAAGCAAATGGTTTCAGATTACATCTGCAGCATGCAACCACCCACACTGGACTCCCAACAATTCAACACAACTGATCAACAGATGACAGGTTTCAGGTTCTTCGGTTGTCCTTCGGAATCCGAAGACGACGTCCACTCCTTTAACGATGAGACCTTTGATGACTATCCAGTCCTATCCTCGACCCACAAGTTCTATTGCAGGTGGGACATATGTGGTAGTGGTGGTGGTGATGGTAACTCTGGCGTCATTTCTCCTGGCTCTCTTTTGTTGTCTTCTGGTTGTTCTTTCCATCTCCAGAATACGAAGTCCGTCCGCACACAGCTTTCCCCAAGTGTTATGGTCGGCAGCAACATCCTCCAGGTCCTCGGATCTGATCTTGCACTCCCTTAAAGCAGTCTTCATCTGATCCTCATAGCGCTTCTTCCGCCATCCAGCTGAGCGTGGACCATAATGTAGCTGGCCGTATAACACTCTACGGGGTAGCCGGCATGCGGGGGTGGGGGGGGGGGGGTGGGAGGGGCATCCTTATCACGTGCCCTAGCCACTACAGCTGACGCTGGGTGATCATGGCCTCAATACATCTGAAGTTGGTCTTTACAAGCATTTCAGTATGAAGCAATCGCTCACGGCAGTTAATACCCAGGATGGGCTGAAGGTAGCTTATGTGGACGCGCACCAAGGACTTGACGTGACGGCTGTAGGTTACCAAAGCTTCACAGCTATAAAGGAAGGCGGTGACACAGACCACTTGGTATACGGCGTTCTTTCTGGAGGGAACATGGCTTCTGTTCTGAAAGACACTACGCCGAAATCTCCCAAAGGCAGCTGATGCCTGTTTAATGCGGCTTTGAATGTCTTTCTCCTCAGAGAGAATGCTCCCCAGATATTCGGAAGATGGCACTACTGACAGCTTTTCATCACCAACAGTGAAGGCAAGTAGGGTGGGTGGGACACTAGTACTCCATTGGCAAACCATCTCTGTCTTGGTGGTATTGACAGTCAGCCCCATCCTGCTGTACGCTCTCACCACCACAGCAAGGACAGTCTGAAGATCCTCTGCAATATTGGCCACAAGTGGGCCATACTGCAGCTCCAGGACCCGTTCTCTATGGCGTTTGGTGCTTGTGTTGAGCATCCTGATATTAAAGAGGTTGCCATCTAATCTGACGTCCAGTGACATACTCAATCTCTTTGTAGTAACACACAAGCGGAAGACGTTAAATAAACTGGCACTAGCACAGACCCCTGCCTCACCCTTGTGCGTACAATAAAGGGCTCGGACTCTTGTCCTCCTATAGTCACCCGAGCAGTCATCCCATTGTGGAACTGGCGGAGGATGGTAACAAATTTAATGGCACAGCCAAACCTGAGGAGGACATCCCATAAGAGCTCTCTTTGCACAGTGTCGAATGCTTTGGAGATGTCGACAAAGGCGGAAAATAGGTCTTGATATGACTCTGGGCACTTTTTCTGAAGTACCCGGTCTGTGAAGACCATGTCGATAGTGCTCCTGTTCTTCCTAAATCCACACTGCTATTCAGGTAGCATTGACTCGGTGATGTTGATGATGACCCCCTGAAGCATCACCTTAGCCAGGACCTTTCCAACAGCAGAAAGGAGCGATATGCCACTACTATTGCCACAAATGGCCTTGTCACCATTGTTCTTTTAATTGACAACGATGTTTGCATCCAACGATGTGGGATGTTCTCATCAGTACAGGCCTTGGTGATGTACTGGTAGAGGTTAAAAGTACAATAGCCACAGTTCTACACACCATACTTACACATCTGGAGAAGAAGAATGCTTATGTGAGAATGCTGTTCTTGGACTACAGTTCAGCATTCAACACCATAATTCCCTCTAGACTCCACATGAAGCTCAGAGACCTCAGCCGTCTCCCTGCTTTGGGCAGCTGGATCCGAGACTACCTGTCAGATTGCCAGCAGGTGGTAAGAGTGGGCTTCCTCAACTCTGCCCCTCTGACTCTCAAAATAGTTGCCCTTCAGGGCTGTGTCCTAAGCCCCATCCTTTACTTTCTGTATACCCATCACTGTGTCGCCACACACAGCACCAATCTGCTAATTAAATTTTCAAATGATACTACATCGATTAGACTTATCTCAATTAATAACGAGGCAGCCTACACAAAAGAAGTGATTGCCCTGTGACAGCAGTGTCAAGAAATCAACCTCTCCCTCAAATTCGCAAAAACAAAGGAGCTGATTGTGGACTACAGGAGGAATGGAGACATGCTAATTCCTATCGACATCAATGGATCTGGGATTGAGAGCGTGAGAAGCTTTAAGTTCCTTGATATACACATCATCGAGGATCTCGTGATTTACACATACTGGCTGTGAGGTGAAAAAAGTACAACAGCACTTCTTTCAACGCCGGCATTTGAAGAAGTTTGGTATGGGTCACCAAATTCTAAGAACTTTCTGCAGGGGTACAGTTGACAGTATCCTGACATGGCTGTATCACTGCCTGGTATGAGAACTGTACCTCCGTTAATCGCAGGACTCTGCAGAGAATGGTGCGGAGAGCCCAACGCATCTGTAGTTGTGAACGTTCCATAATACAGGACATTTGGAAAGACAGGTGTGTAACAAGTATCAACGGGGACGCAAATCAACTCAACTACAAACTGTTCCAGCTGATACCATCCCGAAAACAGTACCGCAGCATAACATCCAGGACCAACATGCTCCGGGACAGCTTCTTCCACCAGGCCATCAGAATGATTAACTCATGCTGATACAACAATATTTCTCTGTTATATTGACTGGTGTAATATTATTTATTATAAATTGCACATTGCATAGGTAAATGGAGATGTAACGACAAGATTTTTACTCGTCCTGTATATGAAGTATGTAAGTAATATAGTGAATTCAATTCAATAATTCCAGCATACAAACCAGTGATCAATGGTTCAAACTAGTTCTAAAGGAGGTGAAAACCTGCCCTGAGGGTGCAGTCTCTGCACTGCAGGACTGCGTCGATAATATCAACTGGAGAATATTCAGGGAGGCTGTTTCCTTTGGCAACCTTGTTAACATCGAGGAATATGTGATTCTCTGACCAGGTACATACAGAAATGTACTGAGAATGTTACCATCACCAAATGCAGACGGGTGAGCGCAAATCAAAACCATGGCTTACTGCAGGGGTCTGTGCATGTCTGAGGGATCGTGTTGTTGCTTTTAGACTGGGATATACGACATCTCTCAGGTAAGCAAGAACTGTGCTTTCCCGCTCCATCAGGAAGGCAAAATGGGAGAATTCCCAGAGAAATTACAACCACTTCTGCAATACCAGTATCTCGTGTGGCACGTGGCAGGGAATTCACAGGATTACGGACTACATGTCTACTCTGCGCGCCAGTGTCCAGTAAGTTTCACTCGCTGAAAGGCTGAGTGTCTTCCACACCCGGTTTGATGTACAGAACAAAGTGCTGGAGAGGAAGGCACCCCTTCCCCAGGGGAGCAGAGATTCTGTCCGGCTGAAGCTGAGGTGAGGAAGACCCTGGCCAGAGACATCCCTCGCAAAGCTGCGGGGCCGATAATATACCAGGTTGGGTTCTGAAAGACGGCGCACCGCAGCTGACATCTCTCTGAAATAGTCCATTGTCCCCGCGGTTTTCAAAGCTTCTCATTCCAGTGCCAAATAAGAGGACAGTAACCTGCCTAAATGATCATCGTTCAGTGGCATTAACATCAACCATTATGAAATGCTTTGACCGGCTGGTCATGGAGCACACATTAAAGCTTTTCTCCTGGCTACACTGGACCCTTACCAATTCGCCTATCACTCAAATTGATCCCCTGATGATGCAATAGCCTCTCCCCTCCATTTTGTGCTGTCCGAGCTGGAAAATGGTGTCTTATAAGCCAGAATGCTGTTTATAGCCTTATGTTCAGCATTCAACTTTATTATCATAGATGATTTTAACCATGCAAACCAAAAGAGAGTTCGGCCTAATTTCCACCAGCATGTAGATTATGATACCAGAGATGAAAATACACTCGACCTGGTTTACAGGAACATACCAAGAGATCGAAAATAGTCTCCCAATCCCCTATCTGTATCTCGGATCATTATCTCTAAATTCCACCACACAAACCAGTAGTCAAACCATTTCTAAAAGTGCTTGATGATATGAACTGAAGCATGTTCAGGGAGGCTGCCGGCTTTGGCAACAATTATAAAATGGAGGGATATATAGATTCTGTGACCAGCTGCATAGAGAAGTGTACGGAGGACGTTACCATCATGAAACACAAATGGCTGAGACCAAATCAGATATATTAAATATCTCTCTGAATCAATGCATTGTCCCCTCGGTTTTCAAAGCAGCGAACATCATTCCACTGTCGAAGAAGGAAAGAGGAGAAAGCTCTCTTTGCACAGTGCCAAATGCTTTGGAGAGGTTGACAAAGGCCATAAACAGGTCTTGACGTTGCTCACGGCATTTCTCCTGAAGGTGCCGGGCTGTGAAGATCATGTTGATCGTGCTCCTGTTCTTCCTAAATCCACACTGCCATTTAAGGCAGTATTGACTCGGTGAGGTTGATAATGAGCCTGTGAAGCATCACCTTCGCCAGGACCTTTCCAGCAAGAGAAAGGAGTGATATGCCCCTACTTTTGTCGCAGATGGGTTTGTCACCCTTTTTCTTAAAATGACAACGATATTTGCATTTCTCCATTGCTGTGGGATGTTCTCATCAGTCCAGGCCTTGGTGATGTACTGGTCGAGGTTAAAAGTACAATAGCCACTGCTCTACACACCATACTTACACATCTGGAGAAGAAGAATGCTTATGTGAGAATGCTGTTCTTGGACTACAGTCCAGCATTCAACACCATAATTCCCTCTAGACTCCACAAGAAGCTCAGGGACCTCAGCCTTCACCCTGCCTTGGGCAGCTGGATCCAGAACTACCTGTCAGATTGCCAACACGTGTTAAGAGTGGGCTTCCTCAACTCTGCCCCTCTGACTCTCAAAATAGTTACCCCTCAGGGCTGTGTCCTAAGCCCCATCCTTTACTCTCTGTATACCCATGACTGTGTCACCACTCACAGCTCCAATCTGCTAATTAAATTGCAGATGATACTACTTTAATTGGTCTGATCTCAATTAATAACGAGGCAGCCTACAGAGAAGAAGTTATCACCCTGACACAGCGGTGTCAAGAAAACAACCTCTCCGTTGATGTCGCAAAAACAAAAGGAGCTGGTTGTGGACTACAGGAGGAATGGAGACAAGCTAATTCCTATTGACATCAGTGGATCTGGGGTTGAGAGGGTGAACAGCTTTAAGTTCCTTGGTATACACATCACCGAGGACCTCGTAATTCGCACATAGTGGCTGTGGTGAAAAAAGTACAACAACACTTCTTTCAACTCAGGCATTTGAAGAATTTGGTACGGGCCACAAAATTCTAAGAACTCTCTGCTGGGGCACAGTTGAGAACATCCTGACATGGCTGTATCACTGCCTGGTATGAGAACTGTACCTCCCTTAATCGCAGGGCTCTGCAGAGAGTGGTGCGGACAGCCCAACACATCTGTAGTTGTGAATGTCCCATGATTCAGGACATTTACAAAGACAGGTGTGTAAAAATTATCTTTGGGAACACATGTCACCCCAGCCACAACCCGTTCCAGCTACTACCACCGTGGAAACAGTACCGCAGCATAATATCCAGGTCCAACAGGATCTGGGGCAGCTTCTTCCACCAGGCTATCAGACTGATTAATTCATGCTGATACAACAATATTTCTCTGTTATATTGACTGTCCTGTTGTAATAGAATTTATTATAAATTGCACATTGCACATTTAGAGGGAGATGTAACTTAAAGATCTTTACTCCTCTTGAATATGAAGGATGTAAGTAATAAAGTCAATTCAATTCAATCATTCCAGCATACAAACCAGTGGTCAAATGGGTCAAATGAGTTCTAAAGGAGCTGAAAACCTGGCCTGAGGGTGCAGTCTCTGCACTGCAGGACAGCGTCGATAATATCAACTGGGGAATATTCAGGGAGGCTGCAACCTTGTTAACATCGAGGAATATGTGATTCTGTTACCCGCTACATAGAGAAGTGTACTGTGGATGCTACCATCACAAAACGCACATGGGTGAGCACAAATTAAAAACCATGGTTTACTGCAGGGGTCTGTGCATGTCTGAGAGATCGTAATGTTGCTGTTAGACTGGTGTTACGTAACCCCGTAACCAGGTAACTTACCAGCAAAGATAGATGGATCAGCTGAGTCGGATGCTACTATTTTCAAACGTTTTATTCAACAAGGGCACAAACGTATGGTTAATACAAAACATTCAGATCATATACATCGTCCAAACTCAATCTAAAACACCGGTGTAACCATAATCAATCAGAAATAAGCTCTACAGTTGTCTAGGGGTAATACTGAGTCCAATTGAAATATAAAGAGTCACTCAGAAGTTTGCAGGCTTTTCCCTTTTGGGAACCGCTGGGGTTTTCACGTTGTAGAGAGAGAGAGTTGATTTAGAAAGGATAAACACTTGCCTGTCGTCTTGGCAGAGCAAATCCTTGGAATCAAGGGAGTAGACTTCCCCGTTGTTAGTTAAAAGCAGTCTTTCGTTGGTTCTAGCCACAGATTCGAAATTCGGAATCTAACGCACGTGGCTTCCTTCAAAATGGCTTCCCGCTCCCACGGGAATCGATATCGTGCTTCCTTGGTGTTTCCTGGGTGCGTCTGAGGGTTCCCCCTCCCCCCAGACCCTCCTTTATACTTCTTCACAGGATCGCAGGTGTCAATCAAGTTGCAGGTAATGCGATCTCTCTCTCAACCAGCCCACTTTGCCCAAGGGCTTTTCACGTGGTCTCCATGAGACAATAGTCAATGTCGCCTTTATTCTGCTTCTTGGGAGAACGTGGTCTCTCTCTCTCTCCCCCATTTTCCTGTGTCTATTCAGCAAGTCTCTTCCTCTTTTGCGTCAGCTGACCCCCCCTTGACTAGGGTTCTTGAGATTCTCACAAATGAGGGGGCCGACGGCATAACACTGGGTTATGCGACATCTCTCATTGAAGGAAGAACTGTGCTTTCCCGCTCCATCAGGAAGGCAAAATGGGAGAATTCCCAGAGAATTTACAACCACTTCTGCAATACCAGAGTCTCGTGTGGCACGGGGCAGGGAATTCACAGGATTATGGACTACAAGTCTGCTCTGCGCGCCAGTGACCAGGCAGTTTCACTCGCTGAAAGTCTGAGTGTCTTCCACGCCCGGTTTGATGTACAGAACAAAGTGCTGGTGAGGAAGGCACCCCTTCCCCAGGTCAGCAGAGATTCTGTCCGGCTGAAGCTGAGGTGAGGAAGACCCTGGCCAGAGACATCCCTCGCAAAGCTGCGGGGCCGATAATATACCAGGTTGGGTTCTGAAAGACTGCGCACTGCAGTTGATGGATAAATTTCACATCTCTCTGAAACAGACCATTGTCCCACACTTTTCAAAGCAGCAACCTTCATTCCAGTGCCAATGAAGGAGACAGTAACCTGCCTAAATGACTGTCGTCCAGTGGCATTAACGTCAACCATTATCAATTACTTTGACCGGCTGGTCATGGAGCACATTAAAGCTTTTGTCCTGGCTACACTGGACCCTTACAAGTTCGCCTATGGCTCAGATTGATCCCCTGAAAATGCAGTAGCCTCTGCCCTCCATTTGTCCTGTCCCACTTGGAAAATGGGGTCTCATATGCCAGGCTGCTGTTTATAGACTAGAGTTTACTGGTCAACACCATCATACGCCAGAAACCGGTGGGGACAATGCCTTCGCTGGGTCTCAACACCCTCCCCCCCGCCCCCCGTGCAATTAGATACTGAACTTCTTAACAGTAAGACCACAGTCCATCCTTGTGGGCAGCAATGTCTCTTGTTCCTTTACGCTGAGCACTGGCGGCATTTCCCCAAGGCTGTGTGCTCAGCCCACTGCTGTTCACACTGCTGACGCGTGACTGTGTCACAGGATTCAGTTCAAACCGTGTCATCAAGTTTGTGGATGCCACAACAGTGGTTGGCCTTATCAAGAACGTTGACGGGGTGGAGTAGAAAGAGGAAGTAGAGCGGCTGGTGGATTGGTGCGAGAAGAATAACTAAATCCTGAATATGGAGAAAACAAAAAAATCATTGTGGACTTCAGGAAGGTGCAGATAATCCATCCACCTCTGTGAGTACATGGCTCCTCCGTGGAGAGAGTTAAGTGCACCAATTTCCTGAGAGTTCACCTCATGGATTACGTCACCAAATCCCTTAATATCACCTTCATACCATCGCAAGACTCTGGAAACTAAACCCCACTGTGTTCATTGCAGTATCAGGAGACTTCAACCATGTCTCTCTTACAACAACCCTACCCACATTCCATCAGATTGTTGAATGTTATACAAAAGGAAATAAAACATCTGCTCTCTTGTATGCAATTCTAAAGATGCATAGAGCACCAGAATCCTCCCATAACTGAAAGATCAGATCTCATTCTGGTTCTCTTCATGCCTTTGCATAAGCCCGAAGTACACCAACTGCTACCTACTATCAAAGGTAGTAAAGAAATGGTCTCCAGAGGCAATCCAGGCGTTGAAGGGCTGCTTTGAGGTTGCTGACTGGAATGTGTTTTGTGAACCTTATCCAGAGGACACCAATGGACATAAACGCACTTACTGATTGCATCCCTGGCTACATGAACTTCTCTTTGGACACTGAAATACCATCAAGGGCTGTTTGCTGCTTCCCCAACAACAAACCATGGGTCAGCAGTGATCTGAAGGCTCTTTTCAATCACAAAAAAAAAGCCTTTTGATCAAGAGCAAACACGAGGAAATATGCAGATGCTGGAAATTCAAGCAACACAGAAAAAATGCTGGTGGAATGCAGCAGACCAGAGAGCATCTATGAAGAGAAGCACTGTCGAAGTTTCAGCCCGAAATGTCGACAGTGCTTCTCCCTATAGATGCTCTCTGGCCTGCTGTGTTCCACCAGCATTTTTTCTGTTTTGCTTTAGATCAAGAGACAGGGAGGAATTGAAACATGTGCATGGAGAGTTGAAGGAGAAGATTAAAGTGGCTAAAAATCAATACAGGAGAGATCTAGAGAACACGCTTGGACAGAGTAGCAAGGAAAATATGCGGTTGTGGGTAGCTGTTAACAAAGACAGGCTTCCCTATCCTACCCAGCCCCTATCTGATCCACATACCTTGTCATTCTGAAACCAAACATCACTTGTTATTCCGATTGACAGTAATTTCCTGTTTCCTTCATCTCTGCAGTCTTCTGTCATGGCTGGATCAGTGGGCAGTGAGGTGAAGGGGAAGGATCTGTACCTGCAAGAGTCTAATTTGTCCTAAATGGAAGCAACTAACCTCTACAATGTTTGATTTGGGTACAGAAGCCAGAAGACACAGACTCTGCGATTCAGGAATATCTTCTTCTCCTCTGCCGTCTGATTCCTAATTGGAATTCCTAACCTAACTTCCCTACGATTGCTTGTGTTTCTTTCTAATTGCATATGTTTGGTTGGCATCTGTCTGTCTCAAAGGAGAATGAGTGATGACGATCATCATCACAAGCCTGGGTGGAAGGTATGGAGATCCTGTGATCCCCACTCGTCAAGATCCCTCTCTCTAAGTCTCACCGGTGTAGTCCAAAGGAAAGCTTATGAAGCAATACGTTTGGCACCAGCTTGGCCGCAGGAGCTGCCGGAAGAACGTTTAGCCACCTTAGGGGTTCCACTCCAGATTTACTGTCTTGGTTTACTCCCATAGCTTTCGTCTCTCCTGAGACTGTCCACAAGACAATTGCATATATACCTGAATTTTTCAGTGAATATTCCAGTAATTATGGTACAGTTGCTTCTGTATTTTTTATTAGAAATTCTTAGTTTTAGTGGAAGGTGTCACACTTTCGACATTTTTTTATGTTTGTGAAGTACAAAGGGAGTTCACTGCAATTATGTTGGTAGCTGTATATATCACCCTCCCCCCACCCCGCACCCCCCCCCCCCCGCTAATGCTGACGAGGCACTGCATGAGGTCTACGGTGCCATCAGTGACTTTCAAATAAAACTGGTGATTTTAACCATGCAAACCTAAAGACAGTTCTGCCTAAATTCCACCAGCATGTTGATTTTGCTACCAGAGGTGAAAATACACTACACCTGGTTTACACTGATATACTAGGTGATAGGAAACAGTCTCCCAACCCCACATTGGAATCTCAAATCACTGATCTGTAACGTTATCATTCAAGATGGCGCTGCGTACGGTGGTCGTATTGCGAGCCCGGTTCCAACTTTACAGTGTACGCTAATTTCTGCGATTTCCTTCGCATTTCCTATTCAGGTAGCTGATAGTCACATCAGATATCATAAACTGACTTTTCTGAACATCAGGAAGACGGCATTTACCCACCATGTGATGCGTTTTCTACACTGGGATCCCTGCTTGCGTGATCAATGGGAAGCTCAGTTACTACACCGCCACCACCTTGGAATCAGCGCCGGAGGCAAGGGAGAAAGTCCGGCGTCCTGGTGAGGTTCAGGTGGCGTGCTAATTGGCTGTGGCTCCTCAGCCTACTCCTGGCTAACGTTCACTCCCTGGACAATAATATGTGCAAACCGAGAGCCGGAATCTCCCATCAGTGGGAAACAAAAGAAAGTAATGTTTTCTGCTTCATGGGGACCTGACTGATGGATGAGATCCCGGATCATGCCATCGAGTCCTCTGGGTTTTTCCTGTTCTGGGTAAGAAGATCTGAAAACCTTTCAGGGAAGAGTAAAGGAGGTGAGGTATGTTTCATGGTCCATACTGCTTGGTGTGACCCCCAGATGTGCATGCCCTCAAATCCTTTGTTCCCTGGATCTGGAGTACCTTCTGCTACTGTGTAGATAGACCTTTCTGGCTGCCTAGGGAGTTCTCGGCTGTTATTATCACAGCTGTGTACATTCCACCACATGCTGATACTGACATGGTTCTCACGAACCTGTAGGAGACCATCAGAACCCTGGAGACTGCACACCCAGAAGCTGCCTTCATCGTCGCTGGTGACTTTAAATGAGTGACCATAAAGTCTCTCTGAAGTTTTGCCAGCATATCCAGGTGAGAACACGGGGAGATAGCATACTTGAGCACTGCTACTCTCCCTTCCACAATGCTTTCAAAGCACTCCTCCACACACTGTTTGGAAAGTTGGATCACTCCTCCATCCGGCTGCTGCTGATGTACAGGCAGCAGTTGAAACAAGAGGCGGCCACAGTTAAAACCATTCACTGTTGGTCCAACCAATCAGCCTCCATGCTACAGGACTGCTTTGATGACATCGACTGGAATGTCTTCCATGATGCGGACGTCTCTGAGCTCACAGAAGGGGTCATGAGTTTCTTCCAGAAGTGCATCGAGGATGTTGTCCCCCAGAAATTGGTCAGGGTCTATCCAAACCAGAAACCCTGGATGAACAGTTATGTGTGAGCAGCACTTATCAAACGACACAGAGCTTACATTGTCAGTAACCAACAGGAACTCAAGGAATGCAGCTGCAATTGTCACAAAGTCATGAAGGCAGTGAAACAACAATACAGGGACAAGATCCAGACACAACTCTCCACCGACAACACACGCAGCTTATGACAGGGTCTGCACACCATCGCAGACTTCACAGCTCAATCCAGTGGAGTTTCAAACTCCACTGCCTTTTTCCCAGATGAGCTAAATCTCTTTCGTGCTCAATTCGATATTGCCAACACTGAGCTCCCGAGGAGAGCCGTTGAAGATACCTGCAGCTTAGTCATCTCTAAGGCTGAAGTATGCAGGTGTTTCCAACAAGTGGACAGTCACAAGTCACATTCCGGTTCTCTTCATGCCCTTGTATAAGCCCAAAGTACTGCAACTGCTAGCTGCTATCAAGGTAGTAAGGAAATGGTCTCCAGAGGCAATAGAGACCTTGAAGAGCTGCTTTAAGGTTACTGACTGGAATGTGCTTTGTGAACCTTATGGGGAGGACATTAATGGACTTACTGATTGCATCACTGGCTACATAAACTCATGTGTGGACACTGAAATGCCATTAAGGACTGTTTGCTGCTTTCCCAACAACAAACCATGGGTCAGCAGTGATCTGAAGGCTCTTCTCAATCACAAACAAAAGCCTTTAGATCAAGATAGATGGAGGAATTGAAATATGTGCAGGGAGTGTTGAAGGAGAAGATTAAAGTGGCTAAAAATCAATACAGGAGAGAGTTGGAGAACAAGCTTGTACAGAGTAGCACATGGGAAGCATGGAGAGGCATGAAGAACATCACTGTCATCAATCAACCTAGCTGTGGAGCCTCAGAATGCAGCATGAATGGGCTAGTGAATTAAACCAATTATTTAGTCGTTGCCCTCCTGTTCACACCTCCTCAGCACACCAGTCCTGGTGCTGAGGCACCCAATTCTCCCTTAGTACCAACACCTCCCCTCCTCCGTCAGTACCAACACTTCCCCTCCTCCCTCCTCCCACTTCCAGTTCAACACATGGATGCACAACACAGGGTACCACTGTCTACATCCCCTCCTTCCCCTGCACCTACCACCCACACCTCCACATACCAATTGCTATTGTCCCATTCTTCACCTCCCCAGCCCCCACCTTCTATCACCCCCCCTCCCCCCGGTCATCATGGACTCACTTTCACTACTAGCAGGTGAGAAGGGCTCTGGGGAAACTCAGACATGGCAAGGCATTGGGAGCAGATGATGTGAACCCCAAGGCTCTGAAGGAGTGTGCTGAGCAGCTGTGTGGAGTTCTCCAACTCATTCTCAATCTGAGTCCCAGCTGTGTGGAAAACATCATGTGTGATCCCAGTACCCAAGCAGGGCTGACCGAAAGTTTCGAATGACCACCATCCGGTGGGCTGACCTCACACATCATGAAGACCCTAGAGAGGCTGGTCCTGGCTGATCTCTGACCCCTGAGCAGATCAACCCTCGATCCCATTCACTTCGTCTACCAGGAGTACATTAGAGTCAACGATACTGTCATCTACCTGCTGAACAGAGCCTACTCCCGTTTGTATAAGCAGGACAGCACTGTGAGGATCATATTTTTTGGATCGTATATAAAGGGAGGACAGGAAGATGAATACAGGGCTCTGGCGCTGGACTTTGTCAAATGGTACAAGCTGAATCATCTGCAGCTCAGCATCAGTATGTCAAAGGAAGACTACGCCTGCCCTGCTCCCTGTTACTATCGATGGTGAGGACGATGATGTGGTGAGGACCTACAGGTACCTGAGGTGCACCTGTGAGCACCCCAGGTACTTGAGGTGATTTTTTTATCTGTTCTTCTTACTTCCCTTCTAATATTGTCTTCAGTGGCATGCAAAAGTTTGGGCACCGCTTGTCAAAATTTCTGTTACTGTGAATAGCTAAGTGAGTAAAAGATGACCTGATTTCCAAAAGGCATAAAATTAAAGATGACACATTTCTTTAATGTTTTAAGCAAGATTACTTTTTTTTTATTTCCATCTTTTACAGTTTCTGTTATGGTCCGGTCTGGAGCCTGCTTTCCAGGTCTTGATCTGGTCTGCGGACTCTGGACTCCGGGTATTGTAGCCGTCCCTCCTTTCAACCTTAAGCTCAGATAGGATCATCTTGGCTTAAGGAGGTGCACCTGAGACCTATCGGCTTGCAGGTGGATATAAGGGGCTCTGGGACTGAGTCTACTTGGGGGTTGTCCTGTACCCACTGTTCTGTCTGGTTTGCCTGGCTACCCTGTTTTGACCCTGGCTTGGAGTACCCACTGTTAATCAGCTAGTTCTGTAAGCCTGTTCTTGTAGTCACCCTGGACTGAGCTCCCTTCTGATCCCTTGTCTCTGTTGGGTAAGCAGGCAGGACTGCTGTTGCCTGGTGGGGGGACTCTGACACTTTCCTACCCCTCTCTTCTGATGGGTTGTGCACTGCATCCTACCCAGGCCCCTGTGTTCCTGCCTGAGAGGCTGGGCCCTGCCCAGATGTAATGTGGCCTACCCAGGGGGCTATCCTCCCAGCATTCCTTGTCCCATAGACCCATCCTTTAGCCTAGCCAGGGTCCTGCCTTTGCCATGAACCCTCTGAACCCCAGGAACACCTTTGCATGCTATGGTCTCCCCATCTTGTTCTATCCTTTAGTTGTTCCTGTCCTGCCCCTAGTACTTCAGTGCCTGTGTCCTGCATTTGGGTCCAGTCTCCATGTCCCCTTATTACAGTTTCAAAATAACAAGGGAAAAGAAGGGCCTGAGGCAAAAGCTTGGGCACCCTGCATAGTCAGTACTGTTACGTATTCAGGCAACAATAAATATAGATGAGTTAGGCAAGGGTTTTCATAACAAATAACACTTTTATTAAACACTGAAAACAAACCCCCTCAAAAGTAAACAAACTCAAACGTCACCGGAAAACAGCAGCTGTGCGGCTGTTTAAACAGTTCTTAATAGCGCTGCAATCCAAACAGTTCTTAAAGCGGTATTGAAAAAAAACAGTTCTTTAAAGCGGTATGCCGAAAGTAAGCAGTTCTTTAAAGCGGTATGCTGAAAGTTCAAAAGCTCACAGTCCTTTTAAAAGGAGAGACTTTTTAAAGCGATTTAAATTCTCTTCCACGTCATTGTCCTTCGATTCCCCGGCGTCGAACTTTCCAACGAAGAATTTTATAAAATATAACGGCTTAAAAGTACTGACCTTCTTCCACACTATTCTCAAATCCTTTCTGGTCATCCCAGGGATTAACAGCGAGAATAGTCAACAAAATCCTTCCGAATGAGGATCAAATAAGGTCGAACTTTTCTACCTTCGAAAATCGGTTCCCCTCGATTTTTACCTTCCAAACTTTTCTTCACTCTCCACCAGCAAAGAAACCGTTGGCAATGACCTTTTAAACTTTAGGCATTATATAGAACTTCATTTTTAACTAAACTGCGTCATCACATTAAATCACGCAGGGACATGAAGTCATCTTGGCAAATTCCGCCACGAACTGCCCCACCTGACAGGGTGGGTCTTCCTTTTATACCCTGTAAAAAAAACCTGTCACATGACCTCTACTGGCGGGAAAATGACATCACTCCACCATCACAAAACCATTACCTCATGTCCAGTATATCTTCAACCCCAGTCACGTGACAAGGGTACGTAACACCTCCCTCCAAAAAAAACATTTTTGGTCTGACAAGAACAAAAATTTTAACAATCACTTACAAGAAAAACAAATGTATAAATTATATAACATACACAATATACAATACAGTAGGAGTGTTACAATAAAAAAAACCACTCCAAAAAAAAAATTACATTGTACATTCAACATCGAGATAGACAATCAGCAACCACATTATCTTTACCTTTAATATGAGTTATCACAATATTGTACTCTTGTAACATCAAACTCCAATTTAACAATCTTCTGTTTTTGTTTTTCATTTTACTCAGAAAAACTAACGGATTATGATCAGTGTAAACAATAAGTGGTTTTTGAGTTGTACCAACATATACCTCAAAATATTCTAAAGCTAAAACAAGAGATAACAATTCTTTCTCTATTGTTGAATAGTTTCTTTGATGCTTATTAAATTTCTTAGAAAAGTAAGCTACTGGATGATCAACCTCATCACCCTCATTCCTTTGCATCAATACTGCTCCCGCAGCTTCATCACTAGCATCTACAGCTAATGAAAAAGGTTTTTCAAAGTCAGGTACCTTAAGCACAGGTTGTTGACATATCATTGTTTTCAATTTTTCAAATGCTTCCTGACAAGGCACTGTCCACACAAACTTTACATTCTTCTGCAGAAGGTTAGTTAATGGAAGGGCAACATTAGCAAAATTCTTACAAAATTTTCGATAATATCCTACCATTCCCAAAAATCTTCTGAGAGTTTTTTTCCCCGTCGGAGTGGGAATCTCTAAAATTGCCTGAACTTTTGCCTGAACAGGAGCTACCTTACCTTGACCCACAACATAACCAAGGTAAGTCACAATGGCATGTCCAAATTCACTCTTGGCTAAATTAATAGTCAAGTTAGCTTTTGAAAGCTTTTCAAACAATTTCTCCACCGCAATTATGTGTGCTTCCCAAGTATCATTTCCTGTCACTAAATCATCAATATAAGCATCAGTATCTTTCAATCCCTGAATCACAGAGTTAACCATCCTCTGGAAAGTACCTGGGGCATTCTTCATCCCAAATGGAAGAACATTATACTCATATAACCCAGATGGAGTTACAAATGCAGAAATCTCTCTACCTCTGTCCGTTAATGGAACACACCAATATCCTTTCAATAAATCAATCTTTGTAAGGAACTTTGCTTTTCCAACCTTATCTACACAATCATCTACTCTAGGAATTGGATATGCATCTGTTTTCATTACAGCATTCACCTTCCTATAGTCCGTACAAAACCTAATACTACCATCAGGTTTTGGCACCATAACACATGGCGAACTCCAATTCGAGTTAGAATGTCTAATAATATCATTCTCTAACATGTATTCAATTTCTTTCTCAGCAAGTTCACATTTTTCCATGTTCATCCTATATGGATGTTGTTTAATAGGTTTGGCATCTCCAACATCTACATCATGTGAAGCTATAGTAGTCCTTCTCGGAACATCTGGAAACAAATCCTTATACTTAAAAATCAATTCCTTCATCTGTTGTTTCTGCTCTAGCTGTCAATGTGCTAATTTTTCATCCATATTTTCCAAAATGGTCGAATTAGGTAACCTAACAGAAACAATGTTAGATTTAGAATGAAAGTCAGATGAATCATCTATCATGTTCCCAGTTAAATCAAACTCATTCTCACTAACCACAACAGTCACAGTATCAGATTGTTTCTCAAAATATGGTTTAATCATATTTATGTGGCAAAGTTGTGTTGACCTTCTGCGATCTGGAGTTTTTATTACGTAATCCACATCATTGATTCTAGACACAATTTCATAAGGACCATGAAATCTAGCTTGAAAAGGATTTGTCTGCACTGGGAAAAGAACCAACACCTTATCTCCAGGCTTAAACATCCTCATCCTAGCTTCCTTATCATACCAAGTTTTCATTTTCTCCTGAGCCAACTTTAAATTTTCCTTGGCTAAACTACAAGCTTTATGTAACCTGTCCTTAAATTTCAAAACATAGTCCAACAAATTAGTATGCACTTCCTTACTAATCCACTGTTCCTTCAATAAAGCTAAAGGTCCTCTAACTCTATGCCCAAACACAAGTTCAAATGGACTAAAACCTAAAGATTCCTGTACTGATTCCCTTACTGCAAATAAAAGTAAGTTTATACTCTCATCCCAGTCACTTTCATTTTCCACACAATATGTCCTAATCATATTCTTGAGAGTAGAATGAAACCTCTCCAAGGCACCTTGCGATTCTGGATGGTATGCAGACGAAGTGATTTGCTTAGCTCCCAATTTATAAACTATCTGTTGAAACAATCCAGACATAAAATTACTACCTTGATCAGTTTGTATTTCCTTAGGCAATCCAAAATAAGTAAAGAATTTTATAAGAGCCTTCGTCACAGTTTTAGCTTTTATATTCCTAAGTGGTACTGCCTCTGGAAACCTAGACGAAGTACACATGATAGTCAACAAATACTGATAACCAGTTTTTGTCTTTGGTAATGACCAACACAATCTACAATAACTTTAGAAAACGGTTCACCGAATGCTGGAATAGGTTGTAATGGAGCTACTGGTGTAACCTGATTTGGTTTACCCACAATTTGACAAGTATGGCACGTCTTACAAAACATCGCCACATCTTTTCTTAAACCAGGCCAGTAAAAATGTTTTCAAATCTTGTCCACAGTTTTCCTTACCCCTTGATGTCCACCTAAAGGCACACTATGAGCTAAAGTCAAAATCTCATTCCGATAAACTTTAGGAACAACCACCTGATAAACAACATTCCATTCCTCACTTGCAGGAATTGTAGGCGACCTCCACTTCCTCATCAACACTCCTTTTTCCAAGTAATATCCTACTGACACCTTCTCAATTTCACTACCTAGTAAAGCTTGTTCCCTTAATTTTATAATCTCAGGATCTCTATTCTGCTCTGCTATCATCTCCTTCCGAGACAGCGATAAATCTTCATAGTCAGACTTACTCCCAGAATCTTGTTCAAACAACGAAGGTAAGAAAGTCTCTGACACATCCTCAAAACTCAAATCCTGAGTCGAACAGTCATGAGTAACAACCTCATTCTGCACATCAATTTTTTTAGCCATAGCTCTAGTCACAACACAGGAAAAATCTGTGTTAGAATTCACCTCTGGTTCCTCTGATTCCATTGTCAAATGCACTTCAGGAAAAACTTGTCCACCTGCCAAGTCATTACCTAACAATAAAGAAATACCCTTCACAGGTAAGCTATGCTGTAATCCTACTTTAACAAATCCTGTAACTAACCCTGACTTTAAATTTACTTTATGTAAATGTACAGGCATAAAATCACTTCCAACACCTCTTATGTAATTTACCTCACCAGTATCACTCTCTTCATTAAACTTCAACACACTATCTAACATCAGTGATTGAGAAGCTCCAGTATCCCTAAGAATTTTTATTGGCACCAGAGTAGATCCTTCTTTCAAGGATACAAACCCTTCAGTTATAAAATGATCATATCCCTTTCTAACTTGGTCAGACTCTAACAAATCCTCATTTGTGTTTACCAAACCCTGTAACTTTACAGGTGCTTCAGTATGTTGCACACAAGCATCTGGAACTGCTTCCTTCTCTTTCTTTTTCAATTTGAAACAGTTAGCTATTACATGGCCAGGCTTCTTACAATAGTTACAAATAAGATCAAACTGTCTTTCCTTCACAGGTTTTCCTTCCTCCTTACCTCTCTCATTAACCTCTGATTTAATTTCTGATTTACCTTGAGTCTCCATATTATTTTTCCTCTTAAAAATTCTACCTTGAGGAAATTTATTCTTATGGATTAAAACATACTCATCAGCTAATCTAGCACAGTCCTGCAATTTATCAGTATCCCTCTCATTTAAGTAGGTCCTTACTTCAACAGGAATGCTTCTTTTAAATTCCTCCATTAAAATCAGCTCTCTCAATGTATCATAGTCCTCATTTACATTTTTAGAAGAAACCCATCTCTCAAAACACATAGCTTTATCATAGGCAAATTCCACATAAGTCTTTTCCACAGACTTTTTCAAACTCCTGAATCTTTCTCTATAAGCTTCTGGGACTAATTTGTATGCTTTGAGAATATTTGTTTTCACAATATCATAATCTAATGCTTGCGCAGCAGTTAAAGCTGTGTAAACTTGTTGTGCTTTGCCTTTAATCACACTCTGTAACAACACTGACCATTTATCTTTCGGCCAGTCTGACATCCGAGCAATAGTTTCAAAATGTTGAAAATATCTTTCCACTTCTGTTTCACTAAATGGAGGAACCAATTTAATTTCTTGGTTAGCAACAAACGGTTTTCTAGAATCAGAAGACTGATTCTCAGACCTTAAATTCTCCATTGCATATTCAAACTCTCTCTTTTTCTGGTCAGATTCCAATTTATAACGCTCCAACTCTGCTTTACTTTGTTCCAACTTCATTTGTTCAATTTGCAACTGCATCTCCAGATTACTTATTGGAAACGATTCTAAAATCGATTCATCAAAATGACCCGAAGCCACAAAATGTGATGCGATTTTTCTCTGTATTACAGCTTTTGATGTAGTCGCCAAAATACCTTTAAGTTGCAATCTCTTAGCAATCTCAGATACTTCAGTTTTTTTCGCCTTCGCTAACAAATCCGCGTCTGGCGAATCCAGAAACTCATCAATATTCATCGTTGCCGAATACCACTCACAAGCCAATCAAACAAAAGAATCGAGTATTCCCCGTTACCAAAACACCGATTCAAAATTCAAAAAGCATTTTAAACTCAAACGATCCAATTCCGGACGAGCCCCCATAATTAATGTTACGTATTCAGGCAACAATAAATATAGATGAGTTAGGCAAGGGTTTTCATAACAAATAACACTTTTATTAAACACTGAAAACAAACCCCCTCAAAAGTAAACAAACTCAAACGTCACCGGAAAACAGCAGCTGTGCGGCTGTTTAAACAGTTCTTAATAGCGCTGCAATTCAAACAGTTCTTAAAGCGGTATTGAAAAAAAAACAGTTCTTTAAAGCGATATGCCGAAAGTTCAAAAGCTCACAGTCCTTTTAAAAGGAGAGACTTTTTAAAGCGATTTAAATTCTCTTCCACGTCGTTGTCCTTCGATTCCCCGGCGTCAAACTTTCCCACGAAGAATTTTATAAAATATAACGGCTTAAAAGTACTGACCTTCTTCCACACTATTCTCAAATCCTTTCTGGTCATCCCAGGGATTAACAGTGAGAATAGTCAACGAAATCCTTCCGAATGAGGATCAAATAAGGTCGAACTTTTCCACCTTCGAAAATCAGTTCCCCTCGATTTTTACCTTCCAAACTTTTCTTCACTCTCCACCAGCAAAGAAACCATTGGCAATGACCTTTTAAACTTTAGGCATTATATAGAACTTCATTTTTAACTAAACTGCATCATCACATTAAATCACGCAGGGACATGAAGTCATCTTGGCAAATTCCGCCACGAACTGCCCCACCTGACAGGGTGGGTCTTCCTTTTATACCCTGTAAAAAAAAACTGTCACATGACCTCTACTGGCGGGAAAATAACATCACTCCACCATCACAAAACCATTACCTCATGTCCAGTATAACTTCAACCCCAGTCACGTGACAAGTGTACGTAACAGTACTTAGTAACACCCTCTTGCAAGTATCAGAGCTTGTAATCTCTTTTTGTAGCCAGCTGAGAGTCTTTTAACTCTTGTTTGGGGGATTTTTGCCCACTCTTCCTTGCAAAAGGCTTCTAGTGCTTTGTGATTCTTGGAGTGTCTTGCATGCACAGCTCTTTTGAGGTCTAGCCACAGATTTTCAATGATGTTTAGGTTGAGGGACTGTGAGGACCATGGTGAAACCTTCAGTTTGCACCTCTTGAGGTAGTCCATTGTGGATTTTGAGGTGTGTTTAGAATCATTATCCTGTTATAGAAGCCATCCTCTTTTTGTCATCTGCTTTTTTACAGATGATGTGATGTTTGCTTCCAGAATTTGCTGGTATTTAATTGAAGTCATTCTTCTCCTTACCAGTGAAATGTTCCCTGTGCCACTGGCTACAACACAAGCCCAAAGCATGATCGATCCACCCCTGTGCTTAACAGTTGGAGAGGTGTTCTCTTCATGAAATACTGCACCCTTTTTTCTCCAAACATACCTTGCTCATTGCCACCAAAATTCAGTGTCAGAAGTTTGCAAAGGAACATCTAGACAAGCCTGATACATTTTGGAAACAAGTCCTGTGGACTGATGAAGTTAAATTAGAATTTTTTGGCCACAATGAGCAATCAATTTCTCCAGCATCAATTTCCAGCAGTCCAATATCCATTCTCACCTTTCTTTTTTTATAATTAAAAAAACTTTTCATATCCCCTTTGATATTTTTGGCTAGCTTACCTTCATATTCCATCTTTTCTCTATAGGTTTTAGTTACATTCTGTTGGTTTTTAACAGCTTCCCAATTCTGTAATTTCCCATTAATTTTTGCTATATTGCAGTTCCTCTCTTTTAATTTTATGCTGTCTTTACTTCTCTTGTCACCCATGGTTGCCTCATGCTCTCTTTAGAATACTTCATCTTTGGGATGAATCTATCCTAAGCCTTCCAAGGTGTCTCCAGAAATTCCAGCCATTGCTGTTCTGCCATCACCTCCTACTAATGTACCCTTTCAATCAACTTTGGCCAGTTCTTCTATCCTACCTCTTTAATTCAATTTGCTCCACTGTAATACTGATACATCTGATTTTATCTTTTCTATCTTGAACTGCATTCTACTATATTACAATCACAGTCTCTCAAGAGTTCCTTTACTTGAAACTCCCTAATCAAATCTAGTTCATTGCACAACACCCAATCCAGAATTGCCTCTTCCTTGTGAGCTCAACCACAAGCTGCCCTAAAAAGCCATTTGAGAGACATTGCACAAATTCCCTCTCTTGCAATTCAGCATCTACCTGATTTTTCTCAAACTACCTGTGTATTTAAATCCCAATGACTACCATAATATTGCCCTTATTACATGCCTTTTCTTTTTCTCACTGAAATTTATATCCCAAATACTGGCTACTGTGGATTCTACATCTTCTGAGACAATGTCACCTCTTTCTATGGATTTGATTTCATTTTATGCCAACAGTGTCACCCCACCCCTTCTGCCAATCGGCCTGTCCTTGTATCCTTGGATGTTAAACTCCCAACTATTATCTTCTTTCGGTTATAATTCAATGATGCTCACAACACCATGCATTTCAATCTCTAACTGCACCACAAGTTCATCTACCTTATCCAAAAACTGCGTGCATTCATATATAACATGTTCAGTCCTGTATTCATCACGCTTTTTGAGTTTTCCCCCAGGTTACATTTTACCTCATCTCACTGACAACAATTTTGCCCTATTATCAGCCTGTCCATCCTCAGTCTTGCTACTCAATGCATATTTCCGATTGAGCAAACTTGCAACAATAATTTCCTTTCGGATAAATGAAGTTTTATCTTATCTACGTATAACATCTGCCCATCCTCAGCCCTATCCCTCCAGCTCCCATTCTCCTGTAAACTTAAATTTAAATCCTCCCCGATGGCTCCGGCAAACCTGCCCGCAACAATGTTGTTTCCCACCAGGTGTAACCCATCCATTTTGTACAGGTCATACTTTCCCCAGAAGAGATCCCAAATCTGAAACCCTGCTCTCTACACCACTTCCTCAGCCAAATATTTATTTGTACCATCATCCTGTTCCTGCTCTGACTAGCACATGACAGTGGGAATAAGCCAGAGATTACCACCATGGAGGTCCTGCTCTTCAGCCTCTTCCCTGACTCCCTATACTCACTGCGCAGGACCTCTTTCCCTTTTCTACCCATGCCATTGGTGCCAATCTGCATCATGGCCTCTTGAAATTCTCTGCAGCCACTCTGAGACATGCTGGACCCCAGCACCTGGGAGGCAACTGCCTTCTCATTCACAGCTGCAGAAACTCCTGTTCACTCCCCTAACTATCGAATCTCCTATCACTATTGTTTTGCCTGACTTTAGAACCATAGAACATTACAGCACAGAAACAGGCCTTCTGGCCCTTCTTGGCTGTGCTAAACCATTTTTCTTGGATTTTCACTTCTGTTATCTTTAAATAAACTGACAATTTGGTAGTTAAACATACTTTGAGGATCTGGTTACAATTTAGAAAATACTTCACATTATTGAGATTTTCTCTTTCTAGTCCCATTGTTTCTAATTGCTTTTTTAAACCTTCTATGACCGATGTAATTTTTAAAGAATGGGATAGATTGGGTATTAAATGCTTCCAGGATCTGTTTGTAGAGGAAGTCTCCTTTCTTTTGAGCAACTGTGAGCTAAATATAGCTTACCAAAAAATCCATTTTTTTCAATATCTACAAATTAGAGACTTTCTGCGATCTCAATTACATAGATTTCCTATGAGTCCTGTTAAGAACCTTTTAGATATAATTTCTAATTTAAAATCTTTTCACAAAGGCTCAATATCCAATATTTATGGTATGTTGTTGGGAATAAGAGAGGCTCCTTTAGACAAAACTAAAAATGCTTGGTTTACAGATTTACAGATTTCAATTTCTGAGGAGACTTGGAATGAATTTTTAAATTGGTTAATACTTCATCACTATGTGTTTGCCACTCCCTCCTACAATTTAAAGTGGTCCACAGAGCCCATATGTCCAAAGACAAGCTATCTTGTTTTTATCTGGATATATCTCCCTATTGCGATAGATGTAACAATGGAGAGGCTTCACTAATCCATATGTTTTGGACATACTCAAGTCTTGAAAAATACTGGAAGGAAGTATTCCAAACCTTTTCTGTACTTTTTAAAGTAAATTTTAAGCCTAACCCTTTGACTGCCTTGTTTGGTATTGTTGGAGAAAAAGGCATAACTTTGGAGACATCTGATTTGCATATATTGGCTTTTATTTCTCGTATAGCTAGGAGGTGGTGTTGCTTAATGGAAGGATGTTGCTCCGCCTACTCACTTTCAAACATTGTGGGGACTATTCTTGAACTACTTACAAAACCTTTGAGTTGGTGTTAAAGTACAAATGTTGTCTAACAACACAAGTCACTATGTGATAAGGATTTTTTTCTGTCTTTCTTTACCAAACAGCTTCGACTTTGGTAGTGAGTTTAGATTTTTTAATAATAAAATTATTACAATTCAAATTACAATTTAATTAATGTATGTGTTTGATTATTAATATAGGGTACTGCGATTGCAAGTGTGATTTAAATATAATGTATTTGGTACTATTTTTTAATTCATAATATATATTATGTACTCTATTATATGTGAAAATTAATAAAAATATTGAAAAAGAAAGAAAGAAAGGAGTGGTTCCGTTAGAAAGATGCAGCATGGATTCAGAAAGGGCAGGTCCTGTTTGACAAACTTACTCGAGTTCTGTGAGGACATAATGAGTGCAGTGGATAGAGGGGAATAGGTGGATGTCATATACTTGGATTTCCAGAAGGCATTGGATAAAGTGTCACACAAAAGACTTATAAATAAGATAAATAAAACACACTCAGGCAGTTTTAGATCTTAAATAACACTACTAAGGTTACAGACAGAATTTTGTTCAAGAGGGCTTTTACCCATTAGAGATTGCCAAAGGAGTCTAGAATCAGATCAAGCTCCTCACCTCACCACTCAGGTGATGCAAAATTTCTTGAAACTGTTTGGGTAAAAGGAAGTTCCCATATTCCTTATCGACCCCAATCCAGTGGAGTTGTTGATCAGATGAACAGGACTTTAAAGACAATGTTAGCTAAAATGGCTACACAGCACAGGACCACCGGAAAAGATAGAGTAACTGAGGGAGAATGGTCATTTTTATAGTATTTATCCTTGAATTTAAACTTTAAAATGGTATAATATTCCATCTATGTATATCTGCTTTTACCTTTGAAATTAATGGCCCATAATTTACCTGTGATAATGTTGAAAGATCCTTTGGCAGGGTTATTCCTAAATATTTTAATGATTTAGCTTCCCACTCAAGATCACATGTATCCTGCAGTTTTTTGGATACTGTAAAATTTAGGGACATAACCTGCATTTTCTTTACATTTATTTTATAACCTGATACTTTCCTGAACTCATCCAACAGTGTAAACAATCCTATAAATGATTTTTCTGGTTCACTCAGATAGACTAAAATGTCATCTGCGAATAACGCCACTTTCTGTTCAATCCCTGCCACCTTAATACCTTTTACAATTTCGCCCTGTCTTATTAGTTGGGCAAGTGGTTCAATGTATAGCGCAAAAAGGAGAGGAGAAATTGGGCATCCCTATTTAGTTCCTCTCTCTAAAATAAAGGAGTCAGAGAGGACCCCATTTGTCTTAATTCAAGCTGTGGGACTGTCATATAAAGTCTGGATTACTTTAATAAACTTTTCTTGAAAGCCAAATCTTCCTAACACTCTATATAGGAATGCCCAACTAACTGAATCAAAATCTTTCTTAGCGTCTAGCCCCACTATCATTGTCTCTGTCCCACTCTTAGTAACCTGTTCTAGTATGTGTAAAGTTCTCCTTATGTTGTCCTGAGTTTTTCTTTGTTGAATAAATCCAGTCTAGTCCAAGTGGATGAGGCCAGGTAAAAACCTTTCCAGTCTGTGCGCTAATATAGATGTAAATAATTTGTAATCCAAATTAAGAACGCTGACTGGCCGGTAATTGCCACATTCTAGTTTATCTTTACCCTCTTTAGGAATAACTGAAATAATCGCTTCTCTCCAGGAAGGTGGAACTTCTCCTCTCTGTAATATCCAATTAAAGGTGTTAAGTAGCAATGGGACTAACTGTGACTTCAGCGATTTGTACCACTCTGAGGTAAATGCATCAGAACCTGGAGACTTTCCGGTCTTTAATCTAGAGATGGCCACATTCAGTTCTTTGACAGTTACTGGTTCTAATAGGCATTTGTTTTGTAAATCTGTGAGCTTGAGTAGATCTAAAGAATTCAGTAAAATGTCTATATAGGGCTCATTTGAGGCCCGGGGTTCAGAGTACAGTTCTCGATAATATGTTTCCAAACTCTCTTGAATTTTCCTTATTGTGCTCTCCACCAGCTTTGTCTTTGGATTCTTTATTTTGTAAATTGTATTATCTGCTTGTTGTTTACGTAATTTATATGCTAACAATCCAGCTGATTTACCTCCTACTTCATAATTCTTTTGACTCAAATAAAGAAAATTTCTTTGAGCTTCCAATGTATAAATATCATCAATTTCACTTTGCAATTTCTTAATTTCCTGTTTTAAATTAGAATTAATTTTATTGCTATCTACAACTTGAAGTTGTTTTAATTTTCCTTGAAGGTCTGCTAATTATTGTGCATTGAATTTTTTCATGTGAGTGGTTATGGAAATAATTTTTCCTCTCAGTACAGCTTTTAATGCATCCCATAAAATCACTGGTGATGTTTCTCCCATGTCATTCAGGTCTAGGTATTCTTTAATTTCTCCCCTTAATCTCTCCATTACTTCCGGATTATTGAGTATATGTGAATTTAATCTCCATAGTGTTTACCTCATTGTCCTTTCCAGGATTAGGGACAGAGAGACTGGGCTATGATCCGACAAATCAATTGTTGCAATATTACAGTCTTTTATCCTGAGTCTATCTATGTTAAATATATAAAAAAGTATTTTCTTGAATAAACTGAATGAGAGAAAGAGTAATGTGTATAATCTTTATTAGTGGGGTGTAATTCCCTCCACACATCTATAATTCCCAACTTCTCTATCAATGAATTCACTTTCCTAGTCAGAGGTTTATTTTGAGTGACTATTCTTGAAGAATCTAATGCAGGATTTAACCTAATATTAAAATCCCCTCCACAGATTACTACTCCTTGAGAATTGACCATTAGGTCAAAAATGTGCCCAGAGAAGGACCATTCACAACCTGGTGGAGCATAAACATTCAGCAATGTTATTTCTGTACCTTCTATTCTTCCTGTAATTTTTACAAATCGTCCATCCTTGTCTTTAGTCTCTGAAATATGTTCAAAATTAAGAGCACTTGATATTAAAATTGCTACCCCTCTCTTGTGGCTCAATTTATATGATGAATAAAATACACGTTTAAAACCCATTCTTTTTAATTTTACATGTTCGGGTTGGCTCATGTGTGTTTCCTGAAGGAAAACTATTTGTGCCCTCTCTTTTTTCAATTTAGATATAATCTTATTTCTCTTAATTGGATTCAAAACCCCATTAACATTATAGGAAATTATTTTTACCAGTGCAGTTTGTATTTTTCTCTAATAAAAAAAATTCTCCTTTTATAACCAAACAGTAAGCAATCCCTTGTCAACAATAAACCAAAACATACAAACACACCCGAGACATTTTTGAACAAATAACATTTGAAATTTTTCCCGACTTCCAACAATGAGGCCTGAGCACCAACCCGCCTCAGTTCAGAGGGAATACCTCTATCTTCACCCTGTGTTAGAGGGCCCTCCGCAGTGTGAATAATCATAGAGAATTCTCTCTTTTTTATGTCTCGACCGTATTGCTATATTCAAGTTATTCCGTCTAGTTTATTTTTAGTTACCAACTTTCACTTTACCTTCAAGTCCGATTTACTCTTTTCTGTCATTTCTCTTAATTAATCTATATTCTCTGTACATTCGTGTCTGGATATTTGCAGCTTTTCCTTGTAATTTGACACTCTGGTTCTCGTGTAGCGTCCTCCCCGCGCTGGCTGCCATGACTTTTGCCGAATCCTCTCCAGTAACGACTCCGGTTGGGTGATAACTTTTATAGGTAGTCCTCAGTCCGCCATGTCCATCGTTGCCTCTTCTACTGTAGCGTAGGTTTTTATCCCTTCATTGTAAAAGACTCTTAACTGAGTGTGGTGAACTACATATACCTGTCTGGACACGCCCCCCTCTGCTGACTGCTCCTGTGGCTCCTCCCACAGACCCCTGTATAAAGGCGATTGGAGGCACTGCTCCTCCCTCAGTCTCCAGGATGTTGTGTGATGGTCTCTTGCTGCTGACAGTGCTCTCTTCCAGAAAAGAAAAGCCTATCTCTCGCCTCACGTCTCCGAGAGTTATTGATGGTGCATCAATTTTATTAGCTGGAATTTTAAAACATGGAGAATATTTTACATCCAGAAAAATTGGACATTGATCCTCAAGCTCCAGAAGTAGCAATTGCCTTTGAACTCTGGCTTGCATTCTTCCAATCGTATCTGGAAGAGATTCCCGTGACTGAGCCTGCTATCATGCACAAAATCCTCCTCTCCAAGGTCAGTCCGAGGGTATACTTCCTCATCAGAGACCTGCCAACCTACCAAGGGGCACTGGACGCCCTCAAAAGACAGTACCTTCGGCCAGTGAACACCGTCTATGCAAGACATCATTTAGCAACGTGGCGGCAGCGGGCCAGAGAGTTGAGCGCCGAGTTTGTCCGGGCCCTACAGACACTCATGCGGGCCTGTGACTGCAGGGGACTGATGGCGGAACAGCATGCGGAGCTCCTGGTACGAGACGCCTTCGTTACGGGGATCAGGTCAGTGTACGTGCACCAGCGGCTGCTGGAAAACGCCGACCTTACCTTACGCTCAGCAATCGAGCTGGCCGACACACTGGAGGCTGCTCTGCACAACACTGACACCGTCCAGCCGCGCGATATCCCACCGGCCCTGTGGACACCGCAGACCCCGTCACCCGGCCAATCGACCTCAGCTGCTGCCACTCATGAGCCTGTGAACTCCCCGCAACCTTCTGACGAATCGACCACAGCTGCTGCCAGTCACAAGTCCGCGCAGTGTTACTTCTGCGGACTCGAAAAGTACCCCCAAAAACACTGCCTGGCCCGAGAAGCTACCTACTCCAGCTGCAGAAAGAAGGGCCATTTCGCCAAGGTCTGTAAGTCTAAACCATGAGCGGGGTCGAGCAGCACCACATGCAAGGCATGGGGTCGCCATCTTAGTCGCCGCCATCTTGCCTGCCCGCCTCGTGCGAGGCATGGGGGCAGCCATCTTTGTCGGCGCCACCTCTCCCCGCCTCTAACCCATGGGTTCTTACCGGGCACAAAGACAGCGATTCAACTCTGGCCTCCATAACCCTCGACCAAAGCGCCCCACATCAGCTTGCAAGGTCAATGATGGACATCCGGGTGGAGGGGCACAGGACTAGCTGCCTGTTTGACACGGGCAGCACTGAGAGTTTTATTCACCCGGACAGAGTGCAATGCTGCAGACTCGTGACACAGCTGGTAAGCCAGGGGGTCACCATGGCTTCTGGGTCGCATTCCACAGGCACCCGGGGGAGGGGGGGTTGTGTAGCGACATTGGTGGTGCAGGACACAGAATATCGGGACTTTGCGCTACTGGTCATGCCTCAACTGTGTGCCCCTGTGCTATTGGGGCTCGACTTCCAGAGCCACCTAAAAAGTGTGACTATGGCATATGACGGGCCCCTCACACCAATCACTGTCAGAAATCCTCAGTTTTGTGAGGTTTCGTCATATACCCTGCTACTGACCACACACACACCGACCCGCACATCCCACCCAGCACCATGCCAACGGCCACGCTACTGACACCACTTGCAGCCTCTCCACCCTCAAGATCCCTCCCCCACTGCTATTCGCCAACCTGACCCCCGACTGTAAACCTGTGACATCTAAAACCAGGAGGTACAGCGCGGGGGACAG
Organism: Hemitrygon akajei; assembly: GCF_048418815.1. NCBI lineage: Eukaryota > Metazoa > Chordata > Chondrichthyes > Myliobatiformes > Dasyatidae > Hemitrygon > Hemitrygon akajei. Next base: position 38,162,597 of record NC_133128.1, read on the forward strand.
GGCCTTCATTCAGTTGAGGTGCAGCGGCTGCTCAGGGAGGGGATCACCGAGCCAAACACAAGTCCTTGGAGGGCCCAGGTGCTTGTTGTTCAGACAGGGCAGAAAAATAGGATGGTCGTGGACTATAGCCAGACCATCAATAGGTTCACCCAGCTTGACGCGTACCCCCTACCCCGCATCGTGGATATGGTCAATCAGATAGCTCAGTACAAGGTGTACTCAACCACAGATCTGAAATCCGCTTACCACCAGCTCCCCATCCGCCCAGAGGACCGCCCCTACACTGCCTTCGAGGCGGGCGGCAGGCTCTATCACTTCCTGCGCGTCCCTTTCAGTGTCACGAATGGTGTTTCTGTCTTCCAGAAGGAAATGGACCAGATAGTGGACCAATGCTAACTGAAGGCCACATTTCCATATCTGGATAACATCACCATCTGCGGTCATGACTGGCAGGATCACAACACCAACCTCCAATGATTTTTCCAAGTGGCCAAAGCTCTGAACCTTACCTATAACAGGGACAAGTGTGTGTTCGGAACCACCCGACTCGCTATCCTTGGGTATGTTGTGGAGAACGGGGTCATTGGCCCTGATCCCGACCGTATGCACCCCCTGTTAGAACTCCCTCTTCCTACCACCCTCAGAGCCCTCAGACGGTGCCTGGGCTTCTTTTCCTATTACGCCCAATGGGTCCCTCACTACACAGACAAGGCCCGCCCCCTGGTCAAGTCCACCGCATTTCCCCTCTCTGCTGAGTCCCGTGCGGCCTTCAGCCGCATTAAAGGTGACATTGCCAAAGCAACAATGCATGCGGTGGACGAGACCATTCCCTTCCAAGTAGAGAGTGATACCTCCGACTTCGCGCTGGCTGCTACCCTCAATCAGGCAGGAAGGCCGGTAGCATTCTTCTCTCATACCCTTCAGGGCCCTGAAATTTGGCACTCCGGGGTGGAGAAAGAAGCCCAGGCCATAGTGGAAGCTATTAGGCACTGGAGGCACTATCTCGCCAGCAAAAGGTTCACCTTGCTGACCGACCAGCGCTCAGTTGCGTTCATGTTTAGCAACCAACAGTGGGGCAAAATCAAAACTGATAAAATTTTGAGGTGGAGAATACAACTATGACATTCTGTACTGGCCTGGAAGGCTCAATGTGTCCCCTGTTGCCCTATCATGGGGAGCGTGTGCCAACGCGCAGCTCGACTGGCTGTACGCCCTCCATGCAGATCTTTGCCACCCAGGGGTCACCCGACTTTACCATTTCATGAAAGCCAGGAACCTGCCTTACTCCCTTGAGGACATCAGGTTAATGACCAGGGACTGCCAAGTCTGCGCTGAGTGCAAACCGCACTTCTACCGTCCTGAAAAGGCGCAACTTATCAAGGCCACCCGCCCCTTTGAGCGACTGAGTGTTGACTTTAAGGGCCCCCTTCCCTCCACTGACCGCAATGTCTAGTTTCTCAACATAATCGACGAGTACTCGCGGTTCCCCTTTGCCATCCCCTGCCCCGATACAACTGCCACGTCCGTCATAAAAGTCCTGCGCATGCTCTTCACTCTGTTTGGATATCCCTGCTATATCCACAGTGATAGAGGGTCCTCCTTTATGAGTGACGAGCTGCTGCAGTACCTGCTGGCTAGGGGCATTGCTACTAGTAGGACCACTATGAACCCTGTACCCACCGAGGTGTATACCCACCAGACACCGCGCACACCAAGCCCTACACAGACTCCTCACGACACTCCCATACTGGGCACCTCGCACACGCATGAGGGATCACTGACGCCTAGTGGGCTGACCCCTCCAGTTAGGCCGGAACCAGCACAACCACCGTCTCCGGTGCAATCACCACCATCACCTGTGCAATCACAGCCGGTGCTACGTAGATCGCAGCAACAGATTCGATCACCTGATAGACTTAACCTGTAAATATACTTGTAAGAAACTTCGCCCCATGGGGACTCTCTTTTAAAACAAAGGGGGGGGGTGAATGTGGTGAACTACATATACCTGTCTGGACACGCCCCCCCCCCCCGCTGACTGTCCCGTACCTCCTCCCACAGACCCCTGTATAAAGGCGATTGGAGGCACAGCTCCTCCCTCAGTCTCCAGGATGTTGTGTGATGGTCTCTTGCTGCTGACAGTGCTCTCTTCCAGCTAATAAAAGCCTATCTCTCACCTCACATCTCCGAGAGTTATTGATGGTGCATCACCGAGCTGGATGCAGGGTCTGGAATCTGATATTGTTTTCCTTCAGGACTCTCCGTGTTTGCGCATATTCCTTCCATCTGGCAAGGATCTCCGGTGTGTAATCGTCATCTAAACTGATTTTACAGTTGCTCAACATGAAACCTTTCTTTTGCCATGCACGTTTAAACACCTCTTCCTTCATTCTGTAGCTGAGGAATCTGACTACAATTGATCTGGGATGGGTGCCTGCTGGGGGCAGAGGAGCTAACGCATGGTGAGCCCTTTCTATCTGTAGGTCTTTTGCATCCGGTATATCAAGATTCTCTCTAAGCAGCTTCTCCACGAAGGGAATCATCAATCCGGGTTTACCCTCAGCTCCTTCGGGAACTCCGTAGATCCTCACATTTTCCCTTCTTGAGCGGCTTTCTTGGTCCCTTAGCTTCCACTGGAGCTGCTCTTGCAGCTTTAGCATTATTTCTATCACTTCCTCTGCTTTTTGCAGCCTCTCCTCAGTTGCTACAATCCTCGCTTCGGCTTCGTCTAACCTCAAATTAGTGTTTACTATTTCTCCTTTAATATCTCCCAACTGTTTGCTGTTATCTTGTCGGAACTCGCGAATCTCTTTGAGAATCAAAGTCAAATTCACTGATTCTTCCTTATTATCTCCGTCTAGGCTAGCCGTGGGGGAGCTAGGCCTGTCGTCTCGCTGCGCCTCTTTGTTTTTATCAACCTTCTGAGCGGACTTTTTACTCTTGTTCTTAGACAACATCCTTGCCCCTTTTATTAATATAGTTATTCAATTTTAAGTATTTGTCTAATTTCAGCTTTGGGGCAGTTTACCTTCTTTTTTGTCGAGAGACCTCTCCCTACACCGCCATTCCCTTGATGACCCGGAAGTCCAGGATCCTAAGTTTTTCTTAAATGTTAAAAGTGAGCCCGCATTTACCACTTCATCTGGCAGCTCATTCCACACTCCCACCACTCTCTCTGTGAAGAAGCCTCCCCTAATGTTCCCTTTAAACTTTTCCCCCTTCACCCTTAATGCATATCCTCTGGTTTTTTTCTACCCTAGCCTCAGTGGAAAAAGCCTGCTTGCATTCACTCTATCTATACCCATCATAATTTTATATACCTCTATCAAGTCTCCGCTCACTCTTCTATGCTCCGGGGAATAAAATCCTAACCTATTCAACCTTTCTCTGTAACCTAGTTTCTCAAGTCCCGGCAACATCCTTGTAAACGGTCTCTGCCTTCTTTCAAGCTTATTAATATCCTTCCTGTAATTCTGTGACCAAAACTGAACACAATACTTCAAATTCAGCCTCACCAATGCCTTATACAACCTCACCATGACACTCCAACTCTTATACTTAATACTTTGATTTATAAAGGCCAATGTATCAAAAGCCCTCTTTACTACTCAATCTACTACTCAATGTGACACCACTTTTAGGGAATTCTGTATCTGTATTCCTAGATCCCTCTGTTCTACTGCACTCCTCAGTGCCCCACCATTTACCTTGTAGGTTCTACCTTGGTTTTTCCTTCCAAAGTGCAATACCTCACACTTGTCTGTATTAAACACCATTTGCCATTTTTCAGCCCATTTTTCCAGCTGGTCCAGATCCCTCTGCAAGCTTTGAAAACCTTCTTCACTGTCCACTACATCTCCAATCTTGGTATCATCAGCAAATATGCTGATCCAATTTACCACATTATCATCCAGATCATTGATGCAGATGACAAATAACAATGGACCCAGCACTGATCCCTGTGGCACACCACTGGTCACCGGCTCCCACTCAGAGAAGCAATCCTCCACTACCACTCTCTGGCTTCTCCCATTGAGCCAATGTCTAATCCAATTTACTACCGCACCATGTATACCTAGCGACTGAATCTTCCTAACTAACCTCCCATGTGGGACCTTGTCAAAGACCTTACTGAAGTCCATGTAGACAACATCCACTGCCTTCCCTTCATCCACTTTCCTTGTAACCTCCTCAAAAAACTCTAATAGATTTGTTGAACATGACCTCCCACGCACAAAGCCGTATTGACTCTCCCTAATAAGTCCCTGTCTATCTAAATACTTGTAGATATTATCTCTTGGTACTCCTTCCAGTGATTTACCTACTACCGACGTCAAACTTGCCGGACTATAATTTCCCGGATTACTTTTAGAGCCTTTTTTAAACAACAGAACAACATGAGCTATCCTCCAATCCTCTGGCACCTCACCCGTGGATACCGACATTTTAAATATATCTGCCAGGGCCGCTGCAATTTCAACACTAGTCTCCTTCAAGGTCCGAGGGAATACCCTGTCAGGCCCTAGGGATTTATCTACTCTGATTTGCCTCAAGATACCAAGCACCTCTTCCTCCTCAATGTATAGGTTCCATGACCTCACTACTTATTTGCCTTATTTCCATAGACTCCATGCCAGTTTCCTTAGTAAGTAAAGACGCAAAAAAAAATTTAAGATCTCCCCCATTTCTTTTGGTTCCATACATAGCCGACCACTCTGATCTTCAAGAGGACCAATTTTATCCCTTACTACCCTTTTGCTCTTAATATACCTGTAGAAGCTCTTTAGATTATCCTTCACCTTGCCAGCCAAAGCTACCTCATGTCTTCTTTTAGCCCTCCTTATTTCTTTCTTAAGTATTTTTTGCACTTTTTATACTTCTCAAGAAACTTATTTGCTCCCTGTTTCCTATACATGTCATACATCTCTCTCTTCTTCTTTATCAGAGTTCCAATATCCCTCGAGAACCAAGGTTCCTTATTCTTATTCACTTTGCCTTTAATCCTGACAGGAACATGCAAACTTTGCACTGTCATGGGAAAACCTAGTTTGAAACGGGGTACAGAATAGACCCTATGAACTGTTCTGCTATTAAGAGAGAGAGAGGGAGGCATCCAGCGCAATGAGAGAGAGACAGACAGAAACTGCTCGAAAGATTGATGTTATGGTTTCTCTGCCAGTGTGTTTACCTTTTCCCCAAGGTCACTTGCCTGCTTGTTAAAGTTCCTGCAGAGAGAGCAGGGCGGAGCAGGTTGATGGACAGCTGGTGTCCAACATGGAGAGATAAAAGCCAGGTCTGGGATTACAGAGACAGACACACCACGAGACACACAGTTCAGACACTGAACGAGCTTTGTCGCACCCACCAAAAGGTGAGGGTTTTAGAAGATCGATTTGGGGAAATGGATCAGTGCCTCACAGTGTGAAAAGGTGCGACCGGTGGGGAATTATTCGTGTGTCCATCCTTGCCTGAGTGATAATTCCACCAGTGAAGAATGGTCGTATGTATCATGGTCATAGTCGGTGACCACAACAGGACTTTGGAAGACAACGGGAAGATCAACGGCATCACCTCTCACCTCTCTCTCTCCAACGTTACTCAACTGACTACCTCAAACTGAACTGAACTCTCTCCATTATTGTAAGACCTAGGTTTACCCCTAGGTTTGAAAGAGCCTAGCGTTGTTCCTATTTCCACACATATATATCTATATATCATTGCTAATCTGTTCAATATATTTGCATTTATATTACTGTATTGCTTAGTTACTAATAAACACTATTAGTTTATAGCAACACCAGACTCCAGTGTGTTTCCCATTTCAGCTCGTTCTTAAACCCGGTCATGGGGTACGTGACAGCGCTCTCAAAATTTCTCCTTTGAAGGCCTCCCACTTACCAACGACATCCTTGCCAGAGAACAACCTGTCCCAATCCACGCTATTTAGATCCTTTCTCATTTCTTCAAATTTGGCCTTTTTCTAGTTTAGAACCTCAGACATGTATAGACATGTGCCCTTGTTACTCAACTTTACCTCACTCCAAATTCCTAGCTGGAATGGAATAAGCCTCCAACATTTTCCAACATTTCCAACATTTTGTTATTGAACAGCTTAACCATTCTGAATTTATAACACGAGAGAGACAAAGAAGGGGGCTTATTAAACTTATGGGATTGGGTTACCCTGTAGGAGTTTGCACTGTAAATACACTAGATATTGTGGAGGTAAACGCTCAGTTGAATTCTCTGAGGCAAGAGATGAAAGAAATTGTAAATCAGGATCTTGAGGACAGGACCTTAGGTAAGCCACAAGAGAATGCAGTTTCAGATACGCTCCATATTTTACAACCCTTGGGAAATACGACAAACCAAATTATTGACAGAGTCAATAATGAAACTACTTGACATGCTAACATGCTGTTTGTACAATCTATACTTCCTGATTACGTTAACATGATACAATTAGAGAACCATACAGTTCCCCATTAGATTTCAGATGTCCAATTAAAGTAATAGGTTGGTACTAACACCAGGATGTCACATTCCGAAATTCATGTTGACAAATCACCTCCTAGGAAATTGTGAAAAAGGATTTTGACTATTGTATGTTGGAGCTGTTATTCCTATACCTTACCATAGTGACAACAGAATGTACACACTCTACATGGTTCATAATGTTGGGAAATATCAAGGAAATTGGATTTCACTTACTAATGCTATTGAGTGGCAAGGATCCACAAAGGGAATAAATTTGGCTTCCTGTCATCAGAAAGGAAAATATTGGGTTTGACTAGATGATTTAGTAAAGAATGTGTCAACACATTGTGAGTTTGTTTAGTTACATCTGGGCAGGGCCAGGAACAATGTCCTAGGGAGATTGTTTGCTAGTGCTGTTGGGGAGGCTTTAAACTAATATGGCAGGGGGATGGGAACCCACGCAGAAAAGAAGAGGGAAGTGATGCAGAGACCAAAGCTAGAGTTAGTGAAGAAAAAAGTAAAAGTATAGTTCACTAGATTCTAAAAGGACAATGAGTATAAGGGCATTTTATCTAAATGCTCGTAGTATTAGAAACAAGGTTAGTGAACTTGCAAATCAGATCAGTACCAAGGCATATGAATTAGTGGCCATTACAGAAACCTGATTGCAATGTGGAGCGGACTGGGAATTTAATATACAAGGGTTTCAGGTAATACGGAAAGATAGGCAGGAAGGCAAAGGAGGTGGGATGGTGCTTTTAATTAAGGATGAGCTCAGGGCCATTGTGATAGACTATTAGATCTACAGAGCAAAATGTTGAGTTCATGTGGGTAGAGATTAGGAAGAGTAAAGGGAAAAAATCACTGGTGGGAGTTGTCTATAGGCCACCTAATAAAAACATTGCAGTGGCAGAGGTGATTAATCAAGACATAACTGAGGCTTGTAAGAATGGAACGGCAGTTGTCATGAGGGATTTTAACTTCCACATAGATTGGGTGAATCAGGTTGGTCAAGGAAGTCTTGAGGAGGGCTTCATAGAATGCATCCATGATGGCTTTCTTGAGCAGCATGTTCGTGAACCTACAAGGGAAAATACTATCTTAGATCTAGTCCTGTGCAATGTAACAGGTAAGATGAATGATCTTGTAGCCAGGGATCCTTTTGGAAAGAGTGATCATAGTATGAATGAATCTTGCATACAGATAGAGAATGAAGTAGTTAGATCTAAAACTAGTGTATTATGCTTGAACAAGGGAGACTACAAAAGGATGAGTGAGGAATAGGCTAATGTGGAATGGGAGCACAGGCTATTTGGTAGGACATTTGAGGAACAGCGGAATACTTTCAAAGAGATTTTTCACAGTGCTCAACAGAAGTATATTCCAGTCATAAGTAAGGACAGTATGTGTGGGGAGAGCCAGCCTTGGATAACTAAGGAAATATAAGTTAGTATCAAATCAAAACCTCATGTGTACAAAGTCACAAAGAGTAGTGGGAGACTGGAGGATTTAGAAAACTTTAAAAAGCAACTAAGAACAACTAAATAAGAAATAATGAAAGGGAAGATAGAGTATGAAAGTAAATTAGCACAAAATATAAAAACAGAGAGCAAAAATTTTTATAAATACATAAAGCGGAAGAGGGTGGTTAAAGTCAACATAGGTCCCTTGGAAGACGAGAATGGGAAATTCATATTGGGTGATAAGGAAATGGCTGAGGCATTGAACAACTATTTTGTGTAGGTTTTCATGGTGGAGGACACGTCTAATATGCCAAAGAATGATGTTATGGACGAAATGGGAGGTGAGGACCTTGATAAAATCACTGTCACTAAAGAGATAGTGATGAGCAAACTAGAGGGCCTGAAGATAGATAAGTCCCCTGGTTCTGATGGAATGCATCCCAGGGTGCTGAGGGAATTGGCGGAGGTTATAGTAGACACGTTTGCAATCATTTACCAAAACTCTCTAGACTCTGGGCAGATCCCAGTGGATTGGAAGACAGCAAATGTCACGCCATTTTTTAAAAAAGGATGTAGGCAAAAGATGGGCAACTATAGGTCAGTTAGCTTAACATCTGTAGTCGGGAAAATGCTTGAAGCTGTCATTAAGGAAGAAATAGTGAAACATTTAGAAAGGAGTGGTTCCATTAGATAGATGCAGCATGAATTCAGAAAGGGAAGGTCCTGTTCGACAAACTTACTGGAATTCTGTGAGGACAGAATGAATACAGTGGATAGAGGGGAACAGGTGGATGTTATATACTTGGATTTCCAGAAGGCGTTCGATAAAGTGCCACACAAGAGACTTATAAATAGATACGGATGCATGGAGTCAGAGGAAGTGTATTGGCATGGATAGTGGATTGGTTAACCAATAGAAGGCAGAGAGTTGGTATAAATGGGTGTTTCTCTGGTTGGCAGTCAGTGGTGAGTGGGGTGCCACAGGGGTTGGTGCTGGGCCCACAGCTGTTTACCATTTACACTGATGATTTGGAAGAGAGGACTGAGTGTAGTGTAACAAAATTTGCTGACGACACTAAACTGAGTGGAAAAGCAAATTGTACAGAGGATGTGGAGAGTATGCTGAGGGATATAGATAGGTTAAGTGAGTGGGCCAAGGTCTGGCAGATGGAATACAATGTTGGTAAATGTGAGACCATCCACTTTGGAAGGAATAATAGAAAAGCAGATTATTATTTAAATAGTGAAAGATTGCAGCATGCTGTTGTGCAAGGGACTTGGGAGTGCTTGTTCAGGAATCGCTAAAAGTTAGCTTGCAGGTACAACAGGTTATTAAGAAGGCAAACAGAATGTTGGCCTTCATTGCTAGAGGGAATGAATTCAAGAGCAGGAAGGTTATGTTGCAACTATACAGGGTACTACTGAGGCTGCACCTGGAGTACTGTGTGCAATTCTGGTCTCCATACTTGAGGAAGGATATACTGGCTTTTTAGGCAGTGCAGAGGATGTTCTCCAGGTTGATTCCAGAGATGAAGGGATTAACCTATGAGGAGAGATTGAGTCGTCTAGGACTGTACTCTCTGGAATTCAGAAGAATAAGAGGAGATCTTATAGAAACATGCAACATTTTGAAAGGGATAGATAAGATAGAAATAGGAAAGTTGTTTCCATTGGTAGTTGAGACTAGAAATAGGGGACATTGCTTCAAGATTCAGGGGAAAAGATTTAGGATGAAGATGAGGAGAAACTGTTTTTCCCAGAGAGTGGTGAATCTGTGGAATTCTCTGCCCAGGGAAGCAGTTGAGGCTTCTTCACTAAATATATTTAAGATACAGTTAGAAAGGTTTTTATTTTATAGGTATCTATTTTGACTCTCAATAACAGGACATGCCTGGAATTTTATTTAGTAAGTATTATATTATGTATTACATTGCTAGTTGAAGCACATATTACAAGAATAGATCTTCAGTTTGCATTTTGATTAACTCTAATGCTGTGGATTCCAGTGTTTTGAGGAACTTAGCTTTAGCTGGGCAAGTATACCCAAACCAATTGTACAACCATCCAGTCAGATGAATGTATATATCAATGATACTGCTGAGGGCTTACTTATATATGTATCTCCTGCTCTTCCAACTGTCACCCATTTTACTGCACAGTGGGATAAAGTTATTAACCATAATAAAGCTATTTTTAGACAATGGGATCCAAGAAGTCATGGAGGGATTGTCTATGGAGTCTCTATGGGTGGAAGTTAGGAACAGGAAGGAGTCAATAACTCTATTGGGTGATTTTTATAGACCACCCAATAGTAACAGGGATATCAAGGAGCAGATAGGGAGATAGATTCTGGAAAGGATTGATAATAACAGGATTGTTGTGGTGGGAGATTTTAATTTCGCAAATATTGATTGGCATCTCCCTAGAGTGAGGGGTTTAGACAGGGTGGAGTTTGTTAGCTGTGTTCAGAAAGGTTTCTTGACACAATACGTAGATAAGCCTACAAGAGGAGAGGCTGTACATGATTTGGTATTGGGAAATGAACCTGGTCAGGTGTCATATCTCTCAGTGGGAGAGCATTTTGGAGATAATGATCGCAATTCTATCTCATTTACCATAGCAATGGAGAGGGATAGGAAGAGACAAGTTAGAAAAGCATTTAATTGCAGTAAGGGGAAATATGAGGCTATCAGGCAGGAACTTGGAAGCATAAATTGGGAACAGATGCTCTCGGAAATATACGGAAGAAATGTGGCAGACGTTCAGGGGATATTTGCATGGACTTCTGATGGACCTGTCAAGTGTGACGAACCAGAGGAAATAGCAGAGGTACTTAATGAATACTTTACTTCAATATTCACTATGGAAAAGGATCTTGGCGATTGTAGGGATGACTTACAGTGGACTGAAAAGCTTGAGCATATAGATATTAGGAAAGAGGATGCGCTGGAGCTTTTGGGAAGCATCAACTTGGATAAGTCACCCGGACCGGATAAGATGTACCCCAGGCTACTGTGGGAGGCAAAGGAGGAGATTGCTGAGCCTTTGGCGATGATTTTTGCATCATCAATGTGGATAGGAGAGGTTCGGGAGGATTGGAGGGTTAAGGATGTTGTTCCCTTATTCAAGAAAGTGAGTAGAGATAGTCCAGAAATTATAGGCCAGTGCATCTTACTTCAATGGTTGGTAAATTGATGGAAAAGATCCTGAGAGGCATGTTTTATGAACATTTGGAGAGGCATAATATGATTAAGAATAGTCAGCATGGCTTTATCAAAGGCAAGCCATGCTTTATGAGCCTGACTGAACTTTTTGAGAATGTAACTAAACACATTGATGAAGGTAGAACAGTAGATGTAGTGTATATGGATTTCAGCAAAGCATTTGGTGGGAGCTTAATATTAAAGGATATACTTTGTATTGAAAAGACAAGCAGGAAGGCATAGGCGCTGGTGTGTCTCTGTTGGTAAGAGGTAGAATTTCATCTTTAGAAAGCAGTAACAAAAGGCCAGAGAATGTCGAATCTTTGTGGGTGGAGTTAAGAAACTGCAAGGGTGAAAAAAACCTATATAGTCCTCCAAATAGTAGCCAAGATATGGGGTTAAGATTGCAAAGGGAGCTGTAACAGGGATATAATCAGGGTAATGATGCAATTGTAATGGGGGACTTCAATATGCAAGGGGATTGGGAAAATCAGATTGGTGTCAGATCACAAGAGAGGGAAATTGTTGAATGCCTATGAGATGGCTTTTTAGAGCAGCTTGTGTTTGAGCCTACTAAGGAAAAGGCCATCTCAGATTGAGTGTTGTGTAATAACCCAGGTCTTATTAGGGAGCTTAAGGTAAAGGAACCCTTGGAGTCAGTGTTCATGATATGATTGAGTTCATACTGCAATTTGAGAGGCAGAAGCATAAGTCACACGTATCAGTATCGCAATGGAATGAAGGGAATTACAGAGGCATGAGAGAGGAGCTTGCACAGGTTGATTGGAGGGGGATACTGGTGAGGATGATGGCAGAGCAAAGACGGCTGAAGTTTCTAGGAATAGTTCACAAGGCACAGGATAGGTATGTCCCATGGATGTCATAAGGGGACAGGAGGCTGGACCCAAGTGCAGGATGTGGGAACAACTAAACAATAGACAAGATGTGGTGACCGTGGTGTGTGTGAGGGACGAGACATTCAAGGTGGTTCTGGGGTTCTGGGAGAGTCTTAGAGTTCAGGGAAGGAAGGATCCCAGAGTTCAGGCAAGGCAGAATCCCAGAGTTCACTGGGCAGGCTCCCAGGCAGGAACACAGAGGCCTGGGCAGGTCACGGGACACCTGGGTAGGTAGTGGGGCACAACCCATCGACGACAAGAGATAGGTAGGTGCAGAGACCTCTGGGTGGGCGGCATAACTCCTAGGCATGGCCCAGACCTCCCAGGCAGGAACACAGGGGCCGGAGCAGGTCACAGGGCTCCTGGGTAGGTTGCAGGGCACAACCCATCAGCAGCAAGGGATGGAAAGGGGCAGAGTCCCCCACTGGGCAACAGCTGTCCAGCCAGGATTGCCCAACAGAGGCAAGGAATAGGAAGGGAACTAGGTCCAGGGTGACTGCCAGACTTACTCAAAGACCTCATCTTTAACAAGGAAAACTCCCCAACTCCACTCAGTCCCACAGCCAACACCACCAGCCGATGGGCATCAGGTGTGCCTCCTTGAGCCCCAACAAGCCATGATGATCCACAGGTGTGACTAATTGGGCTCAAGGGCGAAAGGAGGGATGGCTACAAGTCCCGGAGTCCAGAGTCCACGGACCGGATCAAGAGCTGGAATGCAGGCTCTGGACCGGACCATAACAATGGAAGTTCTCAACTGGCAGGGGACGACAACTATGGCTGACAAGGGAAGTTAAGGACTGCATAAAAACCAAGGGAAAAGCATATACAGTAGCAAAAGTGAGTGGGAAGTTTGATGATTGGGAAACTTTCAAAATCCAACAAAAGGTAACTTTAAAAAAGCTGTAAAAAGGAAGAAGATTAAATATGAGGGCAGACTAACCAATAATATTAAGCTGGATACTAAAAGTTTAGTTGCGTAAAGAGTAAAAGGAAGGTGAATGTTGATATTGGACCACTGGAAAATGATGCTGGTGAGGTAGTAACGGGGGTTCCACAATCCCACCACCCTTTGAGTGAGGAAGTTTCCCCCTTAAACATTTCACTTTGCACCCTTAACCTATGACCTCTAGTTCTAATCTCAACCAACCTCATTGGAAAAAGCCTGCTTACATTTACCCTATCTATACCCCTCATAATTTTGTATACCGCTATCAATTCTCCTCTTATACTTCTGCACTCTAGGGAATCGAGTCCTGACCTATTCAATCTTTCCCGATAACTCGTGCCCTCAAGTCCTGGCAACTTCCTTGTAAATTTCTCTGAAGTCCCATGCTCTGCAGGCACTTTTCTTTCTGGTCCTGCTGGCTCTTCCTCTCTCCAACCCCACACTTCATACACTTTTCCTTTTCTTACTTGCAAAGTATCAAATCCTAGAGCTACTTAAACCCGCTTCTTTCAAAGTCCATTTTACGCTTCATTCATTGCTTGCCTTGCTCTCCCCCCCCCCCCCCATGCCTGTCCACTTCCTTACGGATTGAGCTGTTCCTTCAATACTGCCCTTTCTACAACTTGTCTAGAATCTCTCACAAATGACATTTGCTTCAGCAAGCCAAGATGGGTTGCATCAGATTTGTTTATTATCATGGTGAGGTTAGAGGTGCAATGAAACTTGCTTACAGCAACATCACTGGCATGCTGGTTCAGACACCATAAGTTAAACATAAATTGTACAAGATAGTGAAGAGATAAAACATGTCCAAAACAAGACATTAATGCAAAAAGACTCAATCAAACTCAAGCCAATGATAGTGCAAGAGATACAGGTTTCCACTGCTGTGGTAGAATTTGGTTTATGCAGGATGATACAAGAACCAGGTGATTGTAGGGAAGTAGTTGTTCCTGAACCTGGTGGTGTGGGTCTCCAGTCTTCTGTACCTCCTGACTGATGGAAGCAACGGGAAGAGGTCATGACCCAGATGGTGGGGATCCTGGAGAGATGCTGCTGTCTTGAAATAGCACATCATGTAGATGCTGTCAGTGGTGGGGTGGGCTGTGCTTGTGATGTACTGGGCTTTGCCCACTACCTTCTGCAGCCTATTGTGTTCCTGTGCATTGGAATTGCCATACCAAGCCATGATTTAGTGAGTAAAGAGACTTGCATCAGTGCATCTGTTTTTGGTGTTTGGTATTTGGTGACATGCAAAATCATAAGCTTCTAAGAAAGTAGAGGCATGGCATGATTTCTTCGTGATAGCATCTGCTGGGCCCAGGACATGTGGTCCGAAATATTAATAGCCAGGAATTTGAAGCTGCTTACTCTCACCACCTCTGACCACCCCCCCAATGAGAAGTGGTTTCCTGACTTCCCCTTTCTGATGCCCACAATAATCTCCTTTATTTTCTTAAACTGAGTGTGAGGTTGTTATAGTAACACCACTCAACAACATGCTCCAACTTATTCCTGTACTCCAAAGGGCAACACACTGTTGCTCTTTGGCTGCCTCTATCTCTCCTGAGTTCTTGGCATCTCTTAATCAGTGTTCTGGCCCTGATATACTATGGTATATCCTTGGTAGATTTAATATAGATGTTCTCTGTAATTTAGATTTAGATTTTTTTTGAGGGTCTCCGTCAGTCAGAGTTGACCATGGATATTGCATCCCAGCTTTCCAGATATGCAAGCCAAGGTAGTACAATATGGAGCACAAGTTGTTGCCCATGTAGAAAGCTCCCCCTCTCCATGCATCTGATGAGCCCAAAGGAGCAGCAGAGATCGATACAGTTTGGTACCAGCAGCATCGCAGGAGTTGCCAGTCAGCGTTGAACTCGATGTAGGATTGTCTTAGGGACTCCAGCTCTGGATTTTTCCCTTGGGTTTACTCCTGAAGCTTTCCCCGTGAGTGGATATAGCCACAAGGCAGCGGGGGTTTAAGATCAGAGTTCTCCTACACCTAGATGAGCTGCCAACCAAGGGTAATGAGTCCCATCTGCCCAAATTTTAGTTTTAATGTCTACATTAATGCCCTGACTTTCATATTGATAACCAATTTGTTTTGGAGAAACAAGAAACTGTAGAAGCTGGAATCTAGAGCTACAAACAATTTACTGGAAATACTCAGTGGGTCGAGCAGCAGTTGTCAATGTTTCATTCAAGACCCTGAATCAGAATTCAGAGTAGAGAGCAAGATGGCCAGAATAAAAAGCAAAACGTGTACAGGTGGCCCCCGTTTTTCGAACGTTTGCTTTACGACAACCCACTGTTAGGAAAGACCTACATTAGTACCTGTTTTCACTAACCAAACAGGATTTTCACTTTTACGAAAAAAGGACGCCTGCTTTATACGTGTATTTACCCCGAGAAAGACTACCATGACCATGAAGCCTTGTACGGGCAATTGTGCACGCATGCATGTACATGCGTATCCGTGTACCTGCATAGGCGTGTACGTGCATATGCATGTATGTGCACATGCGTGTACGTGCTGACTTTTTTTCTCCAAATCGATTTTGGCTCGCTGTCTTCCCGATTTTGATAAGTGAAACTACACTGTACATACAATATTTCTACTTTATATAGGCTGTATATTTATCTATATACTATATGTTAGTGTTATTTTAGGTTTTATGTGCTATTTGGTATGATTTGGTAGGTTATTTTTTGGGTCTGGGAACGCTCAAAAAATTTTCCCATATTAATTAATGGTAATTGCTTCTTTGCTTTACGACATTTTGGCTTACAAATGGTTTCCAAGGAACGCACTACCTTCAGATAGCGGGGGGAACCTGTACATTATCCTTAATGTGTACCACACACTCCGTTTAAGAAAACCAGGAAGATAATTGTTGGTTTCAGAAAGGGGAAGTCAGGAAACCACTTCTCATTGGTGAGTCAGATGTGGAGAGAGTAAGCACGCTGATTGACATTATCTGCAAGATGGAAATAAAAACTTGTGTGGAACAGCATCTTAATTTCATTTTAGGGCAGCTTGCTAATGCAACATTAATAGGAAAAATATGTTAATGAAAGATACTAATAACATCTCAACAAGAGCAAACTGGAAAAAGTTCAGATTAAGCAGCAGCTTAACTATCACTTATAAGTAATTACTAAATAATTATGACTAAATGTAATTTGTTGTATTTAGGCACTTCATCTCTTGGTTGATTACCTTAAATTAATTTTACATTATTTTAGTCAAGAACTCATGCAAAGGTGATGAAACAATTGTAACACACTGGAAGGTTTCATGTTAAGGCTACTGTAATGGCTTCTATGTAATGTTCCACTGCTAAGGAAATGGTTTTGCTGTATCAGTATTGTTTGGGTTATGACTGAAGGTAACGGGGCTTTGGAATGCAGTGGTTAGCCAATCAGGAAATGTTGTTCTTTCTTGTGTGTCTGGAAGCCGGGTTTATCACGGGCCTTCGTTGGGGAGCGATGGAGAGAGAGGACACGAATGCAGAGGTTCGGAAGACCACCGGACGGCACGAACTGAGGAGCGAGGGTGTGAGGGCTGGCTATGCTTGGAGGTCGGTGACATTTGGAGGAGGTCGATGGTTGATGAGTAACCATATAAGAGAGCTCCAATGATGCACAATAGACCTTTTTTCTATAGATGTGTGGTGGAAAGTGTACTAACTTATGGGAAAACCAATGCCTTTAAGTGGAAAATCCTACAAAATGGAGTGGATTTGGCCCAATACATCATGAATAAAACCCTCTCAACAACTGAGCACTCTTACATGAAACGTTGCTGTAGAAAAGCAGCAAATCATCAAAATTCCTCATCACCCAGGCCATGCTGTTTTCTTGCTGCAGCCATCAGGTAGAAGGGACAAGAGATATAAGGACTCACACCACCAGGTTCAAGAACAGTTACTATCCCTCAACCATCAGGCTCTTGAACAAAAGGGGATAACTACATTCATTCTACATCTGGTGTTCCCACAATAGATGTTCTCACTTTAAGGATTTTTTAAAATCTTGCTACTTATTGCTGTTTATTTATGTTTTCAGTTGCACAGTTTGTTGTTCATTGATCCTGTTTACAGTTACTGTTCTATAGATTTGCAAAGTATGCCACAGGAAAAAGAGTCTTGGGGATGTATGTGGTGACATATATGTATTCCGATAATAAATTTTACTTTGAACAATGTAAGAAGTATCGTTCACTCCTTTTACTGGCATTGACTTCCCCCACCCCCACCTAAAAACCCACATCCTCCTTTCAAATCTCCTCCACACCGCAACATGTTCCCTCTCCCTCCCAGTCATACACATCATTCTATCCTATGTCACATACCAGTCTGTGGTAATACAGATAATTTATTTAGTGATTTGTACAATCCACACCAGGGTGAGTAAAAAGAACTGCTTTTTAATCAGGATGGCGATCCAGATTTTTAAGACAGAGTCTAACGGCTATTTCTCTGTGTTGAGGAACAACTAATCAGCAAAAGGCAGTCTGTAAAAAGAACTACCTTTCAGTCAGGTCCACGTTTAAAATTTAAAAAGCAGATCTTCAAGCCAGTTTCTTTTTTACCTCAGTTGGAAAATCCATAGCAGGGGTACATGAAAAGAGCTATTTTTTATCAGCCCGATGATCGGGATTTTAAAGGCAGAATTTTGTGGCAGTTTCTCTGTGTTGAGGAGTGACCAGTTGGCAAGAGGGATTCATTAGAACGGGCCAATAAAAATAATTCAAGTACAACCAGAGCGGCCATCCTTTCAGTGGTCATTCTCTACACGTACAACAAGCTGGAGGAACAAAGCAGGTCTGACTGCTTCCTGCACCCATGCTGAGCTTGTCAATTTCATCGACTTTGTCTCTAACTTCCACCCAGCCCTCAAATTCATTTGGTCCTTCCTGGACACTTCTCTCCCCTTTCTTGATCTCTCGGTCTACATCCCTGGAGACAGACTCCACTGACATCTTCTATAAACCCACTGACTCTCATAACTACCTCGACTATACCTCTTCCCACCCTGCCAAATACAAAAATGTTATTCCCTATTCCCAGTTCCTCCGTCTCCGCCGCATCTGCTCCCAGGATGAGGCTTTCTGTTCCAGGACATCTCAAATATCCTGTTTCTTTAAGGATCGTGGTTTCCTTTCTGCTGTCATCAATGATACCCTCACCCACATCTCCTCCATTTCCCGCACTTCAGCCATCACCCCATCCTCCCGTCACCACAACAGGGTCAGTGTTCCCCTTGTCCTCACCTACCACCCCACCAGCCTCCGGATCCAGCATATTATGCTTCGCAACTTCCGCCACCTTCGACAGGACCCCACCACTAAGCACATCTTTCCCTCTCTACCCCTCTCTGCTTTTTGCAGTGATTATTCCCTCCGCGACTGCCTGGTCCACATATCCCTCCCCACAGATCTCCCACCTGGTACTTATCCCCGCAAGCGTAAGTGCTACTCCTGTCCCTACACCTCCTCTCTTACCACCATTCAGGACTCCAGGCAGTCCTTCCAGGTGAGGCAACATTTCACTTGTGAGTCTGTTGGGGTAATCTATTGCATCCGGTGCTCACGGTGCGGCCTCCTCTACATCGGTGAGACCTGATGCAGATTGGCGGAGCACTTCGTCGAGCACCTCCGCTCTGTCCACCACAACCTACAGGATCTCGTGGTTGCCACCCACCAACTCTGCTTCACATTCCCACTCGGATATGTCCATACAATGCCTTCTCTACTGCCAATGATGAGGCCAAACTCAGGTTGGAGGAGCAATGCCTCATATACCGTCTGGATAGTCTCCAGCCCCTTGGCATCAACATTGAATTCTCCAACTTCTTGTAATTCCCTCCCTCTCCCTTTCCCCACACCAGTTTCACTCTGCCTCCTCCTCCACCTGTCAGCTTTCTCATGATTCTGCCTTCTTCTACTACCCATAGTGCTTTCCGCTTACATTCCTTCTTCACCTTTCCTGCCTATCCCCTCCCTGCTTCCCCTCCCCCGCCCATTGATCTTTCAATTTGATTGTTTTTTCACCTGGCACCTAACAGCCTTCTCCTTCTCACCCTGCCCCCTCCCTCTTCAGTCCTGACAAAGGGGGTCGGCCTGAAACGTTGACTGCTCATTTCCACGGATGCTGCCCGATCTGCTGAGTTCCTCCAGCATGTTGTAAGTGTTGATTTGACCACAGCATCTGCAGTGTACTTTGTGTTTACAGTGTTTTGTTCTGTGTGTGGGACTTGGGAAGAATGGGAAACACATCTGCACCAGGCGCACTGAGTTGCAGCTTCTGGGAGAACATATTAAGGAACTGGAGCTGCAGCTTGATGACCTTCGACCCATCAGGGAGAATGAGAAGATGATAGACAGGAGCTACAGGGAGGGAACTACCCTTAGATTGCAGGAGACAGATAACTGTGTGAGTATCAGGACAAAGAGGGGAAATGCACAACCAGAGCAGAATACATCTGTGGCCATTCTCCTCAGCATTGAGAGGGATAAGCAACCGGGGGGAGCAACAGTGACTGGATCTCTGGCACAGAGTATAGTGTTGTGGCACAGAAGAGCTGAGACGTGAAGAGGACTGCAGTGTTGATGGTGGATTCCTTAGTTACAGGATCAGAAATGATGTTCTGAGGGTGCAATAGAGATACAGGTGGTATGTGGATGGGTCATATACTGCATGGAGGTCAGTGACCAGTGGTGTGCCTCACAGATCTATTCTGGGACCCTTACTCTTCGTGATTTTTATAAATGACCTAGATGCAGAAGTGGAGGGATGGGTTAGTAAATTTGCTGATGACACAAGGGTTGGGGGTGTTGTGGATACTGTGGAGGGCTGTCAGAGGTTACAGAAGGACATCGATAGGATGCAAACTGAGCTGAGAAGTGGCAGATGGAGTTCAACCCAGATAAGTGTGAGGTGGTTCATTTGTGTAGGTCAAATATGATGACAGAATATAGTATTCATGGTAAGACTCTTGGCAGTGTGGAGAATCAGAGGGATCTTGGGGTCCAAGTCGATAGGACACTCAAAGCTGCTGCGTAGGTTGGCTCTGTGGTTAAGAAGGCATATGGTGCATTGGCCTTCAGCAATCGTGGGTCTGAGTTTAGGAGCTGAGAGGTAATGTTGCAGTTATATAGGACCCTGGTCAGACCCCACTTGGAGTACTGTACTCACTTCTGTTCGCCTCACTACAGGAAGGATGTGGAAGCCATAGAACGGGTGCAGAGGAGATTTACAAGGATGTTGCCTGGAATAGGGAGCATGCCTTATGATAATAGGTTAAGTGAACTCGGCCTTTTTTCCTTGGAGCAACGGAGGATGAGAGATGACCTGATAGAGGTGAACAAGATGATGAGAGGCATTGATTGTGTGGATAGTCAGAGGTTTTTTCCCAGGACTGAAATGGCTAGCACGAGAGGGCACGGTTTTAAGAAGCTTGGAAGCAGGTACAGAGGAGCTGTCAGGGTTAAGTTTTTTCACTCAGAGAGTGGTGTTTGCGTGGAATGGGCTGCCGCCGATGGTGGTAGAGGCGGATATGATAGTGTCTTTAAGAGACTCCTAGGATAGGTACATGGAGCATAGAAAAATAGATGTCCATGGCTAACCCTAGGTAATTTCTAAGGTAAGGAAATGTTTGGCACAGCTACATGGGCCAAACGGCCTGTATTGTGCTGTAGGTTTTCTATGTTCTATTAAAGATCATGCAAATTTAGCTAATGGGGTTTTGTAGAATCTGCCCTTTTAAAGTTTTTACCTGGGGTTTGAATGTTAGCATACATCCTTGGATCCATATTTTTGCACAGTATTATCGCTCTACTCTTTGTTCTAATGATTATCCAACGTATTTCCATCAGGAGAACTATCCTGCCCAGCATCCAGGACAGCTACAAGTAGCGAAACCTCAAAAAAGGCCGCATCCGTAACATGCCCTCTTTCTATTGCTGCCATCAGGAAGGAGGTACAGGAGCGTGTAGGCACACACTCAATGATTGAGGAATAGCTTTTACCCCTCTCCCATCAGATTTCTGAAAGGGCATTGAATCCATGGACACTCCCTCAGTACTTCTTTTTCTCTTTTTGCACTATTTAGTTAATTTAATGTTTTAGATATATATTGAATGTAATTTACAATTTTTATCATTATGTATTGCAATGTACTTTGAGTATTGTGTACATCAACTGCATTATATCTATTAATTGTTGTTAAATGTCCCAATATATGGCATGGAAATTAATATATTTTTATTGTTTCCATTGAATGCCTATGTACCAATAATACTTTTAAATATGTTGGTGTTTTCATTTTACCTTTTATCTCTGCTTTACAGTCTATGATATTATGTTAGTATCTTTATCAGCATTAATTGAAGTAGCCATGAATGCTGGTATTCCTTTTGTACTCTATTCACTCATACATATAAACAGTAGTATGATACCCAGAATTTTCTCTGGATCAAAAGGGGAAGATGCTGGCCATAAGGATTTAAAATATAGAAGAAAACATCAAACTCGAATGGTTCAAGGACAGTACAAGTAGACAAACCTGGTGTATTTGTTCCTGCCATGCCCTTGAAGGAATGGAGGCTGCCATTCACTTCTATCCCCTCCATCAAGATGGTCCTAAAGCTGTTGGCTTCTTTCTCATTAAAAGAATCACTCAACTCCCCTCCATCACCTCCCTTCTCTGTCAGGCAGAACTTGCCCTCATACTCAACATTTTTTCCTTCAGCTCCTCACACTTTCTGCAGACTCAGGGGTAGCCATGGACACCTACATGGGCCCCAGTTATGTCTGCCACTTCATTGCCTAAATACAAGAGTCCATGTTCCAACCTTCCTCCGTAATGTTCTCCAATTCACCCTTCACTACATTGATAACTGCAGTGACTATAAGACCGTAAGATACGGGAACAGAATTAGGTCATTTGGACCATCGTCTGCTCTGATATTTCATCATGGCTGAGGCACTTCTCCGTCTCAGCCCCAATCTCCTGCCTTCTCCTTGTATCCCTTCATCTCCCGACTAATCAGGAACCTATCAACCTCAGCCTTAAATATACCCAATGGCGTGGCCTCCCCGATACTACAGTGGTGTCAGCACTGGACCAATGGACCCAGTTTCAAATTCAGTCAGCTCCTTGAATGCTTTCCATCCATGCTGGGTTGAGCGTCAAGCTAGCAATTCAGTTTGGTTAAAAACAGACAAATGCTAAGAAAACAGCTAAAAATACTACCCAATGCACCACAAGACACAAAAAAAAGCACAACAATCTGACACCAAATTCACAACTCTCTGGCTAAAGAGATTCCTGCTTGTCTCCTTTCTAAATGGATACCATTCTATTCTGAACATGGGTCCTCTGGTCTTGGATACCCCCACATCCACTCTATTGAGGCCTTTTAACATTCAAAATGTTTCAAAGAGGTCCCCCATCATTTGTCTGAATTCAAGTGAGCACAGGCCCATAGCAATCAAATGCTTTTCATATGATTAGCGTTTGAAATGTCTCCTATGTCAGCACATCCTTTCTTACATAAGGGGCCCAGAACTGCTTGCAATATTCCAAGTGAGGTCTCACCAGTGTTTTATAAAGCCTAAACATTACATCCTTCCTTTCATATTCTGCTCCTTTTGAAATGAATGCAAACAGCACATTTACCTTCCTCACCACACACTCAACCTGAAAATTAACTTTTAAGGAAACTTGTACAAGGACTCCCAAGTCCCTTTGTACCTCAGATTTTTACATTTCCAATCCATTTAGAAAATAGTCTATTGTTATGAAGGATGAACAGTTCTGATGGGCAAAAGAGTGCAGAGTTGCCCATATCCTCCCCCCCCCCCTTCCCAGAGAATCACAAACCATTACTGTTGCTATGCTGCTCATGAGAGAGAGAGACGAAAAGAAAACATGCCAGAACATCTGCTACAGATAAGAGAGGGGAGAGAGTCTTGTTGATTTACCGTATTTTGACTTCTGCGAGGGTTATTTGTCTTATACTATCCTGTTCATTAACATTCCTCAGTGGACAGCCGGAGTGGGCTGGTTTGATGGACACAGCCATTCAAAACTGATTGACAACTGAGACCCCGTGAGTGGGGATAAAAGTCAGGTCTGGAGAGACACCCTTCAGACACACCAGGAGACAGACTAGTGGACACTGATTGAGTGTTGGAACCCAGGGGAAGCTGTGGGGCATCGGAGACCGGACCAGGAGACCGGTCAGTAAAGCTCACAGTGTTACAGCAGGGCCGGTGGGGACTTGTGTGTGTGTCCACTCATGCCAGAGTGACGAGTCCACCACAGAAGAACGGTCTAGCTGAAGGACAGAGGGTTCATAACTGAATGGCCACAACGACACGATGGATCAAGAACACAAAGGAAGGTTTGACTGCTGTAGCTGTTACTTCTCGCTCGCTCTCTCTCTCTCTCCAATGATTACAACACAACAACCAATATCTACCTCAGCACGCATGAACTGAACTGAACTTTATACTTTTCTATGACAATTCATTTACCCCTAGACATCGATAGAGCTTGTTTATTATTGATTATCATTATTCCTACACTTTTAGGTTTATTATTGCTAATGTGTGTTATCTATATATTTGCATTATTGATATTGATTTGCTTATTTTATTAATAAACACTTTTGAATATAGTAACACCAGACTCCAACAGATTCTTCTTTCTCTGCTGGTTAGACACCCAGTTACGGGGTACATAACACTATGTTTTTATTTCTTCTACCAAAGTGCCTGACCATACACTTCCTGACACTGTATTCCATCTGCTACTTCTTTGCCCATTCTCCTTATCTGTTTAAGTCCTTCTGTAGCCTCTCTACTTCCTCAGAATGACTTTCCACTCCACTTATCTACATATCATCCACAAAGCTGCCAGAATGCCATCAATTCTGTTATCCAAGTCATTAACATGTAAAGTAAAAAGAAGTCATCCCAAAACAGACCTCGCTAGAACACCGCTTGTCACTGGCAGCCAACCAAAAACAGGCTCCTTATATTCACACTCTGCCTCCTGCCAATCAGCCAATGCTTTATCCCATGCATGCTGTAATACCATGGACTCTTAACTTGTTCAGCGGTCTCATGTGTGGCACCTTGACAAAGGCCTTCTGAAAAATCCAAGTACACAACATCCACCAATTCTCCTTTCTTTATCCTGCTTGTTATTTCCTCAAAGAATTCCCACAGATTTCTCGGGCAAGATTTTCCCTATTTTATAATGTGCCTCCAAGTACCAGAGAAACCTTATTGTTAACAATTGACTTCAACATCTTCCCAACCTCTGAGGTCAGACCAACTGGCCAATAATTTCCTTTCTTCTGCCTCCCTCCCTTCTTGAAGAGTGAAGTGACGAGATTGAACCTGACAACACCGAACGTAGTGAACTGGATGGTGTCAAAGAGCCTCGAACTGTCAGACCAGAAGTGATTGAACAGCATGACACTGGACTTCTGAGGTTGGACAAGGATACTGGAAATGCAATTCTGCCTGACCAGTGAGAACAGAAATAATAAAGCTGGGTTCGAAGTATTTCCAGAACAGTGAGGGACAAATAACGCTCAATGAACAAAACTTGGTTCAAGCGGAAATTGGAAAATGGTTGTGGTGAGGAAGTGACTCGCTCATGGCTGGTCTATTCCCCTTCTAAAAAGTCTGCACTTTGTATCTGGTGTCTTCCCTATTCCCGGTCAGGCCATCAATCCTCATTGGGGCAGGAAACTGGATTCAACCAGTGGAAAGCACCTGAAAGGATTAGTGTTCATGAAAATGCCAAGAATCATCGGGAATGCTTCACACAGTGGAGAGAAATGGAAAGAAATTTAGCTGGAAACAGAGGAGTTATGGACACGGTATTTCAGTCACAGATTGAGAAGGAAAAGCAGAAGTGGCGTGATATCTTGATGAGAATCCTTCACTGCATAAAATTCCTTGCGACTCAGAACCTGGCTTTGCGAGGACACAGGGAGTCACTTCAGCTAGACAATGACTCCAATGTGAGAAATTTCCTTGGCTTACTGAAACTGCTGGCCATCTTCTCAGAGAAATGGACGAAAGGTTTGCTCGTTTGCACACCAAGTTTGGGTTCCTTTTCGATATTGAGGGACTGTGTTATGGCGCCGACAGTAACGACCTAAAGAAGAAGTGCGAACATCGTACAGCTCTGATGTTGATGGACAGCAGCTATATGAAGAAATTTTGGATTGCAGAATGTTGCTATCAAGGTGGGTCAACATGAAAATATCAAGACCTGAACAGCTTCTTGAATTTATTGTTCAGTATGGAGATGAGAGCGGCATTATAGACCAATTTGCATCAGTGAAAGCAAGAAAGGTGCAGTTATAATAAGTGCCATAATTTGTTAATTAAAAGATTAACGAGCTTGACTTGGATTTTTGAGCTGATATTATGGTAAAGTTATCTAAAAGATGAGTGTCAGATGTTTGGACGGGGACGTAATATCAGTGCTTGCCATAGACGCTATTTTCCGTAGATATGCCCCTGCAGGCAAGGATAAGTACCAAGAGGGAGATCAAGGGAGTGTACAAGGGCAAGGTAGACTTGTAGGAGCGCTTCACCCCTCCCCTTCTCCTGGCTTCATTCAGAACCTGCCACCTTGTATTTCTTCTCCAACCACTCCCCCTCCCCATTCTTACACTGACTGCGCCCCTCCCTTTCCAGTCCTGATGAAGGGTCTTGGCCTGAAATGTTAACTGTTTGCTTTTTTTTTCCATAGATGCTACCTGGCCTGTTGAGATTCTCCAGCATCTTGTGTGTGTTGCTTTGGATTCCCAACATCTGCAGATTTTCTCGTGTTTGTCATAAAAACAGAGCGGCAGTTCAGTGAGCGAAAATGCCTTGTTTTCAGTGAAGATTATGTAAACTGGTTCAAGTTGATAGGAAGGCAACAGTTACTCAACGAGGGAGGGAATTACCGGAAGTTGGAGAATTTGATGTTCAATCGGAAGTTGGAGAATTTGATGAACCATTGAATTTTCCAACTTCTGGTAATTCCCTCACTCTCCCTTCCCCTATCACACTTTCACTCTGCCTCCTCTTCTAGCTGCCTATCACCTCTATTGTTATGAGTGATGAACAGATCTGATGGACAATGAGGTGCAGAGTTACCCATCCTCCCCCCCCCCCCGAGAACCACGAACTATTGCTGTTTTTATGCTGCTCATGATAGGGAGAGACGAAACACAGGCAAGAACATTTGCTACAGATAAGAGGGGAGAGAGAGACTGTTGATTAACTGTATTATGACTCTTCCTGGATTATTTACCTTCCACTACAAGGACTTTACTTTGCTCATTAACATTCCTCAGGAGATAGTAGGAGTGGCCTGATTTGATGAACACTGTCATTCAGAGTTGATGGATAACTGAGACCCCGTGAGTGGGGATAAAAAGACAGGTCTAGAGAGACACCCTTCAGATACGCCAATGGACACTGACTGAGTGTTGGGAACCCACAGAAAGGTGGGGGCTTCGGAGACTGAACCAGGAGATCAGTCGGTAAAGCTCACAGTGTTACAGCAGGGCCGGTGGGAACTTGTGTGTGTGTCCACTCATGCCAGAGTGATGGGTCCACCACAGAAGGACAGTCTAGCTGAAGAACAGAGGGGTCATAACTAAATGACCACAACGATACGACGGATTAAGAAAGCAAAAGAAGGTTTGGCTGCTGTATCTGTTCCTCTCACTCGCTCTCTCTCTCTCTCTCTCTCTCTCTCTCTCTCTCTCTCCAATGATTTCAACACAACAACCATAACTACTTCAGCATTTATGAACTGAACTTTTATACTTTTCTATGACAATTCATTTACCCCTAGACATCGATAGAGCTTGTTTATTATTGATTATTATTATTCCTACACTTTTAGGTTTATTACTGCTAACTTGTTTTATATGTATATTTGCATTTTTGATATTGTATTGTGTAGTTTACTAATAAACACCTTTAGTTTGGTACCACCAGACTCCAACGGATACTTCTATCTTTGCTGCTCTGACACCCAGTTACGGGGTACGTAACACTATCATGATTCTGCCTTCTTCTACTACCCATAGTGCCATCCCCTCATATTCCTGCTTCACCTCTCCGGCCTATCTCCTCCCTTGCTTCCCCTCCCCCACCCCTTGATCTTTCCTCTGATTTGTTTTTCACCTGCGCCTTCCCCCTCCCCCACCTTCTTTATAGGGCCCCTGCCCCCTCCTTCTTCAGTCCTGACAAAGGGTCTTATTGAGAAATATACCTGACATAATCACTATATATACCTGAAATATAACCACTATGTACTAGCTATTTACTACACTATGTAATCACTCCTATGTACTGAATATAACTATGTATTATTTTACTAGACACATTTTGCTATGTATTGTTTTACTGGATACCTTGGATTCTCTTAGCTACATACTGTGGCAGTTAAAGAACACCTGTTTAGCTAGCAGCACTAATTAGCTGAAATGTACTCCATGTATTACACTCAGCCTTTGTTTATTTAGAGATAACGGCGGCGGACAGGATGGTACCAGCAGGAATGTAATGTGAGGGAGGTTAAGGAGGCTGACTGAGAAACAACCTTGGCCAGGAATGAGGCCCAAGATGTGAACTGGAAAGAAATACTGGTGGCGCACCGAGAGCTAGGCAAGAGCGATTGATTAGTTAATGTATAGATGATATGCAACTAAAAATTGATTGGGTATGCTGATGAAACCAAAATGTAACTGAGATAAGAAATTACTATAAAGAATGCTGTACACCGGAGCTCGGTGGGCTTTCGATGACAAGTTCATTGATTGCCTCAGCCTTTGTTTGCAAATAAAGGTTTAAACTTCTCAAAGAATTGTCTGCGTCTCCTGGTCATTTCAAGTAACCACGACAGTCTCGGCCCAAAACTTTGACTGCTCCTTTCAACGGATGCTGCCCGACCTGCTGAGTTCATCCAGCTTGTTTGTCAAGTCAAGTCAACTTTTATTGTCATTTCGACCATCACTGCTGGTACAGTACATAGTAGAAATGAGACAACGTTTTTCAGGACTATGGTGCCACATGACACAATACTAAAAACTAGACTGAACTACGTAATAAAAAAAAAAACACAGAGAAAGCTACATTGGACTACAGACCTACACTGGACTGCATAAAGTGCAGAAAACAGTGCAGGCATTACAATAAATAATAAACAGGACAGTACGTGTTGATTTGACCACAGCATCTGCAGCCTACTTTGTGTTTACTTTATAATCACTATTGTGCCCAGCCCACGACGTATAAGGGAGCTAAATTGATCTGACATTTATTTTAAACCAAATACACTTAGTTTTTTTTTATCTTTGGCAGCCAGTTATCTAAAATTACCCACAGCAGACTCTAGAAATTCCGATCCTCCTCTCCCTACAACTAGAGAGCGTGAAAGGTTGTCCACTGACAATCGCAATTCCTGCTCCCCGTCTTCAAACTCCTTCAGTGCTCTCTCGCATCCTTTGTTGAAAGTAGTTGGGGAAATGCCGAGTTTGCCCTCTCGATCCCGAAAGCAGTTGTCAAATAAAACAAGAAAATAAAAACCAACGAGCAGTTTCACACTAAGCAACACCCCCCATCCCACAGTCCCCTCTAGCGACCACGCCTTTCTAAGTCTGCAGTTTGTAAATTGTATGCCGCCACATTGCCGTCTTTCGATTTAAATTTCTCCAAACGAAACAAAGTTTTCAAAAACCATGCAGTGATATTTTGTAGCAATCTGACAAAATAGACGACTTCAAACTAGCGCAAACCATAAACGTAACAAAGCAATTGGCTCAAAGTGACAGCAAATAGGACTCTTTACCGCAGTGAATTTTGCACTTCCACGTTGGTTCGTCCAGTTCTGTAAGGCTGCCAGGCTGTAAATTGTAACGACGCAGCCGTCGCCGCTTTATTTTTGCTAGTCTTTTCGTTCTCCCGATCCATCCAAGTGTTACTATGTGAAAGAAGAAGTGACCTTTGGCGACAAGATCATCACGGAGGTATTTTGTTTCAACTTAATCCAGTGTTTGTTTTTTTTGTTATTATTGTTTGCTGTTGACAGTAACTTCTCAATGTCGCATCAAAGTACAATGAGACTTAGATATAGATCGAAACACAATTCCGTTTGAGAAAAGCCCTTCATGCGATATATGTTTTAGTTCTTCTGCTTATATGATTGTTGCTGCAAGTAATATTTAACTTTGATATATTATGGTTAGACCGGGTATTACTGGCACCACCCTTCCGGACTTCCATCGTTCTGATTTTGATTTTTGGGTCGAAAACAAAATCAAAAGTTTGCATGACCGCGGTTTAGACTCGAGAAACACCTTTAGACCATAAGACCATAAGGTATAGGAGCAGAATTAGATCATCGATTCTGTTCCGCCATTTCATCATGACTAATTCAATTTTCCTCTCAGCCCCAATCTCCTGCCTTCTCCCGATTTCCCTCAGTCCCTCGGTGAGAAATAGAATTGAAATGGGTGGCCACCGGTTGATCCCGCTTTTTGTGGCGGACGGAATGAAAGTGCTCGGGTCACGTCGATATACAGAGGCCATACCGGGAGCACAGGATACAGTAAATGACCCCAACAGACTCACATGGAACGACTGTTTAGGGACATGAATGGTAATGAGAGAGGCGGTAGCAGTGGCGCATCTAAGGTATGGCACGTGCCCTGGGCGCCACTGAGCAGTTACTATAAAAGTCAGACAAGCCATCCTGGGATAGTGAAAAATGTATATGATTTCTCTTTGATTATCATGGGTGAAAAACACTACGATGGCCTTATTTCAGAGCATTGTGTCTGAAGACCATGAAACGTTTCTTCACGAAGAAAAAGGAAAGTGGAGCTGAAGGATGGAAGAGACGAAAGTTGGGGGTGGAGGAAGCCAAAAAATCGAACAAGTTCTTAAATAGATTTTGGCAGTCCAACCTCCTTCCACTACCAGATGTTTCTCATCTACTCTCCTCTTTCAGAGATTGTTTCCTTTGGAATTTCTGGCTCACTTTTCTGTCTCTGCAATTACTCCTTGGTTTCTCAAATCATTTTGCATGCAATGCAACAGACACAAAATGCTGGAGGAACTCAGCAGGCCAGGCAGCATCTATGGAAAAGGGTAAATAGTCCACGTTTCATGTCAAGACCTTTCACAGACTGGAGAAAGAAAAGATGGGAAGTCAGAGTAAGAAGGTGGGAGGGTATGAGGAAGATACTTTTTCCATTTCAGCCATTTTTCAGTTATCTTAAGGAACCACTACTCTCTCCAGATGAAACTGCCATCCATCTGCATTGCTCAGATATATTGCATTCACTGCTCAGAACATGGTTTCCCACATAGTAATCAAAAAGTCAAGAAATAACCTTGAAAGCTTAAATATAAACAGTTTGGGAAGTACTCAACAGTCAGGCAACTTCTGTGGAGAGTATGAACTCAAGCATGCCCTCAATTTCTTGACCTTTCTTTAAATTTATGTATCTCCATTTTAAATACTTCCAGTGATCTTCTCTCTCCAATGACCTGAGGCGGAGAGTTAAACAGATTCACCACCCTTTGCAAAAAGATATTCCTGTATATCTCAGTTTTAAACAGATGCCTCTTTATCTTCTAGCTATGTCTCCTTGATATATCCAGATTTCTTGAGTTATTTGTCTCTAAGTTATGGAAACCAGTTGATAACTGTCCAACAGAACACCTCTGCTCAGTCTGCTATCACAAAGCTGAGCTTCCAGTTGTCATTCACTGTAAGTCACTACCCCATTCTCAAGCTGATTTCTGTGTTTGGCATCGTACACTGTTGCAACAAACTTCAATGTAAGCTCGAGCAGTAGTAGTTTCCATTTCTGAAAGACACATTATAGCCTTCCAAAACTAACAATGATTTCAACAAAATGCCATTCTAGTCAGCCTCTCACGTTGCCAGCATTCATTTTCACCCCATCTTCCCTCTGGTAATTTCAGTTTTATTCCTTTCCTCCTGTTTAAAGAATTGCAGAACTGTTTCTACTAACCTTTATTATCAAATAAGTACCCACTACATGTATTGTCTCCAATTATTCTTGAAATGAAATGAGCTAGAAATTCTGTAGTTACTGCACATAATGTGATTACACGTGACTGCAATTCTCTGAATTGGCGGACTTTACTTAGGGAAATTGATTAGGCTGGGCTTGTTTTTGCAGAGCAAAGGAAGCAGAGGGGTGACGTGGCAAATGTACATAAGATTATGAGAGGTATAGATAAGATGGGTAGTCAAATCATACTCCCTTTATAGGGGTATCAAAAACAAGATGATATAAGATTAAAGGTAGAGGAAAGAGATCTAAAGAGGATCTGAGGATGTTTTTTTTTTACACAGGGAGTGGTTTGAAAACTTAAATGTGCAATCAAAAAGGTATTGGAATCAGGTACAATTATTATGTTTAAGAAGCATTGAGGCAAATACTTAAATAGGTGAGTGATAAAAGAATACAGAACTGGTGTGAGCAAATTAGATTTGTGTAGATGAGCAAAAAGGTCAGCATTGATGTGGTGGCCTGACATTGAGCTATACAGCTGTACGACTCTTTAAGCATCTCTATTTAGGTTGTGAAGAAATGCACCAGCTGAAACATCATATGTATGGAAACTGCAAATGAACAAAGCCTTCACAGTCTATACATCTGAGTTCTGTTACATCTGCAAAGAGTTTGCTAGAGATAATACTCACATTATCTAACATTCTGCAAAATAGCTGTTCAAGAGACATATTTTCTTCTGAAGGTTTAATACAAACGGTTGATATTTTAGTTAAGGGAAGCTGAATGTACACTTCTATTGAGCACTTCTTAGTCTCCAGACAATCAGTACAATTACATGTAATTATCTGAACCTAAAATCAGATTTTTCCATAAACTTCCAGGCTCTGATTATCTGTACGCCCAAATAATAAGTGAAAACTGGTGTGATGTTGGCAGCAAATCCAATTTTGAATAATTGGATAGTTTGTTGTGAACACCATGTACATCATTTTGTAAATAACTCAGGTTTATACAAAATCAGCACATGTAATAAAATTGTAATATTAATTAAAACACAGGGAACAGTGCTGCATACTTTTGGATCCAGGTTTAACAGCATACCACAATATGCAGACAGTCAAGTAAGTCTCGATATATTTTATAAAGCAATTTATCATACTAATACTACACTTGCAAATATAATGATGCCTGTTCAATGCATTGACTAAATTTCTTTCTCTTTTTTTTGTACAATTGACACCTATAAAATGCCACCACATGTCATATCAAATAGGAAGTGAATGGTTCTTTATTTTGACCAAGTTATTTTGTATGAGTTCATTGCAGAAGGTCGCAACAAAGTAGATATGGAGGTAAAAAATGCTACAGCATATTTGTCTTCATCATTTGAGGTGTTGAGTATAAATGTTGGGAAGGCATCTAGCAGCTTTACGAAAGTTTGGTCACAACATTTAAAATATTGTGTGCAGCTCCGGTTTCCATGTTACAGGAAAGGGGTGGAGGTTTCAGAGGGAGTGCATGAAAAGTTCACCAGGATGTTGCCTGGATTAGAGACTACTCACAAAAAATGAAAGGTTGGGCAAGTGTGTATTGCTTTCTTGAGTCTCAGGGCTGAGATGGCAATCTGACAGAAGTATGTATATAATATTATGAGAAGCATAGATAAGGTATATAGGCAAAATTACCTCTTGCATAACATTTTTCAAAACCTCAGGACATACATACTAAGTTTTTTCACTGTTCATCTGAACAAATAAGTTGTGAACAGCAACATCTTGCAGAAACTAATAGTTTTGTGCAATGTTATCCCAAGAACAATATTAGGCAAAACTTCAGGGGGAGTTCCTGCTTTTTGAATAATAATAGACTTTTTTCCTCCTCCTCTTTAAAGGCTGTATGTAACCTTAGTTTAATGTTCAAAGTACATTTATTATCAAACCATGTATACATTATACAACACTGAGATTAGTCTCCTAACACAGTCACGAAACTAAGAAACCCAGAAGAACCTGTAAGAAAAACGACCATTCTGAACTGAACTCCACAAAGAGAGTCTGAGGTCCATAGTTCAATGCATAGCCGAGTAAACGTCATGGAGCTGCAAGCTGAACTGAACTGGCCCGTCCCTCGCCTCAGGCCCAGACACCCTGACATTTTTAATCTCGCCCAGCACATAAATTAACATCCAAATATCAGGTTCAGCTGCTTCGGTATGCTCTGGTGTCTGGACCCCGCTGCCTCTGTTCAACCTGTACCCAACCTTTACAATTCAGCCCAGTGCTTAAATCAATTGGACCTTGGGTCTTCCTCACTCTCAGCAACGGGTTGGTTGCCTCACCTTGCCTTAGTTCTGCCACATCGAATTGCCTCCCAGTTCAAATCCAAGGGGAAGCTACAGACTACTGCATGTGATAATCATTTGCCATAAGAAGAGTGAGTAACAAAGTATTCAGTTAAAAAAGGATCTAGTGCTTTCCCAATGTAAATGATGAATAAACTCATCTTGGGCTTTAAGCCGGGTAAAGGTATTGATTATAATCTAGGTTTCAATGACAAACTCTGCCATCTTCTTTAACACTGGTCCGTAAGCAACGTCAGGTGAGATCCACCTTGAGGAAAGTGAATGCGAGTAAGGCAGCTGGCCCAGACTGAGTGCCCGGCTGGGTACTGAAACATGTGCCGACCAGCTTGCTGAGGTGTTTACAAGTATATTTAACCTCTCACTGCAACAAGCTGCTGTTCCAACATGACTTAAAACCTCCACCATCATCACAGCACCCAAAAAATCAGCTGTGAAGTGCCTGAATGACTACCACCCTGTAGTGCGGACACCCATAGCCATGAAGTGCTTTGAGAGACTTGTGCTCTCACACATTAAGGGAATAATCCCACCTGATCTGGACAAACGCCAATCTGCCTACCGGGCAAACCGCTCTACAGAGGATGCAATCACAACAGCCCTCCATATGGCTCTGACTCACTTAGAGGAACCGAACACCTATGTGAGGATGTTATTTGTGGACTTCAGTTCAGCATTTAACACAGTCATCCCCCATAAACTGGTCAGCAAACTGAACACTCTTGGCCTTGGTTCCTCCCTGTGCTCATGGGTCATGGACTTTCTCACACAGTGACCACAGCTAATCAGAGTTGGTAAGCACACTTCCACTACCCTCAACTTAAAAATAGGCACCCCGCAGGGCTGTGTGCTGAGCCCTATGCTCTACACACTCTTCACACATGACTGCACCCCCATAATTTAATGCACTTCCAACTCCATAATTAAATTTGCAGACGATACCATAGTGGTTGGCCTGATCTCGGACGAGGATGAAACAGCCTACAGGCTTGAGGTAGATCATCTGACGGAGTGGTGTAAGGACAACGACCTGGTCCTTAACACTTCTGTAACAAAAGAGATGATCATTGACTTCTGGAGATCAAAGGACAGAGTACACAACCCCCTCCATGTACATGGAGAGGTAGTGGAAATTGTGGAAAACCTAAAGTTCCTTGGAGTTATGTTGTCAAAGCAGCTGACGTGGACCACCAACACCTCGCTGCTTGTAAAAAAGACACAATAAAGACTCTTCTTGCTCAGAAAGCTGAAACAAGCCAAACTCCCACAAAAGTGGTTGCTTGACTTCTACAGAAGCACAATTGAAACCACCCTGACCAACAGTGCCACAGTGTGGTATGCTAGCTGCACAGCCGCTGAGCGACAAGACCTGCATCGTGTGGCAAAGGCAGCCCAGTGAATTGTCAGGATGGAGCTCCCAGGACTGGACACTATCTATTCCAGCAGACTCAGGAGGAAAGCAATCAGCATAACCAGAGACACCACACACCCCCGCCACTCCCTGTTTGACTCGCTGCCGTCCAGCAAAAGGTTCAGGACACTAAAAGCCAGAACAAATAGACTGAGGAACAGCTTCTACCCCAGAGCTGTGGCCTCCACCACACCACGCCCACAGAGCAATGACTGAAAATGTGAGCACACACAAGGGCTCAAATACTTGCACTAACGGCACTTTGTGCATTACTGTGATATTCCAGTGCTGCTGCAACTTATTTTCTGCTACTTATCTATTTAATACTGTATTTCTGTTACTGTCTTGTTTTTATCTACCACTTTGTTTGATTGCCTGAGAGGAAGCCAAACAGAGTTTCATTGTACCTATGTATAATGAGAATAAAGATCATTCAATGGTTCAATGGTTCAATTCAATGGTTTTGTAAAGGAACAGAAATCAATTACTTTCTCACGTATCTCATGTTCAGATATGGCCAATTTCTGTACTCTAAAGTTCTACTCCACGTACAACAAGCCATTTGAAAATAGGAGTGGGCTGTTAGCTTTGTGGAGGTAATCATCTCTTCCTAACACAAGCACTATTCCACTAGCGGAAGGCTCCGAGCATTATCTTGTCCTTTGCACTTACTCTGTATTTTGTGAACTATTATGGGGTCAGTTCTCCGTCATTTCTCTCTCTAATTCCCGGGTCTTCGTCTCTCACCCTTCGGAAACCCTGGCTGCTGACTTCCACTCGGTCCTAAACCTCTGAAACCACGCTCGCGGACATCATTCACAGTTTTCTAGACAGTGCCCTTGTAAGGTGAAACGGACTTTTAACCTCACAATTTACAGTACCTTGATTGTCCACACACACGATCTTCTGACTGCGCTGCACTTCCGTTGTAACAGTGATACTCTATTCTGTTGTTACCTTTGCCTCCTGTTGCCTCAGTACACTGTTGTAATGAAATGACCTGCATGGATGGAAGGCAAAACAATAGTTTTTTTAACACAGTAGCTCGATACAAACTTTTTTAGTTTACGTTAACCAATAAACGTTTTTTTCAGCTACCTACACATCGTTCACCACTGGCGAGAGCTGCTGCCGCTGTTGGATAAGCCCTTTTGTCACATAAAGCCCATACCCACTCCTACCGTCTGCTGGCTGCACTCTCCCACCCTCCATTATTCTATTCACGTGAAGCACATCGAAAGCATGTCTAGGTCAGTAAATCCTGACTCTCACTTTCCTTGCCCCGCTGCACTATCTCATAATCTCCATAAATGCTCCTCCTAGATTCCATACTCCTTCGTCAGCCAAATGTTCAACCAGTTTTGGCCGATTATTCAAAGTCTTTTAAATCCTTTCTCCAAGTCTTTCTGTCCACCTGCAGATCAGATCCAAGACACAGCTTTTGTTCTGCCTTCGTAAAATCACACTTAGCTCACTCCCCCCACCGCTTCCCCAACACAGACATTGTGCACTCCTCTGCATATAAGACAAAGTATGTGCTCTGTATGTTTTATGGAGCACAGAAATAGGCCCTACAGCCCAACCAGGGTCCCCCCTCTAACCTAGTCCCACCTGCCCGCGCTTGGCCCATAGCCTTCTACAACAGAGGTTCCCAAGTACGGTCCCCTTGCTTAAAGGTATTGGCCCATGGCATAAAAAATGGTGGGTGCCCCGACTCCAAAACCTTTCCTATCTTAATGTACCTGTTCATGCCTTTTGAATGTGTTTAAATCAATGCAACTGCAGGATTAGAAATACGAGAATATACGCGGAGGCCAGAATTCCAAACCAACACACACACACACACACACACACACACACACACACACACACACACACACACACACACACACACACACACACACACACACACACACACACACACACACACACACACACACACACACACACACACACACACACACACTACTTAAGGAAGTCAACAGTTCAGGCAGCATCTATCGAAATTAATTAACAGTCAATGTTCTGGGCCGAGCCCCTCCTTCAGGGCTGAAAAGGAAGGGAGAAGACGCCAGAATAAAAAGGTGGGGGCGGGTTTAGAAACTGGCAAATGAAGGAGGGAGCGACGCTTGGAGAACTTATTTTTTAGGTTCATCTTGGTGCTGATACATAATGAGAAGCTATACTTAACATGAGTAAAAGGGGGTAATTCTTGCCCAGATAAATACTTTATTCATAAAATATGCAATGAAAAAATCGGGACATTGTGTTACCATCATGCGCTGTGCCGAGCATACCACTATACTTACTCATAATCCTTAGAACAAGTTAGTGGTAGTTAACATTCCCAAACAATCCATCAGCAAAGTATCTGACAAACTGTTGGACAGGCTCCAACTCCATAATAACTATTGCTGGCAGGATAAAAGATGGATAGGGTAGTCAGGGCATTTAGTTGGTTTGCCTTCATAGGCAAGGCAATTGAGTGTAAGATTTGGGATATCATTGGATAAGCTACACTTGGAGTATTGGAATATCATTAGCAGAACTCCTTGTGTCCGCACTTAATTGTTCTGGTTGAAATGTACAGCAGGTACAGAACCCTTTACCCACACAAACTCATGTTCAGAAACAGTTATTACCCTTCAACCATCAGAATCAGGTTTATTATCACCGGCATGTCAACTTAGCAGCAGCAGTTCAAGGCAATACATAATCTAGCAGAGAAAAATTATGAAATAAAGTAGTATAACTAATAATAAAAACAATTACGTATATGGAATAGATTAAAAAATGTGCAAAAACAGAAATACTGTATACTAAGAAAGGGAGGTAGCGTCCAAAGATTCAATGTCCATTTAGGATTTGGATGGCAGAGGGGAAGAAGCTGTTCCTGAATCGCTGAGTATGTGCCTTCAGGCTTCTGTATCTCCTACCTGATGGTAACATTGAGAAAGGGGCATGCCCTGGGTGCTGGAGGTCCTTAATAATGCACGCTGCCTGAGACACCGCTCCCTAAAGATGTCCTGAGTATTTTGTAGGCTAGTACCCAAGATGGAGCTGACAAGATTTACAACCTTCTGCAGCTTCTTTCGGTCCTGTACAGTAATCCCTCCATACCAGGCAGTGATGCAGCCTGTCAGAATGCTCTCCACGGTACAACTATAGAGGTTTTTGAGTGTATTTGCTGACATGCCAAATCTCTTCTAACTCCTAATAAAGTATAGCCGCTGTCTTGCCTTCTTTCTGACTACATCGTTATGTTGGGACCAGGTTAGATCCTCAGAGATCTTGACACCTAGGAACTTGAAGCTGCTCACTCTCTCCACTTCTGATCCCTCTATGAGGATTGGTATGTGTTCCTTCATCTTACCCTTCCTGAAGTCCACAATCAGGCTCTTGAACTAGTGATGATAACTTCATTCACCCCTACTCTGAACTGATTCCACAACTTACAAACTCACTTTCAAGCATACGTTACAACCCACATTCTCAGTATTTTGTTTTTTATTTGCATATTGGTTGTTCGTCAGTTTTTGCTAATGCAGTTTTCTGTAAAGTCCATTGTATTTCATTTTTCCTGTAAATGCCTGCAAGAAAATTAATCCCAATATTGTAATGGTAGCATGCTGTGACATTCTGGGTGGGGCGTGGTCGACAGCCAGCTCCTGCATTTCTAATTAATAGTACTGTTTATCGTTCTTGTGTTAAAATGCTTTTATGGGATTATGGTGGGAAGTTCCAGTTCATTTATTGTTACATTTTAGCTTGGGTTATACAGTTATTTGCTTGTGTATTTGTGGGTCACCCTGACTGTAACCGGGGGGTGTGTGATGGTCACCTCCCCCGTCTGTGTGACGCTGGGTGGGGTTCATTCTAGCTTGGTCATGGTGTCCGGTCTGTTTTTGTGTCTATCACAATGAAACTTTGCACACTGAGTTCGCGGAGAAGGTGTGGAGGAGGATGAAAGGGCTAGTGTCACGGTTCATACACAGCAGCTGCGTAACAGAGGACTCTGCGATCTACGGGCTGTTCGCGGGCACGCACACGGAGACCGGAATCCGGTGCTGCCGGCAGATCATCAAGTCAGTGAAAGACGCTCTTTGGTCAGCCCGAAACTTGATGGTCTACCAGCACAAGGAGATGTCCGTGGGAGAATGCTGCCGAATGGCACATTCTCGGCTGCAGGAGTACGTGCTGACAGACGCACTCAAACCTCAGCGCAAGAGCCCGGTGGGGAAGGACCACGATTTTGAGTTTTTGTCCCGTGGGAGGGGTCGGGTGGCAGGGAGTATACTCCACAACAATGGTGTGTAAAGATGAAACAACGGAGCGCCACGTGAGTAGCTGAAAGTGTGGAAATGTATATCTTCGCTGGACGAGTCGGGGAGAGCAGAAGCGATCTTAGCACCCCAGTGGTCCAGCATCGCCCCACACGCAGCGAGCCTAGGCTTCTGTCATCGAGGCGGAAGAGGAAACTGACGAGGACAGGTACCTGTCTGACGAGGACCTGCCGACCAGCGCCGCCAGCCAGGAAGCAACCTCTGATACCGGTGCGGTGCACGGCTACTAGATTGGCTTTTTTTCTGAGCCAAATTCCAGAAAATTGGCTTTTTCCCCCAATTTGGTTGGCTTCAGAAAATTCATTTGGCTTTTTGGTGCTTTCCTGGCTTTTTTATATGCTAAAATTATCTGCACGAAAACTACATGCCATCCTTTTTCTAAGTTAAGGCAGTGGAGTTGCAAATTGCTGTAAGCGTAACCTGCCATTGTGCAATATGTACAGTTGACCACTTTAGTGAAATCATGATAGCACATGGGCATGGGAGTACAGTGGAGCACATAAAGTTACATAAAACTAAATGTGCATGCTTAATCAAAAACACCACTTTGCCTGCACTGAAAACTGATCTCATTGATGACTTTCAGAACAAGAAATATGCCATCAGTATAGATGAATCTATTGACATTTCAACGCAAAAACACTTGTGCATTTTATTTTGATTTTTAAGTGATAGGACAAAGGAAATTGTAACTGGATTTCTAGGTTTAATTCTGGTACAAGAGGCTACAGGAGAAAACATATTCAATTTGATTGACAAGGAAATCAAAAGATGTGGCCAGAGACTTGCAAATTGCATTGGTTTTGCATCCAATGGTGCATCAAACATTGTTGGGTGCAACAACAGTGTGGTCCAGATTAAAAGATGTGTCTCTTTTCTTTGTGCAACTCAAGTATATTTGTCATTTGCTGGCACCTCCCCACCATGGACCAGCAACGAGCAGGTGAGCGATTCTGTGCTGGCCCGGGTGAAGGAATGGCTGACTGTGGGACGAAGGCCAGACTAGCCAGAGGTCTCCTTCCTGGATCCAGAGACCAAGGCCCAATATTCACAGTGGAGGATGCTGGAGGTCCACAATGGGTTGCTGTTCAGGCAGTGGCAGTTGTCCGACGGTGACAGACTCCCCCGAGGGCTCTGCGCCACGGTGCTGCAGTCGGTGCACGGGCTGGTAGGGGCCGGCCATCTCGGAGTTGCAAAGACATTGGGCAGGCTGCGTGAACACTTCTATTGGCCTGGGTACAGGCAGAATGTGGAGTTGTTTGTGCACGGCTGCGACACCTGCAAGGCGCTGAAGGGACTGGGCCACCAGTCTAAGGTGCCATTGCAGCATTACATGGTGGGGGCCCCAGTATGGGTCTACTGCCCCTCCTGGAAGTAGGGACAATCCCCCAGGCATGGAAGCCACTAGGAGAGGTGCTTGATCGTATCCCTCGGGTGCGGTTACCTGAGCGGTGGAAGGCATTCGTACTTCACTGGGACTGGCTGGCACCGAATCAGCCCTTGGCCACCACTAACCCAGCGAGGCTGAAGGAAGGAAATGACACTCCGAGTGCCCTGGCTCTTGCATCACACAAACAGGTGGCAGTGTCAACGCCCACCGGAACTTTTGGACCTTGCTATGAACTCTGGGTTTGCCGGGGATGGCTGACCCCTTAGGTGGGGGCAATGTGACGTTCTGGGTGGGATGTGGTCGACAGCCTGCCCCTGCATTTCTAATGGCCAGTACTGTTTATTGTTCTTGTGTTAAAATGCTTTTATGGGATTATGGTGGGAAGTTCGAGTTCATTTATTGTTACATTTTAGCTTGGGTTATACAGTTATTTGGTTGTGTATTTGTGGGTCACCCTGACTGTAACCGGGGTGTGTGATGGTCACCTGCCCCCGTCGGTGTGAGACTGGGTGGGGTTTATTCTCCAGATAAAGGAACCATCAGCCTTTGCATCAATCGCAAGCTGGTTCTGATTTGTAAATCCACAACTAAGTTCCAATGCATCTACTTCCTCTTCTGAATCAGAATTAAGCCTATTATCACTGACATATGTTGTGAAAGTTGACGTTTGGTGGTAGCAGTACAGTGCAATATGTATAAAATTACTATAAATCGCAATAAAGTATATAAAAAATAAATAGTGCAGGAAGAGAGCAAAATAGTGAGGTAGTGTTTATGAAGCATTCGGAAATCTAATGGCGGAGTGGACGAAGCAGGCGCAATGATTCCCTTCATGGTGACAGCTGTCTTTGGCTATTTGTCATTTAGTATAAGTGGTCTGGATCACTATTCATCATTATTCAAGCTCCCTGCTTATATTATGCACTCAGTATTCAACAAATGTCTTATTCTGCAGCTGATGTGGGATGTGGAGAACAACCCCTAGATCAGGGTTTCTCAACCAGGATTCCGTGAGAACACTTGGTGTTCTGCAAGCGATTGTGACTAAAATAAAACTGCTAGCACTCGCAGTTGTGGATCGTGGCCGAGCAGCTCCAGTAGCAATCTCAGCCCAGTATAGCAGGGTGCAGTATTCTCAGCTTTTGATGTGAGACAGGAGAATTACCTCCCCCAACTTTCCCTTATGTGCCGCCGACTGACTTATGGGAGCTAACAAACTCTATCAGTGCAGTAGAAAATTGTAAGGAAATTTTCATTCTAAACAAGGTCCAGGCTGGTGATTTTTGAAGAGGAGGTGTGAGATAGAAGAGAAGGATTCTATGCCTGGGCTTATGGACAATTCTGATAGGGTTAATGATGAAGAATTACAATTTTCTGAGTCATTTCACTGCACAAGTGTAACAACAGCCACAAAAAGGTCTGTTTTTTAAACAAAACTATAAAAGTTTATTTACACAACAAATACACAAAGTACAAACATTAAGTATTTCGAACATAGAAATCTATAGCACATTACAGGCCCTTCGGCCCACAATGTTGTGTCGACCATGTAACCTACTCTAGTAACTGCCTAGAGTTTCCCTATCGCATAGCCCTCCGCTTTTCTAAGCTCCATGTACCTATCTAAGAGTCTCTTAAAAGACCCTATTATATCTGCTTCTACCACCGTTACTGGCAGTGCATTCCACGCACCCATCACTCTCTGACATCCCCCTGAATAAATTCAAATTGAAGCTGTCTCTAAAACAGTCTATAAAGTAGTAAATCCCCTTGGGTCATGGGGGCACCGCTCTAGGAAATCCCCCATTGAAACCATTGTGACAGCATGCTCCCTCTCCAAGGACAGTCGGGCAAGAAGGTATCCTTGGAAAAGAGGCAGGCAGTCAGCCCTGGCCGAGCCCTCGACTTTCCACCGCTCGATCCAAGAATGGCCGTCTTGACCAGGTCCTGGAGCAAGCCCACCATTAGATCCTCCTTGTGACCCAACCCCTACCGTAATGGGTGCCCGTATATAAGGAGTGCGGGGCAGAATTGCAACCAGAATCTAAGCAGCAGCTCCTTGAGATGCCCAGATGGGGGCTGCAACCTCTCACACTCCATCGCAGCATAGTACACTGACTCCTCACAACCACAGAATGGACAGGTGGACGAGGTGTCAGTGAACCTGCTTA
Source organism: Hemitrygon akajei (assembly GCF_048418815.1). Classification (NCBI taxonomy): domain Eukaryota; kingdom Metazoa; phylum Chordata; class Chondrichthyes; order Myliobatiformes; family Dasyatidae; genus Hemitrygon; species Hemitrygon akajei. The sequence goes on from NC_133128.1 coordinate 38,205,350, forward strand.
AAACACCTCTTGCATTGTACTGCCCTATGCAACACCGCACGTCCCAGTGTACAGGGGAAGGGCCCCTGCATAAAGAGATTTCCACTGGGGGCCTCCTCCACTGCCAGATGGTAAAACAAACTGCTAAGATGAGCCTGGTCAGCAAACGAAGGCAAGGAAGTGAAAGGTGTGCAAGAGCAGCCTGTACAAGAAATGCTTTGGAGTGGCACGGAAGGGCACGGTGGGCATCCCCGTGAATGGCTGACGTTATGCGGGACCTTCTCCTGGGGCCTGGGTCTGGCGAGACTCCCGGCCCATCAGGTGCTGGTGTAGTCGGAACCCCTCCATTTCCCCGAGCCCTCTCGACACCCACCTTGATAGGATGGGGACCGGTCCCTCTCGCAGCTCAAGCACCATCCCCCATCAGCACAGGAGCACCCTGTCCGGATGAGACTAGAGCCCATACCATCACCAGCTCTCGGTAAAAGCGGGGAATTCCGTCAAAGCGGTGCGGCTGATGCTGTCTGCTGGAAGGGAGTGTCCCCATTGGAGGGGCGTCGTCAGCACATGGTGTCTTGGAGGGTGGTCGCTATACAGGCATCTCTGAGGCAGAGAGCCGCTGACTGGATGTGGACACAGCAATGACTGACCGTTCTCCGCAATGGAAAGACTCTGGATCTCAGCAGAGACCCAGTGCCTCCCGTTGCTCCAGAAGAAGTCCACCAGCCTCTTCTGGGTCCTGGAGACAAAAGCTATGGGTGCGACTAAAGTAATCACAGGCACCATTTCTTTACAATGAAAGCTACTTGTCAACGGGTTTTACATGGACTGGTGATCTAAGTTGTCCCACCTCATTGCGTCTAGTCCGTGGCAAACTATTTAAAAAGGCAGCAATGGCTCCAGCAAAATTGAAAAGCCACTTAACTACAAATCACAGCAATAAGACATATACAAGTGCTGAATATTTTAATGACTATTGGAATCTCAAAACAAACTGATTAAAGTTTTTAAAACTAAAGTTACAGTCAGTAAAAGGAAAAATGAAGCAAGTTGTTTAGTAGCTTCAATACCAGTTCACTCAAGAATGTTGAAAAAAGTGTGAAAACCTGTACAAAGAGCACACTAATCTCTACTACAGACAGAAATCCGGTGACTTAACAGAGGAGGAGTTCACAACGGGGTATTTGAGTTGAAAGGTGGATTGCAGGAGTACTTTTAAGAAAACAATAGGCCAAATTTTGTTCAGTGCTTTGAAGATGAAGAATGGCTGCAGAAACTAGCCTACTAAGCAGACATTTTTCATCATATGAACCAGTTGAGCAAGTCTCTGCAAGCCCCTGAAGTAAATGTTTTGACTTCAAGTGTCAAGATTCTTGGATTTAAAAGAAAACCAAATCTTTGGAAAAATCATGCTGCTAAAGGAAATCCTGAAAATTTTCCACTACTGCTTGGGCTTGAGAGTGAGGAAGGATATCAAAGTCTCGAGTCTTATTGAAAACCACCTGGAAGAACAGCAGAACAAAATTGAACAGTATTCTTCCTCCCTTTCAGCACAAGTGTATGACTAGGTGAGGGACCTTTTCTCTGAATCTTCTGCTCAGCTTGAGAAGATTCATTGAGAGAAAGGAAGAACTTTGTGAGATCGTGCACTCAAGATGAGATTTGCTGACCTGCCCCTGGTAAGTTCTGTGAAAGAAGAGCATCCTGCTACTCATAGGAAAGCAATGAACATTTTGCTGCAGTTTAAAATGTCTTACATGTGTGAACAAGCCAACAAGTATCTAGTATCAAATGAGATGATAGCAATAATCTCATTGAAGGTGAACTCTGTGTGTGCTTATCTCAAGTTTAACCTGGAATTGAGAAATTTATCATGTTTGCCTTATGAATTTTAAAAATTTATGAAGGGGAAAGAAAGAAATTGATTTCAAGAAAGGTAAACTAAGCTTAACTATCTGTTTCTTTTTTCAAGACAGGTTGGCTAAAAATTCACTCTCTACTCAAAAGAACATTGACAATTATTTTTGGATTATCATATCTACAACTTACTGATCACATTAAGGTACCCTGAGCTGTAGATATAATGTTTTTTTATATAGGGACTCCTGAGACATAAAAATTATTTCAGGGGTTCCTCCAGGGTAAAAAGTTTGAGAAAGGCTGCCCTAGACTATATGCTCCCGGAGCATCCTTGCATACAAAGGTTGATTGTCTATAAACAATGATCACAGTTGGCAATCAGGCTGCATTGCACTGTTTCCAGTTGCTGCATCATTATCTAAATATGGACTTGTTGGCTGGTTACTGCAGAACAACAGCCAACAACTGGAAAGGAAACCATAAACTGTCTGTTCCATATGTTCTTCCTAAGAAATGTTGCTTACTCTGTCTAGAATTATATTTATAGTCACCTCATACAGCTTAAGTACTTTAATTTCCTTAATGAATACTTGTACTGATTCCTCCTTTGCCTTCTTGAGCATTTTAGCAACAATAAATCCCATTACTGCAACTACCACTCTTCAGTAATCTGTTCTCTTAGTCCCACTAGGTCTATTATATCATCCAGCTGCATTTCTTATTCCTGCTATCTCTACTCGGCCATTTCTGGTCCTATTTGTCTTTGGGAACACATTTTTTTTCTGGCAACACCACATTAGACATGTGGAGGCTGTTTAAAGATCAGTTGCACAGAGAACAGGAAAGGTATGCTCCTGTCAGAAGGAAGAATGGGGATAGAAAGAACCTTGGATGTCCAGAGAAGTGATAAATTTATAAGAAGTGATAAAATGAAGATAAAGGAAAAGTATGTAAAGCTTCAAAAATTAGAATCAAAGGAAGCATATGAGGAGTAAAAAGAAGGCAGAAGAGAAGAAAGAAGGGAACTAGGAAATCCAGGAGGGGCCATGAAAAGTCCTTGGCAACTAGGATCAAAGTGAATCCCAAGGCATTCTATGCATAGATCAAGAGCAAGAGAATAAGAGCAAGGGAGCAGTAGTGATAAGGGGCAATGGTCAGAGTACCAGACAGGAGATTCTGTGAACATGAACAGGACACCCGGATGGTATGTGCGTCTCAGGTGTCAGGGTCAGGGACATCTCGGATTGTGTCCCCAGCATTTTAGAGAGGGAGGGAGAGCAGCCAGACATTGAGTTCAAATGTCAAGAGGTTATATGCAAATTCTCTAGTTAGGACATTTCTGCGGTTTTGCATTCAGTTCTACTGGCCCCACTATAGGAAGGATGTTGAGACTTTAGGGAGGGTGCAGAAGAGATTTACCAAGATGCTGCCTAGTTTAGAAAGCAAGTGCTATCACAAGAGGCTGGATAAACTTGTGTTGTTTTTTTTCTGGAATGGCTGAGGCTGAGGGGAGATCTGATAGAGGTTTATAAGATTATGAGAGACATAGATGGAGTAGACAGAGAGTATCTGTTTCCCAGTGTTGAAATGTTTAATACCAGAGAGAATGCATTGTAAGTGACAGGGAGTAGGTTCAAAAGGATGTGAGAACATTAGAACATAAAGTTTTTGACAACATGCCATTTGGGCCAACAAAGCTTGCCAAATTCCTATTCACATAGTGTGTTGAAATAACTATCAAGTTTAGATTTGAAAGTCTCTTAAGGTACTAATCTAAACTACACAACTAGGTAGTTTGTTCCAAGTATCCACGACTTGATGTGTAAAGAAATGCTTCCTGCTGTTAGTCTGAAATATCCCTTTAACCAGTCCCCAGCAATGGTCCCGTATCTTTGAAGATGGATTAATTTTGAAGTAGCAGCTGACATCCACTTTACTTATACCCTTAATCATCTGGAACACCTCTATCATGTTTCCTCCCATTTTGTGTCTAGTTAGGTTAAAAAGGTTTAATTCTTTCAATCTTTCTTCATATCTCATACCCTGCAGACCTGGAATGAGTCTAGTCACCCTTCCCTGTACTCTCTCCAGTGCCTTCTTATCCCTCATACAATGTGGAGACCAAAATTGTACACGGAATTCAAGGCATGTCCTCACAAGTGCATCACGCAGATTAAGGAGAACATCTCTTGACTTGAACTCACATGAGTGCATTATATAGGCCAACATTCTAATAGCCTTCCGAATCGCTTCTGTATATTGTCTAGATGTTGATAGTGATAATGCCCAAATGCCCAGGATGCCCAAATTCTTTACATACAGTACACTTTCTAACTCAACATGCTCCAATGTATATTTATACTGTATCTAATATTTCTACCTCCTATATGTAATACTTCACATTTATTTAATTTCAATTTCATCTGTGATTTATCTGGCCATATCTGGATTTCGGTTAGATCTCACTGTATTGATTCTGCTCCCTGAATGCTATCAACCCACCCCTAATTTTTTTTGTGATCGGCAAACTTTACTAGCATGTTTGTTGTGTGCTTATCCAAATTATTAATGTAAATTAAAACCAACAGTGGTCCCGAACCAATCCTTGAAGAAGCCTCTTCTTGGTGTGAAAATGATCCTCTCACCATAGTTCATTGTTTTCCATTTTTGAGCTAATTCTACACCCATTCACACACTTTACCTCCCTACCTCCTGTAATTTGAGTATTAACCTCTTGTAGGGGACCTTGTCAAATGCCTTCTGAAAGTACAAGTAGATGATACCAACCTCTTTATTGTTATAATTTTTAGTTGCCTCTTTATAGAACTCCAGCATATTAGTAAAACTTGATTTTCCCCTTTCTGAACCCATGCTGGTTTTCTGCTGACATGCCTGTTCTTATCAGCTGCTTTTCCTTCTCATTCTTTGTTATTGTTTCCATTTTCTTGCATGTGATACCCATTAAGCTTACTGGTCTATAGCTACCAGGGCCAGTGCTGTCACCCTTGGGACAACGTTAGCCCACTTCCAGTTCTTAGGGATTTCACCAGTCTTCAATGACTTTTGAAAAATACACATTAGGGGTTTATCTTTATAATCACAGACCTCTTTAAGTACCCTTGGATATTTGTTGTCTGGCCCTGGAGATTTATTAAAGTTCAGCCTTTTCAGCTGAAGCAGGACCTCACTTTCTAAGATCTCTCAGTCACTTAAAACAATCTTATTTTTCTGTACACTTACTGACATATTGCTAACATCTTTGCAGCTGAATACTTTACAAGATATGAGTTAAGTGCATCCGCTATGTCCTTCTCTGCATTATTTAACACCCCACTATTATTCCTAATACACTTCCTCCTTGACTTTACTTTTATTACTAAAGTATTTGAAAAATCTCTTAGAGTCAATCTTGGCATTATCAGCAATGTCCTTCTCAACCTGCCTTTGGTAATCCAAATATTCCTCTTGACTATCGCTCTCATATTTTCATAGGCCCTACGGTTAATATCATTACTATTTTTTCTGTATTCCTTCTATAGTATCTTTAATAATTTTGATGTATATCTTTATTCATCCATGTAGTTGATCTATTGTTTTTATGGCTTCTCATGACGTTGGGTATGAACATTTCCTAAACTGCATACGTTACCTCTTTAAATCAACTCCACTGTTCCTCAACATCAAGCAGATTCTTCTAGTTTACCTCTGAAGTTTTTGCCAATCTGCACCAGCTTTGCATTTCTGAAATTCAATTTAATGACTTTAGATTTTACTGATATACTCTCCCAAAGAACTTTGAGACTTACATGTTCTGATCACGTTCCCAAAGGCTCAACAATTTCCATACTCAAAATTCTATTTTGATTGTTATGGGATATCTAATCTGGACAGGTCTCTCCCCCCGTGTTGGTGTCTTAACATTCTGGGTCAAAAAACAGTCACTCAATAACTCAATGAATTCACGTTCCTGTAATCCATTAGTCACCAGGTTATCCCACTCAATGTTTGGGAAATTAAAGTCTCCCATAAATATAACATGACCCTCAGACCTTGCTTTATTTTAGTATTCTGATAGATTTGTTCATTAAATTCACTATCAGAATTAGGGATGCCTAGAATGCACTGCCTGGTATGGTGGCAGAAGCAAATACATTACAAGTTTTTATCAGAAGCAGAATCAGGTTTATTATTATCGGCATGTGATATGAAATTTGTTAACTTAGCAGCAGCAGCAGTTCAATGCAATACATGATCTAGCAGAGAGAAAAACATAATAATATTACATAAAATAAAACAAAATAATAAATAAATAAATAAATTACATATATTGAATAGAATTTTTAAAATGTGCAAAAACTAAATTACTCTATATTAAAAAAGTGAGGTAGTGTCCAAAAATTCAATGTCCGTTTAGGAATCAGATGGCAGAGGGGAAGAAGCTGTTTCTGAATCACTGAGTGTGTGTCTTCGGGCTTCTGTACCTCTTACCTGATGGTAACAGTGAGAAAAGGACATGCCCTGGGTGCTGGAGGTCCTGAATAATGGACACTGTCTTTCTGAGACACCACTCCCTGAAGATGTCCTGGGTACTTTGTACACTAGTGCCCAATATGGAGCTGATTAGATTTACAACCTTCTTCAGCTTCTTTCGGTCCTGTGCAGTAGCCCCTCCATACTAGACAGTGATGCAGCCTGTCAGAATGCTCTCCACAGTACAACTATAGAAGTTTTTGTTGTATTTGTTAACATACTAAATCACTTCAAACTCCTAACAAAGTATAGCCGCGGTCTTGCCTTCTTTATAGCTACATCGATATGTTGGGACCAGGTTAGATCCTCAGAGATGTTGACACCCAAGAACTTGAAGTTGCTCACTCTCTCCACTTCTGATCCCTCTATGAGGATTGGTATGTGTTCCTTCATCTTACCCTTCCTGAAGTCCACAATCAGCTCTTTCATCTTACTGATGTTGAGTGCAAGGTTGTTGCTGTGACAACGCTCCACTAGTTGGCATATCTCACTCCTGTGCACCCTCTTGTTGCCATCTGAGATTCTACCAACAATGGTTGTAACTTCAGTAAATTTATAGATGGTATTTGAGCTATGCCTAGCCACACAGTCATGAGAGGCACACGGATGTAGGAGGATAGAGGGATATGGACACTGTGTAGGTAGGAGGGATCAGAGTTTGGATGTTTTTGATTTGCTTTTCAGCTGGTTTGACACAGCATTGTGGGCTGAAGGGCCTGTTCCTGTGCTGTTCCCATTGGCAGAAGATGGAATAATTCCTTCACAGGTATAGAGTATCATTCAGTCACATCTGACTCTGTAAGTTTAAGCATCATTTGAATGTGACAGTGACAAGGAACAAGGGGTCATTCTGTCTTCTTTGGGTTAATAAACCCATGATTATCCACTACCTACATTAATATCCTGACACAGGGTGTCAGGCTGGTTAGAAGGAGATAAGTTAGATACAGATCAAGAAATGTTGCTTTCCACACGTTACCATGGTGGGATCTGAAGTCACTGTGAGGCATAATAAATTGCATTTGTGTCTCCCTTTTTTAAAACTCCTGGGAGCCAACCCCAAACACTACAATTCCAGAATATCCAAGTAACATTTTCTGTTCTCACTGCACTATTTGCCCGATCATAAGCTTGGCTCCATCAGTGCAGATGGTTGTATTTCTAGCGTCACCTATGCCTGTCCATAATTTTGTTTCCCACTCCATTTATTCCAACTACCCAGTTCCTCCTAGACATTTGCCCCACTACTATTATGTGGTTCCATGCTCCACCTTTCTGTTCTTTCAGATTCCATCATCTGCAACCCTTTGTTCCCTCCATCTACTAACACCTGGCTTTTGTTGCTACTTCACACAGAGACAAGGCTCCACCTCAGGACAGACCACATCTAGGTCTTGGCTGTTGATTCTCAGACTAGCAGACATCAGGCCTCCTAACTCCAGTCCCTGGTCCAGACTGAACTCTTCCTTGTTGATCACTTCTCCAACCATATCTGCAACTGATCTATAGTATATCCCACTACATCCTTTCAAAATCTTCTTCACTACCCACAATGTCAATTTGTCTGTCATCTGTAAACATACTAATCAGTCCATCTACATTTTCATCCCACTCTTTTATCTAAGATCACAAACAACAGAGGTTCCAGTAACAATCCTAGTTGAACAGTATTCTTTGCATACTGTTAAGGGGGATGACCTATCAGGTGGGGTAGCCACAGTGACTGAGTCTCCGGCACTGAGTCGGGTGCTGTGGCTCAGAAGAGAAGAGAGGTGAAGAGGACTGCAGTAGTGATAGGTGATTCCCTCGTTAAAAGAATAGAGATGAAATCCTGTGGATGTGATGGAGACACACAGATGGTATGTTGCCTCCCAGGTGCCAGGATCAGCGATGTCTCGGATTGGGTCCACAGCATTCTAAAGGAGGAGTAGGAACAGTCAGAAGTCTTAATGCACATTGGCACCAATGGCATATGTCGGAATAGTTAGGAGACGAAAGGACAATGAAGCTTAAACAGTTCTTAAAGCGATGTTGCAAAAACAGTTCTTCAAAGTAGTATTGCAAAAGTTCAAAATGCTTACAGTCCATTTAAGGAGAGACTTTTTAAGACAATTTAAATTCTCTTTCACATCGTGTTGCTTCGGTTCCCAGTCGAACTACTTCCCACGAAGAATTTACGAAGATGGAAAATGAAACAGCTTAAAGGCACTGACCTTTCCTTTACAAAATTGTTCCCAATCCTTTCTGCTATTCACAGGGATTAACACGGGGACAGTCAACGAATTCCTTCCGAATGAGGATCAAACAAGGTCCAGCCTGTTTCACCGTTGAAATCTACTTTCCTCAATCTTTTAACTCCCAAACTCCGATCTTCACTCTCCACTGATTCTCAACTAGCAGTATTATAAAGACACTGCTGGCAATGACCTTTTAAACTTTAGGCATTAAATAAAACTCCATCTTTCAACTAAACTGCATCATAACATTAAATCACGCAGTGGCATGAAGTCAACATGGCAAATTCAGCCACGAACTGCCCCTCCTCACAGGGAGGGGTCCTCCTTTTATACCCTGTAAAAAAAACCTGTCACATGACCTCTACTGGCGGGAAAATGACGTCACTCCACCATCACAAGACCATTACCTCAAGTCCAGTATAGCTTCAACACCTGTCACGTGACAAGTACACCACTGTCACGTGTCACGGGTACGTAACACTACATATGCCATTTGTGCCAATGTGCATTAAGACTTCTGACTGTTCCTACTCCTCCTTTAGAATGCTGTGGACATCGCTGATCCTGGCACCTGGGAGGCAACATACCATCTGTGTGTCTCCATCACATCCACAGGATTTCATCTCTATTCTTTTAACTAGGGAATCACCTATCACTACTGCAGTCCTCTTCACCTCTCTTCTCTTCTGAGCCACAGCACCCGACTCAGTGCCGGAGACTCAGTCACTGTGGCTACCCCACCTGAAAGGTCATCCCCCTTAACAGTATGCAAAGGATACTGTTCCACTAGGATTGTTACTGGAACCTCTGTTGTTCGTGATCTTAGATAAAAGAGTGGGATGAAAATGTAGATGGACTGATTAGTATGTTTACAGATGACAGACAAATTGACATTGTGGGTAGTGAAGAAGATTTTGAAAGGATGTAGTGGGATATACTATAGATCAGTTGCAGATATGGTTGGAGAAGTGCCAGAGTTTACCGAGTGAGACGTTGCCTATTGAGATCAGGTGCAGACAGATTTACAAGATGAGGTAAACAACAGCTTTGTGGGAGAAGCCAGAGAGCGGTAGTAGACAGTTGCCTCTCTGACCGGAGGCAGCGACTAGTGGAGTATCATAGAGAGTGATGCTAAGCCCCTTGTTGCTTGTCATCTATATCAATGATCTGGATGATAGTGTGGTTAACTGGATCAGTAAATTTACAGATCACACCAAGATTGGGGGTGTAGTGGACAGCGAGGAAGATTATCAGAGCTTGCAGTGGCGTCTGGACTGGCTGGAAAAATGGGCTGAAAAATAGCAGATGGAACTTAATGCAGACAAGTGCAAGGTCTTGCAGTTTGGAAGGACCTTACACAGTGAGTGGTAGGGCACTGAGGAGTGTGGTAGATTGAAGCAATCTGAGAATACAGGTGCATAATTAATTGAAAGTTGTGTCACAGGCTGGATTGTAAGGAAAGCATTTGGCACACTGGCCTTCATAAATCAAAGTACTGAGTACAGCAGATGGGATGTTTTGTTGAAGTTGTATAAGGCATTGGTGAGGCCTAATTTGGAATATTGTGTGCCATTTTGGTCACCTACCTATAAGAAAGATGTAAATACGATTGACTAAGTACAGAGAAAATTTACAATCACTTTGCTGGGACTAGAGGACTTGAGCTATAGGGAAGACTGAATAGGTTAGGACTTCATTCCTTGGAATGTAAAAGATTGAGGGGAGATTTGATTGAAGTATACAAAATTATGAATGGTATAGATGGGGTAAATGCAAGCAGGCTTTCTCTACCGAGGATGTGTGAGACTACGACCAGAGGGCATCAGTTAAGGGTGAAAAGATTAAAGGGAACATGAGGGGAAACTTCTTCACTCAAAGGGTGGTGAGAGTGTCGAATGTGTTGCCAGTGCAAGTGGTGCATGCAAGCTTGATTTTAACATTTAAGAGAAGTTTGGATAGGTACATGGATGGTAGGGATATGGAGGGCTATGGTCCTGGTGCAGGTCGATGGGAGTTGAGAGTTTAAATGGTTTGGCACAGACTAGATGGACTGAATGGTCTGTTTCTGTTCTGTACTTTTCTGTGACTGCATCGTTCTAGATGGGATTAGTTTCATTTGGCATCATGGTCAGCAGAGATATCCTAGGCTAAAGGACCTGTGCTGTACAGTTCTATGTATAACAATGAAATCTTAAAGGAAGTAAGAATGAACAAAGAAAGGACAGTTGAATGAAATGCTATTTTGCATCTGTCTTCAATGAAGATGATGCAAATAGCATCTCAGAAACAGCAATAAACTGGGAATGGAAATGAAAGGAAGAACACGGAAAATTACATGCACCAGAGCGGTGATTCAAAGCAAATTTTTGGATCACGATATGGCCAGTCCTCAGATACTGAGAACTAACATCCCAGGTCTTAGAAGAATTGTATATCTGATGTTTGATTTTAATTTTCTATTTTGACAAGATTTGGAAAAAGTTTATTGAGTTGGGAAACAGCAATTTTCTCTTCTTTTAATTGAAAAGCGAGATTAAAAAAAAGGATGAGCAGCTTCAAGTCTTGAGTGTCAACATCTCAGAGAATCTATTCTGGACCCACCCAAAACATTGATGCAATCATAAAGAAAGCATGCCAGCAGTCACCAAAGGCTCTTGCAAATTTCTAGTAGATAGCATACAAAATGCCTGGTTGCATCACAGCCTGGCATGGAGCCCCCAATGCACAGGATCACAAGAAGCCACAGAAGGTTGCAGATTCAGCCAAATCCATCACAAAGCATAAAATATCCACCATCAAGGATATCTTTAAGGGGCGGTGCCTCAAGAAGGGAGCATGCATCATTAAAGATCCCCATCCTTCAGGGCAATTTGCTTGCCTTATTACCTTCAGGGAGGATGTACAGTAACCTGAAGAAACAAACTCAATGTTTTAAGAGCATCTTCTTCCCTCCTCCACCAGATTTCTGAACAATCCATAAACCCATGAACACCACCTCGCTATTCCCTTTTTGCATGACTTCCTTATTTATTAAAAACTATTAGTAATTTTTTTTAAAATGCGCATCAGATTTCACAACATACAGTATGCTAGTTTCAAAGGTTTCAAAGTACATTTAATATCAGAGAAATGTATACAATATACATCCTGAAATGCTTTTCCTTCGCAACCATTCACAAGAACAGAGGAGTGGCCCCAAAGAATAAATGACGGCTAAATGTCAGAGCCCAAAGTCCCCCCCAGCTCCCCTCCCTCCCACACATAAGTGGCAGTAAGCAACAACCCCACCTCCCTCCCACCAGCAAAAAAAAGTACCGGCACCTGCCACCGAACACTCAAGTGTGCAGCAAAAACAACAGCAAAGACACAGACTTGCAGTACCCAAAAGACTACACGTTCACCCGATATTCAACATTCCACAGGTTCTCTCTCTCCCCAATAAGGGAGAAAGAGATGTCTCCGTTTCACAGCGAGAAGGGAGACATAATGAATAAAAAAAGTCTGTTGCGTCGCTTTTTCCAAGCTCTGTGCCCAAAGCTCTCCCAGCTCCCATGACACATCGGTCTGTCAGGACACTGACCTTCAATCCACCCATCTCCAGAACCTCGAGATCCCAAGCCTCTTAGGCCACACACTTGGCATGTCGGATAATGACCAGTCGTGAAGCCCTGAGAGCAGGTCTCATTTCTGCAAAGAACCGAAGTCAGCGTGTGACTCCAGGTCAGGGTCTTCAAAAGAACCCTGAAAGTGAAAAATAGAGATATTAAAGATAGAAACGGAGCTGTATCCGAAGATGCAAGCAAAGGAGTCGCCATTTATTGCCGTTTAATGTTAACTTGATTGTGATTCCAAGTTAAAGATATTGTACCATGGCACTCTTTGGAAAATTCAAAGCAGTGAAGCAAAGACAACATGGTGTGAAAAGGAAGATGTGTTTGATTGATTTATTGGAGTTATTTAAAATAAAATGTCCTAAATTATGTATACTATACCTGGATTTTCCACAAATTATTTGATGAGGTGACACATCAAGAAAGTATAGGGCATCAGAATCACTTTACTGCCAGTATGTGAATCAAGCCAGAATTGATTGTGGTTCAGTGTTAAGCATAAAACACAGGACAATACCATAACAGACAACACAATAGCAACCAACAACTTACAACACAATAGTGCAAACAGTCATGAGCAATCTGCAATTAGCAGAACAGTCATAACTACAAATGTCCACAAACTTAATTAAATATACAGTATTAACATATGAATGGACTCAATGATTATCAGCAGAACAAGGAAAGCAGGAAGGACCATATAACGGACTTTGTACAGGTACAGTTAGGTTACTACACCTGAGTGACTTTTGTTTAGAAGCTTCAGGGATGATGTGCAGCCCTGGTGGTGGTTGATTTGCATTGTCTCGCTGATGGCAATTTGGTGAATAGGTGAGTGCAAGGGTGAGTAGAACTGGCAGAGATTTTTTCAGCTCTTCTCTTCACTCTGGTGATGAACAGGGCTTTTGATATAGATATCTTCTCCGCTGAGTGATCCTGTTGTAGGAGGTAACATATTGGAGTGAACGGTAGATTAACTGATTACTGGAAACATAAAGTTGACATAATGATTTTTTTTTAAATAATATTAAGTGGAAAACCACAGATTGTGGCTGGAATCTCCTCCTTGTATAATTCTTAAGAAATGCTGGCATCAGTAATTGAAAAATAGGAGCTGTACTTTTGGGAGTGTGTACACCTGCAATGTCCAAGAATATCCAATGTTCTAGCAGATGTAGCAATTCAGGAGATAGGGAGTCATAGTTACAAAGTTGCATTGATCTAGAGAATAGATAGGGTGAGAGGGTAAAGTTAGAGTATGGGTAAATGATAAACATTCTGTAAGAGAAAAGCATAGAGTACAACTTTTAAAGCTAATCAGGAGATGAAGCTAGAGGTTATAAAAATAGTTATCATATGATTAAGCTTTTTACTTGGCATGCATCAGCCTTCAAAACAAAACATGTATTTAGGGTGTGAAGGGAAACATTTAAAAAAGACATAATGGACAACTTCATTTTGCAGAGGATGGTGAGTATATGGAATGCGACTGAGAAAGGTTCTTTTCTTTCTTTTTCAATATTTTTATTAATTTTCACATAGAATATATATGAGGATATATATTATGAATCCGAAAAAAGATAAAATAGTACTGAATACATTATATTTAAATCACACTTGCAATCACAGTACCCTATATTCATAATCAAACACATACATTAATTAAATTGTAATTTGAATTGTAATAATTTTATTATAAAAAAAGAATCTAAACCCACTACCAAAGTCAAAGCTCTTTGGTAAAGAAAGAAAGACAGAAAAAGCTCCTTATCACATAGTGATTTATCTTATTAGCCAACATCTGTACTTTAACACCAAACCAAAGGTTTTGAAAGTAGTTCAAAAATGGTCCCCACAATGTTTGAAAGTCTTGGTTGGAATCAGAAATTGAACAACGGATCTTCTCTAAATTTAAGTATGACATAACATCATGTGACCATTGACCGAGAGTAGGTGGAGCAACATCCTTCCATTTAAGCAACACCACCTCCTAGCTATAGGAGAAATAAAAGCCAATATATGCAAATCAGATATCTCCAAAGTTATGCCTTTTTCTCCAACAATATCAAACAAGGCAGTCAAAGGGTTAGGCTTAAAATTTACATTAAAAGGTACAGAAAAAGTCTGGAATACTTCCTTCCAGTATTTTTCAAGACTTGAGTATGTCCAAAACATATGGATTAGTGAAGCCTCTCCATTGTTACATCTATCACAATGGGGAGATATATCCAGATAAAATCAAGATAGCTTGTCTTTAGACATGTGGGCCCTGTGAACCACTTTAAATTGTAGGAGGGAGTGGCGAGCATATAGTGATGAAGTGTTAACCAATTTAAAAATTTCATTCCAAGTCTCCTTAGAAATTGAAATCTGTAAATATTGTTCCCAGGCATATTCAGTTTTGGCTAAAGAAGCCTCTCTTATTCCCAACAATATACCATAAATATTGGATAATGAGTCATTATGAAAAGGTTTCAAATTAGAAATTACATTTAATAAGTTCTTATCAGGACTGATAGGAAATTGAGATCGCCAAAAGTCTCTAATTTGTAGATATCGAAAAAAGTGGGTTTTTGGTAAGTTATATTTAGCTGACAGTTGCTCAAACGAGAAGAGACTTCCTCCAACAAACAGATCCTGGAAGCATTTAATACCCAATCTATCCTATTCTTTAAAAACTACATCGGTCATAAAAGGTTTAAAAAAAGAATTAGAGAAAATGGGACTAGAAAGAGAAAATCTTGATAATCCAAAGTATTTTCTGAATTGTAACCAGATCCTCAAAGTATGTCTAGCTACCAAATTGTCAGTTAGTTTATTTAAAGATAAAGGAATTGAAAGGTTCAATGGTTTTTAAGAAAAACATGCCTGTCTGGGACTTGGAGGGATATGGGCCAAATGCAGAGTATTGGGACAGGATGGGTGGGCAGCATATTTAGCATGAACTCATGAGGCCAAAAGGATTGTATCCATGCTGTATTGACTTATGTCTCTATGACTGTGCCTCTGAGCTGAGAATGCAAATATCAACAGATAAGTATGATCTGAAAACCAGTTCAAATATTGAAGCATGCATATAGAAAGCGCAGAACATTAAGAAAGTTTGCAGGAATGGTTCTGTTAATTAACTTAGAGCAATAGTGAGGGACAACCATGTTTCATAAAGCAAAGAGATGTCCAGAAAAAAGAGATAGCATGGAAGTGGGCCTTTCATGTATACAAGTCCACATAGACCATTGATGATCAAATGGGATGAAGGATCGACATTGTTCATCATATATATTTGCATGTATTGGGCATTTGCTGCAGTATGTTAGTCAGGGTAGTGCTTTCCAGAAGGGTGTTTTTGGAAAAGGCAGACTGCTGGGTGGAGGGTGTCTGCAACTCCAGCCTTGAACTCCAGGCCGGGTCTTCAAATGCTGCGGTTACGACTCCCGTCTCCCCTTCCCTCACCACCACTCTGCAATCTCCTCTCCCTCAGATCCCATCATCAGCTCCTGAGCCCTCAGAAGCTCCATCTTCCTCTCACCCCAACCCTCCCCTCTCCACCAACACCACCATCCTCCCTCCCCCCTCTGATCCCATCTCTCATTCGTGCTGGGTCTTTACCATTCCCTCCGACCTTCAACTCTCTGACGCAGAGTGCTCTGTCCTCAGTAAGGGTCTCAGCTTTGTCCCCCTTCACCCACACCTCAGCGAGTTCCACGTAAGCCATGATGCCAAACTCTTCTGCCGCCGGTTCCATCTCTGAGCTTACTTCTTTGGCAAGGACTCTCCTATCCCCACCGATGACCCCTTTTCCCATCTTCAACCCTCCTCCTCTTCATGGACACCCTGCTCTAGTCTTCTGCCTGCTCTGGATCTCTTTATTGCTAGTTGCTGACGGGACATCAACCATCTCGACTTCACCACACCGTGTTCCAATTCCAACCTCTCTCCTTCCGAACGCTCTGCTCTCCCCTCCCTCCGCACCAATCCCAACCTCACTATAAAACCCGCTGATAAGAGGGGAGCTGTTGTAGTCTGGCGTACTGACCTCTCCCTGGCTGAGGCACAGCAGCAACTCTCTGATACCTCCTCTTATTTACCCCTTGATCATGATCCCACTAAGGAGCACCAGGCCACTGTCTCCTATACCATCACCAACCTTATCAGCTCTGGGGATCTCCCATCCACTGCCACCAACATCATAGTTCCCACACCCCGCACTTCCTGTTTCTACCTCCTACCCAAGATCCACAAATCTGCCTGTCCAGGTAGACCCATTGTCTCAGCTTGCTCCTGCCCCACCAAATTCATTTCTGCATATCTTGACACTGTTTTATCCCCCTTTGTTCAATCCCTTCCTACCTATGTTCGTGACACTTCTCACGCTTTGAACTTTTTCAATAATTTTAAGTTCCCTGGCCCCCACTGCCTTATTTTCACCATGGATGTCCAGACCCTATATACCTCCATCCCCCACCAGGAAGGTCTCAAAGCTCTCCACTTCTTTTTGGATTCCAGACCTAACCAATTCCCCCTACCACTACTCTCCTCTGTCTAGCGGAATTAGTTCTTACTCTCAATAATTTTTCCTTTGGCTCCTTCCACTTCCTTCAAACCAAAGGTGTAGCCATGGGCACCCGCATGGGTCCCAGTTATGCCTGCCGTTTTGCTGCCTTTGTGGAACAGTCCATGTTCCAAACCTATACGGGTATCCGTCCCCCTCTTTTCCTTCGCTACATCGATGACTGCATTGGCGCTGCCTCCTGCACGCATGCTGAGCTCATTGATTTCATTAACTTTGCCTCCAACTTTCAACCTGTCCTCAAATTTACCTGGTCTATTTCTGACACCTCCCTCCCCTTTCTTGATCTTTCTGTCTCCATCTCTGGAGACGGCCTATCTACTGATATCTACCATACGCCTACAGACTCTCAAAGCTACCTGGACTAATACTCTTCCCACCCGGTCACTTGCAAAAATGCTATCTCCTTCTCACAATTCCTCCGTCTCCGCCGCATCTGCTCTCAGGATGAGGCTTTTCATTCCGGGACGAAGGAGGTGTCTTCCTTTTTTAAACAAAGGGGCTTCCCTTCTTCCACCATGAACTCTGCTCTCAAACGCATCTCTCTCATTTCCCGCACATCTGCCCTCACCCCATCCGCCCACCAGCCGACTCAGTATAGGGTCCCCCTTGTCCTTACCTACCACCCCACCAGCCTCCGGATCCAATGTATAACTCTCCGTAACTTCTGTCACCTGCAACGGGATCCCACTAACAAGCACATCTTTCCCTCCCCCCCCCCCCCCACTCCCCCCGGTTCTGCTTTCCGCAGGAATCGCTCCCTATGCGACTTCCTTGTCCATTATTCCCCCCATCCCTTCCCACCGATCTCCCTCCTGGCAGTTATCCTTGCAAACGGAACAAGTGCTACCCATGCCCTTACACTGCCTCCCTCACCACCATTTTCACCTGTGAGTCGGCTGGTGTGGTATACTGCGTCCGGTGCTCCTGGTGTTGCCTTTTATATATTGGTGAGATCCGACGCAGACTGGGAGACCGTTTCGCTGAAAACCTACGCTCGGTCCGCCAGAGAAAGCAGGATCTCCCAGTGGCCACGCATTTTAATTCCACGACCCATTCCCATTCTGATATGTCTATCCATGGCCTCCTCTACTGTCAAGATGAAGCCACACTCAGGTTGGAGGAACAACACCTTACATACCGGCTGGGTAGCCTCCAACCTGATGGCATGAACATTGACTTCTCTAACTACTGTTAATGCCCCTCCTCCCCTTCTTACCCCATCCCTGATATATTTACTTTTTTTTTGTTTTTTTTCCCCTCCCCTTTTTTTTCCTTTCTGTCTCTGCCCATCACTCTGCCTGTTCTCCATCTCCCTCTGGGTCCCCTCCCCCTTTCTATCTCCCTAGGCCTCCCGTCCCATGACCCTTTCCCTTCTCCAGCTCTGTATCCCTTTTGCCAATCACCTTTCTGGCTCTCAGCTTCATCCCACCCCCTCTGGTCTTCTCCTATCATTTTGCATTTTCCCCTCCCCCTCATACTTTCAAATCTCTTACTAAATTTCCTTTCAGTTAGTCCTAACGAAGGGTCTCGGCCCGAAACGTTGACATTGCTTCTCCCTGTATGTGCTGCCTGGCCTGCTGCGTTCCACCAGTATTTTGTGTGTGTTGCTTGAATTTCCAGCATCTGCAGATTTCCTCATGTCTGCAATGATTTTTCCTGCATACAACTCCTGCAATGATGGTAGATGCAGCCAATGACCCTTTCTGCTGATTTGACCATTCACTGTATTTTGTATATCGTGAAAGGATGCTGCACCAAACCAGACAGTTATGGCCAATGTGAGGATGCTCTTTATAATGGTTTGTTGAAGCACACCAGTATGTTCTGGGAAAGGTGGAATTTTATCAACTGCAGCAAGTACATCCTCTGATGAGGCTTCTTGTTGATGAAGGAGATATGGTTCTTTCACATGAGGTCCTGCTCAGGAACCTGAATGTTGAAACGGTGCTAACTGGAAAGCTGTTGATCGTGAGAGGATGGAAAGGAGGAGTCAACATGAATCTCCATGGTTGTGAGGGCAGTCAGCTTCAAGCTGTTGTGATTGCACCAGGATACTAGCTTCTTCACTTCCTGGTGGTACTTGGATTCATGACCTCTGGTGATTGGTTCAGTGACACTGCTGTCATCCGCAAACTTTATCAGTTTAACTGATGAATCACTGAATATGATGTCTAGAAAAAGAGGAGAGTGGAGATAACTTACCCCTGTGATGCCCCCTGTACTAAGTGAGCAGGATATCAAGAACACATACTATGACCTATAATATAACTAATGAGTTGCAGAGAAACGTATCATCAGTCACAAGATGAAGGTGGCTCTGGAAAGAGATCCATCTCAGGTCAAGGGTGAGGAATGGACTCCATCTAACTCCTGCCCACCCTTACTGCCTTATATAAAAATATTTATCTTTTATTTAGCCAGTTATCTGGTAAAAACATTATCTGCATGTGATGTTTTCATAAACTGCATTGAACAGGTTACTATGGACAATGCTGTTTCTTCTGATTTATACTGCACCCTCAGTCAAATCAACAGAAGGCTTCCTGAGCCTGGAGGGATTGTTTCTCTAAAGTACAAGTTAAAGGTTAACAATAAACATCTTGACTCTTAGGCATTTTCTTCTGCTGTGGTAAAAAGATGAGTTTAACAAAAAACATCCTGATCCTAGGTAGTGAATATCCAGCACACTAATTAAGTGAATTAGCATTTTACGTTATGATATCAGTGAGCTCAGTTGTACTGGCAAATACTTGCAGTAACTTACATAATGTAAACAATAGATACATCCCAACAAGAAATTCATTTTATTGGGAGCTTCTACCATCCACAGTTAAATTTAAAAAAATTAAAATATAGCATCAATATTGAAGAAAAAATGTGTAAGCTCACTGGGAAAGTTGGAGGTCCGATGTCTGCAAGTCTAATGGAGGCTGAAAGGCTGGAGGCAGCCTGTCCTGGGGTTGGAGGACTGTATGTACGTGTGAGTGGGTAGGTGGATGTGAGGGAGGAAAGGAGCTTGTTGCTGTTGTTCTGCCGAACATTTGGCATGCTATATTGCCTCGGGAGAGCCTGACAACACTTGTGGGCTGCTTTCAGTACACCTTTAATGCAAATGATGCATTTCACTGAATATTTTGATGTACACGTGAAAAATAAATGAATCTGAATCTAATTATTCGAAGATAGATGACAGATCAGAAAATTGGAAATAAATCACAGTTACTAGCAATGAATGACCGAACAATTCAATAGGAAGGAAAATAAGAGTATGAAAAAGTTTATCAGAAATAGAATTTTAAAAAGTTAAGCTTCTATGGATATTTGTACAAAAATGAGTAATCTTTGTAAAGAAAGGAATTGTAATGAACAGCAAAGACATAGCAGTTGAATGAAACAGCTGTGTTGCAATGCATTTCACAGTCTATAATACTATCCTATAAATAGAGAATTGTAAGAGAGCAAGGAACTCTGGAAAATTACCATCATCAGGGCAATGCTACCAGGGAAATTGTTGGAGCCAATTTTGATCAGTCCTCAGATCCTGACAATTTTCATCTTCGGTCTTAAAAGATTTATATATTTGATGTTTGATTTTAATTTCCCAAAATGATTAGATTTGAAAAATGTTTCCTTAAATTGGAAGGTAGCAAAGTACACTCGTTAATTCAAAAAATGAGTCAGAAAACAGGAAACCCACTGGCCAATTAGTTTAACAACTGTGATTGAAAAGTGTATGAAGCTATTACTTAAATCTAAAAAGTACTAAAAACACCACCAGAGCACTTTGGGATATTCAAGATAGTGAAGCAAAGTCAGCATAGTGTTGTGAAAAGGAAACTGTGTCGATTAATTTATTGGAATTATTTTAAAATGTAGTACATGTACACCATAGCTAGATTTCCAGAAATCATTTGATAAGGTGAAACTTTAAAAGTTTCTGCAAAAAGCTCACGCTGTAGGAAGTAACAAAATGTTATGAATTGCACATTGACAATCATTATATTTTCAAAGAAGGATCAAATTCTTTCCTGGCATAACGAATAAACTTTTCTCGGGCTTCCAGCCAGTTTTAGGTATTAACTAAAACCGACCGAGATTAAGTCGGCAGTTTGTTATCAAACATCAGTTACAATTGATACCTGTACCTGGCTGGAAGCCCAAGAACAGATTATTCATTCATTATGTGTTTGTTTATTTTTTCTTACCACTTTTATTTTTGATAAGATGTATTGTGGGGATAATTTTTTTCAGCTTTTAGTAAGTGATTTAGATGAAGGCAGTGAAGAAAGGGATTCTAAATTTGCTGATCACAAAGTGAAGTGCAAGGTGAAAGGCTGAAATTTTCCTTTTTCAATATGAAAATAAAATAAGCAAATGGCATAAATAGTGAGTATCTACAAAACTTTAAGAGTTGGAGGGATTTGTGTAACCCTAACGTGTAAGCCCGAAGATGTAATGTTAGAAAGCACCACCTATGGAGGGATGAAAATGAGGGTTACCAAATTAATAAAAATAACTTGAAAAAGTAACTATGTGAGAAAGAGGCGCGCTGACAAGGCATGGAGAAGCAACAGAAATGCAGCAAACTGTAGAAAACTAACTAAAGATATAAACTATTAAAAGTCATGATAGTAGTGAGTATCTCTACTCGACTTACTGGAAAACCTCAGGGTGAAACCCCTGGAGGAGACACAATATTGATAAAAGATTTATTGAAGCTATGGTTATAACGAGACAATATCAGCAGAGAATAGTGTCCAGGATCTCTACTGTGTAATAAGGAATTAGTAGTGTTAAATCATACCAAAGGGATTTGGTCAAGTTTTTTTGTGTAAGTATTGTGAATCGACTTTCTGTAGATGACTCACCATTTCATCCTATGAACCAAGAAACAAGATGGCGAGCAACCCAAGATCAAAGAACCAGCGTGGGAACAAAATGTTTCATGACGTAGAGCATTTAATATTGTTGGGTGTATATGTTTATTTTTTATTCAAAGGATCTCAATTTGATTTTCTGGAAGAACTAAGGCTTTGATAAGTTACTGAACGAGATTAACTTTGTTTAAAAGTTGTGATGTTGGGAATTTGTCATGAAAGGTGTTGAGCTGTAAATATATATATTTTGGGGTTGAATTTCAATTTGTAGACATACTGACCTGAAACTGAAACTGAGGTTAACCATAATACTAAAATACAGCAATTCAGTTAGTTTCCTAACTAACTAGGAATAAGCAAAAAGGCAAATGTTGCCTGTAAAAATTTAAATAGAGAATAAGACTAAGTCTAATTAGTTGGAGAATTTGGAGTAATACAGATTATTCTTTTTTTTTGTAATTTATTTTTTTATTGAAGTTCATCATCAAACAAACATTTCCGTAAGATGTATTTCAGACATTGCACATATATATCATATAATCATATATATCACAAATCTCCACAAAGTATTTATCTGAGGTATACACTTATAGAAAAGAGTGGAAAGAAAAAAACAAGCAAAAGGAAAGAACTATGTACAAGTAGGGAGTGATTTTTTTTTACAACAGATTCATTGATTTGTGAGAATAAAATCAGGCCTATGAGGCATTATGTAGTTAAACCATTTTTCCCAGTATGAATCAAATTGTTCCAGCTTATGGTTAACAGATGGTTTAACAGTCCTTAAATCTAGCATCCAACTTATTTGGTGTAAAATCAGAATCATATGCATACCATTTAAGAATTGCAATACCTCCCTCTAGATTATATTCTTTTATAGTAGTTTTCCATATTTTAAGAGTCAATTTCACCCATGGGTTGTCAATAGTATTTATGTACCTTTGCAGGTTGTTATCAGCCAAAATTGCTTGTATGGGGATGGGAAGTACCCACTCCGCAATGTTTTTCCATTGAGCGGGTATCGACTTGCAATTTCTCTTGGTGGGCTATAGTAATATGAAAGTAATTGGGTTTTATCTATGTTGATCTTGTATCCTGATAATTGACCATAGTGTTCAAAGGATTGCATCAATTTAGGTAAAGAGTATGTTGGTTGCCCTAGATAGATCAAAATGTCATCCACGTAACAAGCCAATTTATGCTCTGTCCCTTTAATAGTAATTCCCCTGATATCTTCATTTTGTCCGATGTATTGAGCTAATGGTTCCAGATATAACGCAAAGAGTAGTGGTGACCCTGCACAACCCTGTCTCATGCTCCTTTCTAGGGTAAGACTATTTGACTTCTATAAGACTATTTGATAAATATCCATTGATTTTAATCCTAGCAGTAGGATTGTCATATAGTGTCTGTATAGTTTTAATAATTGTGTCTTGGAAACCAAATCTATGTAAAACTCTGTAAAGAAAATTCCAATTAACTGAATCAAATGCTTTTTCAGCATCCATGCTTATCACTATTGCTTCGATTTTATTTTTTTGTATATGATCCATAATGTGAAGTGTCCTTCGTATATTGTCTTGAGTCTGGCGTTGTTGTATAAAACCTGTCTGATCATTACGTATCATTATGGGTAGAAACTCCTCTAATCGTTTGGCCATGATGGAGGTAAATAACCTATAATCTACATTAAGAATGGATATTGGTCTAAATGACTCGCATTCCATTTTATCCTTGCCTTCGTTCGGTATAGCTGAGATTATCACTTCCTTCCTACTGGGTAATATTTGTGCCTTTTTTAGAGCCCAGTTCAGTGTGGGGAGTAGAACAGGAATTAACTCATTTTTAAATTCTTTGTACCACTCTGCCGTTTACCCATCTGATTCTGGTGACTTGCTTAATTTAAGCCTTGCTTAATTGCAGCTTTTAATTCAACTTCAGTTATGTCAGCAGTTATCCTTCTATTTTGTTCTTCGCTTAAAGTGGGTAACTCTGGAGAATTCAAGAAGGTGTCAATTTGGTTATGCTTCCCCCTAGAACTTTGGAATATAGCGTTTTGTAAAACACTTCAAAAGCTTCTTGAATTTCACTTAGCTTATTTTTTATCATTTTCATTCTTGAGTCCCTAATTCTATGAATTGTATTTTCTGGTATCTTTTTTTTCAGTTTCCATGCCAGTATTTTCATAGATTACGATCCACTTTCATAATGTCTCTGTTTCAGAAACATTACGCTTTTTCCTGATTTATTGCGTAGCCATATTATTTATTTCATTCCTAATTCTTTTAATTTCCCCAAATGTATCCTGTGCCAAATTCAATTTGTGTTTTTTCTCTAGTTCCTTCAGCTTATTTTGTAATTCCTCTTTATTTTTTTCTTATATGAAGATATCGCTATAATTTTCCCTCTTAAGACCGCCTTCAGAGTATCCCATACAATGGGAGGTGAAACCTCTGCATTATCATTAAATTCTAAGTAGAGACCAATTTCTTTTTTAATTTGTTCCGTAAAGTATGGATCATTGAGTAGACTTGAATTTAGTTTTCAAATAGTATTCTTTGGTTTTAGGTCAAAATCAACAGATAAATATATAGGTGCATGGTCACTTACATCTATTGTCCCAATTCCACAGGTTTTTATTTTGTCTTTGTCTTTTCCAAATGTTATGAAATAGTCTATTCTTGTATATACAGAATGTGGAGCAGAATAATGAGTGTAATCCCTTCTGTCAGGGAAAAGGTCCCTCCATATATCAATTAAACCAACATCCTCAAAAAATGTATTAACTTTCTTATGTAAAGATTTTGTTTCATAGGTTTTTCTATTGGAAGAGTCTAAGTTTGGTTGTAATTGTAAATTTAAGTCTCCCCCACATATCAGGAGACCTGTTTCCGTTACCATATTATCAGTAATTTTCTGAAAGAAACCAATATCACTTCCCGGGGGTGCATATATATTCAATAGAGTAACTGAATTGCCATCTATATTCCCCCTTACCAGAATATATCTGCCTTCTTTATCTCCCATTTTGAATATTTTTTCAAAATTTAGCTTACTTGAGATAAGAATAGCAACTCCTCTCCTATGTCCTGATCTATATGAGGAGAAAAACAGACTAGTGAAGCCCATTCTCTTTAGTTTATTAGGCTCATAATCACTTAAATGAGTTTCCTGTAAATATACTATATGGGCTTGTTCTTTTTTTCATTTTGGATAAAATTCTCTTACGTTTGATTGGATTTTATAACCCATTTACATTTTAAAAAATGAATTTTACCTTGTCCTTAGCCATCTGTATTTATCTGTCAATGTATCATTGAAATCAGAATAAAACTTAATCGATCTACTGCCTGAACAAATAAGAACCAAGAAACTCAAATAATAACAAAAATGACAATGAATGTGTGATTCCAAGACTGAGGTCTCTAGTAAATGGCCCTGCGTTGAGCTAGAGGAAATGTCTAGCTGTGGGGGATAACCCCTCCTATTTGTGAGCTGAGGGCCCCCATTGCAGTATTCCATAAAAGTCAGTGAACAAATCCATTACACAGAAAAGATTTCCCTGTGTACTCCTACTATATATCTCTATACACATACACATATATGCTCACATATACATATATATATATATATATATTCTCATTTTGGTGGGGAAAAGGGAGTAAGTGAGAGAATAAAGAATAATAACTAAGTAATATAAAATCCACATTATAGTAAGTATTTCTCGAGATAGGTATATCACCGTGTACATTTGCTTCTGTTTAGCTTCTCAACATTTTTAAAGTTAGCCAAACCTTATGGCTCTACTGAAGGGGGTGAGCACTGTCTTTGGAAAACTCCCAGTCTCTTCCTGATATGTTTCTCTCGGCCTCCTCCCGTCTCCTGCATTCTCGTTTCTCGCACTATTTCCCAAGCCAAGCGGGACAATTCCTCAGCCAGGCTTCCTTTCGTTTTGGTCACGCTGATGGGTAACCCTCTGGCCTTCATGTCTGTAGTCCCCTCTTCCACTGTCTGGTATAACCGTGTCCCGTTGTCATAAAACACTCGAAGTTTAGCAGGGTACGGAGTTTGAAATATAATCTTATTTTGATTTAATACTCACTTTACTTCAGAGTATTCTTTGCATTTCTGGAGGACCGCGAGGGGGGGTAATCTTGGTCGAAATATATTAATTTATCCTCTAAAAACACTCTCTTCTTACCCCAGGCCCTTTGTAGAATCTCCGCCTTGGTGCTGTACTGAAGGAATTTAATTATTATTGAGCGTGGCTTTCTATCCTGGGTAGGTTTTGGGACTAACGCGCAGTGGGCTCTTTCGACTTCCAGCTTCATAGCTGGGGGAAGATCCAGTGCGTCTTGCAGTAACTTCCGACAAACTCCATCATAGACTCCTCCATCATCTGCTCCTCCGGAACGTTGTAGATTCTGATATTTTTCCACCATGATCTTCCCTCCAAGTCAAGCAGTTTACCTTCTTAGTGATGTATTATTTTTATTGTCTTGCTCAGTATCCATTCCACGTTTTGAACGCGATCTTCCACCTTCTCAATTCGAGTCTCTGCCACCGCTATTTTTTGATCAACGCTGGCGAGCTCTGCCTTAATATCATGGAGCTGCTGCTCTATTTCTTTCCAGAACTCCCTTATCTCTTTCAGGATTTTGAAGATATTCACTGCTTCGTCTGAACGAGGCCCAGCGGCCGCCTCGCTAGCACACGGTCGGGTCGGAGAGCCACTCGCTGCACTCTTCTTGGACGCAGGCTCCGCTGTGTCACTTTTTTTATTTCCATTTCTTCTCCCCATTCTTGCCCCTCTTCTCAGTTCAAATATTTTTCAAAAAATATTATATTTGAGGCTTGATACGCGTTTTTCCAGAGGAGCTAGTGACTTAAGTTGCCATTCTCGACGATGACGTCACCGGAAACCTTTCTCTAAATTCTTACTGGATGTTTTCGGATTGCAGGTTTTTAATTCACCCCCAAAACTTGATAGAGCACACAGATCATTAAAGTCTAAACCACTGAAAGAGTTAAAACCACGTCATGTTATTCTGTGGTTTCACTATGTGAGTACGAAGGACCGCTTATTTCGAATTGCTCGTTGTAAAGGAATTATTGAATATCAGAATCTCAAGTTTCGTTTGGTTCACGATTATTGCCCCAAGTTAATGCAAGAAAGAGTGCGTTTTAAAGAAGTCATGTCACAATGTTATCAAAGGAATCTTTGACCCGCTCTGCTGCATCCCGCTTGCTTAAGAGTGGTCTTACCCGATAAATCGTTTAAATGGTTCAAATCAGTGGAAGCTGCAAAACAATTTCTCGAAGAGCGCTCGGATGTTTAATCAATTTTCCGTTTCTATATATCTGTATACATCGGGTGTGTTAGTTAATAATTAGCTTATTTAGTCGGACATTTTAAGTTTGTGAAACCATGGGCTGATGTTTTGGATATTTTGTTTGGGCTCACGTCTGTTTTATATTAAAGATTTCTTCCTTTTCCTTTATTATTTTACACTTTTGTTTTTAATTGTTCGTTTCAGAAAATTATTAAGACTTTTACATGGTGATTAATTACTATGAAGAATGTACTCTGCTTTATTTTTAAGAGCTTGTTTTTTAAAATGGTCTACAAAGGTTTTTTTCACTTGCTCTGTGTTTGGCATCCTTTTCATAAAATTGACAATGGGAGTTTTCTTTCTCGTAAAATTTGGAGACTTTCCATCAAGAAAGATGGGGGTTGGGCAGGTCTTAGATAGCTTCCTGGCTGTCTGTTTGCCAGGTTTCTTGGCTTTGGGGGAGGGGCAGAGTTTTCTGTTACTCTAGGTATTTTCATTTGGGCTGTCTTGAAACTACAAAAATGGCTCTATTGTCGTAACTTCCAGTTACTCTTTAAACTTTTTTCCTCTTCCTGGTTCATGAGTTTCCTCTGCAACTTGGTTAACCCTTTAAATACCATATGGTTTATTTAAGGAAAATGGATAAGATTATTAATTTTGTTTCATGGAACACAAATGGTTTGAATCATCCAATTAAACGGAAGAAGATTTTTAAGGCTTTTCATAGATTCAATGCTCAGATTATACTTTGCGCTGGAGACTCATGTGAGGAAGGAGGATAATCAGCATTTTTTTTTGGTTTTGGAAAGGTCAACAGTTTCACTCTAATTCTTGGACCAAAGTGAAGGGTGTTTCCATTTTTATAGAACCTTCAATCTCATTTGTTTATTATGACATAATTTCAGATCCATTTGGTAGATTTCTATTAATTACTGGTTTACTTTATAACCAAAAAAGTAGTTCTGGCTAATGTTTATGCACCTAATACCGACTATCCTGATTTTTTTAGGCAGCTATTATATCTGTTACCAGTTTAAATCAATATAAGTTAATAATGGATGTAGATTTTAATTGTTGTTTGAATCCTATGTTGGATAGGTCTGCACCCAATCAGGTACCTCCAAATAAATCTGCAACTTTTATTAATTCCTTCTTAGTTGACATGGGAATTTTAGAAATTTGGAGTTTTCTACATCCCAATGATAAAGAATTCTCCTTTTTTCCCATGTTTATCACAATTACTTTAGAATCGATTACTTTTTTATTGACTCTCGTTTAGTTTCGTCCGTCACTACCTGTGAGTCTGATGCAATCACCATTTCCGACCATGCACCTCTGAAATTATCAATTAAATTGAGTGATATAACTTTTAGTACTAGACAATGGCGGTTCAACTCTTTTCCTCCAGGATTTAAATTTTGTTAATTTTATTGAAGAACAGTTTGCATTTTTCTTTTCATCTAATTCAACGGAAGAAATTTCCAGTGGGATATTAAAGCATATATCAGTGGACAAATTATTTCATGTTCCGCTGGATTGAAAAAATGAATTAATAATGAGATACGTGCATTGGCTGATAAGATTAAAGATATTGATAAAAAATATTCTATTGCTCCCAATTTGGAGCTTTATAAAGAGAGAGTTGAACTTCAGATGCAGCATAGTTTGTTATTAACATCTCCGATTGAAAGCCAATTATTTAAATCTAGGAATCATTCTATATACATGGTGATAAATCGAATAAATTGTTGGCTAATCAATTGAAAGCAGCTTTGGCAAAACATCAAATTAATAAAGTTCGTAGACAGGATGGTGTCTTGACAGTTAGTCATGATGAAATTAACAAATCCTTTCAAGAATTTTATACTAATTTATATCAATCAGAATTTCCTGATGATACTACTATAATGAATGAATTTTTAAGGAAACTAAATTTTCCAGAATTACCAGTTGATGAACATTTAGTATTAGATGCACCCATTACTGAAGAGGAAATAAAGAAGGCAATTTTTTCGATAAATTCAAGTAAAGCACCTGGCTAAGCTGAATTTTTAAAAACCTTTTCAGATTTACTCTCTCCCTGGTTATGTAAAGTTTTTAAAGCTGCTTTATTAGTAGGTAAATTACCACAATCCTTTTATGAAGCATCAATGTCCTTAATTCCTAAAAAAGATAAAGATCCCACTGAATGTATATCATATAGGCCCATATATTTGTTGAATGTGGATTTTAAAATCTTTTCCAAAATATTAGCAATTAGATTAGAGAAGGTATTGCCTCAGATTATTTCTGAGGATCAGACAGGATTTATTTTAAAAAATTTATTCACATTTTAGTTTTAGGCATTTAATGAACATTGTATACACTACTTCATCTAATACTTCAGAATGTGTTATTTCACTTGACGCTGAGAAGGCGTTTGATAGACTTGAATGGGAATATTTATCTAATATACATGAGAAATTTAATTTCAGTTCAAAATTTATATCTTGGATTAAACTGTTATATCATACACCCTTCGCTGCCGTATTTACCAATAATCAGAGATCCCCTTTTATTAGGCTTTTTCGAGGTACTAGACAGGGCTACCCTTTAAATCCTTTATTATTTGATATTGCCCTGGAGACCTTGGCAATTGCTATTCGTGATTCACCTGATATATTTGGCATTAATCATGGGACGGGATGCATAAAATATCATTATATGCAGATGACCTGTTATTATATGTTTCTAACCCAGAGAAATCCATTCCTGCAGTAATAACTCTACTTGCCCAGTTTAGTAGTTTTTCTGGGTATAAATTCAATCTTGATAAGAGTATACTTTTCCCATTAAATATGCAAATCCCTATTTATAGACAATCACCATTTAGATTGGCTACTGATTATTTTACTTATTTGGGGGTTAAAATTACTAAGAAGTATAAGGATATATTAAAAGTTAATTTTTTACCTTTAATTGATCATGCTAAACAACTGTTTACTAAATGGTCCCCACTGTCCTTATCTTTGATCGGTAGAATTAATGCTATTAAGATGTTCATTTTACCTAAATTTCTGTATCTATTTCAGGCAGTATCAATTTTTATTCCTAAATCTATTTTTTGATACTATCGATTCTAACATTTCTTCATATATATGGCAATATAGAAATCCCAGGTTAAGTAAGAAATATTTACAGAAATCAAAAAAGGAAGGCGGTTTGGCTTTGCCAAATCTTAGATTTTATTATTGGGCAATTAATAAACGATATTTACCATTTTGGACACAAGAGTTGGATGAAACTCAATGTCCACGATGGATGAACCTCGAGCAGGAGTCTGTACAGGGGTTTTCACTGGCTTCTATTCTAGGAGCTGTGCTTCCCTTTGTATTTACTAAACTGAATAAACAAATGATAAATCCAATAGTTAAACATACAATTTGAATATGGTTTCAATTTTGTAAATATTTGGATTGAATACATTTATCCTGTCAAGCTCTATTATATCTAACTTTTTCTTCCAACCATCTGGAATTGATCAAGCCTTTTTGTTATGGAAAACAAAAGGAATAACATGCTTTTGTGATTTATTTATGGATGATTGTTTTATGTCTTTTGAACAGTTGTCTAATAAATATAATTTGCCTAGATAACACTTTTTCAGATATTTACAGATTAGAAACTTTCTGAATGCTACTTTACCTACCTTTCCAAAATCACATCCAATCAAGGTTACAGAAATTTTTGGGGGTTTAAACCCCTTTCAGAAGAGTTTATTAGCAATTACTTATGATTTAATTATGGAAATACTTCTAGATACTTCTGATAAAATTAAGAATGATTGGGACAGAGAACTTCAAATATCTTTATCTACAGAGAAATGGGAGAAAATTCTTAAACTAGTTAATACTTCTTCAATGTGTGTCAGATACGCTTTGATACAATTTAAGGTGGTTCATAGGGCTTATTTGTTCAAGGACAAGTTAGCACATTTTTACTGTCATATAAACCCTGTTTGTGATTGATGTAATTCTGAAGCAGCTTCTTTGACACATATGTTCTGGTGCTGCCCTCTGTTAAGAAAATATTGGAAAGATATTTTCGATATTATTTCAGCAGTTCTGTGTGTTGATTTACAACCTCATCCTATTCTGCAATCTTTGGACTACCAGTGATAGACTCTAGTCACTTATCCTCATCAGCTTGTCGTTTAATTGCTTTCGTGACATTAATAACCAGAAGATCCATTTTATTTAAATGGAATGATTCCAACCCACCTATCACATTTCAATGGTTTTCCCAAACGATTGCATGTTTAAATTTGGAAAAGATTAGGAGCAGTACTATGGACCCCTGGGTTAAATTTGAAGAAACTTGGAAGCCATTTATTCAATATTTTCATATGATGTAAGTTGACCCTTACTGAATCATTTCTTCAGTAGTTTTTTTATGTATAGCGGAGTGGAGTTAACGACAAAATATAATTTTGCATATATATTTTGCAAATATATTAAAATATAATTCTAATATAATAATGCTGCATCCACAAAGGAAACAGCATTATGAAGGACCCCATGCACCCCTCATACAATCTCTTCTCCCTCCTGCCATCTGGGAAAAGGCTCCGAAGCATTTGGGCTCTCACGACCAGACTATGTAACAGTTTCTTCCCCCAAGCTATCAGACTCCTCAATACCCGAAGCCTGGACTGACACCTTGCCCTATTGTCCTGTTTATTATTTATTGTAATGCCTGCACTGTTTTTGTGCACTTTATGCAGTCCTGTGTAGGTCTGTAGTCTAGTGTAGCTTCCTCTCTGGTTTTTTTTACGTAATTCAGTCTAGTTTTTGTACTGTGTCATGTAACACCATGGTCCTGAAAAAGGTTGTCTCATTTTTACTATGTACTGTACCATCCGTTATGGTCGAAATGACAATAAAAGTGACTTGACTTGACTTGACTTGACTTTTAACCGATGAATTATGGCAGCCCAATCTTTGTTTTTTAGGTTAGTTTGTTTTTTGTTTGTGTTTTTTTTTCTTTTTCACTTTTCAAATAATTATAATTATCTTATTCATGGTTAATTACTAAGAGATTGGGAGGTTAGACTCCATTTGTTACTTGGAATATGTGTTTCTAAATGTTAACCATTACTAATGTATTCCTGATCTCTATGTATTAGTATTAATATTGTTTATTGGAAACTTAATAAAAAGATTGAAAGCGAAAGAAAGATACCTCCTGTGCTGAATAAAGTGGTCACTTAGTGTATGTCCGTGATCTTCTGCTGCTGTAGCCCATCCACTTCAAAGTTCATAGATTCACTTATGCACATCACCGTTCTAGTGTGTGGGTATTTGAATTACTGCCACCTTCCTGTCAGTTTGAATCAGTATGACTGTTTTCCTCAGATCACTCTCATTAGCAAGGCATTTTTACTCACAGAACTGCTCCTCACTAGATTTTTTGTATTGATTTTTGCACCATTTTCTGTAAATTCTGGAGACTGTGTGCATGAAAATCCCAGAAGATCAGCAGTGTCTCAAACCACCCTGTGGCACAAACTATCATTCCACTACTTCTACTCGTATACCAACTGCCCCATCCTCAGCCCTATCACTCCAGTTCCTATTCCCCTGCCAAATTGGTTTAAACCCTCCCCAACAGCTATAGCAATCCTGCCTACAAGCGCATTGGTTCCCTCTGGGGTTCAGATGTAACCTGTCCCTTTTGTACAGGTCATACCTTCCCCAGAAGAGATCCCAGTGATCCAGAAATCTGAAACCCTGTCCCTGCACCAATTCTCCCGCCACACATTGATCTGCCAAATCATCCTATTCTTACCTCACTGGTATGGGGCACAGGCAAATAAACCAAACCAGAATACTCCATACAGATTCTCTTCTTCTCTTTCTCCTATGGTCCACTCTCCTCTCCTATCAGATTATTTCCTCTCCAGCCCTTTACTTTTCCTACACACCTGGCTTCACCTATCCCTTCCCCTCTGGCATCTTCATATTCTGGCATCTTCCCCCTGCCTTTCCAGTCTTGAAGAAGGGTCTCAGCCCAAAATGTCGATTGTTTATTCATTTCCGTAGGTGCCACTTCACCTGCGAAGTTCCTCCAGTATTTTGTGTGTGTTGCTTGGATTTCCAGCACCTTCAGATTTTCTCATGTTTAGTACTAGAAACTTTCTTACTTACTTAAACTTCCGCCTGTGCTTGGCCAAGCCTATACTCACCTAAGCCTGTTGAGGCAAAGCTGGACCACTCTAACAATGCTCCACTTACACCTGTTTTTCATTATTGACCCTGCACTGATTGCCACACACTGAGAAAAAACCCGAAAGCACTCAAACTCTTTTTCAGTCACACACTGCGTCACCAACAATCAACCTCCTGTGCTGATTGCTGCCTGTCGAGAGAAAAACAATACTAACCTGAGTTATGCAGCTGAAGTGATTGCTAACACATCGTAATCTCCGTGATTCTGTCATTGTGTAACCTGCTGTCACCTATACTTCACAATATAGGCATGGCATCTAACTGATATACAATAATGAAACTCACACCTTATCGCCCTTGCTTTTTTGGAATCAACACCGCTATTTAAAAACAAATCACCTGGTCTGCTTTAGGCTTGTCTTATACATCAACATGCATGATGTTATAGTCTTCTGTTGTCCTAATGCATTCTCCAGGGTCACTTTTGATGGCATTTTGATATGATGCAATTCTTTCCCGAGTCCAACAGCTTACTAAAAACTTTTTGATTTCATGTGGTTTAGTTTATATACAGAACAGGTAACTGAAGGACATATAATTTCACCCCCCTATTGTCTCCTTCAGCTGGTTGCTTAGAAATCCGCTGCTTGAACATTTTATTTACTCTCATTGAGTAATCTTTCAATTGACTTGTACAACTTGTTCTCTCTTGACGCATAATATCTCAATTTTTAGAAAAGTGCTTAGCAATTCAGTATTCAAAATCACACATTTTGCCCAAATTTCATTGTGTCAAGTTCAAATGAAACAATGTTTCTGTATCTTTCATTCTTGAAGGTAAACTAATAAACCTTCCTCTCCCCGCCATGAAAGAGTATTGTATGTAAAGCAACATTCCTTGATGCCCTTCCCTACGGAGGCAGACAACCCCTACCAGTTTCTTTGTTGCAACATTGTAGCAATGTACATGGGAACAGTTGGTCACGTGCTACAGTTCTTAAAGTTGTAACAAAATAAAAACCTGGAGTAATGCTAGTGGAGAACACATCTGAGTACACAGACATCATGGAGCAAATGGCCCGCTGTGTGCAGTACTTTTCAATGTTCTGAGTATGGCACAAAAGGCAGAACGGGAAAAAATGCAAGCAAACTCGTTAGCTTATTGTAATTTTGCAACGTTCCTCCCTCCCCACTAATCGCCAACCAGGTACTTAACCCTGCAAGCAGCTTAAGTGCTGCACCTGCCTATTCACCTCCTCTCTCACCTCCATTCAGGCTCCCAAACAGTCCTTCCAGGTGAGGCAACACCTCACCTGTGAATCTGCTGGAGTCGTTTATTGTGTCCAGTGCTCCCGATACGGCCTCCTCTACATTGGTGAGACCCATCGTAAATCGGCAGACCGTTCCATCGAGCACCTCTGCTCCATCCGCCACAAGTATAACTTCCCAGTCGGCAAATATTTTAATTTCCATTCCGATTCCCTTTCTGATGTGTCAGTCCATGGCCTCCTTTTGTGCAAAGATGGGGCCACACTCAGGGTGGAGGAGCAACACCTTATATTCTATCTTGGTGCCCTCGAAGCTAATGGCATGAATATCGATTTCTCCTTCTGGTAACCAAATTCTACCGCTCCCCCCTTCCTCTAATCCCCAGTCTGACCTCATCTGCCTATTACTTTCCCCTAGGTCCCATCCTCCTTCCCTTTCTCCTGTGATCCATTCTCCTCTCCTATCAGATTCTTTCTTCTCCAGCTCTTGACCTTTCCCACCACCTGGTTTCACCTATCACCTTCCAGTTATCTTCTTTCACCTCCCCCCCACCCAACTTTTTACTCTGTTATCTTCCCCCTTCCTTCTCAGTCCTGAAGAAGGGTTTCAGTCTGAAGCATTGATTGTTAGTTTATTTCCATAAATGCTGCCTAACCTGCTGAACTCCTCCAGCATTCTGTGTGAGTCAGCTGAAATATGCTGTCGGGGTGGGTTTGGGAAGTGGTGTCATTTTTACAGGCACACAGCAATGAAGGAATCAGCAGAAATCCTTGTAAAGGATACAAGGAATTTCAGCTATGAGGGAAATTTGGAAAAATTAGGTTTGCACTTGAACAAATACATTTAAGTTGAAGATCTAACCAAAGCTCAATGTAAATTTATTAATTCAAAGTACATAATTGTCACCTTGAGATTAATTTCGGACCTGACTCTGCTTTTCAAGACAGTGAGAGCTATCGATAGAAGAAATGTAACCTTTGGTGGCCCAAGTTAATATATTTAGTTATTGGTATAGAATCTAGAGGAGATGAGGAGAATTTTGTTGGCGTTTGAAATGGCCTACCTGACAAACTGATAGAAAATACTTCCCCTTCAAACATTTGTGGAATAGGGAGGGTACTTCTGCATTGAGAGGTGTAGGTAACGCACAATGTGGAACTGAACATGAACTAAGTAACTAACAGAGGCAAGACAAATGGTCTCCTCTTTATCTATAATTTTGTTATTGAACCGGGGTGGGGGGGGGGGGTTGTGGAATCCTCCTTAAGCTAGCTTTAATGCACACATCTGGTAAATGGATGCTGCATTGCTGGGAATTTTGTGTAAAAGGCTGAATCTTATTTACTGTAATTGCATCCTACTAATGCGAGGTCAATAAGGATCAGACAGCATTTTAAATTATAGTTGATGCTTTCCCAGCAATAGTCATTGCAAAATTAACCTTGTAGAATATTAATTATAAATATGCTTTCCATAGACCACTGCAGAATTAGATTGGAATTACAACATTTGAATAATAAGGATACATTGTGCTAAGAAAAATTCTTGGATTTTGAAATCATAGATTTGTGGCACAGGAGAAGAAAATTCAGCCTTTTTGGCTCATATTGGCTCTGAGGAAAGGAATTTCACCTGTTCTATTTCCCCATTTTCTCCTGGTAGCTATTGAACTAAACATATGATGCTTAATAAATAATCAAAATTTATCAGCCCCATCTCAAGAGTCTATTTACGTGCATGTCAGGAGTAGCAGTAGGAAGGAGCTACTCAAAAGATTTTCCACTGAAATATAAATACAGTAGTCATAAACACACACAATTTTACAGATACCAGAAATCCAGAGCAACAGACACAAAACACTGGAGGAACTCAGCAGGTCAGGCAGCATCTCTGGAAATGAATAAACAGTCATTTAATTCATTTTCATACTTATAATGAAATACTTATAATTTGATACAGAAGATACAGCTACCTATCCCACATGGGTGAATGAATTACCTTTGACGAATTGCATCACTGATAACCATATTTGCTGCCTAATGCAAAACAGTAAGGTTTATTCTTAAATCACTCATTGGCTTCTCAGCTGCTTTCTGTGTTTCCTAGCAATTGAATATGTTTGTCTTTCATCCGGACCCCTGTCCCAGACAAAAATTGAGACTGCATGTGTGCCTTTTGTATTGTCGACAATTCTGTGCTCCACATTCAGTTAACCCTTTAATTTCTATTTGGAAGAATTGGCTTGTCATCATTATATTCCACTTTTATTCTTTCTAGAAACCATTGTGACCATATTTTCTTGCTAGCACTATATATCCTAAAACCATTACAACCCAAGCTATTGCTAAGGCAATTGACTACCTGCAGTATATATTAAATACAATTCTAATCTGGGTTGAATATGAACTGTCAGTCCCCTATTTTAAAATCCTTCCTATCATATTTTATCATAGATTTTCATTTTTTTTGCTTGCTTTCACCTCTGCTTCCTGTCCACTTGATCCACAAAATAATGCATTGTCCGACTACCTTCTAAAAATCACTCTTCAGTTAGAGCCCTTGTATTTACAATTTGATGAGGGATAGGAGCTTCTTTCTGTGGTTCATATTTGTGGGTTAGCTTGGATCTTGTCTGTGGCAATGTTGAAAACTTGATATCCATAATATATGTAGATCATGTGGAATCACTTCAAAGTCAGTGGCAAGAAGGGTGTAGATCAACAACTGGAGTCTGCAATATTACACAAGTCCCTCGTAAATACATGCTCCTGTAATCATGCTGATAAGGTATCTGCAATCGCTCTTATACCCAAGCTGAGTACAGTGATACCATTTGTTAGCAATTTCTAGCATGCACCCATTCACTCAGTTGCACCTGCATTCATTCATACCTCATCTCATTCCCCCACGCTGGGTAACAATTCCCTATAAGAATCAAAACTACTCTTCATTGCATGCTACCAGTGATAGGCCATGCACCACTTTTATCTTCTGTCTGGCAAATGAACCAATGAGGCAATATTCCAGAGATTTGCTTCCCTTCAGACTAGACCATTCTTTTATATCTGCTAGAGCAATGTTAGATACAGCTGCTTGGATGGCTAGTATTATGTACATTACTGTGCAGTGCACTCTTGACCCAATGGATATGCCTTTATCATTAAAGATATAGGCTTTCATGGCATTGAGTTTTTGGCCATATCTCTGTGACTGGTACTCTTATTACAGGTGGTCACCCCCTCTCTACCTCCACTGCTTTGATTTGCACGGGTTTGTGCTACTAGTGAACAACAATCCATTGACTATAAATACTGCAAAGTGTCACCTGCCCTGTTTTACTCCTCTGTATTTCCTCATGTTGCTTCTGCTGCTTTACCAATAACACCTGTAGATAAGGACTCGTACATCCTCGGGTAACTGGACACAGTAGCCAGAGTACAGCCTTACGGTGTATATTAATACAATTGTTCAGTTTAGATAAATAGTACTAGCCCACTCAAGTCAACTCAAGTCACTTTTTATTGTCATTTCGACCATAACTGCTGGTACAGTACACAGTAAAAATGAGACAATATTTTTCAGGTGCATGGTGCTACATGAAACATTACAAAAACTACACTGAACTACGTACAAACAACACAGAAAAAAACTACACTAGACTACCCAGGACTGCATAAAGTGCACAAAACAGTGCAGGCATTACAATAAATAATCAACAAGACAATAGGGAAAGTAGAGGCAGTAAGTTGATGTCAGTCCAGACTCTGGGTATTGAGGAGTCTGATGGCTTGGGGGAAGAAACTGTTACATAGTCTCTGTGGTCCAGACGTCACAATTTGTCAGGATTGTCCCTAAAAGTCATGGTATGCTACAATTGTTTGGAGTGTGGATCTACCATTGCAGTTACAATCAGGTACACCAGTTAAAAGAAAATCAAAGCACACCTGAACTCTTGTAATGGAGTATAAGAAATAAGGTGGATGATCTTGTTGCACTATTATAAATTGTCAGGTATGATGTTGTGGCCATCACTGAATCGTGGCTGAAGGATGGTTGTAGTTGGGAGCTGAATGTTCAAGGTTACACATTGTATTGGAGGGATAGGAAGGTAGGCAGAGAGAGTGGCATGGCTCTACTGGTAAAGAATAGCATCAAAGTAAAAAGAGGTGACATAGGATTGGAAGATGTTGAATCCGTGTGGGTTGAGTTAAGAAACTGCAGGCCACCTGTTACGAACCCCGTAACTGGGTGTGTTACCAGCAAAGATAGAAGTGTCTGTTGGAGTCTGGTGATACTATTTTCCAACAATATTTATTAGCAAAAATATAGAAAATAATATCAATGCAAATATACAGATAATATACGTCAGCAATACTAAACCTAAAAGTGCGGGTATAATAATAATCAATAAGAAACAAGCTCTATCGTTGTCTAGGGGATAATGAATCGTCAGATGGAAATATAAAGTTCAGTTCAGTTCATGCAGGCTGCGGTAGTTGTTGGTCGCTGTGTTTCAATTGTTGGAGAGAGAGAGAGAGAGAATGTGTGAACAGTAACAGCTATTATCTTGCCATCCTTCCTTTATGATGTTGATCCGTCGATGCGTTGTTGTTATGGCCATTCACATATGACCCCTCCATCCTTTAGCTAGACCGTTCCTCCGTGGTGGACTCGTCACTCAGGCAGGGGTGGATACACACACAAGCTCCCACCGGTCTCACTATAAACACCGTGAGTTAAAATTTACCGACCCTTCGTTCGGTCTCCGATGTCCCACACTGTCTCATGGGTTTCTCCTGCTCATTAGCGTTTCTCCTGGTGCGTCTGAGGGGTGTTACCTCAGACCTTACTTTTATCTCCACTCACGGGGTCTCAGGTGTCAATCAGGTTGAGATGATGTAACCATCAAGCCAGCCCACTCTGGTTGCCCCCTGAGGGGTTTCAATGAATAGAACAGTACTAAGTAAACAATCCTTCTCCAAAAGACAATAGCAGTAATCAATGGTTCCACTCTTCTTTTGTTAGCTGTGTCTCTCTCTCATTAACTTTCATGAGCTGTTATCAATAACAACTGCCCTGGCAGATTTCCTTTTGTCTCTCTTACTTCCTTGTTAGCAGCATCAAAATAGTAGCAATTTGCGATTCTCCAAAAGGGGGAGGGGCATGGGCAACTCTGCACCCTTCTGCCCATCAGAGTTGTTCATCCTTCGTAACACACCCAACAGTAGCTGCAGTGTGGATCATAGATTACAACAGGAAATAGAAAAGGCATTTCACAGGGCAATGTTATTGTTGATAATGGACCTCAAGAAAGTGAGTTTGTTGAATGCCTTAGAGATGGCTTTTTAGAACAGTTTGTCGTTGAGCCTACTGGGGATCAGCTATACTGGATTGATGTTATGTAATGAACCGGAGGGGATTAGGGAGCTTAAGGTACTATAACCCTGAGGAACCAGTGATCACAACATGATTGAGTTCAACTT
Source organism: Hemitrygon akajei (assembly GCF_048418815.1). Lineage (NCBI taxonomy): Eukaryota > Metazoa > Chordata > Chondrichthyes > Myliobatiformes > Dasyatidae > Hemitrygon > Hemitrygon akajei. Next base: position 38,245,308 of record NC_133128.1, read on the forward strand.
GAAATTTGATAGGGAGAAATTAAAGTCTGAGTTAGCAGTATTTCAGTGGCAGAGGTTTGAGAGAGGAGTTGGCCAAAGTAACTTGGAAGGAGATGCTGGCAGGGATGACAGCAGAGCAACAATGGTGTGAGTTTCTGGAAAAAATGAAGAAGGTGCAGGATAGATGTATTCCAAAAACAAAGAAATACTCAAATGGCAAAATAGTACAGCTGTGGCTTATAGGGAAGTCAAAGCAAATGTAAAAGCTAAAGAAAGAGCATACAACAAAGCAAAAAAATTAGTGGTGAGACAGAGGTTTGGGAAGCATTTAAACACCTACAGTGAACAACAAAAAGAATCATTCTGAGGGAAGAGATAAAATATGAAAGCAAGCTAGCAAACAATATCAAAGAGGATAGGAAAAGCTTTTTCAAGTATGTAAAAAATAAAGGAGAGATGAAGGTTCCGCACCTTTCAAGGTTCCGCACGGAAGGTTCAATGGTTAGGTATTAATATTGAAGTAGTAAAATGGATTCAACAGTGGCTGGATGGGAGACGCCAGAGAGTAGTGATGGATAACTGTTTGTCAGGTTGGAGGCCAGTGACTAGTGGTGTGCCTCATGGATCTGTACTGGGTCCAATGTTGTTTGTCATATACATTAATGATCTGGATGATGGGGTGGTAAATTGGATTAATAAGTATGCAGATGATACTAAGGTAGCTGGCGTTGTGGATAATGAACAAACACAAGGAAATCTGCAGATGCTGGAAATTCAAACAACACACACAAAATGCTGGTGGAACACAGCAGGCCAGGCAGCATCTATAAGGAGAAGCACTGTCGATGTTTTGGGCTGAGACCCTTCATCAGGACTAACTGAAAGGAAAGATAGTAAGAGATTTGAAAGTAGTGGGGGGGGGGGAATGCGAAATGATAGGAAAAGACCAGAGGGAGTGGGATGAAGCTAAGAGCTGGAAAGGTGATTGGCGAAAGTGATACAGAGCTGGAGAAGGGAAAGGATCATGGGACGGGAGGCCTCGGGAGAAAGGAAGGGGGGGAAGCACCAGAGGGAGATGGAAAACAGGCAGAGTGATGGGCAGAGAGTGTTTTCCTTCCCCCTTTCTTTCTCCCGAGACCTCCCGTCCCATGATCCTTTCCCTTCTCTAGCTCTGTATCACTTTCGCCAATCACCTTTCCAGCTCTTAGCTTCATCCCACCCCCTCCGGTCTTCTCCTATCATTTTGCATTTCTCCCTCCCCCCACTACTTTCAAATCTCTTACTATCTTTCCTTTCAGTTAGTCCTGATGAAGGGTCTCAGCCCGAAACGTCGACAGTGCTTCTCCTTATAGATGCTGCCTGGCCTGCTGTGTTCCACCAGCATTTTGTGTCTGTTGTGGATAATAAAATAAGTTTTCAAAGTTTGCAGAGAGATTTAGGCCAGTTAGAAGAGTGCGCTGAGTGATGGCAGATGGAGTTTAATGCTGATAAGTGTGAGGTGCTACATTTTGGTAGGAATAATCCAAATAGGACATACATGGTAAATAGTAGGGCATTGAAGAATGCAGTAGAACAGAGTGATCTAGGAATAATGGTGCATAGTTCCCTGAAGGTGGAATCTCATGTGGATAGGGTGGTGAAAAAAGTTTTTGGTATGTTGGCCTTTATAAATCGGAGCATTGAATATCGGAGTTGGATGTGATGTTAAAATTGTACAAGGTATTGGTAAGGCCGAATTTGGAGTATTGTGTACAGTTCTGGTCACCGAATTATAGGAAAGATGTCAACAAAATAGAGAGAGTACAGAGAAGATTTATTAGAATGTTACCTGGGTTTCAGCACCTAAGTTACAAGGAAAGATTGAACAAATTAGGTCTTTATTCTTTGGAGCATAGAAAGTTGAGGGGAGACTTGATAGAGATATTTAAAATTATGAGGAGAATTGATAGAGTTGACATGGATAGGCTTTTTCCCATTGAGAGCAGGGGAGATTCAAACAAGAGGACATGAGTTGAGACTTAGGGGGAAAAAGTTTAAGGGTAACATGAGGGGGAATTTCTTTACTCAGAGAGTGGTAGCTGTGTGGAACGAGCTTCCAGTAGAAGTGGTAGAGGCAAGTTCAATATTGTCATTTAAAGCAAAATTGGATAGGTATATGGACACGAAAGGAATGGAGGGTTATGGGCTGAGTGCAGGTCAGTGGGATTAGGTGAGAGTAAGCATTCGGCACAGACTAGAAGGGCCGAGATGGCCTGTTTCAGTGCAGTAATTGTTATATGGTTATATGGAATGTGGATATAGAACCGCAAGAAAATGAGGCTGGAAAAATAATATCAGGGAACAAGGAAATGTCAGATGAACTATCTGAGTACTTTGCATCAGTCTTCACCGTGGAAGACAGTAGCACAGTGCCAGATGTTGAAGTGGGTGAGGGAAGAGAATTGAGTGCAGTTACTATTTCAAGGGAGGAGGTGCTTAAAATACTGACAGACCTAAGGGTAAATAAGTCACCCGGACCAGATGAACTGCACCGTAGGGTTCTGAAAGAGGTAGCAGCAGAGATCGTGGAGGCATTAGTAAATATCTTTCAAAAATCATTGGACTCTGGCAGAGTGCCAGAGGACTGGAAAATTACAAATGTCACTCCACTCTTTAAGAAAGGAGGAAGGCAGCAGAAAGGAAATTATAGACCAGTTAGCCTGACCTCAGTAGTTGGGAGGATGTTAGAGTCAATTGCTAAGGATGAGTTGCTGGAGTACTTGGTGACACAGGACAAGATAGGACAAAGTCAGCATGGTTTCCTTCAGGGAAAATCCTGCCAGATGAACCTGTTGGAATTCTTTGAGGAGATTACAAGTTGAATAGATAAAGGGGATGCAATGGATGTTGTATACTTGGACTTTCAGAAGGCCTTTGACAAGGTGCCACAAATGAGGCTGTTTACCAAGTTAGGAGCCCATGGTATTATAGGGAAGTTACTAAGATGGTTAGAGCATTGGCTGATTAGAAGAAGGCAGTGAGTGGGAATAAAAGGACCCTTGTCTGGTTGGTTACCAGTGACTAGTGGTGTTCCTCAGGGGTCAGTGTTGAGACCACTTCCTTTTTATGCTGTATATAAATGATTTAGATGATAAAATAGAAGGCTTTGTTGCCAAGTTTGCAGATGATATGATGATTTGTGGAGGGGCAGATAGTGTTGAGGAAACAGGCAGGATGCAGAAGGACATAGACAGACTAGGAGAATGGACAAGATAGTGGCAAATGAAATATAATGTTGGAAAATGAATGGTCATACACTTTGGTAGTAGAAATAAATGTGTGAACTATTTTCCAAATGGGGAGAAAAACCAAAAATCTGAGATGAAAAGGGCCTTGGGAGTCCTTGTGCAGAACACCCTAAAGGTGAACTTGCAGTTTGAGTCGGTGGTGTGGAAGGCAAATGCAACATTAGCATTCATTTCAAGAGCTCCAGAATACAAGAGCTGGGATGTGATACTGAGGCTTTATAAGGCACTGGTGAGGCCTCACTTGAGTACTGTGAACAGTTTTGGGCTCCTCATCTTGGAAGAGATGTGCTGGCATTGGAGAGGGTCCAGAGGAGGTTCACAAGGATGATTCCAGGATACGAGGAATGTCCCCAGCCCCTTGGTATGCAACATCTCATATACCATCTGGGTAGTCTCCAGCACCTTGGTATGAACATCGAATTCTCCAACTTCTGCTAATTCCCTCCCTCTCCCTTCCCCCATCCCACTTTCACTCTGCACTTCTTCTAGCTGCCTATCACCTCTCATGACTCTGCCTTCCTCTACTACCCATAGTGCTTTCCCCTTAGAATCCTTCTTTACTTCTCCTGCCTATCCCCTCCCTTCTTCCCCTCCCTCACCCTTGATCTTTCCTCTGATTGGTTTTCCACCCTCTCCCCACCTTCTTTATAGGGCCCTGCCCCCTCCTTCTTTAGTACTGACGAAGGGTTTCGACCCGAAACGTTGACTTCTTTTTTCAACAGATGCTGCCCGACCTGCTGAGTTCATCCAGCTTTTTTGTACGTCTTGATCTGACCACAGCATCTGCAGTGTACTTTGTGTTTACAAGGAATGTTTGATGGCTCTGGGTCTGTACTCACTGGAATTTAGAAGGATGATGGGTAATCTCATTGAAACCTTTCAAATGTTGAAAGGACTAGACAGAGTAGATGTGGAAAGGATGTTTCCCACGTGGGAGAGTCTAGGACAAGAGGACACAGCCTCAGGATAGAGAGGCACATCCATTCAAAACAGAGATGCAAAGAAATTTCTTTGGCCAGAGGGTGGTGAATTTGTGGAATTTGTTTCCACGTGCAGCTGCGGAGGCCAGGTTGTTGGGTGTATTTAAGGCAGAGATTGATAGGTTCTTGACTGGACATGGCATCAAAGGGTACGGGGAGACAGCTGGGAAATGGCATTGAGGAGGAGGGAAAAAGGATTAGCTATGATTAAATGGCCGAGCAGACTCAATGGGCCAAATGGCTTAATTCTGCTCCTATGTCTTATGGTCGTAAAGATCAGTTATGCAACTGTCTATGTTTTCCTCTGCACTTGGGCCCACCTGATCTACATCTCTCCTGGTAGTTCATTGGGTAAAAGTACTGAAGCTTTCTATAGCTTCTCCAGTTCAACGCAGCCTGATGATAGATCGGCCTATTGTGCGGCTTGTGGGCTCCCATTATGTTGACAAGTTACTATGATGCCACTAGCAGGACCACGTGGTCTACTGACTTTCACACCTGTGGTGTTTCTAGTCTCACTGAAGCTGAAGTGGGTCCTCGTTTGTTAAAGGTTACTTTCATTGTAGTGTTCTTGCAACAGTTGATCAAAATGTGAATGGAGAGTGACCGTCCCCAGATGCGGTTCTGAGCTCAGTGTTTGAACAAGTCGAGGGTACTCAGCAGCAAATGGAAGCAGGAATTCTCAGTGTTCCATACCATGTAACTGAGATGAGTAGTGTCCACCTACACTTCTTCATAGGCTTCATCCCAAATGTGGTGCACCCCCTTTCCCACACCATACTGGGGTGTAGACTTGCATTAGACACTTGGGCCTAATTGGTAAAATTAATTAGTTAGATCAGCTGAGCCTCCTGAAAAACAGTCATAGTTCTCAATCCATACAGGCGTTTGAGAAGACAAATGCTCACCTCATCCCTGCTAGGAATCCTTGGGCCCCATCTCAGCCTTTTCTTCTCTCTAAGCAAGGATCATCCATCTGAAGTCTTCCAGTCATTTTCTGGCCAAATGCCACATTGTTTTAATGGTCGGGTAACTATATCCTATTAACCTTAGGAATATCTTGTTTGGCCACTGTCATGCTGTCGTCACCGATCTTTTGAAATTAGGAGTATGTCCCTGCTGCCACTGCTAGTTGGCCAAATACCTACACAGGTGCAGAGAGATAATATCAAACCAGTTCTGGGATGATATGTAAGATAGAGAAACAGTGAGATTTGTTGACAAGATAATGCAAATGCCTTTATGATGCAAAAGAGATTCAAAGCTTGAAAAGGAATACTGCAAATACTTCTGGTTCTGACAACAAAGAATATGGAGGCTTTGGAAAGGGTGAAGAAGAATTTCACCACAATGTTATCTGGACAAACTTGAAGTGTTTACTCTGAAATGTCAGAGTTTCCAGGGTGATGTGATAGAGGTTTAAGAAAACCATAAGAAGCATAGATAGGGTAGATACACGGATCTTTATCTGCAGAACAGAAATGTCAAGTTGTAAGCTTTAATGTAAGGTGTAGGAAAGTTGAACAGAGATTTGAGGGTGAGGGTTTTTATAAACAGAGTGGTAGGTGCCTGGAATGTGCTTCCAGAGGAGGTAGTGGAAGCAGATACAACAGCAATGCTTAAGAGGCATTTAGACAGATACACGAGTAAGCCAGAAATCAGAGGGATAGAGTACAAGAAAAGAGGATTAGTTAATGGACCCCGTGGTCACTGCAGACCTGAGGTCCTGTTCCTGTACTGTATTTTTCTATGACAGGGGCCTTGACCAGATCAGATTTGCTTCACACATCATAAAGGCCATTCAGCTCAACCAATGATTCGTACAAAACTTTACAACTCAGAACATAGCTTCTGTGTCCATGTTTTTACAGTTTACCTGAACTTCCTCCCACAGTTCCTTACCTACTGTCAGGGTAACTCTCGATTCTCTGCTCATTCACAAGCTTGTCCAGGCTCTCTTTAAATATAATGATACACCAGCCGTACTCTATAGCAGATTTCACTGTCACACTATTCATTGGGTGAAGAAGTTCCCTATGATCCCTCTCTTGGATGTCTTGGTAACTATCTGGTATTCATGGCCTCTCACTACACTATTCCCCATAAGCCATGATGGCAGCAGGCTGTTTCAATCAGAGCATGACAGGAAGGTGTCTGATTTTCTACTCAACATCTTCAGTGGAAGCTGACACAGAGGCCCTCAGATGGTGCACAATGGTTGTGTCCTCAGATGTGCTAATGGAGTTGGCAACCATTTCCAAACTGGATGGGGCAGGTCCAAGACCTTTGCAAACTACAGATCATAGCTGGTACTGAATGATTTCTGCTTCTCAATATTGGATATAGGTTTTCAGACCAGCCCAATGATTCATCAAACATTTCACTCTCCCTCCTATCAACCACCGTCAGAGCTTATGTGACTGAAATCCTCACCCAAGCTCTTCCCACACAGTTCTCTAAACACCTGGCAACAAATCTTCCTTCTCTCAGCCCCATCTGCAGGAAACTATTGCTCTCCTACCCTGTCTGCAGCATCCCTAGTCCTTGCGATTTTTTTTCATCACACAGCTCAAAGGAATCTGTTGCTTTCATAGAACGACACTTGATTTGCTAATCTCTGGTAAATGCATCAAATCTCAGTGCAGTCAGCAGAGAATGCTGTAAATCTGTTCCAGAGACAGTAAACCCTTTGCCCAAGACAAGGCTTGAGCATGAAAACAAAAAAAAACCTGCAGATACTGGCAATGTACAGGAAACAGGAAAGTAGGAAGTACTCTGGCCGAACCTGTGGGAAGAGAAACAGAAGCAAAGTTTCAGCCGCACACAGAACGTTATACATTTCAATAAGATCATATGTACAGCTTCCAATGTCACTGAAACTCTCTCTAAATAAGGGAACCAAAACTGTACTCAGTACCCCAGATGTGGCCTCACAAACAACTCTGTGCAACAATTCCGTTTTCCCTTTCAAAAAAAGTCACCTGACCAGGCTAGGATATCTGTTCTGTTTTATAAATGCACTTTGGTGGCAGTAACATTGTGCCGAATCATTAGGTCTTGCAGTTAATTGTTCCCTCACAGGAAGAGAGGCATCTCCTGGTCGTTGCATTGCTGGTATGTCTCTGATGGCAGTTAGCACAGTTCTCCTAGACCTTTAGTTAACCTAGATTGCTGAGTAGGAGGAAGCCTCAGGCTACATGAGAACCTGAAAAAAACTTTAGGGCATAAGAAAACAGGACCTGGACTTGGGCTCCTGATCTCTCAAGCCTATGCCTATTCAGTCTGACTATGGCTGATCCGCCGCAGGTCTAATCTCCTCTTTTGTGACAGTCCCCACAGACCACAGTCCCCCAATCTTCAAAAAGATTATCCACTTTCTCTTTAAGAACCACCAGTGATTTAGCCTCCACAATCTCTATCCACCCCACTTGCACAACATCTGGGACTGTGTACTCCACATTTTAAGAAGGCAAAAGCAAGCAAAATACCTGTTGTCACTGCTCCCTTTCCCTTTTCATCATGTCCTCGCTACTGTTATGACTTGTGGAAGGCTATTTCAAGAGCAAAGAAGTAATTCTGAGCAAAGCTGGAGGCAACATCAGACGCACGTCAACTCTGGCAGGGTTTGCAGATCATTACTTCCTAGAAAGCAAAGCCCAACAGCATGAATGGCAGCAATGCTTCACTACCAAATGAGCTGAATGCCTTTTATGTCTGCTTTGAAAGATCAGCTGTGATGATCCTTGCTGCACCTGGTGACCCTGTGATCTCTGTCTCAGAGATCAATGTCGGGCTCTCTTTAAGGAGGGTGAGCTCTTGCAAGTTGGCAGGCTCCAATGGGGTACACGGAAATCTCTGAAAACTCATGCCAACCACCTAGCAGGAGTGTTCAAGAACATTTTCAACCTCTCACTGCTACAGTCAGAAGTTCCCACCTGCTTCAAACAATTATACCAGTGCCTAAGAAGACTGGTGTGAGCTGCCTTAGAACTCACACATCTATGGTGATGAAATGCTTTGTGATGTTAGTCACAGCTACAATCAATTTCTACCTCAGCAAGGAGCTGGTCCCACTGCAATTTGCCTATTGCCACAATAGGTCTATGGCAGATGCAATCTCAATGGCTCTTCACACAGCCTTAGATCAATACAAACACCTATAACCATATAACAATTACAGCATGGAAACAGGCCATCTCGGCCCTTCTAGTCCATGCTGAACACTTACTCTCACCCAGTCCCACTGGCCCGCACTCAGCACATAACCCTCCATTCATTTCCTGTCCATATACCTATCCAATTTTACTTTAAATGATAATACCGAACCTGCCTCTACCACTTCTACTGGAAGCTCATTCCACACAGCTACCACTCTCTGAGTAAAGAAATTCCCCCTCGTGTTACCCTTAAACTTTTGCCCCCCTAACTGTCAACTCATGTCCTCTTGTTTGAATCTCCCCTGCTCTCAATGGAAAAAGCCTATCCACGTCAACTCTATCTATCCCCCTCATAATTTTAAATACCTCTATCAAGTCCCCCCTCAACCTTCTACGCTCCAAAGTATAAAGATGTAACTTGTTCAACCTTTCCTTGTAACTTAGGTGCTGAAACCCAGGTAACATTCTAGTAAATCTTCTCTGTACTCTCTCTATTTTGTTGACATCTTTCCTATAATTCGGTGACCAGAACTGCACACAATACTTCAAATTCGGCCTTATCAATGCCTTGTACAATTTTAACATTACACCCCAACTCCTATACTCAATGCTTTGATTTATAAAGGCCAGCATACCAAAAGCTTTCTTTACCACCCAATCCACGTGAGATTCCACCTTCAGGGAACTATGCACCGCATTCTTCAATGCCCTACCATTTACCACGTATGTCCTATTTGGATTATTCCCACCAAAATGAAGCACCTCACACTTATCAGCATTAAACTCCATCTGCCATCGCTCAGCCCACTCTTCTAACTGGCCTAAATCTCTCTGCAAACTTTGAAAACCTACTTCATTATCCACAATGCCACCTACCTTAGTATCATTTGCATACTTACTAATCCAATGTACCACCCCATCATCCAGATCATTAATGTATATGACAAACAACATTGGACCCAGTACAGATCCCTGAGGCACACCACTAGTCACCGGCCTCCAACCTGACAAACTGTTATTCACCACTACCCTCTGGCATTTCCCATCCAGCCACTGTTGAATCTATTTTACTACTTCAATATTAATACCTAACGATTGAACCTTCCTAACTAACCTTCCTTGCGGAACCTTGTCAAAGGCCTTACTGAAGTCCATATAGACAACATCTACTGCTTTACCCTCGTCAACTTTCCTCGTAACCTCTTCAATAAATTCAATAAGATTTGTCAAACATGATCTTCTATGCACAAATCCACGCTGACTGTTCCTAATCAGACCCTGTCTATCCAGATAATTATATATACCATCTCTAAGAATACTTTCGGTTAATGTACCCACCACTGATGTCAAATTGACAGGCCTATAATTGCTAGGTTTACTCTTAGAACCCTTTTTAAACCATGGAACCACATGAGCAATACGCCAATCCTCCGGCACCATCCCCGTTTCTAATGACATTTGAAATATTTCTGTCAGAGCCCCTGCTATTTCTACACTAACTTCCCTCAAGGACCTAGGGAATATCCTGTCAGGACCCCGAGATTTATCAACTTTTATATTCCTTAATAGCGCCTGTACTTCCTCCTCTTTAATCGTCATAGTTTCCATAACTTCTCTACTTGTTTCCCTTACCTTATACAATTCAATATCCTTCTCCTTAGTGAATACCAAAGAAGTTCAAAATCTCTCCCATCTCTTTCGGCTCCACACATAGCTGTCCACTCTGATTCTCAAAGGGGCCAATTTTATCCCTCACTATCCTTTTGCTATTAATATAACTGTAGAAACCCTTTGGATTTATTTTCACCTTACTTGCCAAAGCAACCTTGTATCTTCTTTTAGCTTTTCTAATTTCTTTCTAAAGATTCTTTTTACATTCTTTATATTCCTCGAGCACCTCATTTACTCCATGCTGCCTTTATTTATTGTAGATATCTCTCTTTTTCCTAACCAAGCTTCCAATATCCCTTGAAAACCATGGCTTTCTCAAACTTTTAACCTTTCCTTTCAACCTAACAAGAACATAAAGATTCTGTACCCTCAAAATTTCACCTTTAAATGACCTCCATTTCTCTATTACATCCTTCCCATAAAACAAATTGTCCCTATCCACTCCTTCTAAATCCTTTCGCATCTCCTCAAAGTTAGCCTTTCTCCAATCAAAAATCTCAACCCTGGCTCCAGTCCTATCCTTCTCCATAATTATATTGAAACTAAAGGCATTGTGAGCACTGGACCCGAAGCACTCCCCAACACATACCTCCATCACTATTCCATTCCCTAACAGAAGATCCAACACTGCCCCTTCTCTAGTCAGTACCTATATGTATTGCTGCAAAAAACTATCCTGCACATACTTTACAAACTCCAAACCATCCATCCTTTTTACAGTATGGGATTCCCATTCTATGTGTGGAAAATTAAAATCTCCCACAATCACAAATCTGTGCTTACTACAAATATCTACTATCTCCTTGCAAATTTGCTCCTCCAGTTCTCGCTCCCCATTAGGTGGTCTATAATACACCCCTATAAGTGTTACTACACCTTTCCCATTCCTCAATTCCACCCAAATAGCTTTCCTAGACCGGCCCTCTAATCTGTCCTGCCAGAGCACCGCTGTAATATTTTCTCTGACAAGCAATGCAACACCTCCCCCTCTTGTCCCTCCGATTCTATCACACCCTTTATATATAAAAAAGGAAGATATGGCAAGATGGAACCTGATTCCATTTTTCAGTCTCAGTTCAAGGATTGAGTCTATTAAAATGAATATACTGCCCAGACTGTTATATCTCTTTCAGACCCTACCAACAGAGATTAATCAAAATCAATTCAATGAATGGAACAAGATGCTATCAAGGTATATTTGGCAGGGTAAAAGGCCTAGAGTTCATCTCAAAACTTTGCAATTAGCAAAGGTAAAGGGGGGATGGGGCCTACCTTATCTTGGAGATTATTATTTCGCAGCACAGTTGAGAGCTGTGATATGTTGGTGCAACCCATCATATGACGCTCAATGGAAAAACATTGAGGAGCGGGTACTTCCCATCCCATATAAGCAATTTCAGCTGATAACAACCTGCAAAGGTACATAAATATTATTGATAACCCATGGGTGAAATTGACTCCTAAAATATGGAAAACTACTATAAAAGAATATAATCTAGAGGGAGATATTGCAATTCTTAAATGGTGTGCATATGACTCGGATTTTACACCAAATAAATTGGACAGCTAAAGGAATAACAGTTCTTTGCAACATAATGAAAGAAGGAACACTGTTCAGTTTTGAACAATTAAGTTTTGAAATACTTAAAGAGAAACACTTATTAGAAAAACAAGATTTTTATCAGTATTTACAGATGCGACAATATGTTAATAAGATGCTTAAAAAGGTAACCAAGGCAACTACATGCTTGATAGAGCTATTCAGAAAAGCATATATTTTAGATAACGGTAGTAGAATCATTTCAAGCATGTATAAGGGGTTGTCAAATCTTAAAACACATTCGACTTCATACATTAAAACAAAATGGGAGAAGGAAGGAGGGATAATTATATCTGAGGAAGAATGGACAACAATATGGAGGTATCAATGGAAGTGTACCAGTGCACAGAAATGGAGGGCATTTGGATGGAAAAACTTGATAAGATATTTTATTACACCCTCTCAGAAATCCCATTATGATAGTAACCTCCCTGTTTGTTGGAGAAATTGTGGAAATCAAAATGCAAATCATTATCATATTTTTTGGGACTGCCCTGTTATCAAAGACTATTGGAGGGGGATACACAATGCCCTACAAGACATCTTTAAATGCAAAATACCCTTAGAGAGTAAGACCATATATTTTGGATATATATACCTCAAGAATGGTTGAAAAGAGATAAATATTTAATGAATATACTGTTGGTGGCTGGTAAAAAGACTCTTACTAGGAAATGGTTATCACAGGAGAGCCCAGCTTTAAATGCATGGATGGAAATTACAATGGACATTTACAAAATGGAGAAGATAACAACATCTGTTAAACATAAGCTGGAACAACTTGATTCATACTGGGAAAAATGGTTGAACTACAAAATGCTTCACAGGCCTGATTTTATTCTCACAAATCAATGGATATGTTGTTAAAAAAAATCACTCCCTACTTGTACATAGTTTTTTTCCTTTTGCTTGTTTTTTCTTTCCACTCTTTTCTATAAGTGTATCCTCAGATAAGTACTATGTGAAGATTTGTGACATATATGATTATATGATATATATGTACAATGTCTGAAATACATCTTATGGAAATGTTTGTTTGATGAACTTCAATAAAAATAAATTACAAAAAAAGGAAAGGAAAATATGAAATCTGAAAGCAAGGTAGAAAACAGTATCAAAGTGGATGCTAAAAGCATTTTCAAACTTGTGAAAAATAAAAGCAAGGTGAGAGTGGACATAAGACCGCTAGAAAATGAGGCCGGAGAAATAATGGCAGTGGACACTCTGGAAGACACTACAGGGTGCCAGAAATTGATGGGTGTGAGGGAAGAGAAGTGAGTGCAGTTACTATTACAAGGGAGAAGGTGCTTAAAAAGCTCAAAGACCTAAAAGTACACAAGTCACCCAGACCAATTAAACTGTATCGTAGAGTTCTGAGAACGGTAGTGGTAGAGATTGTGGAGGCATTAGTAATGATCTTTCAAAAAAATCATTGGACTCTGGCATGGTGCCAGAGGACTGAAAAAATGCAAATGTCACTCCACTCTTTAAGGAAGGAGGAAAGCAGCAGAAAGTAAATTCTAGACCAGCTACCCTGACCTCAGTGGTTGGGAAGATGTTAGATTCAATTGTTAAGGATGAAGTTAAGAAGTACTTGGTGACACAAAACAAGATAGGACAAACTCAGCATGGTTAGTTAAGGGAAAATCTTGCCTGATAAATATGTTGGAATTCTTTGAGGAGATTACAAGATAGATAAAGAGGATGCAGTCGATTTTGGATTTTCAGAAGGCCTTTGACAAGGTGCCACACACAAGGCTGCTTACCAAGTTAAGAGTCCATGGTATTACAGTAAACTTACTGTCATGGTTAGAACACTGGGTGATTGGTAGGAGGCAGTGAGTGGGAATAAAAGGATCCTTTGCTGGTTGGCTGCCAGTGACTAGTGGTGTTCTGCAGTGGTCAGTGTTGGGATCACTTCTATTTATGCTGTATATCAATGATTTAGATGATAGAATAGATAGTTTTGTTGCCAAATTTGCAGATGATATGAAGATTGGTGGAGGGGCAGGTAGTGTTGAGGAAACAGGAAGGCTGCAGGAAGACTTTGACAGATTAGGAGAATGGGCAAGAAAGTGGCAAATGAAATACAATGTTGGAAAATGCATGGTGGTGCACTTTGGTAGAAGAAACAAATGTGCAGGCTACTTTCTAAATGGGGAGAAAATCCAAACATCTGAGCTGCAAAGGGACTTGAGAGTCCTTGTGCAAGAACACCATAAAGCTTGATGCAGCTAGAGTCAATGTGGAGTAAGGCAAATGCCATGTTAGCATTCACTTCAAGAGGCCTAGAATACGAGAACAGGGATGTGATGCTGAAGTTTTATAAAATGCTGGTGAGGACTCACCTTGAGTGTTGTGGCAGTTTTGGGCTCCTCATCTAAGAACAGATGTGCTGGCATTGGAGACAATTCAGACGAGGTTCACAAGGATGATTCTGGAAATGAAGGGGTTATCATACGTGGGATATTTGATAGCTCTGGGTCTGTACTCGCTGGAATTTAGAAGGATGAGGGGGAATCCCATTGAACCTTTCAAATGTTGAAAAGCCTGGACAGAGTAGAGGTGGAAAGAATACTTCCTATGGTGAAGGAGTCTAGGACAAGAGGGCACAGCCTCAGGTTAGAAGGGCGTCCATTTTAAAAAGAGATGCAGAGAATTTTCTTTAGCCAGAGGGTACTGAGTTTGTGGAATTTATTGCTACAGGCAGCTGAGGAAGCCAAGTCGTTTTGTGTACTTAAGGCAGAGCTTTGAGAAGTTCCCGATTGGACATGGCAACAAAGGTTACAGGGAGAAAGCCGGGGAGTGGGCTGAGGAGGGGGAAAGGGATCAGCCATGATTAACTGGCAAAGCAAACTCAATGGGCCAAAGGACCTAATTCTGCTCCTGTGTCTTATGGTCTTATGGACACAGCCTCGGAATACAGGGGTGTCATTTTAGAACAGAGATGAGGAGGAATTTCTTTAGCCAGAGAGTGGAGAATCTGTGGAATTCTTTGCCACGGGCAGCTGTGGAGGCCAAGTCTTTATGTATATTTAAGGCAGAGACAGACAGATTCTTGACTGGTCAGGGCGTGAAGGGATAGGGGAAGAAGGCAGGGGATTGGGGCTGAGGAGAAAATTGGATCAGCTATGATGAAATGGCAGAACAGACTCAATAAGCCAAATGGACTAATTCTGCTCCTGGATCTTATGATCTTATTTGCTTATAGGCACATGGGTCAAAGAGAAATGAAGGGCTGTGTGGGAGAGAAGGTTTAAATTGATGTTGGAGTAGATTAAAAGGGTAACACAACATTATGAGCCAAAGGGCATGTACTGTGCTGGACCTATATTTTCCAGGGTACTTCAGACCTTGGCATAGTTAATGAAGATGTCTTGGAGATAGCCTGCATTACAGCAAAGGAAGTACTGAATGTCTTAAAACACTTGAAGGAAGATCCTGACCAGTTATTTCAAAAAAGACTGGGAAGTTGAGAAGAAATTGTGGAAGCCCTGGAAGAGGGATTGGGGAAATCCACATAACCTACTGACTAAACATTTGTATTTTTAACATTGTCCCCCAACCTTGAACAAATTGATCTGTTGATATCTGCACAAAGGAAATGAGAACTTGTGTTGCGGTTTGTTGGGTTAGAGTGTAAAATTGTTATTTTCTTATATTTGTCTTCTAGTTTAACTTTGCTATGCTTGTTTATTTACTCCATTGCCAATTTATTGGGTACACCTCTAATACAAATATATAATCAACAAATTACGCGGCAGCAACTCATGCATAAAAGCATGCAGACATGGCCAGGAGGTTTAGTTGTTGTTTAGACAAAACAGAATGGGGAAGAAATGTGATCTAAGTAACTGTGTTGGTGCCACACATGGCAGTTTGATATCTCAGAAACTGCTGATCTCCTGGGATTTTCACACACTACACTCTCTAGAGTTTATAGTAAATGGTGCAAAAAAAACACAAAAAATATCCAGTGAGTGGTAGTTTGTGGGTGAAAATGCTGTGTCAATGAGAGAGATCAGAGGAGAATGGCCAGACTGGTTCAAACTGACTGGAAGGGAACAGTAACTCAAATAACCTTGTGCTATAACAGTGGTGTGCAGAAGAGCATCTCTGAATGCACAACGTTTCGAATCACGGAGTGAATGGGCTGCAACAGCAGAAGATCTCAAACATGCACACAGTGGCCACTTTATCAGATCCAGAAGGTACCTAATAACCTAGCATTGAGTGTATTTTTATATAATCACCTATATGTGTGTAAATGTTCAATAAAGCTTCAGTAATTGGAATATAGCTGATTCTGTATTTGGCTGGAAGTTTCCCTGCAGCATCTGTCATGCCACTAAATCAGATTATAGGTTGTTTCTTATCATTGGAATGTGCTTTAGCTTTCTAGTCTGAGCTAGTTTTTAGCATAAGACAACCACAGCTGCTTTGTTCCTTTCTTTCCCTTTGAATTCCTCCACCGTCTCCCTCTCTATCTCTGTCTCACAGCCCCCAGTAATCACAAATCAGGCTTCATTTCCCAATGCTGTCTGTAAGGAGTTTGCACGTTCTCCCCTTGAGCGTGTGGCTCTCCTACAGCTGCTCCGGTTTCCTCTCACATTTCAGATCCATGTGGTTAGGGTCACTGAGTTGTGGGCACACTCCATTATGATGACAGCATGGTGACACTTGCCGGCTGCCCCCAGCACAATCCTTGGACCATGTCAGTCACTGACACAAACAAGACATTTCACTGTATGAAAGCGTAAGTTGATTATCATTATTTTAATCATTATGAACATCTAATGAAATAGCTGTAATAACAAAATTTATCTCTCATTCTTGAACCTTCTGAACATCTCCAGATCAAACAACAGAACAACATTTTCATACCTTCTTCTCGAGGCAGCTCGCTAGTGCAACATTTAAATTAACATTTGCCAATGCTCCTCTCTTTAAGAAGAGAGAGAGGCAAAAGACAGGGAAATCTAGGCCAGTTAACCTAATTTCAGTGATTGGCAAAATATTAGAGTTCATTATTGAGGATGAGGTTTTCAGATACTCAGAGATTCAGTATGTGATAAAATAGCCCAATATTAATCAAGTCAAGTCATCAACTTTTATTGTCATTTCGACCATAACTGCTGGTACAGTGCATAGTAAAAATGAGACAACGTGTTTCAGGACCATGGTGTTACATGACACAGTACAAAAAACTAGACCGAGCTACATAATAAAAAAAACGCAGAGAAAGCTACACTAGACTACAGACCTACACTGGACTGCATAAAGTGCACAAAAACAGTGCAGGCATTACAATAAATAATAAACAGGACAATAGGGCAAGGTGTCAGTCCAGGCTTTGGGTATTGAGGAATCTGATAGCTTGGGGCAGAAACGGTTACATAGTCTGGTCATGAGAGCCCGAATGCTTTGGTGCCTTTTCCCAGACGGCAGGAGAGAGAAGAGATTGTATGAGGGGTGCGTGGGGTCCTTCATAATGCTGTTTAATTTGCGGATGCAGCGTGTAGTGTAAATGTCCGTGATGGCAGGAAGAGAGACCCCGATGAACTTCTCAGCTGACCTCACTATCCGCTGCAGGGTCTTGCAATCTGAGATGGTGCAATTTCCGAACCAGGCAGTGATGCAGCTGCTCAGGATGCTCTCAATACAACCCCTGTAGAATGTGATAAGGATGGGGGGGTGGGAGATGGATTTTCCTCAGCCTTCGCAAAAAGTAGAGATGCTGCTGGGCTTTCTTTGCTATGGAGCTGGTGTTGAGGGTCCAGGTGAGATTCTCCGTCAGGTGAACACCAAGAAATTTGGTGCTCTTTACGATCTCTACCGAGGAGCCATCGATGTTCAGTGGGGAGTGGTCGCTCCATACCCTCCTGAGGTCAACAACCATCTCTTTTGTTTTGTTCACATTAAGAGACAGGTTGTTGGCTCTGCACCAGTCCGTTAGCCGCTGCACCTCCTCTCTGTAAGCTGATTGGTCATTCTTGCTAATGAGACCCACCACGGTCATGTCATCGGCAAACTTGATGATATGGTTCGAGCTGTGTGTTCCAGCACAATCGTGGGTCAGCAGAGTGAACAGCAGTGGACTGAGCACGCAACCCTGTGGAGCCCACGTGCTTAGTGTGATGGTGTTGGAGATGCTGCTCCCGATCCGGACTGACTGAGGTCTCCCAGTCAGGAAGTCTAGGATCTAGTTGCAGAGGGAGGTGTTCAGGCCCGGTAGGCTCAGCTTTCCAATCAGTTTCTGATGGATGATTGTGTTGAATGCTGAACTGAAGTCTATGAACAGCATCCGAACGTATGTGTCTTTTTTGTCCAGGTGGGTTAGGGCCAAGTGGAGGGTGGTGGCAATGGCGTCATCTGTTGAGCGGTTGGGACGGTACGCAAACTGCAGGGGGTCCAGTGAGGGGGGCAGCAGGGTCTTGATATGCCTCATGATGAGCCTCTCGAAACACTTCATGATGACGGATGTAAGTGCAACGGGACGGTAGTCATTGACACAGGACACTGAAGACTTCTTCGGCACGGGGACGATGGTGGCGGCCTTGAAGCACGTTGGAATGGTGGCGCTGATCAGGGAGATGTTGAAGATGTCAGTGAGAATATCTGCTAGCTGGTCTGTATATCCTCTGAGCACTCTACCAGGGATGTTGTCTGGTCCAGCAGCCTTCCGTGGGTTGACCCTGCACAGGGTTCTTCTCACATCGACCATGGTGAGACACAGCACCTGGTCATTTGTAGGAGAGGTGGACTTCCTCGCTGCCACGTCATTCTCCACCTCAAACCGGGCGTAGATGTTATTCAGTGCATTTGGGAGGGAGGCATCACCTGCACAGTCAGGTGATGTTGTCTTGTAATTGGTGATGTCCTGGATGCCCTTCCACATGCGCCGCGTGACGCCGCTGTCCTGCGTTGCTGGTTCCCATGGTTAAAATCACCGGCGACAATAAACAGACCATCAGGGTGTGTGTTCCGCAGTTCGCTAATAGCCCCGTACAGTTCACAGAGCGCCTCCTTAGCATTAGCGCTGTGGGGAATGTAAACACCGAATACAAGGACAGAGGTGAATTCCCGTGGCAAATAAAATGGTCTGCATCGAACTGCCACTAACTCCACTAACGATGAGCAGTGTCTGGAAACCAGCACAGTGTTCTTCCACCATTCCGTGTTGATGTAAACACACAAGCCACCACCGCGAGCCTTACCGGAGACAGTTGCATCTCTGTCGTAACGAAACAAAGCTAGCCCGTCTAGCTGGATGGCAGCGTCCGAAATCCCATCAATGAGCCATGTCTCTGTGAAGACATACGCGGAGCAAACTCTGTACTCCCGCCGAGTATTACGTTGGAGTCGGATGTAGTCCATTTTATTGTCCAGGGAGCGGACATTGAAGAGCAGAATGGACGGGAGAGCCGGCCGGCTAGGGTTTGCTTTTAGCCTGGAATGGACCCCTGCCCGTTTGCCTCACTTCTGCTTCCTCGCACATCGCTTTCAACATCTCCATCTCCGGCTACCAGCATCAGGCAAGTCTGAGGAATGTAGGCCCGTTCCCCTCAGCAAGCCGACGTTGCGTAATTCAGCCAGCAGGTCTTTGTGGAGGTTTGTTTTTGAGCGATCTCTGTATTGTAGTAGTATCTGGCGATGGTAGATAGCCGCTCTGTTATCAAACTTCAAATAGAAAATTAAATTAAAGTAATACCAGTGTAGTTTCCTTAAAGGAAAACATTGTCTGACAAATCTGTCGGAATTCTTTGAGGAAGTAACAGGAAGTATAGACAAAGGACAGTCAGTGGATAATTTTTTCTTGAATTTTGAAAGGTTTTTGACAAGATGCCCAGATGAGGCTGCTAAACATGATAAGAGCCCATGGTATTACAGGAGGTCCTGGGTAATGCTATTACCCGAGTAATCAAATTGTCAACAAATAAGCTTTTCTCAGGCTTCCAGCTAGATATGGCCATCGATTTTAAATGACATTTCGATAACAAACTCTGTTTTTCATTGAAACATTGGTTAAAACTGATAACTGCACCCGGCTGTAAGCCCAAGAAGGGTTTATATACATATACACTGGGAAAGCACTAGATCCTTCGTCACATTGTCAAGTTCGTTGATGACACAACAGTGGTGAGACTCTTCACAAACAACAATGAAACTGCCTACGAAGAGGAGGTGGAAGAGCTTGAGGCCTGGTGCAGGCAAATAACCTCTTTCTCAATGTCAACAGGACAAAGGAGATGGTTATCAACTTCAGGAGAACTCGCAACACTCACACCCCTCTTTACATCGGCAGCACAGCAGTGGAAACTGTGAGCAGTTTTAACCTCCTGGGAGTGCACATCTCACACAACTTCTCATGGTCCCAGAAGACATGCCTCACAATCAGGAGAGCTCACAACTGCCTCTACTTTCTGAAGAGGCTGAAGAGAGCTGGACTATGCACATCTATATGCATATCATTCTACAGATGTGCAGTAGAGAGCATCCTAGGATGGTGGATCACTACACAAGGCATAAGCTGCAGTGCAGCAGACAGGAGGGCTGTATGACGGGTAGTCAAAACTGCCTAAGGTATCACCAGCACCAGCCTGCCCACCATCAAGGACATATTTTCAAACACATGCCTGAAAAGGGTCAGTAACATCATGAAGGACCCCGCCCATTTGGACCATTTGCCCCACTCCCATCAGGGAGGAGGCTACATAGCATCTATGCCAGGACCACCAGACTCAAAGAAGAGTTATTTTCCCCAAGCAGTAAAACGGATTTCCACCTCCACCCATTAACCAACCCCCACACCCACCCCAGCAGCACTATATCATTTCCTGTCAGAGTCACCTTATATACGGACACTCCTGTGCCTCGGGTCTCTCTGTGGACATAGAATTAATATATGTATGTAACACTTACCCAACAGGCTGGTATATGTCTAGGGGAAAAGGAGATCCAGCCACTCACCAACCCCACCTCCCGTACACGCAGGTGCTGTGAGAATCAAGTTTATGCCGCGCGCACACACACCATATCAATCTCACACCAGATACCGTTATGGAATACACTTTAAAGATTTTACTAAAAGAGTACTATGCAATACAGTATATATGAAGGAAAAGAAAATAAAGTAAAAGGCGCCAACTTATCAAAGTTCAGTCAGTTTAGTGCACATCGTTGGAGCTCAACCATCGAACCATTCGACCCCTCGTCACTTTCCTCCGACCTCCACGTCCTCGCACCTGGGACCAGCCTGGTGGTCAACCGAGCAGTGTAGCGCACGTCCACCTTCCTCAGCGTCTTCTTCCCGACTCCCCTGAAAAGACCACGAAAACCCCCAAGCTTTGAGCCCCACAAGACAAAATAACATTCCCCCATTGGTTAACAAATGAATACAACCCCGATATCTGCAAGTCTAAAGCTAAACGACTGCGAGAGAAAGCACTTATCATACAAAGAAGCATTCCTTCTCTTAACAGAGAAGCCATTTTGATTAACATACACAGTACATTGTACATGTGTAATTATCTTATATACATTTACTGTCTTTTTATTATTTTTGTGCTCTTCATCTAATTGAGTTTTTATTTGTTTACATATCGTTTTGTTCTCCTCTACGCTCGTGTACTGGAAATGACATTAAACAATCTGGTACTTGAAAGATATTAACATGGATTGAAGATTGGCTGACTGGCACAGAATGGGAATGAGGATCTTTTGTGGCTGGCTGCCAGTGACTGGTGTTGTTTCCCAGGGGTCAGTGCCAGGTCTGCTACTTTTCACATTATACAGTAATGCTTTGGGTGATGAAATTGATGGCTTCATGGCCAAATCTGCAGTCGATACAAAGAAAGTTAGATGCTCACAGATGTTTAAAGAAAGCTAGATGTTCACACATAGAGTGGTGGGTGCGTGGAATGTATTGCCAGCGACGATGGTGCAGGCGGACACAATAAAATCTTTTAAGGGTCTCTTAGATAGGTACATGCAGCTTAGAAAAAATAGAAGGCTATGCACTAGGGAAATTCTGGGCAGTTTCCAGAGTAGGTTACATGGTCGGCACAACATTGTGAGTCGAAGGGCCTGTAATATGCTGTAGATTTCTATGTTTCTACGTTTTTATGTATTAAATTTTATGTCTTTATTACTTACATCCTTCATATACATGAGGAGTAAAAAATCTTTACGTTACATCTCTGTCTATATGTGCAATGTGCAATTTATTATAAATAGAATGCGCCACAGAACAGTCAATATAACATAGAAATACAGTTGTGTCAGCAAGAATCAATTGTCACTGAATTACTACACGGTGAAGCCTCTTCCAGGGATGCCCACCTTGAATAAGATTAAATCTTCCAAGAGGGTTTTTAGCCCCAAACATCGACTGTACTCTTATCCGTAGATGCTGCTAGGCTTGTTGAGTTCCTCCAGCATTTTATGGAGATTCTCTGCAGATTTTCTCCTGTTTACAATATGTTTGAGTTCAGCTTGAAATCTGGTAAGCAGAAAGTCAAGTCTGACTAGTAGTTTTTCAGTGGAGTAATGGAAATTACATTGGTATGAGAGAGGAGTTGGCCAAAGTAAATAAGAAGGAGGTGCTGGCAGGGATGACAGCAGACAAGCAATGGCTTGAGTTTCTGGGGAATATTTGGAATTTAAGATAGATGTATTCCAAAAAAGAAATTCTCAAATGGCAAAATAATACGACCATGGCTGACAAGGGAAGTCAAAGTTAATGTAAAAGCCAAAAAGAAGGCCATTCAACAAAGCAAAAATTAATGCAAAGACAGAGGATTGGGAAACCTTTAAAACCCTACAGAAAGCTACTTAAAGAATCATTAGAAGGGAAAATATGAAATCTGAAAGCAAGGTAGAAAACAATATCAAAGTGGATACTAAAAGCATTTTCAAATTTGTGAAAAATAAAAGCGAGGTGAGAATGGACATAGGACCGCCAGAAAATAAGGCCAGATAAATAATAACGGTGGACACTCTGGAAGAAACTACAGGGTGCCGGAAATTGACGGGAGTGAGGGAAGAGAAGTGAGTGTGGTTACTATTACAAGGGAGAAGGTGCTCAAAAAGCTCAAAGACCTAAAGGTACACAAGTCACCCAGACTAATTAAACTGTACCGTAGAGTTCTGAAAAAGGTAGTGGTAGAGATTGTGCTGGCATTAGCAATGATCTTTCAAAAAATCTTTGGACTCTGGCATGGTGGCAGAAGACTGAAACAATGCAAATATCACTCCACTCTTTAAGGAAGGAGGAAGGCAGCAGAAAGGAAATTATAGACCAATTAGCCTGACCTCAGTGGTTTGGAAGACGTTGCAGTCAATTGTTCAGGATTTGGTTATAGAGTATTTGGTGACACAGGACAAGATAGGACCAAGTCAGCATGGTTTCCTTCAGGGAAAATCGTGCCTGACGAACCTGTTGGAATTCTTTCAGGATATTACAAGTAGGATTGATAAAAGGGATGCAGTTGTATTGTTGAATATTTGGACTTACAGAAGGCCTTTGACAAGGTGCCACAAATGAAGCTGCTTACGAAGTTAGGAGCCCATGGTATTACAGGAAGGTTACTGGCATGCTTCATGTATTTGGCTGATTGGTAGGAGACAGTGAGTGGGAATAAAAGCATCCTTTTCTGGTTGGCTGCCAGTCACTTGTGGTGTTCCACAGGGGTTGGTGTTGGGACTGCTTCTTTTTATGCTATATATCAATGATTTAGATGATGGAATAGATGACTTTGTTGCCAAGTTTGCAGATGATATGAAGATTAGTAGAGGGACAGGTAGTGTTCAGGAAACAGGTAGGATGCAGATGGACTTAGACAGATTAGGGAAATGGGCAAGAAAGTGGCAAATGAAATACAATGCTGCTCAGAGATAGTGTCACTGCTGCAGAAAAGGAAGAAGTCATGGAGGGGTTGTCTATGGAGTCTCTGTGGGTGGAAGTTAGGAATAGGAAAGGTTCAATAACTCTACTGGGTGTTTTTAACAGACCACCCAATAGTAACAGGGGCATCGAGGAGCAGATAAGCAGACAGATTCTGGAAAGGAGTAGTAATAACAGGGTTGTTGTGGTGGTAGATTTTAGTTTCCCAAATATTGATTGGCATCTCCCCAGAGTGAGGGTTTTAGATGGGGTGGAGTTTGATAGGTGTGTTCAGGAAGTTTTCTTGACACAATATGTAGATAAGCCTACAAGAGGAGAGGCTATATTGATCTGGAATTGAGGAAAGAACCTGGTCAGGTGAAAGGTCTATCAGTGGGAGAACATTTTGGAGATAGTGATTATAATTCTATCTCCTTTACGATAGCATTGGAGAGGGATAGGAACAGACAAGTTAGGGGACTTTTTAATAGGAGTAAGGGGAAATATGAGGCTATCAGGCAGGAAGCTGGAAGCATAAATTGGAAACACATGTTGTCAGGGAAACGTACAGAAGAAATTTGGCAAATGTTCAGGGAATACAGGTGTCTCCCCCTTTACAAAGGTACAGCGTTCCTATGAAACCTTTCTTAAGCCAAAATGGCGTAAAGCGAAGAACCGTCAATTTATATGGGAAAAATCTTCTTAAAAGTGAAAATCATTATTGTAATGCGAAAACAGGTGACTAATGAAGGTCTCTTGTAAAAGCGAAGTGGCATAAAGCGAACATTCGTAAAGCGGGGACACCTGTATTTTTTGTGGGGTTCTGTGTAGATACGTTCTACACAGGATATAAGGTACAGGAAAAGGATGGTATTGTACAGGAAATGTGGTGTACAAAGTCTGTTGTAAATCTAGTCAAGAAGAAAAGAAGAGCTTATGAAAGGTTCAAAAAACTTGGTAATGATAGAGATCTAGAAGATTATAAGGCTAGCAGGAAGGAGCTTTGAATGAAATTAGGAGAGCCAGAAGGACCAATGAGAAGGCCTTGGTGGACGGGATTAAGGAAAACCCCAAGGTATTCTACAAATATGAAGAACAAGAGGATAAGACATAAGAGAATAGGACCAATCAAGTGTGACAGTGGAAAAGTGGGTACGGATCCGGAGGAGATGGAAAAGGTACTTAATGAATATTTTGCTTTAGTATTCACTATGGAGAAGGACCTTGGCGATTGTAGGGATGACTTGCAGCGGACTTGAGCATGTCGATATTAAGGAAGATAATGTGCTGGAGCTTTTGGAAAGCATCAAGTTGGATAAGTCACCGGGACCGGACAGGATGTACCCCAGGCTACTGTGGGAAATGAGGGAGGAGATTGCTGAGCCTCTGGCAATGATATTTGCATCATCAATGAGGATGGGAGAGTTTCCAGAGGATTGAAGGGTTGCAGATTTTGTTCCCTTATTCAAGAAAGGGAGTAGAGATAGTGCAGGAAATTATAGACCAGTAAGTCCTACTTCAGTGGTTGTTAAGTTGATGGAAAAGATCCTGAGATGCAGGATTAATGAACATTTGGAGAGGCAGAATATGATTAGGAATAGTCAACATGGCTTTGTCAAAGGCAGATCATGCCTTACAAGCCTGATTGAAATTTTTGAGAATGTGACTGCACACATTGATGAAGGTAGAGCTGTAGATGTAGTGTATATGGATTTTCGCAAGGCATTTGATAAGGTACCCCATGCAAGGCTTATTAGGAAAGTAAGGAGGCTTGGGATCGAAGGGAACATTGCTTTGTGGATCCAGAACTGGCTTGCCCATAGAAGGCAATGAGTGGTTGTAGGTGGGTCATTTTCTGCATTGAGGTCGGTGTCCAGTGGTGTGACTCAGGGATCTGTCCTGGGACCCCTATTCTTCATGATTTTTATAAATGACATTCTGGAGGAACGTTGTCTCATTTTTTAACTGCATTGCATTTGTGGTTTCTAAATGACAATAAACTGAAACTGAATTGGATGAGGAAATGGAGGGATGGGTTTGTAAATTTGCTGATGACATAAAGGTTGTGGATGTTGTGGATAGTGTGGAGGGCTGTCAGAGGTTACAGCGGGACATTGATAGGATGCAAAACTGGGCTGAGATGCGGCAGATGGAGTTCAACCCAGATAACTGTGAGGTGGTTCAGTTTGGTAGGTCAAATATGATGGCAGAATATCACATCAATGGCAAAACTCTTGGCAGTGTGGAGGATCAGAGGGATCTTGGAGTCTGATTCCATAGGACACTCAAAGCTGCTACGCAGGTTGATTCTGTGGTTAAGAAGGCATATGGAGCATTGGCTTTCATTAGTTCTGTGATTGAGTTTAAGAGCTGAGAGGTAATGTTGCAGCTATATAGGACCCTGGTCAGACCCCACTTGGAGTGCTGTGCTGAATTCTGGTCGTCTCATTACAGGAAGGATGTGGAAACCATAGAAAGGGTGCAGAGGAGAGTTACAAGGATATTGCCTGGATTGGGGAGCATGCCTTATGAGAATAGGTTGAGTGAACTCGGCCTTTTATCCAAGGAGCGACGGAGGATGAGAGGTGACCTGATAGAGGTGTTCAAGAGAATGAAAGGCATTGATTGTGTGGATAGTCAGAGGCTTTTTCCCAGGGCTGGGAAAAACATCCTGAGCAGCTGTATCATTGCCTGGTTTGGAAATTGCACATCTTGGATCACAAGACCCTGCAGCAGATAGTGAGGTCAGCTGAGAAGATCATCGGGGTCTCTCTTCCCGCCGTCATGGACATTTACACTACACGCTGCATCCGCAAAGGATACAGCATTATGAAGGACCCCATGCACCCCTCATACAGTCTCTTCTCCCTCCTGCCATCTGGGAAAAGGCTCCAAAGCATTCGGGCTCTCACGACCAGACTATGTAACAGTTTCTTTCCCCAAGCTATCAGACTCCTCAATACCCAGAGCCTGGACTGACACCTTGTGCTATTGTCCTGTTTATTATTTATTGTAATGCCTGCACTGTTTTGTGCACTTTACACAGTCCTGTGTAGGTCTGTAGTCCAGTGTAGCTTTCTCTGTGTTGTTTTTTTTTACGTAGTTCAATCTAGTTTTTGTACTGTGTCATGTAACACCATGGTCCTGAAAAACGTTGTCTCATTTTTACTATGTACTGTACCAGCAGTTATGGTCGAAATGTCAGTAAAAGTGAGTTGACTTGAAATGGCTAGCAGAAGAGGGCATAGTTTTAAGGTGCTTGGAAGTAGGTACAGAGGAAATGTCAGGGGTACATTTTTTACACAGAGAGTGGTGAGTGCGTGGAATGGGTGCTGTCAGCAGTGGAGGAGGTTTTTTTAGAGATTGCAAAATGGATGGATGGAGTACGATGGGTAAACCTAGGTAATTTCTAAAGTAAGTACATGTTCGGCACAGCTTTGTGGGCCGAAGGGCCTGTATTGTGCTGTAGGTTTTCTATGTTTCTGTGTTGGAAAATGCATGGTCATGTACCTTGGTAGAAGAAATAAATGTGCAGACTATTTTATAAATGGGAGAAAATCCAAAACTCTGAGATACAAAGGGACTTGGAGTCCTAAAGGTTAACTTGCAAGTTGCGTTAGTAGTGAGGAAGGCAAATGCCATGTAAGCATTCATTTCAAGAGGTCTAGAATACAAAAGCAGGGATGTGATGCCGAAGGTTTATAATAATGGTCGCCAACTCGTTGATCGCGATCGACTAGTCGATCTTGGAGACTTTCCCAGTAGATCTCGAAAAAAAAGAAAAATAAATACATAAATACTGTTGAGAGACTGTTTCCGGGTTGTGGGGTTTTAGTTCCGTTCTTTCCGACCAGTGCGCATGCGTGTAGCTCCCCCACCCCCACACTACACAGTGGTCCCCAACCTCCGGGCCGGAGGAAACAATATGAGTCAGCTGCTCCTTTCCTCATTCCCTGTCATGCCCACTGTTGAACTTGAATACACGCGAGGTCATTACCCAAGCGAGTCAGAGATCACTGGTTGGCCTCGGGTAAACGGCTGGTGAGAAGTGCCTATGCTACCGGCCCGGAGTGCGGACAGATGGGCACCGTCTCGGAACCTGTTTAGCCCTCTGAATGTTCGTGGGGAACCCGGTACTAAAATATTCACAGACCTCATTCAGACTCAGGGTTTCATATGCAGCAGAGCAGCTACCTCGCTGCGATCTACTGAAACAAACTTTTGTCGGCCAATAGATCCTACAAGGGGGGCGGGTGCGCATCCGAATGCACTCCTCGCTCGGTCGGTCGGTCGCTCTTTCTCCGGACTGTGATCGCCGCAGCCCCGGTACAGGAACAGACACACCTGACCAAGGCGGCGGGCGAGCGGGCGGGAGGCTGTCTAATGAGGCAATGAAGCCCTCAAAACTGCTTCGGTACCTTGAGTCCAAGCACCCCGCACTGAAAGACAAACCCATTGAGTTTTTTTTCCAGTGGAAAAAACGTGAACAAACGGAACAGGAGCTGAGAGCCGCGTCAACTAAATTGCAGAATAGACTGGACATAAGGAGCGTGCTTCGAGTATTGCTGTATTCCCATCGCGTTTAACACCCACCCCTGCCCCCCCCCCCGTCAGCCGGTCATGAGAATATTGTCAATATTAAACCGGTCTGCGGTGCAAAAGAAATGGGTGGTGACCCCTGGTGTTTATACATTATTTCTACTTCTGGATTGTGGGGTTTTACTTCCGGT
Organism: Hemitrygon akajei; assembly: GCF_048418815.1. Lineage (NCBI taxonomy): Eukaryota > Metazoa > Chordata > Chondrichthyes > Myliobatiformes > Dasyatidae > Hemitrygon > Hemitrygon akajei. The sequence goes on from NC_133128.1 coordinate 38,273,596, forward strand.
CTTTTCTGCCCCAGTGTGCATGCGTGAAACTAATAGATTTGGAGTCGATCTTGCATTCACTATGGCTGAGGCAGGGGATCTTGGGCTTATAAAGGTTGGTGACCATTAGTTTATAAGGCACTAGTGAGGCCTCACCTTGATTTTTTGATTAAATGTTTCCATCATCTAAGAAAAGATTTGCTGGCATTGGAGAGGGTTCAGAGGCGGTTCACAGGATGATTCTGGGAATTAAAAGTTATCATACGAGGAACATTTGACAGCTCTAGGTCTGTACTTGCTGGAATTTAGCAGGATGATGGAGATCTCATTGAAACCTTTCAAATGTTAACAGGCCTAGACAGTGTAGATTTGGAAAGGGTGTTTCCTGTGGTTGGGGAGTCTAGGACAAGAGGGTACAGCCTCAGAACAGAGGGGTATCCATTTGAAATGATGGGAAGAAATTTCTTTAGCCAGAAGGTGGTGAATTCATGGAATTTATTACCAGAAGCAGCTGTGGAGGCCAGATTATTGGGTGTATTTAAGACAGCTTGATAGGTTCTTGATTGGCCACAGCTTCAAAGGTTACATGGAGAAGAACGGGGGCTGCAGCTGAGGAGGGGGAGAAAAAGGATCAACCATGAGACAATGTTGGAAAATGCATGGTCATTCACTTTGGCAGAAGAAATAAATGTGCAGGGTATTTTCTAAACGGGGAGAAAATCTAAAAATATGAGATACAATGGGATTTGGGAATCCTTGTGCAGTAGACCCAAATGGCCCAATTCTTCTCCTATGTCTTACCTCTAGCCAGCTAATGAAGTTGATGTTATCATTTGTTAAGGTACTCACTTGATACCAATTCCATAACCAGATTAAACTGTATTTAAAAATTACTATTGCATAATCTTAACACTCTGGTTCATTTATGGAACTTTAACCTATAACTTTTATCCAATGCAAGGATCACTACATAATTGAGTAATGTACTAACTGCTTACTGCTACCATTAATCGTGTACAATCCTGAGAAAATTGTTGGTTATTTCAGCAACTGTGCTATTAAAAAGTCAGCTCCCCCAATGTTTACTTCAAATACAATGTTCTTTACTGATAATTTTCATCCAATGCCAGTGTCACTAGATAAGGTTACTTCCAACAATGTGCAGTGCAAGTAAGTAAGTTTGATGTCTTATCTGATTTTGCAGTTACATCCTGTTCTCATCTACTATAAAGAAAACTTTGGGTATTATGGCTTTCTTTCATCTCTTATCATAATAGCAGCACTACTTTAATCCTACCTCCATTCAACGACTTATTGAATAATTTATTAACTGCCTACCCCTCCCACTCTGTAAATTAAACCATATCTTATAGCAATTGTCTATAATTCTGAGATAAATTGTGCTTATTTCAGCAACGGCCTTTTTAATAAGTCAACTCCTTCCATGTTTAAGACCATAAGGTATAGGAGTAGAATTAGGCCATTTGGCCCGTTGAGTCTGCTCCACCATTTCATCATGGCTGATGACTATTCCTCTCAGCCCCAATTTCCTGCCTTCTCCCCGTATCCTACATGCCCTGACCAGTGAAGAATCTATCAACCTCTGCCTTAAATATATATAAAGAATTGGCGTTCTCAGCTGCTTGTGACAACAAATTCCACAGATTCATCACTTTCTGGCTAAAGAAATTCCTCATCGAGGGGTTCCGGTGATGTCATGGTCCAGAATGGCAGCATAAGTCAATAGCTCCTCCAGAAAAATGCATATTTTGCCCCGTTAATCCATCAAATATAAGATCTTTCAAAAATATCTGAATTGATAAAGGGGGCAAGAATGAGGAAAAAGAATGGAGATAAAAAAGTGTCACTGTGGAGCCTATGGATGAGATGAAACAGCAACTAAATTATATCAAGTCAGAGCTCACCAACATCAATCAAAAAATAGCGGTGGCAGAGACATGAATTGAGAAGGTGGAAGATCACATGCAAAACATGGAACAGATACTAAGTAAGATGCTAAAAATATTAAATCAACAAGAAAGTAAACTGCTTGACCTGGAGGGAAGATCACAACGGAAAAATATCAGGATATACAATGTTCCCGAAGGAGCGGAGGGTTTGTCCGTGATGGAAATTTACAAAAGTTGCTGCAGGACACGCTACAGATTCCTTTGACTATGGAGCTTGAAACTGAGAGGGCACATCGTGCGCTCGCCCTGTGGCCTACTGGAGACAGAGAAGATAAGCCACGCTCAATAGTAATTAGATTCCTTCAAGACAATACCAAGGCACAGATTCTACAAAAGGCCTGAGGAAAGAAATGGGTGTTTTTGGATGGGAAATTGATATACTTTGATCAAAGTTACCCCCTGGTGGTCCTGCAGAGATGTAAAGAATACTGTGAAGTAAATTGAATATTAAAGCAAGGGAAGCTTAGATTCCAAACCCTGTACCCTGCTAAACTGCGGGTGTTTTATGAAGATGGGATGCAACTATATCGGACAGTGGAAGAGGTGAGTACAGACGTAAAGGCCAGAGAGTTGCCTGTTAGTGGGATCAAACCAAAGGAAAGCCTAGCTGAGCAGTTATCCCGATCTGCTTGGGAAATAGTGAGAGAATTGAGAAAGCAGGGGACGGGAGGAGGGCGAGAAAAGTATATCAGGAAGAGACTGTGAGTTTTCCGAAGACAGCACTCACTCCCTCCAGAAGAGCCGTAAGGTTTGGCTAACTTTAAAAGTGTTGAGAAGCTAAACGGAAGCAAAAATAGATGGTGATATACCTATCTGGAGAAATACTTATTACAATGTGGATTTTATATTACTCAATTATTCATTTTTATTCATTCATTCACTCCTTTTATTCCCACCCAAATGAAAATATATATATGACAGGAATACACTGGGAAGTCTTTTCTGTGTAATGGATATAAATTTGTTCACTTACTTTTATGGGTACTGCAATGGGGGCCCTCAACTCACAGGTTGGAGGGGCTATCCCCCACAACTAGATGTTTCTTATAGCTCAACACAGGGTCATCTACTGGAGACTTCAGCCTTGGAATAACTCCTTCGTTGCCTTTTTTTAATTATTCGCATTTCTTGGTTCTTATTTGTTCAGGGAGTAGATCGATTAAGTTTTATTCTGCTAATTTAAATGATATATTGACAGATAAATACCCATGGCTAAGGACGAAGTAAAATTCATTTTTTAATGTTAATGGGCTATTAAATCCAATCAAATGTAGTAGAATTCTATCCAAGATGAAAAAAGAACAAGCCCATGTAGTATATTTACAGGAAACTCACTTAAGTGATAATGAGTATGGAAAACTAAAGAGAATGGGCTTCACTAATTTGTTTTTCTCCTCATATAAATCAGGACATAGGAGAGAAGTTGCTATTCTTATCTCAAGCAAGCTAAATTTTGAAGAAGTATTTGAAATGGGCGATAAGGAGGGCAGATATATTCTGGTAAGGGGGAATATAGACGGAAATTCAGTTACTCTATTGAATATATATGCACCCCCGGGAAGTGATATTAGTTTCTTTCAGAAAATTACTAATATTATAGTAACAGAAACAGAAGGTCTCCTGATATGTGGGAGAGACTTCAATTTACAATTACAACCAAAGTTAGACTCTTCAAATAGCAAAACCTATGAAACAAAGTCCTTACATAAGAAAGTTAATACACTTTTGAGGGTGTTGGTCTAATTGATATATGGAGGGACCTCTTCCCCAACAGAAGGGATTACACTCATTCTTCTGCCCCCACATTCTGTATATACAAGAATAGACTATTTGGAAAAGACAAAGACAAAATAAACACCTGTGGAATTGGGACAATAGATGTAAGTGACCATGCACCTATATATTTATCTGTTGATTTTGACCTGCAACTAAAGAATACTATTTGGAAACTAAATTCAAGTCTACTCAATAATCCCTACTTTAAGGAACAAATTAAAAAAGAAATTGGTTTTTACTTAGAATTCAATGATAATGGAAAGGTTTCACCTCCCATTCTATGGGATACTCTGAAGGCTATTTTAAGAGGGAAAATTATAGCGATATTTTCATTTAAGAAAAAAAAGGAATAAAACATCAGAGGAATTACAAAATAGACTGAAGGAACTAGAAAAAAACACTAGAACTAGAAAAAAAAGTTGAATTTGGCACAGGATACACTAGAGGAAATTTTAAAAATTAGGAATGAAATTAATAGTTTGGCTACACAAGAAATCAGGAAAAATTTTAACATTTCTGAAACAGAGACATTATGAAAGTGGATCGAAATCTATGAAAATACTGGTGTGGAAACTGAAAAAAAAGCAGAAAATACAATTCATAGAATTAGGGACCCAAGAACAAAAGTGATAAAAGATAAGCTAAGTGAAATTCAAGAAGCTTTTGAAGTGTTTTACAAAACTCTGAATTCTACAGTTCCAGGGGGAAGCATAACCCAAATTGACACCTTCCTGAATTCTCTAGAGTTACCCACTTTAAGCAAAGAACAAAATAGAATGATGACTGCTGACATAACTGAAGTTGAGCTAAAAGCTGCAATTAGTATGCTTAAAATAAGCAAATCACCAGGATCAGATGGGTATAGAGCAGAGTGGTACAAAGAATTTAAACATTAGTTAATTCCTGTCTTACTCCCCACACTGAACTGGGCTCTAAAAAAGGCACAAATGCCAACCAGCTGGAAGGAAGCGATAATCTCAGCTATAATGAAAGAAGGCAAGGATAAAATGGAATGTGGGTCAGTTAGACCAATATCCGTTCTTAATGTAGATTTAGAAATTTAGATTATTTACCTCCATCATGGCCAAACGATTAGAAGAGTTTCTACCCGTACTGATACATAACAATCAGACAGGTTTTATACAATAATGCCAAACACAAGACATGAAGGACACGTCACATTAAGGATCATATACAAAAAAATAAAATCAAAGCAATAGTGATAAGAGTGGACACAGAAAAGGCATTTGATTTGGTTAATTGGAATTTTCTTTACAGAGTTTTACATAGATTTGGTTTCCATGACACAATTATTAAAACTATACAGACACTATATGACAACCCTACTGCTAGGATTAAAATCAATGGATATTTATTAAATAGTCTTAACCTAGAAAGGGGCATGAGACAGGGCTATGCATGGTCACTGCTACTGTTCGCATTATATCTGGAACCATTAGCTCAATACATCAGTCAAAATGAAGATATCAGCCGAATTACTATTAAAGCGGCAGAGTATAAATTGGCTTGTTACACAGATGACATTTTGATCTATCTAGGGCAATCAACATACTCTTCATATTACTATAACCCACCAAGAGAAATCGGAAGTAGATATCCCTGGGCATGGCAAACAGAGTCTTTCAAATACTTGGGCATTATTATGCCAAAAGATTTGGCAAAATTATCAGAATGCAATTATCAGCATTTATATAAAAAAAAAGATTAAGGAAGATATAACAAGATGGAACCTAATTCCTTTTTTTAGTCTCAGTTCAAGGATTGAATCTGTTAAAATGAATATACTGCCCAGACTATTATATCTCTTTCAGATCATACCAATAGAGATTAATCAAAATCAATCCAATGAATGGAGCAAAATGTTATCAAGGTATATATATAGGTATAGGACTTATAAATCATAAGGCTACCCAGTGCTGTGTCACTCTCATCATTATCAGATTTTTATCAACAGCATGCTGATTAGTGCTGTTGTTGAAACTGCAACTTGACATTTTATCTTTATGTCTTCACTGTGCAGTCCATATATTTTTGTCAGCCCAAAATATTCTTCCTATTTTATTTAATTTCTGCAAGTTTTGCCTTTAAACCTGCATCTGTTTGTTGTAAGCTAACACAATTGTTCAACCAGGCAGATTTCTGTTTAGGTGTTGCAATTTTGCTCACACTCAATTCCATTCCTGTTTGTAACTCAGTTGTGTCTCTCACTGCTATTTCTATTGATACATTGATTCCAACTGCTCTTTTAAATGTGAGTTCTTCTTCAGTTAGGAGCATTTAAGAATGCTTTCTTGTAAGACTACACAAACTATACAATATCTTTGTGCATCATTAAGCCCATCACTGAACTGACAATGCTCTGACAATCTCTTCAATTCAGCCTAGTAAGTTGAAATATACTCCTCTTCCTTTTGATTCCTCTTACGAAACCTGAAGCATTCTACAATCAACAATGGTTTTGTTCCCGCATGATATTAGCAAAGCATATTTCAGCTAGTTCTGTTGGAGCAGTTAAACTTCAAAGCAAACTGTATATTTTTCCACCTATTGTATGCAGCAAAACTGGCATTTGCTTTTCATCGGCTATTTCATTCACTTCAAAAATATTACTCAGCTTGTTCAGTATACATTATCCATTTATCTGTTGTGCAATCAAACACGTCTTTCTTTATGATGCAGCCAGCCACTTCTACTTTATTTATTTATTATTTTTATTATCATCCAGTACTCACTGTTTATGAACCCATGAATTTTGTCCATTTTATGCCTATTTTTTAACTCGACCATCTTTCTCCCCATCCAAAGACATATATGCATACTATTTTAAACTCTAACATCACTCCCTCTCCTTCTCCTTCTGAAGAATGAAACATAGGTGGTAACCTTGGGCTCATTTTAAAACTACCCTGTTGCCATCATTATGTTTTGTAATTCCAAAAACTAATCAAAAGAAAAACACAGGAGTCCAGGGATAACATGTCTACTTTGTTTTATTTTAGTGGGTGTGCACATACAACAGGGTGGCATAATGACGTATGCCATTCACACTCCTCTTACAGATAACCAATAATGTATAACATATAAAATTATGTATAACAAAGAATGCTAAATCAAACAATATATTTACAATATTACTTAAATGTTACTGATATATTAAATACACAACATATCCTGCCTGTTATTTCCTCAATGATTTCCAACAGATTTGTCAGTCAAGATTTCCCATTAAGGAAACCATGATGACTTTGGCCTATTTTATTATGTGCCTGCAAATATGAAGAGAGAGAGAGAGGGAGAGGGAGAGGGAGAGGGAGAGGGAGAGGGAGAGAGAGAGAGAGAGAGAGAGAGAGAGAGTGTGCAGGATTAGACCATGTGAGATATTGAAGGACACAAGGAATAAACAGAGTATGGGATTCAACAATCAAATGTTGCAAATGTTGAAAATCCAAAATAATAACAGAAATGCTTGGATTCATTTGAGGAAAGTCAAGAGTATTCGTGGATGACAAAATTGTTTGAATGTTTGTTTTTAATGGTGCTGCCAATTAAAATGAAAATTTGCATATGAATTACCGTTATAGCGTTGTCAGACTGGGTTTCAATGTTTGTTCTGTGCTATTGCAGATTTAAGCTCCAGAAGTGATTACTAACACAAGCTCACTGTGAGCTCCAAACATGGAAGATCAACACTCAAAAAAGTCCACCCTCTTTTGTTCACCTTTCCGTTGGGGTTTTGTCCTGTTGTTACTCATTGGATTGATGGCGATGGTTCTAAATTTTCAATGGATGAAGGTGTGTAGAATAAATGCAACAATATGTTCATGATGTAGATAGATGAAACAAAAATTTGACGTGTTGAGTATAACAATGCAATGTTTATGTATGGTGACTTCTTGCTGCAATCTGAATATTTGACTTTGTGTTAAACCTTTTCATTGGAATATCTGATTTAATTACACATACTGTTTCTACAACTTAATATCTGATTGAAATGTGTTACCTGTCTTTTGCCCATATTTCTTTATATCTCTCTCTGTTCACCTATGCAAATTCCAAATTTGCATACTTGATTTTCCGAAATTCACATGGTCTGTGCCTTCTTTCTGCTTCCACTTCCCCGAAATTACTGTATCACTAAAACATATTTGCTTAAAGTTCTCTGGATTTAGAATTCAGAATGTAATATTCTCATTTCCTTTTTTTAAAGTCTTTGGAAATCCACTGGTCTACAGAATACACCCTTCTTTACTATAACTGGCCCAGATTCTTCAGTTGTACTGATGCAATTTTCCATACTTCCACAGTGAAATGGTGAGCACCTTCAGGATATCTGCTCATGAACTTGACTTGACAATCCTGAAGTTTCAGCCAAAGGCTTATTGTTTCTCAGTAGATTATGCTCTTTTGAATCTTTCTCCACTGTAATCAAAAGAAAAATAATCTGAATTGTCAAAAAAGAAGTCTTTATGAGCCATTTGCTGTAAAATATCCTGAACATTTTAGGTGCTTGTTGTGAGGTCTCAGAATTTAAATGCTATAAGAGCAACAGGCTTTCTTCTTACAGAAACATCCGCATGATGCTAAGCTAGAACACATCATCAGTGATATTACCTGGGGTCGTCAGGTGTTTCGGGTCTTTCAACATCATACACCCTCACCCAGTCGACCCGACCGGGGTTAATCAGATCCCAGCCTGTGCCCCAGCGGATCTGCCCTCTTTATCCAGAGCCATCTTGACGCTTTCTCTGCTGCGTCTGTGGTGGTAGAAATGGCTCCTCTTCTTGTCTCTCCCATGATTCCAAGTGCAGTGTATACTTTGCAGAGCGACTTTAATTACTGCTTACAGTGAGACGCTATGTATGTAATTTCTTCACACAAATAGCTATAAAGACAAAAATTGTAAGGTTGGCTGTATTTAAGCTTTTATGATACAAATATTCAGTTTTAATTAAGTGCTCCTTTAAATATTTAAAATATCAGTTTCCTTTCCTTCTTCGTTGATCCCTGTCTATGAGAATTCTTTCATGTGTTTGGCTGTTCAGCTGTTTTTCGCCTGAAGTCGATTGTGTGAACATGAAGAAAAATTGTAAAAGGTCAAAGTTAGAGTTCTTTGCTTAAATGCACCAATACTTTGTAACAAGTTAAGTAAACTGATGGCAGAAACAAGCATAAATATGAATGAATAGATATTACAGAAACAAGATAGCAAGATGACAAAGCTGGATACTGAACATTTTGGATAATTTGACAATTTTGAAGAATATGCCAAAATAAAAAGGAAGTTGCGAGCTTCTGTTAACAATGAATGACGGTGCAGGAGTGAAAAATTATGGTCGTTTGGAAGATCAAGTTGTAGAGTCACTTCAAGTGAGAGTGAAAAATAGCAAGGGAAAGCAGCTACTGGTGGCTATGTTCTATAGACTCTCTAGGGCAGAACATAAATCAAGCAATTGCAGGAACGGTAAGAAAAGTTATGGCAATAATTGTGGGTGTATTTAATCTTCATATATGTCAATCAATTGGCAAGATAAACATGGTGTGATGTAACTTTACAAAGTGTTCATGATTCCTCGTACAATGCATTGTGGAACAATCCTGGTATGAAATATTTTAGATCTGCAAATATTCTATATACTTTATAATGAGACAGAATCAGTGATAGTTGCTTAGTAAAGAGTCTTCATAGAGAGAAAAGGATTTCATTTTCATTTTGAGAATAATAAAATTTGTTCTAAAACTAATGATTTAAAATTGAAATAAATTTACAAAGGTGTAAGGTAAAATTGCCTAAAATAGACTGGGAAAATAATTAAAATAATAAGGAGGGGCAAGCATTCACATAACATCTCAATGAAGGTGTATAAAATGAGGTACAAGGAGGATGATCAATCCATGACTAAGTAAAGAATCAGAATCAGGTTTATTATCACTGGCATGTGGCATGAAATTTGTTAACTTAGCAGCAGCAGTTCAGTGCAAAACATAATCTAGCAGAGAGAGAGAGAAAAAAAATGTAATAATAAATAAACAAGTAAATCAATTACATATATTGAATAGTTTATAAAAATGTGCAAAAACAGAAATACTGTACATTAAAATAAGTGAAGTAGTGTCCAAAGCTTCAATGCCCATTTAGGAATTGGATGGCAAATGGGAAGAAGCTGTTCCTGAATCGCTGTGTGTGTGCCTTCAGGCTTCTGTACCTCCTACCTGATGGTAACAGTGAGAAAAGGACATGCTCTGGGTGCTGGAGGTCCTTAATAATGGATGCTGCTTTTCTGAGACACCGCTCCCTGAAGATATCCTGGGTACTTTGTAGGCTAGTACCCAAGATGGGGCTGACTAGGTTTACAACCTTCTGCAGCTTCTTTTGGTCCTGTGCAGTAGCCCCTCCATACCAGATAGTGATGCAGCCTGTCAGAATGCTCTCCACAGTACATCTATAGATTAGATTAGATTAGATTTAGATTACATTAGATTCAACTTTATTGTCATTGTGCTGAGTACAGATACAAAGCCAAATGAAATGCAGTTAGCATCTAACTAGAAATACAAAGAATTGTGTTACTAACAAAATAACTGTGAATAAAAAGTAAGTGCTACAGCACACAAATATAGAAGTACTGAGACAGTACAATATGGGTGCAATACTGCTTAGTTCTGTGATGTGAGGGTCAGCAGGGTCACAGCCTCAGGGAAGAAGCTCTTCCTGTGCCTGCTGGTGTGGGAGCAGAGGCTCCTGTAACACCTACCGGATGGGAGGAGAGTAAAAAGTCCATGGTTAGTGTGAGATGCATCATTGATAATCTGTTTCACCCTGCCCAGGCAGCATTTATGGTAGATGTTCTCAATGGTGGTCAATTGGGTGCCGATAATCCACTGGGCAGTTTTCACCACACGCTGGAGTTCTTTGTGGTCTGATATGGGACAATTGCCATACCACACTGAGATGTAGTTGGTGAGTATGCTCTCAATGGTACAGCGGTAAAATTCCGTCAGTATCCTGGGACAGGGGTGAGCTTTCTTGATGCTCCGCTGGAAATAAAGGCGCTGTTGCGCTTTTTTGATCAGGATGGAGGAGTTCAGGGACCAGGTGAGATCCTCGGAAATGTGGACACCAAGGAATATAGAAGTTTTTGATTGTATTTGTTGACATGCCAAAACTCTTCAGACCCCTAATAAAATATAACTGCTGTCTTGCCTTCTTTATGACTACATCGATGTGTTGGGACCAGGTTAGATCCTCAGAGATCTTGACACCCAGGAACTTGAAGCTGCTCACTCTCTCCACTTCTGATCCCTCTATGAGGATTGGTACATGTTCCTTAAAGTCACAATCAGCTCTTTTGTCTTCGTGATGTTGAGTGCCAGGTTGTTGCTGTGGCACCACTCCACTAAGTTGGCATATCTCACTCCTGTACACCCTCTCGTCGCTATCTGAGATTCTACCAACAATGGTTGTATCATCAGAAATTTTGTAGATGTTAAGAATTGTGTTGAATTGACTGGAAGAGCTCATATTTGAAAGTGTACTGTGAGCGAGTTGATGTGGTAAATCTTGAAAAATTGTGTAGAATGGCTAACAAAAGTAAAACAAAATGAGGATGTAAATGTGTGTGTGAATAAACCAGCAAGAAATATAACAATGGACAGCAAGAGTTTCTCCAAGAACACATACAAAAGAGTGCAGATAAAGTAAGCTGGTCCATTGCGGAATGAGACTGTTGAATCAATAACAAGAAATAGGAAATGACAGAGACATTGAACAAATATTTTGTATCCGTTTTCATGCCAGTAGACACAGAAGGCATAGCAATAATGGTAGAAAATGAGGTTGCATTAGTTGGACTGTAAGTTAATGCAATCATTCTCACTAGAAAAAAGATTCCATGAAAACTATTAGCACTGAAGTGTAAAATGGCAGATGCTGAGAATCAGCAAAAAATGAGACAATATGAGAAATACTCAACAGGTTGGGCAATATCTATGGAAAGATAAATAGAGTCAGTGTTCCTGGTTAATTGCCTTCAAGATGATAAGGCGAGAAAAAAAATTGTAATTTGGGTTGGGAGAGTTGGGAGGATCGAGAAAAAGACAATAAAAGCTTAAAGTTCTGAAGATAGCAAATGCTTTTGACATCAGTTAGAGAGAAATATTAAACAGGATATCACAAGGTAATAGAAATTATCAGGCAGATAGGAAAAGATTCAAGGTTATTTTCAAAGTCTCCCAGAATAATATAAAATTTCTTCTGCCTCCTGGAAATTTCTAGTCTGCTTAAAAAGGAGAAGGTGCATTTAAGACTGAGAACCACATCCATGCACAGGAGGATGTATAGGGCAGAGGGAGCAAACTACCTTACAGCTTCCCACGTGCCCATCTCATCAGTCATCATCTGTCCCATCTGTGAAAGAGTCTGCAGGTTCCACAATTACCTTAATATCCATTTCAGAATCTTCAAGCCCAGAGTGAAATAAGTTGTCCTTGACCACAAGCATGAGCCTAAGGAGAAGAATTCTATGTACCTTTCTTATGCAATACATGTGCATATAGTCAAATTTGCATTTGTATCTAAATGAGATTATGTTTCTCTTCACTTGGTTTTTGGACTTTACACCCTAATCTTTAGTGTAAGGTTTTGTGCTCATATATTTCTCCAGCCTGGTTTAATGTATTTAGTGGAGTAAGCTTCACTGGCAAGTCTAATGTTTATTGTCTATCTCTAATTAGACCCTGTGTTACATCAGTAGGGAGTTAAATCAATCGCAAAATGCCATATAAAACAGAACACATAAGGACAACAGATAATTTCTGAAGGATGTTATTAAACAATGGGTTTGTACACCAATCTGGTATATGAGAATATTGGAAAAACCAGCCTCTTAAGCTGCATTTAATTTACTGAATGTAAATTTTTGTGCTGCCATGATGGCATTTTTTAATCAAACTTTGTCCATTAGAGTTGTTTTGCTGAAATACAGTATTTGCCGACTGTTCACAACAGGAACAGTGCAATGATTGGAACAAAATATCAACTTTTTACAATAACTGAACAAGTGTTCAAACAAGTGGTTACCTAAACCAGTTTGTTTCCTAAAATATAGCTGAGCAAATACAGTCAGCTAGGGCAGTCAAAGAACATGTTCATTTGATTTCTGGGTACCCTAGACAGTAGTTGAATTGGAATCGGTTTATTATTGCTGCATGTACTGAGATACAGTGAAAGGCTTGTCTTACATACTGTTCATACAGATAAAATCATTACACGGTGCATTTAGACAGAGCAAATTGGAACAAAAAGTGCTGAATAAAGTGTAGCAGGTAAAGCGAAAGTGCAGTGCAGGTAAGCAATAAGGTGCAAGATCTGAACAAGGTATTTTTGTGGTCAAACAGTTCATCTTACCATATCAGGGAATCATTTAATAGACAGTGGAGTAGAAGCTGTCCTCGACCCTGATGGTACATGCTATCAATTTTTTTTAATCTACTTACACACCACCCTGTATTGGTATTGAGTTTTCTGACCGTGAAGTTCTAAACTCAAACTAAGATCTTAAGCCCTATCCAATATAGCTATGGTACACTCACAAAAGGGAGGTATTAGAGTAGCCCCTTACACTTTAAAGTCTAGATCACATCCCTGTTTATCCTCCACTGTGGGCTTAGCTGCCAACACCCACTATTTGAGCAGTGGATCACCCCTCCCTACCAAGGAGCATCTACTTCCAGTGAACAAAGTCGTTTAAACACAGTTCATTAATTTTAGGGATTAATTTTAAATCCAGACAAACTCTTAAGACACATTTAAAACTCACAGAGATTTTCTATCTCATAAAAGATTCCTAAAACACAAAACAATTCCAAAACGCAGGTAAAATTCCTATAGGTTAAGCAGACTTCAACTCATTTTAATGAGTTGCAGATGAATAAGTCATCCATCGCAGATGTTGAATGTAGAGGAATGATTTTTTGTTCCTTGTATTTCTGTCATTCTTCTTGATGTTACTTGATCATTCCTAACAGGTCTGACTGCACTGTAACATTTATACTGGGTTTTTTTTGTTTTCCTCTTTGGATAACTTCTTACACATATAATATCTTTGCATTTACCTTTCACACTGATGATAGAAACATGGAAAGCCTACAACATAATATAGGCCCTTTGGCCCCCAATGCTGTGCGGAACATGTACTTGTCACGTACCCTGTGACTGGGTTACCAAACCAGCAGAAATGGAATGATACGTTCGAGTCTGGTGGTACTGTAACTAAAGGTGTTTATTAGTAAACTAAGTAATACAGTATCAAAAATGCAAATATACATATAAAACAGGTTAGCAATGATAAATATAGAAGTGTAGGAATAAGAATCAAAACCAAGCTCTATCATAGTCTAGGGGTAAATGAATAGTCTTAAGATAATGCAGAGTTCAGTTCAGTTCAGTTTGGGTTGAGGTAGTTGCTGTTGTGACGTTGGAGAGAGAGAGAGAGAGAGAGAGATGAGCAGGTGCAGCAGGCAAACCTTCCATTGTCTTCTTGTTCCATTGTACCGTTGTGGTCACCGATTATGATCCCTCTGTTCCAAGCCAGACCGTTCTTCAGTGGTGGACTCGTCACCCAGGCGAGGATGGACACACACACAAGCCCCCACCGGCCTGGTTTCACACACTGTGAGCCTCTGACCGATTCCCCTGAATTGATCCTCCAAACCCCCACCTTCCACAACACTCTTTCAGTGTCCAGTGGCGTGTCTGCTTGTGTCTCAGCAGACTCGTCTTTTATCTCCCCAGCCGGGGTACCAGCCATCCATCAACTGATCAAGTCCATCAAACTGGCCACTCCCTCCTGTCTCAGCAGGCACTTGGCATCACTCTGCTGTGTCAGCAAGGATTCACACAAGCAGGCAAAGTCCTTGAAAGTAAAGTCAATAATCAGCGAAGAAGCCATAATTTTAAATCCTTGTGTCTCTCTCATTATCGGCATGTGCAGCATGGCGCCTCTCCCCCTCTTTATCTCTCTCTCGTTAGCAGCATAGTTCATGGTGGTCAACTCTGGACCCCATCTCCCCATGGTTTGCTCATCACACATAACATACTTAATTAGAAATAAGATACATAGAAACATATAAAATCTACAGCACAATACAGGTCCTTTGGCCCACAAAGCGGTGCCGAACATGTCCTTACCTTAGAACTACCTAGGCTTATCCGTAGCCCTCTATTTTTCTAAGCTCCATATATCCATCCAGGAGTCTCTTAAAAGACCCTATCATTTCCACCTCCACCACCATCGCCGGCAGCCAATTCCACGCACTCACCACTCTCTGCGTAAAACATTTACCCCTGACATCCCCTCTGTACCTGCTTCCAAGCACCTTAAAACTATGGCCTCTCATGCTAGCCATTTCAGCCCTGGGAAAAAGCCTCTGACTATCCACACAGTCAACGCCTCTCATTATCTTGTACACCTCTATCAGGTCAACTCTCATCCTCCATCGCTCCAAGGAGAAAAGGCTGAGTTCACTCAACCTATTCTCATAAGGCATGCTCCCCAATCCAGGCAACATCTTTGTAAATTTCCTCTGCACCCTTTCTATGGTTTCCACGTCCTTCCTGTACTGAGGCAACCAGAGTTCAGCACAGCACTCCAAGTGAGGTCTGACCAGGATCCTATATAGCTTCAACATTACCTCTCAGCTCTTAAACTCAATCCCACGATTGGTGAAGGACAATGCATCATATGCCTTCTGAACCACAGAGTCGACCTGCATAGCAGATTTGAGTGTCCTATGGACTCAGACTCCAAGATCTCTCTGATCCTCAACACTGCCAAGAGTCTTGCATTAATGCTGTATTCTGCCATCATTTTTGACCGACCAAAAATAACCACCTCACACTTATCTGGGTTGAACTCCATCTGCCACTTCTCAGCCCAGTTTTGCATCCCATCAATGTCCTGTTGTAACCTGTGACAGTACTCCACACTACCCACAACACCCCCAACCTTTGTGTCATCAGCATATTTACTAACCCATCCCTCCACTTCCTCATCCATGTCATGCATAAAAATCACAAAGAGTAGGGGTCCCAGAACAGATCCCTGAGGCACACCACTGGTCACTGGCCTCCATGCAGAATATGACCCATCTACAACCACTCTTTGCCTTCTGTGGGCAAGCCTGTTCCGGATCCACAAAGCAAGGTCCCCTTGGATCCCATGCTTCCTTACTTTCTCAATAAGCCTTGCATGGGGTACCTTATCAAATGCTTTCCTGAAATCCATATACACTGCATCTACGGCTCTATCTTCATCAATGTGTTTAGTCACATCCTCAAAAAATTCATTCAGGCTCGTAAGGCACGACTTGCCTTTGACAAACCATGCTGACTATTTCTAATCATATTACGCCTGTCCAATGCTCATAAATCTTTCATCTCAGGATCTTCTCCATAAGCTTACCAATCACTGAAGTAAGACTCACTGGTTTATAATTTCCTGGGCTATCCCTACTTCCTTTCCTGAATAAGGGAACAACATCCACAACCCTCCAGTCCCCTAGAACCTCTACCATCCTCATTGATGATGCAAAGATCATTGCCAGAGGCTCAGCAATCTCCTCCCTCATTTCCCACAGCAGCCTTGGGTACATCCCGTCCAGTCCCAATGACTTATCCAACTTGATGCTTTCCAAAATATCTAGCACATCCTCTTCCTTAATATCCATATGCTTAAGCTTTTCAGTCCATTGCAAGTCGTCCCTACAATCACCAAGATCCTTTTCCATAGTGAATACTGAAGCAAAGTATTCATTAAGTACCTCTGCCATCTCTTCCGGTTCCATACACACTTTTCCACTGTCACACTTGATTGGTTCTATTCTCCTGTCTGCTCCTTGATGTCCCTGTTACTATTGGATTGTCTATGAAAAACACCCAGTAGAGCTATTCCTAACTTCCACCCACAGAGACTCCGTAGGCAATCCCTCCATGATTTCCTCCTTTTCTGCAGCCGTGACACTATCTCTGATCAACAGTGCCATGCCCCCACCTCCTTTGCCTTCCTCCCTGTCCTTTCTGAAACATCCAAAGCCTGTCACTTGAAATTACCTAGGGTTATCTATACCCCTCTTTTTTCAAGCTCCGTGTATCTATCCAAGAGTTTCTGAAGATATCCTATCATATCTGCCTCCACCACCATCGCTGGCAGCCCATTCCATGCACTCACCACTCTCTGTGTAAAAAAACTTACCCTTGCCATCTCCTCTGTACTTACTTCCAAGCACCTTAAAACTGTGTCCTCTCGTGATGGCCGTTTCAGCCCTAGGAAAAAGCCTCTGACTATCGACACAATCAATGCCTCTCATCATCTTATACACCTCTCATCCTGCGCCGCTCCAAGGAGAAAAGGCCAAGTTCACTCAATCTGTTCTCATAAAGCACGCTCCCCAATCCAGGCAACGTCCTTGTAAATCTCCTCTGCACCCTTTCCATAGCTTCAAATTTTTTAATGTCTTTTATTACCTCACAGCTCTTAAACTCAAACCCATGGTTGATGAAGACCAATGCTCCATATGCCGCCTCAACCACATAGTCAACTTGCGCGGCAACCTTGAGTATCCTATGGACTTGGATCCCAAGATCCCTCTGATTCTCCAAACTGTCAAGAGTCTTACCATTAATACTGTATTCTGCCATTATACTTGACCTACCAAAATGAACCACCTCACACTTATCTGGTTTGAACAACATCTGCAACTTCTCAGCCCAGTTTTACATCCTATCATTGTCCTGCTATAACCTCTGACAGCCCTCCACACTATCCACAACACCCCCAACCTTTGTGTCATCAGCAGATTTACTAACCCATCCCTCCACTTCCTCATCCAGGTCATTTATAAAAATCACAAAGAGAAGGGGTACCATAGAACCATCGAACACTGCAGCACAGTACAAGCCCTTCAGCCCTCCATGTTGTGCTGACCCATATAATCCTTTAAAAAGTACTAAACCCACACTACCCCATAACCCTCCATTTTTCTTTCATCCATGTGCCTGTCCAAGAGGCTCTTAAATACCCCTAATGTTTTAGCCTCCACCACCATCCCTGGCAAGTCATTCCAGGCAATCACAACCCTCTGTGTAAAAAACTTACCCCTGATGTTTCCCCTAAACTTCCCTCCCTTAATTTTGTGCATATGCCCTCTGGTGTTTGCTGTTTGTGCCCTGGGAAACAGGTACTGACTATCTACCCTATCTATGCCTCTCGTAATCTTGTAGACCTCTATCAAGTCCCCTCTCATTCTTTTACACTCCAAAGAGCAAAGTCCCAGCTCTGCTAACCTTTCTTCATATGACTTGTTCTCAAAGCCAGGCAATATCCTGTAAATCTCCTCTGCACCCTCTCCATAGCTTCCACACCCTTCCTATAATTAGGTGACCAGAATTGAACACAATACTCTAAGTGCGGTCTCACCAGAGATTTGTAGAGTTGCAACATGACCTCTCTACTCTTGAACTCAATCCCCCTGTTAATGAAGCCTAGCATCCCATAGGCCTTCTTAACTACCCTATCAACCTATGCAGCGACCTTGAGGGATGTATGGATTTGAACCCCAAGGTCCCTTTGTTCATCCACACTCTTAAGTAACTGACCATAAATCCTGTATTCAGTCTTCCAGTTTGTCCTTCCAAAATGCATCACCTCACAGTTTTCTGGTTTGAACTCCATCTGCCATTTTTCTGCCCAACTCTGCACCCTGTCTATATCCTCTTGTAACCTTCAACAACCTACAGCTCCATCCACAACTCCTCCAATCTTCGTGTCATCTGCAAACTTACTCACCCATCCTTCCACCTCTATATCCAGGTCATTTATAGAAAACACAAATAGCAGGGGTCCCAGGACAGATCCCTGCAACACTCCACTAGTCACTGACCTCCAGGCAGAATACTTTCCTTCCACAGCTACCCTCTGCTTTCTTCCTTTAAGCCGATTTTTTATCCAAACAGCCAAGGTTCCACTTATCCCATGCCTCGTGACTTTCTGGATGAATCTCTCGTGAGGGACCTTGTCGAATGCTTTGGTAAAGTCCATGTAGACCACATCCACTGCTATAACCTCATCAATTTCTTTTGCTACCTCTTCAAAAAACTCAATCAGGCTCTTGAGGCACAATCTTCCCTTCACAAAGCCATGTTGACTATCCATGAGTAGACTGCATTCTCCAAATGCTCGTAGATCCTATCCTTAAGAATCCTTTCCAGAAGTTTGCAGACCACCAACGTAAGACTCACCAGTCTATAGTTCCCAGGTTTCTCTCTATTACCTTTTTTAAACAAGGGAACTACATTTGTCATTCTCCAGTCCTCCGACACTTCCCCTGTAGCCAAAGAGGATTCAAAGATCACAGCTAATGCTCCTGTGATTTCTTCTCTCAATTCCCACAACAGCCTGGGGTGTATCATATCCGGCCCTGGGGATTTATCAGTCTTAATGTTTTTAAGAAGATCCAGCACTTCTTCTTCCTTAATCTCCACACTGTCCAGCACACAGGCCCGCTCTACTTCAACCTCATCCTGATCACGATCCTTTTCACTTGTGAATACTGAAGTAAAGTACCAGAATAGATCCCTGAGGCACACCACTGGTCACTGATCTCCATGCAGAATATAATCTGTCTACAACCACTTCTGTGGGCAGGCCATTTCTGGATCCACAAAGCAAGGTCCCCTTGGATCCCATGCCTCCTTACTTTCTCAATAAGCCTTGCAAGGAGTACCTTATCAAATGCCTTACTGAAATCCATTTACACTACATCTACTGTTCTACCTTCATCAATGTGTTTAGTCACATCCTCAAAAAATTCAGTCAGGCTCGTAAGGCATGACCTGCCCTTGACAAAGCCATGCTGACTATTCCTAATCATATTATGCCTCTCCAAACGTTCATAAATTTTGCCTCTCAGGATCTTTTCCATCAATTTACCAACCATTGAAGACTCACTGGTCTATAATTTTCTGGGCTATCTCTACTCCCTTTCTTGAATAAGGGAATAACATCTGCAACCCTCCAATACTCTGGAACCTCTCCCGTCCCCATTGATGATGCAAAGATCATTGCCGGAGGCTCAGCAATCTCCTGCCTCGCCTCCCACAGTAGCCTAGGGTACATCTTGTCCCATATCGGTGACTTATCCAAGTTGATGCTTTCCAATAGCTCCAGCACATCCTGTTTCGTAATGTCTATATGCTCAAGCTTTTCAATCTGTTGTAAGGCATCCCTTCAATTGCCAGGATCCTTTTCTGTAGTGAATGCTGAAGCAGCTGATCTGAAAGCTTCTGGGGACAGAGTTCCTAGGTACCCATAATTAATGCTGGGAATTCTGACTCTGAGTACACAACCCTTCCAACTATTGACAGATCAGTTATGTGATGTGCTAAGTGATGATATCAATCTGGTCTGCAGGCTTCCTTTCTAAGCAAATTCCTTGTCTGGTTCAATCCAAGTTCAATTAGTACAACATCTTTGACTTCTACTACATCTAGCCCAGTTCTGGGGGCCAGCATCCTGTGTTCGACAGTGCTGTTTTATTTGGAAAGTAGTCCTTTTAACTTCAAACCAATTATTGCTTGCTACTTACTTCAAAAACCAAAGACAGGTTCTTGTTTAAGACAAGAAGCTGAACAATGAATATTGATTAGAAATTTAACTTACTCAGAACAACTCTTTGATCTCTAGAAGCTCACAGCTGCAAGGTTAGAAAGCTGAAGTTGGCAAAAAGGCTGACTGGCCCTGGACAGTGATTATACATCACAAAACAATGTCACTTTATATGCATACAGTTTATGTATATAACAGCACTTGTACATTATGTTTACCGGATTGTTTTTATTTTTATATATCATGTCTTTTAGTTTGTTATTTTTGTGTTCTTTATGTTATTTATGCTGCATCAGACCCAGAGTAATGAACATTTAATTCTCCTTTACATTTGTGTACTGAGGAATGACATTAAACATTCTTGGATCTTAAATCTTCCATCTGATGGAAGAGAGGAGAAGAGAAATTACTTGGGCTGTGTGGGGTCTTTGATTATGCTGGCTACTTTACTGTGGCAGCAAAGTGTACAGAGAGAGTCAGTGGAGGGGAGGCTGGTTTATATGTTGTGCTGAGCTGCATCCACATCTCTGTAGCTTCTTGTTGTCATGGGCAGAGCAGCTGCCCCATTAAGCATCCATACAGGATGTTTCTCGTGGGGTTAAATTGATAAGGGCTGATGGGGATGTGTTAGGTTGAAAGGAAAGGTTAAAGGTTTGAAAGCTCCATGGTTTTCAAGGGATATTAGAAACTTGGTTCGGAAAAAGAGGGATGTCTACAATAGATATAGGCAGTATGGAGTAAAGGAATTGCTCGAGGAATATAAAGAATGTAAAAGGAATCTTAAGAAAGAGATTAGAAAAGCTAAAAGAAGATATGAGTTTGGTTTGGCAAATAAGGTGGAAGTAAATCTGAAAGGTTTCTACAGTTATATTAAAAGCAAGAGGATAGTGAGGGATAAAATTGGTCCCTTAGAGAATCAAGGTGGTCAGCTATGTGTGGAGCAGAGGGAGATGGGAGAGATTTTGAACGATTTCTTCTCTTCGGTATTCACTAAGGAGAAGGATATTGAATTGTGTAAGGTGTGGGAAACAAGTACGGAAGTTATGGAACCTATGACAATTAAAGAGGTGGAAGTACTGGCACTTTTAAGAAATTTAAAAGTGGATAAATCTCCAGGTCCTGACAGGATATTCCCCAGGACCTTGAGGGAAGTTTGTGTAGAGATAGCAGGAGCTCTGACGGAGATCTTTCAGATGTCATTAGAAACGGGGATTGTGCCGGAGGATTGGTGTATTGCTCATGTGGTTCCATTGTTTAAAAAGGGTTCTAGAAGTAAGCCTAGCAATTATAGACCTGTCAGTTTGACATCAGTGGTGGGTAAATTAATGGAAAGTATTCTTAGAGATAGTATTTATAATTATCTGGATAGACAGGATCTGATTAGGAGTAGCCAGCATGGATTTGTGCGTGGAAGGCCATGTTTGACAAACCTTATTGAATTTTTTGAAGTAGTTACGAGGAATGTTGACGAGGGTAAGGCAGTGGATGTAGTCTATATGGACTTCAGCAAGGCCTTTGACAAAGTTCCACATGGAAGGTTAGTTAAGAAGGTTCAGTCGTTAGGTATTAATGCTGGAGTAATAAAATGGATTCAACAGTGGCTAAATGGGAGATGCCAGAGAGTAGTGGTGGATAATTGTTTATCGGGATGGAGGCCGGTGACTAGCGGGGTGCCTCAGGGATCTGTTTTGGGCCCAATGTTGTGTGTAATATACATAAATGATCTGGATGATGGGGTGGTAAATTGGATTAGTAAGTATGCCGATGATACTAAGGTAGGAGGTGTTGTGGATAATGAGGTGGGTTTTCAAAGCTTGCAGGGAGATTTATGCCCATTAGAAGAATGGGCTGAACGTTGGCAGATGGAGTTTAATGCTGAGAAGTGTGAGGTTCTACATTTTGGCAGGAATAATCCAAATAGAACATACAGGGTGAATGGTAGGGCATTGAGGAATGCAGTGGAACAGAGAGATCTAGGAATAACAGTGCATAGTTCCCTGAAGGTGGAGTCTCATGTAGATACGGTGGTGAAGAAGGCTTTTGGAATGCTGGCTTTTATAAATCAGAGCATTGAGTACAGAAGTTGGGATGTAATGTTAAAATTGTACAAGGCATTGGTAAGGCCAAATTTGGAATATTGTGTACAGTTCTGGTCACCGAATTATAGGAAAGATATCAATAAATTAAAGAGAGTGCAGAGACGATTTACTAGGATGTTACCTGGGTTTCAGCACTTAAGTTACAGAGAAAGGTTGAACAAGTTAGGTCTCTATTCATTGGAGCGTAGAAGGTTGAGGGGGGATTTGATGGAGGTATTTAAAATGTTGAGAGGGATAGATAGAGTTGACGTGAATAGGCTGTTTCCATTGAGAGTAGGGGAGATTCAAACGAGAGGACATGATTTGAGAGTTAGGGGGCAAAAGTTTAAGGGAAACACGAGGGGGTATTTCTTTACTCAGAGAGTGATAGCTGTGTGGAATGAGCTTCCTGTAGAAATAGTAGAGGCCAGTTCAGTTGTGTCATTTAAGGTAAAATTGGATAGGTATATGGACAGGAAAGGAGTGGAGGGTTATGGGCTGAGTGCGGGTAGGTGGGACTAGGTGAGATTAAGAGTTCGGCACAGACTAGGAGGGCCGAGATGGCCTGTTTCCGTGCTGTGATTGTTATATGGTTATATGGTCAAATTCTTCTTGCTTCTTGAGGATATCAAGGAATTGTTGAGCTTTCTTGGCCATGGTGTCTACATGGTTGATTCAGGACAGGCCATTTGTGATATTCACTCTCTGGAATCTGAAACTCTCAACCCACTTGACACCACTGATATAGGTAGGACTTCGGTCACTTACCCCTTCCTAAAGTCAATGACCAACTCTTTTGTTTTGCTGACACTACAGGAAAGATCATTGTCAGGACACCATGTCACTAAACACTATACCTCCTTCCTGTACTCCAACTCTTTGCTATTTGAGATACAACCCACTATGGTGGTATCATCTGCAAAGTTGTCAATGAAGTTAGAACAGAACCTGGCCATAGAGTCATGTGTGCACAGGGAGTATAAGAAGGGGCTGAGGACACAACCTTAAGGAGCAACAGTCTTTAGAATAATTGTGGTAGAGATGTGTCTGCCTATCTCTACTAACTGAAGGTGGAGCAGTAGTTAATAAACTACAATCTGACAAAGGTGTATTTATTGTCCAGATACTCCTGAGATGAATGTAGTATAGGAGATGTTATCCACTGTTAACCTGCGTTGGCAGTGGGTAAATTGTAATGGGTTGAGGTTGTAGGGAAAGCTTGACTTAATAAATACCATGACCAGCCTCTCAGAGCATCTATGATAGTGGATATTAGAATTACTGAGTGGTAGTCATTAAGCATATTGCCATGTATTTCTTGGATTCATGGTTGATAATGGCCTTCTTAAAGCAGGTGGGAACAACAGAAAGAAGCAGGGGAGGTTAAAAATGTTTGCAAATACCCCCACCAGCTGTCTGCACAGGATCTAAGTACACATCCAGGGACACCATTTGGGCCAAATGCTTTCTGCAGGTTCACTCTCCAGATAGCTAATCTAATACCTGCAATGGTGAATGTGGGTTCAGCTGCACTGTCAAGATGTGTGGTGATGTACTCATTCCCTTCTGTCCAAAACAAGCACAGAATGTGTTCTAAACACATCAGGAAGGGAAATGCTGTTGTCAGCAATGCTGTCCGATCTAATTTTGTTGCCTTTTAAGCATGTAGGCCCTGCCATAATTGACAGCTGTGTTGGAACTCGGTTTTTGTCTGGTGCAGTTACTTGTCATCTTTAATAGCTTTTCAGAGGGCATATTTTGGTTTCTTGTAAAGGTCAGGTTTAGTTGATTTGAATACGGCAGAGCTGAACTTTAGTAGGGTTGTATCTCCCAGTTCATTTGTGGATTTTGGTTTATCCTTTTTGGTACAGTCCTTAACATGGTGTGTGAAGGAAGAGAAGCTGGTGCAGTTACTATTACAAGAGAGAAGGTGCTCAAAATGCTTAAAGACTTAAAGGTACATAAGTAACCCAGACCAGATGAACTGCACCCTAGGGCTCAAAGGTAGCATTAGAGATTGTTATGGCATTAGAAATGATCTTTCAAAAATCATTGGACTCAGGCATAGTGCCAGAGGACTGCAAAATTACAAATGTCACTCCACTCTTTAAGAAGGGAGGAAGGCAGCAGAAAGGAAATTATAGACCAGTTAGCCTGACCTCAGTAGTTGGGAGGATGTTAGAGTCAATTGTTAAGGACGAGGTACTGGAGTACTTGGTGACACAGGACAAGATAGGACAAAGTCAGCATGGTTTCCTTCAGGGAAAATCCTGCCAGATGAACCTGTTGGAATTCTTTGAGGAGATTACAAGTAGGATAGATAAAGGGGATGCAGTGGATGTTGTATATTTGGACTTTCAGAAGGCCTTTGACAAGGTGCCACACATGAGGCTGCCTACCAGTGACTAGTGGTGTTCCACAGGGGTCGGTGTTGAGTCCACTTCTTTTTATGCTGTATATAAATGATTTAGATGATGAAATAGAAGGCTTTGTTGCCAAGTTTGCAGATGATATGAAGATTTGTGGAGGGGCAGATAGTGTTGAGGAAACAGGCAGGATGCAGAAGGACTTAGACGGTCTAGGAGAATGGACCAGGTAGTGGCAAATGAAATATAACGTTGGAAAATGTATGGCCGTGCCCTTTAGTAGTAGAAATAGATGCACAGACTATTTTCTAAATTGGGGAGAAAATCCAAAAATCTGAGATGCAGGAGGCCTTGGGAGTCCTTGTGCAGAACACCCTAAAGGTTAACCTGCAGCTTGAGTCAGTGGTGAGGAAGGCAAATGCAACTTTAGTATTCATTTCAAGAGATCTAGAATACAAGAGCAGGGATCTGATGCTGAGGCTTTATAAGGCACTGGTGAGGCCTCACGAGTATTGTGAACAGTTTTGGGCTCCTCATCTTGGAAGAGATGTGCTGGCATTGGAGAGGGTCTAGAGGAGGTTCACAACGATGATTCCAGGATACGAGGAATGTTTGATGGCTCTGGGTCTGTACTCACTGGAATTCAGAAGGATGAGGGGTGATCTCATTGAAACCTTTCAAATGTTGAAAGAACTAGACAGAGTAGATGTGGAAAGGATGTTTCCCATGTGGGAGAGTCTAGGACAAGAGGACACAGCCTCAGGATAGAGAGCCACGTCCATTCAAAACAGAGATGCGAAGAAATTTCTTTGGCCAGAGGATGGTGAATTTGTGGAATTTGTTGCCACATGCAGCTGTGGAGGCCAGGTTGTTGGGTGTATTTAAGGCAGAGATTGATAGGTTCTTGATTGGACATAGCATCGAAGGTTACGGGGAGAAGGCAGGGAAATGGCATTGAGGAGGAGAGAAAAAGGATTAGCTATGATCAAATGGCAGAGCAGACTCAATGGGCCAAATGGCCTAATTCTGCTCCTATGCCTTAAGGTCTTAAAAATCGGTTATGCAACTGTCTATGTTCTCTGCACTTGGGCCCACTTGACACAATATGTAGATAAGCCTACGAGAGGAGAGGCTGTACTTGATCTGGCATTCGGAATTGAACCTGGTTAGGTGTCAGATCTCTCAGTGGGAGATCATTTTGGAGATAGTGATTATAATTCTATCTCCTTTAGCATAGCATTGGAAAGAGATGGAACAGACAAGTTAGGAAAGCATTTAATTGGAAGTAAAGGGTAATATGAGACTATCAGGAAAGAACTTGGAAGCATAAATTGGGAACAGATGTTCTCAGGGAAATACATGGAAGAAACGTGGCAAATGTTCAGGGGATATTTGCCTAGAGTTCTGCACAGGTACGTTCCAATGAGACAGGGAAAGGATGGTAGGGTACAGGAACCGTAGTGTACAAAGGCTATTGTAAATCTAGTCAAGATGAAAAGAAGAGCTTACAAAAGGTTCAAAAAACTAGGCAATGATAGAGATCTAGAAGATTATAAGGCTAGCAGGAAGGAGTTTAAGAAAGAAATTAGGAGAGCCAGAAGGGGTCAAAAGAAGGCTTTGGTGGACAGGATTAAGGAAAACCCCAAGACATTCTACAAGGATGTGAAGAGCAAGAGGACAAGATGTCAGAGAATAGGAGTGGCAATCAAGAGTGACAGTGGAAAAGTGTGTATGGAACTGGAAGAGATAGTACAGGTACTTAAAGAATACTTTGCTTCAGTATTCACTAAGGAAAAGAATCTTGGTGATTGTAGAGATGACTTACAGTGGACTGAAAAGCTTGAGCATGTAGATATTAAGAAAGAGGATGCGCTGGAGCATTTGGAAAGCATCAAGTTGGATAAGTCACCGGGACTTGATGAGATGTACCCCAGGCTAATGTGGAAGGTGAGGGAAAAGATTCTGAGCTTCTGGCGATGATCTTTGCATCATCAATGGGGATGGGAGAGGTTCCAGAGAATTGGAGGGTTGCAGGTGTTGTTCTATTATTCGAGAAAGGGAGTTCAGATAGCCCAGGAAATTAAAGACAAGTGATTCTTACTTCAGTGGTAGGTAAGATGATGGAGAAGATCCTGAGAGGCAAGATTTATGAACATTTGGAGAGGCATAATATGCTTAGGAATAGTCAGCATGGCTGTGTCAAAGGCAGGTTGTGCCTTATGAGCCATTGAATTTTCTGAGGATGTGACTAAACACATTGCTGAAGGTAGAGCAGTAGATGTAGTGTATATGGATTTCAGCTAGGCATTTGATCAGGTACCCCATGCAAGGCTTATTGAGAAAGTAAGGAGGCATGGGATCCAAGGGGATCTTGCTTTGTGGATCCAGAAATGGCTTGCCCACAGAAGGCAAAGAGTGGTTGTAGATGGGTCATATTCTGCAAGGAAGTCAGTGACCAGTGCTGTGCCTCAGGGATCTGTTCTGGGACCGTTACTCTTTGTGATTTTTATACGTGACCTGGAAAAGGAAGTGGAGGGATCGGTTAGTAAATTTGCTCATGACAAAAAGGTTGGGGGTGTTGTGAGTAATGTAGACGACTGTCAGAGTTTACAGCGGGACATCAATAGGATGCACACTGGACTGAGAAGTGACAGATGGAGTTCAACCCAGATAAGTGTGAGGTGGTTTATTTTAGGAGGTCAAATATGATGGCAAAATATAGTATTAATGGTAAGACTCTTGGCAGTGTGGAGGATCAGAGGGATCTTGGTGTCCGAGTCCATAGGACACTCAAAGCTGCTGTACAAGTTGACTCTGTGGTTAAGAAAGCATACGGAGCTTTGGCCTGCATCAATTGTGGGATTGAATTTAGTAGCTGAGAGGTAATGTTGCAGCTGTATAGGACCCTGGTCAGACCCCACTTGGGGTACTGTGCTCAGTTCTGGTCACCTCACTATAGAAAGGATGTGGAAACCATAGAAAGGGTGCAGAGAAGATTTACAAGGACATTGCCTGAATTGGGGAGCGTGCCTTATGAGAATAGGTTGAGTGAACTCAGCCATTTTTCCTTGGAGCAACAGAGGATGAGAGGTGTATAAGGTGATGAGAGGCATTGATCGTGTGGATAGTCAGAGGCTTTTTCCCAGGGCTGAAATGGCTAGCACGAGAGGGCACAGTTTTAAGTTGCTTGGAAGTAGGTACAGAGGGGTAAGTTTTTTATGGAGAGAGTGGTGAGTGCGTGGAATGGGCTGCCAGTGACAGTGATGGAGGCAGATATGATAGGGTCTTTTAAGAGACTCCTGGACAGGTACATGGAGCTTAGAAAAAGAGAGGGCTATGGGTAACCCTAGGTAATTTCTAAGGTAAGGACATGTTCGGCACAGCTTTGTGGGCCGAAGGGCCTGTATTGTGCTGTAGGTTTTCTATGTTTCTAAGCCTTGGTTAGTAAGTTTTCAGATGACACTAAAATGTGTGTTATCATAGATAGTAAAGATAGCTATCTAGAATTAGATGGTATCTTGGTCAGCTGGGTAAGCAGGCTGGGGAATGGCAAATGGTTTCGTTCAGATAGGTGAAAAATATTGTCTTTTGCGAGGACAAAGGAGGGTAGGACTCTCACAATGAATGGTAGAGCCTCCAGGAGTGTAGTAGGACAAAGAGTCCTCAGATTTCAAGTACATCACTATCCATCTACATCTCTTCTCTGTAATATGATTTTACATCTATACTCTGAGATTACTTTCAAAGTTCAGTTCTTTCCTTCATTTTTGACCTTCTATCTTCCCATCTGGCAAGATTCTGAACAACTCCCTTAGGGTATTAAAATGCCTGCATTTTCTGAGGCTTCAATTTGGTAAGTTAAGAAGATGAACCTTATGTACAAATATAGTTATTTTACTAAAATATTCCATTCTACAGTTTGGAGATGAAACAGATGGAACATGGAAGAAATATCCAGATCCAAAGTTTAATCACACAGCAGAGCAGCTAAAGGAAGAAACACCGTCATCTTGGACTGACAGACTTTTAAAATGTGGCTATCAGAATCACAGCTTCACCCCTGAAGAAAGATCAGAGGGTGCAGCTCTGATCAAAATGATTGAATGGCCAAAGCCTCCCAGACCTAATGTGCCTTTTCAGAAAAGCAGTGACCCATCACATGCATATTTTGTTATTTTAAATTCTGGAAAGACTTTCTATGTTGGAGATCAGTTACAGGTGATGGTGCGTATGTACGATTTTGAAGGAAATCCGAAGCAATACGGGGGTGACTATCTCCAAGCCCGGATCCACACTCCAGAGTTGAAAGCCGGTTCAGCAGGAACGGTTATAGATCATCAAAATGGAACTTATCACATCAATTTTACCTTATTCTGGCCAGGAGAAGTCCACGTGTCTGTTTCTTTGGTTCATCCCAGTGAAGGGGTTCAAGCCCTTAAAAGAATACGGAAGGAAAACCCAGACAGAGTGTATTTTAAAAGCACTTTCAAATTGGGGAATACCTTGCAGATCATTGTATGCAATTTCTGTTTGTCTCAAACTAAACCACTTTGTAACTTTACTGATCTCAGGACTGGGGAGCCCTGGTTCTGTTACAGACCAGAGAAGCTTCCCTGCTCATCTCGTGTCAACCATGCGATGGGAGGTTATATGAAGAACCTCTTAATTGGAGAAGAATTTCATTATTTTCAAAGGTATGGTAATCATTCTCATTAGATACTGGCATTCATTTTCTTCACATCTATAAACTTGTTTCATAAACTAATCAAATTAATTTATTTAAAAGAGCAGTGTGAATCATCTCTGTAAGCTGAAGCCATGCATCTGGCTGAAATTCTCATTGAGCTTAAGGAATACAAGGGGTGGCAGGTGCTGTAGAGATATTGAACTGTCGATGCTGATGCAGGGTCTTGGCCTGAAACGTTGACTAGCCCTCTGCCTCCACAAATGCTGCTTGGCATGCCCACATCCTCCAGCTGTTTGGTTTTTGCTTTCTTTTATCCCTTCTGAGAATGGGAGATTATTGTTGATCTGGAAGTATAAGCACTTTAATACGGGAAACCTCCAAAACCTGGTGGTATTGGGCATGATCACACTCAGATCACGCCAATCTGCCTACTGTCTGACCTGTTGCAAGATTCCTGTAGTCTGAAACCCGAGCAAGACTTGGTTCCATTGCCAGCCTTTGGGCATTGGTAGTTAGGTTATTCGTAAATAGATGTGTCTTAGCAGAAGTACCCATGACCCCTTTGATCACAATTGACGATTCACAGAATAAAAAACTGACAGTGTAGTAAATCACATACATGTGATTCTGCAGATGCTGGAAATCCAGAGTAACACGCACAGAATGCTGGGAGAACACAGCAGGTCAGACAGCATCTATGGAGTGGAGTAAACAGTCATCATTTCAGGCTGAGACCATTTATCAGGACTTCCTATCCCTGTCCAATGCCTTGGTAAAGCTCATGAAGTTGTGGTCACTGACTCTGAATTGTTTTCCCACTGAGAGATCTCCCACCTGACCAAATCTAGTATGGCCTCCTCTATCAGCCTGTATATATAATATGCAAGCAGTCCTTTCTGGACGCATCTAACAAAGTCCACCTTATCTAAGCACTAAGGTGCTGTCAATTAATATTAGGAAAGTTGAAATCACCCATGACAACAACCATGCTACTTTTGCAATTTTCAAAAATCTCTCTCCTGATCTAGACTTAGTATCTGTAGTGTTATTGGACGGCCTATGAATGCTCCTAGTAGAGTGATTGCTCCCTTCAAATTCCTTACTTCCACCCACACTGACTCAGTGGACATCCTCCCTTTCTGCAGCTTTGAAACTATCCTTGATTAGCAATGCTATTCCCCATCTCTTTTACCTTCCTCCCTTTTGAAACAGCTAATTTCTGGAACATTCAGTAGCCATTTCTGACCTTTTGACAGCCAAGTCTCTGTAATGGCCTTAACATTGTAGCCCCATGTATTAATCCATGCTCTAAGTTCATTACCCTTGTTCCTCATATTTCTGTCACTAAAATAGACACATTTCAATCCATCCAACAGACTGCATTAATACCCTATTCACTGCCTATCCTTCCTCACAATCGCTCTGCACACTGAATCTACCTTTACAACAACTGCCCCATCCTCTAACTTATCATTCAGTTTCCCATCCCCCTACCAAACTCGTTTCAACCCTCTCCAACTGCTCTAGCAAACCTGTCTGCAAGGATATTGGTCCTCCTCGAGTTCAGAAGTAACCTTTCCTTTTCATACAGCTCATACCTTCCCCTGAAGAGAACCCATGGTCCACAAGTCTGAAACCCTGTTCCCTACACTAGTTCTTCAGCCACATACTTATTTGCCAAATCATCCTACTTTTACCCTCACTGACACATGGCAGAGGCAGCAATCTAGAGATTGTCATCCTTGAGGTCCTGCTTTTCAAGTTCTTCCTTAGCTCCTCATATTATTTCTTCAGGACCTTATCCCTTTTCTTAGTTATGTCATTGGTACCACAACTTCTGGCTTTCACCCACCCCCTTGAATTAACAATCAGTTGTTGCTGGCTCTGTCTTTAGGTAACAATATGTTCAAATGATAAACTATCCTCTTTTATCTCTATGCTTCCTACAAAATTAAACATTTATATGTCACATTTCATGGGTGCAGTAGATTAAGAAATAATAATATATTTTCAGTCAGAAAAATATCAAGAGGCCAATATTACCCAAAGATCAAGGTTATGTAATTGTAAAGCCTTCACCTCATTCAGGTAAGATAATACTAATATACTGACTTAACAAATTAGAGATTTGTGTACGAGGGATTATGTTAGTAATGTTGGGAGTAGTTCTTCCATGCTGAAGATTCTCTTATATCCTAAACTGAATTTAATACCTTACATAGATTTTTATTAATTTTAGGAACATATTAGAAACTAATACTGTATTTTGTTTGTTTCAACATGAATTTACTTGGTTGTTCAATACAAATAGGATTGTGTAGATGAATTTGCTTTTCTTAATGTGGAAATTTCTCAAGTGCTTGAAGCTCCACATGTTATCCTGATCCTAATTTTTAATTTAAATAAGTTGTCTGAATATCTATGCTGTCTATGAAGTATGAAGGAATACTGCACTTTTGCAGATGCTATGCATTAAACTGGGGCTGGCTCTATCTCCTCAAGCAATTTTGGCATCCCAAAGCATATGTTCAAAGAAGAGGAGGGGAATGGTAGTTCAGACACTTTCAGCCAGCATTACTCTGACAGATTGTCTGGTCATTATTAGAAAACATTTGTTGGCCTTTGCGAAATTAACTCCCAAATTTCTCATTTTACAATGGTGATTCCACCCTTTTTAAAGTCCCTACATTGGCTTTAGATTGCTCTGAGAGACACTGAAGTGAACATGAAAGATGCATTTGAAATTCATGTCATTTTTTTTACTACATTGGCATATCAAGCACAATTTTTAGGATCTTGTTTACTTTCTATGTTATTGCATCTAAATCATTTCATTTCATTCCCCACATGTTGCCATTGCTTATATTCCTTCTGGGTAGCCCCCAACTTGACGGTATAAAGATCGAGGTCTCAAATCTCCGGTAATTGCTCCCCCTTCACCATTCCCATTTTCTGTTTCCATTTCTCACCTTCTCACCTTGTCTCCTTACCTGCTCATCATCTCCTTCTGATGCTCCTCCCCCTTACCTTTCTTCCATAGTCTTCTATAGTCTTCTATCAGAGCCCTTTATCTCGTTCACCAATCAACTTCCCAGCTTTTCATTGCACCCCTCCCCTTCTCCTGGCTTCACCCATCACCTACCACCATGTACTTTTTCCTCCCCCCTCCCCACTTTCTTACACTGACTTCTCCCCTTCCTTTCTAGTCCTGAAGAAGAGTCTCAGCCTGAAACATAGACTGTTTACTCTTTTCCATAGAAGCTGCCTGCCCTGCTGAGTTCCTCCAGCATATTGTGTGTGTGTGTTGGTTTGGATTTCCAGCATCTGCAGATTTTCACATGATTTTCATTACTAATTTTCTGTCTAATATTCTCTTGAAATTTGACATTAATGCTTTTAAACAGTGGATTATAAATCAAAGGCATTGTACTTAAATTTCTCTCTCCTAATTTTTAGGCAAAAATCCCAGTGAATGTCTCCCTGGCAAGCCATTCCTTTCACCAGCTGGATTTTATTATCAGGATAAATGGATATCAAAGACCTGTAGACTTCAAAACTTTGACACGCCAGCAAATGTTATCAACTGTCTTCATGGGAAAGTTGTTTATATTTTTGGAGATTCCACTATACGCCAGTGGTTTGAGTATTTGATACATTTTGTACCAGGTCAGGATTCCCATTTCTCATTATTCATTGTAGTCTAATGCTTTAAGCTTTATATTTACTCCAATTCATAATCAAATCTGTGTTCTTCTCGTGCAACTTACACTTTCTTGCACATGAACATTTTATGCTTCTTGAGGATGAATAGCGTTACCATTTCTCCATAAAACACCTAAGCTGCAAGGACACGTACAATCTCTGAATTATACAAAATAGGCAATAATACTTCCACACAGAAAAAAAACCTGACAAATATTATAATAAAATCCACCAGTTAAAGGTAGACAATTGGAAACTTTGGGTGTGCATGCAAAGACGGCTCATCATGAACCCACCAATCTCAGACTTGCACAGTGGAAGGAAAAGCTGTAATAATTCATGGAATTCAAAGTGCTGACAATTATGAGGTATTTTTTCAATAAAAGAAATGTCTTCAGTTTGAGCTTCTCCAAGGACAACCATATTTTTTGCCTGTCCAAATTACATCAATAGATCTTATTTGGGTCTAGCCGGGTAATAACTCCCAGAAATACTTACAAACATCTTAATATATGATCAGTTGAGAACAATGCTTGAATCAAGTCAATTATGTTCTGCTTGCTAAATATACCAATCACAATATCTGGGCTAACAGTAGTAGAAAGTAGCAAAGCCTACAAAAAAGTATTGGAAGGAGTGGATATGGCCCAGTCCATCACATGAAATGACTTTTCACCACTGTGCACATCTACACAGAGTGCTGTTGAGGGAAAGCAGCTTCCATCATCAAGGAACCCCACCATCCAGGTCATGCACTCTTTTCACTGCTGCCATCAGGAAGAAAATACAGGAGCCTCAGGACCCACACCAACAGGTTCAGAAACAGTTCTTACTCCTCAACTTGAGAGGATAACTTAACTCAACTTCACTCACCCCATCATTGAACTGGTCCCATAACCTCTGGACTCATTTTCAAGGCCTTTCCATTTCATGTTCTCAATATTTACTTATTATTATTATTATTTATTTTTGCTTTCCTTTTGTGTTTGCACTGTTTGTTGTCTTTTGTATATTGGTTATTTGTCCGTCCTGTTAGATGCGCCCTTTCATTGATTCTATTGTGTCTCTTGTAGAGGGGTTAGTGGTGGGATGCATTCCAAGAAGATAATCCATCTCACAGTTTTCCATAGCATGAAGCTGTGACCACCTGCACATGCATCAAGAACCTACATTGGAAAATAATGTATTTATTTATTTAGTGCCTTCCCTAAATAAATTCCATGAGAGCAAATTTCCTACTGTACCTCAAAATATTGAATTGTGATTCATAAAGTCTATAAAGACAAATTTACATTATTCAATGGTTGTAACATGGAGGTCACCTGTGTACTTGGAATTAGAAGAAGGAAAAGTGGTACAAATCATGATTGAAAGCTCTTCATCAGAATGTACGCATCATTCATAACAAGTGATTCAGCAACAGAGATTCAACTAAATGGGAACCATCTAATAACTTTTACCGAAAGATGATTGTAAAATGATCATTGTTTTTAAATATTCCATGATGCTTAACTTTGAGAGGAGAGAGGCAAAATGTTAAAGATAAAAGAACTCAGAGGAATGGAATAAAGGCAGTAGTGGTGAGGAATTATAAATCAGAAAATAAAGTAAATTTAGTTTTGATGGGAAAAAAAAGTGGGAGGAAACGTTTTGGGTTGAAATGTCATGAAGTCATGATGTCTCCCACAGATGCTGTTCAGACCACTAAGTTCCCCCAGCAGATAGTTTGTTGGAAATGATAATGTAGGGTATTAAATAAATTAGGAAATTGGAGACAGGAAATTGTGACAAAGTCAATACAATAATCATAGGTGACTTTACATATAGACTAGATTTATCAAATTAACAATATAGTATCAGGATGAATTCATAGAGTACAGAACAGATGTCTTCCCACAGCAGTGCAATAAGGAGTCAGTGAAGGAACAGAAACTTTTAAATATACTGTAACACTAAGTATCTAGTGATTCAGTAAGCAATTTTAATGCCCTGGTTAAGATTTCTCCTGCTGTGCTTTGAGGTATTTCATTTTACTATTTATCTGTAAAACTAGTATGTCCTGCTGGTAGAATGTTTTAGTTTCAGCTAAAGACAAGGAGCCATATTGTTCAACTTAGAAATGTTGTGTCAGCCAATCAGGATGGTAGGATTGGGAGAAGGTTCTAGGGAGAGCTAGAATGAGAGAGATTTGTGATGGACAGTGGTGGGGTTTGTGGTCTTTTGGCGGGAGATGCAGAGAAGAGAAGATCGGGAAGAGGTGATTGGAAGGAGTGTTTTGTGAGATGGAGTCCAAGATGGGAAGCTGTACTGGTGACTGGTGATGAGAATGCAGTGCTGTGAGTAATGGTTATACCCAGCTTTTGGAAGAGATGGGCTTCAACAGTCATGTGCACATTTAGATCTGTCTAACTGTAAAGGGCCCTTTAATTTTATTCTTTATTTTCTTTTTCTTAATAACTGTTTGATAAAGCTGAAATTGGTAACATACTTTAATATTTTATGCTAGTGTGTGATTTGTCATTTCTTGGTGATGGTTAATTCTGTATGGGCAGTATTTATGCAGTTTTTGCTCATGTCAGGGTTTTGTTAATCAGAATATCCCAACTCCCCTGTTTGGTTAGGCTCCAATCATACAGACTCTAGATTTATATTGTTATAAAGGTGGCCTCTTCACTGCTGACTCACATGGCAGTTAGCAGAGTTAGTTATCACACCAAATTTGTATATGAGCCCAGTGAGAGGGTTACATTTGTGGGAGCTTGTCCAGGATTCGGTGAATAACATGTGAATGCTGTTTAAGTATTGATTAAGTGGTTTGTGTATTTAAGCCTGTGTCAGTGAAAGTGATGAAGGTACTTTATTATAGACGCCACAGGAATTAAGATATGTTGTGATTTGGAGAGATTATCCACAAATAATACTTGTGTTCTGAGCAGGGTGGATATTCAAAGTCCTGATGAACTGCTAATTAGAGTACGGAGTTCTGTAAAAGTATTGAGGAAAGTCACATTGGTTGAATGGCAGTTAGATCAATTGGCTGGTAAGAATGTCATGTTAATCCAGACTAGTAGTGACGTAACTGAAGTTGCACTGCCTGGAGAGGGCCATCCTTACTTTTAGAGAAGTGGCCATGTAGCTGAGGGTAAAAACGTTAAAGATGAATTGTAAGTGGCTGAGAGTGAAGACTTTAAAGACAAGTTGATCTCGTTTCTGCAAAGTGAGAGAAAGAAGTTGTCTGATGTGAAAGGTGTAATAGGTCCTTCAGCAGCTGAATTAAATTCTGAGCTGGTTTCAACAATTACTATTGATAAATGCAACACATACCTGTGGAGACTCAAAGACCATAGGTTGAGAGTGTTTTCTGGAGTCAGGCCACACAGATGGGAGTTTTGCAGAATGGAGTGAAAAACCTGCAAACTGAGGTTTCTTGGTTGATGTCGGCTAGTGCTGCCACCAAGCTTGACAAGTCCAATAAGAAAGTGAACCCACCAGTAGGATGTACTAAGCAGAGAGCTGCTGCTGACAGGGGCGCTGAGCAAGGGAAGCGACCAGTATTATACGTTACCATTGTGGTGAGGATGGACATTTCAAGGAGGAGTGTAAAGGACAAGAAAACCTTTGGAAAATAACTTTAAAGTTGTTCAAACAGAAAAGGAAGTCAGGAAGCTTCAGAGAGACCCAGTAAGGGAACAACCTGGCACCTTGAAGAATGGGAGTGCCTCTAGTGTTAAAGCAATGTGTGCGTTTTCCACAGTGAGGAAATCAGAGGCAAGACTATGGCAGGATAGAGCTGTGGCTCGTTTGGGAGCTTCTGGTTGTGCTATTCCACAGGGATATTGCAACTTAACTGCTCTGCATACAAAGCAGTTGCCTGCCTTGAGTCCTGTGGAATTGGCAGCAGCCCAACCCTTGTACAGTAAAGGTGCCATTTAGTCATCTGTTGCCAAAGGGGGTATGGCCCAACTTAAAAAGACAAAACACCCTACCAGTGAGAGAATGGAGCAAGATGGAGTTGAGGAACCAAGTTTTATACGGGGTCATATACCCTCCAGATAATCCTTGGCATTCTCAGTGGTTTCAGGTAAAGATACGGAGCTGTGTTGTTCAACTTAGGAATGGTTAGTCAACCAATCAGGTTGGTGGGATTGGGAGAAAGTTCTAGAGAGCTGGGCAGAGAGAGATTTATGATGGACAGTGGTGGGGTTCATGGTCTTCTGGTGGGAAATGCGGAGGAGAAGATAAGGAAGAGGCTATTGCAAGGAGTGCTTCACGAGATGGAGTCCAAGATGGGAAGTTCTGTCAGAGATTAGTGATGAGAATTCAAAGCTGTGAGTAATGGCCATACCCAACTTTTGAAGGAGATGAGGCTCCAATGGTTTTGTGCACATTTAGACTGGTCTAACTGAAATGGGGCTATTATTTTTGTTCTTCCTTTTCTTTCTCTCATTATCTGTTTGATAAAACTGAAATTGGTAAATATACTTTCTTTATAATTTTATGCTGGTGTGTCATTTCTTGGTGATGGGTAATTCTGTAAGGGCAGCATTCACTCAAATCAAGGTTCCGTTAATTGGAACATCCCAACTTTCCTGTTTTGTTGAACCCCAAATCATACTGACCCTAGATGTATATTGTTATAAAGGTGGCCTTCTCACCACTGAGTCACATGGCTGTTTACAGAGTTAGCTACTGAGCCAGGTTTGCATCTGATCCTGGTGAGAGGGTTACACAATGATCATAATATAGAATTTTATATAAAGATCGAAAGTGATTGAACACAATTGGAAGCTGTCTTCTAGCTGAATATAGCAAACTGAACAGAGTCAAGGAAATGTTGGGAAAGGGCTTCACTGACTATTATAGGTTGTCCATGGCAAGAGAAAAATAATAAACACAAGCGATTTTGCAAATGCTGAATATTCAGAGCAACACACACAAATGGTTGGGTGAACTAGCAGGTCTATGGAGGAGAAAGCAGTCGATATTTCAGGTTGAGTCTCTTTATCAAGACTGCAATCGAAGGGAAGAAGCCTTTTTACTGAGAAAGAATTTGCTGCAATGTCTACTTAGGCTGCAAGTAAAGTATTATTTATAAAGAAACAATGGCTAACTTTAAAAAGTATCGGAAATAGCTGACAAGTAATATACAAATATTGAGACAAATAAGCTAGGACAGTGGTAAAGCTTTGGCATGTAAAGGTAATATCGATTCAAATGAAAAGTGTACCCTGCTGAAAAGCAGTAAGTCTGAAGACTGGGGACATTTCAGAAACCTGCAGAACAATACAGATGGAAAGGAAAAGAGTGTGAGGACTTCCATGTAAAAGTAAAAATGAAAAGATTATCCAAAAGTAATGTGGTTCCTTTATAAATTGAGACGTAAAATATTATACCAGGCATAATGGTGAACTGTAAGGAAGTTAAACAAATATCATGAAATAATGCAAGAGTAGACTCATTTTCATGAATTCTACAGAGCCCCAATGAGACTTTGTGTAGGAAATAGTGTGCGGAGGAAGAAGATACTTGTGTGAGATGGAGTTTAGTGAAGATTCACAATTGATTTCTGGGAGCTTGGATCTGTCATAATAAGAAAGATCATGTTGATTAAACCATACTTTTCTGAGTTTAGTAGAATGCATGGCTCTGTCATGGCAACACAGAAAATTCTTAGGGACAGTCAGGGTAATTTCAGTGGAGTGTCCATAACCAGAAGTTACTGTCTCAAAACATGGGGCTGGCCATTCAGGACTGAGATGAGAAAACATTTGGTCACCTGGCAGACAGTGAATCTTTGGTTCTCACAAATAGGCTACCCAGAAGAGCTGCAACTCCTCAGATGAAGTGTGTTTTCAAGAAAAAGACCATAAGACATAAGAGCAGAATGAGGCCATTTGGCTGTTAGTGTCCCTTTCC
Organism: Hemitrygon akajei; assembly: GCF_048418815.1. Taxonomy (NCBI): domain Eukaryota; kingdom Metazoa; phylum Chordata; class Chondrichthyes; order Myliobatiformes; family Dasyatidae; genus Hemitrygon; species Hemitrygon akajei. Next base: position 38,312,749 of record NC_133128.1, read on the forward strand.
AATCATCTTTGGCCAGCTCCCCTCTCATGCCTCTTTCATCCTTCTACTCCACTGTAATACTGATACATTTGACTTTAGCTGCTCCCTCTCAAATAGCAGGACGATTTCTGTCATATTATGATTACCTTTCTTCCGAGTGCTCCTCACTTTAAGCTCCCTAAGCAAATCCAGCTCATTATGCAACACTCAGTCCAGAACAACTGATCCCCTATTGGGCTCAATCACAAACTGCTCTAAAAGCCATCTCGTAGGTATTCTACAAATTGTCAATTGTTGATCCTTTTCACACCTTGGGCAGTATGTTTTGCCATTTCCATAAGACCATAAGACATAGGAGCAGAATCAGGCCATTTGGCTCATTGAGTCTACTCCACCATTCAGTCATGGCTTATCCTTTACTTTTCCCTCTTCAGCCCCACTCCCCCACCTTCTCCACTTAACCTTTGATGCTGTGTCCAATCAAGAACCTATGAATCTCCATCTAAAATACACCCAGTGACCTGGCCTCTACAGCCGCCTGTGGTAATAAATTCCACAAATTCATCAACCTCTGGCTAAAGAAATTTCTCTGCATCTCTGCTTTAAGTAGACGCCCCTCTATCTATGTTGTCCAAGATTGCCCCACCATGGGAGAAATCCTTTCCACATCAACTTTGTCTAGGCCTTCCAACATTCTTAAGGTTTCAGTGAGATCCCCCCTCATCCTTCTAAGTTCCAGTGAGTACAGACCCAGAGCTGTCAAACATTCCTCATATGTTAACACTTTCATTCCCGGAATCATTCTTGTGAAAACCCTCTGAACCCTCTTCAATACCCTCATATCTTTTCTTAGATGTAGAGCCCAAATCAGTTCACAATACTCAAGGTGAGGCCTCACCAGTGCCTTATAAAGCCTCAGCATCACATCCCTCCTCTTGTATTCTAGACCTCCTGAAATGAAAACAAAAAAAAAGGATGCTTTCATCCCCACCCACTGTCAATGCTCTAACCATGCCAGTAACTTTCCGATAATACCATGGCTCCTAACTTGGTAAGCAGCCTCATGTGTGGCACCTTGTTAAAGGCCTTCTGAAAGTCCAAATATACAACATCTACTACATCCCCTTTATCTATCCTACTCAAAGAACTCCAACAGATTCAACAGGCAATATTTTCCCTTGAGGAAAGCATGCTGATTTTGTCCTATCTTGTCCTGTGTCACCAAGTATTCCATCCCCTCATCCTTAACAATTGACTCCAACATCATTCCAACCACTGAGGTCAGGATAACTGGTCTATAATTTCATTCCTGCTGCCTTCATCCTTTCTTTAAGAGTGGAGTGACACTTGCAGTTTTACAGTCCTATGGCACCATGCAATAGTCCAAAGATATTTGAAAGGTCATTACTCATGCCTCCACAATCTCTACCACTACCTCTTTCAGAACCCTAGAGTGCAGTTCATCTGGTCTAGGTGACTTATGTACACTTAGGCCTTTCAGCTTTTTGAGCCGTCGTTGTCATGACTATCCCTCGAGGTCAAGGATGATGATCTTCATTCCATTGATCTATTGTGGCCCACAGAGTGAAGACACCTGTGCGTGTATTTGTTTAATGTGTACTTGATGTTGCACTCCAAGAAGAACACGATACTTCACAGATCAATCAAATGATTCCAATGGCATGGAAACCACGACGATTGGAGCTGATGAATTTGTTGCAGCCTTCATCTGCCCTCACAGCCATTGAGTTGGAAATAACTTCATCCGTCTGTTCCACCATTGAGGTCTTGGTTGGATTGTTCCTTGTCAGGGACCTCACCCTCGACCTTACCACCATGGGTGACCCTACCAGGAGCGTAGCTCCAGTCGGCATCGCTCTCAGAATCTCAGGACCACACAAACTTCTCCACCACGACAAGGTGGCAATCCTTGGAGAAGCTTTTTGAGCATCTTCTCCCTTATAATAATAACTGCAATCACTTCTCTTCCTCACCCACTTCAACATCTGGCATACTGCTAGTGTCTTTCACAGTGAAGACGGATACAAAATACTCATTTAGTTCATCTGCCATCTCCTTGTCCCCCATTATTATTTCTCCTGTCTCATTTTCTAGCAGTCCTATATCCACTCTCATCTTTCTTTTATTTTTTACATACATGGCATGCAAATGTTTGGAAACCCCAGTCAAAATTTCTGTTACTGTGAATAGTTAAGTGAGCAGAAGATGAACTGATCTCCAAAAGTCATAAAGATGAAACATTCTTTTCAACATTTTAAGCAAGATTAGTGTATTATTTTTGTTTTGTACAATTTTAGAGTGAAAAAATGGAAAGGAGCACCATGCAAAAGTTTGGGCACCCCAGGAGATTTGAGCTCTCAAATAACTTATACCAAGGTCTCAGACCTTAATTAGTTTGTTAGGGCTATGGTTTGTTCACAGTCATTGTTAGGAAAGGCCAGGTGATGCAAATTTCAAAGCTTTAAAAATACCCTGACTCCTCAAACCTTTTCCCAAAAAGCAGCAGACATGGGCTCCTCTAAGCGGCTGCCTAGCACTCTGAAAATTAAAATAAATGATGCCCACAAAGTAGGAGAAGGCTGTAAGAAGATAGCAAAGTGCTTCAGGTAGCCGTTTCCTCAGTTCGTAATGTAAATAAGAAATGGCAGTTAACAGGAACGGTGGAGATCAGATTGAGGTTCTGGAAAACCAAGAAAATTTTCGGAGAGAACTGCTCATAGGAATGCTAGAAAGGCAAATCAAAACCCTCGTTTGACTGCAAAAGACCTTCAGGAAGATTTAGCAGACTCTGGAGTGGTGGTGCAGTGTTCTACTGTTATTTTAAAACTGTAAAAGATGGAAATAAAAAAAGTAATCTTGCTTAAAATATTAAAGAAATGTGTCATCTTTAACCTCATGCCTTTTGAAAATCAGGTCATCTTTTACTCACTTAACTATTCACAATAACAGAAATTTTGACCGGGGTGTCCAAACGTTTACATGCCACTGTACTTGAAAAAGCTTTTACTATCTACTTTGATCTTGTTGCTAGCTTGCTTTCAGATTTCATCTTTTCCCTCTAATAATTCTTTTAGTTGCCCTCCAAGGTTTTTAAAAGCTTCCCAATCCTCTGTCTTCTGGCTAATTGTTACTTTGTTATATGCCCTCTCATTCATTTTACTTCCCTTGTCAACCACAGTTGTACTATTTTGCCATTTCAGTATATCTTTATTTTTGGAATACATCTATCCTCTACCTTCCTCATTTTCCCCAGAAACTCACACCATTGTTGCTCTGCTGTCATCACTGCCAGCATCTCCTTCCAATTTACTTTGGCCAACTCCTCTCTCAAACCTCTGCCACTGAAATACTGCTATGTCAGACATTACTTACACCCTATCAAATTTCAAGTTGAACACAATCATATTATGATCATTGTCTCCCAGGGTTCTTTTACCTTAAGTTTCCTAATTGCCACCAGTCCATTACATAACACCTAATCTAGTATAGCTGATCCCCTAGTAGGCTCAATGACAAACTGTTCTAAAAGGCCATCTCGTAGGCATTCAACAAACTCACTCTCTTGAGATCCATTACCAACCTGATTTTCCCAATCGACCTGCATGTTAAAATCTCTTATGACTATCATAACATTGCCCTTTTGACATACCTTTTTATTTCCCATTGTAATCTGTGGTCCACATCCCATCTACTGATGGGGTTCTTTTACCTTTGCAGTTTCTTAACTCAACCCCCAAAGACTGTACATTTTCCAATCCTATATCACACCTTTCTTCTGCTTTCATTCCGTTCTTCATCAGCAGAGCCATGCACCCCCTCTACCTACCTTCCTATCCCTCTGATACAACGTGTAACTGTGGACATTCTGCTCCTGACAACAACCATCCTTCAGCCATGATTCAGTGATGGCCACAACAGTATACCTGACAATTTGTAAAAGTGCAACAAGATCATCCACTTTATTTCTTATACCGTATTTGCTACCCTTTTTAATTCTGCATCCCTCATGCACTGATACTCACACTACTGGCTTCAATTTTCTCCTATGCTCTGCCTGCCCTTCCAGACAGTCTGACTGTATGCTATCTTTGTTATTTCACCATCCGTCCAATCCTGAGTCCCTTCACTCTGATTCCTATTCCCCTGCCAAATTAATTTAAACACTCCCCAACAGCTGTAACAAACCTGCCCATGAGTATATTGGTCCCCCTGACCCTTCAGGTGCAACCCGTCCTTTTTGTACAGCTCATACCTCTCCCAGAAGAGATCCCAATGATCCAAGAATCTGAAGCACTGCCCCTGCACCAGCTTCTCAGCCACACATTTATCTGTCAAATCATCCTTTTTCTACCCTCACTGGTGTGTGGCACAGGCAGCAATCCAGAAAGTACTACCCTGGAGGTCCTGTTTCTCAGCCTTCTGCCTGGTGCTCTAAATTCTCTCTTCAGGACCTCTTCTTTTCCTTCCTATGTCATTGGTACCAAGATATCTGGCTGCTCTCCCTCCCCCTCCAAAATGCAGTGGGTGCGATCCAAGATGTCCCTGACTCTGGCACCTGGGAGGCAACATAGCATCCGGGTGTCCCGTTCACATCCACAGAATCTTCTGACTGTTCCTCTGACTATTGAGTCCCCTCTCACTACCGCTCCCCTCTTCACCCTCTTTGCCTTCTGCACCACAGACACATGCTCAGACCCAGTAACCTAGTCTCCATGGCATTCCTCTGGGAGGTCATCCCCCAACACATTATCCAAAACAGTATACTCATTATTGAAGGTCATGGCCATAGGGGTGCCCGACACTAGCCGCCTATTCACATTTCCATTTCTCTTAACAGTCACTCAGCTACCCAGCTCCTGCAACTTAGGGGTGACTACTTCCCTATAATGATCTCCTCGATGATCTCCTCACTCTCCGGTAAAAGCCGAAGGTCATCCAGCTGCTGCTTCAGATCCCTAACATGGTCTTCAAGCAGCTGCAGCTGGATGCACTTCACACAGATGTAGTTTCCTGGGAGACTCTGGGTCTCTCAGGACTCCAACATCCGGCATGAAGAACACACAACAGCCATTTACTACACTCAGTACAGTAAGAGAAAAAAAGACTATGATGCTTAGATATGAGTGGATTTGGAGATGGTACTGGAAATAGGAATTGGGGTTACCCATGATTTTATTGGATGAGAAAACAATAATATAACATTAAATGGCCTACTCCTGCTCACTTTCTTATTTTAGGAGTTTCCTTCCAGTGGCTTGGCTGGCTCTATGCCTCTTCTGCCACAGCAGAACACTGCAACATGACAGGATCATTATTGCTCCAGGAGAGAAGCATTGACTTGCATGATGGTCTTCATATGGATCAAACATAGTGTGAACATTGAGGGGCTCATTGCAGGGAGGAGTACCTCTCAACACAACACACAGACAAATGGCCATTTTCAGTGAGATCAGTCAAAATCTTATTGAATGACCGAGCAGACTCAAGGTGCCAAGTGGTTGAGTCCAGCTTTGATTTATTATGTTCTTTGTTTCCTGCAGGGAAGACTTCACATCACAGGGTAAATGGTTTATGCAGCAGCCTGGAGAAATAAATTAACCAGTAACTGACCTGTAGGGAGTCGATTCCTTTAAATGGTACAGGTAGAGATCCCTTCCTCCTGTTGAGCAAGTGTTGCTCTACATGTGGTTAAAGTTTAAGCCAGAACTTGAATTTCAGTTGAACAGTGCTGTAATCATGCTGGTAAATGGCATGTTCTGCTAATTCAATAAACATACTTCCAGCAGACATTCATTGCTGCCCAACAACTTCAACCTGACCGCATCTTCAGCTGTTCTGCCTGGAAATAGTTATGCTCACTGCCTCTTCCATTCTGAGAATCTAAGACCTCTCAAAAGCAGATGTAAAAATCTGAATTTTACATGACAGAATTCCATGAGATGCATGCAAAGTTTAGCATCAGAACATTGTATTATTTCAATGCACTAAGTATTACCACAAACAGAAGGTAACAAATGGTTGAAATTATTTTGAATTTGGTTCAAATTAATTACTCATCAATGACATCCTCTCTAAAAGTTGCCATGGTTGATTATCCGTTCTCAGTCATCTCAATCTATGTATAGTTTTTGACAATGTATTTCACTCCTTAATTTATCCTAGCCATGTCTCATCCTTGGCAATCCAACCATAGCCAGAGTACTTACAACACTGCAGTTTCTCTTTAAGTAACAACTATATAATTGTGGAATCTTTCATATCACTGTCATTGACCATCTTTGTCTTCAACACGAGGTACATTGGTGAAATTTTCTGAAGAGGTTACATGAAGTTTAACATCACTGCTGAAGACCAATGCTTTCAGCCTCTCCACTACTGGACATAGAATGAAAGATGTACACAACTGTGCAAAAGTCTTAGGCATGTATATATAGCTAGGGAGCCTAAGATTTTTGCACAGTACAGTATACAATGTCTTTCCAGTTACTAAATAGCACTTACTACCACTGAGCTAATATAAAGATAAGTACTCTTATCCCAGTTCTCCAACCATCCTTCTATGTTAAACAATATACAATACTTTGCAGAAGTCCAAGGCACCCTAGGTATATATTTAAGCCTAAGACATTTGCACAGTACTGTAGCTCTAGTTTGACACATTGATCTTTTAAAGGTTATGCTGGTAAAATATTGTTTTAGTTATCACTTAATAAATTATTACTCAGAATTGTTTAAATCATTTTCTCTTCAGGCCTCAGAAAGTTCGATCTGGGCCACTCATTGAAAACTGGACCCCATCTTGCTCTGGATGTGGACAACAAGATCAAGATAGATTATTTTGCGCATGGGAAACCAATACGCATCCAGCCCATATCGATTCAGGACCTGCAATTCATTGCAAATAAATTGGATGACATTCAAGGAGGAAAGAACACAGTTATAGCCTTCACTATCTGGTGCCATTTCAATACTTTTCCGGTGGAGCATTACATCCGACGACTACAGAACATTCGGAGGTCAATTCTACGCTTGCTGGGTAGAAGTCCTGATACAGTAATTGTAATAAAGACAGCCAATGTCCAGGCCCTTTCACAAGGGATTAGTCTCTATAATAGTGACTGGTTCTCCTACCAGCTTGATTTAGTGATGAGAAGGATGTTTGAGGGCATCAATGTGGCATTTGTGGATGCATGGGAGATGACTATAGCCCACTATCTGCCACATGAACTACACCCCAAGGGAATCATCATCAAGAATGAAGTATCTGTGTTCCTTTCATATGTGTGTCCTTTGAAAAAGCGTTAAATGCTACCTGAACCTTTTTCATCCTGAGAATGCTATATGTTTATAATTTGAATTCCAAGAACAATTTTTTTTTAAATTATGTCATTCTGGTCCTTTGAAATAATCAAAAAAATTGTAAACTCCTCCCTTTCTGTTCTGATTTTAAAATTAATCATTTTCCACATTATGATCAGGACTTAGGTGAAATAATAGGAGTATGGTACTGTGAATCTATTGGGAAAAAGCAGCTGAATCAAGTCAATACAGAATGGAAGCAGAATCAGGATAAGGTTTATTATTACTGAATCATGATGTGAAATTTATTGTTCTGTAGCAGCGGTACAGTGCAAAGACATTATTTTATAAATTGCAAAATAAATAAATATTGTAAAAAGAATAATGAGGTTATGATCAAAGACTGGATGAGCGTGGCTCTTTTGGCTTCTGTACAGTACTGGGTAGAAAATCTTAAGCACATATATATTGCTAAGGGGCCTTTTGCACAGTACTGTATTTCTCAATGAGGAGCATTGTTAATCTGGCGGGAGCAAAACATGTCGGGAATGGCAAAGGTGGAGTCCCACAGGAGAGGTGTGGGACAGGTGGCAGAGAAGGAGTTCCGGGGGCGTTGGTGCAGGTGCAGACACACACAGACCTGAGACACCAGGCAAAGTCATTTGATTCCAAACAATTGTTTTATTGATCATCATAAAATGTCTTTCTGGTGCTTCCTGCTCCCTCCCTTTTCCCTTCTCTTTTTCCCAACCACGATTCCCCTCTCCCTGTCACCTTCCCACTCTCAGTCCACAATAGAGACCCATATCAGAATCAGGTTTATCAGCATTCACACGTGTTATGATTTTTTTATGTGTGGCAGTAGTAGAGTGAAATACATGAAATTACTAGAATACTGTATAAAAGTCTTAGGCACCCTAGCAATATATAAGACCATAAAACCAAAAGATATAGGGAAAGAATTAGGCCATTTGGCCCATTGAGTCTGATCTGTTATTTCAACATGGCTGATTCATTTCCCTCTCAGCCCCAATCTCCTGCTTTTTCCTTTCCTTGTATCCCTTCATGCTCTGACTAATCAAGAATCTATCAACCTTTTCCTTAAATATACTCAATGATTTGGCCTCCACAGCCACCTGTGGCAATGAATTCCACAAATTCACCACCCTGTGGCAAAAGAAATTCTTCTTCATCTCCATTCTAAAAGGAAGTCCCTCTATTCTGAGACTGTGTCCTTTTGTCTTGGACTCCCCCATCATCCTCTCCACATCCACTCTATCGAGGCCTTTTAACATTCGATGAATTTCATAGAGATCCCCCATCATTCCTCTGAATTCCAGTGAGTACAGGCGCAAATCCATCAAAAGCTCCTCATACAATTGGCCTTTCAATCTAGGAATCATTTTGATGGATCTTTCTTGTATATCTTCTTTCTTATATAATGGGCCAGTTAATGCTCAAACAACAAAGACAAGGTTTTTGTTCACTTAAACAACTTTACTTTCATCGACAACTTCTAATAGGGGCACCATTTTTATACCCACAATACCTCCTTTCCCCATCGTGTGCATGCCCATAACAGGGAAAGTGCACATGCCTACTTAATACTTAGATAGCCAAAATGAACAGAACTCAACAATCTCCTATCCCTTTTCGTATATTCTTTTTTTAAAAATTAAAAACAATTTAAAAATAATTCAAATGTCCATTAGGACATGAGATCTAGTTCTAGCCCTTGATGTTGATACAATTCCTGAGGTGACAAGTGTCTTCACTAAGTGCCTTTAACGGCACAAGAGCTGGTTCTCCCTTCTTTGTGAGACGGTCAGCAAGTTTTCCTTTGTAGTTGACTATAGTGCATGAGAGATTTTCTATGTTTAGACAAGTTCTTTGATGCTGCTCATCTCTTGCCAAAACCTCTTTTCTGTAACTGACTGGGTGGATTTGATGGTAAAGAGTAGTTGTCTATGACACAAGTTATTTGTAGACCGTCCTTTGGTTCACCATGGAAAGGCTCAGAAGAGAGTGTGGCCAGATAAACAGTATTGTTAATACCTTCGGATTTTGTGAAGGTTTCTCCTGCCAGTGTACTACTGTTCCTACAACTCTTTCAGTCCTTTTTGATTGTTAACAATCTTCCCTCTTCTCCCATCAGTACAATAAAATGTCCCCTTGAGTCCCTCCATCTGGAAGACTCCCAAGCAAGAAGCACTGAAGACCATGAGCCTCAGTGAGCTATCTTTTCCAAGCTGTTGCAACTTCAAGACTACTTTTTCAGATTGAATTCTGCACATTACTTTGTTTGCCTCGTGTGAAGTTTGCACTGTGGCATTTTTGTGCTGGATGTCAAGTTGCAGGCATCAAAGATGATGTCAGGTCTGCTCTGACTTGCCGTCCAAGGAATCTGACCCATCTTTGACTTAAGTTGCTCAGCTTTAGCTTCAACGTATGGCATGAGAGGATTCCATGCGGATTGTATGAAGATTCCTTCTTGGTGCAGTTGTACTGTTCTTTCATAGCAAGGATGTCTATCCCCACATAGCATATCATGTTCCTCATGTCCAACCTAAAAGGCGGACTTTAGCTGAGAGATACCTGTTGTGGCAAAGTTTTCTGAGCCTCCCCATATGAAGTTATCTATATGACAGGCAAGTACTCCAATCACATGACATTCTGAATCTCAACACTAAAAACCAGCCAGATCTACTTGTGGCATCCTTCCTCCTGTTTTCAACATTATTTCCTTGATCTTTTTATACAAGCAGAGTGACGCATCTGCTAGACCATATACACACTTTTTGAGTTTCCACAGTGTTCTTTCACTTCTGGCTTCACGTAGGGGTTGAATGTAAATATCATTTGACAGACCATTCCCTATAAGAATGCAGATTCTATGTCCATGCAATGGGGTTGCCAATGCTTTTGATGTATCACTGAGAGAAGTACACAGAGAGACTCTGTTGCACATGTCTGTGAGTCTTTTCAGAGTTCTTTTATGTTCAGTTCCTCAAAACCACTAGCCACCAAGCTAGTGTAATTCCTGTTGGAGTCGCTATCAGGGTGCACACCCATCTTGTAGACATTGTCTTTTGAATCTGGCTTCCTCAAACACTCCATTACTTCTGTAACTACTGATTTCATCCTGTTTTGCAGATTCAAGCAACACCTCATTAGTGCATGCAGTGCTGAAGTATGTTTCCCAACCTATTCACTCCCTGTAGGGCCCTCTAGAGTAGGTGGCCTGTCAACCAGTACAGTGGGAACATTACTGCAAGAACTGTATGCTATTGTTGTCTTTGTTTCAATGTTAAAGTTCTCTGCTGTATTTCTGAATTCATCATTGTTAAATTCACCGCTGTTATCACTGAATACTTTCCAAGGTGGGCCTTGCACACTTGTCCAAGAATGGATGAAGTTGTTTTAACTATATCTGAGGTCAAACCCATTGCAATCTTTGCAAAGATTATCTTTTAGATTGGAAGAATATGGGAAAGTATCAGGGTATAAAGTAAATTGGGATAAAAGTGAAATTTTACCCCTTACCAAAGGAAATTATAATCAATGTCGATTAGCAACTCAATTTCGATGGTCAATAAATGGGATAAAATATTTAGGTATTAGAGTTGATAATGATGTAAAAAAATTATATAAACAAAATTATTTGCCATTATGAAAAAAAATAAAAGAGGATCTTGATAAATGGATGATGTTACCAATAACATTAATAGGTAGAGTTAATGCTGTAAAAATGAATATATTTCCTAGATTGCAATATTTATTTCAAACTTTACCAATACAATTACCTCAGAAGTTTTTTCAAGAACTGAATAAATATGTAAGGAAATTTCTTTGGAAAGGAAAGATGTCAAGAATATCATTGGAAAAATTGACATGTAAATTTGATTTAGGAGGGTTACAACTTCCAAATTTTAAGAATTATTATAAAACAAATCAACTTAGATTTATTGCATCTTTTTTTGATGAAGAAAAACCGGCATGGATTAGAATAGAATTAGATAAGATAGGAGAAAACATACCAGAAGATTTTATATATAAATGGGAATCCAAATGGATATGGGAAAAAAAAAGAATCTCCTATATTAAGACACTTGATTGATTTATGGAATAAGGTAAATATGGACGATGAGATAAAGAAATCTTTATAAGCAAAAAGAACTTTAATTCAAAATAGGCTCATTCCTTTTACAATGGATAATAAACTTTTACATAATTGGTTCCAAAAGGGGATTAAATATATAGGTGATTGTTTTGAAGGAGGTATATTGATGTCGATTGATCAATTAAAAAATAAATATCAAATATCAAATAACACTCTTTTCTGTTATTTTCAATTAAAAGCCTATTTACGAGAAAAGCTGGGTCAAACAATGTTGATACCAAAACCTAGTGAAATAGAAATATTAATTCAGAAAGGAAAAATTTAAAAATTTACATCTTGTATGTATAATTTGATTCAAAAACAGACAAATTAGGAATTCATAAATCAAGACAAAAATGGGGATCTGATTTGAATATTAAAATTGATGAAAAAACTGGTCAAGATTATGTTCTGATAGTATGAGAAATACAATAAATGTTCGACTTAGATTAATACAATATAATTTTTTACATCAATTATATATAACACCACAGAAAATAAATAGATTAAATTCAAATATGTCTGACCAATGTTTTCGATGTAATCAAGAAATTGGTATTTTTTAAAATTCTACTTGGTCTTGTTTTAAAATTCAACCATTTTGGATAAATTTAAGACTTTTATTGGAACAAATTACTGGAGTACAACTCCCACATAGTCCACTATTATTTTTATTAGGAGACATTGAAGGGACAATACCGAAACTTAAATTGAATAAGTATCAGAAAAAATTTATTAAAATTGCATTGGCAGTAGCCAAAAAAGTTATTGCAGTTACTTGGAAATCTGATTTATATTTAACTATGGATCATTGGAATAATGAAATACATAGTTGTATTCCACTTGAAAAAATTACGTATAATCTAAGAAATTAATATGATATATTTTTGAAAATTTGGTTCCCATACTTACAAAAGATAGGATTAAATACATAGGTCCTTTGAAGATAAAATTATAAAGTAATTGGGGAAAGTAAAAATAAATACCAAAATTATTTTGAACTCCATGGAGCATGTGGGGATCCTCCGATATCCAGGCAATCTTTCTCTTCTTTCCTTTTTTTCTTTCTTTAGATAAGGGTTAAGGGGGGGAGGGTTAAGGGGAGGGGGAGGGTTAATATTATTTTTCTTACTATTTTATCATCACATTTATTCTTTGTAATTTCTAAAATTTAATAAATAAATAATATTTATTTTTTTTAAACTATATCTGAGGTTACAATGCTACCAGCACTGAAACGTGTGAACTCATCAATGATGTGGAGATACTACACTCCCTGCTCCAGTTCATGTAGGTCTATGGCTCCTGTTTCATCGTATTCAGATGCTGGTGGCAGACCAACCTCAGGCTTGATCTTTCCAAACTTTTGGCATGTCTGATAGCTTTAGAATGGAAACATACTCTACATTTTTTATCTCCTGAAGTGCATTAGTCGAAGTCTGTCCAAACTGCTTGTGAAGTTTGAAAACAGTTTGCATTTCTCATCTACGTTCATGTTTTCTGTGACAGTACTTCATTTTCACATTGATTCTCAGTAATGCCTTTATCTTGAATGATCACACAGTAATGTCCAGGGCTCGTGAGCTCAAGAAACACTGGTTGTTAAGTCTCTTCAATTTGCCAGACCTGGCCATTACTTGCTTGCTCATTCTCCATATCCAGGACTGCCCCTGCATTCTTTGGGGAGAATTTACTCTAGAACAATGGAACGTTTACTGGTACCACCTTTGTTTCGATGTAACATTTTGTATGCCTTATTTTTGTGGGAATTTTCACTCTTTCGGTGGAATGTATATTCTTTCCATCTCTAAATTAGAATGCTTTGTTACTAAGTGTATCTGTGTTCAATAGTTTCTGCACTTCATTCTGGTTTAGTTCACTTACTTAGCTTTCAAGCCATTTTTCTCCACACACTGTGCATGTGTATGCAATATCAATATTAGAGACTCTATCATCAAAATCTCTGCCTCAGATTTCTCTGTAGTGTAAGTGATTCCTTTGTGATATGGCACTCTTCTACATCTTCACATCTGCTATTTTCTTCAGTTAGCCTAAATTGTCTATCCTGTGCAGAGAATTTCTTGCCCAGTGGTAAATACTTTGATATACCACACAATTTGAACTTCTGCCATACTTGTTTATTAGACTTGTGCCAGGTAATGGTGCCCTTGTCTGGTCCCTCTGGGACCTACGCTTGCTATACTCTCGTTTCTATTCAGTGAAGTTTGTCGTTTCTGGACTCAAACCAATTCTGACTGTTGTCTTGGCAGACTTTTCTCCAAAAAAATTCTCTTCAATGCCGACTTCAGAGATAAAAATATAAGTTCTGTACATGCAGTTAACACTAGCTGTCTGTCCTTTATGTCTAGGCATGCAGTATCCAACAATTTAAAAGCAATACAGTGTCAGGAAGTTCCATTTGTATTTACGCATGCAACTGGACTTTAGTTCAAAATCAATAATATAATCAACCATATTTTTAGAATTGTCTCTAAGTTGTCTTAAAGTCTAAATATGCCTCATAAATCTGATCCTTTTCTTCCTTCAAAAAAACATAGTTGAGTATATTTATTAGCATATTCATACCTTCATCTTTGTTCAAGTCTTCCACCAAAATTCTCATCCTGGTCGCTTTTGTTCTTCCCAAAAGCAACAGCACAACGGTAAGGGCCTGCTTGTTCTTTTTGAGCTTCGTAACAAGAGTCCATATTCCAATTTAATTTCTTCAGCTTTTCGAATGCCGGCAGGATCCTCGAATTGGAAACCATACTCTGCTACCACTGTTAACGCTCAAACAATAAAGACAAGGTTTTCTTTCACTTAAACAACTTACTGTCATCGACAACCTCCAATACATGAGGGCTGGCATCCTTTATACTCACATTACCCCGCCTCCCCCCTCACGTGCACGCACATAACAGGGAAAGTGTACATGTCTACTAAGTACTTACATAGCCCAAATGAACAGAACTCAACACAAAACTGTTCACAATACTCCAAATGAGGCTTCACTAGTGCCTCATAAAGTCTCAACATTACATCTTTGCTTTTATATATTAGTCTTCTTAAAATGAATGGTAACATGGTATCTGCCTTCCTCATCACAGAGTCTACCTAAACATTAGCCTTTAAGGAATCCTGCACAAGGACTTCCAAGTCCCTTTGTGCCTCAGATTTTCCAATTTTCTCACCATTTAGCAAATAGACTACCCTTTCATTTCTTCTACCAATGTCCATGACCATACACTTCCCCACACCATATTCTTTCTGCCATTTTTTTTTTGCCCATTCTCCCTAACTGTCCTTTTGAAAACTCCCTACTTCCTCAACATTACCTGTCCCTCCATCTATCTTCATATTATCCCCAAACTTGGCCACAAAGCCATCAGTTCCATCATCCAAATCATTGATATATAATGTAAAAAGAAGGGGTCCCAATACAGACCCCTATGGAACACCACTAGTCACTGGCAGCCAACTAGAAAAGGCTCCCTTCATTTCCCCTCTTTGCCTTCTGCCTATCTGCCACTGCTTTATCCATGCTAGTATCATTCCTGTAATACCATGGGCTCTTAGCCTTCATGTGTGGCACTTTGTCAAAGGCCTTCTGAAAATCACAACATCCACTGATTTTCATTTGTCTATCCTGAGTGTTATTTCTTCACAGAATTCCAACAGATTTGTCAGGCAAGATTTTCCCTTAAGGAAACCATGCTCTTCAGCATACTTTATCACATGCCCTGAAACCACATCCTGACGATCAACAACATCTGCCTAACCACTGAGATCAGACTAACTGGAGTATTATTTCATTTCTTCTGCCTCTCTCCCTTCTTGGAGTTACATTTGTAATTTACCAATCCTCTGGAACCATTCCAGATCTATTGATTCTTGAAAGATTATTATTAATGCCTCTGCAATCTCTTTAGCCACCTCTTTCAGACCATCTGGTTCAGGTGACTTATCTACCTTCAGACCTTTCAGCTTCCCAAGCACCTTCTCCCTAGTAATGGCTACCTCATTCACATCTGCTTCCTAATGCTCTCGAACTTCTGGAATACTGATACTGTCTTCCACCGTGAAGGCTGATGCAAGATACTTATTCAGTTTGTTAGCCATTTTGTTGTCCACTATTACTACCTCTCCACCATCATTTTCCAGTAGTTCAATTTCTACTCTCACCTCTCTTACATGACATATATCTGAAGAAGCTAGGTATACTCTTTAATATTATCATCTCGATTACCTTCGTAGTCCTTCCTACCTTCTTTATGACTTTTTAGTTGGCTTCTCTTGGGGAAAGAAATGGGCAGCCAGTAAAGGGTACCCCACTGGCTGTTCCTCTGAATGATAAGTATACCATTTTGGATACTACTGGGGGAGGAAATAACCCACTTGTGGGAAGTGACAGTGATCGGCTCTCTGCCACAGAGTCTGGCACTGTGGCTCAGAAGGGAGGGGTGAAGAAGAGAACTGCAGTAGTGATAGTGATTCCATAGTTACGACTAGACACAAGATTCAGTGGACACGACAGAGACAGCCGGATGATATGTTGCCTCACAGGTGTCAGGGTCAGGGGTGCCTCAGATCACGTCTACACATTCTAAAGCAGGAAGGTGAGCAGCTGGAAATCTTGGTACATATTGGCAACAATGACAGAATAGGAAAAGGGAGGAAGTCCTGAAGAGAGACTTTAGGGAACTAGATAGAAAGCCAAAAGCAGGATCTTCAGGGTAATAATCTCTGGATTGCTGCCTGTGCCACATGCCAGTGAGAATAAGAATAGGATGATTTGGCAGATGGAAGTGTGGCTGAGGAACTGATGCAAGGGGCAAGATTTTAGAATGCTGGATCATTGGAATTTTTTCTGGGGAAATATTACATGTACAAAGGGAACAGGTTACACCCCAACCCAAGGGAACCTACACCCTTGCAGGCAGGTTTGCTAGAACTATTGGGGAGAGTTTAAACTAATTTGTCAGGGGGATGAGACACTGAAGGATAGGGCTAAGAATGGGGTAATCAATATTCAAGCAAAGGAAGTGTCTAGTGAGACTGACAAGAAGGACAGACAGATGATATGTCAAAATTTCAGTCAGTGGGACAAAATTGAAAAAGGGTGATGAACACATGACTGAATGTGCTATATTTGAAAGCACACAGCGCAAGCAATAAGGTAGATGATCTTGTAGCCCAGGTGAATATTGGCAGCTATGATGTGGGCATCACTGGGTCGTGGCTGAAGGAAGATTATTGTTGGGAGCTTAACATCCAATGACACACCTTGCATCAAAAAGGAGAGGCAGGTTGGCAGAGGGGGCAGGGTAACTCTGTTAGTAAACAATGAAATCAAATCCTTAGAAAGAGATGACATCGGACTGCAAAATGTAGAATCCTTGTGGGTAGAGTTAAGGAACTGTAACAGTAAAGAGACCCTGATGGGAGTTATATACAGCCCTCTGAACAGTAGCAATAATGTGAACAAAAAATTACAAAGGAAGATAGGAAATGCATGTCGAAAGGGCAAAGTTATGATAGTCATAGGAGATTTCAATATGCAAGTAGATTGGGAAAATCAGGTTGGTGATCGGCATTGTTAAAAACAGTCAAATGCTACGGAAATTCCGGTGGCCTCATCAGTGGCAGGAGCAGTGTACAGTGAGGAGGCTTCTCACAGATCAGTGGCGCTCATTTAAAAGGAGAGCTTTGCGAGTGTTCGGTGTCGTTCCAGCAGCCCAATCAGCAGTGGGGGCAGCACACAGTGAGAAGGTTTCTCGGAGGTCAGCGGGAGCAGCGCAGAGCGGAGTAAATTAAAGTACAGTGGGGACAAGTGGAGTGGCCATTGTTGGGAGTGGGCCAGAGTGAGAGTGGAAGTGTCAGGCTTTGACTCAGAAGAGGCGTTGACTCAGGGCAAGTTGTCCAGGTAAGCTTGTTAAGTCTCCCTTTTATCTTACTGAGCCAGGGTACTTAATGTAGTTTAAATGGCCATAATGTGTTCTTCAAACAGATGTTGTAGTCCTCGGAGAATCACAGACTCCAAGGGAACAATTGTGTGGTACATCCAGCTGCAGCTCCTAGAAGGACATGTTAGGGATCTGGAGCAGCAACTGGATGACCTTCAGAGTGAGGAGATCCTCGATCGGAGTTGCAGCGAAGTAGTCGTCCCTAAGTTGCAGGAGGCGGGTAGCTGGGTGACTGTCAGAAGAAGAAATAGGGAGGTGAATAGGTAGTTAGTGCAGAGCACCCTTGTGGCTATTCCCCTCAATAATGAGTATACTGTTATGAGGAATGACCTCCCAGAGGAATGCCATGGAGACCAGGTTACTCGGACTGAGCATGAACATTTTTGGGTTCCTTATCTAGGAAAAGATTTGCTGGCATTGGAGATGGTTCAGAGGAGGTTCACAAGGATGATTCCAGGAATGAAAGGGTTATCACATGAGGATCGTTTGATGGCTCTGGGCCTGTACTTTGCTGAAATTTTGCAGGTTGAGGGGAGTATCTCATTGAAACCTTTTGGACATTGAAAGGCCTAGACAGAGCAGATGCGGAAAATATTTTTCTCATGGAGGATGAGTCTTGGACAAGAGGGCACAGCCTCAGGATAGAGGGGTGTCCACTTAAAACAGAGATGCAGAGAAATTTCTTTAGCCAGAGGGTGATGAATTTGTGGAATTTATTACCACAGGCAGCTATAGAAGATTCAGAAACTTTCAAAAGCCAAGAGAAGGCAACAAAAAAAGTCATGAGGATAGTAAAGATGAAATATTAAGTTAAGCTAGCCAATAATATCAAAGAGGATACCAATGTTTTTTCCAGATACATTAAAGAGTAAAAGGGAAGCAGCAGTCGATGTCAGACCATTGGAAAATGACACTGGAGAGTAGTAATGGGGGACAAGGAAATGGCAGATGAACTGAATAAGTATTTTGCATCAGTCTTCACTGTGGAAGATACTAGCATCATGCTGGAAGTTTGAGAGTGCCGGGTGTAGAAGTGGGTGAGTTACTATTATTCAGGATAAGGTGCTTTGGAAGCAGAACGGTCTGAAGGTAGATAAGTCAACTGGACAAGATGGACAGCAACCCAGGTACTGAAAGAGACAGCTGAAGGCATTAGTAATGATCTTTCAAGAATCAATAGATTCTTACATGGTTCTAGAGGACAGGAAATTGCAAATAACACTCCACTCTTCAAGAGGGAGGGAGCCTGAAGAAAGAAAATTATAGGCCAGTTAATCTGACCTCAGTGAACTGGATGAATTCAGGATCAGGAAGTAGGAAACTGGGTGACAGTCAGGAAGGGGAAAGGGGGTTAAAGAGCCAGTGCAGCGTACCACTGTGGCCATCCCGCTCAACAACAGGTATATCACTTTGGATATTGTTGGGGGTGATGACCCAGCAGAGCAAAGTCAGATTGGTCAGGTCTCTGGTACTGAGTCTGGCTCTGCGACTCAGAAGGGAAGAGGGGAGAAGAGAACGCTGTAGTGATACGGGATTCATTAGTTAGGGGAACAGACAAGAGGTTCTGTGGGTGAGAATGAGATTACCAAATGATATGTTGCCTCCCAGATGCCAAGGTCCAGGACATCTTGGATAAGCTCAGGGTATGCATCAACACCTGGAATTATGACATTGTAGCCATTAGTGAGACTTCGTTGCAGGAGGGGCAGGACTAGCAGCTCAATATTCTGGACTTCTGTTGTTTTAGACATGACAGAGTGGGACGGATTAGAGGAGGGATGTTACTAGTCAGGGAAAATGTCATGGCAGTGTTCCATCAGAACAGACTGGATACCTCGACTGGTGAGGCATTATGGGTGGAACTGAGAAATAGGAAAGATATGACCAAGTTAATGGGGCTATATTACAGACCACCCAACAAATTTGTAGAGAGATTGCAGACAGTTGCAAGAAACATGAGGTTGTTATAGTAGGTGATTGAACTATCCACATATTGACTGGAACTCCCATACTGTAAAAGGACTAGATAGGATAGAATTTGTCAAATGTGTTTGAGGAAAGTTTCCTTAATCAGTAGATAGAAGTCCCAGCGAGAGGGTGGGTGATACTGGATCTGCTGTTAGGGAATGAGACAGGGCAGGTGACAGAAGTTTGTGTAGGGAACACTTTGCATCTAGTGATCACAATGCCATAGCTTCAAAGTAAATATGGAAAATAATAAGTCTGGCCCCTGTGTTGAAATTTTAATTTGGAGAAGAGACAATTTTGATGGTATTGGAAATGATCTGGCAAGTGTGGAAAGGGACAGGTTGTTTTCTAGCAAAGATACATTTGCTGAGTGGGAGGCCTTCAAAAACAAAATTTTGAGAGGACAAAGCTTGTGTGTGCCTGTCAGAATAAAAGGTAAAGCTAACAAGTTACAAGACAGCATAATACCAGACAGTACACCATATGCAATTAAATGATTGAACTTCATGAATCTTAATCTGAATATAGCATTAGTAATGAAAATAAAAAAAGGGCCCAATTCAAGGAAAAGTTAACAGTGCACAATGGAGCTCACTCAATTGCCATTCTTCAACCATCGATCTCCGCCGAGCATCACCAACCTTCGGACCCTCAGATCCCAGTCCACTCTATCTGGTCGTCTACCAGCTCTCTCCACACTTGTCTTCCCTCTTCATCTCTCCTTGACAAAGACCGTGAAAAACATCCTTCCAGGTTCACAAGACAGAGCAACGATCTCTGATTGGCCAACATGCATAAAACAGTCCTGTTATCTCCAGCCATAACCCAAACATTGCTGCTACAGTGAAACTGTTACCTAGCAGTGAACATTACAGTGAAGCCATTACATTAGCAGTGAATCCTTACAGCGCGTACAGCAGGAAAACACAAATGAGGTGCTTATGGGATATGTGAAATGCAAGAGAACACTTAAAAAAGAAATCAGGAGGACTAAAAGAATTCATGAAGTTGCTCTGGCAGATAAGGTAAAGCAGAATCCCAAGTGATTCTACAGATATGTTAAGAGCAAAAAGATTGCAAAGGGCAATATTGGTCCTCTGGTAAATCAGAATCATAATCCATGTGTGGAGCCAAACTGATGTGGGAACTCTTAATTTTTTTGCATCTGTATTTACTCAGGGGATGGACACAAGAATGTATAGGAGTGAGACAAAGTGGCATCAACTTCATGGACCCTGTTCAGATTACAAAGAAGATGCTTGCTACCCTGAGGCAAATCAGGGTGGGTAAATCCCCAAGGACTCTCAAGGTGTTCTTTCAAGCCCTATGGGAGGCAAATGCAGAAATTGCAGGGGCCGTAGCAGAGATATTTAAATCATCATTAGTGACAGGAAGGGTACAAGAGGATTGGAGGATAACCAATGTTGTTCCACTGTTTAAGAAAGGCTTTAAAAAGAAACCAGGAAATTATAGGCTGGTGAGTCTGACATCAGTTGTGGGAAAGCTATTGGAATGTGTTCTAAGGGACCGGATATATAAGTATTTGGATAGACATGGACTGATCAATCTTGATTGGTCAAGACATGAAGGGATATGGGGAGAAGACAGGAGTTGGGGCCGAGAGGAAAATTGGATCAGCCATGACGAAATGGTGGAGCAGACATGATGGGTCAAATGAACTATTTCTGCTCCTATATGTAATGGTCTTATGATTAAAGATAGTCAGCATGGCTTCATTCTTGGTAGGTCATGTCTAACCAGTCTTACAGAGTTTTTCAAGGAAGTTGCCAGGAAAGTGGATGAAGGCAAGGCAGTGGGTGTTGTCTACCTGGACTTTAGGAAGGCATTTGACAAGGACCCACATGGGAGGTTGGGCAAGAACATTCATTTGCTCAACATTCAAGATGAGATAGTAAATTTGGATTAGATATTAACTTTGTCAGAGGTGGCAGAGCATGGTAGTAGATGGTTGCCTCCCTGACTGGAGGCCTATGACTAGTCATGTGCTGTAGGGATCGGTGTTGGGTCTATTGTTGTTTGTCATCTATATTAATGGACTGAATGATAATGTGGTTAACCAGAATAGCAAATATGTGGATGACACCAAGATTGAGGGGTACAGTGGAAAGCGAAGAAGGCTCTCATGGCTTGCATCAGCTGAAAAAATGACAGATGGAATTTAATGCAGACAAATGTGAGGTGTTGCACTTCGGTGGGACTGACAAGGGTAGGTCTTACACAGTGCACAGTAGGGCACTGAGGAGTGTGGTAGAACAAAGGGATCTGGGAATACAGGTCCATAATTCATTGGAAGTGGCATCACAGGCAGATAGGGTGATAAAGGAAGATTTTGGCACTTTAGCCTTCATGAATCAATGTCATTAAGTATAAGTTTTGGCATGGACCCGATGCGTCAACAACACTTCCATTAAGAGAGCCGCACATACCTGAAACGGAACCCTACACCGGAGATCTGGGGAAGTGCCGGGCTTTTCTACTACAATGCTCCTTGGTGCTCGAGCAGCAGCCATCCACGTACGCCATGGACAGATCAAAAATAGCTTACGTTATGGGGTTGTTCCGAGGAAATGCCTTAGCATGGGACACCGCGGTTTGGGATAATCAGCCAGAGACCTGCTCTTCCTTCCACACCTTCATCTCAGAAATAATGAAGGTTTTTGACCATCCCGTCTGTGGTAAAGATGCCGCTAAGCGCCTACTCATCTTCCGTCAAGGCTCATGCAGTGTTGCCGAATACTCCGGGGAGTTCAGGACGCCAGCGGCCGACTAGGGCTGGAATGATGAGGCACTCCAGGAGGTATTCCGGCAAGGCCTCTGTGACAAGGTAAAGGACGAGTTGGCGGCTAGGGATGACACTAACAGCCTGGATTCAGTGATCTCCCTAGCCACCAGGCTGGACAACCGACTCCAAGAACGTGAGAGAGAGAGAGAGAGAACTGGTCATCCTACTCCTTTGGCCACTCCACGCCACGCTTTACCATCTACTCCCAGCCCTAAACTCTCTCCTTCTCCCGTTCCTAGAATAGCACTCGGCCCAGCCGTTTCCACCACCCCGGGAGAGGACCCAATGCAGCTGGGACAGAGCCGTCTTTCTCCCACAGAGCGACTCCGGAGATTCAGAGCAGGGGATTGTCTCTATTGCAGTCAGTTGGGCCATTTTCATGCTACCTGTTCCCTTCGGACAAAAGGGGAGGGCTCACCAGTAGGAAGGGGGACCCTGGTGAATCAGACAACATTCCCTTCTGTCCCCCAATCCCGGATGCAGATCCAAGCTACTGTAACCTACAGCCAACAGTCCCTGTCCTTGTCTGCCTTGATAGACTCTGGTGCTGAGGGGAATCTGTTGGATGAAAACAGCTTCCCAGGCCGGAATTCCTTGGGAGCCGTTGAGTACCCCTCTGGAAGCCCGGGCACTGGACGGATGACTTCTGGCCCGAGTCACTCACCATACACCACCACTGTCTTTGATCCTCTCTGAGAACCATCGAGAGCAGGTACAATTTAACCTAATTACCTCTCCTCAAGCTCCTATAGTTCTTGGGTACGCCCTGTTAAGCCGCCATGATCCTTACATTGATTGGTCCACCGGGAAGATAGCCAGCCAGAGTCCGTTTTGTCACTCCACTTGTCTACAGTCAGCCCCTTCCCCTGTAAGAACCACCACAACCTCATCTGCCATTGAACCCCCTGACTTGTCCAGGGTTCCACTGGAGTACCACGACCTGGGACAAGTGTTTAGTAAACAACGCGCCCTTTCCCTGCCTCCACACCGACCATACGATTGTGCCATCGACCTTCTCCCCGGAGCTCCTCTCCCCACCAGTCGGCTGTCTAACTTGTCCCAGCCAGAGAGGGAAGCAATGGAGGGTTACATCCTCCCCATTGGGCGCAGGTTCTTCTTTGTGGGGAAGAAGGATGGTTCTCTTGGTCCCTGCATGGACTACAGAGGCCTAAATCATATAACCATAAAGAACAAGTACCCACTGCCTCTTATAAGTTCTGGGTTTGAACCACTCCACGGAGCCACCATCTTCTCGAAGTTGGGCCTACCAAGTGCCCACCATTTGGTTCGGATAAGGGAGGGGCATTCAATACCCCTTTAGGCCACTTCGTGTACTTGGTCATGCCTTTTGGCCTCACCAATGCCCCCGCAGTTTTTCAAGCCTTGATTAACGATGTACTAAGAGACTTTGTTAACCGTTTTGTGTTTGTTTACCTGGATGGCATCCTAATCTTTTCAAACAGTCCCCAGCAACAAGAGTATCATGCCTATCAAGACCTGCAGAGGCTGGGAGAGAATAAATTATTCGTAAAGGCGGAGAAATGCGAATTCCACGTCCCCTCGGTCAGCTTCCTAAGTTATATCATCGAGAGGGGACAGGTGAGAGCCGATCCCGAGAAGATCAGGCCTGTGGCGGAGTGGCCCAAATCAACGGACCGCAAGCAACTCCAACGGTTCCTGGGGTTTGCGAACTTCTATCGCCGGTTCATCAGAAACCGGCGGCTCCCCTTACCCGACTTGCCTCACCTGCCGCACCTTTCCTTTGGGACTCCGATGCGGACTCAGCATTCGTGGACGAGGCGTTTTACGTCTGCCCCCGTTCTGATTCAACCGGACCCCTCCTGTCAGTTCATTACGCCTCCGACTCCGGGGTGGGAGCGGTACTGTCCCAACGTTCGGGGCCGGATCAGAAACTACAACCCTGTGCCTTCTTCTCTCACCGACTGTCTCCTGCTGAACGAAATTACGACGTGGGGAACCGGGAGCCACTGGCGGTCAAACTGGCTTTGGAAGAATGGAGACACTGGTTGGAGGGGGTGGAACACCCGTTCATCGTCTGGACAGACCATAAGAATCTTGAATATATCCAGACCGCCAAACGCCTGAATTCCTGCCAGGCCCGTCGGGCATTATTTTTTGGCCGGTTCAGGTTTACCCTCACCTATCGCCCGGGGTCCAAGAACAGGAAGCCCGATGCTCTTTCCCGTCAATATGTTTCCGAGGAGGACCTTCCCAACCCCGAGACCATCCTTCCACCATCCTGTGCAGTGGCTGCCCTCACCTGGGAGATCGAGTCCAGAGTCAAAGAGGCCCAACGGACTCAACCTGACCCAGGCATCGGACCTCCCAATTGCCACTTTGTACCCGATTCTGTTCCATCACAGATTCTCCGGTGGGGAACACTTCTCGTTTCGCCTACCATCCCGGTGTTGATCGAACCCTGACCCTCCTGAAGAGACATTTCTAGTGGCCCTCCATGAACGCTGACACCCGTTCCTATGTTTCTGCATGTTCCGTCTGCGCCCGTGGAAAAGCCTCCCATTGGCCACTTGCGGGAATACATTCTCCCCTACCTGCCCCTGGTCATCCCTGGTCCCACATCGCTCTAGATTTTGTCACCGGTCTACCCACTTCACATGGAAACACTGCCACACTCACTGTGGTGGACCGATTCTCCAAATCGGTGCATTTTATAGCCCTCCCTAAACTACCTTCCGCGCAGGAGACCGCAGACCTTCTCGTCACCCATGTTTTCCGACTTCATGGAATCCCTTCAGATATTGTCTCCGACCGGGGACCTCAATTCATTTCGCAAGTTTGGAGATCTTTTTGTCGAGCCCTTGGTGCCTCAGTTAGCCTGTCGTCGGGCTTTCACCCACAGACGAACGGGCAAAAGGAGCGAGAAAATCTGGGAAGACACACGCACGGCCCTGCTTCCCTCAGCCAACCGTAACCGAAAAATTGCCAACCGCCATCGTACCCCTGCTCCTGAGTATCGACCTGGGCAGATGGTGTGACTGTCGTCTAGAGACATTCCCCTCAAGAACGAGCCCAACCCACCTCCCCCCCCCCCCCCGCTTCCTGGGACCCTTCGAGATTGAGAGCGTTATCAATCCCACAGCAATCCAGCTCAAACTACCTACCTCTATGAAGATCCATCCTACATTTCACATCTGCTGGTTAAAACCAGTTTCTGTTAGCCCCTTGTGTCCTCCAACAGAACCCCCTCCACCCCCCCCAGATCATCAATGACCATCCGGCATACACCGTCCGGTGGTTATTGGATGCCCGCCGTCGGGGCAGGGGTCTCCAGTACCTGGTCGACTGGGAGGCGTATGGCCCGGAAGAATGTACCTGGATTCCCCGCTCCTTCATCATGGACCCTTCTCTCATCCGGGATTTCCATCAGGACCTTCCAGACAAGCCTGGGGGGTCGCCTGGAGGCTCCAGTTGAGGGAGGAGTACTGACATGGTTCCGGTTAGCTGTTCCCCTTTAATGCACCTTTCTCCCTGATTATGCCCTAATTTCAGTCATTAAATCTCCAATTGCTGCTAGTTTACTCAATTACACTACACCTGGTTTTCATCAGAAACTGTGAAATAAGTACGATGGCATCACTATCACAGGTTGCCAGTTTGTTGGTCTATTCTCGTGTGATACTTCGTTCCCTTGCCCGATTAGAACCGTTAGCTCTAAGTTCAGCTCCAGTTTCAAGATAGTCCCTGTAAATCCCGTTTCCTTGTCAAGATTCCTCCGGTTTGCTGTGTTACTTTCAGGTCTACACCAGTACCCCCAACTCAGTCGACATGCCGGTGTCCTGCACTTGGGTTCTCCTCAGTTGCCCCATGCAACAGGGAAAGAATTTAAAATGCAGAGATGGAAAGGGACTTGAGAGTCCTTGTGCAGGATACCCTAAAGGTTAACCTCCAGGCTGAGTCAGTGGTAAAGAAGGCAAGTGCAATGTTGGCATTCATTTCTAAAGGTATAGAAAATAATAGCAGGGATGTGATGTTGAGGCTCTATAAGGCACTCGTGATACCACACTTGGAGTAT
Source organism: Hemitrygon akajei (assembly GCF_048418815.1). Classification (NCBI taxonomy): domain Eukaryota; kingdom Metazoa; phylum Chordata; class Chondrichthyes; order Myliobatiformes; family Dasyatidae; genus Hemitrygon; species Hemitrygon akajei. Next base: position 38,338,995 of record NC_133128.1, read on the forward strand.
TGTGTGCAGTTTTGGGCTCCTTATTTTAGAAGGGATATACTGACATTGGAGAGAGTTCAGAGAAGATTCATGAGAATGATTCTAGGAATGAAAGGGTTACTGTATGAGGAACGTTTGGCAGCTCTTGGGCTGTATTCCCTGGAATTCCGGAGAATGAGGGGGGATCTCATAGAAACACTCTGAATGTTAAAAGGCCTGAACTGATTAGATATGGCTAGGTTATTTCCCATGCGAGGGGAGTCCAGGACAAGAGGGCATGACTTCAGGATTGACGGACATCTGTTTAGAACAGAGATGTAGAGAAATTACTTTATCAGAGGGTGGTAAATCTGTGGAATTCATTACCATGAGTGGCTGTAGAGGCCAAGTCATTGGGTGTATTTATGGCAGAGATAGATAGGTTCTTGATTAGCAAGGGCATTAAAGGGAATTGGAAGAAGGCAGGGGAGTGGGGATGACTGAAAGAATTGTATCAGCCCTTGTTTGAATGGTGGAGTAGACTCGATGGGCTGAATAGCCCACTTCTGCTTCTATATCTTATTGCCTTATGATCACAGTGAGATAGATAGTGAGGTCAAGAGTCCATTGTATAATACAAGAGTTCCATTCAAGATTCTGACAACTGTGGGGTAGAAGCTGTCCTTGAGACCTGGTAGTATGCACTTTCAGGGGAAAGGAGGAGAAGAGAAAATGCCGGGTGTGGGTCGGGACTTTAGTTAAGCTGCTAGCTGTACTGAGGCAGCCAAATGTGTAGACAGAGTCCAAGGAGAGGAGTTGTTTTTTAGTGATGTTCTGAGATGTGTCCACAACTCTAAGGTCATGGGCAGAGCAGCTGCCATGCCAGGCTGTCATTCATCTAGACAGAATGCTTTTAATGGTGCATTGACAAAAACTGGTAAGGGTTGATGGGGGCACGTTAAATTTCTTCAGCCTCCTGAGGAAGTAGAGTTATTGGTAAGTTTTCTTGGCCACAATGTCTAGAGGGAGAAACAGAAGTAGGAGAGGAGCTGAATTGATACAAGGTCAATGTTGGTAAGGAGAAGTGGGGAGAAAAGACACTTGAGGGGGAGATGGGAATGGAAGTAGGGGCTAGGATAAAAGGGAGGGAGATGGAGCTGTGTGATTATGGAAAATAGAGGGAAGGGAGCTGTACTTAAACAGCATGATTAAAAGAAACTGTATAAAGAGATGAGCACTTAAACAGGGATAACTTGATCAGCTTGATTAAAGGGATGAGAATCACAGCAGGAATTGGTTTAAATAGTTGGGAGTATTAGCATTTAATAAAAGGCATGAACATGGACAGGAGTAAAAAGGAAAGAGATTCAGAGCTCTGATAAAGGGCCTTGATTGGGACCAGAGGCAGAGTGGGGCTTGGATGTTAGATTTGAGTGAAGCTGAGGTAATGGACTGAGAACTGAGCTAAATAGAAACAAAACACTGGGAATTGGGCAAAGAAATGAATGAAATGGGAGCTGGGATAAAATAAATTGGGGTGATCTGGAATAAAGTGGTTGTGATAAAAGAAATCTGAATGGAAGCTGAGATAAAGTGGTTGAAGATGGGATATAGGGATGAACAAAAAATGTAAATGGTAGTTCAAGTTCAGAGCTTCCAGGGAACATTCTGCTTGTTAACATTATTTATGGACAAAAGTAACAATAATGTTTCTCTTTTAGAAATGTAAGGGTACTTCATGTGCTTCACAAGAACCACACATATTTCAAAACATATTTACTGTAGCAAGAGAAATGATATAATTTCTCTACTGAGAAATCTGGTATCCAGATTTCGTCATACCTTACCAATGTTAGAAACTCTGGCTACATTCTTTGCATCTCTCTTGCCAATACCCGTTACACAGATTGTTAAAGTGTCCAAAGTTGAAACATGCTGAGCTCAGAGTCACAAGGAGATTTTCTTGTAGCAGAATATGAATGCTGAGACTGTCTCATCACAAGGCCCTGGTCAATGAAATCAACAGCTCTTTTGTACTTTGGGTAATACTCACGATGCATAGCACATCAGGCTTACAATCCCCTGAACTATCTACTTCACTATGTCTGCAGCTGTCACCTCTAGTCAGAAACTTCAAATCAGGCTGACACACCAGCAAGGAAACAAAACTAAATGCTCAAATCTTCTTCTTCTTCTTGTTTTACAGTGGTTGGTACCCAGCTTAATGGTGCATTCCCACCACCTTCTGCTCCGGAGTGTGAATCAGACGATAGACTTACATTCTAAATCCCTTCACCCATTCTCTCTCTCTCTCTCTCTCTCTCTCTCTCTCTCTCTCTCTCTCTCTCTCTCTCTCTCACACACACACACACACACACACACACACACACACACACACACACACACACACACACACACACACACACACACACACACACACACACACACACACCCCCCCCCCCCCCCCCATCTACACTTTATCCTTCCTCCTTTGGCCATCCTAGTACCTTATTCCTGCTTATCCATCATATCCTATAAAAAAAAAACACTGTATCCCTTAAGAAAGCTAAAAGTACCCTAACCTGTGCTCTCTCACCCATGCCAGTAACCCTTGAAATGTGAATTCCTGCACCCCAATTCTGTTAGATTAATTCTCATCATCTCTCTCTGTATCCCATACTTCCTGCAACTCAGAATTACATGTTCTACTGACTGCTCTTCCTGACGTTCCTCACACAGTCCTATCTGGTGTTTCCCTATTAATTTCAATGTTTTGTTTAGTGCACAGTGCCCCAGCCTTAACCTAGTCCACACAGTTTCCAGTCTTCTGTATCCACTGCCTACCCTGGTACCTGTAACATTCTTTTGTATTTGATATAAATGCCTCCCTTTCCCCTCCCTGTCCCATCTTTCTTGCCACATGTGGATGATTTTTTCCACACACTTAACCTCTGCTTTACTGATACTAATGTGCATTTCGATATTTTCTTTCTTTAACGCCTTCTTTGACAACTCATCCACCTTCTCATTCCCCTTCACCCCTACATGAGCTGGAACCCATAGAAATTTGCTCAAATGATGGGAGAGGCAGCTGAAATGTTCAAGAGTGGAGGAGTGAAAGATTTGTCATGATTAAAATGAATGATGAAGCATTATGCATTTTACTTTCCAAAACAGTGGTGCACAGAAATTCCTCCATCAATCAGCATTGTGAAAGCATTCATAGGTGGTTTTATGATAAAAAAAAAAGAGCAAGAACAAATGAGCACATTACTCAAAAAAATCAGTAACAAAAACAAAATGGAGTCCAATACAATATTTTGATGACAGTTCTCTCTGTTAGTTCCAACTTGGCTGCTGCTAGTTTTGAGCTTTCAAAGATTATTGCTCAACATGGAAAATTACTTAGTGATGGAGAATATGTTGACGAATCGTGGTTAGGCAGTGCTCCTTTCCTTATTGACTGTTTTCCAAAAAAAAGAGATTATTCAGCACATTAAGGATTGCCAGAGAGCAGAAACACAGTAAAAGACATAATATTAATTTATGGGAACAAACATGGCAGAACAACTAACAAAAGATATTAATTCATGTAAATTTCTTTCCATTTGTCTTGATTAGACCACTGTATCAGAATAAAAATGAGAGTTATTATCAGTGACATGTTATGAAATTTGCTGTTTTGCAGCAGCAGTACAGTGCAGAACATTAAAAATTACCATAAGTGGCAACCAAGAATGTATAAAAATGTAGAACAAGCAAGTATTGCAAAAAGAAAGGAAAATATAGGGTCGTGTTCATGGGCTATTGCTTTTCACTGTACCTTGAAACATGTGTCATTAATAAACCCAATTTAATTGAACTTAGTTTAACTGGAAGGGAAAATAGCCAGAGAAGAAACTGACAAACCTCTGGTGTGCATGGAGCAAGCGCTGTTTTGTTTTAACAGGGTAGTTTTAGAGAGCCCAGCTGCAGGAATATGGAGGAATACAAAGAAACCCCAGGCGAAGAATGATCATTGTAGCAGAAGTGTATAGTTCCTTGGCAACCAATGGTACCTTACATCTGGTGCAACTTTGTATCGTACTCCTTGTGATTTCACAGAATGTGCCAATGCTCTTTGCTGCCTGGCATTGGTAAGTTCATTTTGCAACTGTCGTGGTTGAAGTTGTGACATCCCTCCCTCATCTCCCTTCCTTCACGATAGCCTCCTCATGCTTGTACACATCGGAATCCACATCTCATTCTTACTGCGGTCCTCATCTTCCCGGTGAAAGGCACCATTGATCGACTGCCTGCAAGTTGTGAAGCAAGCAACGGATGGCATAAGGAAAGAGGTCCTGTCTGGTAAGTACTGGAGAGTACAACTGGAATGATGCTGTCAAATCTTTAGAAGAGGCCAACAGTATCTAGTAATGCATTGGTATGACACACGCAATGTACTGGAGGAACTGCCACCCTCCCACCTTCTTATTCTGGCTTCTGCCCCCTTCCTTTCCAGTCCTGGTGAAGGGTCTCAGCCCAAAGCATCAAGACCTTTTCCCGTTCATAGACTGTCTGACTTTCTGAGGTCCTCCAGCATTTTGTGTGATTTCCAGCATTTGCAGAATCTCTTGTGTTTGCAGTATTGCCTCTGCCAATACTACTCTACAGAGAGATCGAGATAGCTCCTGGGGTAAGGATGTAAGTCCTTTTGTAGTCAACCCAAGAATAAAGTGATGTATGAATCATTGATTTGATTGGGTGTCCATTTTGCCACTGAAATGTAACACCATTGCAAACCCAAGCATTATCAAGAAAATCAGGGGAAAAGAAAGCTCGGGATTGGCACACTAAATCGCAGAAATGACTGCTATTGCATTCCACTACAAGATAACATTAATTTCAAATTTACAGAGCTAAACATATGTTGGGCACATACTTTCTGAATGCAACAGGCGGTCATTTTTCACTTTATAATTATGAGGAAATGAGCTATTTATTATGGAGCTGGGCTGAGGTTAACAAGTCAATCTTTTAAAGACAGCAACAACAGATGATGCTGATTCACTATTCATTTATTAGGCATTCAACTTTGAACTGAAGGGGAAGATTTCCTTCTCTATCCATGCAAGCTTCATGGTTTCCAGCTCTGTCTAAATAGCATATGTGGGAAAGTGCTTTGCTCTGGTGAACAAATGCTCCCCATTCCAAACTTTTCATTATTCTTATATTATTTTTTATCTGCTTCCCCAAGCCACACTACTTCTACCCTGCATGTGGTAATGAGAGAAGCCTTTTATAGTGGCAGGCTTCAGTGTCTGTCTGCTGTATGCAGTCCCTCTTACAGTATTTCTTGTGTGTACAACAGCAATCTTTCTTCTGAGAGCAACACACACAACATGCTGGAGGAACTCAGCAGGTCTGGCTGTATTTATAAAAATGAATAACCAGTCACCGATTCAGGCTGGGAACCTTCCTCAGGACTGGAAAGGAAGGGGGAAGATGCCAGAATAATGCGATAGAAGGAGAGGAAAGGGGACAAGCTAGAGGTGATAGGTGAAGACAAGAGGGTGGAGGTCTATGGAGTTGTTGATAACCAGACATAATTTTCTATAGTTATCTTTAGGCTATAGCTTGTGGCTTGGGTCAGTTTGAGCTCATTAGTTCAAGTTCAGTTGTTTGTCATTCAACCGTACACATGTATACCATCAAATGAAACAACATTCTCCCAGACCAAGGGACATAACACAGTACATATAACTCACATATACAACACACAAAACTGATATTACTACAAATAAATTAAGAAATAATAAGGTGCATTTATGACAACAGACAAAAATAAACAGTACAGTGCTACTGGTGCTTCATACGTGATGATATCTGGGTGGTGGGAGGGGGAAGAAGCTGTTTCCTATCCTGACATTTCTTGTCTTAATGCTACTGTACCTCCTGCCTGATGACGGGGGTGGGGGGCGGTGGTCAAAGAGGTTGTTGGTCGGATGCGAGGGATAATTGACAATGCTAAGGGCCCTGTATTCACAGCGCTCCTGATAAATATCCAAGATGGGTGGGAGAGAGACCCCAGTGATCCTCTCAGTAATCCTTACAAGCCTCTGTAGGGTCTTGTGGTCAGATGCCTTACAATTCCTATGCAGCTGGTCTGGACCCTCTCGATGGTGCGCCTGTTAAAAATCGGTTAGGGTGGGGGGGAAGGGGAACCTTGCTCACCTCAGTCTCCTCAGGAAGTGGAGACACTGCAGCGCTTTCTTGACCAAAGAGATGGTGTTGAGGGACTAGGTGAAATTGTCTGTTATGTGCACACCCAGGAACCTGACACTCCTAACTCTCTCTGCGAAGGAGCCGTTTATGTGCAGTGAGGAGTGGTCAGCCTGTACCTTCCTAAAGTCCACAATCATCCCTTTAGTTTTGTCCACGTTGAGACTCAAGTTGGACCCAACACAGACTGACTGTAGCCTTTCTGTCAAGAAGTCCTAGATCCAGTTACAGGGAGAGGCGTTGAGACCCAATGGTGAGTTTCACATAACGCACTATTTTCCAGGTAGGACAGCTTGGAGTGGGGTGGAGAGGCTATGGTATCATGAGTGGACCAACTTCAGCAATAAGTGAACTGAAAAGGTCCAATGTAGCAGAAAGATGGGATTTAATGTGATCAATAACCAGCCACTCCAAAGCATTTCACTATTGTTGAGGTCAGTGCCACTGGACAGTAGTCATTGGGCACCAGGATAATGGTGGTCATTTTGAGAGATATTGAAGATGATTGTTAGAAACTCTGTTAAATGGGCTGCATAGTACCCGAACAAGTACATTACCAGGCCTTGCAGCTTTACGTGGGTTGATGAGTGCTTCTCTCATCATTTGCAGCCAGATAGAGTGCTTGCTCCTCGTGGGGGTAAGGTTGTGAGCCTTCTTCCTCACCAACATATGCTGCTTACACTAACAGTTAAAGTTGTAGACTTTTACTGCCAGTATCAGTCAGCCCTGTAAAGTTCCCCTTTATCTCCCTGCTGCCTGATCATCCTGCTAATAGCTACTACTCTACGGAGCCAAGAATTCACTAGAATTTCCTGTTAATTTACTAAAACTGTGTTCCTAGCTTTATTTTATTCACAATTAATCCTGTTAATCATGTGTCTTTGTCTACTTGAGGTACTGTACATGCAGTTTATTCCAAATAAATAGTTGATAAGTAACCTTACATTTTTTTGCATCAAAGTGTGCTAATCTCTTAGCTTTGAATTAAATTTGAATTGCTTTACTTGCACCTTCTGTATCTCAAAGACATGGCTTTCCATTCCCTCGATTTATGAAGGGGTTAAATTTGGGAAAAGATTGTTTAGCAAAAAATTGTTACGTTGTAAACAATTGTTTCCCAATGTGAACTGGTTGCATTTCTGAGCTCAAGAGTTCTGTTCAAAAATACCCTGACCCTTAAAAAATGAGCACCAGAAATAGCAAAACATTATTTCCCTGCAAGTTAATCTGAAATGAAAATATTAAAAACATACACAATGTACTCCGAAGGGTGTTCAACAAGTGAAACATGCATTTTATGAGGGATCTAACAGGGTGAGTAAGTTGAAAAGTACTCTTTTCAAGCAGAATTTTGATAAGCAAGCTTGCTAAGAACAGGCAGGAATATGACATTGAGGTAACATCTTTATGCAGAAGCTGGTGCATACATGGAATGAGCTGCCAGAGGAGGTAGATAAGCAAGAACAATAACATTTAAAAGACATTTGGACAGGAACAGGAATAGGAAAGTATTAGAGGGATATTGCCAAGAGGGACTAGCTCAGATGGGCATCTTGGTCAGAATGAATGAAGGGCCTTTTTCCATGATAAGTACTCAGACACCGTTCAGATTTACTTAGTATCTGCTTTATCTGTTCATATTTTCTCTCCACAGTTAATGTTGAGATTTTATGATAAAAACGTTTTGAAAATATAAGTTGGCCAGAGATGGAAGAGCAGCGATCCCTTTCCTTACTGCTGGTTCTGATGATGTTTTCAACGTTGACTCTAAATATTGGACACATGAAGGTACTGGCAATGTGCAGCTCCTCAAGGGTTGATTAACTACTGAGTCAACTAAAACATGGTAGTTGATGTAAATGACAGATATGCACTTCAAAATGCAAGCCTCAGATGATTATGCTCCTTTGGACACAAATTGTTTTCTTCTCCACTTTTCCAAAGAGCTTATGATGTACTCTGAGTTGATCTTCAGCTGTCAGCAGTTGGCTTCCTCCATCATGTTTGAGTGGCTGTTAATTATGTGTAAGGCTTCACATTGTGATAGTGGGCAATCTGATCAGCACGTCAGAGTTAAAAATAACCCTGGTCTCTGATGATGTGCATGCAGATACATTCCTGGACTAAAGGCATGCTTTGCTCCTTTTAAATGAGAACAAATTTTCACCCCAGTACTTTCTCAGTTAGGAAATCTTGCCATCAGGTGGTCAGCATGTTCCAAATCCCTTACTAACATTATTCTTGTCCACAAACCAAGCTTTACAAGGACAATGTAATTACAACTGCATTTCTGTTCCCTGCCCCTCTTGAAGCACCATGCCATGGTTAGGTTGGTCATCCTAGAGCCCTCACTCTCATCCACACAGGAAGCAAGAATCACAGACCAGTTGGACAACCTCAAAGTCTGAAGATCCTCCAACACTACCTCTTGGATTCCTTTACATGCCTCACTTGCAGTCACATCCTCTTGCCTCTTAACTCAGACTGAATTTGAAGCAGTTAACTAGCACTGACCTATAACTTTTGTTCCAAATACTACAATGCATGGGGGGGGGGGGGTTACCTGACCTTGTGCTTCAAAAGGCAGTCACTCACACCCATTAGATTAATATCTGATCTTACTATACCCAGGAACTCTCATCATCATTGACTTCCCCAATGCAGCATTAAGCAACAAGCTGAGAGGAGTGGCATGCCTTCAGTTGATGTGTTCTGAAATAACCCGAAGACTAGAAATTGACCTCCACTGTGAGATCATTACATTATGGAAGTTTAGCTTGCAAAGGCATGGTTTTCCTGAAAAGTCTAGATAAGAGTGTGGCTTTTCATAAATATTTGGTAGGTAATAATATGTAATAGACCCTTCTACGCCTGATGTGAATTGATAGTCTAAGGTGCCTGCAGTGTCTAGGAGGCATCTGTTATATAATTCCATGTCACCTACGAAGATATGTGGAGATTCTAAATAAATCTGCAAATCAAAGTCACCTTTGATAGCAGGACAGTACTTGAAGTTATAAAGAAGGTTCTGTCTGCAGTGTTAGCATTGAAGGAAGTTCATTGTCAGCCTGGAGATTGATGTGCAGTTATACTTATAGAGTTAAGTGTTATTGGCCTTTTAAATGGTGCTGTTTCTGAGCGATCAGTATTTATAAGAGGTCTGTAAGTGTTTAGCTAGCAGTTTGGCTCAAAATCTCTGTGGTGAGTTTTGGGCATTGCACAATAGTAGACATCAACAGGAGGTGTTAAACCAAAATAAAGTATGGTAGGAAGCAAACACGTAATTCCTACTGGAAAATGAGGTTGACACTAACCCACTCAGAAATGTGAAACATTGCTCCACATTTGTCATGCATGATTTTGAAAAGTACAACATTATTTTTTCTGGATGTGAGTGAATGCCTTGCTGGCCTCTGGAGCATGATCAAAAGAGTCTAGACTGAGAGGCTATCATGCGTGCATTTCTTGATCAAGTGAAATGATGATCATTCTGGGCTACAGAAAATCATTGGCTCTATCTGTCTTTGCTTCAGTAAGGAATGAAAAGGATTCTGAATCAAAGACTTGAGGGACTTCAGAGTGATAAAATTTATGGCTCTGATGAAACTCTAATGCAACAAGAAGGCTCAGCTAACTGGTGATTCTTACACAGTCATTCTAGATCCTAACATTTGATTTATTGGGTGGTCAAATTAATTTCTATATAACTTCTCATTTCTGGAATTGGATCAAATGATTTATTTTCCTATTATTTTGCTGATTCCCTGTTTTATCTTACTCATACATTTTGTTGCATATAAATGCCATAAACACAATGTGAAGCTCAAATTCTAACCACATCCGTACTTAAAACGCTTAAGTTGAAACAGGAAAAGGGGACAAATCTGCAACTTTCTATTTTAGTCAGTGAGTATGACATTTTGGTAAAAAGAAATTAAAAGAACTGCTGTGCAACATGTTCCACCCTTGAAAATAATTGTGAAATATATTGAAGGGTAAATCAGGAGCAACACATTCATGATGCTGAAGGAACTCAGCAGGCCAGACTGCATCTGTGGAATGGAGTAAAGAGACAACATTTTGGGCTGAGACCCTACATCAGGACTGGAAAGGAAGGGGGAAGAAGCCAGAATAGGAAGGTGGGGGGAAGGGAAGGAGTACAAGCAAGAAGGATATAGGTGAGGGGGAAGGTACGTAGGTAGGAAAGGGAGTATGAAGTGAGAAGCGGGGAGGTGATAGGTGGAAAATGTAAAGGGCTGAAGAAGGTGGTATCGGATAGGAGAGGCAAGTGAACTGTGGGAGAAAGGGGTGGAGGGGCACCACAGAGAAGAGAAGGGGCAAGAGGGAAGCCAGAATGGGAAATGGAAGAAGAGAGAGGGGGGAGGCAAAATTACAGGAAGTTAGAAAATGCACATTTATGTTGTCAGGTTGGAGGCTACACAGAGTATGAGGTGTTGTTCCTCCAACCTGAGAGTAGTCTCTTTGTGGCAGTAGAGGAGGTCGTAGACCAACATGTTGGAATGGGAATGGGGATTGAAATTAAGGGGCATATCTCATCCCAAGTATTAGTGAGCAGCAATTTGTACTTCTGGCCATGTGTTATTTTCCATTACAGTTATCATTGGGGGGGGGGGAGCTTGATTTGGGCTACCTAGCCTCAATGCATAGAACCGCCCCACAGTAGATGCCCATAATATTGACGTACACAATCTCGTAGCAAGGTTTCTCACCAGAGAAGACTTGCAGTCTTCCCCTAGTTCTTTTCTATAACGGCAACTAGACTTCGACCAATCACTGATAATTACACATTAACTGCCTCTTACACTTTGTAAAAGTATTCAATTCCAACCCTTCATTCACATAAATGAGTACAGTATTATAATGAGGATTTTGATCTAAATTGATTGAAATTTTATTTGGGAATCACATGCTCTTTTTTTCACAGTATAGCCCAAAAACCAAGGAAAACTATAAAGCATGAAACATTAAAAATTCAAAACCTGAAATGTCAGCAGTTCAAAAGTATCCTTTCCCCTTTGCTCAGTACTCGGCTTAACCATCTTTCATAGCTATTACAGAGAGTGGGCGTTTCGGATAATTCTCTATTAGCTTTGCACAACATGGAGCAAGATTTGCCCATTTCTCCTTGTAAAATTACTCAAGAAATACCAGGTTAGTTGGGGAGTGGCAGTGGACAGCAATCTTGAGGTCTTGCCAGAGATGTTCGATTGGGTTAAGGTCAAGACTCTGGCTGGACCACTCCAGGATTTAAATTTTCTTAATTTGAAGCCACTCCATGGTTGACCAGGCAGTGTGTTTTAGGTTGTTGTCTTGCTGAAAGACAAACTTCTTCCCAAGTTTAAGCTTTCTGGCAAAGGCTAAAAGGTTTTTATCCAGGATCTTTCTGTGTTCAGCAGCATTCATCTTCCAATACTTTTTTGAGGCACTGTAAACACTCCCTTTTAACCAACCCCAAGCTTTTCACATGTCCAGGAGAGGTGATAATAAACATGCAAGCACAGCAAAGCAATCTAAGCTTAATTTATTATCATATACTAGAAAGCACAATTTTTTTTAAAAACAAAATATACTTTATTCAAAAATAAAATTATGTACAATAAATCATTCAATGACTCTCAGTCCTTTACAAATGTTTCCATTACAGTCTTTACATTCCCACACTTTTGCCACCCAGGTGGCACTCTGTTATTTCATATTTACATACACTTGTTCAGGGGTATACTCCCCGCCCCCCCCCCCCCCCACCCCTCAACTCCCACCGGAGAAGAACCCTAGACTGTGGTCCTTCCCCACCGGGCCCTTGCGGTGGCTGCACCAAGTTTGAGTGCGTCCCTCAGTACGTACTCCTGCAGCCGAGAATGTGCCCGTCGGCAGCATTCCCCCATGGACATCTCCATGTTCTGGTAGACAATCAAGTTTCGGGCCGACCAAAGAGTGTCTTTCACCGAGTTGATAATCTGCCAGCAGCACCGGATGTTGGTCTCCATGTGCGTCCCTGGGAACAGCCTGTAGATCAGAGAGTCCTCTGTTACACAACTGCTGGGGATAAACCTCGACACTGTCCTTTCCAAAGCACAAATAAACCATGGAAAATGCTACATAGTAAGTCACAAAGATTTCCACAAAGATTTCAGGGCTCATGATTCTTAGTCACCACTTGATTGTCGCTGTAGTCGGGAGAATTCTGAATTCCAACTCACTTGTGAAACCATCCCTGGGTCCTAGTCACCGACTGCAATTTCCAGCCCTTAGCTGCAGTCCAAGAAAGCTGGGAATGGCAGCTAATGTATTCACCAGCTTCACAAGACAGATATACTCTTTGATCTGTTGTCCTCATGCCATTAACTCAGCCAGGTTTGTTTCATTAAAACAACACATGTATCCATGCACACAGTGTTCAGTATATCCTTGTAAATCAATTAGACACTGTCATGGTCACTCTTCATCCATTAGTCCCCAAATGCTTTGGACACAACATTCCACAGACTTACAGAAGTGCATTAATGTCTACCCGCATAAACAATTAGTTTCAATGTTGACACAAGAAAGAATCCATCAACTGAGCTCTCAATGTAACCAACAGACACTTAGTTATGAACAGACACTAACAGGTCTACAGTGTTTACTATGTACAGACATTTCACAAATGGTACCCAGTAACAGATCTGACATGCTACAAGATGAGAAGGAGCTAAATTGTCCAGTAATTCATCCAAAATTTTACAAAATTTAATATGACACACATTGGATACCAGCGGTAGGCTCATTATAAAATGTCAAAAGCATCCTCAGTGTTAAATACTATGCTACCATCTTTTTGGTAAGGTATATTATGTTCATTTGATCACTGCTGGCCCTTGGGTTGGTTTTCACTGGTGTCTCCAAAAGTCCTAGAAGAATCCATAAACAAAAGAGACAGTGGTGACATTGAGAGTGTAAGGTAAACACCAGCTACTCAGATTATTTTGTATGGGTTACCACTCCACTGGTTAGAATTGAATATTGCAACAATCTCTTTGGAGAGCTAAGTGGCAGTAAGCTACCATGAACTATCAAAGTCACCAAATTCTCATATTCAAATTACAACAACAATGTCAAAAATTCTGGAGAGTGTACTTATGCCATGAGCAATTATTTGTTGCATTTCTCTTCACAGGAAGAGCGTATGAATTGGAAAACAGTGGGTTGTAAATTTTCTTATAAAAGATTTGTTCCTCTTCACAGTGTAACGGACATTCTGCAAATCTGCTGACTTATCCTATAGACAAGGAGAAAATAGAGACCAAGTGGACTTCTTGGACAAATAGACTATTTCAATGTGGCTATCTGAATCAGAATTTCACCCCTGAGGAAAGATCAGAAGGTACAGCTCTGATGGAAGTGATTGAATGGCCAAAGCCCCCCAACCCTGCTGTACGTTTTCAGAAAAGCAGTGACCCATCACATGCATATTTTGTTATTTTAAATTCTGGAAAGACTTTCTATGTTGGAGATCAGCTACAGGTGATGGTGCGTATGTACGATTTTGAAGGAAATCCGAAGCAATACGGGGGTGACTATCTCCAAGCCCGGATCCACACTCCAGAGTTGAAAGCCGGTTCAGCAGGAACAGTTATAGATCACCAAAATGGAAATTATCACATCAATTTTACCTTATTCTGGCCAGGGAAAGTGCAAGTGTCTGTTTCATTGGTTCATCCTAGTGAGGGGATCAAAGTACTAAAACGGCTGCGTGAGGAACAACCAGATCGAGTACATTTCCAAAGTACCTTTAAATTAATGAATATTTCAGAGACCACTGTGTGCAATCTGTGCTTGCCTCAGAATAAAATACTCTGCAACTTCACTGATCTCAGGACTGGGGAGCCCTGGTTCTGCTACAAACCAGCAAACCTTCCTTGCTCTTCTCGCATCAACCATGGAATGGGAGGTTATAAGAAGCACCTCATAACAGAAAATGAGAGCCACTTATTCCAAAGGCATGGCATTTAAGATTTTCTTACTTATGATTTGCATTTTTCTTACACTGCCTCTGATTAGATTTGATTGATACTGATAAGTGAGGTCCTTTTGTGAGTTATACTTTCCTCAACTGAAAGAGGAAAAGTCCATAGTTAAGTTCCATGGAGCTCGTTTACAGAGAGCAAAATGCAGGATGCTGGTGAGTGGAGGAATTAGATTCAGCAAAAGGAAGAGTTATAGTACATTACCAAAATAAGCAGCACCCCACAGGTGAAAGGAGGCTGTTGGGGAAGGATGGATAAAGGAGTTAGACAGGACTTAAGGGAGGAAAAGATTGGCAGTGTTCAGTTGGTTGCGATCAGCACAAGAAAGTAAGCTGCCAGTTAAGTGATTTTCCTTTCATCTGTCAAGTGAGTGAATCTAATAATAGGGGTATGTCAGAGCACTTAAGGCCCATAAAGTGCACACAGAGGACAGTACCGGAACTCTAGGATGCACTAAATTACAATGGATCAGCAGTTAAATTACACAACTGGTGATCCAGAAATCCTGGACTAATAACTGAGAGCTGCAAATTTAAACCTTACTCTAGAAGCTAATATTAATCTGGACTTTTAAACAGAGTCATCAATAAAACCTATTTTGCAAAAGCTGAACTAGTTGACCAATAAACTTTTTTTGCAGAATGCAACCATCCATCTCCATCCTGATCTTCAGACTCAGCAATGTAATGGACTCTAAACGACTCAACAAAGTTGTACCATAACTGCAAAATAATTAAGCCAAATTCACCAACTAGCGTCTACCAAGGACTCAACAACCAAGTTGACTGTGCAGAGTACCTCTCTTTAATATCTGACGACAAACATTTATGTTGGGAGAACTGTTCCACAAAATTGTCAAGCATAATTAAGCTTGGAGATTCTGTGCCAGATTCCGCCATCATAACCATGTAGGTATATTCTGTCTTCTTAGCAGGAAAGACCAATAAGAAAGGACTGAGCATGTCAGTGGGAGCTGACCAGGGAATTTATACCAAATCCATTAAGTCACATGCCACTAAGTCAAGCATGGGCAGGGAAACCACCTTTAGACTACTGCCTACAACTTTCTTTCAGATGATGGTACAAGTGCTCTTCTGTGTTGAACTGAAAGCTGTAAAGGCACAGAAATTACTGTGGATTAGAAACTAGAGTGTTAACATGATGACGTGATTTAGGAGCAGGGGTTGTAAATGTGCCAGATTGTGACCAATGGTTTTAGACTCCTCCCTCAGAGGGCACAACCAATCAGCACCCACCTTCTTGATCCTATAAGAACTCTGTACGTTTTAGTTACTCCTCCCCATTCACACTTTCACCTGGTTTTACATCCTGAGCAAACTTGGAAAAAAAAGACATTTGGCTCCCTCAGCCAAATCATTGATAACCACCCTTTTGCTCCTAAATGATGATGGAGCACAGCATGTGCTTGCTGAAGACAAGGCTGAATCACTCAGTCATATTCAGCCAAAATAGCTAAATCATTTCCTTTAGAGATCCATGCTAATGCAGAGACCAATCAAGCCACTTCAATTCATTTGAGATCAGGAAACGATTGAGATAACTGGCCACAGGACCATGGCACCTGACAAACTGAAAGTTGTAGTGTCAAAGACCTGCACTCCAGAACTAGGTACATTTCTAGCCAAGACTTTCCAGTGCAGTACAATACCTAGGATATAGCTGACACAGCAGAAAGCTGTGCTAATACATTTACTAAAAGAACAAATCCAATTGAACTAATCACCAGTCTATCAGTTTACATACAATCATCAGCAACAAGTGTTGAAAATTAGCAGAAATTTATCTTTAACCAATTAATCAATATCCATTTTGAGTTTGTCCAGGACCACACAGTTCCAGACTTCATCATATCCTTGGTCCACACATCTGTTAATCTGGGGAATTCATTGCCACAGACAACTATGGAGGCTGAGTCATTGGGTATATTTAAAATGGAGGTAGATTAGGTGATCAAAGGTTAACAGGGAGAAGGTTAAAGGGTATGGGGTTCATAGGAATAATAAATCAGCCATGATGGGATGGCAGAGCAGACTCGATGGGCCAAATGACCTAATTCTGCTCCTGCATGGGTGCAGCCCCACTTCCTGATCACACAATATACTGACGTGGAAATTCAATAGGTTCCGGTTAATTGGGGCATATCAGGACCAGTCTATTTTGGTCCAATTAAGCAGCTGCCCCCAATTTCCCCAATCTTCCTGTTTCAACCAAAGCACTTCTATAGTTTTTATTTTAGGTTGCTCCATTCCATAACATTACATTCCTCTTATCTTCATCCTTATTTCGTTCTCAGATATGACCTTCAGAGGCTGATTTCCCCTGTTGTCAAAACATTCCCTCTGCCATAAAACAAATTGCCTGTTATCAAAGAAAATAGTTTCCTCCCATATAACACAAACACACTTGTAAGTTTCTCCATGCAAACCAGCAAAGTATCTGGGATTTCTTAGATTCCAGCTTCTTCACATTACATTTTACAAAAGTTACAAATTCATAAAGAATTCAGGATTACAGATATTCTTCCACAGGGCTGATAAATGATAATGTTTATACTGCAAGAATGCCAGACAGTGACCATCTTCATCAAGAGTGATTTTGCCTACCCATGGCAATTAAAGGCATTGTCACCAACCCCTAACTATACACTAGACCTTGCTCTTCAAGAGAAACTGACTTGGACCATACAAATAGTTAGCATGGCTCTAAGTGTATCTTTGGCAAGTGAGCCATCTGTTGAAACCCCAAAACCTTTCAAACAGATACAGAGCATAGTTCAAGAACATGATGAAATAAGAAACTTAACACCATTCAGAACAGAATGATTCACTTGAATGTCAACAACTGTAAGTAGCATGAACCTTCATCAACAGGCTACACTGTCTATAGTGTCTATTATTAACAAAATACCCGAGGCAGTTTCAGCAATATATGTCAAACCTGCTTCTAGTGCCAAGAAAGGAAAGAGAAATACTTACATGGGAACAGCACCAAGTCCTGATCACACGACATGCTGATTTGGAGATACAGTGGATTCCGGTCAAAGATATTCTGAGCTTAAACAATGACTTGTCTCATTTCAACCAATCAGCTGAAAAGCATATTGCAGGAGGTGTCACCCCTGAGCCCAAGGGAACCCAGGCAAAGAAAAGAGTAGGTGTCCAGATGCTATACAAGAACAGGCAGGTCACCCAGGAGACCTCCAGAACATTTGATATGTACTTTGTTCTGAATACTGACAGAGAAGTGTTACCCAGAGCATCATAGCTCACTGAGCTGCACAGCAAGGGGGGAAAGCTTCAGTGAATTCTAAAGTGAGGGTAGCAGACTGGGTATTCTGTGTTTGCAGATGTGAGTCTAGGATTGTATGTCATTTTCAACAAACCCTTCAAATTTTTTTTCAGTTGCATATACCAGTCATTGCTCTGAGCAGGATTGATTGATTGATTGATTTATCTATCTGTTTATTGATTTATTTATTTAGTTAGTTATTTATTTTACACAGCCTGGAAACAGCGCAGCACATTATATAAAAGAAAATTCCAGTCGCATGGCAACAAAGGCTATGTATGTGGGAGCATTTTAGTTACTGCGTGACCACAGCAAAATGGGGATCAGTAGTCATTTTCCTGGTACCTGGGTGCTGCAGAGCCTGTGGAAGTATGGGACAGGGGGTGAATGGTCAATGGTATCTGTATATTTTAGTAGCTTTAACATATGTTGTGAGTGAGTTGAGTCCTGCAGGCAGATCTTAAGAAATTAGAACATTTAATTTTTTATTGTTGCCAGCCCTCTCACTAATTGTGACTTTCTGCAGGAATTGCAGAAATAAAACAATAACATTTCAGCTAAATTACAGTGGGTAATCGGAAGAACGCTTGTGAAAATTCAAGCTTCAGGTGTTTTCACAATTTGATAACTTTGTCATTATCATATGAAGGAATCATGGCTTAATTATTCAAGGATATATTACATTTTCAGTAAAATCAACATCAAAGTGCCCATATTACCCAAAGGACTGGGATACATAAAAGTAAAGGCTACAGCTCAAAGAGGTAAGAAAAATCCACATTTTTCTATAGCTAATAATATAGTCTCATATATTAGAAAGGATATAGATATTAGTCTGAATAGTGTTTAGGTATGATGAGCAAATAAAATTTACTCCATAATTTACTCCATAAATGCATTTTATATCCATGTGATTAATACTAAGCCACTCATCTAAACCACCTGCTGTGTCTGTACTATGTGAGATTTATGACAAAATTTGGAATTTCTGCAGTTTGGTCTATTTTATCATTTTGAAGATGGTATTCAAGGCCTTGATTCTCTTAAAATACTCTTTTCATCAAATAAGATGTCAGTAATTGTAAAGATCTTGACCAGCAAAACCAGGTCCAACACATCATCAAATAACAAAAGCAAAGTAGTAAAGATGTTGAATATTTAAAATAAAAGCAGTAGATGCTAGAAATCCTCAGTGGATCATGTAGAAGGCTTTGATCAATGACCTGCTGAGGAGTTCCGACATCTGCTCCTTCTACAGTTTCAGCTATCCACAAAGCCTGTGAATAAAATGGGGTAACTGTCAACTGTTGAGGGTAACGTATGCCAATGTAAATGCTAGATGGACAAGACAAAAGCCATCTCTCTCATTCATCAACTCAGTGAAAGTATACCAAGTTTCATTGATGGGATGATAGATATACTTGACGCATACCAGATTCATCTTCATTCCTGACAAACGGTGACTATTAAGTTTGATTTCACAGATACTACATAACAAAAAATAAACTGCTGATTTTGGGGAAAAAGAAGAAACAACAGAAGGACAACAGTTAAACAATTTTTAACTGATGATGGTATTGGCCCGATGCAAGAGGTCAAGTAAGCGACACAACAGCAGCATCTGCGGACTCAGGAATGACGGTGGTAATCATATAAATTCCTTGTATGTGCATAGGTACTTGGCGATTAAAGTCTGATTCTGATTCTGATTCTGATTTGAAAAGGGAAGTCGAAAATGCTCCCTCATGGCGTGCTGAGAGTGAGCATGCGAGCAACAGTTTACAGAATTAAACATGAAACTCCTATAATCGGCTATCCAGTTATCAGGAAATCCAGATGTTTCAGCACTTACCTCACCAAGTATTGTTTGCTGCCTGCCCTTTCAACTCACCAGGACCTCAACGACATTTTGCAGTAAGACCAGTTATTCTTCCGTCCTTCTTGTTAATTCATCATTAAAAGTGTTCAGGAGTGGATTTATTATGCAATCCGAAATTTTGGTTGAGAGAAGACCCTGAAATCTCTCTGACATGCCTTTATACAGCTCACTCAGATGGTCATCATCTGGTATTCTTTCTTTCTCTTCCAACTCAGAGAAGCTCAGAAATTGGAAAAGGTCATGATGGCCAATGTTGATGACCAATCATTTCCTTGCAATTGAAGATTGATTTCATTAAACTTTGCAAAGCTGTGGGGTCCAATAATATACCAAGTAGGGATCTGAAAGACTGTAGAGCCCTGCTGATGGATATATTCAGCATCTCTCTGAAACAATCCATTGTCCCCTTGGTTTTCAAGGCAGAAACCATCATTCCAGTGCCAAAGAAGGCAACAGTAACCTGCCTAAATGAGCATCATCCTGTGGCATTAACATCAACCATTATGAAATGCTTTGACCTGCTGGTCATGGAGTACATTAAAGCCTTTCTCCTGACTACACGGGACCCTCTCCAGTTTGCTTATTGTTCAAGCCAATCCACTGATGATGCAATAGCTCCTGCCTTCCACTCTGTCCTGTTCCACCTGGAAAATGGGGCTTCAAATGCTAGACTGCTGGCTATAGTCTTCAGTTCAGCACTCAACACCATCATATCCCAGAAACTGGTGGGGAAACTGTCCTCACTGGGTCTCAACATCTCCTTCTACAATTCAATACTGGACTTCTTAACAGTAAGGCCATAGTCAGTCCATGTGGGCAGTAACATCTCTTGTCCCATTACGTTGAGCACTGGCGCTCCCCAAGGTTGTGTGCTCAGCCCGTTGCTATTCACACTGCTGACACATGACTGCGTCGCAGGGTTCAGCTCAAACCGTGTCATCGAGTTTATGGATGATACAACTACAACAGTGGTTGGCCTTATCGAGAATGATGATGAGACAGAGCATAGGGAGGAAGAGGAGTGGCTGGTGGGTTGGTGTGAGAAGAACAACCCAAGCCTGAATGTGGAAAGGACAAAAGAAATTATTGTAGACTTCAGGACAAACAATCCCCCTCTGCGAATACATGGCCTTCCAGAAAGAGAGTTAAGTGCACCGTTCCAGGAAGTTTACATCACGGGTGTCCACACCAGGTCCCTTAATATCACCTCCCTGAACAAGAAGGCACAGCAGCACCTCCACTTCCTAAGAAGACTGATTCACGCAAGGCTCCCGCCTCCCATCTTTACTGAGTTTTAGAGGAGCATCTTTGACAGCATCCTGACAAGTTGCATCTCTATCTGGTATGGGAGCAGTCAAGCATCAGACCAGAAGTCCCTGCAAAGGTCTGTGATAATGGCTGAGAGGATCACAGGGGTCTCCCTACCATCCAGTGGGGATATTTATCAGGTGTGGCAGCATATTGATATTATTAAGGACCCACCCTTCCACCCACCATCCTCTTTGGCTTTCTACAACCAGGCAGGAGACTATGATGCATAAGAACAAGAACAGTTAGGGTAAGAAACAGTTTCTTCCCCCAGGCCATTAGGCTTCTGATCTCCCTGCAGCAACATATTCGAAGTGTTACTGCTTAATCTGTTCCGTTCCTTACATTATTTAATATTAACGCACTTTAGTTGATATTTTTGTGTGATTCATCTGCAGATTTAACCCTCACCTTCATAAGTTATCATGTGTTATGTGTACTATTGTGCTCTACACCCTGGTTTGGAGAAACATTGTCTCCTTTTGATATGCATTATATGGTTATATATTTATAGACATGAATATAGTTAAATGACAATAAACTTGACTTTACTTGACAACTATGACAGGTCTGAAAAGACTTTTATTGCAGTTTCAAAAAGCATATAAAAGCATCTTGGGCAGTTTCCTTTTGAGTGCTATCTGACTTCTGTGTGCAACAGCAAGCATTGAAACTGATCAACATTCTCAATACAAAGCTCCCGAAATAGTCAAAATTGAGAGCATGGGACTTCATGTTTTTTTTTTTTGCTGTGATAACACTATCTAATGACTTCTGCAGCTGATCACTTGGGTTTTTCTTTTGATGACAAGATGGTGCCTGTGAATTACACAGTGAATGGAAAGTACAGTAGGTATAGCTTTTCTCAAGAAAGTAATAACCACATAGTGGCGTCCTGTCATTGCTGGTGCCCTGACTGTTGCACAAGCAAGAGTGTTGGTGAGTGAAGCGTCCTTCTCTTAGAAAAACTGCTCAACAACCCAAAATATTGACTCCCCGCCCCCCATATTGGTTTCTAGTTCTCCTGCAAATAACAACTTTTGAACAATGCCTTCATCTTTCATGAAGCAAAGGTTCATTGCCTGGCTCAACCAAGTGCAGAGCAAGTTCTATTGTCCTCAGTATATTGCACAATATGTCTTCCACATTCTCAGACATTCATCTATTATGACTGAGCAGAATGTTCTTAATTAATTGGCCTGATGACTTATGCAAAGCCATACTCAAAACCTCCCTTACTGCTGACAGAATCAGTTCTTCTCCAACTGTATGGCACCTTCCAGATTTAGCAATGAAATGGTGTATGAAGCACGCAAACCATAACTGTTTTGTGGTGAATTGCTGGCAAACGTGCTTTGAAGTGTTTTCCTTTCCTGATAGCTTTCATGTAATGAATAAAAATACACCAAGTTTGTTTGCTCTAGCAGAATGTATTCTCTTCAAATGTTCAAGGAGCCTGGATGATTTCATTGCTTCATTCAAGAAATCTTTTTCACACAACAGACGCATCAGCTGCTTTAGGTTGCTTGATGCTACATAAACCGTATTTCAGAGACTCCACACTATACTGTCTACACTTTTTCATTTGATCTGCTTCTGCCATTTTCATTATGCATTAATGACCACAGTCCATTACCTATTGTTTAAGTCCAACCTTAAGCACTGCAATCAATAATGGGGAAAGTCATAATAGCTCAGGTAAAACCTGTCTCTCTCTGCTTGAAGGTACAGAAAGTGGGACAGTGAAATCTCATTTGGGCCATGGGCTAGAGAAATGTGGTCAAGACCATTTGAAAGGGCAGATTCTGACATTTACCCCCTTGAATGCCATATCCTATTTCACAAGGATCATGTCACTGTGTGATTTGAGTACGGGAATTGTGCTAGCTAACACTGTAGTGAATGGCAATAGTGCTCAGGCTGAACTGGGAATAACGCAATTTCTTCAGTCCATATTTCTCATGGTATACCAAATACAGAAGTGTCACATTACTTTTCAATAAGTATAACACACTTGGAGAACTGTGCTCAGTTCTGGTCACCTCACTACAGGAAGGATGTGGATACTATAGAGAGAGTGCAGAGGAGATTTACAAGGATGTTGCCAGGTTTTGAGGGGGTACCTTATGAGAATAGGTTGAGTGTACTTGGCCTTTTCTCCTTGGAGTGACACAGGATGAGTGGTGACCTGATAGAGGTGTATAAGATGATGAGGAACATTGATCATGTGGAGAGCCAGAGGCTGTTTCCCAGGGCTGAAATAGCTAATATGAGGGGCTATAGTTTAAAGGTGCTTGGAAGAAGGTACCAAGGGGATGTCAGGGATAAGTTTCTCACACACAGAGTGATAAGTATGTGGAATGCACTGCCGGCGGCAGTGGTGGAAGCGGATACAATAGTGTCTCTTAAGAGCCTCTTAGATAGGTATGTGGTGCTTAGAAAAAGAGAAGGCTATGAGCTAGGGAAATTTGAGGCAGTTTCTAGAAAAGTTTATATGGTTGGCACAACATTGTGGGCCAAAGGGCCTGTAATGTGCTGTACATTTCTATGTTCTATGTCCTTCGAGCAAATCTAAGGAACAGTGGGTTAGCAAGAGATGAGGTAATTACGTGATCATTGTAATCAATTATGAGGCACTGAGAATCATATGTTTATAATTAATTTCTTAAATTAAGCCTGCAGTTCCCCAGCTGCCCCCTTGCTACCAGATGCCACCCATGGCCCCCTTGGAAACTTCCAACTTGCCCCCCCAAGGGGATGTGATATCACCCACTTTGGGAAACACTGGTCTATAATATACACAGCCAATCTAGAAGAAGAAAATATATGTATTAGGGTTTCCAATTTTTCCTCGCCATCATTTACTTCGTAGGATTTAATTTATTTGATGCACAAATTTTGTAAAATTAATGAACTTTTTGGTCATCATTTTCTTGATTTTCTGAAAAATGTAATTATAGAACAACTTTATGAATACAACTTTTTGTATGTGAGTTCTGTGGCCAGATACAAAACATCATTATCAAGAAAGCAAAGATTATTTAATTGGAAATGTACTGTACTCATTTACCTACAGACATTACTTTGAAATGTGTGCCTAATTCATTTTCCTTTGATTTTAAGGCAGAGATCTTGGAAATTGTGTTCCTGGCAAGCCTATGCTTCCCCCATCAGGATTTTATTTTCAGGACCTGTGGTCATCGACAAGCTGTAACATTCGGCATTTCAAAACTCCAGCAAGTATCATCAACTGTCTTCGTGGGAAAAGGGTCCACATGTTTGGAGATTCTACTATGCGCCAGTGGTTTCAGTTTATGATAGAATTCGTGCCAGGTTAGTTTAAATAATTTGTATTTTGGATGGCAGGAGCCGTAGCTTGTCATGAGATGTGGGAGATTTAAATCGTGGTGCCTGTCAGGACTTTCTGTTCTGTTTTAAATTGATTGAGCAATTGGGCACTTGGCAAGGACCAATAAAAATAAATTAGGTTTAAGAGGAGCAGCCATTGTAAGAGTAGACAGTGTTAGAATGGGGAACTGAGGCTTTGGCTCAAGAGGAAAGCAGAGAGGGGGTGAGGTTTCAGGCAAGTTTTTCCTTTTGTCTGTTTATTTTTGCATGGGAAGAGCAGCAAGAATGGATCCTAGGGCAATGCTGTGCTCCTTTGGCATTACGTGGGAATTCAGGGAGACTTCTAGTATCCCTGATTACCACATTGGCGAGAAGTACAGCTGGATTTGCTCCTTGCAGACCATATTAGGGAACGGGAACTGAAGCTTGATGACATTTGGCTCATTCAGGAGAATGAGAAACTGATAGACAGGAGCTGCAGGGATGCAGGAGGCAGGTAGCTGGGGAGCCATCATGAGAAGAAACAGGAATAGGCAGACAGTGCAAAGTATCCTTGTGGCCATTCCCCTAATCATAAGCTTTGGATACTGTTATGTGAATGACCTATTTGGGGATATCTGCAGTAACCAGGTCTCTAGCACTGAGTCTGGCTCTGCAGCTCAGAAGGGAAGAGGAAAAATAGGAGAGCATTTGAAGGGGATTCAGTAGTTAGTTCAGACAGGAGATTCTGCGGATGTGAAAGAGACTCCTAGATGGTAAGGTGCCTTCCAGATACCAAGGTCAGGGACATCTCAGATCAAGCTCACAGCATTCCTAAGGGGGAGGCCGAGCAGCTAGATGTCGTGGTACATATTGTTACCAACAACTTTGGTGGGAAAAGGGAGTCATAAATTGGGAACAGATGTTCTCAGCGAAATGTACAACAGAAATGTAGAGGTTGTTTAAGGAGTACTTGCATGGGTTTCAAGATAAGTTTGTCCCATTGAGGCAGAAAAACAATGGTAGGATAGAAAACCATGGTTGTTAAGAGAAGAAGTGGAACATCTGCTCAAGAGCCAGAAGTAGGAATACTTTAAGAAGCAATAGAACATAGAATAGTACAGCACATTACAGGCCCTTCGGCCCACAATGTTGTGCCGACCCTCAAACCCTGCCTCCCATATAACCCCCCCACCTTAAATTCCTCCATATACCTGTCTAGTAGTCTCTTAAACTTCACTAGTGTGTCTTCCTCCACCACTGACTCAGGCAGTGCATTCCATGCACCAACCACTCTTTGAGTGAAAAACCTTCCTCTAATATCCCCCTTGAACTTCCCTCCCCTTAATTTAAAACCATGTCTTCTTGTACTGAGCAGTGGTGCCCTGGGGAAGAGGCGCTGGCTGTCCACTCTGTCTATTCCTCTTAATATCTTGTACACCTCTATCATGTCTCCTCTCATCCTCCTTCTCTCCAAAGAGTAAAGCCCTAGCTCCCTTAATCTCTGATCATAATCCATACTCTCTAAACCAGGCAGCATCCTGGTAAATCTCCTCTGTACCCTTTCCAATGCTTCCACATCCTTCCTATAGTGAGGTGACCAGAGCTGGACACAGTACTCCAAGTGTGGCCTAACTAGAGTTTTATAGAGCTGCATCATTACATCGCGTCTCTTAAACTCTGTCCCTCGACTTATGAAAGCTAACACCCCATAAACTTTCTTAACTACCCTAAATACCTGTAAGACAACTTTCAGGGATCTGTGGACATGTACCCCCAGATTGCTCTGCTCCTCCACACTACCAAGTATCCTGCCATTTACTTTGTATTCTGCCTTAGAGTTTGTCCTTCCAAAGTGTACCACCTCACACTTCTCTGGGTTGAACTCATCTGCCACTTCTCAGCCCACTCCTGCATCCTATCAATGTCTCTCTGCAACATTCGACAATCCTCTACACTATCTGCAACACCACCAACCTTTGTGTCATCTGCAAACTTGCCAACCCACCCTTCTACCCACACATCCAGGTCGTTAATAAAAATCACGAAAAGTAGAGGTCCCAGAACAGACACTTGTGGGACACCACTAGTCACAACCTTCCAATCTGAATGTACTCCCTCTGCCTTCTGCAGGCAAGCCAATTCTGAATCCACCTGGCCAAACTTCCCTGGATCCCATGCCTTCTGACTCTCTGAATAAGCCTACCATGTGGAACCTTGTCAAATGCCTTACTAAAATCCATGTAGATCACATCCACTGCACTACCCTCATCTATATGCCTGGTCACCTCCTCAAAGAACTCTATCAGGCTTTTTAGACACGATCTGCCCTTCACAAAGCCATGCTGACTGTCCCTGATCAGACCATGATTCTCTAAATGCCCATAGATCCTATCTCTAAGAATCTTTTCCAACAGTTTTCCCACCACAGACATAAGGCTCACTGGTCTATAATTACCCGGACTATCCCTACTACCTTTTTTAAACAAGGGGACAACATTTGCCTCCCTCCAATCCTCTGGTACTATTCCTGTGGACAACGAGGACATAAAGATCCTAGCCAGAGGCTCAGCAATCTCTTCCCTCGCCTCGTGGAGCAGCCTGGGGAATATTCCATCAGGCCCCGGGGACTTATCCATCCTAATGTATTTTAACAACTCCAACACCTCCTCTCCCTTAATATCAACATGCTCCAGAACATCAACCTCACTCATATTGTCCTCACCATCATCAAATTCCCTCTCATTGGTGAATACCGAAGAGAAGTATTTATTGAGGATGATCAGACAAGTCTCTTGAGAGTTGCAAGGTGGCCAGGATGGAACTTAAGAGGGACTTAGAAGAGGTAGAAGGGGACCTGTGAAAGCCATTGTGAGTAGGATTAAGAAAACCCCCAAAGCATTCTTTTAAGA
The DNA here is from genome assembly GCF_048418815.1 of Hemitrygon akajei. NCBI lineage: Eukaryota > Metazoa > Chordata > Chondrichthyes > Myliobatiformes > Dasyatidae > Hemitrygon > Hemitrygon akajei. The sequence continues at coordinate 38,365,976 of NC_133128.1, forward strand.
ACAGCGGGATGACCAGACTGACAGTGGTGTCAAATCAGAGATAAAAAAGGAAACACGTACCTGGAGTTGGATGAGGTAGGGAAGGTCCTTAATGAATACTTTGCTTCAGCATTCACCAGGGAGAGGAGCTTTAACATTTATGAGCACAGGCCGATATGTTGGAACATGTCGACATTAATAGACAATAGACAATAGGTGCAGAAGTAGACCATTCGGCCCTTCAAGCCTGCACCGCCATTTTGAGATCATGGCTGATCATCTACTATCAATACCCGGTTCCTGCCTTGTCCCCATATCCCTTGATTCCCCTATCCATAAGATACCTATCTAGCTCCTTCTTGAAAGCATCCAGAGAATTGGCCTCCACTACCTTCCGAGGCAGTGCATTCCAGACCCCCACAACTCTCTGGGAGAAGAAGTTTTTCCTTAACTCTGTCCTAAATGACCTACCCCTTATTCTCAAACCATGCCCTCTGGTACTGGACTCTCCCAGCATCTGGAACATATTTCCTGCCTCTATCTTGTCCAATCCCTTAATAATCTTATATGTTTCAATCAGATCCCCTCTCAATCTCCTTAATTCCAGCGTGTACAAGCCCAGTCTCTCTAACCTCTCTGCGTAAGACAGTCCAGACATCCCAGGAATTAACCTCGTGAATCTACACTGCACTTCCTCTACAGCCAGGATGTCCTTCCTTAATCCTGGAGACCAAAACTGTACACAATATTCCAGGTGTGGTCTCACCAGGGCTCTGTACAAATGCAAGAGGATTTCCTTGCTCTTGTAAGAAGATTTCCTTGCTCTTGTAAGAGGATTTCCTTGCTGTTGTAAGAAAGAGGATGTGCTGGAACTTTTGAAAGACATTAGGATAGCTAAATCTATAGAGGCAGATAGGATATATCCCAGGTTACCATCAGAAGTGAAGAAAGAGATTGCTGTGATCTTTGCATCGTCACTGGCCACAGAATCAGAATCAGGTTTATTATCACCAGCATATGTGAAATTTGTTAATTTTGTAGCAGCAATTCAATGCAATACATGACATAGAAGAATAAATGAATAAATAAATAGATAGATGGATTACAGTATACATATATTGAATAGACAAAAAACCAGAAATAATATATGTCAAAAAAGTGAGTTAGTGTTCAAGGGTGCATTGTCCATTTCAGAATCAGATGGCAGAGGGGAAGAAGCTGTTCCTGAATCACTGAGTGTGTACCTTCAGACTTCTGTATCTCCTACCTGATGGTAACAGTGAGAAAAGGCCATGCCCTGGATGCTGGAGATCCTTAATAATGGATGCTGCCTTTCTGAGATACTGCTCCTTAAAGACATCCTGGGTACTTTGTAGGCCGACTAAATTTACAACACTCTGCAGCTTCTTTTGGTCCTCTGCAGTAGGCACCCCCACCCCCCGTACCAGACAGTGATGCAGCCTGTCAGAAAGCTCCCCATGGTACAACTATGGAAGTTTTTGAGTGTATTTGTTGACATACCAAATCTCTTCAAACTCCTAATGAAGTATAGTGACTATCTTGACTTCTTTATAACTGCATCGATATGTTGGGACCAGGTTAGGTCCTCGGAGGTCTTGACATCCAGGAACTTGAAACTGTTCACTTTCTCCACTTCTGATCCCTCTGTGAGGATTGGTATGTGTTCCTTCATCTTACCCTTCCTGAAGTCCACAATCAGCTCTTTCTTCTTACTGGCATTGAGTGCCAGGTTGCTGCTGTGACACCACTCCACTAGTTGGCATATCTCACTCCTGTATGCCCTGATGCACCATCAATAACTCACTCTGAGAAGTAAGAAGTGAGGTATTGGCTTTTATTGACTGGAAGAATGAACAACACTACATCCTGGGGAATGAGGCTGGGCATCAGGCCTCAATCGCCTTTATACAGGGGTCTGTGGGCGGAGCCACAGGAGCTGTCAGCAGGGGTCTGTGGGAGGAGCCACAGGAGCAGTCAGCAGGGGTCTGTGGGAGGAGCCACAGGAGCAGTCAGCAGGGGTCTGTGGGAGGAGCCACAGGAGCAGTCAGCAGGGGTCAGTGGGAGGAGCCACAGGAGCAGTCAGCAGGGGTCTGTGGGAGGAGCCACAGGAGCAGTCAGCAGGGGTCTGTGGGAGGAGCCACAGGAGCAGTCAGCAGGGGTCTGTGGGAGGAGCCACAGGAGCAGTCAGCGGGGGTCTGTGGGAGGAGCCACAGGAGCAGTCAGCAGGGTCTGTGGGAGGGGCCACAGGAGCAGTCAGCAGGGGTCTGTGGGCGGAGCCACAGGAGCTGTCAGCAGGCGTCTGTGGGAGGAGCCACAGGAGCAGTCAGCAGGGTCTGTGGGAGGGGCCACAGGAGCAGTCAGCAGGGTCTGTGGGAGGAGCCACAGGAGCAGTCAGCAGGGGTCTGTGGGAGGAGCCACAGGAGCAGTCAGCGGGGGTCTGTGGGAGGAGCCACAGGAGCAGTCAGCGGGGGTCTGTGGGAGGAGCCACAGGAGCAGTCCAGACAGGTATATGTAGTTCACCACATGCCCTCTCGTCACCACCTGAGATTCTACCAACAATGGTTGTATCGTCAGCAAATTTATAGATGGTATTTGAGGTATGCCTAGCCACATAGAGTAGAGCAGTGAACTAAGCACATACCCCTGAGGTGCACCAGTGTTGATTGCCAGCAAGGAGGATATGTTATCACCAATCCACACAGATTGCAGTCTTCCAGTTAGGAAGTCAAGGATCCAATTACAGAGGGATGTACAGAGGCCCAGGTTCTGTAACTTATCAATCAGGATTGTAGGAATGATGATATTAAATGCTGATCTATAGTCGAGGAACAGCATCCAGACATAGGTGTTTGTGTTGTCTAGGTGGTCTAAAGTCATGTGAAGAGACATTGAGATTGCATCTGCCGTTGACCTATTGTGGCAATAGGCAAATTGCAATGGGTCCAGGTCCTTGCTGAGGTGGGAGTTCAGTCTAGTCATGACCAACCTCTTAAAGCATTTCATCACTGTTTTTGTGAGTGCTACCGGGTGATAGTCATTAACGAGAAGCACCAAATGACTGGAGGATTATGGGCATGTGATGTTGGTATCAGAAGCATGGCACACACCTTAGGGACATTCAAAAGGCTCTTAAATAGGTACATGGATGAAATAAAACTAGAGTACGATGTTGGGGGTGGGAAGGCTTAGAATTGATCTTGGAGTATGTTAAAAGATCGGCACAATATTGCAGACCAATACGTACTGTGGTTCTATGTCCTCTGAACAGTGCAGCCCAGAAATAGGCCATTTTGCCCTTTATGCCTGTGTTGAGCATTATGCTAGTCTAAACTAATTCCATCTGCCTGCAAATGAATCTCATCTTTCTATTGCTAGCCTGTTCCCTCCCTGTGTTCTAACCTTTTGTAAATATTACACACACAAAAAAAAGAAACAAAACTCGCAGGCCCCAAAATCCCCCACATCTCCCTTGCAAAAAATAAACAGCAACAATAGCATCAAATTCCCCACCCCAACCCTGCACAAAAAATGCCATTCACAATCCCCAACCTTCTAACTTGCAGAAAAAAATACAGCGACAATAACAATCTCCAACCCCCTCACTCGCAGACAAAAACGGCGACAATAATAATCACTGACCTCCTAACTCGCAGAAAAGTACAGCGACAGTGACATCAAAAATTAACATTCCCATTACAAGACAGTGCAGTTAATTGATATCATAAATGTTCAAGTGGATTTGTTTGCAACAAGACAATAATGTAATTTTTGACACTTCTCGTTATCACAATTAGAGAGGGTTGTGTGCAATGGGACTGTATGAAAACTGGACACAACCTGTCACTCCCAACCTTCCAGATAAATTTTTCCAAAAGATTAGGTTGTATTGTTTTCATGATAACTTGGTAGATTAGATTCAGAATTTGCTCAGTCACAGAAATAGAGGGTAATGGTTGAGATTTGTTACTCTGAGGGAGGACTGTGATCAGTGGTGTTCTGCAGAAATCAATGTTGAGATTATGCAGAACTTTAGAGTGCAGTTTTGATCTCTATACTGTTGAAGAAATATAGTCATCTTGGAGTTAATACACTACAGACTCAATGTTACTCCAAGATAATAATACACTCAGTGGCCACTTTATTAGGTACACCTCTATACTTGCTTGCTAATGCAAATATCTAACCAATCATGTGGCAACCACACAATGCATAAAAGCATGCAGACATCTCAAGTAGTTCAGCTGTTCAGACCAGACATCAGTATGGGGAAGAAATATGATCTAAGCCCTTCAGTCCACAATATTGTATTAATATTTTAATCTAGTCTAAAATCAATCTAATGCTTCTCTTCTACATAGCCCTCCATATTTTCTACCATTCACACATGCTTATCTAAGAGCTTCTGAAATGCCCCAGTTTTTGTCAGAATTTATCTACTAATTCAAGGTCCAACTTATCAACTTGGTAATAACAATAATACTATGCTTATTTCCTGTTTTTAGGTCTCAAAAATGTAACTACCATGGTAACGGAAAAATATGGCCCGTACAACATTGTGGATGTAAAAAATGACATTACCATGCATTATTATATCCATGCCATACCAATTCGAATACCTTCCATTTCAATTGTGAACCTCCCATTCATTGCCAGCAAGTTGGATGACATTCAAGGAGGAAAGAACACAGTTATAGCCTTCACTATCTGGTGCCATTTCAATACTTTTCCGGTGGAGCATTACATCCGACGACTACAGAACATTCGGAGGTCAATTCTACGCTTGTTGGGTAGAAGTCCTGATACAGTAATTGTAATAAAGACAGCCAATGTCCAGGCCCTTTCACAAGGGATTAGTCTCTATAATAGTGACTGGTTCTCCTACCAGCTTGATTTAGTGATGAGAAGGATGTTTGAGGGCATCAATGTGGCATTTGTGGATGCATGGGAGATGACTATAGCCCATTATCTACCACATGACGTACACCCCAAGGAAATTATCATCAAGAATGAAGTAGATATGTTCCTTTCATACATGTGTCCTCTATAAGGGCAATAAGTGCTGCTTTAAGTATGTTGCAATTAAGTTCTAGTAATAATATGATCAACGTTTAAACCACCAAAAAATGTGATACCAGCATAACTTAGCTTCCTCAAATTAACATATGTTCAGCTATTTCCATACGGCTTCTCCTGAACATCTGCTGCAAAATCATAAATTCCCGGGATATAACATTTATTCCCTATATAAATTCAAAGCTGCAATCACTAACTTTCAACCAATGACTTTGGTTGTCAAGACTGGGTCATAGCTCTCATGCTCATATAATGGGGGGGGGGCAGGGAAGCAGGGTTCAGGGTTAACTGAAGTAATGTTGCAAGAAGTTACAGGTAAATGATGAGAGGTAATCCCCCAGTCTCCCTCCCCCAACCCCACAATCACAGAGTAGCCCTTGTATTTTTCATTTACATTCTGTCCTTTAGTAAACATATTCCAAACATGACTGAAGACTCCACATATTTATGAATGTTCCTCACCACCAAACCACACAAGGTCTCATTGGAATTGGAATTCGTGTATTATTGCCACACATACTAAGGTGCAGTAAAAAACTTGTCTTTCATACAAATGAATTCAATAGAGGGTAAAATGAGGTAATACAATGTAAAACAATAACAATGAAGAATAAAGTGTGACCGCTACAGAGAAAGTGTGGTGTAGCTTCCAGTGACAATAAGGTGCAAGATCATAACAAGGTAGATTGTGAGGTCAAGAATCCATCTTATCATAATAGAGAACCATTTAATAGCCTTGAAATAACTGTGTTGTAATAAGATTAGTAATAGTCTTATAACACAGCCTCTGGTTTGTTAGACTGCTAGGTTTTTGCGAGCAGAAGCTATTTCTAGTCCCTCCAATAGTGATGATGGCAACGTTCTGCCATTGTGCGTTAGACCAGGACAGTTTTATTGTGAAACAGAGCAATTCATTTGAATTCCCTGTTTGAAGAGAAGCACAGCTTTTTTTTAAAACTTTGGCCTGTTTTTCTTCAGACAGGCGCACTATCAATATTAATCTCTTTTGAAATGATATCTGGAGACATTACAGAAAAACTGCACATGGAGGACCATTTTTTCAAGGCAGAGTGACCTAGATGTGTTACTTCCATTGTCATCAAGGCAGATAGACACGATGGTGTGTGTGGCTGAGAGTGAAATTAAGTACAAAGTACACATTTAACTATCCTCCATTCAAAATAAAATTGAAACAACTTCTTTACCTAATTAGGCTTTCTCCACTACAGTCTCTCCCCAGAGATTTCTAACTAAATGAACTGTACAGTTCATGGTTTACTCTTAACCCGGCTATCTTATTCTTCAGCTGACAGAGTTGTCAATGAAATACTTGACTAATTTATAATTTGTAACACTAATATAATTATGATTTCTCCTTTGATCAACATGGTAAATGCTTCTTTGGCTTTGTTTTTATCTTTGTGCTTTATAGCTTAATTGCAATTTGTCATGGAGTTAAATTATTCATTCTTATTCTTTTGAAAAGTAAAAAATTCCAATGAATGTGATGAACAACTAAACTGCTAATTCTTTCAATGCCTTTCTTACCAAAGATACATTAAGGTATCCAACAGGAAGTTAGCATATTCTCTTGGTATTTAGAATGAAACAAATGGTGGCACTATCTGGATAAAGTAAAGACAATATGTCCAGAGGGAGCTAAAGAACATGGCTGGTGATATGATGAAAGGAGCATCTGATTTGTTTTTAATTTGGAGATATATCACGGCAACAGGCCTTTCCGTCTCTACAAACTTGCACAGCCCAATTACACATATGTCACCAATTAGCCCACTAATCCACAAGTCTTTGGAACGTGGGAGTAAACTGGAGTTACCAGAGAAAAACCACATGGTCACGGGGAATTCATTAAAAAATCCTTACAGACAATGGCAGAATGCAACCCGGGTTGATGGAGCTATATTAGCATTACACTAATTGTGGCACTACCATGCTGCCCAGAGATTTTTGCAAGTAGTCCGGAGTTAAAATAAAAGAAGAATCATAAATATTTACAAAAGAGACAGACATTCAGCCCCAAGTCCATGCTCAGTAATGGAAAACTTATTTAGATTATTTTTCTATTCTTGACCTGTAACATTGTAGCACTCAAGTGCTCATCCAGAAACATTTTACACAATAATCATTTTGGTGTCATTGACACATTTCTGAATCGGGATTCCTTTACAAATCATTAATTTGAATCGTGAAAAGCAGGAAACCAGCAATGAACTCTGTGGAACTTCACTATTTACAGCTTATATTCACTGAACCATTCCCCTTTATCTTGCATTCTTTAGCTCTTTATATCACATAACTCCATCAAATGTATTACTCTCCTTCTCAAATAATTCATCACACACAACTTTCCCCTTTACAAATCCATTGTGACTAGCTAGCATTGTTCTGAGTTATGATTTATCCCTATCCCCCAGTACTTTTTCTAACAAATTTACAGCCTTATATTCGGCTGTTCGGCCTCCAGTAAACTACTTATCCATAGCTTTCCTCCCCTTTTTTAATAATAAAGGACATTGGCAGTTTTCTAGTGCTCAGCACAAGGCTTGTGACAAAGATGAGTAAAAATGATGCCTGGAGCCTCCTACTTCCTTCCTCCCTTCACTCTTTTAGATGCTTTCAAAATCTGTCAAATAAATGTTTCTTAAATGCATTCTGCATAACTTGCTTACAATTATTGAATGTTAAATTTACATAAGTCTCTGATATATAGTTCAACATACTGTCTTCTAGGATTTTCAAATATAATGTGTTACCTTTTCAGTTATGACCATGCCATGAAGTCAATGGATCCTAACTGAATTAGTTCTCCCTACTGTCTGCACTGCATCTTGCCTGTGAGCATTGAACTTATCATTTCAGACATGATAGTATCCAATTACACACCAGTCTACTCTCAGAGGGAAAAGGCAGAATTCAAAGTGAGTGAGAGATAAAGCAATATACCAACTATAATTCCCTTTCATCAATTATGAAAGCTCCAAATGGGCTTCATATTCTTATCTCTTGGTTTATAAATGCTATTGATTTGGAAACCAGAGATCAGAGAAAATAGAATTTTATGAACTATATTTCTGAATCCTCTTATGCTTATGCAATGGGGTTCTGATCACGAAAACTAAATGGAACAGAAAGTTTTATATCAGATTTTAAGGAACACTAAAACATTTAAATTCGAGATGCAGACAGTTGGGTGTTTTCTCAAAAACAAACTGAGTGAATTGCCATGAAGCTGAGATTACTCAAATGCATTTGGAAGTGAAGATGATTGCAAAGCGAAGGTGCCATGCCATTGTCCATATGGTTGTCATGACCTACATCATAAACACAAGAGATTTTGTAGAATACCTACAGATTTCTGGTGGTCACAAAAAGCAATGTCACAGAAGAAACACTGAGGGTGGAAGATATTCTAAAATATAAAAAAATTACTATTTAGGATTAGATGGCATTGCTCTTCAAGAAAGGTCATTTTTTAAAAACTGGGAAATAAAACACTCAAAACACTTGCTTGAATATTTGTAGCTTTAGCATCCTTTTTCATCTAATCATTTAGTGCTGGGATAGTAAATGATATAATAAATACCATAAGAACTTGATAGAATTTTTTGAAGTAGAGTCAGCTAACTTCAAGGCCGATAAGCATTCAGGAGCAAACAAAGGCTATAATATTAGTTTGAACATGGTTAGTATAAAATGAGAGGGACTTTGGCAAATGTAAGGTCAGCATAGAACATGCTGGAACATGTCAATTTTAAGAAAGCAGATCAGAACTTTTGAAAAACTTTAGGATTGATATGTCACCAGGGCCATTTGGAAGATTCCCCAGATTGTGACAGGAAGCGAGAGATTGTTGGTGCTGATCTTTGCATCCCCACTGGCCACAGGAGTGCTTGAAGTTGGAAAATGGTGAATGTTATTCCGTTCTTCAAAAAAAAGTAATAGGTGCAGCAATTACTTTAAACAAACCAAAACAACTGAGAGACTAAGGCAGAAAACAGGCGCTGTATGATGCGTTTCCAAAATAATGAAGTTCTGAAGTTGAAAAAAGGTACTTTCTATTATTTATTATGAAATCAGCAAAGACGAACTAACTTATAGTGATAAAAAAACTAATTAAACTAAATTAGTGGTCTAGCAATCTTAATGTTCCAATTAGTAACATCAGAATTAGCATCTATACATATTTAAGCATTCCATTTAGTGTTCCAACAACATCCCATTTAGCGATCATCAGAAAATAACATTCTCGTGGCTTAGCCCCTCTTCACTAAACTAAACAACTAAGCACAAATATGAATACAAGAATGAGTACACATTAGCGGACCAATCAATTCACAGCGAGGGAACTTCGCACAGGTCGGGGAGAAGAGTTTTTTAAAAAAGGAGCATTTCACGGGGCTCAACTCATTAGCGACGGACCATTTGATTTGCAGAGAGAGATCTTCACATAGGTCGGGGAGAAGTGTTTAAAAAAGGAGCATTTCACGGGGCTCAGTGCATTAGCGGCAGACCATTTGATGCACAATTCATTAGCAGGGGCAAATAAAAGTAAAGCAGGGTCAAAGCAGAGCAGCCATTGTGTGAGTGGACCAGTGTAGGAGTGGGAACTTGAGGTTTCAGTGAAGAGGCACAAGTAAGTAGCAGGTAAGGCTTTTGTAGTGGTTGAATAAAAAGTCACTAAACTACAGCTAATTAAATAAAGTAGGGATGGATGATGCAGGATCAGGTGATGTGCTGTAGCTGCATGATGTGGGAGCTGGTGGAACCCATTGTGGTTCCTGGTAACCGCATCTGCAGCAAGTGTTGGCTGCTCAAAGAACTCAAGCTCAAAGTTGGTGACCTGGAATTGGAGCTTCAAACACTGTGACGCATCAGGGAGGGGGAGAGTTAACTGGATTCTCTGTTTCAGGAGGTAAGCACACCCATTAGATTAGCTGCCTCAAACTCGGTCTGTGGTCAGGGACAAGATGGTGTGCCTGAGAATGGGAGGGGAAAGATCCAGTTGTCGTGGTCCATGTGGGTAATAACATCAAGGAAAGAGGTTCTGCTTAGGGAATTTGAGCAGCTAGGGACTAAATTAAAAAGCAGAACCAAAAAGGTGGTAATCTTTGGATTGCTACCTGAGCCACGTGCATATTGGCATAGGGTCAAGTAGATTAGAGAGTTAAATGCGTAGCTCAAGGATTAGTGTAGGAGGAGTGGGCTTGAATTCATGGGAAATTGGAACCAGTATTGGGAAGGAGGGAGCTGTACCAATGGGACAGGCTCCACCTGAACCATGATGGGACCTGGATCCTAGCGAATTGCATAATTAGGGCTGTGGATGGGACTTTAAACTAAATGGCGGGGGGGGGGGGGGTTCAACAGATTGGAGAATAATGGATGAAGTAAAAAAGAAAAGAGTGGATAAAGATTAAAAAAAACATAAGATAAAAAAGAGAAAAGTAAGAGTGGAGTGAAGATAAGTCAAGAGCAAAAGAGTAGAAGATTATAAGATTTTAAAAGCACAATGAGTGTAAAGGCACTTTATTTGAATCCCCGTAGTATTTTTTTTTTAAGTCAGTAAACTTGTGGCACAAATCAGTACAAAGTGGTATGATTTAGTAACCATTACAGGGACATGGTTGCAGGGTGGAGATAATTGGGAATTAAATACTGTATCCAAGGATATCAGGTAATACAGAAGGATAGGCAGGAAGGTAAGGGCGATGGGGTAGCGCTATTAATTAAAAGTGAGATCAGGATGATAGTGAGAGACAATAGAGGATCTAAGGAGCAGTATGTTGAATCCATCTGGGTAAAGTTTAGGAATAGTAAAGGGAAAAAATATCACTTGTGGGAGTCGTAAATCGGCCACTGAATTACAGTGACACAGGCAATAAACAGAGAACTATCTGAGGCATGTAACAATGGAACAGCAGTTATCACGATGGACTTGCACGTAGATTGAGTGAATCAAGTTGGTCAAGGCAATCTTGAGGAGGACTTCATAGAATGCATCCATAATAGCTTTCTTGAACAGTATGTTACTGAACCTACAAGGAAATGTGTTATCTTAGATCTGATCCTGCGCATTGAGACAGGTAAAATTAATGATCTTGTAGTTAGGGATCCTCTTGGAAAAAGTGATCACAGTAGGATTGAGTTTCTCATACAAATGGAGGGTGTAATAGTTCGATCTAAAACCAGTGTATTATGCCTAAACAATGGAGACTACAATGGGATGAAGGAGGATTTGGGTAGTGTAGACTGGGAACACAGGCTATATGGTGGAATGGTTGAGGAACAGGGGCAGACTTTCAAAGAGATTTTTCACGGTGCTCAACAAAAGTATATTCCAATTAAAAGCAAGGACAGCGAGGGTGGGGAGAACCAGCCTTGGATAACCAAAGAAATAAAAGGCAGCATCAAACTGAAAGCTCATGCGTACAAAGTTGACAAGAGTAGTGGGAAACTGGAAGACTGGGTAAACTTTAAGAAACCAACAAAGAACCATGAAGTAAGCAATAAAGAAAGGGAAGATAGGTTATGAAAGTGAACTAGCACAAAATACAGATAGTAAAAGTTTTTAATAATTCTATGAAGTGAAAAGGGTGGCTAATGTGTACATGGGTCCTTCGGAGGACAAGAAGGGGGAGTTGGGTAATGAGGAAATGGCAGAGGCTCTGAAGGACTATTTTGTGCTGGTCTTCATGGTGGAGGACACATCTATAACCATATAACAATTACAGCACAGAAACAAGCCATCTCGGCCCTTCTAGTCCGTACCAACGCTTACACATGCCAAAGAGAGATATTATGGATGTGATGGGAGGTGAGGACCTCAATACATTAGCTATCACTAAAGAGGTAATGCTGAGCAAACTTGTGGGCCTGAAGATAGACAAGTCTGCTGGTCCTGATGGCATGCATCCCAGGGTACTGAAAGAAATGGCAGAAGTTATAGCAGAAGCTTTGGTGATAATTTACCAAAATTCTCTGGACTCTGGGCAGGTCCTGTCAGATTGGAAGTCAGCAAATGTCACGCCATTGATCACAAAAGGATTTAGGCAAAAGGCCCATTAGTTTAATGTCTGTAGTTGGGAAAATGCTTGAAGCCATCATTAAAGAAGAAATAGCGAGGCATCTGGAAAGAAATGGATCCATCAGGGATGTGCCAACACCGAGCTGTGCCAACTTTGTTCTTGGGAAACGTGGAGAGGACAATGAAGAACAGTTCAGCTGTGAGACAGTCCATTAGGTTTTGCACTAATTCTGTGTTGATGACTGCCTTGTGTCAGTGTCCTCAGTGGAAGGAACGATGTCATGATCTTGTATCTACTTGTGCTGAAGGCAGCTTTTGACTCACAAAGTGGGTAAGCAACCAGAAAAGACATGAAGGATTTGGATTTGGATCAAGAGATTCCTTCAGTGAAGAGAATATTGGGTGTGCTGTGGTGCATTCAGTCTGATACTTTCAAGTTTAAGATCATGACCAAAGATAATCACTCAAGAAGGGGAATCCTCTCCACAGTTAATTCCATCTATAATCCTTTAAGAATATTGAGTCCAGTGGTGCTATCTACTAAGAATGTCCTACAAGATCTATATAAGAAAGGGCTTGGCTGGGATAACACAATGCCAACATCAGTTGCTTATGAGTGGATAAGCTGGCTGGAAGAACTCTGCCAGTTGGAAGACTTCAAGGTTAATAGATATTTGAAACAGCTAAATTTTGGAGAAGTTACTGCTGCACAGTTACACCACTTTTCAGGCACAAGCAAAGATGTCCATGCAGCAGTGACCTATCTATTGTTGCACAATACACATTCGCAGGCGCATAGAGCTTTTATCATGGGGAAATTAAGGACAGCTCTATTGAAGTCACTTTCCATTCTTTGTATGGGAAACAACTTTGCCACATCCACTCTGTCCATGCCTTTCAACATTCGAAATGTTTCTATGAGCACTCCACTCATTCTTCTAAACTCCAAGGAGTACAGTCCAAGAGCAGTCAAACGTTCCTCATATGTTAACCCTCTCATTCCCAGAATCATATTAGTGAATCTTCTCTGAACCTTCTCCAATGTCAGCACATCCTTTCTCAAATAAGGAGCCCAAAACTGCACATGTTTCCACCTACCTGCCTTTTTCCCATAACCCTTAATTCCCCTACTAAGCAAAAATCTATCCAACCTTGTCTTAAATGCATTTACTGAGGTAGCCTCCACTGCTTCAGTAGGCAGAGAACTCCACAGATTCACCACTCTGAGAAAAGCAGTTCCTCCTCATCTCCATCCTAAATCTACTCGACTGAATCTTGAGACTATGTCCCCTATTTCAAGTTTCATCTAGCAGTGGAAACAACTTTCCTGCCACTATCTCATCTATTCCTTTCATAATTTTATATATTCTTATAAGATCTTCTCTCATTCTTCTGAACTCCAGCAAGTACAATCCCAGGCAACTCAATCTCTCCTCATAGTCTTACCCCCTCATCTCTTGAATCAACCAGGTGAACCTCCCCTGCACCGCCTCCACAGCCAGTATATCCTTCCTCAAGTAAGGAGACCAGAACTGCATGCAGTACTCCAAAAGACCAGCAAGGATCTGGGCCTTGTAGAAGCTGACTATTCAGAGATATTCCCTGAAAACAGTCAAATACAACATGAAGTTTTCGTTTTCTGGGGTGTATACACTTTTCAGTGGTCCAGTCACAGTCCAATCAGACTTCCCCATTACTGCATTCCAGATCCCCTGCTGACAGCATAACCTTTGGAGGTGACAATCTTCCTGAAAGTCAGTGTGAAATAACAAACCCTTCTTAAACCTTTTCTTTAGCTTTAGAGCACGGTGTTCAGCAATCTTCCTATTATTTGGCACGCTAGCCTCCTTCTTTCTCAAAGGCAAACCAGTTTGGTAGTCACAGGATTTGTAACCAGCTCCATGAACTTGTGATCTTCTATTGACAAACCAGGCTGTTCGTTCTGATTGCGTGCAGGGAAGTCAGCCTTCAACTGCTGTTACCAAAGCTCATCCAAGTTCAACACTGGGACTCCGTTAGCTGCGAGCTGTGGTTGTGCACAGTCTCTCCCAGCACCATTGTCTCCTTTGTGGTCCATTCACAGCCAAACCCAGCATTGTTCCAAGCGCATAAAATCCATTATTAACACTGAATCACTTGAAATGACTCCAGTGCTTTAGGCACATTTGTTCCCATTAGCAGCTCAATTTCTGAATCAATCTCTGGCAAACGGATGTGCTTCAGCTGAGACCATTGCCGGAGATCTCTCTGTGTGAAATATTTCCTTTGTGGACAGGCATTTATCCTGCATATAAATATCTGGTAGTTCACAATAGCTTTTACTATTTGAGCTAACAACATCCAATCCGGAAACAATGTAGCTGCTCACAATCTTCTCTTGACACATGGTGTGTAAGAGAATGTGTCCCCTCTTTCCCGTGAGGTTGAGCTTGTTCATTAGGCCCAATGTGCAGAATACACCTGTGCCTCCGTGATCCAGGAAAGCACAAGTAATCACTCGTTAACGTCCTGTAAGGGTCTCGGCCCGAAACGTTGACTGCTCATTTCAACAGATGCTGCTCGACCTGCTGAGTTCATCCAGCTTGTTTGTACGCGTTGCAAGTAACCACTGTCTTGGACTTCACTTGTACTGGAACCATGAGAAGTTTACAATCATGATCACCTGTCCCTGTAAGACCATTAGATACCAGGGCAGTACTCATTGATTCTTTCGCAGCTTGTTTTGATTCTACACCCTTTTTGTTAGAGAGAATATGAAGTATGCCGAGATGCTTGCCACTGCGTAACTTGTATGAAGGACATTTCCTGCAGTCCTTGCTGATATGTTCTGTACACAAACAGCCAAAGCAGGCACCGCTTTCTTTTAGGAAGGCAATATTCTCACTATGAGTCCTTTTCTCCAGCTGACAGCATGAATCCAATAAATGTTCACCTTCGCAGACCAGACAAACCCTTTTGACTGACAGGCCCATTTCCCCTCCATTAGTTCCAGGTTCAGTTTTAGCTTTACTTCTCACAGTGGCCACAGTAATAACAAAGCCTTAGCCTTTTAGCCTTAGAAAGGATTTGTGACTGAGTTTTGTTTATAGCTTTGCTTATTGCAGGTGAAATAGCATCCTGTATATTCCCAAACACCGGGCGTGTAGCAATCTTTACTTGCCTTTCTATAAAATTAACAATGTCAGTGGAAGTAATCTAATGGTTGTCCTTTCTTGCAGTTCACCATTCTCCATTTATCCCCAGGTGTATAGGGCAATTTCTTTAAAACAATCGACATGTTGGCAAGATTGACCAGCTTACACATGTTCTGCACTACTTCCATGGCATTGCAACAGCCTCCAAGAAAAAGACTGAAGAGCTTCCACATCTTCAGATTTGATAGGCACCTAAGAAAGAGCCTTTTGCATGATGCAGTTTTATGTTCATTACCAAAATGCTCCTGTAACTTTTAGATATTCTTTCTTAGGGTCAACATGTTACCAACTTCCAACAAGTTCTCTATGGCAATCTCTAGTGTTCTGTTCAAGGAAATAAAGGCAGTCATGACAGTTGTCAGTCTTGTCTTCAACACTATTTTCAAAGGTCCTCATGAATGCATGAATCTGCAATGGATTGCTGTCAAAGATTGAATCCCTCTTTTAGGCAAAGATGAAATGCATTCTCATTGTACCAATAAGGTTATTATTTCATTTTGCTTCCTCATAATATTAATAATAATATTCTTACATCTATCATCTGAAACAAGAGTGTTTCCATGCTGTAAGTGGAAGTCCCCATAAGCCACTTGAGCTGTTGGATTTGGCATAGGCTCCAAGTGCCTGATCAGTGCAAGCTGAGAGTAAACATCCTGACCTACCTCTTGGGGATCTTATTCATGTTTCACAAACATTTGAGGGAAAAAACGAATCATTGATGTTGAGTGTTTTTGCTTTATTTTGTGCCTTTCCAATATAGGGACTCATACCCTATGAGTCTCCTGCTAGAGTACTTTTAGCACTCACCTCACTTGAAGCTCATAGCACATCAACTTTGGCCACCTGTGAGGCAATTTCTTCCTGCAACTTAAGCTTGTCCTTCCTTTCCAATAGCTTCTCCTCTTGTTGCAAGCTTGTCCTTCAATAATCACTGATGTGTGATAAATGCATCTATATCATCCTCTGTTTCAGTGTCTGCAGAGGCGGTATTAGATCCAGAAGATGCTCTGTTTGCAGCAGAATTGAGCATTGACATTTGACACACTGTCATTCAGGTCTACGTCGTCTTGTGGGTCCTCTGCTATATGGGTAGTCAAAACATGCCTTGAAATTTGGGAAACATTGTCTGATAGAAGGTGAGACATATTCACTTGTTGCAGCAACATGACCTTCAATACAACATGTTTGATTCAACCATGGTTTCACATCCCCTACGATTGCACTATGATAGCGATCAATGCTTGAAAAACATCCATTTTATCTTTCCTTTATTGAGTTTGGAAAGCAATGAGATTAGCATGTAATGTTGCTTAGCAACAACATCACAGAGATCAGTCAAGTTTTCATGATGCTATTGAACTTCAATAGTTCCATTTAATATCTCAGAACATATACCATATACATCCCGAAGTTCTTCTTCACAGACTTCCACAAAAACAGAAGACTGCCCCAAAGAGTGTTTGGCAGTAAAAAAGGTTAGAAACCCCCACCCCCACAAGCAGCAGCAAAACAGTAACCCTTCCCGTCCCCCACTTACTTCAGCAAAAAAAAAGCATCAGCACCCTCATCCACCAAGCAAGCAATAGCAATGTCCCCAAGAAAGACCATGATCTGTAGCACAACAAAAACTAATTATTCACCCAATCATTCTACATTCAACAAACTGTCAGTGCATCTAAAGTGCTGGACCAGACAAACCACTTTCAATTCAAACATCAGCAACTGGAATATTTCAGCACTTCAATGAAACAAAGCGACGAGCCCTCCAGCAACACCACATGACTAAGCAACATTGGGCAGGCAGCACTGACCGTTCAAAACTGTGTTCAAACCAGAAATTTGCAGCATGAATCAACAAAAGGTCATCACTTGCTGCAAGCTGCTTCAGCTTCACCAAGCTATCCGAGGCAATCCTTTGCCATAGACTGGTCTTGTTTGGTATGACTATTTTTTTTTGGTAGACAAAATGTCATCGTCGTCGTGGCTATCCCTCGAGGTCAAGGATGATGGTCTTCATTCCGTTTCCACAGAGCGAAGATGCCTGTTCGTGTATTTGTTGAACATGTACTTAATGTTGCACTCCAAGAAGCACACAAAACTTCACAAATCAACCAACTGATTCCAATGGCATGGAAACGACAACGATTGGAGCTGATGGAATTGTTGCTGCCTTCATCCGCCTTCACAGCCGTTGAGTTCAAAGTAACTTGGTCTGCCTGTTCCACCATTGAGGTCTTGTTTGGATTGTTCTTTGTCAGGGACCTCACCCTCGACCTTACCACCATGGGTGACCCTACCAGGAGCATAGCTCCAGACGGCTTCGCTCTCAGGATCTCAGGACCACACAAGCTTCTCCATCATGACAAGGTGACAATCCACAGAGAAGTGACAAAATGTCACGGTTAATTTAAAGCAAAGCAAAACCACTGACAGACTAAGCCAGGAGATTGTCATTGTATGACACTTCCAAAATAAAAAAAGTTCCAAAATCTAAAAAGGTACTTGGACACTTTATTACAAAACCAGCAATGATGGATGATCTGATGGCGATAAACTAGCAAAGCTAAATTAGTAATATAGCCATCTTTGTGTTCAAATCAGTGATACTAAGCATGTTTATTAACAATATCAGATATAGCGTTCTATATCTATTTAAGCATTCCAGCAACATCCCAATTAGCGATCCAATAACTGTCAACAAATAAATCATTTCCTGTTGCTCAATGCCTCTCCACGAGACTAAACTAAACAATACTCATTTGCTTCTACTGTGCTCCAAACCACATAACAGATTACCATAATACACCTGTCACAAAATAGGATACAGACAGAAAATAGGTATCTGTTTGACATGGTAGGCTCATTCAGGTAGTCAGGAGACATGAAATCCAGGGTGCATGAATATGAAATTGGTTTGACCATAGAAGGTACAAGCAGCATATTCTACTTGGAGGTCGGTGACCAGTGGTGTTCCACGGGGATCTGTTCTGGGACTCCTGCTGTTCCTGTGATTATTATAAATGACTTGAATGAGGAAGTGAAAGGGTGCCAAGTTTGCAGATGACATGAAGGTCAGCATTATGGATAGTATGGAAGATTGCCATAGGTAACAATGGGACATTTGATAGGATGCAGAGCTAGACCAAGAACAACAGGTTGAGTTCAATCTGGAAAAGTGCAAAGTGACACACTTTGGAAGGTCAAAATGAAGGCAGAATACAGGGTTAATGGTGAGATTCTTGACAGTGTAATGGATCAGAATAATCTGGGGGTCTTCGTCCATAGGTCCCTCAAAATTGCTGCACAAGTTGATGGATGTTTAAGAAGGCATATGGTGTGCCAGTCTTCATTAGTTGGGAGATTGAGTTCAAGAGCCATGAGGTAATGTTACAGACCTATAAAACTGGTTACATCGCACTTTGAGTATTAGAATTTTCCTTTCTGCTCACCTTATTATAGAAAAGATGTGGAAGCCTTAGAGAGGAGATTTACCAGGATGTTGCCTGGATTAGAGAGCAAGAATTATGAGGAGAGGTTAAGCAGGCTAAGACTTTTCATTTTGGTTCAAAGGAGGAGGAGAGATGATCTGATAGAGATGTGCAAGAGGCATAGATACTTTGGGCATCCAGCATCTTTTTCTCAAGGCAGAAATGGCTAATAGGAGGGGGTACAAGTTTAAGATGGTTGGAGGAAAATAGAGAGTTGTTAGAGGTAGGTCTTTTTACAGAGAGTGGTAATACATGGAATGTGTTGCTAGATTCTTGAAAGATCATTACTAATGCCTCCACAATCTATTTAGCTACCTCTTTCAGAACCCAGGGTGTAGACCATATGGTCCAGGTGACTTATCTACCTTCAGAGCTTTCAGTTTGCCAAGCACCTTCTCCCTAGTATTGGCAACTTCACTCACTTCTGGCCTCTGACACTCTCGAACATCCAGCATACTGTTTGTACCCTCCACAGTAAAGACTGATGCAAAATAGTTCTTCAGTTTTTCTGCCAGTTCCTAGGCCCTCGTTACTACTTTGAGTATCATTTTCCAATGGTCTGATATCTACTCTTGCCTCTCTTTTACAATTTATACAGCTGAAGAAAGTTTTGATATTATAAGTATAAGCTGAAGTATAATATTATTGACTAGCTTGCCTTTGTATTCCATCTTTTCCTTCTTTATGACTTTTTTTTAGTTGCCTCCTGTTGGTTTTTAAAAGCTTCCCAATCCTTTAACATCACACTAAACAGGTAGATAATGTAGAGAAAATGGCAATTTGGTTGAATTTCCTTCATAGCCAGGACAATTGGGATGTCATTTGACAGTCATTCAATACAATGATTGAAGTGCATTTAGAGAATTGTATACAGTTCTGGTCACTGCATGAGAGGATAGATGAGGTAGTGTTAAAGGGCGCGCAGAAGATGTTGCCTGGAAAAGAGGGCTCTAGTTATAAATAGACATTGGATAGTCTGAGCTTATTCTCACTGGAATATAGGAAGCTGCAGCTGATCTTAAAGAAATTTATAAGTATACAGGGGGTATAGATATGCAGAATTTTTTTCCCTAGAGCAGGGGACCATAAGACCTAAAAATATTGGAGCAGAATTGGGCAATTCAGCCCATCAAGTCTGCTCCACCATTCCATCATGGTTAATTCCAGATCTCACTCAACCCAACACACCTGCCTTCTCACCATATCCTTTAATGTCCCGATCAATCGGGAAAAAATGAGGTCCCACTGCACTCTCCTAAATTCCAATGAGTAAAGGCCCAAAGCTGCCAAACACTCCTCATGTGTTTACCCCTTCATTCCCAGAATCATTCTTGTGAACCTCCTCTGGACTCTCTCCAATGACAACACATCCTTTCTGAGATACGGGGCCCAAAACTGTCTCCTATCAAATCCCCCTTCAGTCTACTTTCTGAAGAATACAGTCTTAACCTATTTAATCTTTCCTTATAACTCATGTCCTCCAGACCAGGCAACATCCTTGTAAATTTTCTCTGTACTCTTTCAACCTTGTTCATATCTTTCCTGTAGGTAGGTGACCAAAGCTGCACACAACAGTCCAAATTAGGTCTCATTAACGTCTTATACAATCTCAACATAACATCCCACCTCCTGTATGCAATACATTGTGTTGCAAGAATCACCCCTTGTAATAATGATCACTGAGGCACAGTGTTTACCAACAAGTAACTTTTATTGCTTCAACTAAAAAGCATGTGGGTTCACAAACTATCTACCTGTGTGCACCCTACTAGAATCCCTGACCCTCCATTTACAGTCAATGAAGAGAAAAGGTATTACCCGGGAAAGGAGTCTATGCTGTCTAGGTGTTCCTTGTGCACCCAATCTCCACGTGTCCATGCGGTCCTCCTTATCCGCAATGGTTGGTCTCTGGTTGCTGGAGAGTTATCGTCCGTGCATATGTGGAGCTCCTGACTCTTACAGTGTTCTTCATCAATTGAACTGTCAGATCTCCATTCTATTGGCTCAAGGTCACTTTCTTACTAGTCATTGTACAGGGCTACAACCAACATTGTTTCATGGCTCTGCCCATCCCAGCCTTCTCAGAGTCGAAAAGCACAAATACACTAATCCAAAACCAGTTCAATGAGGCAATCCAGACAGAGTCCAACAAGATTACAGATTGCTTCATTTTACATAACAAGTAGCTACTCCTCTGAGAAAGGTCTCAGATTTAAGAGGTCATTACCTGAAGTTCATTGTGCCCACATTCAGTTGCTCTGATTAGACTGTTCCAGAACTAGAACCAGTTCAGAGTCCACTCTCTTTACATAACAGATGGCTACTTGTTTGAGAATGGTCTCAGGTTTAGCAGATCATTACCTGTGTCCATATTCACTTGCTCTGATTAGATTATCCAAGAGCAAGAATCAATTTAGAGTCCACAAAATAGGGGGGAAACAAAGACAACTGGTTTGTCTGCTTCCCCTGTCTTTGGTTGGACTGTAATTTCTTCTGACCAACAATTGACTTATGAAGGCCAATGTGCCAAAAGCTCTCTTTACTTCATGTGATGCCACTTTCAATGAATTATGGACCTGTATTTCCAGGTCCCTTTGTTCTACTGTCTTCTCAGTACCCTACAGTTCACTGTGTAAGACCTACCCTGTTTGGTCTCACCAAAGAACAAAGCCTCACACTTGTTTGCATTAAATTCCATTTCCAATTGTTCAGCCCGTTTTTCCAACTGATGCAGATCCCTCTGCAAGCCATGATAGCCTTCCACACTATTCACTATACCCCTGATCTTGGAGTCATCCGCAAATTTGCTGATCCAATTAACCATATTATCATGCCACATTGATATAGATGATGAACAACAAAGCACCCAACATCAATCCCTGCAGCATACCACCAGCTAGTCACAGGCCTCCAGTCAGAGAGGCAACCCTCTACTACCACTCTCTGGCTTCTCCCACAAAGCCAATGTCTAATCCAATTTACTACCTCACCCTGAATGCTGAGTGACTGAACCTTCTGGACCAATCTCTCATGCAGGAAATTATTAAATGCCTTGCTAGACTCGATGCAGGCAGCATCAACTGCCTTGCTTTCTCCATTTTCCTGTAACTTCCTTGAAAAATTCTCTAAGATTGGTTAGACATGACAGCACAAAATCATGCTGACTATCCTTAATCAGTCCATGTGTATCCAAATACTTGTATATCCAGTCCCTTAGAATACCTTCCAATAACTTTTCCATAACTGATGTCCGACACACTGGCCTATAATTTCCTGGTTTCTATTTAGAGCTTTTTTTAAACACAGCGGAACAACATTGGCTGTCCTCCAATTCTCTGGACCTCTCCTATCGATAAGGATGTTTTAAACATCTCTGCTAGGCCACCGGCAATTTCCTCACTTGCCTCCTGTAGTGTCCAAGGCAACACCTTGTCAGGTCCTGGGAAGTTATCCACCATGATTTACCTCAGGGTAGCAAACATCTCCTCCTCTAATTTGTACAAAATCCATGAAGTTGACATTGCTTTGCCTCGCTTCTATAGACTCTGTATCCATCTCCCAAGTAAATACAGATGAAAAGAATGCATTTAGATCTCCCCCATCTGTTTGGCTCCGTGCATGGATTACCATTATGGTCTTCCAGAGGAGCAATTTTCTCCCTTGCAGTTCTTTTGCTCATAACATACCTGTAGAATCCCTTCAGATTCTCCTTCACCTTGATCATTAGAACAACTTCATGCCTTCATTTAGCTTTCCTGATTTCTCTGTTAAGTGTTTTCTTGTACTCCATAGCAGCTCATGTGTTCCTACTTGCTTATACCTGCTATGCATCCCCTTTTTTCTCTTAGCCAGGGCCTCAATATCTCTTGAACACAAGATTCCCACACATGTTATATTTACCTTTTATTCTGACAGGCACATACAAATTTGTGCTCTCAAAACTTCAAAAATGACCTCCCATTTTCCAAGCAACACACACAAAATGCTGGTGGAACGCAGCAGGCCAGGCAGCATCTATATAAAGAAGTACAGTCGACGTTTCAGGCCGAGACCCTTCATCAGGACTAACTGAAAGAAAAGATAGTAAGAGATTTGAAAGTGGGAGGGGGAGGGGGAGATCCAAAATGATAGGAGAAGACAGACGGAGGAGGGATGAAGCTAAGAGTTGGAAAGTTGATTGGCAAAAGGGATACACAGCTGGAGAAGGGAAAGGATCATGGGACTGGAGGCCGAGGGAGAAAGAAAGGGGGAGGGGAGCACCAGAGGGAAATGGAGAGCAGCCAAGGAGTGATTGTGAGAGGGACAGGGAGAAAAGAGAGAGCGAGAGAAAAGAAGTAAAAAAAAGGGGGGGAAAATAATAAATAAGGGATTGGGTAAGAAGGGGAGGGGGGCATTTACGGAAGTTAGAGAAATCAATGTTCATGCCATCAGGTTGGAGGCTACCCAGACAGAATATAAGGTATTGTTCCTCCAACCTGAGTGTGGCTTCATATTGACAGTAGAGGAGGCCATGGATAGACATATCAGAATGGGAATGGGATGTGGAATTAAAATGTGTGGCCACTGGGAGATCCTGCTTTCTCTGGTGGACAGAGCATTAGTGTTCAGTGAAACGGTCTCCCAGTCTGTGACGGATCTCATCAATATATAAAAAGCTGCACTGCGAGCACCGGACGCAGTATACCACACCAGCTGACTCACAGGTGAAGTGTCGCCTCACCTGGAAAGACTGTCTGGGGCCCTGACTGGTGGTGAGGGAGGAAGTGTAAGGGCAGGTGTAGCACTTGTTCCACTTACAAAGATAAGTGCCAGGAGGGAGATCGGTGGGAAGGGATGGGGGGGATGAATGGACAAGGGAGTCGCATAGGGAGTGATCCCTGTGGAAAGCAGTAAGAGGAGGGGAGGGAAAGATGAGCTTGGTGGTGGGATCCCTTTGGAGGTGGCAGAAGTTACGGAGAATTATTTGTCAGACCCGGAGGCTGGTACGGTGTTAGGTGAGGACAAGGGGAACCCTATCCCGAGTGGGGTGGCGGGCGGATGGGGTGAGAGCAGACGTGTGTGAAATGGGAGAGATGAATTTGAGAGCTCTCAAAATGGCATGTCTGTAAAGTAAAATTAGTGAAATGAATGATTATGGAATAGTATATGAGTAAACAGTTTTGTAATCCACTGCTGGCAGCATTAGCATCACAGTCCAGAGGAAGTTTGATGTCCCTCTCTCGTAGTATTCTGGAAGTGAAAGTGATGCATCATTGGCATCTTTAGCTTAGTTATACCACCAGGTGGCATACAGTGGTTAGGTCTCGTCATGATATCCTTTACCCAAACACTGTAAAAATACAGACACAGCAAATTAAATTCAGGTCTTTTTCTAAATAAAAGGGGTGACTAAAGCCACATTTTTATCAAAACAGAAATTCATTTATCTTCCATATTTAGCAAATTAATACAAAAACCCAGGATGTGCTGATTATTTGGCCAGAACCTTCTAGTTTAGGTTTCAATAATTAAAAAAACATATGGAGGATTGATATTATTACATGCCTGTTCAATAAAGGGCAGAGGGAAAAGCTCCCAGACACTTACAGTTAAATTTTGTTAATCCTTCTCACTACAGAATTTGACGGTGCAGGTTTTATGAACTACTAGATACTCAGTAGTATGATAAATTTTCAAGTAATAATTTAAAGGGAGCAGATGAGAACCCAATGAGCTTTAAGGAAGAGTGGGAAACAAAGCCCTGGTGATTTTTCAGGGAGCTTGGAAACCAAAACTCCAGTACGTTAAAGGGAAGAGTGGGAAAGAACAACAAGTGAGCTAGGTGCTATATCATTGGGGTTTCCAAACAGATAATCATTTTTGTTTACTAAAATTGCTTGTCAGTAGAATCTTCTTCAATGTCATAACCTAGGAGAGTGACATGCATTCCATCTCTGAAAAACGCACATCAAAGCTGTTTTGATCGGATTGAGTAGGAGAGTGGCCAGTGCCAGTGAAGGAGATTTGATGCACGTTCAGAGATGATGCACTTTAGTGCAACTGACATTTTCCTGCCACTGTTTTCAGGGTAAGTGATGCTCATCTCTGCCTTACCCAACATCTCTGGTCTCAGCCTAAGCACACACCCCTCAGCATCAGCGGCTCCACAGTGGAGAGAGTGGAAAACATCAAGTTCCTTGGGTTGCAGATCTCGGACAATCTCACCTGGTCCAGGAACACCACTGGGATTGTGAAACGAGCCCAGCAGAGATTGCACTTTCTGAGGAAGCTTAAACAAACATCATTCCCCACTAACATCTTAACTACATTCTACAGAGGCATGGTTGAGAGTGTGCTGACCTTTTGCATCACAACCTGGTACTCCAGCTGCAGTGCTGCCAACAAAAAAGCCTTGCAGAGAGTGGTTAGGGGAGCAGAGAAGGTTATTGGGGTCTCCCTACCTTCTGTCCAAGATCTTTTTCAGAGTCAATGCATCCAGAAGACACGGTACATCATTAAAGACCCCTCACACCCTCTCCATGAACTGTTTGTTCTTCTGCCATCAGGCAAACGTTACAGGAGCATCAAAACTAAAACCACAAGGCTACTAAACAGCTTCCTCCCACAGGCAGTCAGACTGCTAAATAGCTGCTCTACCTGACTCTGCTTTCGACACTTTTAACTTGCACTGGACACTTATAACTTGTTTTTAACTGACATGTGGCTGTTGTGTTTTGCTATTTATTGTTATGTTTATTATTTAGTGTTGCGTTTGTTATGTTATGATCGCACTGCTCCTGGGAAACGCTGTCTCATTCTGCCCTGCAGAGCTGATGTACAGTTAGAATGACAATAAAGTTTTTGAATCTTGAATCTTGAATCTCACCCAACAATTGGAACAGTAATACACAGCCTATAGTTTTTGCTAATAACAGCAAAACCAAGAACAACCCTCAACCCCAGAGCAATATGGCCAGGAGACATGAATTGCTGGGACCTCAACATAATGTCAGCAAGTGCCTATCATGAACTGCACTATGTACTGCTGTGCGCGGTAACACTGAGTGAATCATAGGTATAACATTATTTGTGGATCTAACAGCACCTTTTGTAAATTTTCAAAGTCACACACATGCGGGCATACTGCAGTCCACTGAACAAAGAGTTTATCCTGTAGAATTTGTGACCAATCACAATTATTTGGGTCAGGGCTGGGCTCACATATGCTGAGATTATGTCTCTCTTACCATAAAGAGGCTTTGTGGCTGCCAGGCAATTTCCAGGGAATTGCACAGGGCATGTCTTACAGCAACAATATGAATGAAGGTACCCCAACAAAAATTTAAAGCCACTTTGACCCTATTTTATTATTTTCTTGCGGGGGGAATATCATCAAGTAGACTTCAGCTCTAAACACAGCAAAGGTTTATCACTCCAAATAATGGAGAAGTCCAAATTCTAAGCACGTGTAAATGAGGTTTGCTTGATAGGAAGACATTTATTATACCAAGAGATTGAAATCACCCCGACACAAACACATTCCACAATACACCCAGAACTAAAACACTTAAAACTCAAGGCTCATGAACTTTGCCTTATTCCCCAGTACGTCAGTCTCATTAATTACACTGATGTGACTGCTAAATAAGAGAATAATGGTAGTGACTCTGAAGTTTAAAGTGCACTCAGCTTTTGCAGTGATAGACCCAGATTAATTCCAGTGGGAGAGGGAAAGCAATTTGCAATGTCTAGCAGCTGTCAGTAATCACTTAGCAGCCTACTCTAGAGTGATGCATTCCAGAAGCTATTAAATAGACATGACTACCTCATCACTCTCAATACTATCCTCACCTCTCTTAAAGGACCTGGTCCATTGTGAGGTATAGTTTCAATTATGCTATTTACCATCTGAGGCTGTGCTTATGTGAATCACCTCTCATTCACAAAATCTGGACAAAGCATATCAATAGGTTTCTTAACTGCAGGTTTCACTGCTCAGTCTTATTCTCATCTGATATCTAGATGCACATTTCCTATCAGAGCTCTCTAATTAAAGATTAACACATGTATCACTGGCTGAATTTTCCTCACCTTCAAGAGAGATGAATTTCATTGTAGAGGACCAATTATTTCTGGGACTTTCGCAAAAGTCTTTGGCAGCAACTTGACAACAGAGATTCTGTGGAGATAATTTTGCATCTGTTCTCAGCTTGTTATGAATGGCAGAGGCAGACCTAGAAATATACAAGGACACTTCATTTATATAGCACCTTTAATATGGTAAATCATCCCAAGACGATACACGGGAAAGGCAAACAAACTATGACATATGTTATGTACCCCTAGGGTTCATTTTTTCTGCGGACTGACACTTTAAGACACCGAGAGAATGAGAATGACTTTTAGACACTGTTGGATCTCTGCTGACTGCAGAGTTGCTTGGTTACTGTGGTGGAGAGAGGTGGAGTTATTTGATGGACAATTGATGTTATGGTTTCTCTTCAGCTCGTTTTGAATATACAAGGACACACAGACACACACAGCTCAGTCAAGATGGATTCAGTCAATGGAAGACACCAGTGAGTTGGTCGCTGGTTTAAACTTTCAGTAGCCAAAAGGGGTGAGTTGAGATCGATCCAGAGTATTGATAAATGACTCTCACAAGTTCTGCAACTAGAAGAAGCTTTGCAGAGAGAGGTGAGGAGAGGAAGATTTGAAACAGATGAAACCTAGTGACAAAGAGATCACAGTTTGGACTCTCTCTCTAAGTAGCCTGTGAGGGTGAGTTTGTTTCCATTCGACTATGAAGGTGTGATTGTCATGTAGATAATCCACAGGAGTGGGTTCTCTGGTGAGGGGAAAACCTTTGTGAATACCACTTGTGTGTTTACCCTTTGTCTGGGTGTGGTAGTTCACTGAAGAAAGGCACCCCTGTGGCAAATCACTGTTGGAGTTATTTCGTATGTCGTGGAACTGGATAAGTGGCTATCACGCTGTGTGTGATTGGGGTAACCTTGTGGAGTCTACCGGTGTGTCGGCCCTTGCCTGGGTGGTGGTTCCCGTGAAGATGGTCCCCTTTGTGACAAACTACTGTTGGTGATAATCCATACATAGGTTCTGTTTGAGTGTCCTGTGGCCACCACTTTGAGATGTCCTGTAGCTGAATTCGGGTGGGGTATCACTTATGTTGAAAGGATATTTGTTGAAGATCACTGATACTTAGTGTGTGGAGCGGAACAACTTCGGAGATAAAACCTACTGCTATTGTTACTTTGCATTGCTGTCATGGACTCTGTGGAATATTGACGTAATTGTCTTCTCACAATGTTCACCTTTGGATTAAAAACATCTCACATTAATTAACCCATGCATTTGAACCACACTGAACTTTCTTACACCCCATCGTAAGACTGTAACTCTTGTCACCCGAGCTTGAATAAGTTTGGGAACTTTTTTTTACAGCTATATATGCATAACACCATTAACTCTTCATTTACCTGGTTTAAGTTACTATATGACATAGTTACTAATAAGATAGTGGTTTGTTAACAGCAAAACCAGACTCCAGATGTGCTCAATTGCTGCTGATACTTTCACAGGGTAGCGTGTACGTAACACATTATATCATAGAAAGTTATCAAGGCTGAATCTCCTTCATCTGAGATAACATCCACCCTCGGCTCCCACGTTAATCACCTGTGGCAACTCCTGTAGGATCCACTGTGCTGGAGGCCTCCACTCACAGTCCTTCCATGAGGTGGCTGTGGGAGGCGACAGTGCCCAACTTCTCACAATTGTTGTCAAGCTGCTGCCAAAGATTTTTGTATGACCTTTAAATGTGAAAACAACCAAAGTCATCTTAAATAATCTAAATATGATGCAGAATATAAAGTAATTGAATCTAAAATAATAAATGTAGTTGAATTGCATTAAACTGTTCTAAGCTAATGTAACTCTTGGTTCTGCCAGCGGCTTAATCTGCGGGAAGACAGCCCTCAGCCCGGCCAAATTTAAGAAATCTCGTTTGGGTAGATGCTGCGCAATGTGTCCCCTGTTACAAATCAATACCACAAAATAACAAACAGTACACAATATGTGATCAAACGGTTGAGATTTGTAATTCTTAACTTGACTATAAGGTTAGTGAACATAAAAAGAAAAGGGCCCATTCTCTTGAAATAGTCTAATGTGCAACATTGGACCTCACGGTTCCATTCATTTGTTCCCTGTTGACCTCCTTAGAGTGTAGCCGACCCTCGCTCCAAGTCCACTCCATCCAGCAGCCTACCAAATCTCTCTATTCACGTCTCCTCTCCTCATCATGAAAAACCGCAAATTCCCTGCTCCCAGACCCACAAAAAAGAACAACATTCCGCTGATTGGCCAGCATACATTCCAAAGCACCTGTTATCTCTAGTCGTAACCCAAACATTACTGCTACAGAGAAACTATTACCTCAGCAGTGGAACATTACAGAGAAGCCATTACATTAGCAATGAAACCAGGTCTCCTAATTCTCTGAGACCTCCGCATCCCCCGTCACCTAACTCTTCAGGTTCAGACACTACTGGGGATAATTCCGGTCTACCTGGTGAGGCCTCCCCAGCCTATCACTTGTGCCCACCTGCAACTCGGACCCCTCTGTCCCATGGCCAAGCCTCGCTTCATCCCTTGCAGGCTGTCCACAGGTTGCAACCCCCCCCCCCCCCCACTTCACCTGACTCAGCAGGAGAAGGGCTGCAAGTCTCTTCCTCAATCAATGGGGAGTTAGCAAAAGGCAGCGCATACCACACATCCAGGTCCTCATCCTCCGAATCAGTATCCCTCTCAGGGGTGGGGGCCAGCCCAACCTCTCCCGCTATGGGCCCTGCAGTTGCCCCATGTTTCCGCAGAGTCCTCTTACTAGGTGTAGGCTCCAAGTCGGGCTCTGGGTCTATCTGCACCTCTTGTTCCAGGATCAGCAGGTGGTTCTGATGGAGAATCTTGACAGGCCCATTTCCATCCTCTGGTTTCACCCAGAAAACTGGTAGGTTTGGCATCTGACTCTCCACCACATAGGGTGTGGCCACCCAGCGGTCAGCCAACTTGTGCTTTCCAGGTAGCCCCCAAAATTCCTTATGAGGACTCGGTCTCCTGGCAGGAGTTGGGAGAACCTAACCTTTTGATTATACCTCTTATTTTGTTAATTCTGCTTGACAGCCGTGACCCCAGCTAATTCATAAGCCCTTTTCAACTCTCTTCTCACGTCACACATGTACTTCAGATAAGTCTTCAGTGGTAGGTCACCCTCATCAGTCCCAATTCAAAGGTCAATGGGCAACCTCACCTCACGCACAAACATCGGATAATATGACGAGTACCCGATAGCTTCATTTTGGCTACAGTTGTAACTGGTGACCAGATGTCCAATATGTTGACTCCACCTGCTCTTCTCGCTGATCTCCAAGGTCCCGAACATGTCTAGCAAGGTCCAATTAAACCTCTTGGGCTGAGGGTCATCCTGCAGATGATAGGGCGTGGTCCTCAACCTCGATTCCAAGTATACCCAGTAACTCATGGATGAGTCTGCTCTCGAAATCCCAAACCTGATCTTCATGTAGCCTTCTGGGAAGGCCATAATAAATGAAATACTTCTCCCATAACACTTTTGCCACTGTTGACACCCTCTGGTCCTCGGTAGGAAAAGCCTGAGCATATCTGGTGTAGTGGTCCGTGATGGTTAAGACATTTGCTGTGTTGCTGGCATCGGGTTCTATGGACAGGAAATCGATACACACCAGGTCCAGGGCCCCGCACTCTGCAAGTGGGACAAGGGAGCTGTCCACACAGGCAGCATCTTCCGCATCAAAAGCACGACTTGCAGTATTCTTCGACCTCCAATTTCATCTGGGGATAGTAAAACCACTCTGAGCAATCCATAGGTCTTTTCCACCTCCCAATGTCCAGAATCATCATGAAGTGACTTCAACGCAATCCTCCGATACTTCTCGGGCAGAACCAGCTGGCAACGCCGAGGTCGGTCCGGGGGGTGACGTGACCTGGTATAGGATCTGGATCCACAACACCAACCAAGGCCAGGCCATTCTCTCAGTAATGGAGACACTGCTGCATGCTTTGTCTTCCCTGCTGGAGCAATGTCTCCCTTTTCGACTGCTGACCAAATCATACCGATGCCCATGTCGTCTTGCTGGGCAGCTGCCACTTCCCCAGAATTCAATTCCAGCAGCTGATTTGTCTTCAGAGCTGTCAGGTTAATGGGGAATGGCGTCATCCGAAGCCCCCAATTGATCCACCGCTTGACCCTGCCCTTCCTTTCCCTCTGCCTTCACGGTGATAGCAAACTGACATGTGGCCTTCACCCCAGGGGCAGAAACGCTCTCCCACTCCTCATCCCGGACCAGTCCTTCATGCGCCTGTCAGAACAAAACATCCGCATCAATATTCCGGCTTCCCAGCCAGTACATCAGGCTGAAATCATAGGCAGACAACGCTGCCAAGCACCCATGGCTTGTGGCATCCAGTTTTGCCGAGGTCAGGATATAAGCTAGGGGGTTGTTGTCCGTTCTCACCTCAAACTTGGTCCCATAGAGGCAGTCACTCAGTTTATCCACCACCGCCCATAGTAGTACCAGAAATTTCAACTTGTGCGTGGGATAGTTTTTCTTGGAGGGCGACAGACTCCGACTGACAAATGCAACGGGTCTCAACCCAGTGCCCTGATCTTGATACAGGACGTCCCCTAAACCCTCTCGGCTGGCATCTGCGTGCAGTACCTACGGCAATCGGGGGTCTGCAAAAGCCGGCACTGGTGCCTGTGTCAGCAGCTCCTTCAGCGACTGAAAGGCCTCCTCATATTTTGCATTCCACCTCAGTCCAAAGGGCTCCAATGGGCTCAGATACTCTACACCCTCCTGTCCTTTATCCCCCCTCTCCCTTTCTTCCCCCAGGGAGGGTAACCACACAGAAGCTGATTCAATGGGTGAGTCACTTTCACGTAGCTTTCAGGAACCTCCAATAGTAACTACAGAACCCAAGGAGTGAGCAGAGCGTTCACAGTCTGGGGTCTTGGCCAGGTGGTCACCAACTCTATCTTAGCCAGATCATTAGCTACTCCATCCCATGAGACTACGTGCCCAACATAGCTAGCAGATGTTTGGCAGAACTGGCACTTGTCCAGGGAAAGTTTAAACCCTTCAACTTTCAGGCAGCCCAGCACCTTCAGCTGCCTCACTTCATGTTCTTCCAAGGTGGATGCAAACACTATGAGGTCATCCAGATACACCAATACTTCAAGTAAATTCATATCCCCCACCGTCTTCTCCATGACCCTCTGGAAGGTTGCAAGCACTTCTGACATGCCCTGGGGCATCCTTTCGAACTGGAAAATCCCAGGGGACATAAGTGCCATCTTCTCTTTGTCAACCTCACCCATGGGGATCTGGTAATACCCACTCCTCAAGTCTAGCACACTGAACCACTTTGCACCTCTCAAGCAGGCTAGTGCATCTTCAATCCGCGGGACCATATTCTGGTCAGGGACGGTGCTCCTGTTCGGAATCCTATAGTCCACACACATCCTTACCTTCCCATTCTTCTTCCGGGCTGCTGCTATGGAGGCCTCAGGACTCAGTGATGATCCCAGCTTCCTTCAACTTACACAAATGCTTCCGAATGCTCTCCACCAGCAGGGGCCAGCCTCCACGACCTTTCTCTAAAAAGAGGTGTCCTCGGTCACCCAGATAGTATGACGAGTGCTCTTGGAACAACCCACATCAAACTCATAAGTGGAAAGACGCCTTCCAGCTTCGACATCTTCTCTTCTCTTCATCTTCTCTTCCAACCCATAGGAACCAGTGAGACCCTGAAGTTGAATGACTCAGTGGCCAACTTTCCTCCTTTTTCCAGTAGCTTCTCCCTGGCTTGTCTCAGAGGGGCTCTAGGCATTACAGTCACTGGGAACAGATGTGCCGGGGCATCCCCCACTTGAAGGTGACCTCCTCTTCGTAGTGTTACTGACAATTACTGCCACCCTGCTCACCTGTACCACCCAGGGCTTCTGCAATTCGGGCCTCACCAGTAACCCAGCAGGAAATCTTGACTCCCCCTCGTGGTCTTCCAGACCATCCACTAAGACGGCTTTGCCCTCAGGCACTCCAGGAAATTTGGGGGTCCCCATCACTCTCGAGACTTCCCTGGGCCACACCACCATTGGATTCAGCTGGGTGAACCACACAGTTCCTCGTCTAAAGTTGGTATCCAACCCAATGATGCACTTTCTCAAAAGCAGCTCGAAACACCGGGTGCATGGACAATGTCCCCAGAAAGCTCTCACCAGCCTTCTCCTTGCAGGCACCCATGAGCCTCCTCACAAGAGGGGTGTTGGTCCCCACCAGAACTGAGACACCGCCCTTCACAACAGGGTCCAGACAAACCAGCACCAATGTATTAAGGACCTCAGACACTCCCACGTCAGCCTCCGAGAACGCCAACTTCACTGACAAATAACCATCATATGGATAATCACCAGCACTAAGACCCCAGATCTCCAGTGCCCTGAATGGGGTCAATGGTAAATGCTTCAGATACCGGCTGTAAAATGAACGGTACAACAGCGTGACCTGCGACCCAGTGTCAAGTATGCCTTTAGCATAAATACCCTCTATCCATAGTGACACACTGGAGCATGATCGCACTAAGCCTTCAGGAATAGGGTCTTTCACTTTCGGGGGTTCCTTGGTACATTGCTGGGAACATGTTCCCCCAGGGACACCAGGTTGTTCCCTCACTGGGCCCCTCTAAGCTTTCCCAAGGACTTTCCCTGCTGAGGTACCAGGGGGCTCACTCTCCTTCTGGCATGACACCTGCTGCCAGCAGCCCTCCGCACTGTTCGTCCCCTTGGAGAATCCACCCCCACCCCATCAGCTCCATCATATGGGGGGGGGGGGGGTTACACCCGCTGATAACAGCCGACATATCTCCATTCTCAGTTCTGCTGCAATCTCCTCTACCACGCCCCAGGGTAAGCTATCTGCAGTCACTTCACCGCAGGGGACTACCGAGGACTGTACCCTGCTGACGGAGGCCTCTCACGCCTCCAACACATTCTCCTCTTCCCGTACCTCTCCGATCAGCTCAACAAAAGATGGAGGGGGTGCGTTTTACGAGACTGTCCGAGACCCCAAGCGATCAGATCCTGGGACTGGGCACCCCTGGCTATCTGGTCCATTCTTAACTGATCCACCTCAGACGCCTGAATGACCCCTCTGCGCCGCAATTTAGCTGCCTCTCTAGCCAAAAAATATAAGCAGAAAGCTTCTCCCCCTTCTCCTGACACATGTTCTGAAACCCCACCATGAACTCCAGTGGGCTCCCTGTTGTGCTAAATGCATAATCCAGTGATTTCATGTAACTGACAGCTGTCGCTACGGGATACCACAACCTTACGGCTCTCACAACGTCAGTGGCCCACCCACTCAAACTCTCAACCAATCTCTGTCACTTTACATCATCAGAGCACTGGCCACTCATCTAACCACTGAGAGGTCTCCTCCGCCCATATCACGTACTCCTCTTCCCCTTTAGGGGTGGGCGTTATTCCAGAGAACAGGCAGAGCCTACCATAGCTGGGACTTCGAACCTGGGCATTTTTCCATTTATTTGCCAGAGAGGCAATGACGGATTCTAACTCAGAGTTCTCACTCTTCACTGGGAGACATGGACTAATTAGACATTCCAAATCTGACCACTCCTTCCACTCCCTCCTCAGAAACGATAGAACCCAGTCTTTGAAATCTCCGCCCCCAGCTACCGTTACATCAACGCTGGTCTGCATTAAAATGAGAGCTGCGCCTGCTATTTTATCAAACCTCCTCCCTGCAATCGCAACTTTAACGGCACTTAACAGGCGAATTAACAGTTCATCTGGAGTACGAATATCTACCCCACTGGTTCAATGCTCATGGTAATCACACAGCATCCAACCAAATCAATCCCAAATGATACCCCCACAATTGTAACTTTTGGTTCGGCTGGCGGCGTAACCTAGGGGAAGACAGCCCTCAGCCCGGCCATACTTAAGAAATCTTGTTTGGGTGGATGCTGTGTGATGTGCCCCCATTACAAATCAGTACCACAAAATAACAAATAGTACACAAGATTGAGCTTATAATTCTTAATTTGGCTACCTGGTTAGTAAAGAAACTAAAGAAAGTGCCCATTCACATGAAACAGTCTAATGCGCATTGTTGGATCTCACGGTTCTGTTCATTTGTTTCCCGTCAACCTCCTCTGAGCATAGCCGACCCTTGGCTCCTCACTCCAAGTCCACTCCGTCCAGTGGTCTACCAACTCTCTCCATTCATGTCTTCTCTCCTCATCTCTCCCCAACAAAAGACTGTGAAATCCCTGCTCCCAGACCCACAAGAAAGAACAATATCCCAGTCATTGGCTAGCATACATTCCAAAGCCCCTATTATCTGTAGTCATAACCCAAACATTGCTGCTAAGGAGAAACCATTACCTCAGCAGTGAGCCATCACAGAGAGGCCATTACAGTAGCAGTGAAACCTTACAGCATGTTACAATAATTAAAATATAAAGTGAATGTAGAGGAAAAAAACTTAACCTGGATGGTACAATTAGTTGCCGAAATACCATGGTTGGTGTTATCCTGAAGGGCCAGATGCGAAGTGCATGCTGTAGTGTCATTGGTAAGATCAGTAGCAGAATAAGAGGTCATGTACGTCAGCATCTAACAGTATTTGAACTCCAACACATTTCTGTCTTCCTTTTGGTAGAGCATAGGCAGGAAATTCAAATATGCTTCAAACTTTAGAGGGCGAAGAGCTATTGGTGATCAAAATCTTGGTCATGAAGGAGGTAAAATATATCTCAAGTGAATAAAAGAAGGCCTTATGTAGGTAACTCCAGTGCTTAAGCACTGGGTACAAAAAGTGCACTTACTAATATTGCAAGTGGTGATGAGGCCAGAATTAGCAGAAAGCAGAAATTCTGGAGATTTGAGTAGTTGTAATATTCTGAAGTGATGTGGAGTGGTGAGGACATGCTAGTATTAGAAAGTGTGATGAAGAATTAAAACTGATGCTGGGATGCAAAATGGTTCAGTAAGTGGATAGGTGATGTGAATGAGCAGTCAAATTTTGGCTGTGGTTACATTTAAATGAATGGAAGCAGGAAAGATTACCAGAAGAGGAAAGGAACATTAAAGGACAGAGTTAAACAAAAGCGTGATTGTGAATTTCAGATGTGGGAGAGCTCAAGTAAATGAGAATCTTGGAGAAAACTGGATATGGTTTTCTCTGGTGGGTATGTTTGTGTAGCTTTAAGAAGGCCAATTTATTGATTGTGGTTTGTCTCATATATGGGATGGACACTCGTGTGAATTGTTGAATGCTGGGGAGATGCATTTTGCAAAGTCAAACTAGCATGGGGCTTATACTATGAATGACAGGGAACTAGGGCATGTAATGGAATAGTGTGATGGAGGAGCACAAGAGTATACTTCACTGAAAGTGGTTTTACAATTAGATAGGCCGGTGAAAAAGGCATTTAGCATGCTGGCCTTCATTGGTAAGGGTAGCGAGTTGGGATATTATGTTTCAGTTGTATAAATTGTTGTTGTGGCTACGCTTTGAGTACCTTGTACAATTTTAATCATCCTGTTATTGGAAAGATGTGGTTAAACTGGAAAGAGTAAAGAAAAGATTTACAAGGATGGTGCCATACCAGAGGGCCCAAGTTATAGGGAGAGGCTGTCACGATGCGCTCACGAAGGACTGGACCCAGGCGCGGAAGAATGGCAGGTTCACCAGGAAGAGATGGAAACAGGAGATTAAATGTCAGAATCAGACCCTCGGAGGAGCCACGAGGTAATTCACCCTCCCTGACACAATGACCCACGAAAGCACTGAATGAGGATCCTCTTTAAATACAGATAGACTGTGGGAAACAGATGCCAGCCACAATTAACTTGACAAGATTAAACAAAAACACAAAGTCTTCTCAACTCTAGTTCAGATACTGATTAGCAAATACAAGTGCTCAAAAACCCCAGAAGCTCAATGATCTACGGCAAGCCACAGGTCTCATGACAATACCTCTCTCACAAGGCCAGTACTGTGTGGCCCAGAGAGCTCTCAAGGCAGGTCTGAAAACCACAGGGCAGAACTGGAGCTCAAGGTGGTGCTGGAATATCCAGAACAGCTCTGAAGTTCCTAAGGATGTCATGGTCCAGTCCATCAAGTCCGCGTTCCGGTTCACAGTCCAGTCCGTGGTCTCTGAACTCCGGGTCTTCTGGCTGTCCCTTGTTTCAGTTGGGCTTAATCATAGGCACCTGATTCTCGCCTTGAGGCTGGGAATATAAGTGGCCCTGGGTTCGAGTGTGGGTGCTGGATGTCTTGTCAGTTTCCTGTCCTTGCCTTTGTTGGGTAAGCCAGGCCGGCTTTGCTGTTACCCTGTGGTTAGATCTGTCCCTCCCTGTCCTTGCCTCCATTGGGCAAGACAGGCTGTCTTTGCTGTTACCCTGAGGCTGAACTGTTCCCTTCCCTTCCCCTTCTTTCTGTAGTCCTTGGCTGGAGCCTCACCCTGCAACCTGTGACTGGAGCCTCACCTGCGTTGTTGCCTATTCTCGTTGTCAAGTTCTACCGCCGGAGCAAGACCCGAGCCTTGCTGTGTTCAGATAAGGAACCGTCCTTCATTGTTTCGAACTGTCTCTTTGTGTCCACGCCTTCGCTAGGTAGGTCTGGCTGTTTGCCGCTACCTAGCGTTGGGAACTGTCTGTGTCCACACCTTCACTAGGTAGGTCCGACTGTTTGCCGCTACCTTATGTTGGGAACTGTTTCATTGTGTGCAGCTTTCTGTGTATGAGTCCTTCCCCTACGTCCTGTTCCCAAGGAGGGGTCCTGGCTCTGTGTTCTGCATTCCTGTTCTCCCTCAACCAAGGCTCTGTATTCCTGTTCTCCCTCGACTAAGGCTCTGC
This sequence comes from Hemitrygon akajei, assembly GCF_048418815.1. Classification (NCBI taxonomy): domain Eukaryota; kingdom Metazoa; phylum Chordata; class Chondrichthyes; order Myliobatiformes; family Dasyatidae; genus Hemitrygon; species Hemitrygon akajei. The sequence goes on from NC_133128.1 coordinate 38,403,752, forward strand.
ATTCCGCGTTCCAGTCTCTCAAGTCCAAGTCCAAGCTTTATGCCCCCTGTCCAGCCCAGGAGTCCCGCTTCCTGCCCCCACGTCCAGTCTTGTTGCCTTGCCACATCTTATCCTCGCCTAGATCCGGAGGCTGAGCCCGAGTCAAGACCTAGGATCCGGGTCCCTGTCCAGTCTCTGGCTCAGAGTCCTTGTCCAGGTCCCGCTTTCTTAGTCTAGTCCTAGCCCAGGCCCTGTATCCTAGTCTCGGCCAGGGCCTGTATCTTGTCCAGCGTAATTTCTTCCCCACTTCCCTTGCTTTCTTGACACACCTAGTCCTGTTCCTAGTACTTCAGTGTCTGTGTCTTGCATTTGGGTCTGCTCTCAACGCCCACCTTATGACAGAGGAAGATTTGAAAAAACACATGGCAGATCTCTTGGGACAGGGCTGGAAAATCCAGAACAGATCTTGTGCTCCCAGGGCAGGTCTGAAAAAGTCAAGGGAGATCTGGAGCTCAAGGCAGGTCTGGGGGAAAAAAAAACACAAGACAGACTTAGAGCTCAGACAGTACTCTGATGCTCCCAAAAAACATGAGGCAGATTACATGGGGCAGGGTTGGGAAATCTGGAACAGACCTGGAGCTCCTGAGGCAGGTCTGAAAAAACTCAAGGCAGACCTGGAGCTTGAAACATGGCATATAACTTGGAAACACAGCCTGTAACTTGGAAAACAAAGCATATAATTTGGAAACATAACAACTGACTCAGAAACATAGTATATAATTTGGAAACATTGCATTTCTCTTGGAGTTTCTCGACTCAGAAACAGCATATAACTCTGAAAAATTGCAAAGCATGGGAGATTTTACAAACCTTGGTGACCCAGAGTACCTCAGAAAAAAAGTCTTGAGCATAGACTGGAGATGCACAGAACCTCAGTTGGGTCCAAATGAGTGGGGTCATTCTAGCATGATGCATTCACAACAGAGTGGAGAGGGACAGCTGGATCCCCAGGAAGAGACAGAAACAGGAGGTTAAACATTGGAATCAGAGCCTCAGAAGAGGGACTGAATAATACCACAAGGTACTTCATCCTCACCAACACAATGACCCCATAATCATAATCATAGAATCTAGGAAACATGTGCCAGCCACAATTAACTTGACAAGATTAAACTGAACACACAAGGGCTTATCAACTCCGGTTCAGACACTGATCAGAAAATACAGATGCTCCAAAACCCTAGAAGCAAAGTGGTCTACAGCAAGCCACAGGACTTATGTCAGAGGTTGGCCAGGGTAGGCCTTTATTTCTTATAATGTAGGAGAAGGTGAGAGGGTTGACCTTATAGAAGCATTTTGAGAGGGGAGGGGTGTGCCAAAGTAGAGGTTATAGATTTAGGTGAGAAGGAAAGGATTTGGAAGGGATCAGGCAGGCAAAGTTGTCACACAGAGGGTGTAAAGTATATTGAAGTGGTTGAAGCAGGTATTTAAGAAGTATTTGGATGGGTACATGGATGGGCAGGGACTAGAAGGATATGGGCCTAGCACAGGAATTTGGGACTAGTTGGGTGGGAACCATAATTGGCATAGACTGGTTGGAGTAAAGGGCCTGTATCTGTACTGTAATGCTTCTCTGGTAATGGTAGGTCTGGTTGCTTGTTATTGTATGGCCCGTGCCATGCATCAGCGGTCATGGATACACACTGGAATGCATCCCTCAGATTAATGGACTATGTTTCTAAAAGGCTGAGTGGCATTGAACTGTGAAGAATTTCAGAGAACTGGTAATAGGCGAGAATAGGAAAAAAAGACAGAGGCTTAAAGTTGTTGACTAATGAAACTTGTGGCAGTACAGAAGACGAAGTTTTCACTTTATCTGACATTCAGAAATTTCTGCTCATGTAGCAAGATGTTTGACAATTTAGAGACAGCAGAGGGATTAAGAGAGACAGTGGTAAGGCAGAGAGAGGCAGAACTGTGCCAGCTGCATACAGGCTGAAGCAAAGGCTTGTAAAGCTGTCAAGGGCAGCAAGTGAAGAGAAACAGGGGAAATAGGAGAAAATAAGACTGAATCCATAGGGTCCACCAGAGATAACTGCCAAGCATCACTTAGAGGAGGAACAGTTAATACATTGAACATTCTGAGAGAAGTAAAGCAGGTTTGATTTGTTATCACATCTTTTTTTCATGTTAATGCAGAATATATGTCAGAATACGCTTCTTACATCCTCTTCTATTATAGCAGGGATTTGTGTCTCTGGTGTATAGAGCATTGCTCAGCATTAATTTCACAATGACTCACTAAATGAATTAGGAACCTGCAGTAAGATACTCTGGTACTCCCTGAGGAGGTGAGATTTACTATTGTGGCAACTACTTTATTAATCATTACTTTGTAAACCATCCAACTATTATATTGAACCCCAGGCTATCAAAATTGAACACAGATCAAAGAATGGAAAAATACTGTCATGAAAATTTGAAATAAGATCAGAAAATACATCTGTAAAAGGAGCAAATTGGGTCACATTTAACTTACCAGTGGCAGATGGTGCTTAAGAGAATTGTCAGCTGCATTTATTCTGTGCGTCAGTGTGATTGTAAATTCTGCACCTACCAAAACCAAGGCAGCTCCAGGTTAGCATTCATGAGGAATTAGATTCATTGTAATTGTTTTCTTAAGTTTACAGCACCTGTGGCAAGCATTTCTAGGAAGGTCTCATTCACGTGAATGGGATCGCCAGTTTTCATAACATAAATGAAATGTATGCATGTTTGTTTCTTTGTATTTATGTTGTTTTACATTGATATTTTTATTGAAAGAGTTTGTCAATTAAGTTTTTTAATATTTCTTGGAAAATAAATTAATTACATGCTTTTAAACTGGTCCTAAGTACATTTTAACAGTAGAGAAATTTAAAGTCTACTAAAGAGGCCTTTAAAAGGGTGAAACGCCAGCAGACCATCAAGGAAATCTGGAATGACAGAATCTTAGGTTTCACCACTGCTAGTTGTTGTATGTGGACACTTCCGGTGCATAAGACAGTCATAGCTAAATGGGGCTGGGGTCAGATCTGACTGGGCCCGAGGCCAGGAGTCAGGGCCAACACGCCCAGGGATCAGACACCATGTCATACCTAATGTGATCTTCTGGACCCATGTTCAACCTTTGAAGTAAGCATACTGGTGGTTACGCAGCTGGCAAGGAGAATGGAGCAGTGGAATTATGATGAGAGGACCATGTGGAGGTAATGTCTGAAGCAATAAGATGATAGTGATTGGGAAGGTAACTGGAGCAGACTGCAGGATGATAGTGAGTGAAGTAGTGAGGAGACAGTATCTAGAGTAGTGAGGGAGCATATAAAACTTTGATAATTGAACATGACTCCACAGCAGCCTGAGGCAAAGAATTCCACAGATACACCCCTTTCTGCTAAAGAAATTCCTCCTCATCTCTGTCCTAAATTGACGTCCTTCTATTCTGATGCTGTGTCCTCTGGTCTTAGGCTCACCCACAATAGGTAGCATCCTCTCCACATCCACTCTATCAAGACCTTTCAACATTCGATAGGTTTCAATGAGATCCCCTTCATTCTTCCAAATTCCAGTAAGTACAGGCCCAGAGCCATCAAATACTCCTCATATGATAATCCTGTAAATCCAAGAATAATTTTTGGGAATCTCCTTTGAACCCTCTCCAATGTCAGAACGTCCCATAAAGGTCCAAAAATGCTCTCAATACTCCGTGAGGCCTCACCAGTGCCTCATAAAGCCTCAACATTACATTGTTGCTTTTATATTCTCAACCTCTTGAAATGAATGCCTGTATTACATTTGGTTTCCTCACCACCAATTCAACCTGTAAATTAAATTTTCGGGAATTCTGCACAAGGACTCCCAAGTCCCTTTGCACCTCAGATTTTTGAATTTTCTCTTCATTTAGAAAATAATCTGTGCTTTATTTCTTTTACATGACCATACACTTTCCTACACTGTATTCCGACTGCCACTTCTGTACCCATTCTGCTAATCTGTTTAAGTCCTCTGTAGCTTCTCTGCTTCCTCAACACTACCTCACCTCCACCATATCATCCATAAATTTGGCCACAAAACCATCAATTCTGTCATCCAAATGATTGACATATACCATAAAAAGAAGTGGTTCCATCACAGACCCCTGTGGAATACTGCTAATTACCGGCAACCAACCAGAAAAGGCTCCCTTTATTCCCACTCTTTTCCTCCTGCCCATTAACTAAAACTCGATCCATGCTATTATCTTTCCTGTAATAACAAGGCATCTTAACTTGTTAGGCAGCTACATGTGTGGCACTTTGTCGAAGGCTTTCTGAAAATCCAAGTACACAACATCCACCAATTCTCCTTTGTCTATCCTGCTTGTTATTTCTTCAAAGAATTCCAACAGAATTGTCAAGATTTTCCCTTAAGGAAACCATGCTGATTATGGCCCATTTTAACATGTACCACCAAGTACCCCAAAACCACATCCTTAACAATCGACTCCAACATCTTCCCAACCATTAGGTCAAAATAACTGGCCTACAGTTTACTTTTTTCTGCCTCGCTCCATTCTTGAAGAGTGGAGTGCTATTCCACAGGTTCACCATCGGATTCCAGTCCTTTGGAACCATTCCAGAATCCATTGATTATTGAAAGATCATTACTAATGCACCAACAATCTCTTCAGCTACCTCTTTCAGAACCATCTGGTCTAAGTGACTTAGCTACCTACAGACATTTCAGTTTCCCAAGCACCTTCTTCCTAATAATGGCAACTTCACACACATGCCCGCTGACACTCTCAAACTTCCAGCATACTCAAACTGTCTCCCAGTGTGAAGGCTGATGCACAATACTCTTTCACTTCACCCGCCATTTCCTTGTTCCCCATTACTACCTCTCCAGCAGTGTGATATCTGCTCTCTCTTCTCTTTTACACTTTATGTATCTAAAGAATCTTTTAGCATCCTCCTTAATATTATTGGCTAGCTGACCTTCATATTCCATCTTTTCCTTCTTCATGACATTCTTAGATTTCTTCTGTTAGTTTTTAAAATTTCCCAATCCTCTAACTTCACAGTAATTTTTACTTTATTATATGCCCTCTCAAAGGTTGGCTTCCCTTGTCAGTCATAGTTATGTACCCTTGCCTTTAGAATACTTCTTCTTTGGGATGAATCAATCCTGCACCTTCTGAATCGCTCCAAGAAATTCCAGTCATTGTGCCCTGCTATCATCCCTGCTAGTGTTCACTTCCAATCAATTTTGGCCAGCTCCTCTCTCATGCCTCTGTAATTTCCTTGACACCTCTGATTTTAGCTGCTTGTTCTCAAATTGCAGGGTGAACTCTATCATATTTTGATCACCGGCACATAAGGGTTTCTTTACTTCAAGCTCTCTGATCAATCCCAGTTCACTGTGCGATACACTGTCCTGAATAGCTGATCCTCTATTGGGCTGTACCACAAGATGCTCTAGAAAGCCATCTCATAGAAAATCTACAAATTCCCTCTTTTGAGATCCAGCACCAACTTGATTTTCCCAATCTATCTATATATTTAAATCCCACGTAACCATCATAACATTGCCCTTTTGTCATGCATTTTGTATCTCCCATTGTAATTTGTGGACCACATCTTTACTACTGTTCGGAGGTCCATATATAACTCCCATCAGGGTCTTTTTACACTTGTAGATTCTTAGCTCTATCCACAATGATTCTACACCTTCCAATCCAATGTAACCTCTTTCTATGATTTGATTTCATTCTTAATAAACAGAGCCACCCCTCCCCTTGGCCTATCTACAGTAACTGTCCCTTCAATATAATGTGTTTCTTTGGATGCTAAGCTCCCAGCTATAATTTTCTCTCATCCAATGCCCAGGTCTTATTCACTGGTCTTGTAGACTACTGTTTGCCCAATATATAGAGGGCAATTTTTAAGTGTGCTGAGAATTTCTACCTCTGCCCCACTCCTTCAGGTGACAAGTTCCATTACCCTACAAACCCTGGACTAAAAATGTTTTATTTATCTCCCTTCTTATTCTTCTACCAATAACTTCAAATTTATGCTCCCTGGTTTTTGAACCCTTTTGTCAGGAATAATCATTCTTATTTCCTCACTGCCATTTACTTTCTACCATTTAGTCTTAATTCAGGGAAGTGCAAAGTATTGCACTTTGCAGAGTTAAATCCAGCTAGGATTTTCAAAGTAAATAATAGGGCCCTGGAGAGTCTTATAGAAATGAGTAATCTAGGTGTACAAATTCATGGTTCACTGAAAGTACAGTCTGGAGTAGGGAGTATAGTGAATAAGGCTTGTGGCCTGCTGGCCTTCATAAATATGAACATTGAGTATAAAAGTTGGGAGGTCATGGTATGATTGTATAGGATGCTGAAGGGGCCACACTTGGAATAGTGTGTTCAGTTTTGTTCATCCTAATAAAGGAAAGATGTTATTAAACCATAAAGACTCCTGAAAAGATTTACTTTTATTATTTAGAGATACAGCACAGAACAGACCTTTCCAGCCCAACGAGCTGCACTGCCAAGCAATGTACCTATTTAATCCTATCCTAATCACAGGACAATTTATAATGACCAATTAACCTACTACCAGTACACCTTTGGACTGTGGGAGGAAAGCAGAGCACCTGGGGGAAACCATGCATTCACGGGCAACTCCTTAATGGCAGTGATGGGAATTGACCCTGGGTCGCTGGCACAGTAGGGTATTATGCTAACTATTACGCTACCATGCACAAAGATGTTGCCAGGACAGGAGAGACTGAGTTATAGGGAGAAGATGGACAGGCTATAACTTTATTCCTTGGAGCATAAGAGACAGAGAGATGATCTTTCCAAGGTGTATAAGTCATGAGGGTCAGAGACAGAGTCACTCTTTTTCCCAGGATTGGGGAGCTAAGAACTAGAGGGCATAGGTTTAAGGTGACAGGGTAAAGTTTTAATAGGAACTTCAGGGCCCATTTTTTTTTTACACAAAAGATAGTACCTGCGTGGAATAAGCTGCCAGAGGAAGTGGTTGAGGCAGCTTCAATATGACTGTTTATTCAGTTCCATAGATGCTACTTGACCTGTTGAGATCGTCCAGCATTTTGTGTGTGCAACTTTTAAAGGACAGTTTGACAGGTATGTGGATTAGAAAGGTTATTGGCCAAACACTGCCAAATGAGACTAGCTTGGAATGAGCATCTTGGTTGGCATGATTCAGTTGGACCCAATGGCCTGTTTCCTAGTTGTATAAATCTGGCCGTATTTTCTTGCCATTACACTTAAATCTCTCTCACCTACTTCTATTCCAGAGTAAACATTCCTAGTTTATCCATTCTTTCCATATAGCTAGTTTCCTAGTATTGCCAACAGTCTTTTTTTATCTCATGCAACCTCCCCAATGCAACCATATGTTGTGATGATTTGAAATGTGTGTGACACAAAGCTTAGGATTAACTTCCCTGCTGTTACTTTGTATGCTTTGGCTAATAAAGAAAAGCATTTTATACATCTACTGAGGTGCTCTAACAGACTAGGTGAAGGAAGATCCTAAGAGCTTCGACAGATATGTCGAAGACTGGATATATGAGTATTTGGATAGAAAGGGATTAATTAAGGACAGTCAGCATGACTTTGTGTTTGGTAGGTTCTATCTAACCATTATCATAGAGTTTTTTTCCAAGGTTGTCAGCAGGAAAGTTGATGAAGGCAAGGTAGTGGATGTCGTCTACGTGGACTTCAGCAAGGCATTTGACAAAGTCCATCATGGGAGGTTGGTCAAGACAGTTCAGTCACCTGGCATTTAAGATGAGGTAGTAAATTGGATTAGACATTGGCTATGCAGAAGAAGCCAGAGAGTGGAAGTAGACTGTTGCCTCTCTGACTGGAGACCTGTGACTAGTGGAGTGCTGCAGGGATTGATGCTGGCTCTGTTGTCATTTATTTCAATGAACTGGATGATGTGCGGTTAACTGGATCAGCAAATTCGCATTTGACACCAAGGTTGGGGGAATAGTGAACAACAAGAAAAACTACCAAAGCTTGCTGAGGAATCTGGACCAGCTGGAAAAATGCACTGAAAAATGGCAGATGGAATTTAATGCAGACAAGTGTGAGGTGTTGCACTTTAGGAGGTAGTTATTATACAGTAAGCAGTAGGGCAGTAGAACAAAGAAATCTGGGAATACAGGTCCATGATTCATTGAAAATAGTAGGTACGGTCATTAAGAAAGTTTTGACACATTGGCCTCCATAGATTGAAGTGTTGAGTACAGGAGTTGGGATGTTATGTTGAAATTTATTTGACATTGATGACACCTAATTTGGAGTATTGTGTGCAGTTTTAGTCACCTGCCTACAGGAAAGATATAAGTAAGATTGAAAGAGTACGGAGAAAAATTAACAAGGAGGTTGCTGGGTAAATGCAAATAGGCTTTTTCCACTGAGGTTGGGTGTGACTACAGTCAGAGGTTATGGGTTAAGGGTGAAAGGCGGAATGTTTAAGGGGAACATGAGGGGAAGCTTCTACACTCAGAGTGGTGAGAGTGTGGAATGAGCTGTCAATGCAACTAGTGGATATGATATCAACTTCAACATTTAAAAGAAATTGGATAGGTACACACATAGGAGGGGAATGGAAGGTCATGATCTGGGTGCAAGTCAATGTGATTTGGCATGAACTGGATGGGCTCAAGGACCTGTTTCTATGCTGTAATTTTTTATGAGTCTAGGTGTTGAATTTTAGGCAGATTTTATGAGCTCATAAAAGCCATTCAATACTTCTATAGTCTGTAGCTGTTAAGTTATCAGACAGTTCCATACCTTGCCTGTCACTGAAAACTATGCAAGTATTTTGATAGCATTTAGTATTACTCCCAATTTGATGGGCCCTTACATTCTGATTATAACTGAGCAGATTGGAGGACTACTGATTATCAGCACAGTTTACAAAGACTCTGGATAATTTGAGAGGATCTCTATTGGGTTGTAATTACTGAAAGGGTGTGTATACCTGGGTTGCTCTGGCTCAATATTTCAACCTCCATGGATTGAAACTTGAAAATTTCAATCCACGGAGGTGTATCTGTCACCAAGGAGATGCTGAAGTTTGTGGATACAGAAGTGTTTTATTCAACAAAAATGAGCAGCAGGCATCATATTGAGACACTCGGAAGAAGAGGCCTCCCGACACAATATTACATGACACTCTTATATGCTAAAGATCAAAGGTAGCAGCAGGACAATTCTATAGTTATCAGATAATCTACAACTCTTCCTTTGAATTACATATAATTTTCAAACACCTCTTTCTCTACACCCACACTCCAGACACCCAAAATTGATGTTACTGCCACTGACTCTAGGCTGCATTAATGCACCTTCAGGCAGCTGAGGTCTAATTGTTCTGAGCTGTGTTTTAAATTCAATCTGCAATCCACATTCAAATTTGAAAACTGGCTGCCAGTGAAATTAATATTTGCTATATACCCTAACTCCAAAATATGCCCTAACAATGAAAAACAAAATGCAATATTAAACTAAACATAAAATAAAAATCGGTATCACTCAGTGGCTCTGCATCACCATTGTTAGTGTGAGGTAAGATCATTCTGGGCCAGGGGGCACTGAAACCACTCTGACACAAATCTGTGCTCTTCTGATAGCATCTTTTTTAAGTTCTATGTGGAGTTTTAGAATTAAACCACATAAGCTATAAACACCCTAAGTTTGATTTATTGCTTGTATAGCATCAATTGTGTCAATGGTATTTCATGTTCATGGGATGCATGGAGGTATAAACGGCAGTAATTCCTTACTGATATCCAGTGATAGGTGCAGGAAGATGTACTGCATATGACTGGTTGGTGACAGGAGAAAGGTCCCTTTTTTTTATATCTTGCATCCTCCCTGTTTGCTGTGGAAATGTTCAACAAACCATTTAATACAAAGGAACCACAAAGCTATGAAAGCCACTGTCCATTTTATTAGGGTTATTTCATAAAGACAGGGCCTGAATGATTGTAGACAACAAAGCGATTCCATTTTTAAAGTGGTGCATCTCTTGTAAACAATACAATGAAAAGCCCTCCATGAGTACATAGAACGTTATTGGAATTTTAAATAAAAGCCAAAGATGACCCTTATCAAAAGTGACCTTAGTGCCATGAATTTAAAAAAGGAATACTATTTCTCTATTTTTGGATAAAAATGGTCTCACATAAACTCCTTAAGACAAACAATTGAGTTTGGATATTACTTCCTTTCATTGCCCCAACCAAGGAGAGTCAGTTTTATAACATTTTCAAATCCACTAGAAACAGTCATGAATATCTGAGAATTAAATGAGTTGATGTAAAAACTCCTTTCACTCTTGTGTTAGTGGTGTGAAAACACAACAGAAATTGATAAAGATGACCTGATTAGTACTAATTAAGTAGCAAGAAATGTCTATCTTTACCACAGAAAAAAAATCAAGTGCTGGAAATTAGAGAGGCATAAATGTATCACTGAACAACTTGAAATATAGACTTCTACTTCATATTAATTTTATGCACAGAAAGTGATATTTAATTCTAATCTTCTGTAATTTTCTATCAGATTAGTCATATACCTTGGTTTGGCCAGGTTAAAATGACAATCCCAGGACTACAAACCAATTTTTCTACCTACTGCAAGGAAGATACATTACCTGTACGGCAACACACAAGTTAAAATATATAAAGAATTTGAATTGATTTTGTGGTAAAGAGAATGTAGATCATTATTGTTCCTTTGACTGTCACTACCTTCTGTTTAACAATAAAACAATGTTTGAATTTTAGTGAATGAAATAGCTGCAGTTCAATATTCCTAACTTCCTATTGTTGTAACTGTCTGGGAAAACAGTTGTGGAGAATATGTTATTGACCTTGAAAAAGTCCGTTCTTGAACATGACCTTGCGAAACTGTGCATGCTGGGGAAGGAACAAACAAAATACAAGCTGAAAACTGCATTCAGGGAAAATTTTTAGCACTTCTGGCAAGTAATTTACACATGAAAAGTAATGCAGTTCTGGAGAGCTCTGTTCTCTCCAGCAGTAAGTCAAAAATTAGATTGCAATCCTAGAATCATCATACTAACCAGGCCAAAGTATATGACTAATTAGATTACAAAATGAATGTCTGTGAGGCTCTGGAAGGATGAGTTAGGTGAACGAAATACTCCTCAACTTTGTGATGGAATTTCCTGCAGAGTTAAGGGGTGAACAGATGTTTAAAGGATTAGAAATAACTTACATTTTCCATGTCCTGAAGAATATAGGGATAGCACAAAATGTAGAATTATGAAAACTGCATAAAACTACACCAGACCATCTATAAGGCAATTGGGTTAAGTCCTTCAAAAAAAAAATCAATATTTCTGTGCAGTCTGTGACATATATCTTTAAAGAAATAGACAAGCATTGGAGACTTTGTACATGAAAGCTGTGGATTGAAATCTCATTCCAGAAATCTGTGCCGGTTGTCCAGTGCAGATCTGAGGCAGTATTGCTTTCTTTGATGTGGCGCCTTTCATTAAATCAGTGCCCCAACTGCCCTCTAAGCTGGACAAAGAAGATTGCAGGACACTCTTTGAAGAATGGCAGGGAAGTTATCACCAATGTCCTGTCTAATACGTATTTATCCTTCAGTCAAAATCACTAAAGCAGCTTGGACTTCTTGATCATTTATCACAGTGTTGTCGATAGAAAATCCGCTATATATGGATTGTGATCTCTAAATACACTGTATAAATGTAATACTTCCTTCTTTCTTACAGTGTCGAATTGGATGCAAGTAAGCTTTAAGCCACTCTGCTGATACTGCTCAGCACAAGTCCACAGCCGGATGAGGTGGACAGGGCAATGAGGAAATACACTGGATTCCAGTTAATTGAGACACATCAAGACCAGGACATTTTGAGCCAATTTAGCAGCTGTCCCAATTAGCTGAACTTCATGGAAATAGTCAAAAAGGTTTAAAAATACAAACTGCCGTTTAACTGAGTAACAAATTATGTATTTAAATGAAATACGGTTTAAATTAGAACGTTACCAAAAATGCTACAGTACTATAAAACTGTATTAGTTCCTAATAGTTATCAATGGAGGAATTCTTCCATTGGCTGCTTCCTCCAAATCTTCATTTTAATTGTAATATTCAAGATAATTGTCAATACCTTCAAATTCCACAAAAAAAGAATTTAAAAATAAAAGAACCGATTAAAAAAGACTATTAACCACCCAATGTGCAGAAAGAAAAAAATACATCATGCAGACAATAACTGCAAGCAAATAGCATTCGGAAGTGAAGTCCGCAAAGAGAGTCCTATAGATCAGCATAGTTCAGCACAGAGATGAGTCATAGAGCAGTGATCTGAACTGGCCTGTCCCTCTCTTTGGGCCCCGACACCCCGCTTTATCACCGGAATCTCACAGGAATGGTAAAACTTGGTGGGTTACACTCTGCCATCTAAATGAGTGACATCAACTGACCCCCGCCACCTCTATTCTCAATGGATCCATGTCTTTGTGCATGTCTTTTCTGCCAAGAAACACAAGGTAATACTATAGGATATCTCTGATTATCTCAGGATGCCTGAAAATGCTGTATTTTTATTCTGTACAGTAGTAGCAGGTAGAAGATCTTTGTGGATGCTGAGCGAAGAGCTGATTATTGTGCCAGTAAGTTTTAGAATCAATATTGCTTGCACTAGCAGCAGATGGATGAACAATGAGATGTTTCTAAAAACGAATGTATTCATCAGAGATATATCAATTGAATGGATGAAGAAGAATTAATTTTATCACAACTTCTTCGAGTAACACTGAATTAGAACACACATTTTTGTAAATTGAAGGACAGGGTTCCCTACGACAGATGAACTTTCAATACCAGTTCTTATTACTATGTTGTCATTGCAATGAGGATAAGTGAATGTGTTATAATATGGGTGTTGCAATTTTAACCTACTCAATACCACAAAATGAACATCAGATCACGTTACACATTGACATGAAAATTTAACGATTATGGTAACCACAACAACAGACCCTGTTGCTTGGCAACATTACTTAATACTTGAAGAAAAGGTGTGTAATTGTAAAAGTCAAATGCACCCCTACAGAAACTCCATTTTTTCTATTACGGTTACTGACTTTTGGCTTTGAAAAGGGCAGCATTATTAATAAATGTTGTTCAACTCCAGGCTTAAAATGAATACAGATCATTAAAATGAAACAGGCTTCATTTAGAAAGTTTGGCAGTTAATTGAGTTTTTCACTATAAATTAATACGAGCTACTGTCTTGTTTCCCATGGCAGAATGTCTTAGTCCAATTATTTTAGCTTCCCATTTAACTCTGGATTCATTCTCTACAATAAGCATTAAAACAAAATAAATTATCCAGCCATGGATTTCGCTTTTGTGCAAGATGTGCACTCACTCAAGACTCGGCTTACCATGGGAAAATAACCCTGACAGTGTGAGGATAATTCACGGAAGCTTTATCTGCATCTCCCCAAAGACATAAGATAGAAGGAAGGGGAAAAACAAGTGGTGCATATTCATGTTCTGTTCTTTTACAGAGGTTTACATTTTGATTTGCTGCTGCATCTCGCATTTCCTTAAAAGCTTTAGAGTCTCCATCAAGTCTCTGCTCTCCTAACTCCTTAAAGATCAAGTTGTCTCAGAAAGGCAGCGTCCATTATTAAGGACCTCCAGCACCCAGGGCATGCCCTTTTCTCACTGTTACCATCAGGTAGGAGATACAGAAACCTGAAGGCACACACTCAGCGATTCAGGAACAGCTTCTTCCTCTCTGCCATCCGATTCCTAAATGGACATTGAAGCTTTGGACACTACATCACTTTTTTTAATATACAGTGTTTTTGTTTTTGCACTTTTTTAAACTCTATTCAATATATGTAATTGATTTACTTGTTTATTTATTGTTATGTTTTATTTTATCTATTATTATTATTGTTTTTTTCCTCTCTCTCTGCTAGATTATGTATTGCATTGAGCTGGTGCTGCTAAGTTAACAAATTTCGCGTCACATGCCAATGATAATAAACCTGATTCTGATTGTGTTAAGTAGCAAAATTCATTAGGGATAACCGTCAACAAAATTGAGACATTTAACAATCCTGCATTAAAAGCGCCATTGTAAGTTGGTGATAAAAGTTGGTAAATTTAAATTAGAAAATTGCTTTATCACCAGAATCTCACAGGAATGGTAAAACTTGGTGGGTTACACTCTGCCATCTATCTGAGGTGACATCAATTGGTCCCCACCACCTCCATTCTCAATGGTTCCATGTCTTTGCACATATGGTCTTTTCTCCCAAGAAACACAATGCAGCACTATAAACTATCTTTGATTATCTCAGGATGCCTGAAAATGCTGTATTTTTATTCTGAATGCTCATACCATTGATTATCTGAAGGAAAATGTTCTGCCCTGGAAACCAAAAAGCTACAGTTAACTAAAATATGGGTCAGATTGAACTTCAGATCTCTTGTAGATTTTGGGAATAGCTTCATAATAAAACAGGTAGTTGTGCAAAGGTGCCATGAAAACTTAAAAACTAACAGAGAGTACTAAGTGCATAATTCTTCATAATTTGCATCATTTAGGTATTATAATTGTTTGTGTTTCTTTAATATTCTGTGGAAATTGCGGAGTGAAAATCAATTTGAAAATCATTTTCAATTTGTTTTGAAAATTGAAACACCGGTATCAGACAGCCAGAATCAGAATCAGGACCTGATTTATTATCACTGACACATTTTGCAAAATTGTTTTGCAGCAGCAGTGTAGTGCTAACTACAGTATGTAAAAACTAGAATGAGAATCATAAAAACCTAAATAAATTGTGCAGAAAGTGAGCAAAACAGTGAGGTAGCATTCATGGGCCATTGAGAAAGCTGATGTTGAAGGGAAGAAGCTCTTCCTAAAACTTTGAGTATGTGCCTTCAGGCTCCTACACCTCTTCCCTGATGGTAGCAATGATAATAAGGCATGTCCAGAGTGGGGGAGTTCTTTAATGATGGATGCCACCTTTTTGACTCATTGCCTTTTGAAGATGTCCTTAATTGTGCGGAGGCTAATGCCCATAATGGAGCTGGCTGAGTTTAAAACCTCTGCATTTTTTCTGATCCTCTGCCTTGGCGACTCCATACCAGACGATGATGTAACCAGTTAGACAACACTCCATGGTACATATTTGCTAGAGTCTTTGGTGATAAACCAAATCTCCTATATATATGAGACATATTACTCCATGCTTTAGTTGCAATAATAGTTTCCTGAGGTAGGTTTCAGAGGTGTAATTAATAGTATTAGCATTTATGCCCAATGCCTGTTCACCTGCTCATTAATGGAACTATTTAATCAGCCAATCATGTGACAGCAACTCAATGCATAAAAGCATGCAGACATTGTCAAGAGACTCGGTTGTTGTTCAGACCAAACATCAGAATGGGGAAGAAAAGTGATCTAAGTGACTTTGATTGTGGAAAGATTGTTGGTGCCAGCCAAGGCGGTTTGAATATCTCATAAACTGTTGATTTCCTGGGATTTTCACGCATAACTGTTAAGGAGAATCGCACAAAAACAAAAGAAAAACATCCAGTGAGTGGCAGTTCTGTGGGTGAAAACACCTTATTAATGAGAAGGGTCAGAAGAGGGTGGCCAGACTGGTTCCAGCTGACAGGAGGATGACAGTAACTCAAATAACCATGCATTACAACAGTGTAGAGTAACATCTCTGAATCCACCTTGAAGTGGATGGGCTACAGAAGCAGAAGACCATGAACATACACTCAGTGTCCACTTTATTAGGTTCAGGTGATATCTAATAAAGAGCCACTGAGTGTTTATAATTCCTACAACGTTCATTTAGTGGGTTACATGAGTCAGTCAGGTGCACAATTATTAGTTGTTTGTGGATATACCATTCCTGCCCCATGGTCACTACATATTGAGAGGTATTTTAGAACTATATATGTCTGGAGTTCAGTACCTTTCAAGAAGTTAAATGCTGTATTGAATATAATAGGACATCGATTCAATGAATTTGCTGAATAACTGGACTGGAACTGAAATAGTTAACATTGCATCAACTGATAATTAAAGAGATGTCTCTCCTTTTGGGAAGAGACATAGGATTACCACAGATGTCGAGAAGTGAATTAACCGGCAGGAAAGATTCAGTTGACCTTTTGGATATTGATACGATTCTCTCATGATTTAATTGGCTGAGCTTGGTAAAATGATTTAATGTCATGTATGGATGTGACATCTGATGTTAAATAACTGACAAGCTGAGTTAGTCATAACATTTCTTAACTTAATAAAAGAAACACATGAAAGAAAAGCAATCATTTGGATTTCTGCACACTGTGGGAGCAGATGCTTCAGAACATTGATAGAAAATTGTTTCTTTACAAATTAGTATCACTAAATTTACCACTTAGCATAAAAAGAATGAAAGAATAGATTAGCTTTGTAATAAATCGCCAAACCAAAGAACAGCCTTATATGGCAAAATCCTTTCAGTCACAGCATGCCAGATACAGTAATGAAAACAGCAACCTGTCAACTATCTCATTATTAAAAAGTCACCTTATACGAAACTTACTTCTGAGTGCTAGATGTAAAACTTGATGTGTTTCTTGCTTTTGATGGGTTTCAATGTAAGTAGTCACACCCTCTGTCCTAATTTAACTGTCAATTTTCCAGGACAGGCAATGATGAAGGCTATTTTGTAATTAGTTACATAGTGCCCTGTTGCAACACAATATTTGCTGCTTGAATTCTGCTTAAATCAGTCTAGGCAATAAACCTATTGTTGCCCGGGGCTTGAAAGCAAAATGATTTCTATCCTCTTAACATGGTGTTCATTTATATTTATTGACTGCAGCTTTCCATCTTTTGAGGTTGATGGATCCAAATTCTGTCTGGAAACAGCCTGAGTATTAAAGAAAACAATAACAGTCTCTGTTAGTTGTACGGGTGGAGACACCATTTTAATTTGACAGGATCCCATTACTAGATAACAAGAAGAAAAGTGAATCATTCTAGTGTGGATAACAGCGAGGCATGTTTCTACTGAACAATCATTCAAAATTTCGAGCACCATATTGAACATAATGCCAAAGAAAATCACATAAAATGCAACAACAATATTTTGGTTCTGTATCAATCTTCTTAAATTTGGGTATAATCATATTTAAGAAATAGTATCCATATTATTTAAAAATATATTAATGCTACTCACCATGAAATAGAATTGTTCATCATATAATCTGCCAGGTGAAATACAGAAGCATAGGACAGTAAGACAGATGAAGATGTCAAACTGTTTGATCAAGTACACAGAAAAACAACATGTAGGCTGCAGGCAAACAGAAACAAAACTGCAGCAGTGTAATTCCTGTAAGTAAGCTGCTTTTCCAGATTTTTACCAGGACTGCCAACTCTGATTTTACATATTCTAGAAGTCTTCGTAGATTATTACCCAGCCACCAAAATATCTTGTCCATCTGTGCACACACACCTAGTCTGTCCTTGTGCTGTACACTTTATGACAGCTTCTGTGAAGCAAATGGTCTCAAGGGCAGCAAATTCTCCAACAGGTAAATTAACTGGTAGGAAATGTGTTTCTTTTGTCAGATGGGAGCTGGGATCATTTCCTGCACACATTAATGTTAACCTGCAATGTAATTGGAAATGCACTGAATAACCTGAATAATTGGGGTCAACTGCCAGGGCTTGCTGTGCTTCCAGAGGCAGCTCACGCACTTCAACTGCCTTAGTCTGGAATGCCTGCCTAAAATTAGCAGGAGCTGGCTGAGTTAGAGAGCAAAACAGAAGAAGGTGACCCAAGAGAGCTAGACTTTTAGAAGTGCTGTGGAGGCAAGAAAATCATTATGGCTTTTGCTGACTCCATGTGAATATTAAAACCATGTCTCTTTAGAGACTCAGCTTAGTGGAACACCTTGTTCAACTCTGAACAATCCAGATCTTAAAGAAACATTAGATACTTATTTGACAATGAGCATAATCCCTGTTTAAGAAAGTCAACAGAAATGCTTCAGAAGATTGAGAACCTTTCACTCAGCTTTGTAACTTGGAATATCAAACCATAAAGTTATGGAATTTTGCCTTCTTTAATTGGGCACTATTCACAAGGAATAGAATGTGTTGGCACGTGGCCTAGTGGGCAAGGCATCAGACTAGTAACCTGAAGGTCACTGGTTCGAGCCTCAGCTGAGGCAGCGTGTTGTGTCCTTGAGCAAGGCACTGAACAACACATTGCTCTGCGACATCACTGGTGCCAAGCTGCATGGGTCCTAGTGCCCTTCCCTTGGACAACATCGATGGTCTGCAGCTTGGGCAACTGCCAGTCTCCCATACAACCCTGCCCAGGCCTGTGCCCTGGAAACTCCAGGCGCAAATCCATGGTCTCTCGAGACCGACGGATGCCACAACACAACACAACATTCACAAGGAAAAATATTCGTCCCTAAAATGCATATTAGAGTCATAGAACTATAGAATCTGACAGCACAGAAATGGAACCTTATGGTACAGCTCTTTCATGCTGATAGTGATGCTTCTCTATGCTGATCCCCATATGTCTGCAGCAGGCCCATATTCCACAACTACTTTCCTATTGCTGCTCAAACGCCTTTTAAAAGCTGTAATTGTATCTCTCTCCACTACCTCCTTTGGTAATTCCAGATTCACCAGCATCTGCGAGTAAAACTTACACTTCAAACCTGTTCTAGCTACACATTCCCTCCCATCCCTCCCCCCATCCCCATTCACCTTAAATGTGAGGCCCCTAGTTTTGGATCCCTACCCTGAGAAAAAGATTCCATTTTTTTCCACCACATAATTTTGTCAACCTCTTTGGTTAGTTTCCTGTGTTCAAGTGACACTAAGCAGAGCCTACCCAATCTTTCTTCATGACTACAGACCCCCTTTGTAACAACATCAAGTGAATGTCTTCACAAGAGTCTGTATTGCTGCCACATCTTTCTGGTTGTGTGGTGACCAGAACGGTACACAATTCTCTAAGCGCAGTCCAACCAATGCAATGTGCAACTGCAACAAGATATTTCAACTCCTATACTCAAAATTCTCAGCCTAAACCAAGCACATCAAATGTCTTTTTCATTATCCTATCTACCTGTGTCACCACTTTCACCCACGGTCTTTCTGTACGTATTTATACTCCTACCACCAACACTGTATGTTAGAATTTATCTTCTAAGAGTGCATTACTTTACACTTATCAGGATTACATTATATTTGCCATCACTCCTCTAAACTTTCCAACTCATCTATGGCTCCAGTGTCTTTAAAGAATCTTATTCGCAATCAACAACTCCACTGATTTCTTCTTGCTTTATTCCTCAGGAAGGTAAAGGAATTCGGCATGGCCCTGTTGACTCTTACCAATTTTTACTGATGCACCATAGAAAACATTCTGTCTGGATGTATAACTGCTT
Source organism: Hemitrygon akajei (assembly GCF_048418815.1). NCBI lineage: Eukaryota > Metazoa > Chordata > Chondrichthyes > Myliobatiformes > Dasyatidae > Hemitrygon > Hemitrygon akajei. The sequence goes on from NC_133128.1 coordinate 38,423,304, forward strand.
GGTAGGGCAACTGTTCTGCACGTGTACACAGGAAACAGCAGAGAGTTGTGGATGCAGCTCAGTACAACACAGGAACCAGCCTTCCCTCCAAGGACTCTTGTCTATATTTCTCACTGCTTCAGTAATGCAGCCAGCATAGTCCAAGACCCCACCCACCCTGAAATTCTCTCTTCTCCCCTCTCCCCCTAGACAGAAGGTACAAAAGCCTGAAAGCATGAACATCCAGGCTCAAGGACAGCTTCTATCCCATTGTTATCAGACTCTTGAATGGACCTCTTGTACAATAAGGAACAAGACTTCACAAACTATCTCATTATTATCTTACAATTTATAATTTAATTGCATAGCATTCTTTCAATATATTTTACATTTTATTCTGCATTGTTATAGTTTTACCTTATTCTAGCTCAATGCTCTGTGTAGTGATTCAGCCAAAGTAACTGTTGTCGCTAATTTTAAAATATCTAAAATAGCTGGGCCCAGAACACACGCACTCTTAGGATTCAAGCATTCCTTTTAATTGACTTGTACACAAGGAGAACATCATGGGCCTCTGTCACCAACGCTGTTCTGAAGACTGAACAGAAACCTGCTGTTTTTATACAGAATTGGCTTATCAGTTACAAATATTGATCATAGTAAATTGTATATCTTTCAATTCCTTACTCACAAGATCAATCGCCATTCACAATAGAGATGTTAAAGTCAGTTGAAACATTAAGCAGACTTTATGTTATATTGAAGTTAGTAAGGCCTGGGAGTGCTTGTGCACGAATCACAAAAGGTTGGTTTGCAGGTGCAGCAGGCTATCAAGAAGGCAAGTGGAATGTTGGCCTTCATTGCAAGAGGGATTGAATTTAAGAGCAGGGAGGTTATGCAGCAACTATACAGGGTACTGGTGAGGTCGCATCTGGAGTACTGCGTGCAGTTCTGGTCTCCTTCCTTGAGGAAGGATATACTGACTTTGGAGCCGGTGCAGAGGAGGTTCACCAGGTTGATTCCAGAGATGAGAGGGTTAGACTATGAGGAGAGATTGAGTCGCCTGGGATTGTACTCACTGGAATTCAGAAGGATGAGAGGCAACCTCATAGAAACATAAAGTTATGAAAGGGATAGACAAGATAGAGGCAGGAAAGTTGTTTCCACTGGTAGATGAGACCGGAATTAGAGGACATAGCCTCAAGATTTAGCGGAGTAGATTTAGGACCGAGTTGAGGAGGAACTGCTTTGCCCAGAGAGTGGTGAATCTGTGAAATTCTTTGCCCAAAGAAGCAGTGGAGGCTACCTCAATAAATACATAAGACAAGGTTGGATATATTTTTGCATAGTAGGGGAATTAAGGGTTATGGGGAAAAGGCAGGTAGGTGGAGATGAGTCCATGGTCAGATCAGCCATGATCTTATTGAATGGTGGAGCAGGCTCTACGGGCTAGATGGTCTGCTCCTGCTTCTAATGTTCTGAAGACAATAGAGCCTTAGTTATGTTTGTTTCTTGTCTTGAATATGATTCTGGGACTGTTGGAGACAGTGTTTTGCTGTTTGGAGATCATTTGGGTTCTTCATTGCTCTGCAGTCTCCGAGATTTCAGGATGCAAAGTCAGCATGAGTGAACCTCGTGGCAAGAACCTGCAGGATGGCGTGCCAGACAATGCTTGACCCCACTTTGCCGATTATAGCTTCCACTGTTCGCCAATTAAAGCAACGAGGGCAATTGAACCCTTGAGGTGATTGCGGAAGTTTGGAGATCATTTGGATGTTCCAGCGCTCTGCATTCTCCGAGAGGATTCCAACAAGCAGAGGCAGCCTGCACAAACCTCATAGCAGACAGGCTGTAGCATAGGGTGCAAGCCAATGTTTGGCTCCGCTTCACCAATTAAAGCTCCCATTGTTCACCAACTGAAGTGACGATGGTGATTGAAGCATCAAAATAAGTGCAGTGAGTGAGTACCAGCTACTGTCATGGTCCTGACCGTTAATTCCCATTTTCTCCTAATTCCCTTTGATTGTGCCATGGTTCCGACCGTTAATTCTCCATTTTCTCCTAATTTCCTTTGATGGTGGGTCACCTGGTTTTCATCAAGACTTGCAGTATGAGAACCCCGGCTTTGCACCCACTAGTTGCCAGACTGTTGGTTTTACCTGTGTGGTAATTAACGCTTCCCGGCTCTTAGGATTGTGCGTTCTAAGTTTTGCTTCGGTACCGAGATTTACCTGTGCAACTCAGTCTCTCCGAGTCAAGGTTAAGTTTTCTAAGTTCAACTCCAGTTCCGAGGTTTACCTGTGCAACTCTGTCTCTCCATGCCAAGATAAGGATTCCAAGTTTACTCCAGTACCGAGGTTTACCCGTGTAACTCCATCTCTCCGTGCTGAGAAAAGTTTTTTCTGCCGCTTCCCTTTCTACGCTCCGTGTGAAGATAAGTTCTGCCTGCCTCCTGCTTCCCTGCACTCCCTCCTGTTTGCCGTTAATGCTCACGCCCGCGTCTGCATCCTAACTCAATCCCCGTGCCTGTGTCCTTTGGGTTTGCCTCATTTGTTGCAACAGCTGCCTGTCTTTTGATCACTGTGCTATGCTACCAGAGAGGGGAGAGTCTGCCGCTGCGGAGAGTGTTTCCCAGGTTTTTTCTGCGTTGTGGATGTGGACTTGGACTATAAAATACATTTTTTTAGTATTATAGTTTTTATATTCTGTGTTTTTACACCCAATCTTCTTGGTTATTTTTTGTATGGGAGGGGGTATTTGGGGGGACAGGGTTGATGTGCCTGAACCTTTTTCTTTGTTTTTTTTATGCAGGAGGAGGAATGAGGAGGTCAAAGTTTTGCTGATCCGTTTCGTTCGGTTTTTGTGTGGGAGGAGGGATTAGGGAGTAATGTGCCTGATCTGTTTTGCTCAGTTTTTGTGTGGGAGGAGGGATTAGGGAGTTAATATGCCTGATCCGTTTTGCTCGGTTTTTGTGTAGGAGGAGGAATTTGGAGATTGATGTACCTGTCCCATTTTTGTTCATTTTGTTTTGCCAGGAGGTGGGGTTTGGGGTTGATGGTCGTGCAGTCTTTCTTTTCTTTCTTGATTTCATGGCTACCCAGAGCACTGCAGAATTTCAGAGTTGTATGCTTTGATAATAAGATCAACCTTTGAAACTTTGTTTCACGTCCTTAACATAACACCATTAGAAATAGGAGCAGGAGTAGGCCATCTGGCCTATTAAGCCTGCTCCACCATTCAACAAGATCATGGCTGATCTGGCCATGGGCTCATCTCCACCTACCTGCCTTTTCCCCATAACGCTAATTCCCCTACTATGCAAACATCTATCCAATCTTGTCTTAAATATATTTACTGAAGTAGATCCTTCTGTTATGTTCCGCACCCCCTATTGTGTAAAGGAGGTAATGTTTTTTAAAAATCCTTTCTGGAGAAGTCTGACTGCACGTGCCTCAGTCGTTTAGCTTTACTGAGCACTATCTCATCTGTAGTAATCAGGGGTGTCTCCAGCAGTTTCACTTCATAGGTCACGTTTGACTGCAACTGGCCCAGGCTATCTTTGCCTTACTGTAACTTCCACACTCCCTCCTCTTTGTCCTGTAGAGGTCAACATAAATCTTACTGATTTCAGTAGCACAGAGTCTCTGTGATTGGCTGCTGTATCAGATTGGAGGCAGCTGTCTGTGGGCTAACATTCCAGTTGAATCTCAGGCAAGAGACTAAAGGAATATGATAACTATCAAGGATATGGCTCCCATTGCCCACTGTACAATGGAGTTGCCCCCTGCCCCTGAGTAAAGAGTGAGGGCAGCTAAAGGGTCCCTAAGGTGAGGATGGAGTCTTGTGCACCTTTCTCAATCGCCTGAACCTTATCAGCTTCTTCTCAGAAGTTCCCAGCCCAATGGGGTGATATTCTCAGATATATCAGGGACGTATGTGCAAGACTCCTGGCCAATGAAGTGCCACTCTTCTCAGGCAACAAAATGTCCAATGCTATTTAACTTTAAAGAGCCACTGAGCAGATTGCCACTATTTCAGCAGTGATGACATTGATGGCCATATCGTGTAGCACTGAGTCTGCATTAGTAGCCAGTTTCTACAGCTGTGCGAAGGCCAGGTTAATGCTTTCACCAGCCAGGTTTCCAGAACAGGGCTGCTAATATCCAGCAACGCTCAGTTTCCATAATGCCCCTTTGATGGGTGGCCCCACGCAGTGGATTGTAGATGGAGCGCCGGCAGGTGGTATAGATATGAATGGTAATGCATAGGCCAAGTACCATAGATTCAGTTCAGCCCAGGATCCCATTTTAGAAGGGGCGCTTCTGGCAGCCAGTGATAGACTTTCAGTCACATACTTAGTTAAAGATATTAACTAGGATTCGGGTAACCAGTAACCAGTAATTTTGGCATTGCACATGTACTGTTACCGAACTCTAGTCCTGTCCCTTGAGGGTTACAGTAACATACCTGACCCCCATCCCCATGAAACAGCTTCAAAGTGGGGGGGGGGGGGTGATGCAATCACTGTAAAAGCAGATAGGCAAGAGTCATTGCTATGGGCAGTGCAGTCCCACATTCCCTTCACAGTTCTAATTTTGTTATCAAGATAAAACATGGATTCAAATTCGCTATGATCCACACACACTCATAACTAAAGCTAAGAGAAGTGTTAGGAGTATTAGTACCTTGAGATACTTCAGTATTTAGGCAGAAAATGGATGCCCAGATTACCCACAAAGTATAATATATATTGGATACTTAAGGTGGCAAGGAAACAGCAAAGATCAGGAGTTCAGTCTGTTGAGATTCATCTGGCCACCTGTTCCCTGGCCTGAAGGCACCACAGCTTAACGTGCGAGGCATCCATCAACGTCCGCTTTGCTTGGACCTTTAAAGTGGTACGGTATATGTGATCAGCAACACTTAGAATGGACCTTCCCAGCGGGGCTCCAGGGAGTTCTGTTCCCAGTCTCTCAGCTGGTCTGTACGACACTCTGCAGCCAGCACCATCTTCTGGGCTTCAAGTACCTGTTGATGGGAACCTTTAGAAGTCTGTGTTAGTGCTATACAATACTGCAACAGGTTTTCGCTCATAATATGGATGTCCATCAGTTTAGTTAAAAAGGGAGAGGCGATTAGCAAGCGCACGGGACATCACAAAACTCTCCCATGTGGAGCTAGGCCTGTTGCACAGTTTGGGGCACGGCCTCATTGTCATGAGAGCCAGTGGAAACACCTCTGACTGCTCTAGATTGATCCCCTTATGCAATTTAGTAAACCTGCATTTTCGGGCCCCATTCTCTCTTTCAGCTGCCGATAAGATTGACAGTGGAAAGAGCGGGTGAAATTATGCTTACACTAAAGGTTTCCATCAACTCATAACTTTACCCATAAAGTGAAAACCGTCATCAATTGAGATTTTCTCAGGGATCCTAAACCTACGCATAATTTCTAATAAAAAATAATCAACAGTTAGGGCATAATTTCTCTGAGTTGGATAAGTATTTCCCCTTGGAGATAAACGAACAAATGCATAATCACAAGCCACACATTTAGGTAACTATACAAAGTCCATTTGGAGATGCTCAATTCTGAGGGGCGGGGGAGACCCAACAACAGCAGATACCGGGCAGTGTCTTTCAGAACTATGTCTCTGGCAAAGTGGAAAGTTGCTGCTACCTTTGCTATGGTCGAGAATCTCTCATTTTCAATTATACCACCATCCTTTAGTCTTGCACAGCATGGGATTAGAAAGAGATTAGAAAAGCTAAAAGAAGTTACGAGTTTGGTTTGGCAAATAAGGTGGAAGTAAATCCGAAAGGCTTCTACAGTTATATTAAAAGCAAGAGGATAGTGAGGGATAAAATTGGTCCCTTAGAGAATCAGGGTGGTCAGCTATGTGTGGAGCTGAGGGAGATGGGAGAGATTTTGAACGATTTCTTCTCTTCGGTATTCACTAAGGAGAAGGATATTGAATGGTGTAAGGTGTGGGAAACAAGTAAGGAAGTTATGGAACCTATGACAATTAAAGAGGTGGAAGTACTGGCGCTTTTAAGAAATTTAAAAGTGGATAAATCTCTGGGTCCTGACAGGATATTCCCCAAGACCTTGAGGGAAGTTTGTGTAGAGATAGTAGGAGCTCTGACGGAGATCTTTCAGATGTCATTAGAAACGGGGATTGTGCCGGAGGATTGGCGTATTGCTCATGCGGTCCCATTGTTTAAAAAGGGTTCTAGAAGTAAGCCTGGCAATTATAGACCTGTCAGTTTGACATCAGTGGTGGGTAAATTAATGGAAAGTATTCTTAGAGATAGTATTTATAATTATCTGGATAGACAGGATCTGATTAGGAGTAGCCAGCATGGATTTGTGCGTGGAAGGTCATGTTTGACAAACCTTATTGAATTTTTTGAAGTAGTTACAAGGAATGTTGACGAGGGTAAGGCAGTGGATGTAGTCTATATGGACTTCAGCAAGGCCTTTGACAAAGTTCCACATGGAAGGTTAGTTAATAAGGTTCAGTCGTTAGGTATTAATGCTGAAGTAATAAAATGGATTCAACAGTGGCTAGATGGGAGATGCCAGAGAGTAGTGGTGGATAATTGTTTATCGGGATGGAGGCCGGTGACTAGCGGGGTGCCTCAGGGATCTGTTTTGGGCCCAATGTTGTTTGTAATATACATAAATGATCTGGATGATGGGGTGGTAAATTGGATTAGTAAGTATGCTGATGATACTAAGGTAGGAGGTGTTGTGGATAATGAGGTGGGTTTTCAAAGCTTGCAGGGAGATTTATGCCCGTTAGAAGAATGGGCTGAACGTTGGCAGATGGAGTTTAATGCTGAGAAGTGTGAGGTTCTACATTTTGGCAGGAATAATCCAAATAGAACATACAGGGTAAATGGTAGGGCATTGAGGAATGCAGTGGAACAGAGAGATCTAGGAATAACAGTGCATAGTTCCCTGAAGGTGGAGTCTCATGTAGATAGGGTGGTGAAGAAGGCTTTTGGAACGCTGGCCTTTATAAATCAGAGCATTGAGTACAGAAGTTGGGATGTAATGTTAAAATTGTACAAGGCATTGGTAAGGCCAAATTTGGAATATTGTGTACAGTTCTGGTCACCAAATTATAGGAAAGATATCAATAAATTAGAGAGAGTGCAGAGACGATTTACTAGGATGTTACCTGGGTTTCAACACTTAAGTTACAGAGAAAGGTTGAACAAGTTAGGTCTCTATTCATTGGAGCGTAGAAGGTTGAGGGGGGATTTGATCGAGGTATTTAAAATGTTGAGAGGGATAGATAGAGTTGACGTGAATAGGCTGTTTCCATTGAGAGTAGGGGAGATTCAAACGAGAGGACATGATTTGAGAGTTAGGGGGCAAAAGTTTAAGGGAAACACGAGGGGGTATTTCTTTACTCAGAGAGTGATAGCTGTGTGGAATGAGCTTCCTGTAGAAGTAGTAGAGGCCAGTTCAGTTGTGTCATTTAAGGTAAAATTGGATAGGTATATGGACAGGAAAGGAGTGGAGGGTTATGGGCTGAGTGCGGGTAGGTGGGACTAGGTGAGATTAAGAGTTCGGCACGGACTAGGAGGGCCGGAATGGCCTGTTTCCGTGCTGTGATTGTTATATGGTTATATGTGCTTTAGTCCGTAAAGTCTATTTAAGCTACTGGCGCATCACGCTATGATTTTACCATTCAAAGAATTTTCTGGACTGCGACGCGATCATGCCCGTGATGAGTTGCTATTGCTGCCTTAACTCGTTTGTTCCCGCGGGTTATTACATAATTCCCGTTAGTGTGAGCCGCATAGATTATAAAGGCAATTGCAGTAAGTTTAAACGCAGGAAAAAGTTCAGTTGGTCCATCGTTTTATCGGATTTCCGAAAGGGTGAGAACCCCACGTTGTTATTGTCCACTGTCACGCGCTATTTCCAAAGCATAACGAAAATCGGCGCATCGCCTGTAAGGATGCAGCTTTTGTTAAGGCTAAAAGGTTCAGATGCGTGTGCAGAACAGGAGGGAAAGTAGTTCGGTCAGCTCACACCACAGATCCGCTATTGTTTTCCCCAGTATCAGATCGGGAGGAAAAGCCGTCAAAGAAAAATTACATGCGGTCTTACATCAGGTGGCATTTTACAAGGGGCAGAATTAAAATTGTACAAGTTCTTAAGTACAGTTCAGGAACGGATTATCTAAAGGAAACTGCGTAGTCTATGTAAATGTAGCGGTGGAGGAGCAAACTCTTTTCAAAATTGCATTGACCCGAGGGCATCTTCGAGCCCTGTGGCCAGGTTGGCCGCAAACTAAAATATAACTCTCGCGTACATCCCCACGTTTACCCCTACCATGTCCATCGTCCTATTTCCATGCTAGTTGGATCAAAGATCTGGAAACGCTATTTAGAATTTATTTCAGATTTCAAATAATATTATCTACACTACGCTGTTCAACCCAAAAATTACCAGTCACAAGTGGGTCACTTGTGTATAAATCAGGTAATGGCAAACAGGAGAAATGCTGCGAAATTGTAAGCAGAACTTAATCTGGTAATGATTAGCCACTTCAGTGTGGTTAAATACAAAGTAAAGCTATGAATTAAAATAACATTCAAATCGCACAGGACCGCTATCGCAGTCCTTTTAAAGCAACATTCAACATTGCCCAGAGGCTATAGTGGAGCAGCCGGGAAGTTTCACACAAGTATGGTCCCGGTTACCATTAACAGCTTTAATCCCTTGATGTTGTGATTGCTTTTGGCAGTACTGTTCTCATCTCAAACAAATAACAGTCTATGTTTTCCTTTAACCTAAATTGTAATTTAATTGTAAATTAAGACGAGCGTCCCCGTTTCGAATGCGGAATACATTTACGCGCGTTCTACAGATTCATTAACAGTATTGTTTCCTGCCAGATATTTTTTAATGCCAATCTATAGTGCGACGAAACATTTTCTTAGAGCTCCTACTCGGTGAGTTCAAGGTGCATTTAAATCAACATTTAGCTCATGCATATCTCCACCTCTGCTGGGAATCGCCGCCCGTGGCAGGACACCGACTGACGCCAACCTCACCGGGTGCTCAAGAGGCGTCACCTGGCGTGGTCTTTGTTGAATCCGTGCCTAGGGAAGGCAGGGGCACAGCATCGAGTTCATCCTCAGACTCTGGTGCTAATTGTTTCTTTTCAAACACTGAGGTAGTTTTTACTTTGCCTGTGTCCTTTCCTTCTTTTTTAAATTTACTTTCTCTGCTTTTTATAAGCAAATACAGCCCACCCTACAGTCTTATCACATTGTCCTTCACGTCTGCAGACACTCACCTAGTCCATTCCACCATACAATACACTTAACGGTCTCTGCTCCGTAATGTAACGTAGAGTCCGGGGCTGTGGACTTTCACGCTATCACACACACACACATTTTGGAATTTCATTTTTTTAACAACATACATCGATTTTTTTTTCTCTTGTGTTTCGTGCGGGACCCGACGCGGAACACCACGACTCTTGTTTTAATGCTACAGCTTCCCTTGGCTGCTCCATACAGGAGGAAAAGTGCGTTTCAGCAGCAGCCTCAGTCCCTTGCTCAAATATGAGCAGTCTAGGATTTAGGACTAATCGGCTACCGGGACCGAATTCCTTCCTCCGTATAATAAAACCAAGGATTAGCCAGCTCGCCAGATCCTCCAAGTAACTGTCGTCGCCAGAACTGGGCCCAGAACACGTGGAATGCTTGACTGTAAGACTGGTTTATTTCCACTTGAGCCTAAGGAGAACATCATGGGCCCCTGTCACCCACACTGTTCTGGTCTGAACAGAAAACTGCTATTTTTATACAGAACTGGCTTATCTGTTACCGATATTGATTATTGTACAGTAATTCATATCTTTCAATTCCTTATTTTCAGTCGCCATTCACGATAGATGTGTTAAGTCAATGGAAACATCAAGTGGACTTTATGATATTTTGTAGTAAAGACAATAGAGCCTTTTTGGGGGTATATTCACATGTTTCTATTATCTTGTGTGTCTTTGGCACTCCCTATTGTGTAAAAGTGATGCTATATTTTAGAAAGACGTTTCTGGAGAAGTCTCACTTCAGAGGCCTCACTGGTTTGGTTTGAGTTCACACTATCTCACCTGTCGGAAGCAGAAGTGTCTCGGGTGATCTCACTGGACTACAACTGCCCATGGCTATCTTTGCCTGACTGTAACTTCCACAATTTGCTTGTGGAAGCTGAGGTGTAAACACAGAACAGGCTTTTTGCTGTATTTAGGTACGTGTGACAATAGTAAACCAGGTATGGTGTTTACATTCTAATCATACCCCTACATACTCATCCAAGTTATTTAAATAAGCTGTAAGTTTAAAAAAGCAGCTGGCACCAATTGCTTTTAGATATCAGAAAATCACCCATTCAGGACCACTATTTCCTCCAATGTCCCAGACAGTGCTGGGTCCAGTTTACCAACAGATTCAGATCCCTTGTGCCTTAGCCTTCAGTATCAACCTACCATGCAGGACATCAAAATCCTTACTAACGTGAGTTAATAGATGAGAGAGAATAATACGCCTTAGTACTCTATAGAAAATGCATACGATCAAGGAGAGGGGAGTACAGATATTTTTATATGGAAGCAGTAGATTCTTTCCTGCGGTAAATTATTAAACACTGTTTCTTTGAGCAAATAAAGCAGCATCCTTGGGCTCAAATAGTCTCACAAATGGGAATGAATAAAGGACAGAGCAATCTGTTCAACAGGACATCTGGTTATTATCACCTTGTTTATGGAAGCTGACAGTGCACAAATTGGCTGCTGTATTTCTGGCTTTACAATCATGAAGCTACATCAAAAGTACTTAAATTACTGCATAGTATCTTGGGGCAACATGAAAGGTTATTAGACAACCTGACAACATGAAAGTGATGTGTGTAAGAGCATGTCTTTATTTCTTTCTTCCTTCTAGCTGTTGTTGGCTAACATGAATCACACCAGAGATAATGAGGGGTTAGATATATCTGCTGGGATATTAAAATGAACGCACTACTAGCAATCTCTCGTTAGAATAACAGGAGTATGGATTGAAAGTCATTCGGGATTTGAAAGTGTAATCTAGTCTAAAATCTCATCTCCAAAGAGGCCATCTTTTAGATGAAATAATAAACCATGTTAGAAACATGAAAGTACAAAAATAATAGGCACAAAGAGACCATCTGGTACACTAACCCAGCATTATACAATTATTAAACCATCAGTATTGTAAAGAACCAACTCTTTATATCATTATTGGCAAAGGATAATCGTTTTTATGCTGATCAATGAGAGAATGTTTTCAATATTGCTGCTTTCCATATTCATTATTTACCACATACAATGAAATAAGTTCTTTATCTAATAACTAACGCAGTCTGAGGATGCGCAAGGGACAGCCTGCAAGTGTCACCACACTTTCTGGTGCCAACATAGCATGCCCACAATGTTCAACAAAACAACGGCAACAAACTAACAATAGCAAAACCACCACCTGCCCACTCACACACATAGTCAGTCCTCCAATGCGAGCACAGGCCTCTCGGTAACCATCAGTCACACATCGGTCTTTCTCCAGTGCTTCAATTAAGCATTTTTTAGGTTGGCATCTTCAGCTCAGCCAAGGTCAGTGCAACACTCGTTCTTTTTTGTAATTTTTTTTATTGAAGTTCATCATCAAACAAACATATACAAAAGATGTATTTCAGACATTGTACATATATATCATAAATCTCCACAAAGTATTTATCTGAGGTATACACTTATAGAAAAGAGTGGAAAGAAAAAACAAGCAAAAGGAAAGAACTATGTACAAGTAGGGAGTGATCATTTTTTTTACAACAGATTCATTGATTTGTGAGAATAAAATCAGGCCTATGAGGCATTATGTAGTTAAACCATTTTTCCCAGTATGAATCAAATTGTTCCAGCTTATGATTAACAGATGCTGTTATCTTCTCCATTTTGTAAATGTCCATTGTAATCTCCATCCATGTATTTAAAGTTGGGCTGAAGGTTTGTAGAAACTCTAAGCTCACCACTGCTTCAAAGAAGGAACTTTAACATCTAACCACAAGACCATAAATCATAAGAGCAGAAAAAGGCCATACACCCCATCACCTCTACCATTCAATCATGGCTGATTTGCTTTCCCTCTCAACCTCATTTTCCTGCCTTCTATGCATAACCTTTGATGCCCTGACTAATCAAGGACCTATCAACCTCCACTTTAAATATACCCAATCATTTGGCTTCCACGGCCATCTGTGACAATGAATTGGCTAATAAAGTTCCCATTTACCTCTGGTCTTCAGGGAAGTCCTTCCTATTCTGAGGCTGTGCCCTTTGGTCCATGACTTTACCACTATTAGCAATATATTCTCCATATCCACTTTATCAAGGCCTTTTGATGTCCAATACCTGTCAATGAGAGACACCTCATTCTTCTAAACTCCAATAAGCACAGGCCCAGAGACATCAAAGCTCCTCTTACATTAACCCTTTCATTTCTGGGATCATTCTGGTAAACTCCTCTGGACTCTCTCCCATGGCAGTACATCCTTTCTTGGATATGGAGTGCAAAACTGCTTACAATACCCCTAATGTGATCAACCAATGCCTTATAAAACCTCAGCATTGCATCCTTGGTTTCATATTCTAGTCCTCTTGAAATGAATGCTAACGTTGCAGTTCCTTCCTTAGCACTGATTCAACCTGTAGATAACCTTTAGGGAATCCTGCACCAGGATTCTCAAGTCCTTTTGCACTTCTGATTTCTTAATTTGCTCCCCGTTTAGAAAACGGTCTCATCTTTATTCTTTCTACCAAAGTGCATCACCATACACTTCTGTATGCTGTATTCCATCTGCCATTTCTTTGCCCATTCTCCTTATCTATCCAAATCCTTCTGCAGATTTCCTCCTTCCTCAACACAGCCTGCCCCTCCACCTATATTTGTATAATTTGCTAACCTAGCCTAAACAATGTGTAACCCATGTGCATGTGTCTTAAGCTTCTGAAATGCATAATAAGAACACAAACCAGTCCTCTACTTATTCAATCAAATCACCTCAAACCTTTATACCCATGATATATCTGTGTGGCTAGGCATAGCTCAAATACCATCTATAAATTTGCTGAAGATACAACCATTGTTGGTAGAATCTCAGGTGGCGACAAGAGGGTGTACAGGAGTGAGATATGCCAACTAGTGGAGTGGAGCCACAGCAACAACCTGGCACTCAACGTCAGTAAGATGAAACAGCTGATTGTGGACATCAGGAAGGGTAAGATGAAGGAACACGTACCAATCCTCATAGAGGGATCAGAAGTGGAGAGAGTGAGCAGCTTCAAGTTTCTGGGTGTCAAGATCTCTGAGGATCTAACCTGGTCCCAACATATTGATGTAGATATAAAGAAGGCAAGACAGCGGCTACGCTTTATTAGGAGTTTGAAGAGATTTGGCATGTCAACAAATACACTCAAAAACTTCTATAGATGTACCGTGGAGAGCATTCTGACAGACTGCATCACTGTCTGGAATGGGGGTGGGGGGCTACTGCACAGGACCGAAAGAAGCTGCAGAAGGTTGTAAATCTAGTCAGCTCCATCTTGGGTACTAGCCTACAAAGTACCCAGGATATCGTTAGGGAGCAGTGTCTCAGAAAGGCAGCGTCCATTATTAAGGACCTCCAGCCTTTTTCTCACAGTTACCATCAGGTAGGAGATACAGAAGCCTGAAGGCACACACTCAGTGATTCAGGAACAGCTTCTTCCCCTCTGCCATCCGATTCCTAAATGGACATTGAAGCTTTGGACACTAACTGCCTTTTTAAAAAATATACAGTATTTCTGTTTTTGCACTTTTTAAAAATCTAATTGATTTACTTGCTTATTTATTATTATTAATTTTTTATTTTATTATTTTTTTCTCTGCTAGATTATGTATTGCTTTGAACTGCTGTTGCTAAGTTAACAAATTTCACGTCACATGCCGGTGATAATAAACCTGATTCTGATTCTGAAATAAACAGAAGCTTGCTTGAGTAACAAAGCATTTTTATTCCTGCTGCTGACCAGATGGGGCTCTATGCACCAACATAAAAGAATTGCGCAATGCTGTTTGAGAGAAGGGAAATAGTAGAGCCAGCTATTTGGCGGAGAAAAAAGACTGCTGGGGAACATTACATGCAAAACACTGGAGGAGCTCAGCAGGTCAGGCAGCACCTATGGAATTGAATAGTCTATGTTTCAGGACTCTTCTTCAGGACTGAAAAGGAAGGGGAAAGAGGCCAGGATAAAAAGGAGGAAGGGAGGGGAAGGAGCCTAGCTAGAAGGTACTAGATGAAACCAAGTGGGCGGAAAAGATAAAGGGCTGGAGAAAAAAGGAATCTGATAGGAGAGGAGAGTGGATTATAAGAGAAAGGGAGTTAGGAGAGGGATGTGATAGGCAGGTGAGCAGAGGTAAAAGGTCACAGTGGGGAATAGAAGACAAGGAGAAGCGGAGGGAAAACTGTTTACGGAAGGAGCAATCAATATTCATATCATCAGTTTGAAGACTACCCAGACTGAATATAAGGTGTTGCTTCTCCACCTTGAGAGTGGCCTCATTGTAATACAAGAGGAGGCCATGGACAGGCTTGTTGGAATGGGAATGGGAATCAGAATAAAAATGTTTCAGCACTGGGTAGTTTTGCTTTTGGTGTATGGAGTGCAGATGCTCAATGAAGCGGTCCCCCAATTTACAATGAGTCTCACCAATATAGAGGAGGCCACATTGGGAGCACCAGACACAATAGACAACCCCAGCAGATTCACAGGTGAAGTGTTTTCTCTCCTGGAAGGACTGTTTGGAGCCTGAAATGAAGGTGAGGGAGGATTTATATGGGCAGGTGTAGCACTTTGACCACTTGCGGGGAGGTAGATTACTGGGGAGGAATGAATGGTCAAGGGAATCACAGGAGAGATCCCTGTGGAAGGCGGAGGGGGTGGGGAGGTAAAGATATGTTTAGGATCCGTTTGAAGATGGTACAAGTCGCAGAGGGTGGTGTGTTGGATGCGGAGGTTCATGGGGTGAAAGAGAAGTACAAGAGGAACTCTGTCACTGTTAAGGCAGCAGAAAGATGGGGTGAGTGCAGATAATCGGGAAATGAAGGGGAGCATCAATAGTGGAGGAGAGAAAACCCCTTTCTTTGAAGGACAAGGACATTCTGGAAAAGAAAGCTGGATCCTGGGAACAGGTGCGGCAGAGGCAAAGTAACAGAGAAAAGGGAAGAGCATTATTACTTCCTCAGTTCTTCCACCTCCCCTGCATCTGTTCCCAGGAAGTGGCTTTCCTTTCCAAGTCATCAGAGGTCTCCTCCTTTTTCAAAGAACAGGCCTTCCCTCCCTCTACTATTGATGTAGAGTTTCTCTTGTCCTTACCTACCACCCCATGAGCCTCTGCATCCAACACATCATCCTCCACAACTTCCACCATCTCCAAAGGGATCCCACCACAAATAGATCTTTTCCTCCCCATGCTTTCCATTGGGATCACTCTCTCCACAATTCCCTTGTCCATTCATTTCTCCGTACTAATCTCCCTGCCAGCATATTCCTGCAAGTGCCTATGTTCTACACCTCTCCTCCCTTACCTCCATTCAGGGCCGCAAATAGTCCTTCCGGGTGAAGAAACACTTCACCTGTGAATCTGCTGGGGTTGTGTATTTGTGTCTGGTGTTCCTGCTGCAGTCTCCTCTACATTGGTGAGACCCATCGTAAACTGTGAGACTGTTTTGTTGAGCACCTCTGCTCCATCCACCATAAGTGGAACTTCCTGATGGGCAAACATTTTAATTCTGATTCCCACTCCCATTCTGATGTGTCGATCCACGGCTTCCTCCTGTGCCAAGATGAGGCCACCCTCAGGGTGGAGGAGCAAGACCTTATATTCCATCTGGCAACCTGATGGCATGATTATCGATTTTTCCTTTTGTAAAAAAAAATTCTCTCCCTCATCCTCTCGCCTTCTATTCCCCACTCTGGCCTTTTATCTCTTCTTTCCTGCCTATCACTTTACCTCTGGGTCCCCTTCTCTCCTATCAGATTACTTCTTCTCCAGCCATTTACTTTTCCTACACACCTGGTTTCACCTATCAACTTACAGCTATCCTCCTTCTCCACCCTCCCCCCCCCCCCACCTTTTATCCTGGTGTCTTTCCCCTTCCTTTTAAGTCCTGAAGAAAGGTCTCAGCTCAAAACATCAAATCTTTACTTACTAATCTATCGGAGTTTTTCGAGGATGTAACCAGGAAGTTAGACAACGGAGATCCAGTGGATGTAATGTACCTCGATTTTCAGAAGGCATTTGATAAGGTCCCACATAGGAGATTGGTGGGTAAAATCAGAGCTCATGGCATTGGGGGGAAGATATTGACATGGATAGAAAACTGGTTGGCAGATAGAAAGCAAAGGGTAACGGTGAATGGGTGTTTCTCAGAATGGCAGGTGGTGACTAGTGGGGTGCCACAGGGCTCGGTATTGGGACCACAGCTGTTTACGATTTACATCAACGATTTAGAAGAAGGCATTGAGAATAACATCAGCAAGTTTGCTGATGATACTAAGCTGGGTGGCAGTGTGACATGTGATGAGGATGTCAGGAGAATTCAGGGTGACTTGGATAGGCTGAGTGAGTGGGCAGATACTTGGCAGATGACGTTTAATGTGAATAAGTGTGAGGTTATCCACTTTGGGAGTAAGAACAGGAAGGCAGTTTATTATCTGAACGGTGTAGAGTTAGGTAAGGGAGAAATACAAAGAGATCTAGGAGCCCTTGTTCATCAGTCACTGAAGGTGAATGAGCAAGTGCAGCAGGCAGTGAAGAAGGCTAATGTCGGCCTTTAGTGAATGTCGGCCTTTATTACAAAGGGAATTGAGTACAAGAGCAAGGAAATCCTTTTGCATTTGTACAGGGCCCTGGTGAGACCACACCTGGAGTATTGTGTACAGTTTTGGTCTCCAGGGTTAAGGAAGGACATCCTGGCTATAGAGGAAGTGCAGCGTAGATTCACGAGGTTAATTCCCGGGATGTCTGGACTGTCTTACGCAGAGAAGTTAGAGAGACTGGGCTTATACACACTGGAATTAAGGAGATTGAGAGGGGATCTGATTGCAACATATAAGATTATTAAGGGATTGGACAAGATAGAGGCAGGAAATATGTTCCAGATGCTGGGAGAGTCCAGTACCAGAGGGCATGGTTTGAGAATAAGGGGTAGGTCATTTAGGACAGAGTTAAGGAAAAACTTCTTCTCCCAGAGAGTTGTGGGGGTCTGGAATGCACTGCCTCGAAAGGCAGTGGAGGCCAATTCTCTAGATGCTTTCAAGAAGGAGCTAGATAGGTATCTTATGGATAGGGGAATCAAGGGATATGGGGACAAGGCAGGAACCGGGTATTGATGGTAGATGATCAGCCATGATCTCAGAATGGCGGTGCAGGCTCGAAGGGCCGAATGGTCTACTTCTGCACCTATTGTCTATTGTCTATTTATTTATCTTCATAGATACTGCCTGACCCGCTGAGTTCCTCCAGCATTTTAGGTGTGTTGCTTTGGATTTCCAGCATTTGCAGACTTTCATGTATTTATGATTTGCTGGGAAGCATTTCTTGAGAGAGGGAAGACAACTCATCTGATGAAGGGGATGTTAAGGACATGTGGATAGACTCTATTTGAGTGCAGGAGCAGTGTAGAGGCATCATTTTATTATACTTAAATTGGTGAAAAATGAAAATTTCATTGATTAAAGAAAGGATATTATGAACTGGGTTCATTATTACCAAGTATTTTACCATTACAAAGACCAGATTAATTTTAAATTCAAAATTTGTTTGAGTACTTCTCTGTAATTTTCAAAAACCAGTCACTTGCACTTTATAGTTGCTCAGTGAAAGATTTTATTCTATATCTCATAAAGCCAGGTTGCATAACTAATCTGGATTCTATTCAAATCTTCTATTGAATAGAGATATCTACAAAAAGGACAACCATGCCTGCCTCATAGAGTAGGGAACATTATTCCCAGGAGACAATTATGGCTTCACTTCAAACTGAAAAATGTGAAAGTAATCAACATCAAAGAAAATACAGAAGAATCAATTGGAGGCCTCTACTAGAAAAATGAAAACAATGTAGGTATTCCTTGACAAAAATTGCAAGAATAGAACCCTTTGAATCAGCCTTCCCGCTCTATCAAATGGTAATGCTGTTGTATTTTCTAACATTTCATGACCCTTTTTGGCTGTGTGTACTTCATGGATGTAATGCAATTTGGCTTCATATCTACAGCACATTATTTGCAAAGTGAGCATAAGTGCTATTAAAGACTAATACTAGCACCTGAACTTCACAACGACAGCGATAACTGCAGGCTATTATCTAGTGGTTTAGCCAGTTGACAAATAACGAATTACATTGACGATGTTAGAGCACCCCTGTTCAGAGAAAATTGCTGATCAAATTATTCTCAAAATGGACTTGATGGGCTGAATAGCCACAATAACCATACAGGGGGAAATTAGAAAGGAATTTGAAAGGATGAAGATATTAGAACCCCCAGAGACAGCTGGAAAGCCCTTAACTAAACTCTTCTGGTGAAAGGACCTATAGATAAGACTTCGACTTGAGTAGTGAAGAATGTAGGGATCATTTTATTTTACTTTCACTGATGATAAAAACTGAACCAAGGTAGATTTTGTACTAAAACGCACTCAGTTCTGGAACATCTGGACAATGAAGATGCATGCATCAGGATTTTCTTCATTGACTATAGCTCAACATTTAACATTCTAATTTTTACTTATTTACTGTCCATTACACTGCTAGCATTCAGGGCAAAAATAAAGGTCCTCCTTCTCTGTCTGTCCTTGGCCATCTTCTCTATTGTGCCCCAAATATGGTTCAGGGTAATGTCCCAGGTGGAGACCCAGGAATACCACTGCACACAGATGTAGGAGAATTCTTCATAGCTGTTTCTGTAACAGTTTTGTTTGACTAGACAGAGATGTCAGCCCTTACCTGAAACACCGAATCTGGAGGACCGGCGGAGCACTCTTAATCTGGCCTCTACTCTTTGACCTGTTTAGCATGGGTGACCCTACCAGGAGCCAAAGCAGACAGCATAACTCTCTGGGTCATTGAGGTACACAAACCCCCAAACCACAACAAGGTTGTGGTCCTCTTGGAGGACATCACCATCCCCTCGAAACTAATTGCTAAGCTCCAGAACCTAGGCTTTGATATCTCACTGTGCAACTGGGTCCTCAATTCCTTGCTCGTAGATCCCAGTCAGTATGGATTTGCAACACCATCTCTTCCACAATCGCCTTCAGCACAGGTGCACCTCAAGGCTGTGTGCTTATCAGTCTGCTCGACTCTCTTTATACTCATGATTGCATGGCTAAGTACAGCTCCAATGCCATATTTAATATTAATGTTCAATAACAGAAAAGTCTACAAAAATGGTGGATCAGCCAAGTCCATCACAGGCAAAGTCTTCCCCACCATTAAACATATCTGCAAGGAGTGCTGCCACAAGAAGCAGCATCCGTTAGGATCCTCACCATGCAGGACATGATTTCTTCTTGTTACTTCCTTTGGGAAGGAGGTCTTAGATCCTTACAGCCTTAGATCCCACGCTACCAGGTTCAGGAACGGTTATTATTTCAACCATTAGGCTCCTGAAGAAAAGGGAAAAACTTTTCTCACCTCAACTTTGATCTGATCTCACAACCTATAGACTCACTTTCAAGGACTCTACGACTCATGTTCTCTGTATTTGCTTACTTCTTGGTCGTTTGTCAGTCTTTGTACTGTATGTAGTTTTTCATTGATTTTATTGTATTTCTTTGTTTGACTGTCAATGCCTGCAATAAAATGAATCTTAAGGTAGTGTATGTACTTTGATAATAGTAGTTAATAATCAGGTCAGGTACATAATGGATAAATATGAAAAATATTCTATTCCTCTCAGGAAAAATTCACTTTCCTCTCAGGTATCAGACCACACCTGGGCAGTTCTGCTGCAAGTCATCTGTTTATCTGTAATGTTCCCCCAGGTTTCTCTCTCTGCTAGCTACATGTTTCATGTAGTTCTGCATTTCGTAGCCTTTACATTAATCTGTTCCTGTTTTATTTCTCAAAAAAGTCTCCTCAACTTTTCCATCTGATAACCTCATCAGCAGCTTATTGCCAGAGCAACCCTGGCCTGACCCTACCCCTTTGCCCTATCCATACCTCCTGCAAACTCTCTGCAATATAAGACCACATTGTTTTCTCTCTTTCTCTGTTCTGGCAGTTCGGAAACAGATAGTGATAATTTCAAAACCCCTCGCTCCCAAAAGCAATAAAAAAGAATGTTGCTGGCTTATGCTCAGGGCATTGTCATTCTCTTGAAGTTCAAGATCTAGTTTATTATCATCTGATTCTACATCTATACAACCAAATGAAACAACGTTCTCCCAGATCACAATGCAGTCGCTGTTGTGTCTTCTTTACTAATGAGAAGGTGTTGTGGGTTCAGTTTAGATTGTCTGTTATCTGCACTCCAAGGAACTTTGTGTTCTTCACTCTCTCCATGGCAGAGCCACTGATGTGCAATGCAGAGTGGTCAACCCATGCCTTCCTGAAGCCTACAACCATCTCCTTTGTCCACATTGAGACTCAGTTTGTCATTCTCACACCATTTGATAAGCCTCTGCCTCCTCTCTATGCTGACCCATCAGCTGTTGCTGGTGAGGCTGACAAATGTATCATCAGTGAACTTGATGATTCGGCTTGAGCTGGATCTGGTAACACAGTCATGAGTCAGCAGTGGGCCGAGGACACGGCCCTGGAGGACACCAGTGCTCAGCGTGCTGGAGCTTGAAATGTTGCTGCCAATTTGGACTGACTGGAAGATATCAGTTAAATTGTTCTCTATCATTCTTCAGTGGTTTCCACTGTTTGTACCAGTTACCACACCCTGAACACCTGGTGGTCCACAGTGCACATGGATGGTCAGCTTGGAGCTGACAGATCTGTCCAATTTAGCACAACTGTAGAACCACACAACATTCTTAGTGTGGAAAGGATCTTGATGTGCACAGGGTGGCACAGCTGTCATTATACCAAGGCTGCAATGGGGAGATTTATTTGCAACAAGTTGATTGATGAGGATGAGATCATATAGATCATATAAAGTTACCTTTCCTGTTGATTAGGGCTGTACCTGATGGAAATCCAATCTGCCTCATCCTTCAGTTTGGTCACTGGTGAGATCAGTGATCCATTCTTGTTGATGGGCATTGTAGATCACCACTTAGAATACATACTCTGCCCTTTCTACTCTCAGTGCTTCTTCCAAGTTTTGTTCAACTGTATGAATGTTGATGTATCAGCTGAGGATGGACAATAGCTGTTAATCAGATGCCAAAATATTTTGTGGGATCTGAACTGCCACATCTACTCCTCCCTACTGGTATCCTTTGTGTACCACCATACAATGGCCTTGGCTGGGCCAATCTTCCTGGAGGATGAGAACATAATCAGAAGTTTTCATCCTCTGGTATTCACAGTATCATTCTAAATCAGTGAGTTTCGAGAATAAGCATTAATAGTTTATTAGCTGTTAGGGGAGAGGCAATCATAGTTTCTGAAGAAGTCACTGGGTAACGATAAGAAAAAGCTCATTGCTCCACTCATCAATTTAGTGATGCAATGGGTGATTACAGGCTAAATGCTGTTGAAATTATTTAATATGACAGAGACTGGGAATAAGCAGTGTGGTTAGTCACAGACCGCTAAGAAGCTGCCCATGAAGGATTATTTTGCAGCTGTGAGGCAATGTTATGAGTTTGAATGAGACTGAAATACAGACATAAGTAAAATCTATTGGCCACTTGCACTTTTTTAAAAAATTAAGCAGCTAATAAAAGAAGGCATAATGGATCAAACAATTATCATCCTGTACGTCCTCCTGAGAGCCCATTTCCTCTGGAGTGCAGTATTATTATTGATAATGTTTTCTTTTGCCCATCAATGGACACAAAATGAAAATTTTCCAGTTTGCCTGTTCATATCAATTTTAAGCACAACCGCCTTCAGATGTTAATTTGAGTGATCTGAAGTAAGATCTCAGGCAGTCAGTGAACACACAGAAAGCAAATTCCATTTCATTCAGTCTCATATGTACTCAAAATATGGCAATTGGATAAAAGCTGCATAGCTTCTCCCTTTAGAGTTCTGAGGGCAACTTTTAATTGCAAAATCTGACCTGCATTTCTACTTCCCACTCCACACCCCAGGTTTTGATTACAGTCTCTTGTGCAATGACCTACCTGATTGCTCATATGTCCTTTTCAATTTTTTTTTTCTGTTCTTAGCCAGGGAAAAGGTATAATCTGTCTTCATGGGAACACTGAATTGAGAAAATACCTGATATGGAAGACGAGACAAGTCAAAAGATTCAGGCTAATTATGAATCAAGAATTAAAGATGAAGGACAGTCTAAAGAGACCATCCAACTCGAGGCTGGTGGCCCTGAAGATCATCACTCTTCAACTGCACATCTCAGCACTGATGAAGAGTGAAGGGAATGCTGAGCCTACTGGGCCTGAACACCTCCCTCTGCAACTGGATCCTAGACTTCCTGACTGGGAGATCTCAGTCAGTCCAGATCGGGAGCAGCATCTCCAACACCATCACACTGAGCACGGGGGACCCCCAGGGCTGTGTACTCAGTCCACTGCTGTTCACTTTGCTGACCCATGACTGTGCTGCAACGCACAGCTCAAACCACATCATCAAGTTCGCCGATGACAAGTTTGTGGTAGGTCTCATGAGTAAGAATGATGAGTCAGCTTACAGAGCGGAGGTGCTGTGGTGAACTACATACACCTGTCTGGACATGCCCCCCCTGCTGACTGCTCCTGTGGCTCCTCCCACAGACCTCGGTATAAAGGCGATTGAGGCCTGAGCCCGGCCTCATTCTCCAGGATGTAGTATGGTGGTCAACTACTGCTTGTTCTTTCTTCCAGTCAATAAAAGCCGATATCTCGACTTCACGTCTCAGAGAGAGTTATTGATGGTGCATCAATTTTATTGACTGGAAGTTTTAAAACATGGAAAGCGTTTTACGTACAGAAAGATTGGATTTGGACCCCCAAGACCCTGAAGCAACTCTTGCCTTTGAACACTGGCTTGCATGCTTCCAATCATACTTGGAGGAGGTTAGTGCAACTGAACCCGCTGTTATGCACTGAATTCTCCTCTCGAGGGTCACCCCGAAAGTTTACTCACTTATCAGAGGCCTGCCAACCTACGAAGGGGCACTGGACGCCCTCAAAAGACAGTACCTGTGGCCGGTGAACACCGTCTACGCAAGACATCGCTTAGCTACGCGATGACAGCGGCCTGCAGAGTTGAGCACCCAGTTTCTCCGAGCCCTACAGACACTCGTGCGGACTTGCGATTGCAAAACTCTCACGGCGGAACAGCATGCGGAGCTGCTAGTACGAGCCGCCTTTGTTACAGGAATCAGGTCAGTGTATGTGCGCCAGCGGCTGCTGGAAAATGCCAATCTTACCTTACGCTCGGCGATCGAGACGGCCGACATGCTGGAGGCTGCTCTGCACAACGCTAACACTGTCCAGCCGCGCAATCCCCCGCCGGTTCCATGGATACCTCAGACCCCACTGCCGCCGGTTCCCGCGAGCGAATTCACCAACGCCGCTGCCAGTCGCGATTCCATGAACTCCCCGAACCCGACCACAGCTGCTGCCAGTCGCAAGCCCGCGCAGTGTTACTTCTGCGGACTCGAAAATCACCCCCGAAAACGCTGCCAGGCCCAAGAAGCGACCTGCTCCAGCTGCGGGAAGAAGGGCCATTTTGCCAAGGTCTGTAAGTCTAAACCACGAGCGGGGTCGGGCAGCGCTGCATGTGAGGCATGGGGGCCACCATCTTGCATACCCGGATGGGGGCGGCCATCTTTGTCGGCGCCAACATGCCCCGCCCCCGACCCACCGGTGCTTACCGGGCACCAAGACGGCAGTTCAACTCTGGCCACCATAACCCTTGACCAAAGCGCCCCACACCAGCTTGCAAGGTCAATGATGGACATCCTGGTGGAGGGGCACAGGACTAGCTGCCTGTTTGACGCGGGCAGCATTGAGTTTTATTCACCTGGACACGGTGCAATGCTGCGGACTCGTGACACAGCCGGTAATTCAGAGGGTCACCATGGCTTCTGGGTCGCATTCCACAGACATCCGGGGGGGGGGGGGTTGTGTAGCAACATTGGTGGTGCAGGGAACAGAATATCGGAACTTTGCTCTACTGGTCATGCCTCAACTGTGTGCACCTGTGCTATTGGGGCTGGACTTCCAGAGCCACCTCGAAAGTGTGACTATGGCATATGACGGGCCCCTCCCACCACTCACTGTCAGGAATCTTCAGTTTTGTGGGACCTTGCCATATACCCCGCTACTGACCACACACACACACACCGACCCACACATCCAACCCAGCACCATGCCGACAGCTGCGCCACTGACACCACTTGCAGCCTCTCCACCCTCAAGATCCCTCCCCCACCGCTGTTCGCCAACCTGACCCCCGACTGTAAACCTGTGGCAACTAAAAGCAGGAGGTACAGCGCGGGGGACAGGGCCTTCATTCAGTCAGAGGTGCTGAGGCTGCTCAGGGAGGGGATCATTGAGCCAAGCACAAGCCCTTGGAGGGCCCAGGTGGTTGTTGTTCAGACCGGGCAGAAAAATAGGATGGTCGTGGACTATAGTCAAACCATCAATAGGTTCACGCAGCTTGACGCGTACCTCCTACCCCGCATCTCGGATATGGTCAACCAGATAGCTCAGTACAAGGTGTATTCGACAATAGATCTGAAATCCGCTTATCATCAGCTCCCCATCCGCCCAGAGGACCGCCCCTACACTGCCTTCGTGGCGGGCGGCAGGCTCTATCACTTCCTGTGCGTCCCATTCAGTGTCACAAATGGTGTCTCTGTCTTCCAGAGGGAAATGGACCGGATGGTGGACCAGTGCCAACTGAAGGCCACATTTCCCTATCTGGATAACATCACCATCTGTGGTCATGACTGGCCGGATCACAACGCCAACTTCCAACAATTTTTCCAAGTGGCCAAGTCCCTGAACCTTACTTATAATAGGGACAAGTGTGTGTTCGGAACCACCCGACTCGCTATCCTTGGGTATGTTGTGGAAAACGGGGTCATTGGCCCTGATCCCGACCGTATGCGCCCCCTGTTAGAACTCCCTCTTCCCACCACTCTCAAAGCCCTCAGACGGTGCCTGGGCTTCTTTTCCTATTACGCCCAATGGGTCCCCCATTACGCAGACAAGGCCCGCCCCCTGGTCAAGTCTACCACTTTTCCCCTCTCTGCCGAGGCCCGCGCGGCCTTCAGCTGTATTAAAGGGGACATTGCCAAAGCAACGATGCATGCGGTGGACGAGACCATTCCCTTCCAAGTAGAGAGTGACGCCTCCGACTTCGCGCTTGCTGCTACCCTCAATTAGGCAGGCAGGCCAGTAGCATTCTTTTCTCGTACCCTTCAAGGCTCTGAAATTCGGCACTCTGCGGTGGAGAAAGAAGCCCAGGCCATAGTGGAAGCTATTAGGCACTGGAGGCACTATCTCGCCGGCAAAAGGTTCTCCTTGCTGACCGACCAGCGCTCAGTTGCGTTCATGTTCAGCAACCAACAGCAGGGCAAAATCAAAAATGATAAAATTTTGCGGTGGAGAATAGAACTCTCCACCTACAACTATGATATCCTGTACCGGCCTGGAAGGCTCAATGAGCCCCCTGATGCCCTATCCCGGGGAGCGTGTGCCAGCGCACAGCTCGACCAGCTATACGCCCTCCATGCACATCTTTGCCATCCGGGGGTCACCCGATTTTACAATTTCATGTAAGCCCGGAACCTGCCGTACTCCTTTGAGGAAATCAGGACGATGACCAGGGACTGTCAAGTCTGCGCTGAGTGCAAACTGCACTTCCACCATCCTGAAAAGGCGCAACTTATCAAGGCCACCCGCCCCTTTGAGCGACTGAGTGTTGACTTTAAGGGCCCCCTTCCCTCCACCGAACGCAATGTCTACTTTCTCAATATTATCAACGAACACTCGCGGTTCCCCTTTGCCATCCCCTGCCCCGACACCACTACCACGTCCGTCATAAAAGCCCTGCACCAGCTCTTCACTCTGTTCGGATATCCCTGCTATATCCACAGTGATAGAGGATCCTCCTTTATGAGTGACGAGCTGCGCCAGTACCTACTGGGTAGGGGCATTGCTACTAGTCAGACCACGTTATAATCCCCGGGGAAATGGACAGGTGGAGAGGGAGAATGCCACAGTGTGGAAGGCCACACTTTTAGCCCTTAAGTCAAAAGGGTCGCCGGTCTCTCGATGGCAGGAGGTCCTCCCTGAGGCACTCCACTCCATCCGCTCCCTGTTATGTACGTCCACCAATGCCACCCCTCACGAGCGCCTATTCTCTTTTCCCAGGAAGTCTGCCACTGGGACCACCCTACCAGCTTGGCTGACGTCCCCAGGGCCAGTGCTGCTCCGGAAACATGTGAGGAGCAATAAATACTCCCCGCTGGTCGAGAGGGTTCAACTTGTACATGTTGTACCAGTATGCTTATGTGGTCTTACCTGATGGGCGGGAGGACACGGTCTCTGTCC
This sequence comes from Hemitrygon akajei, assembly GCF_048418815.1. Lineage (NCBI taxonomy): Eukaryota > Metazoa > Chordata > Chondrichthyes > Myliobatiformes > Dasyatidae > Hemitrygon > Hemitrygon akajei. Next base: position 38,450,057 of record NC_133128.1, read on the forward strand.
GCGACCTGGCGCCCGCAGGAGCAGCAGACCACTACCCCGAACACTCTACGGTAACTATGAACCCTGTACCCAAGGTGACACCGCACACACCAAGCCCTACACAGACTCCTCACGACACTTCCATACCAGGCGTCTCGTACGCGTATATTCCAGGCGCCTCGCACACGCGTGAGGGATCACTGACGCCTAGTGGGCTGACACCTCCAGTCAGGCCGGAACCAGCACAACCACCGTCTCCGGTGCAAGCACCACCGGCACCTGTGCAATCACCACCACCGGCACCTGTGCAATCACCACCACCAGCACCTGTGCAATCACCACCAGCACCTGTACAATCACCACCGGCACCTGTGCAATCACCACCACCAGCACCTGTGCAATCACAGCCAGCACCTGTACAATCACCACCACCAGCACCTGTGCAATCACAGCCGGCACCTGTGCAATCACCACCACCAGCACCTGTGCAATCACCACCACCTGTGCAATCACCACCACCGGCACCTGTGCAATCACCACCACCAGCACCTGTGCAATCACCACCATCGGCATCTGTGCAATCACCACCACCTGTGCAATCACCACCACCGGCACCTGTGCAATCACAGCCGGTGCTACGTAGATCGCAGCGACAGATTCGACCACCTGATAGACTTAACCTGTAAATATACTTGTAAGAAACTTCGCCCCATGGGGACTCTCTTTTAAAACAAAGGGGGGGTGAATGTGGTGAACTACATATACCTGTCTGGACACGCCCCCCCCCCCCCCCCTGCTGACTGCTCCTGTGGCTCCTCCCACAGACCCCGGTATAAAGGCGATAGAGGCCTGAGCCCGGCCTCATTCTCCAGGATGTAGTATGGAGATCAACTACTGCTTGTTCTTTCTTCCAGTCAATAAAAGCCGATATCTCGACTTCACGTCTCAGAGAGAGTTATTGATGGTGCATCAGGTGTAGCGGCTAACAGACTGGTGCAGAGCCATCAACCAGTCTCTGAATATGAACAAAACAAAAGAGATGGTTGTTGAATTCAGGAAGGCACGGAGCGACCACTCCCCGCTGAACATCGACGGCTTCTCGGTAGAGATCGTTAAGAGCACCAAATTTCTTGGTGTTCACCTGGCGGAGAATCTCAGCTGGTCCCTCAACACCAGCTCCATAGAAAAGTGTCTCTACTTTCTGTGAAGGCTGAGGAAAGACCATCTCCCAGCCCTCCATCCTCATCACATTCTACAGGGGTTTAATTGCGAGTATCCTGAGCAGCTGCATCACTGCCTGGTTCGGAAATTGCACCATCTCGGATCGCAAGACCCTGCAGCGGATAGTGAGGTCAGCTGAGAAGATCATCGGGGTCTCTCTTCCTGCCATTATGAACATTTACACTACACATTATGAAGGAAACAGCATTATGAAGGACCCCACACACCCCTCATACAATCTCTTCTCCCTCCTGCCGTCTGGGAAAAGGCTCTGAAGCATTTGGGCTCTCACAACCAGACAATGCAACAGTTTCTTCCCCCAAGCCATCAGTCTCCTCAATACCCAGAGCCTGGACTGCCACCAACTTACTGCCCTGTATTGTGCCTATTGTCTTGTTTATTATTTATTGTAATGCCTGCACTATTTTGTGCACTTTATGCAGTCCTGGGTAGGTCTGTAGTCTAGTGTAGTTTTTTTTTTTTCTGTGTTGTTTTTATGTAGTTCAGTGTAGTTTTTGTACTATTTCATGTAGCACCATGGTCCTGAAAAACATTGTCTCGTTTTTACTGTGTACTGTACCAGCAGTTATGGTTGAAATGACAATAAAAAGTGATTTGACTTGACTTGACTTGACTTTCAGACCACCCCCCACTTATCATCAGGGTGAAAAAAAAAATTTCCACATATGTCTCAATACCAGCAATTACTTTAAATTTGTGTCCCAGTTTTTGAATGCTGATGAAGAAATTGGTATTCATCATTTTATTTATCTCCATTCCTCATAATTTTACGGAACTCAAATAAGTCATTTCCCAATGTCCTCTACTTCAAAGAAAATAACTCTGTCCTGTCCCATCTTTACACACAGCGAATGTTTCCCACTCCAGTCAACTTCCTTGCAAATCTTTTCAATTTCTCAACTGTTACCTGTTCATTCATGTAAGCTGATGACTAGAATTTCACCAACCTGATCTGTATTTCTGCTTACCCTTCAGAACTTCATTTGTAGATTCACCCTGATAAAGTCAACTTCTTGTCTTCCACTCTTAGTGTGTGGCCCTTCTGCCCTTCTGTGTACCTATTCTACCCTATTCCTCAAAGAAATCCCTGGTTTTCCACAAATAAATTTAGTTCATCAATGTATCAATTTGAAATCAATCACAATGTAATGCTTGTAAACTTTGGCTTTTTTTAAAAACAATGTGAATGTGAGAAAAGGATCTGGTGCTTTCCCGGTGTATATGACAAATAAATTCTTCTCACTCTTCCAGCTGGGTGCTGGTATTGATTTTAACCAAGTTTTGATGACTAACTGTGCCACTTTGAGATGGCAGAGTTTGTTATCAAAACAGCAATTAAAATCAATACCTGTGTGGTGAACTACATTTACCTGTTTGGACATGCCCCTCTGCTGACTGCTCCTGTGGCTCCTTCCACAGACCCCTGTATAAAGGAGGTTGGAGGCACTGCTCCCCCCTCAGTCTCCAGGATGTTGTGTGGTGGTCTCTTGCATCTAATAAAAGCCTATCGTTCGCCTCCCATCTCCGAGAGTTATTGATGGTGCATCAACCTGTACCCAGCAGGAAGCCCAAGAAGAGTTTAATGTGAACTCATGTACATTTTCAAACAAATTCAGATTGAACTTGTTCAGAAGTTGTTCCAAATCCTTTCAATGAAGAAAACATTAATCAAAAATCTCACACAACATTACCTACATTTTAGTCTGTACTCCCTCCCATGCATTTTTGCCAACCTCCACCATTTGATTCTGACTGATTTATTTTTCCTCTCAACCCTGTTTTCCTGTTTCCTACATAATAGGAACTCACACGAAGAACCAGTAAACACTGATTGTGCGCTATACCTTTGCGGCTGAATAAGTAATGAGGCAGCAGTTAAGAGCTACACGTATATTCTGGAGCTTCTTTTCCCCTTTGGGATTTCAGATGAAGTTGACATCTTTCTCTCTGACAGCACTTGTTCTTGGATATATCCAGCACAATCATTATACTTAATTGTCCTGGATTGTTATCTCATTTAACAGCAGTGTAAAGTGTTTTTTAAAGTCTGGCAGGAAAATTTGTGACCTTAGAAATTAGTGTTTGAGCCTTGTTCAAAGGATTATGCAGCTTCATCCTTTGTGATTTATCAGCCCCTTAAACCAGTGAAGTATCCTAGTGAGGTTTTTGCTTCCCCATTTATTTTGTTTGAAGATAGAAAGAAGCCCACAAGTTTTAAGTATATTTAAGCTAATGTTTATTCATCAATAACATAACTAGAATATATTAATACTGACATACTTTTTGGTCAAGTAAATCGATTAGATATTTTGCTATCAGTCTTTGCAGTGTTCCAACAAGAAGAATTCATTGTTTGAACTGATTCTGTGCATAATAAAATATTTCAAGCACAAAAGTATTACTGTGCCTTAACAAAGGGGAACTCAGATGAAGTATTGGGAGTGCCTTTCACTCTCATTTCTGTGATAGTAATTTCTTCTGATAAATTTCAATAACATTCACGCAAAGCTGTCCAGAAGTCAATGCCGGGTTGATGGATATTAAGCAGGGCATTCATTGAAAGGAGTAATTTCATTATCATATTTCAAAGGAGAAGATGCTTGTGTTATTTAATCGCCACAATTAAATTATTGTGTAGACGTTCAAAAAATACAATTTCAAAACATAGGTTTATATCAATTACATGCCTAAGAACAATGACCTTTAAGACAACTTGTACTTACAGTAATAACAAAAAACTGGCTTGTGAAGAAGTTGATGCAATAAGAATGACTGCATTGTTTCTCCTGCATTAAAAGCCGTAGCCTGATATTATGCCCAGTGCAGCCTGAAACATCTTTTCATAGATTGAATGACTAATATAGCTGTCATTCTCATAAATTCACAATTTAATAGTAACACAAATGTAACCATCTGTTGGATTAGTTTTCCTTCAATTTCAAACTAGAGTAGAAAACGCTAAAAATGCAGAGCATTCCCAACACTATCTAACAGGATGGAAGGTAATGCTTCATCTGGTAATGTGCTGCAAGGCACTCTTTAGCATGTCATCCTGCATTCTCTCCCAGCTATCAATAGATATTCTACTTTAGATACGATCCTTTCAGAGTTTTAGCTTTGCTTTCCCTTTTTAATTGGAACAATTTAAAACATCTATCAGCAGGGTGTTATGGTAATGGTATCATCAACCTGGTAACTGTTCCCAGTCATAAATTAGTTTGTGTGCATTCCATTCTGTTCACATTGTATTTAAGTCCACAGAATTAAACCTAAATTATGCAGCAGTGCTTCTGCAGAGTTGCAGATGGAAATGGATAACCTCTAAGGCAGTGCTAGTAATTTATGCTCATGGTTCCCAAAACAAAACAGTTTATTTTGTCATTTATTTAACCATAGCAGCCATTTTCAATTAAACATTGCAGAAGGTTATTTAATATTGTAAGAAATGTAAATCAAATGAGAAAGGGGGCAAGGAATGACAGATGCAATTTAACTCAGACAACTGCTGCGTTTTGGGAAGTTAAACCAAGGCAGGGCTTACCCAGCAAATGGAAGGGCCCTGGAGACTGTAGGAGTACAAGTACGCAGTTTCCTGAAAGTGGAGACACAGGTAAACAGGATGGTTAAAAAAGAGGCATTTGCCATGCTTGCCTACGTTAGTGAGGGAATTGAGTATAAGAGATGAGATATCACATTAAACTGTACAAGATGTTGAGTTTTGTATGCAGCCTTAGGTGCCTAGGTGACTTCATTACACTGGAAAAATGTGCAGAAAAGATTCACAAGAATGTTACCAGGACTAAAAGGTTTGAGTTACAAAAAGAGCATAGAAGGATGAGGGGTGATCTCAGAGAGGTATATTAAGTTTTGAGGGGCAAAGATAAGCTGACTAGTCAGACTCTGAATAGGTCTATCATGAGAGAGGAAATTTTAACAGGAACCTGAGGGGCAAGTCTTTCCACACAGAGGGATGGCGGGTATTTGGAATGAGTGCCTGAAGCACTTAAAAGAACAGGTACATGGATTAAAAAAAAAATTAGAGAGTTAAGGACCAAATTCAAAGAAATGGGACCAGCTCAGGTGGACGCTTGGTTGAAATGGAGAGGTTTGTGCTGAAGAGCCTGTTTCTGGTTCAATGGCTCATCAACATCCTCCATATTATTCTCAGGTATTGGCATGAATTATGCTGTAAGTATAACCTCACCTATTGTTTATCTGCAAATCAAACTGAAATATCTGATAACATAGATGCAAATCCTGAAAATGCTTCTATATAAGATTTGCTGTAAACACCATCCCATCATCTGTTTCATCATCTAAATGCACTGAACAATGTGAGCTCAGATATAGATTAAACTCTACCAACAAGATTAGAACTTGTCCTTTTCAGCCTAAATATCTAATTACATTTTGTATTTTTTCAATCTTTCTCCAAATCTGATTTTCATTCCCTTCTCTTTAATCCACTTTATATAATCAATCTAACAATGAATTCATTAGCTCCAGATCAAACTTCGTGCTGTACATTAATTTAAATAGAAAAGTACTCTGTCCAGGACTTTCAAACCCCCACATGAACATAACAATTGACGTTCTGTCCTCTAAACCTTAATCTGATTGGTTAAGGGCACAAAATGTCAATTGTCCTGATCATATATATTCTAGTAGTCTCACAGATGCTATTGTCCTACTTACGTATATACTTGGCATAGAAGTTGTCATTCAAGTTTACGGACATGTAAGAGTGGAATGAATGCTTGAGCAATTATGCATGGAAGTACAGGCAGAAGTTGGGTGAGGGTGAGGGGTGGAAGATGCTTAACTTTTGCATTTGCCATCTAACAAACCAAAGTAACCTGTGTTAGAGAAAAATCACTATGGAGATATCAGAGAAAGTAGGTCAGTCAGGGCTCCCAGTCAGGAAATTGACTTGTCAGTAAAATCACGGAGAGATGGGGAAGGTAGAATGAGTCATTGAGTCAGGCACGGTTTCAGGAGACTGTTTTGGCATCAGAGGCTTCAAGGGGTGAAGGTATCAGGGTTCACACGTGCAGCTGTGTTGGGGAGGCTCCTAATATATATGAATCAGAATCACAATCAAGTTTAATATCGCTGGCATATTTCATAAAATTTGTTGTTGACAATGATCATTGATGTCTGTATGTGATACAGTTGGAGGGAGATGGGATTTGTAAACACCTTCAATAACATTGATCACACTTAAGAGGTCATTAAATGTCCTCCCAGTGAACCATCTGCCAAGAGGTCTTCCTAAGTTCCTGTTGTCTGTGGATGGTTTTCATTCTCTCCATTTCATCTGTCAAGACCTACTGTAAATTGAAAAAGGATCAGTCATAACCTGCTGCAAGCTCTAATGATCGGTGCAAGTGATTTCCACCACCTAGGACAGCCACAAAATGCCTGATTTTGGAGAAGTACAGCGACGACATTGATCAGCTAACCATTTTTGAAACTAATCCTGCAGGTGTGCAATAAGACAGTTGCAACCCAATCAGCCGTGGTTGGCCACTGAAATCATATAATGACACCACAGAATGAATTCTGTACAGCTTGTACCAGGGTAAATAGGTTACTCATTCATTGTGATCTCCATTCCAGCACTATCATAATTAATCATATTACTTCTAAATCACCAAAATAAGTTGCCTGACCTATTGTTACTGAGCTTATCCCTTTATTATTTTAGAATATGGGCTTCCTGCTATTTATTCTTCCATTTCTAAGCAATATTGGAACCCTATCCAAAGACTTTGCTGTCCCCAATTTATTTCCCATGGGAATCTAGAATACATCATCCACATCTTGTGATTTTTCTATTTTGAGCACCAAACCAGCCTTTTTGTGCATCTTCTTTATCCACTATTCCTTATTGTCATTTACTAGCATCCACCTCATCTTTGAGTGGACAAATGTGAGATATTTATGTAATAACAGAAACATGCCTTTGTCAAGAGTTTTCCTTTTTGACCACTAATTGGTTCCACCATTCTATTCTTTTACTATTTAAAAGTTCAAATAAAAATTTACTTTCTTTTTTGCCACTCATTTACCTTTTCAACTGTCTCTGATTGTCTCTTATTCCTTTTCTTCCTCTGTACTGACCTTTATCAAAAAAAACCTCCTGTTGTCTCGCTTTACTCTCTACACATTTACCCTTCCATGAGCTATTAGATGTTGCTCATTCTCTGCCTTTCTCCTAACCCAATTCACTCTTTGAAGACCTTCTACTGTTCATTTACTACTAAATCCCTACCTTTTGCACCACTGATTGTCACAACCACAGATTCGGCAGCGCAGTAGATACGACAATGGCGGTTGTGAATATGCTCATGTCAGCTAATTATTATTTAATTGTGATAGTATTTAACTCCATATTTGTCGTTGTAGTGCTTGTTGAGACTTGGATAGAGCACAGCAATGCTTCACTGCCTGTTTGTATTCAGCCTTCCCTGAGAAATTGGACTGTCAAGTCAACTGACTCTGAAGACTAGTGGTATGCTTTTAATATTTACATGTTCTTTTCAGTCGCAGTGTAGACTTCATTTTCCATTTGAGAGTTTTAGTTAACAGCCCTGTTTGGCCTAGCATTTATTGTTTTATTTTACCTTTAACGCTATTCGCATTAAAGCTTGTGAACTATCAACCCGCTTCAGTGTCTCTCACTCTGCACTTGGACCATATCCGAATCTGGTGACATTGATATAATCATTTATAATTTTCATCATCAGAACTGATTACAATTATATAACTATCAGAACTATCAACTATTGAGTTATAGTCTCCATGCCTCCAGGATTGAAGATCATTTCAGCCATAGCCTTCATCATTTGATATGGTAATGTTGTTAATAGCAAGTGGTCACAAGCACTGAAATAAACATAACTTCCCCACCATATTGTCACTTAAATGTAATTTTCTATTTGTTGACTTACAAATTCTTCCTCATCATTCAGCGTCCCATTGTAATATCACAATCCCACATCTTTCTGACCGCTCTTCACATGTGAGCTTTGATGTGAAGGACATTCAATTTCAGGGCCTTCTTTCCTGTAGTTTTAGCACCTGAGAGGGATCAGCTAACTCTGCAAAGAGCAAGTATCAAATCTGGCCTGTACATGACAGGACCACACCTGCTGGCCTATTTATTCACAATGCAATTGAGAAAGCTCAGAATACACAATCTCAATTAAATGAACATATCCTTTAAGATCTCAGAGTTCTAGCCTCCATTTAAAAGAAGTTGAAGCCAGTTGGCTTCTGTGTATGCCAGCAACGTCCAGCTCCAGGAATAACAACAGCATGTGAACAGAATTCATTGCAAAGAAAGATCCATTGTAAGAATTCTAATTGAAAAGTCATTTGGGAGTGCAATTACATCATGCTACATGAAAAAATATCACATCCTTTGTGTTTAACCACCCCTGGATAAACATTTTTATTACAGAAACAGAACAGCAGCTGAGTCACTTCAGGTCTAATTTTCTGTTGCTGATTTTAACCCATGCTGCCTGGTGTTGATGGACTGGATGAATGAGATAAAGCTAAGTAAGAGACTTCCCATACACTTTATGATGCATTTGCTCTGGCCAGCCATTTTAGCTGGCATAGTGATCTGCTGCAGGAAAATAGAGGCCTCGTTAATACTTAAAATTCATAGAAATATCTGATGTGATTTTAATCGTCAATGGTGGAAGTGATAGCTAGATTTATAGAAGCACAGAGACAGAGAGAGATACAGGATGTAAGCATACCCTTCAGCCCATCAAATCTGCACCAGCTATCAATAATCCAAATGCACAAACCCTACATCAATCCCATTTCAATTCTCCTATATTCTCATCAACTTCCCCATATTCTACCAGAACTCTGTAGCCATCAATGTTTATAGATACTCCAATACAATTCCATTGATATTGCTAACTTTGGCAGTAATGTGTTGCATCATGTTCTCAGAGTGACCAAGCGTCTTAAAATGTTACTGTATTTATAAGGTCTCCTCAGGGCCAGCAAGAGCAGGAACATTGATTCCAGCCAGATGAGAAACCCTTGTGGTGCTCTGTTCCAGATTGTACTCCTCATCTGACAATATATTTATTCACTTCATTCCTGTATTCAAAGTCAAAGACACAAGAGATGCTGCAGATGCTGAAAATCCAAAGTAACACATGCTAAATCCTGGAGGAACTCAGCAGGTCTTGCAGTATCTATGGAAAGAATTAGAGCCGATGTTTCAGGTCAAGACTGATAGAAAATCTTGCCCTGAAACGTTGACTCTTTATTCTCTTCCATAAACGCTGACTGACTTGCTGAGTTCCTCCAGAAATTTGTATGTGTTACTATGTTATCACCTACTACATTGGGATTCATTTCTTGCAGGCATTTGAAGGAAGATAAAGAAGAACAGTACAATCTGTGAAAACTATACACAACAAGACTGCCAAATAACCCATGTTCAATAGAAGACAAAAGAAGTCAAATATTAAAGTCAAAATCAGCTTATTATCAAAGTATATATATGTCACAAAAGAGAATTCTGAGATTCATTTTCTTGCAGGCATTCATAGTAAATGCAAGAAATACAACAGAATTAATGAAAGACCACAGTCAACAGATCAAACAACCAATGTGCAAAATACAACAAACTATGCAAATACAAAAGGAAAGAATCATCAATAAGCAATAAATATTGAGAACATGAGATGAACAGTCCTTGAAAGTGAGCCCATAGGTGGTGGGAGCAGTTCAGTGATGGGGTGAGTGAAGTTGTCCATGCCAGTTCAGGAGTCTGATGGTTGTAGGGTGATAACTCATTCTGAGCCTGGTACTGTGCGACATAAGGCTCCTGTACGTCCAGCCCACACAGTATACTGTGTGGTACATGGTGAACAGAGCGATGTACCACATATCATTCCCTTTACTTCTCACCAACAGAGTGCCTCATTGAACTTTGCTCCCACTTAGCATTCCTGCCATACTTGGCTAGGACTCTTGCCTTCTAAATAGTGATGAACCAAAATGGCCCAAGTCTTTTGAGTGCTTCATGCCCAGACAACTGTACCCAGTTGTTGTGCCCAGTGTTAAGATCAGGGCTCAATATAGTCAGACTTTATCTTTGAAGAGTTGATTTTGATTGAGAAAATATTTGTATACTCAGGGGTGTTTTAATGGCTTTTTTGCACGTATCACATTTATGATTTTAAATGCCGTAGAAGATCATCTCTTCAAAATGAAACAAATGCAGAGGAACCTTTAAAATACGATTGAATGGGTGAAACATTCTTAGTAAAATCCATAATTATTCTGATAACAGTGGCTCATTTTCAGTGTCTGTTTTTTATTCTGCATCTAGCTCTTCCAGACTTATTGTACATCACAGACTGGACTGTTCAACAGTCTGATTGTTCATTAATTTTGCTAAATCGACAACAAGTGCAAATCTCACAGAAAGGTTATGTGTTGAAAGATGGAGATGAAACAGAAAGCATAGTCAATGACTGGACCACACTGCCTGCTCAGGTTTCTGATCCATTGAAAAGAATTGTACAATAAATTGAGATTTAGTAACTTTTCCCATGTTACTCTACGTACAGTTTTTATTACCATGTTTAAATAATGAATCCTTCTGTTCCTCCTTTTCAGATAATGACCTCTTGGGCAAAGGAACAGAAAACCTGATTACATGCAGAAGGACGGGGCATATGGAGCACAGCTGACCTGGCAGCTACAAGTGACTTGGGTAAGTGGAAAAATGAATATTGACTAAATATTGTAGTCAATTACTTTCTATGCCTTGCAAACATGAAATAATTGTCATCCTAAACAGAATTAATTTCCTACACAGGAGGAGGCAATCTTCATCTCCACCATTATTATCAATTTTGTACCCAAGTTATAAAATTTAGAGAAAAGGATATTTTACTGTGAACTTAATCCTGAAATTGATTCAAGTCTGAAGAATTTTGCATTAAAATAGATTAATGATGGTGCATCCATTTAATGTTTCTGTTAAGAGTATGCATTATTCTTCCAAAGGATGAGACAAATATTTTAAAATCAGCAATCCTACCTAATAAATCATCATTAAGATATGTGGTAAACTCAGTATTATCTTATCATTAAGTTGTTGAACATTTTAAGTATTCATGATTTGATTGGATCATTTAAGATTAGTATTTGGATTTATTTTTACATTATTGACTCTGTGACAAAATAGCACTTGAATTGCCATAAACCTATCTGATTCAGAAGAAAATCTGCCCAAAATACGAAATATTTCCAGTAATTGCTCTGGTTGTTTATTTGTTCATTTTCCATGCAGCATGAAAACCTGCCAATTTCAGTTAATTATGTTGCAGTTACATTTAGGATGAATATAATATAGGCTTTGGAAATGTGTCAGATTATTTCTCTTGATACCAGAGCTACTGTTTTAATTAAAGAAACCAGGGACTGCAAAGCTTAGACTTTGAGAAGAATAAGATTTAAAAAACTATGTAAATTAGGAAAACATGATCAATTAAAACATATTTATCCTAAGATTGCAGAAGAAAGAAAAGAGAGGAATAATGATAAAGAACTGCACCAATTTGAGGTCCTAACATAGAAAGTGTGGACACAAATTTTGATATATCTTGATTTTAGTGCAAGTAAGAAACCAAGAGGAGGAAAAGTGAATAGAACAGTATCTCTATAGAAACAGAAGGAAAAATTAACATAAGTAATCCAATTGCATTGATGAAGCTATATATAATGAAGTCTGTGGCAAGATTGGAAACAAATGTTGCTTATCACTTAACATAGTTTAAAACCAAATGTCTCATAAAAAAGCTGCCAATATGCTTATTTCAGCTTTCAGAAGTTGCCAATAATTCTTTCAGAAGAAAATATGCCCACACTATGAAGTACCTCCAGTAATTTCATACTGGTTTATCTGGGAATACTTCATGGTATTGTGGTATTCAATTATAGAAGTAACTTATTGAACTTTCAAGATCACGTCTGATTTGGGGGTATAGGTATATTAGAACCCTGATTGCTCTAAATTAAGAAATGAAATCTTAAGAATTATGAGAAATTTTGATGAGCTAAATTGGGAAGATGTGTTACTACTGGCCAGTCAGACTCTACCTGAAAGTTATAAAATTAAAATCAGTGCAAAAAGAACGGAGAGGCTGAGAAAATAGAGGCAGTGATGGGAACAGAAAATAAAAAACATTGGAAAATTCAGATCCACCAGAATCTGTGGAGAAAGAAACAAGGTTTCAAGTTGATGAACTTTCATCATAATTCATAATAGCTTATGGATGTAAATGTATAGATATTTTTAAACAAATATTATTAAGAAGCTGAGGAAAGAATAAAGAGCCACATATGTCGAATGAATGGCTCAAGTACATAATTGTTGGAATATTCTTGGGTAGACTTTATTTTGTAGGTGATAACAAATCATCTACCTCTTTCTCTTCATCCCTCTAGATTTCTAAATCCACCAGATATGTGGAGTATCTATTTCTATCCTCCTTTGAAAGATGAAGAGACTTAGGAGAGGTGTTGAATATCATGTGAAATTCTGTTTGGAGTCAGAAGTGTTTTCACTAGAGTTCTCCGTCAGCAGCTTTAAGACAAATGGCAACATTTCCCAGGGAATAAATTTTAAAAAATTTGTAAGAAATACCTCTTCAATTTAAATATTTTATTTATGAATTTTTGATATGATTGAATTGTTTATCAATTTATAAGCTTATTTAGTTTCTAAAAGAAATTGCAGACCACTTTGTAAAGGAATATATGGGACCAAAATTCTCATAAACTATTTTATCCCTCCTTTTCCATTGACAATACTTCATATAACAAAATGTTTTCTACACATGATCCCTTTTGTAAGTCAGGGGATGTTTGTCGACTCTTGAGCTACAATACAGTACCTCAAAAGAGAATTGAAGTATATTCTAAACAGAATTAAATATATGCCTTAAAACAAGAAATCTGAGAAGTGAAAGCAAAGAGCAGGGTAATGGAGGTGTTGTGTAGCTCTTTCAAAGTAAACAATTCAAATGCCATGGGCCTAATGCTGTGCAACTTTTCAAGGCACATACAGATAGTCTTTTATGCATGGACCTGCTGCCCTTGTCCTACCTAGTGGTAGAGGTTCCATCTTTTAGGAGGTCCTATCAAAATAGCCTAAACAAGTAACCCAGTGCATTTTGTGGATGATACACCCTACGACTAAGAAATATTATAGTGGAGCAAATGAAAGTTTAGGGTGATGGATAGATTCTGATCGAATGAAGTACTTTATTCTGGTTTAGGCTGTGCTGGGTTGCCACATTCACCCCAGCAAAAGGACAGTATTCTATTATGGTGCTGACATGTGCCTTGTAAAGATGGGAGAAGTTTTGGAGTGTCAGAAAGTGACAATACTTAGCCTCTAATCTGGACTTGTACTCCTGGTGTCTATAGGCATGGTCCGGTTGAGTTTCTGGTGAATGTGGATACTCAGGGTGCTGATGATGGGGATTCAATGCTGGTAATTTAAGTGTCAAAGTTGGGTGGTTAGACCCTCTTTTGGTGGAGATACAAGAGATTGCAGATCCTGAAATCTGAAACAAAGAACAAAACACAGGAGGAAATAAATGGGACAGGCAGTATCTGTGCATGAAAACAGATGATCAACATTTCGGGTGTAGACCCTTCCTCTGGACTGATGAAGAATCTCGACCTGAAACATCATTGGCTACGTGGAACATTTGCTTACCTGGGAATGCTCCCCAACTCCTTCCGCACTACATTGATAACCGTAGTTATCAAGCGCTTCAAGCACCCATGCTGGAACTCATCGATTTCATCAACTTTTTCCTCCAACTTCCTCCCTCTCCTTAAATTCACTTGGTCCATTTCTGACACCTCTCTCTCCTTTCTCAATATCTCTGTCTCCATCTCTGGAGACAAACTGTCCACTGAACTCCTTTATAAACCTGCCGATTCACATGGCTATCTTTACTATATGTCTTCCCACCCCACCTTTTGTAAAAGTGCCATTCCCTTTTCTCAGTTCCTTCATCTCTTCCATGTCTTTGTCCAGAATAAGGCTTTCCTTTCCAGAACATCTTCGATGTTTTCCTTCTTCACCACTGATGCTGCCCTCACCTGCATCTCCTCTATTTCCCAGACAAAAGCATTCACCGCCTTAACAGAGATAGAGTCCTCGTCCTCACATACCATTCCATGAAGTTCCGCATTCAACACATCATTCTCCACAACGTCCGGCATCGTCAGCAGGATCCTATCACCAAACACATCTTTACTTCCCCCTCACCCCACTCTGCTTTCTCCAGGAATCACTCCTTCCATAATTCCCTTATCCAATCGTTCCTCCCCACTAATCTCTCTGCTCGCACATATCCCTAACAACCAAGAAAAATGCTATACCTGCCCATTCCTCACCCCCATTCAGGTCCTCAAGCAGTCATTCCAGGTGAGGCAACAATTCACCTGCAAATCTGTTGGGATCATCTATTGTCTCCATTGTTCCTCTACATTGGTAAGGCGTGACATAACTTGGGGAACTGCTTTGTTGAACACTTCCACTCCATCTGCCAAAAAGCAGAATTTCCCAGTGGGCAACCATTTGAATTTCTATCTCCACTCCCATTCCAACATGTCAGTCCATGGCCTCCTCTTCTGCCATGATGAGGCCACACTCAGGTTAGAGCAGCAACACCTCATATTCTTTCTAGGTAGCCTCCAACCTGATGGCATGAACATTGATGCCAGTACTTTTTCTCTCTTTTTTTTGCTTGTCCCCTCTCGCTTCCTTCCTCTTTCATTCCCCACTCTGGCCTCTTTGCTTTCCTCCTCGCCTGCTTATCACCTCCCCCAGTGCCCCTCCTCTTCCCTTTCTCCCATGGTCCACTCTCCTCTCCTATCAGATTCCTTCTTCTCCAGCCCTTTACCTTTCCCACCCACATGGCTTTACCTATCACTTTTTAGCTATCCTCCCTCCCCTCTACCTTTTTATTCTGGCATTTTCTCTCTTCCTTTCCAGTCCCGATGAAGGATCCTGGCCAAAAATATTGACTGTTTACTCATTTTCATAGGTGTTGCCTGAACTGCTCAGTTCCTCCAACATTTTGTGTGTGCTGCTCTAGATTTCCAGCATTGGCAGAATCTCTTGTGCAACAGAAAATTTTCCTCCACAGATTTTGTCTGACCTGCTGAGTTCCTCCAGCATTTTGATTTTTGCCCTCTCTCTTATTGGAGACAGCCATTTAGTTGTACTTATGTGGCTCAATGTTCTATGTCATTTTTCAGCCCTGCCTAAATATTGTCAAGGTCTTACTTCCTGCAGGCACAGAGTATTTCATTTATTGAGAGGATTCAGCAAACATCCCACTTCTGAGTAGTAATGGAAGGAAAGGTATTGGTGAAGTACTTGATAGTGCCTAAGCAGAGGGCACAGGAATTCTGCAGTGAAGTCCTGGGGCTTGAATGATTTATCTTCAAAACCATAACCACCTAGCTTTATTTAAGGCAGGTGTTCCCAACCTTTTTTATGCTATGGTCCCCTACCATTGACCGGGAGGTTCATGGATCCTGGGTTGGGAACCTCTGTTGTAAGGTGTGACTACACCAAATGGAGTGTTTTCTAGATTAGCTTCGATTTTAGCAGCCTGCCTTACTGCCACACTTCGTCAAATACTGCCTTGATGTCAAGGCCAGCCGTTCTCACATCACCTCTGGAATTCAGCTTCTTGGTTTATGCCAAGGCTGTAATGAGCCTGGAGCCAGAAAATGCTGAAAAACTAAGCATCAGTGAGAAAGTTATTGGCAAAAACATGTTAATTAATGCCAATGTTACAGCCATCTGTTACCACTGTGCTGTTGGTTTAGCACTGAATGTAGCAATACATTCAATTCTTTTAAAGCAAAAATAGGGATAGGAAAAGAGTTTTTAAAAAAGTGAAGCAAAATGCTGCATAAGCAAGATGATTGATATTTTTAACTGTAATCTCTCTTAAACATTTTCTATTGAAGCAATAGTGCTGATAGGGAGTGTTTTTGGAGTTCTGTTAATAATAAATAATATTATTGGACATAGTAATTGAAATTACCAATAAATGCAGCAGCATATTTTAAAATACTGGCTAAACAGACCAGTAACCACCAGACAATAAAACTGAGGAAAGCAAAGGAACTTTTTATGCCAACATTGCAAAGACACAATTCAGAGAAAAGAAAGTCAAAAGACATTGGATGACATACAAGGCGAGTAGATTAAAGCTTTATGCTGACTGATCAGAATGTGTTGTGAGTTCCTTCCCCTCCTCCAGCCATTAACACCCACAACTGCACCCCAGTCAGAGCCAGTGACCTCAGGTCCCATCCAGAGTCTCGTCCAGCCAAAGACTTCCAAAATTCCTTGGACCAGGTGGATTGTAATATCATAGCAGTACTATGATCACTGCCAGCAGAGGCCATTGACCAACACAAACACCAGGTGATTCTTTGCTCACAACACTCACACAGCAAACAAGCAATCCGAAGAATATCCATGAATAGAGAGGCAAAAGTTTACCAGCAAATAGACAGTCAACATTTTGACAGCTTGGCATTTGGCAAGCACATCCCCCACTGTATTTTAATGGCCTGAAAATAAAGTAAGTGCCAGCAGCTGTAAATCAGACAGTCTGGTCCCATGTTGTTTGTGGAATCACAGAGAGGGCAAATCGATTGGAATATTATGGGCACATTTATCTTCAGCATCATATTAACTGCTTATGCAATTTATTTTGTGGGAACAACATATTATAAAATTAACTTGTTCAATTTTAAAATTCAAACTTATTGAGCTCTTCAGATATAATAATCTAGGTTTAGAATGTCTGTTTCTTTTTGTAAATTATTGGAAGGATATATTATTTTAAATTATGATAACCCTATTTATTTTGCAGCAATTATATATTTCAATTCAATTGTTATAAACATTAAATTGAAACAAAACAATAATACAATTCTTGACTGTCAAAGCACAAAAATATTTATCATGAAATTCTTACTCTGAAATGCACATCAACCTATCTACGTAAATGTAGTCATTCTGTTTAAAGTGTGAAGAATCTTAACTTCATGGAAGTTATAATAATAACCTTTTTTTCTGCTTTCAGAAGTATGACTAGGGTCTTAAATTTGTGGTTATAACTAATTACTGAGAGAATGTCCCCAAAACCTACTTAAAAAGATTTATTTTTTACAGTTTTGGCAACATATATTATAATGCTAATCATATGGTTTTATCTTAACCATTGTGCATAACCAGACTATTAGCCTGCATATTTGTTTGTGGAATATGCCAGTCAGTAAAGAGATAGCGTATCTTGGAGGAAAAGTTTCAAAAATGTGAAAACATAGACAGCAATAGGATGTATTTAAATATGTTGATTTGATTATTGTTGTAACCAACGTTGTTACCATTCATTATGGAAAGTAGAATTAATGCATTTTATGTATAGTTGTTTAATAATCCTGAATACCCAGTTTTGCCGATGATAAATAGTAAAGAAAAGGTAAACCAACCTGGAAATGAGCCATTCTTGGCGATAGGATCGTAAGAATTATAAGGTAAATAAATCAGCAGGGGCAGGAACAACGTTTTGTGAGTTTCACCTAGCTTTGTCTTCAGAACAATGTTTCATTATTTTAATATACTTCTGCTGATTATTTTGGTGGACCCGGCCTCTGTTATAAAAATTTGGGAAGTGATAAATATATATGAAGAAAATGTTAGGTGATTGATGTGAAGGACAGTTCATACATTTAAATCAAAGGATATAAAAGAAAAGCTTTACCATCCAAAGGCAAAAAAAAAACCTGCAGATGCTGGAAATCTGAAAACAAAAATGTTGGGAATACAGGCCAGGCAGCATGTGTAGAGACAGAAGGTGAGTTAATGTTTCAAGTGGATGGCTTCTTTCAGAAAATGAAAAAGCTAGAAATCAAGAATGTTTTAAATTGCAGAGAAGAAGCTGGAGTGGAAAGGATAAAGTGAATGTGTATGATAGGGTGGAGACTAAGAAAGACTAAATGAACAGATAGTGATGATGCTAGATGAAGATGGATGGCAAAGGCTTGTTCATCACAGCTGATCTGTCAGCAGGAGATGCAAATTGAAGGACAAAGGACAGGAGAGAGAGAGAGAGAGAGAAAGAGAGAGAAAGAAAAATTGCAGAATTGTGAGTTATAAATTGCTGGAAATCTAAAATAAAGAGAAAGCTGGAGGTACTCAGCAGGTCAGGTAGCATCTGCAAAGAGTGAACATTCTGGTTTGGTCTTTAATCAGAATTGATCCGTTTGCCTGAAAATTGTAATATGTTTAGCTGGAAGATGAGATGTTGTTACACTCAGTGGCTACTTTATTAGGTACACCTGCTCATTAATATAAATACCTAATCAGCCAATCATGTAGTAGCAACTCAATGTATCTAAGCATGCAGACATGGGCAAGAGTTTCAGTTGTTGTTCAGACCAAACACCAGAAAGAGAAGGAAATATGATCTAAATTAGTTTGACCGTGGATTGATTGTTGGTGCCAAACAGGATGGTTTGAATATCCCAGTAACTGCTGATCACCTGGGATTTTCACACATAGCAGTCTCTAGAGTTTACAGAGAATGGTGGGAAAAAACAATAAACATCCAGTGAGCAGCAGTTCTGTGGGCAAAAATGCCTTGTTAATGAGAGCAGTCAGATTGGTTCAAGGTGACAGGAAGGCAACAGTAACTCAATGAACCATGTTTTACATCAAAGTTGTGCAGAAGAGCATCTCTGAACACATCAAACCTTGGAGTGGATGGGCTACAGCAGTAGAGGATCCCAAACATACATTCGGTGGACACAGGTACTTAATAATGTGGCTACAAAGTGTAGATTGAGCTTCATTGGGACAATATTACGGATCAAAGACAAAGCAGGTCAGAGTGAAAGTGGCATTGAATTGCTGAATAAAGATCAACTCAAGTTTAAGTTCCTTGCCATTCAACTGTACAATGAATACCTCCGCACAAAAGAACAAACCAAGAAGCACACATCGTACATATAACTCACATACAACACATAAAGTAATATCACTACAAATAAATTAACAAATAATAAGGTGCATTTACCTATTAATAGATCATTTTGTTCATTTCATGAATTTTTGGATTCTGTGCCAGGAAGTGTTAAAAATGTTAGGACCAAAAGATATAGGAGTAGAATTAGGCCAATCAGTCCCTTGAGTCTACTCAGCCTTTCAATCCTGACTGATTCTTGTTTCACAACCCCATTCTTCCAATTTCTTCCCATAACTTTAGTTTCTTCATCAATCGAATTTGGGGTTCTAACATTTAACTGTTGTTCGTTCTTGGTGCACTCCTCTGTTTTTGTGGATGGTTGTGAAGGAAAAGCATTTCAGGCTGTATATTGTATACATTTCTCTGACATTAAATGTACCTTTGAATCAAGAGCCTATCAATGCCTGCCTTAAACACCGTGCTCCATGGCATAAAATTCCACATATTCACCACCCTCTGGGTAGACAAATTCTTCCTCACCTCAGTTCCAAATGGACATCCCTTTATTCTGAGAGTGTGCCCACAGATCCTAGATTCTCCTGCTAATGGAATCATCCTCTGCACATCCAGTCTCTCCAGGCTTTTCAGTAAAGGTAGCAATTTGTTATTTTAAATGCCCACGGTGATGTTTAGAGTGCGGTCTTGACTATCACTTTTCAAAGTGTTACATAATATAAAACGACTTCAGCCAAACTTAAATCTTAAATGAGCATCTTAAAATCTTAAACAAGTTCAGTGATATTACAATGTTAGCTATATACAGGAAGCATATGATTAGATGCAAAAATTAATACAATGATTACAATAATGCTTGCAGTTTTTAAAGTTTTATATTGTGCATCATTTATGATTTAAAATGCTTCTGAAGAAGGGAGAAAATATATTATTCTAATATATTATACATTATTATGTATGTTTTCCATCAGGTGTTATTGACTAGAACTAGAAAAGTCTGTGTCTTTTGATTTATTTAGCATGCTGTACTATTGTTTCACAGAAATGGACAATGTATCAAAATGGACAAATTCATGAATGAACACACGTATAAGAGATTATATGTCAGGACTAAACAGTCATTCATTGTGTGTTGGGGTGTGCTTAATTACCATTACATGTGCTTTTTGTGGAGCAATAAAACTTCTATTTAATGCACAAACCATCCACCTTATCATGTTTATCAGCTCACCTCAGCAAATTCCATCTGTTCCAAGAGTGCTTTATTCCAAGAGTAGTAGAGCATAACAGATATGAAAATATATTTGATAGGCAATGCCCTGAGGTTCTGGATGGTAAAGAAACATCAACAGAAAAGCTGGAAATCTGACCTAAAGCACAATATGTCAGAACCACTGAACAACACAGTTAACAACTATTAAGAATTTATGACATG
The DNA here is from genome assembly GCF_048418815.1 of Hemitrygon akajei. Lineage (NCBI taxonomy): Eukaryota > Metazoa > Chordata > Chondrichthyes > Myliobatiformes > Dasyatidae > Hemitrygon > Hemitrygon akajei. The sequence goes on from NC_133128.1 coordinate 38,470,796, forward strand.
GATGTGTCATGTGAATAAAAACCTACTCCCATGTGTTCAGTGGATCACCCAGCCAAGTACACAGCCTCAACAGCCTGCTTTTTTTTTAAATTATTCTTACTGTCCTTTTCTATAGTTCTTGCATTTTTTTTCAGAATGTGTTGCACGTATAGGTATCGAAGATAAAGTTCATGGCAAGAAATGGCTATTAGTTTGTACATTGAGTTGCAAACCAGGATAGATGTCTCAAACAAGAGAAAATCTGCAGATGCTGGAAATCCGAGCAAGACACACAAAATGCTGGAGGAACTCAGCAGGCCAGGCAGCATCTATGGAAAAAAGTACAGTTGATGTTTTGGGCTGAAACCTTTCGGCAGGACTGGAGAAAATAAACTGAGGAATTTCTCAGTAAAAAGCTGGGAAGTTGATTGGTGAAAGAGACAGAAGATCACGGAAGAAAGAAAAGGGGGAAGGAACACCTGTGGGAGGTAATGAGCAGGCAAGGAGATAAGGTGAGAGAGAGGGAAAAAAGGATGAAAAATGGTGAAGGGATGGGGTTGGGGGCATTGCTGGAAGTTTGAGAAATCGATGTTCATGCCATCAGGTTGGAGGCTACCCAAATGGAATATAAGGTGTTGTTTCGCCAACCTAAGTGTGGCCTCATCACGACAGTAGAGGAGGTCATGGATGGACATATTGGAATGGGAATGGGAATGGGAAGTGAAATTAAAATGGGTGGCCACTGGGAGAACCTGTTTGTTCTGGCGCACAGATTGTAGATGCTCAGCAAAGCAATCTCCTAATCTACATTGGGTTTCACCAATATAGAAGAGGCCACAACGGGAGCACCAAACACGGTAAGTGACCCCACAGGTGAAGTGTCACCTCACCCGGAAGGACTGTTTAGGACCCTGAGTGGTAGTGTGGGAGGAGGTGTAGGGGCAGGTGAAGCACTTGTTCCGCTTGCTATATGACCCCAACAGACTCACAGGTGAAGTGCCGATATGTCCATCCATGGCCTCCTCCACTGCTGGGTAAGGCCACACTTAGGTAGGAAGAACAACACCTTATATTCTGTTTGGGTAGCCTCCAACCTGATGGCATGAACATCAATTTCTCAAACTTCCAGTAATGCTTCCCCCCTTCACCATTTTCCATCTCCTTGTTCCTCTCTCTTTTTATTTCCTTGCCTGCCCCATCACCTGCCTCTGGTTCTCCTCCCCCCCCCCCACCACTCTTTCTACCTTCTTCCATCACATTCTGTCCATCCCTCTCCAAGTTTCACCTATCATCTGGTGTTTCTTTCTCCCCTCCCTCCACCTTTCAAATCTACTTCTCAACATATTTTCTACAGTCCTGCCAAAGTGTATCGCCCGAAACGTCGACTGTATTTTTTTCTGCCTGGCCTGCTGAGTTCCTCCAGCATCTTGTGTGTGTTGCCAGGATAGACGTCTGATGTAAGATGTCAACCTTGAAAAAATTAATTCATTTTAATATTCATGGCATACCCTGTTCATTCCCTAAAATGTAACAGATTTAGGTAAAAGCAATAAAATTATCAAGATAATCAAGCACTGAAATTAATGCAAGGGAAGAAGAAACACGAAAGGAAAGAAAAGTAATTATGTTTAACTCATTTAGTAAATTCCATTTATTACAAACTATTAGACAATTATTTGAAATATTCAAGCTCTCCAAGCAAACTATGCCTAGCAATCATTATTTCCTATCCAATGTCCATTCAGTGATAATACTGCTATAAATGGGCTATCAATGATTACTTCTAGATATCAATAAGAGAGTTATACTCCTAATTGAGAACTGAGTCCTGATGAAGGATTTTTACCTGAAATAATCAACTCTTTATTCTTCTGAATAAAGAAGTTCCTTCTAATGAAGTTGCTCCATTAGTTTGCCTGTGTTGCTCTGAGAATTTTACAGCTGATTCTTCATCCTGTTGGTGTTATACCTACCACAGAACATTGAAGCCCTTTATTTTCTTCCAAATTTGGAAGAATAACATATCACCACCCTCCCAATCAACCTAGACCTTTGAAGTCTTAGAGTATTCAGTGTGAATGTTGGACAGAATAATTGAATTCTGCTGCCAAGAGTGGTTAACACCAAGATATCATCAGCCACTGTTACAATTAAAGCTTTCAAAACTGGCTTCCTTTCTCTTTCAACTATCTGGACATCTTTAGATGATCACATTAGGAGGTCTCTGACCTATTGAATCTTGATGGATTGAAACCCTGCATGATGTATTATAGTTCTGCTATAGTTCTCCATTCATCAACTCACTGTAGTCTTGCTAAGGCTTTGGTAGTAGAACATATGTTATCCAAACTGGATTTATGTTTGTATGGTGAAATACTATATCTATGATCTCACTAGTGATACCTAATTGCTAACTGGCTTATACAAGCACTTAACCTAATGACATCTGGATTCACATGATTATTACTGCCACTGAGTATTTTTTGTAAGTCCTTGTGCGGAGAGCAGAATGTAAACAACTAGTTAGTCTGAGTGTCCAGAAACACCAATCCAGTTTTACTCCTGGATTTTTTATCATAAGTCAGTACAATCAGCTATGGTGGTAAAACACAGAAATTGCCTTAATTTTCAAAGCTCTCTCACATTCTTTGCGATTCACTGCTGTTAAGTGTTGAACTAATGGCTCACTAAGAGCATTAGCCTCACTTCAGTAGTATCTCTCTTGCTGAATAAGAAGGTTGCAGGTTCAAGATGCATTCCAGAGAATAGAGTACGTAAATCATCGATAAACATCAGTCAAAGGGAAAGTAGTGCTGTTTTGGAAGAACCATCTTTCAGGTGTGATGTCTGTCTACACCCTGTTGGATATTCCCTGAAAGGAGAGTAGAAGAACACTCCCAGAAAACATAGAGCATAGAACATAGAACATTCCACATTGCTAAGATTCCTGCCATTAACCCTGCATTCTGCCTTCAAATTTAACCTTCCAAGGCATTCTGACCAACAATTATTTATCAATCATCACCAATAGATAATCTGTCTATTTACACCATCACTGTTGAGGGATGTTGCTGCACAATAACACTGAATACATTTTACAGAATGAGGATTTCCAGCAGGGGGTGTATTCTGAGATTTTCTGGGCATATTTCTGCCATTATGAAATACAAATCCTCACATTATCTACTTTTAGCTTGACTTCTACATATAAATAGAAGGGGTGCTGCTCTGTGGTCAGTGAAATAAGGTAATTTATTTCACTTACAATATAACAGCTTATTTATCAAATGGAACCATACCTATACTTGCAATTTCCATTATTACTGTGCTTGCTTGTTGGGAACTCAAATGGAAATAGCTAGTGCTATAGAAGGAACAGCCTCAGAGTAGAATGACATCCCTTTAGAACAGAGATGAGGAATGAGGAAGTATTTCTTTTTCCTAAATTGGTGAATCTGTGGAATTCATTGCCACAGACAGCTGTGGGGGGGCAATTCATTGGATATTTAAACCAGAGTTTGTTGGGTTCTTGTTTAGTGAGGGTATCAAAGGTTATGAGGGTAAGGCAGTAGAATGGGATTGAGAGAGATAATAAATCATCATGTTGGAATGGTGGTGCAGACTTGATATGCTGAATGGCCTAATTCTGCTCCTGTCTTATGGTCTTATAGTTAGGAAAGTTCAGTTGAGCACAAACTGACATTACTCTAAATTAGTATGCAATTAGTTTGTCCAATGATGGAGCAAAGAACCGATCTGTGAAATTTTTAGTTCTGTACGACAAGTTCAGTAAGATTTGGAAACACCTTGTAAATGAACACATTCCAACTTGCCTTGTTTTAATGATAACAAATTATATTGAGAGCAGCACCACAGAAGTAGAATTTCTTTTTCACTGTAAATTCTGCTGACACTTGCGTGTCTTTTCCACTTCTTTCCAACAGCCTTGCAATGGAACAACTCTGTGTCCTGCTGCTATTAGCTATTAGGATAAGTTCAGTGGATACACAGTTCAATGGCTACAACTGTGATGCCAATCTGCACAGCAGATTCCCTGGTAAGATTAAATAAAATGTATTTGAAATATTTAACTCTTTTAATGCCAAACAGTGATTCAAAAGTGTTACTTGAAAATACTGTTCTCAGAGTAATAGATTTTCTAATTTTATTCAACAATCTTCCCCAAGGAGCAAGCCGTGAATTTAGATCGCCCTGATTAGACCTTCAGTTGCTCACTTGTGACAGGTTGAACAGTGGGTCTGTTTATTAGCTCCTTACCCCCCCCCCATCTACCCCTACCACCATCCCCCCACATCGGACTCTAGCCTCTCAGCTTTTCTCCTGAGATTAGTGTGATAAATGGCCTCTTTGTACAACAGTGCAAAAGGACTGCTCATAATCATAATCATAATTATATGCCAACAGTAGGGTTATCATCTCTCTCACTTTACGAAAAATATGATATCTGAAATGCTACCTGCTCACTCAGAACTATTTCATATCAATTTGCAAAGCCGGTGTCTCATGCTCTGATAATTATTATCAGCAGGTCATTTGTGAGCAGAATACTCTGCAATCAGCTGCACAACCATCAAAAATGACTTGATTTTATTTAGTTAAACTTTATACCAACACCCAAGAAAAAATTGCTTTTGATTTGTATGCATTAGAGATATGGCTAAAATATTTCCCTGGTTATTTATTTTAATTAAATCATTAAAGCATTGAAACAGAACACAGAAATTACATTCTGACAATTATTTCTGCAATTATTTATTATGTTACCGATTCTTAACAACAAGAGACAAGCTTCCCACAATTAATAATGCTGACAACATCTTAATTCAGACTGGACATTGTAGATCGATTAGGGCAGAGCCTCAGCCTTTCCAGGAATCACATTGCATTTACATTTTTCATATTTTCTGCTTCAAATCAAATAACCTTCCCTTTATCTGTATCAAATCCAATTACCATTTTTTGACTTATCCACATAATGGATTTGAAACCCTTTGAAATTTATCATTGATCCTTATGCATCACTAAGGGATATAAATGGGTCTGTATTACAAAGTTCATTTGATCACTGGAGTTAAAAAAGATGCTTACCATCTAACCACTTCAATAGATTACCCTGGTTGATATAATTTCTATGTGTCACAAGTAAGTAACAGTCAATGTCAACAAAAGGAAATTAAGCTTCAGTGGGGTGAAAGAGTGATGTTCAAACTCAGCCGACATTCTGAACTTCTCTGATTATAATATATTTGAATTCATTGAATATTTTTTTCCAACAGGTGAAAAGGATATCCTTGTCTTTTGTGGAGTGCAGACCATAACAATCAAGATCAATTTTTGTCCAGTACTGTTCTCTGGCTATTCAGAAACAGACTTAGCATTAAATGGTAGACATGGCAACGCGCATTGCAGGGGTTTTATTAATAACAGTACCTTTCCCACAGTTGTTATTTTTACCATCAGCCTCAGCACATTAGAAGTTTGTGGAAATAACTTAGTGGTAAGATTTACTCTTGTTTTTGTTTGTGATTTGTTATAGACTGATCATTCCTAAATTGCTTATTAACATTGAAATGCTAAAAATATTCATTTATTTGTCATCTATTTAAGCATCGTATGTTTTCCGGAGATAATCCCGTGAAAAAGAGCCTCAATCTAGTTATACAGCATGTCAAAAATGTCACTCAAAATTAAAGGGATTTGTTCTCTGCCAGGACTTTGTAGTTTCATTTCAAAGATGCAGTTCATTTACTCTCAAAAACTGGAGAAAATGTCAAATAGCACCAGTGCTGAATCTGGAACTGCACAGAAATCCTCTCAAGGACAGAAGATATCAGAGAGTGAACAAGTCATAAAGAGATACTGCCCTGCCCAGGCACAGGCCTTTTAGCCAACTGAGTCAGTGCCAACCATCAAGCACCGATTTATACCATTCCCCCACTAATTAAGTCTCTCCATATTACACCATTCAATCAGATACTTGGGACAATGACCAACTAACCCACCAACCCACATATCTAATTGTTTAAGAAACGCTCTAAGAATAAGAACAACTAGTGAGTCTGATATCAGTAGTGGGAAAGTTATTAGAAGGTATTCCAGGAGACTGGCTATATAAGTATTTGGATAGACAGGAAATGATTGGCAATAATCAACATTGATTTCTGTATAGGGGGTCATGTCTAACCAATTTTCTGGAGCTTTTTGAGGAAGTTACCAGGAAAGCTGATGAAGGCAAGTCAGTAGATATTCTCTACATGGACTTTAGCAAGGCTTTTGATATGGTCCCACAGGAGAGGTTGGTCAAGAAGGCTCAGTCATTGGCATACAAGATGAGGTAGTGAATTTAGTCAAGGTACATCTCAGTCAGTTGCAAAGACTGAACTACTAAACCACTCTTGAGAGAACAATTTCCCAAAGGAATAGTTAAGAAGGTATTTGGCTCTTCATTAATAAATGGCCAATACATTGAAAAATTGACCTAATAAATGTTACTATGTAATATGTTACTAAAAGAAGAAAGGGAAATGCACAGCCAATGCAGATTACACCTGTGGATGTTCCCCTCAATAATAAGTACATTGTTTTGCATACTGTTGAGCGGGGTGGTCTACCAGGAGGAGCTGCAGTGACCACTTAGTATGGTACTGTGGCTCAGAGGAGCAAAGAGGAGAAAATGACTGCAATGTTGATTGGAGATTCCATAGACAGAGGAACAAAGATGAGATTCTGTGGGTGCAATAGACAACCGGATGGTATGTTGCCTCCAAGGTGCCAGATGTCTTGGATTGGGTCCATGGCATTTTCAAAGGGAAGGATGAGCATCCAGAAGTCTTAGTACATATTGGCACCAATGCCAGAAGTAGACAAAGCGAGGACGTCTGGAAGACAGATTTTACGGAGCAGTAAGAAAGCTGAAAAACAGGACCTCCAGAGTAGTAGTCTCTAGATTGCTGCTTATGCCACACACCAGTGTGATCAGAATAGTATGTTTTGGCAGGTGAATGTGTAGCTGAGGAAATGGTGCAGGGGGTAAGGAGTTCAAATTTATAGATCATTGGGAACCCTTCTGAGGAAAGGAAGACCCTTACAAAAGGGTAGGTTACACCTGAACCCAAGTGCTGAGGATGAGGTAGTTGGTTTACAAACAGAGGCAGTGTGTAGTGAGGCTCCAAAAGAAAGACTGATGATAGAGCAGAATTGGAGTCAATAGGATAAGTTGCAATGTAAAAGGTGGATAAAATCAAAAAGAATGAATACAGGACTGAAGTTGTTATATTTGAATGTGCACAGTATACGGAATAAGGCAGATGCATAGATACAGATTGGCACGTATGATGCTATAGACATCACTGAATCATGGCTGAAAGACGATTCTAACTGGGAGATTAACATCCAAGGATACACACTGTATCAACAGGACAGGCAGGAAGGCAGAGGGGGTGGTGTCGCTCTGTTTGTAGAAAGTGAAATCAAATCTTTAGAAAGAGGTGACATAAGATTGGAAGATGTTGAATCGTTGTGGGTAAAAGGACCTGCAAGGGTAAGAAGACCCTGAGAAGAGTTGTATACAGACATCCAAACAGTAGTAAGGATGTGGTCTACAAATTACAACGGGAAATAGAAAATGCATCTCAAAAAGGCAATATTACAATAGTCATGGGGGATTTCAGTATACGGGTAAATTAGGAAAATCAGGTCAGTGCTGGATCCCAAGAGGGGGATTTTCTTGAATGCCTATGACATAGCTTTTTAGAGCATCTGATGGTTGAACCTATTAGGGGAAAAGCTGTTCTGGATTAAATTTTGCATAATAAACCCAAATTGATTGGAGAGCTTAAGGTAAAACAATCTTCGGGGGTGAGTGATCATAATATGATTGAATTCATCCTGCAATTTGAGAAGGAAAGCTGAAGTCACATGTATCATTATTACAGTGAAGTATAAGGAATTACAGAGGAATGAGAGAGGAGTTCGTCAATATTGATTGGAAAAGAACACTGGCAGTGATGATGGCAGAGCAGCAATGGATGGAACTTCTGGAACCAATTTGGAATGCACAGGATTTTTACATTCCAAAGAGGAAGAAGTATTATAAAGGCAAGATGACACAACCATGGCTAAAAGGGAAGTCAAAGCCAAGATAAAAGCCAAAGAGGGCATATAATAAAGCAAAAATGAGTGGGAAGTTGGAGATTGGGAAGCTTTTAAAAACTAACAGAAGACAACTAAAAAAGTCATTAAGAAGTTTAAAAGTGTGAGAGTTAGAAGAGTGTGAAGTTGCCATGACTAGAGAGAAGGTTCTTGGCAAACTAACATCAGAAGTTAGATAAGTCGCTTGGACCAGATGGTGTACTCCCCAGGGTTCTGAAAGAGGTGGCTGAAGAGATCATGGAGGCATTGCTAATGATCTTTCAAGAATCACCAGATTCTGGAATGGTTCCAGAAGACTGGAAAATTGCAAATGTCACTCCACTCTTCAAAGAGAGAGAGAGAGGCAGAAGAAAATAAATTATAGGCTAGCTAGAAGGATCTCAGTGGTTGGGAAAATGTTGGAGTTGATTGTTAAGGATGTGGTTTTGGGGTACTTGGAGAAACATGACAAAATTATGCCATAGTCAGCATGGCTTCCTCAAGGGAAAATCTTGCCTGACAAATCTGTTGGAATTCTTTGAAGAAATAGCAAGCAGGATAGACAAAGAAGAATCAGTGGATGTTGTGTATTTGGATATTCAGAAGGCCTTTGACAAGATGCCACACATGAGGCTGCTTAACAAGTTGAGGCCATGGTATTACAGGAAAGATACTAGTATAGATAAAGCAGTGGTTGATCGGCAGGAGGCAACAAGTGGGAATAAAGGAAGCCTTTTCTAGTTTACTGCCACTGACTAGTGCTGTTCCACAGTGACCACTCATTTTTACGCTGGATGTCAATGACTTGGATAGCTTTGTTGCAAAGTTGATGAACAATATGAAGAAGGATGGAGGGGCAGGTAGTTTTGGGGAAGTAGAGGCTTCAGCTGGACTTAGACAGATGAGGCGGATGGGCACAGAAGTAACAGATGGAATATAGTGTTGGGAAGTGTATGTTCATGCACTTTGGTAGAAGAGATAAAATGGTGGACTATTTTCTAAATGGCGAGAATATTCAAAAATCTGAGGTGTAAAGGGCCTTGTGAATCCTTGTACAAGATTCCCTAAAGGTTAATTTGCAAGTTGAGTTGGTGGTGAGGAAGGGAAATGCAATGTTAGCATTCATATCAAGAAGACTAGAATACAAACGCAAGGATGTAATGTTGAGGCTTTATAAAGCACTGGTGAGGCTTTACGAGACGGTTCAAAGGAGGTTCACAAAAATGATTCCAGGATTGAGTGGTTTGTTATATGAAGAATATTTGATGGCTATGGGCCTGTATTCACTGGAATTCAGAGGAATGAGGGGTGACTTCATTAAAACCTATCAAATGGTAAAAGCCCTTGATAGTGGATGTGGAAAGGATTTTCTTATGACCAGAGAACACATTCTCAGAATAGAGGGTGTCCTTTTAGAACGGATATGAGGAAAGATTTCTTTAGCCAGAGAGTAGTGAATCTGAGGAATTCTTTGCCACAGGCATGTGTGGAGGCCAAGTCTTTATGTATATTTAAAGCAGAGGTTGATAGATTCGTGATTGGTCAAGGCATGAAGGAATATGGTGAGAAGGCAGAAGATTGGGGCTGAGAGGGAAAATGGATCAGCCATGAAGAAATGTTAGAGCTTACTCAATGGGCCAAATGGCCTAATTCTATTCCTATATCTTATGGTCTTAACAATGGCCACAATATATATGGGGTTTGAGAACAAGCTAATAAGACTGCAAGACCATGAGACATAGGAACAGAATTAGATCATTCCACCCATCGAGTCTGCTCTGGAGTCAATCATAATTCATTTATTATCCCACTCAAACCTACTCTTTTGCCTTCTCCTTGTAATCATGTACTCCCTATTAATCAAGAACCTATCAACCTCTGGTTTAAAGAAACCCAAGGACCTTATCCCCACCGTTGTCTGTGGCAATGAATTTCCATAGATTCATCACCCTCTGGCTAAAGAAATTCCTCCTCGTATCTGTTCTAAAGGGATATCCTTGTTTTGAGGATCCTTGACTCTCCTACTATTGGAAATATCCTCCCTATGTCCACTTTATCTAGGACTTTATGTATTTGATAGGTTTCAATGATTTACCCCCTCACCCCATTCTTCTAAACTCAGGTGCAGGCCCTGAGCCATCAAACACTCTTCATATGTTGACCCTTTCATTCCTGAGAACATGCTTGTGAACCCCTTCTGGATCATCTCCAATGTCAGCATATCCTTTCTTGGAACTGGGGCTTAAAACTTCTCACAATACTCCAAGTGCTGTCTGACCAATACCTTGTAGAACCTTAGCATTTATGTAGAATCTTGCTTGTACTTTCTAGTCCTCTCAAAATGAATGCTCACGATTAATTTGCCTTTCTTACTTCAGACTCAAACTGCAAGTTAACCTTAGTGAATCCTGCACTAGTGTTCCCAGGTCCCCCTACACTTCTGATTTCTGAATTTGCTCCCCAGTTGTAAGATAGTCTATGCCTTTATTTCTTCTACTGAAGTGCATGGCCATACCCTTCCCTACGCTGTATTCCACTTGTCACTTTTTTGCCCATTCTCCTAATCTGTGTAAGACCTTCTGCAGACACCTTGCTTCCTCAACACTACCTGCCCCTCCACCTTTATATCTTTGTATCATCCACAATCCTGGCTAAAAACCATTAATTTCATCATCCAGATCATTGACATTTAACAGAAGAAGAAGCAGCTGTAACACTGACGTCTGTAGAGTATTGTTAGTCTCTGTCGGCCAACCAGAAAACACACCCTTTATTGTCAATCTTTGTTTCCTGCTATGCCAGTATCTTTCTTCGATACCGCAGGCTCTTATTTTGTTAAGCAGCCTCATTGTGGCTAAAATCCATTGCTAATTTATCATTGTGCCATCTCCTTTTGAATCAAATCATGGCTTCAACACAAAATAAATGTTATTGCAGTGTGTGACAGGTAAGCCAACACAGCTCGCTCTTTCAGCTTCCCCCTTAATGAAGTGTATTCCCTAGATTAAATGTGCCTCTATTTTGAGTTTTAAAATAAATAAAAATTTGTCTTTTTCTTTTATAGGTATCTGCTGCTCAAGGAGTTAATGCATTAGGCAATATTTCAATGGTGCAATTTGGGAACATTTCAGGTTATATTGACACTCCTGACCCACCAACCATTATTAGTTACCTGCCAGGCCTGCTGTACAAGTACAGCTGTAGCTATCCTCTGGAGTATCTTATCAACAACACTCAACTGGCTTCGTAGGTTTAAATTTTAAAGGGAAAAATATTTCAGCATGTTTCTGTTTGCTACTTGACAAATATTCCTGCTCAGTTTTAAAGTACTTCTAAAATGTTACTTTTAGATCATCTGCAGCGATATCAGTGAAAGACAGCAATGGTACATTTATCAGTACTTTGAGCTTACTCCTGTACAATGTAAGTTTGTTAGCATCTTTTTTTAAGATAAGATTTATTCATTGATGTAGTATCAATAGCCAATTGAGCCATGATTCTTGTTTTGCGGCTACACATTGTGAAATGTGTAAAATTGCTGACAAACAATTCCAAAGCAATTCCAACTCCAAACCTGATGACAAAACATTATCAACTTAAAACACTTAAAGGCTCACATTCCCCAAATGATGAGTTATCGATTTATCTTGAGATAGAATTTTACATTACGTCAGTTCAGCCTTACCCCATAATTTGATCTATGATTCAGTACAATACTAAGGGAGTATTGCATTGTGAATTATATGTTCATTGTGACTTCCTATTGTACTTCTCTCTGATAAGAGGCACAATTGTATTCCCATCATTCACACTTTGAGTTTCTATAAATTCACTAAATCAGCACTGTTTAGTACATTATTGGAAAATCACCTGACATCTGTGTATTAGGATCTCACTTTGGGAAGGTATAGTATTTAATCTGTTGATCTCAGTAACTAATACTGGGTAAAATCTGTACACCTATGTCACCTTTGCGCTAGGTCCCACACAACAAATCTTTGGGCTTTTATTCTCAATTTACTCTTTTTCTCTCTCTTACTCCTTTACCCACACCAATATTCTTGTACATACTACAAATTCTCAATGGCTCTGTCCCTCTACTCACATATCTGTTTTCCATTTTTCCTTTATACCACCACTAAAATAGCCTGTATTAAGAACTATGTGGAAAGGCTGCTAGGGACTGCCAGAAATAGGTCCAGAATCAGGAACCAAGCAGGAGAAATAGAAAATTGGAAGGATTAGACTGTTAAGACTAACTTAGAGATCTGACCAGACATCTAATCCATTGAAAATCCAGTACTGGGACATCCAGAGCCCTGCAAAATGCAAGAGGTAGCGGAGAAGCTAAAGGGTTGGAGGGACCATGGTCCATACAATTAGAAGGGCTCAGAGTAGGTCAAAACAGGCCATTCACATCAGGCAGGATTGAAAATTAACAACGAATTAGGAGGGCAAAGGAATGGAGGCTGAGATATACAGAGGTGTTTGATAAGAGTAAATGGAATCATGGGATTGTTTTTGAAAGAGACCAAGGTAAGAAGAACAGAATTTCGTTGAGGTTGAGAATAAGTTGGGTAGAGTCAAAGAATAATTGTAGGAGGATTGGGTAAGTACCTAAATCTGGATTGCATAGAGAAATACAAAGAAAAAGATGCAGAGATTTCACTGTAACAAAGACATTCTTGCGTGCTTAGATTAATTTGAGGTAGAACATGATTACCAGCATGAATATAAGGTATCATACAAAATTTCAGATGGGTAGAGAAAAATGTTTAGATATTAAATGAAAACTAAATGAATCACATCAAAATTATATATGAATCACTGCTCATTTGTGATCATTTTGGTTAGTATCTACACTACTTGGATATCAGGAGAGCCAATAAGTGCATCATGGGACATATTGGAAACAGTGCTGTTGACTTATGGATAAGGGGGGAAAGGGAGTCTGCTCTGTGGAGGTATTAGCCCAGAAATCAATTCAGAATTGAATTCTGACATTTTATTTTTAGACCTGTACCCAAGAAATTGTACTGTGTAGCATGATATTCTTGTGTAATCTGCTCTCCACAGCAACCCCCTTCTTCCTGTGATGCTCCCCCACCAGTAACACTTCCACTCTTCTCTCTTCCCCAAATACATTTACTCCATGATTATCTCTCAGGTTTCCTCTAGCAATGACTATTCTATTGTCTTGTTTGCATCAAATTATCACCACCAAGGGAATGACATAAATTGCAACCTCCCACTTGACTTCTGTGCATAACATGTTCCAATCCCTATGCAGAATTTTGCTAACGGCAGTAAGCAGTCAATATCTGTGACCATAATGAAATACACGCTACAATGGAAAAAAAATTGTTAGAATTTGTTACTGGCTTCTTGCACATTCCTATATCCAGAGCAATGAATTACATAATAGAAAGAGAAGGAATCTATTTATTCAGCAAATAAAGTGCTGAGAATTTTCCACAATCTTGTCATGTCTCCAGGATTCAGCCTACAACCTCCCTCTAGTGATACCACCTGTGGGATTGCCCTTAAAAACCAAGGTGTATGCAGCTGTGAAAGCTACAAATCTTGATGGAAGGTAACAACTTAATATTTAATTTTAACTTTGGCTCCTGTGTGATAAGTACTTCCAGATAAAATATATCATGTCCCCTGTACAGATGGCACGTCTTCATGGATTATTGTTACACTACTCCTTCCGGTAATCCAAACGATGATCATAGATATGATCTTTTCTTCAGGTGAGTGGTTTTCTTATTTTAAGATCTGTGGGCGGAGAGACTGTTTTCCAAAGAGCAGGTGAACTTTATAGGATAGTTTATTATCATTAATGGTTCTTGTAGAGTAAAGCATGAGTGTTTTTGCATTAGCAGGGTAGTAAGTTGAGGATACAGATACAAGGTGATTCAAAAAAATAAAAAAGGAAAGATATGAAAATATATTTATCTATAGTAAGTTTTGATTATGCACATAGTGCTGAAAGAATATAAAAATAAATTCAGTAGAACTTGATTTGAAAGGTTATGGTAAAAGAGCAGGGTTTAATTGCAGTTCATTGTGGCATTGTTTTTACAATAGAAAATAAAAATATATGAAATAGAAGCAGGAGTGAACTTACTTCAATATTCAGTATTTTACTGATCTTCTACCACATCCACTTCAAGTGGTGAATAGTTTTCCACCTTAGCAAAAGATCTCAGTCCAAGGCTGCAACATGGCTAAACATCCATGGTTCTCCTTTTGACTCATTTTCCTGTCTAGATGGCCTAGCCTCCATCTGTCACATAGCTCTCATTGTGTGATTATGGCCCTTCCGTTTTAGAAACTTCAGCCAAGGAAAATTGAACTTGTTAAAGCATCTAAATAATATACTCTAGATTTCAATGAAATCACAAAACAAAGCTATGAACTCTAAAGAATATGGATTGATTTCTCTATTTCTCCTTTCACCCACTTTCAGGTAAAAATATTGATCCTTGGGGGGGGGTGAGGGGAAGACCAAAAGTACACACTGTATGTCAGAGTCTCACTGAAGGCACGCATACTTAACTACAGCAAGCTTAACACACTTACTCTCCAACTCCCATTTTAATAAGAGCTGTTAATTACTGACCTAAATATCCCACCTTTTATATTGGCATCAGCAAACTTGAATTCATTATGCTCACTTAAATCATTGATGTAGATCAATTACGCAGATTAACTTTAGTCTCCCAGACAAATTCAGTCTCCTTAACCCATTGCAATTGGTCTCCTGCTGAAGCAGATGCCATATAGCTGGCCCTACACTCAGCTCTGGAGCATTTGGACAGTAAAGACATCAATGTTAGACTATTATTTATTGACCTTCAATACTATAATTCCAAGCAAATTTATTTCTCAAACTAGGATGTGATACTTCCTTTTGCAACTGAATCCATGACTTCCAAACCAACAGACCACAATCAGCAAGAACGGGGTTCAACACCTCCTCCACAATTATTCTCAACACCGGCATCCTCAAAGTTGCAACCTCAGCCCCCTGCTCTACGTTCTGTACGCTCACGACTATGTGGCTAAATTCTGCTCTACCTCCGTATACGTTTGCAGATGATGCCACCGTGGTGGGTTTTATCTTAAATAATAAGTCAGAGTATAACCAGAAGAGGTTGTCATTTTACAATCTTTCCTTCAATGTCAGCAAAACAAGAGCTGGTCATTGACTTCAGGAAGGAGGGGCAATGCACATGCTGCTGAGGTGGAAAGGGTTGAGAGATTTAAGTTCCTAGGAGTTAACAGCCTCGTCAAACCATGTTGACTCCATGGCCAAGAAAGCTCATCAGTGCCTTTGCTTCCTCAAGGCTAAAGAAGTTTGATATGTCCCTTTTGACACCCCCCCCCCCCACGAATTGTTACTGATGCACCACAGAAAGCATCCTTTCCAGGTACACCATGGCTTGCTGTGGCAACTGCTCTGCCCGTGACCACATGAAGTTGCAGATATCTGTGGACACAGCTCAACACATCATGGAACCCAGCCTGTTAGGCAGCATCTACCGAAATGAATGAACAGTCAACGTTTCGTGCCAAGATCCTTGATCAGGACTGGAAAGCAAGGGGGAAGATGCCAGAATAAGAAGGTGGAGAGAAGTGGTAAAAGCTGGAAGGTGATGGGTGAAGTGGGCGGGGAAAAGGAGACGAAGTAAGGATCTGGGAGCTGATAGGTGGAAAAGGTAAAATACTGTAGAAGGAGGAATCTGGAGTGGAGAGTGGACCTTGGGAGAAAGGGAAGGTGGAGAGGCACCAAGGAGAGGTGATAGGCAGGTGAAGAGAAGAGCTAAAGAGGGGAGACCCAGAGCGGGGAAATGAAGAAGAGGAAAGAGAGAGGGAAAAAATTGCTGGAATTTGAAGAGATCAATGTTGATGGCATCAGGCTGGAGGCTACCTAGACAGAATAGAAGACGCTGTTCCTCCAGCCCGAGAGTGGTCTCATTGTGTCAGAAGAGGAGGGCATGAACCAACATGTCAGAATGGGGATTTGAATTGAAATGGTTGGCCACCTGGAAATGCTGCTTTTTGCGGATGGAGCCAAGGTGCTGAAAAAAGTGGTACTGTACCCCAATCTATGTCAGGTATGACCAGTGCAGGGCAGACCACATTGGGAACACCGGATACAGTAGACGACACTAATTGCCTCAGCTGCAAGGTGTGTTTGGGCCATGAGTGGAGGTGAGGCAGTACATAAATGGGGAAGTGTAGCACCGCCTCCACTTGCAGGGTAAGTACAAGAAGGGAGATTAGAGGGGAGGGATGAATGGACAAGGGAGTCACAGAAGGAGTGATCTCTGCAGAAAGCTGAGACTGGGAGGAAGATAAAGATGTGTTTGGTTGTTGAGGACCCGTTGAAGATGGCAGAAGCTGTGGAGAATTGTGTTAGGTGCAGAGGCTCATGGGGTGATAGGTGAAGACAAGAGGAACCCTATCCCTGTTACAGCGGTGCGAAAATGGGTTGAACATGGACATCCAGGGAATGAAGGAAAAGCAGATGAGGGCAGAATCAATGGTGGACGAAGCGAATAACCCGCTCTTTAAAGAGGAGGACATCTCTGATGTCCTGGAAAGGAAAGCCTCTTTCTGGGAAAAGATGCAGTAGATACGAAGGAACTAAGAAAAGGGAAATCAGGATTTCCTGGTGGCCAACCATTTCAAGTTCAATCCCCATTCCCAGTCTGATATGTCAGTCCATGATCTCCTCTACCAGCATGATGAGGCCACTCTCAAGTTGGAGGAGCAACATGTTGTATTCAGTCTAAGTATTCTGCAACCTGATGGCATGGCTATTGATTTCTCTAACTTCTGGTAATTTCTTTCTCTCCTCCTTCCTCCTTCATTTCCCCATTCTAGCTCCTTTCTTACTTCTTCTCCTCACCTGTCTATCACCTTCTGGCGGTGACGCTCCACCTCCCATTTCTCCCGTAGTCCACTCTCGTCCCAGATCAATTTCCTTCTTCTCCAGCCCTTTACCTTTTACACCTATCACCACCCAGCTTACTTCATCCCCTCTCCCTCAACCACCTGACGTCATTTAACACCTTCTTGTTTGTACTCCTTCCCCTCCCCCCACCTTCTCATTCTGGAATCTCCTGCCTTCCTTTCCAGTCCTGATGAAGGGTCTTCGCCCAAAACATTGACTGTTTATTCATTTCCATAGCTGCTGCTTGACCTGTTGAGCTCCTCTAGCATTTTTTGTGTTGCTCTGTATTTCCAGCATCCACAGACTCTCTAGTGTTTATGGGAACTAGCTTCCCATCTGTGGGCTCTGTCTACACTTCTTGCTGACTCATTAAGGCAGCTAACATAATCAAAGATGCCACCCACTCCAGGCATTCTCTCTTCTCCCACGCTCACGCTGGGCAGAAGTTACAAAAGGCTTAGAGTACAGACACTGGGCTCAAGGACAGCTTCTAATCCTAGTTCAATAAAATGGACTCCTGACCTTACACCTTGTGTCCATCTGCACTGCATTTTCTCTACACAGTAAAACTTTATTCTGCATTCTGTTATTATTTTATCTTGCATTACTTCAATTCATGATTGTAATGGATTGATCCACGTGGACACTATGCAAGACAAGATTTCTTCTGCACATCAGCATATGTGACAATAAATCATGTTAACTTTAAAAAACATAAATTGTTGAGGTCGAAGCACAGATTCTTGTAAACACAAAGTACACTGCAGCTTCTTGTAGCTCCCTAGTTTGTCAAATTGTCAATGCTGAAATGATTTATTTAATCCATCTAAAACAGACTTTTCAAATTCAGAGTCCATGAACTATCTGGTAAGCTGAGTGCCTTTTAATCTTATTCTACAAAAGAAACTAGGAATTAGGGTGGAAATCACAAACAGAAAATCTGCAGATGCTGGAATTTTTAGTGGGTGCAAGGGGACAAAGGTGAGGCCCTTACTGATTGGGGTGGAAATAATGCCTCCATCTTTACTCAGTTGTAGAAATTATCTGCAGTCTACTATGAGTCTTGAATTGAATTGAATTGACTTTATTTCTTACATCCTTCACCTACGTGAGTAAAGATTTTTACGTTACATCTGTCTAAATGAGCAATGTGCAATCATAGTAACTTATAATAATTTATAATGAATAGAACAATCAATGTAACATAAAATACACTCAGATCAATGAGTTCATCAGTCTGATGGCCTGGTGGAAGAACCTGTCCCAGAGCCTGTTGGTCCTGGCTTTTTTGCTGCAGTACCGTTTCCTGGATGGTAGCAGCTGAAATAGATTGTGGCCGAGGTTACTCGGGCCCCTAATGATCTTACGGGCCCTTTATACACACCTGTCCTTGTAAATGTCCTGAATCATGGGAAGTTCACAGCTACAGATGCACTGGGCTGTCCACACCACTCTCTGCAGAATCCTGAAATTAAGAGAGGTACAGTTCCCATACCAGGCAGTGATGCAGCCAGTCAGGATGCTCTCAATTGTACCCCTGAAGACAGTTCTAAGGATTTGGGGGCCCATACCAAATTTCTTCAGCCATAGAGCCATAGAACATTACAGCACAGAAACAGGCCCCTTGGCCCTTCTTGGCTGTGCCAAACCATTTTTCTGCCTAGTCCCACTGACCTGCACCTGGACCATATCCCTCTATACACCTCTCATCCATGTACCTGTCCAAGTTTTTCTTAAGTGTTAAAAGTGAGCCCGCAGTTACCACTTCATCTGGCAGCTCATTCCACACTACCACCACTCTCTGTGTGAAGAAGCCCCCCCCCCCCATGTTCCCTTTAAACTTTTCCTCCTTCACCCTTAACCCATGACCTCTGGTTTTTTTCTCCCCTAGCCTCAGTGGAAAAACCCTGCTTGCATTCACTCTTATCTATACCCGTCATAACTTTATATACCTCTATCAAATCTCCCCTCATTCTTCTACGCTCCAGGGAATAAAGTCCTAACCTATTCAACCTTTGTCTGTAACTCAGTTTCTCAAGTCCCAGCAACATCCTTATAAACCTTCTATGCACTCTTTCAATCTTATTAATATCCTTCCTGTAATTAGGTGACCAAAACTGCTCACAATACTCCAAATTCGGTCTCACCAATGTCTTATACAACCTCACCATTACATTCCAACTCTAATGCTCAATACTTTGATTTATAAAGGCCAATATACCAAACGCTCCCTCTCTACCTGTGATGCTACTTTTAGGGAATTATGTATCTGTGTTCCCAGATCCCTCTGTTCTACTGCACTCCTCAGTGTCCTACCATTTACCTTGTATGTTCTACCTTGGTTTGTCCTTCCAAACCATCTGAGGTGTTACCATTGTTTGAAAAATCTGGTAAATGTAGGTAAGAACCTGAATTGTATACATTGTAGCCCTACCATACTAACATATTCTCCCATTGTAGCTCCACTGGAATTGGAATCTGTATGCCCATCCATCCCTAACAATCTATTTCACTACCAGATCTCTATGGTTATATTTTTGTCTGACTCTCCTTACCTCCTCCTGCTGCTCTGTATGTTTCTGTTCATGCATTCATCTCTCTAAGTCAATCTTATCTATTCATTACTACGCTGGCACTACTACCTCTCGGAATACTATGACTGTTCATGGAGGCCAACAAACCATTCTGTTTGTAACTAACCTAAAATCAAATTCAGAAGTCCCAATCTGATCCAGAATCACATGTTTCATTAAAATAAATATGAATTCACCTGTTTGGGAAAATGTTGATCTCCTCTAGCCCATCCAGCCATGATCAAGTCTGGATCATGTCTGATCCACTTTACCTCTCAGCCCCATTCTTCTGCCCTCTCCCTGTAACCTTTCACGCCCCTGACTAATCAAGAACCTATCAATATCTATCTTACTTACACCCAATGAGCCACCTATGGCAATGAATTCCACAGATTTACCACTCTTGCTTAAGAAATACCTCCTCATCTCTGTTCTAAATGGATGTCCCTCTATTCTGAGGTTGCACCCTCTGGTCCTAGACTTCCCCACTATAGGAAACGTCTTCTCCACATCCATTCTATCAAAGCCTTTCAACATTTGTCAGATTTCAATGAGATTCCACCCTCATTCTAATTAATTCCAATGAGTACAGGACCAGAACTATCAAATGCTCCTCATAAAATATCCTAGAATCCCAGTATCATTTTCGTGATCCTTCTCTGAACCATCACCAATGTCAGCACATCCTTCCTCAGATAATAGGCCTATAATTGCTTCAATACTCCAGGTGAGGCCTCATAAAGCCTCAGCATTCCATCCTTGCTTTTATATTCTAGTTCTCATGAAATGAATGCTAACATTGCATTTTATCTTCCTCATCACTGATTCAACCTGCAAGTTAACCTTTAGGGAATCCTGCACGAGGACTCGTAAGTCCCTTTGCACCTTGGATTTTTGAATTTTCTGCCCCGTTAGTAAATAACTTACACTTTTGTTCCTTCTACCAAAGTGCACGACCATACAATTCCCGAAACTGTATTCCATCTGCCACTTCTTTGCCCATTCTCCTAATGTCTAAGCCTGCTACAGCCTCCCTGTTACCTCAACACTACCCGTCACTCCACCTATCTTTGTATCATCTGCAAACTTGGCCACAAAGACAACAATTCCATCATCCAAATCATTGAGACATAATGTAAAAGTAGGTTGTCCCAAAGATAACCCCAGCAGAACGCCACTAGACACCAGCAGCTGTGCAGAAAAGGCTCCCTTCATTCCCATTCTTTGCCTCCTGCCAATCAGTCAATCATCTATCCATGCTAATATCTTTCATATAATACCTTGGACTCTTACCTTGTTAAGCAGTCTTGTGTATGGCACCTTGTTGTACACTTTCCGAAAATCCAATGCACACAACGTCCACTGATTTTCATTTGCCTACCCTGCTTGTTAATTCCTCAAAGAATTGTCAGGAAGGTTTCCCCTTAAAGAAACCATACTGACATTGGGCTATTTTATCATGAGATTCCAAATACCCTTGACTTCTCATCCTTAACGATTGACTCCAACATCTTCTCAACCACTGAGGTCTGACAAATTGGTCTATAATCTCCTTTCTCCTACCTCCCTCCCTTCTTGAAGAGTGGAGTGACATTTGCAATTTTCTCAGTCCTCCAGAACCATGTCAGAATATACTGATTCTTGAAAGATCATTACTAATACCTCCACAATTTCTACCTCTTTCAGAACCCTGGGGTGACTTACCTTTCAGCTTTGCAAGCACCATACTCTTAGTAATAACAACTGCACTCACTTCTGTCCCTCAGACTGCAGGGTGAATTCCGCAATGCCAGACGCAGTGCCAGAGACCCCGTCACTGTGGCTCCCCTCAGTAGGCCGACCTGCCCAACATTTTCTGAAGTATTTATTATTGAGGAACAGCCACAACTAGATTCAGGGTGTGATTAGTAACTGACAAAATCCATCAGCAGATTCACAAATTCACACACTTAGCACAGATTTTTGCACACTTTCAGGTTACCTCCAATTTTCCATCTTGTATTAAAGGAAGATCATAGCAAACGTAATTAAACTCTTAACATATACTTGAAGTGGAATTTGCAAAGAGACAGCCAGCAGTGTCACTCAAACCAATGACGATCTTACTAGAAATGAATTTTATTTTAGGATAATTTCAGCTAATCTCTACAATGGAGTTTTCATTGTAGCTTCATTCGCAGGAATTTTAGACTAGCGAGACTTGACTGGTTCAATAAACGATATACTCAAATATGGGTACCTCTCTATTTACATTAGGAAAATTAAGGAAGTGTATTTTTTCTGGATCTTTAATATGTTCTCAGATAATCCATTCACTTATCACAAGAGTGATGAATAATATAGTAATGTAATTTATTTCAAATTTAAGCCAAGTTTATCACCAATGCTAACTTCAATTTTTTTCACTGAGAATAGCTGTACCAAGGATCCGCAGACTACAGTTATAGAAAACGGTAGGAGTCAGATGGGCAGATTCTCATTTGAAGTTTTTCGCTTTGTGAAACATAAGAACCAGAAGATGTCTCCAGTATTCTTGCACTGTGTAACAAAGCTTTGCAAGTCAGACGACTGTCCATTCTTGACACCAGTAAGTGATATCGCTTAAATTCATGTGAAGTAAGTCTTTGAGAGCACAATGTCTAATAAATAAAACTTTCTAATTATTTGTAATTATAAAAATGATTAAATAATAAATAATATGGGGTAGCCCTTTGACCCACCATGTCCATCTGCATCCATCTCATTTACCTCCATTAGGCCTGTAGGATTTTATGAATAAAACATGTGAGAGTTGTTTTGTGTTTGACAAAAGATGCAGCCTTTACTTCCATTATGAATAAACCAAAAGCAATCACCTTACACTGACAACATTACATCAGACGTCTTTTAAAGTGAACACAAGTTAATTACTGACTTTGTGAATTACGTAGAACTGTTTTATTATGAAGAATATGTGTCATCTGTCATCAATTACACTACCCTACAAGTCTGTATCTTTCCATGCCTTGCTTATTCAAGAACCTGTCTAAATATCTCTTAAACACAGAGACTGTATCCACTACCATCTCTGGCAACATGTTCTGGATATCAACCACTCTGTGTTAAAATCTTTCCCCTCAGATCTTCTTGAAAACAACTTCCTCTCAACAAACCTATTGCCTCACATTTTTGAAATCTCTGCAAGGGAAAAGAGAACCTAACTATCTTACTCATTGGTGCATGTTGTAATTTTCACCCCTCAGCCTCCATCATTCCAGGGAAAACAAGCTCAGCCTATCTAATATGCACCATAACTAAAGTACTCTAATCTATGCAACGTCCCAGTGAATCTCCTTTACCTCTCTCCAGTGCAACCACAGTCCTTCTTGTAGTGTGGTGACCAGAGCTACACACAATACCCAAATGCAGCCTAACCAGTGTTTTGTACAGTTTATACTCTATCCCAATTGACAGGATTGATAATGGAATCTATATTGTCATGTGCATTACCAATATGGATATGAATATAAGAGGTGCAATAAGGAAAATTGCAACTAACACAATGATTAGTGGTGTTGTTGAAATTGAGGATGGCAGTCTTCAGCCACTAAATGATATTGATGAGTTGTTAATATGGGAAGATAATTGACAGATATTGCTTAATCTTTAAGTTTGAGGTAATGCATTTTGGGGATAACTACTAAAGCTAGGATATACACAACGAGGACTCAGTGGACAAGTACCTTGTCCAAAGATCCCTGAAGGCATTGATATGGGCAAATAAAGTGGTTAAGAGACCTTGAAGGATGTTTATGTTCTAGAGTATAGAATATATTATCAAGGAAGCTGTGGTACAATTATATAAAACATTGTTAGGCCACAGCAGAAATATTATTGGTAATTCTGATTCCAGACTTTTAGGATGTGGTTGCCCTGGAGAAAGTAGAGAGGAGGTTCAGCAGGATGTTCCTACAGAACGGCTACAATGTCAAGGAAATCAATCGGACTCCTAACAAGACTGATGGAAAACCAGGAAACCTAAAAATGAGCAGGAACTTGTCACTACCGCCTGTCTTTGCTATATTTCCACAATTTCTGGAAGGATCACCTGGATCCTGAAGAAATACTAGATTAATACTATCCACAAACCCATAAGGAAGCTTGAAACACAGGTTATATGGGTTAAAGATGACCTGGAATTCAGGACGGCTGGTGTTTACAGGATTCCCTGTAAATGCAGAGCAGCATATTTCAGCCAGACGGGATGCACAGGATGTGGAAACCTGCATCAAAGAGCAGAGGAGGTGTATCTGTTTGGATTACCCAGAGAAACTGGCAGTAGAAGAACACTGCATTTGCAATTGCCATAGGACTGACTTCAGCACAAAACTATTGTGCCAAGCCAATGACCTTTGGCCCCCGGAGAAGAAATCCATTGCAATAAAACTAGAGAAAAAGAATTTACAAAGATGACTGGCTCACTCTAAGAACTAGAATTCAATTGTAAACAAGGTGGGACAGCAGAAACCTGATTGGATGAGGACTAACCAATCAGGAAGGACAGATGATAAGGTTATAAATACCACAGGACTAGGCATGACCAGGTATCATCCCTGATGAAGTTAGTCATTGAAACATTGGTTAAGATTGATACCTGTTCCTGGCTGAAAGCCCAAGAACGGATGGCGAAAGCTGATTTACAAACAGTGGCAATGTCTATTGAGGAGAGGCTGTTGATGGGGCAAAATTGCAGACAAGATGAGTAGCAACATAAAAGGTGGACACAATTGAAAAGGGTGAATAAAGATCGGAAGGCGTTATATTTGAATGTGTGCTGTATATGGAATAAGGTAGATGAACTTGCAGCACATTTACAGATTGGCATGTATGATGTTGTAGGCATCAATGAATGATGGCTGAAAGATTATAAACATAGAAACTTAGAAAACCTACAGCACAATACAGGCCCTTCGGCCCACAAAGTTGTGCTGAACATGTCCCTACCTTAGAAATTACTAGGGTTACACAAAGCCCTCTATTTTTCTAAGCTCCATGTACCTATCCAAAAGCCTCCACCACCATTGCCGGCAGCCCATGCCATGCACTCACCACTCTCTGAGTAAAAAACCTACCCCTGACATCTCCTCTGTACCTACTCCGCAGCACCTTAAACCTGTGCCCTTTTGTGGCAACCATTTCAGACCTGTGAAAAAGCCTCTGACTATCCACACGATCAATGCCTCTCATCATATTATACACCTCTATCTGGTCACCTCTCATTCTCCGTCATTCCAAGGAGAAAAGGCCAATTTCACTCAATCTGTTTTCATAAGGCATGCTTCCCAATCCAGGCAACATCCTTGTAAATCTCCTATGCACCCTTCCTATAGTGAGGTGACCAGAACTGAGCACAGTACTCCAAGTGGGGTCTGACCAGGGTCCTATATAGCTGCAACATTACCTCTTGGCTCCAAAAATTCAATTCCACGATTGATGAAGGCAAATACACCGTATGCCTCCCTAACCACAGAGTCAACCTGCACAGCTGCTTTGAGGGTCCTATGGACTGGAACCCCAAGATCTCCCTGATCCTCCACACTACCATGAGTCTTACCATTAATACTATATTTTGCCATCATATTTGACCTACCAAAATGAACCACTTCACACTTATCTGGGTTGAACTCCATCTGCCACCTCTCAGCCCAGTTTTGGATCCTATTAATGTCCCCCTGTAACCTCTGACAGCCCTCCACTATCCACAACACCCCCAACCTTTGTGTCATCAGCATAATTACTAACCCATTCCTCCACTTCCTCATCCAGGTCATTTATAAAAATCATGAAGAGTAAGGGTCCCAGAACAGATCCGTAAAGCACTCCACTGGTGACCGATCTCCACACAGAATATGACCCATTTACATCCAAACTTTGCCTTCATTGGGCAAGCCAGTTCTGGATCCACAAAGTAATGTCCCCTTGGATCCCATGCCTCCTTACTTTTTCAATAAGCCTTATCAAATGTCCTGCTGAAATCCATATACGCTACATCTACTGCTCTTTCTTCATCAATGTGTTTAGTCACATCCTCAAAAAATTCAATCAGGCTCGTAAGGCACAACCTGCCCTTGACAAAGCCATGCTGACTATTCCTAATCATATTATACCTCTCCAAATGTTCATAAATCCTGCCTCTCAGGATCTTCTCCATCAACTTACCAACCTCTGAAGTAAGACTCACTGGTCTATAATTTCTTGGACTATCTCTACTCCCTTTCTTGAATAAGGGAACAACATCCGTAACCCTCCAATCCTCTGAAACCTCTCCCGTCTCCATTGATGATGCAAAGATCATCACCAGAGGTTCAGCAATCTCCTCCCTCGCCTTCCACAGTAGCCTGAGGTACATCTCACCTGTTCCCAGCGACTTATCCAACTTGATGTTTTCCAAAAGCTCCAGCACATCCTCTTTCTTAATATCTACATGCTCCAGCTTTTTAGTACACTGCAAATCATCACTGCAATCACCAACATCCTTTTCCATAGTGAATACTGAAGTAAAGTATTCATTCAGTACTTCTGCTATTACCTCCAGTTCCATATTCACTTTCCCACTGTCACACTTGATAAGTCCTATTCTTTCGCGTCTTAGCCCCTTGCTCTTCACATACTTGTAGAATGCCTTAGGGTTTTCTTTAATCCTGCCCGCCAAGGCCTTTTCATGGGTCCTTCTGCCTCTCCTAATTTTCTTTTTAAGCTCCTTCCTGTTAGCCTTATAATCTTCTAGATCTCTAACATTATCTAGCTCTCTGAACCTATTGTAAGCTTTTCTTTTCTTCTTGACTAGATTTATTACAGACTCTGTACACCGCTGTTCCTGCACCCTACCATAACTTCCGTGTCTAATTGGAAAATACCTATACAGAACTCCACACAAATATCCCCTGAACATTTGCCATATTTCTTCCGTACCTTTCCCTGAGAACATCTGTTCCCAATTTAAGCTTCCAAGTTCCTGCCTGATAGCCTCATAATTTCCCTTACTCCAATTAAACACTTTTCTAACTTGTCTTTTCCTATCTCTCTCCGATGCTATTGTAAAGGATATAAAATTATGATCACTGTCTCCAAAATGCTCTCCCACTGACAGATCTGACACCTAACCAGGTTCATTTCCCAATACCAAATCAAGGACAGTCTCTCCTCTTGTAGGTTTATCTACATATTTTGTCAAGAAACCTTCCTGAACACACCTAACAAACTCCACCCTATCTAAACCCCTTACTCTAGGGAGATGCCATTCGATATTTGGGAAATTAAAATCTCCCATCACAACAACTTTGTTATTATTACACCTTTCCAGGATCTGTTTCCCTATCTGCTCCTCGATATTCCTGTTACTATTGAGCGGCCTATAACAAACACCCAGTAAAGTTATTGATCCCTTCCTGTTCCTAACCCCCACCCACAGAGACTTTGTAGACAATCCCTCCATGATGTCCACCTTTTCTGCAGCTGTGACACTATCTCTGATCAAGAGTGCCATGCCCCCACCTCTTTTGCCTCCCTCCCTGTCCTTCCTGAAACATCTAAAACGCAGCACTTGAAGTAACCATTCCTGTCCCCGAGCCATCCAAGTCTCTGTAATGGCCACCTCATCATAGCTCCAAGTACTGATCCACACTCTAAGCTCATCCGCTTTGTTCACAATACTCCTTGTGTTAAAATAGACACATCTCAAACCTTCGGTCTGAGTGCGTCCCTTCTCTATCACCTGCTTATCCTCCCTCTCGCACTGTCTACAAGCTTTCTCTATTTGTGAGCCAACCACCTCTTCCTCCGTCTCTTCAGTTCTGTTCCCACCCCCCAGCAATTCTAGTTTAAGCTCTCCCCAGTCGCATTAGCAAACCTCCCCGCCAGGATATTGGTTCCCCTGGAATTCAAGTGCAACCCGTCCTTTTTGTACAGGTCACACCTGCCCCAGAAGAGGTCCCAATGATTCAGAAATAGGAATCCCTGCCCCCTGCTCCAATCCTTCAGCAACACATTTATCCTCCGCCTCACTCTATTCCTATTCTCACTGTCGCGTGGCACAGGCAGTAATCCCGAGATTACTACCTTTGAGATCTTGCTTCTCAGCTTCCTTCCTAACTCCCTGTAGTCTGTTTTCAGGACCTCCTGCCTTCTCCTACCTATGTCATTGGTACCAATATGTACCACCACCTCTGGCTGTTTTCCCTCCCACTGCAGGATATCGTGGACACAATCAGAAACATCCCAGACCCTGGCACCTGGGAAGCAAACTGCCATCCGAGTTTCTTTCCTGCTTAACAAGCTACGATCCCATGGTATTACAGGAAAGATTCTAGAATAGATAAAGCAGTGGCTGATTGGCAGGAGGCAAAGACTAGGCACAAAGGGAGCCTTTTCTGTTTGGCTGTCGGTGGCTAGTGGTGTTCCATAGGGGTCTGTGTTGGGACCGAATCTTTTTACATTATATGTCAATGATTTGGATGATCGAATTGATGGTTTTGTTGCAAAGATTGCAGATGATATGAAGATGGGTGGAGGGGCTGGTAGTTTGAGGAAGTAGAGAGGCTACAGAAGGATTTGGATAGATTAGGGGAAAGGGCAAAGCAATGGCAGATGGAATACGGTGTTGGGAAGTGTATGGTCATGAACTTTGATAGAAGAAATGAAAGGGTTGACTATTTCCTAAATGGAGAGAAAATACAAAATACTAAGGCACAAAGGAACTTGGGAATCCTTGTGCAGGATTCTCTAAAGTTTAATTTGTATTTTGTGTCTGTGGAAAGGAAGACAAATGTAATGTTATTATTCATTTCAAGAAGAATAGAATATAAAAGCAAGGATGTAATGCTGAGACTTTATAAGTCACTGTTGAGGCCTTACTTGGAGTATTGTGAACAGTTTTGGGGCCCCTTATCTTAGAAAGGATGTGTTGAAACTGAAGAGGTTTTGAAGGAGGTTCACGAAAATGATTCCGTGATTGAATGGCTTGTCATTGAAAAGTGTTTGGCTCTAAACCTGTATTCACTAGAATTCAGAAGACTGAGGGGTGACCTCATTGAAACCTACCAAATGGTGAAAGGCCTTGATAGTGGATGTTTCCTGTGGTGGGGTAGTCTCAGGCCAGAGGCCACAGCCTCAGAATGGAGAGGCACCCTTTTAGAACAGAGATGAGGAGGAATTTCTTTCGCCATAGAGCGGTGAATCGGTGGAACTATTCGCCACAGGCAGCTGTGGGGGCCAAGATTGATAGATTCTTGATTGGTCAGGGCATGACCGGATATGGAGAGAAGCCATGAGATTGAGGCTGAGGGGAAAATTGGATCAGCCATGATATAATGCTGGAACAGACTAGATGAGCCAAATGGCCAAATTCTGCTCCTATATCTTGTGGTCTTGTGTTGTCTCAGATGGAGTATATAGATAAAAAGAAAATATTTGAGAGCCAAGTTTGTTTTTCTCATAACAGTATTATGTAAAATTATGACATATATAGAATTGATACTAAGAAACATCTATAACAGAGGAATTTAGAATTAGCCATGCATATAAAGTAAGGGGTAAATTTAAGGGATTTGAAAAAGAATTTCTCCATCTGTCAGGTGATTGAGATCTGCAACACTAGTGATAGTGGAGACCAGAAAACTTATATACTTCATATATAAGAAGACTATTTAGGTGTGCACTTGGAATGTAATGGCATACTAGACTAAATGCAGAAAATGTGATTACTATAGAAAGGTGTTTGATAGCTGCAATGGCTATAGTTGATGAGAGGGCCATTTTCCAGGTTACATGTCACTGAGGTTCTTTGATAGACTCATCATGCCTTTCCTTCAACACGAAATGGTGGAGTTCAAGTGGAATTCAATCAGGTTTTAGATCTTTAAGTTTATTAACTCCAATCCAACTCCAACACTCCTAATTTGGTGCTTTAGTAGGCTTTCTGCAGAAACGTACTTTTCCATGATCTGAAAGACATCCATTGCTCTGAGAACTTGGCTCTGGTGGAGTGTAAAGTTCAGTTAAGTTAATGAGCATCACCAGGTGACTTGCAAAGCTGAGGCATCTATTCAGCTTAACATGTATTTTGGTTATCAGAATCTAACTATGGTCCTCAAAAATATTGATCAGCTTCCACATCTGAAGCAAGATCAGATAACCTGAAATATAATAGGTGAAACATCAGAAAAAGTTATATTTTTCAATTATATCAAAGGTCATACCAACTATTACAAAATTGCTGACTTGAATCCCTCATTAATGTCACTTAATTGGTAGCAGAGCATCATGCAAGCATTTTCACCAATCTTAAAAGATCCACTGCAGTCATACTCCATTCGTGCATTAGGAAAAATGAATAACAGCTCAGCTGTTTATTGCCAAGAGGAATCGAACAGGCCTGTTTATCTTCAGACCTTGTTTTCTATTTCCTATTCAGACACTTACGTTTAATTATTTCAGACTGTAGGTCAAAGTATGGAACATGAATAACTAATTACAATATTGGAAAGTATGCAAAACCTCTAATTAATTAAATTACTTTTGATTTCAATTAACAGAATTGTTACAAAAGGAAGCGGAGAGATTTAATGGAAGTTACTACCACAATCCCTCGCAGTTCCACAGGGAATGCAGTAATCACTGCAGGGCCTATTATCACCAGGAGTGAGAGTGGTAAGGTTCACCAGCTATCGCTTGCCAGCAAACATGTGTCGGGGAGCTTTAGGGCAAGTTCAGGTTCCTAGGCAATCGTAACTTGTGAAGCAAAGCTAGAAATTCATGCAGATAATAATAATGATAATTGTAATAATAATAGTAGTAACAATAATTGAAGACATCTCCATGATCTGAGCAGACTAAATGTCGACAAGGAAGCATTGAACACCTGGCTCAGAGTTGGAGACCTCTTCCCAGAAACAGAAGGCATCCTTGTGACAATATGGGACCAGGTAGTTAACACAAAAATTTATCAGAACTACGTTACAAGTGACCAACAAATTCAGGATGATAAATGCAGAAAATGCCGAGAAGAAAACAGAAACAATCCAACACAGGACAGGATCCAGTGGCAGCTTAACATGATCTGATTACTTTCACAGGCACAATCAAGTGGTAAACATCATTCACCAAAACCTTGCTCTAAAATACAAACTCATGAATGAAATCACACCTCATTATAAATGCAAGCCTGATCAAGGTTTAGAATTAGAATACCACAAATGATATTACAACTGACCCATTATTACAGAGAGGACAATCCATAATAACAGTCCAGATATAATAATACAGGCTAAACCAGCAAGAACGTAATAGATATAGCCATTCCAAGCACACATAACTTAAAACAATAAGTGGAAAAGCACCAGAAAATGCTGAATTAAAAGAGGAGATTGAAAGACTTTGGAACATAAACAAGGTATATATTGTCTCGATAGTTATATCTATAAATGGTGTCATCCCAAAGACACTACACAATAGCATTAAACCATTAGGGCTACACAGTAATATCTATGTAAATCTTCAGAAAGCCACAATACTAAACACCACTAGAATAGTTTAAAAGTTCCTAGCAATTGACAAATGAGCATGCTGGGCTACGCACATACCTCAGGTTTTACCAGCTTCAGCTGAGGGAAAAAAAAATTTAAATAATAATAATTGAACATTTACATGAGTTTTTATGGGAAAGTCTGAAAGTTTCAGAATTGTACTCTTTGATGCTTAATATTATTTCGCATTGTGCCACATGTTTCTCAGTAATGCTTTTATATTGTGATGGCAAGATATTACAGTCAGCAGCAAACAAACGATGTAGCAATTACTCTGTTACAATTCATGCTGTGGGCTTTATGCAAGAAGTTGCTCCTTGACAGCCATTGAGAAAAGGGTTTATGCTCAGTAATGACAGCTAGGACCTGTGTTTACTAGGCAAATTACTGCATTTCTTAAATAACCAAATTGAAAATTTTCATATTCTAAATGCCTCCTTCTCACTTAAGCAAGCCAAAATTGAAATTTTACTCCATTATAATCATGATATTAAATCGTTCCCTGCTCAATAAATAAAGTTAACAAAATATGCTCCCTTTAAAAAAAACGATTTCTGTTGTACCCTACAGCCATCCACAGTGCTCTGCAATTCCCATACCAGGTACTTATTTATTTATTATCAGTCTGATTGATGGTGCCGTGGTAGCAGAGCAGTTAATGCAACACATTACAGTGCCAGCGATCAGTGATGGGGTTTACTTCCCATCGCTGGAGTTTGTATGTTCTTATGACAGCTTAGATTTTCACTAGGTGCTCCAGTTTCCTCCCACATTCCAAAGATTTATTTATTTATTGAGATACAATGTGGACTAGGTCCTTCTGACCCTTCAAGCCATTCCACCCAGCAATTCCCAATTTAATCCTAGGCAACTTTCAATGATCAATCAACTTATCAACTGGTATGTCTTTGGACTGTGGGAGGAAGCCCGAGCACCCGGAGGAAACCTACATGGTCATGGGGAGAACGTACAAACTCCTCACAGGCAGTGGTGGGGACCGAACCTGGGATCACCTGTACTGTAAGTTGTTGTGCTAAACACTAAGCTACTGTGCCACCCCTCTATACAGGTTAGGTTAGTAAGTGTGGGCATGCTATGTTGGTGCTGGAAGCTTCCAAGAATGTGTTGATTGTTGAGGCAAATTACACATTTCACTGTATGTTTTGATGATTCAATGTGACAAATAAAGCTAATATTAATCTTTGAGTAACAGCTCAGGCAACATTCCATTGTATGTTCATAATGACACAGATACTGTGTAAATCACCACTGATCTCAAGACCAAGTTCCAATTTACCTTCCTCATATCCCTCAGGAAAGGTTGTCTGGATGAAAGCTGCATAAACCTCAGCATTTGGCATTTGGATTCATATGTAGAAGGCAGGGCCTTTCTAGTTTAACTAGCTGTCAAACATGCCATTTCATTAAGCATTTCTGACACTCAAAATTATTCCAAACCCATTAAAATCTAACCAACACACCAAAAGGCAGTTGCAATACTGTAAATGTGAACAATTAAAATAATTAAAAACCTTTAATATATTGAAATAAATTAAATCAACAAAAAATCTAAGATTAATATGATTTACTGATACAGTCATTTTGCATTGAACTGAATGGAAGAGAGCTCCCACGTATTCAAATGGATTCTTCAGAGTAAATACTTGGTAATTGCAGTGAAATTGTGCTCCACTGTTGTGCTGACATTGCCTTGCAATTTTATATAAAATCTTCATAGTCAACAGAGAATAAACTTTAAACAAAACATTTTTGCTTGTATTAAACCCAGTACAAGGCTGGCTTATTTATCGATTAGTCCATCAGTTGTCAAAAGGATGCATTTTATTTTGCCTCTCTGGAAAATGTTCCACATTGTTTTGGGTTGCCAACTCTATAGCTACAGAGATGAGTCTGCAGGGAACATGAATAAACGATTGGTTACTGAGAAGCTGATTCATAATAATATCTTAATCTGGAGTTATAAAATCATCAGAAAACAATACACATCTTCTTATGTAAGATTACAAGCATTACAAAAATGAGCATGCATTTTAACAAATATACAGTATATTATCGGACCTGGACATAGAGCATATTGGGTACAAATGACTCATTCCCTGGAGTCTGCAACCTCATGAATTTTAGTTCCATTTAAGTTATTTGCCTCATGTATCCCTTTACCTACTGCACAAATCTTTAAATTATTTAAGTTTGTAATACATATTTTTTGTTACTAACAGATGATGCAACAGCAAACAAATCACAAGTTGGTAAGTCTTATTTCG
The DNA here is from genome assembly GCF_048418815.1 of Hemitrygon akajei. Lineage (NCBI taxonomy): Eukaryota > Metazoa > Chordata > Chondrichthyes > Myliobatiformes > Dasyatidae > Hemitrygon > Hemitrygon akajei. The sequence goes on from NC_133128.1 coordinate 38,504,313, forward strand.
TTGTTTTTTTTGGGGGGGTAAGAACATCGTCTCAATACCATATTTTAAGGTGAATTTCTGGCCAGTAATTAATGCACTTTTTTGCAGATATCTTGCAGGTAGGGCAAAGGTAGGTGTTCTTGTAAGAGGGGTAGGGAGCAATATTATGGAGGTGATTGAAGGCTAAAAAACATTAGCAGGACAGAGTTGAAAGACAGGAATTAGGATAGGTTAATCATAATTGCATAGTTCAAAGATGGAATTCCAAAAGGATCATTGCTGGTGCTAGTGTTGCAAGCTATTCCAGTGCCCAGTGAAAATGTCTTTTAGTCTTCATTCTCTTCAAGTCAAATATAAGCCACAGATCTTTACACAAACAGCAGCATGGCTTTAAAATAATGTTTGTAAAATGAAAGTAGAGGCCTAACTTAAACATCATAATTTACTTTACTATTAGAAAAGCAAATACTTTGAAAATTATGAACAAGTCTGACTTTGTGTTTTCTTTTTAGGATACGTGGGAAGATCTGCTTTTCATTTCAACTCTGTGTCAAGTGCTTTAGTTTCTGGAATTGTTATTCTTGGAGTGATGAGCATTTCCTTTGTTACCACCTCTGTCATCCTTAATAGGAAGCTGAAAAACAAAAGTGCTTTGATTGGAACTAGAAATCCTGTTTTTAACTAGCTGATTTGGAAAGTGCCCACTGTTTTTTTATCTACAATATGCAGACTATATCATAGGACAAGATGTTAGAGATTTCCTATTCACTGAATTTAGAATAGGCCTATGTTCTTCATCACAACAAAACTAGCTCTGTCCCTTTTATAAGTTTTTGTAATTTTATTTACATTTCCAACCATATAAGTGTCAAAAAAGAGCATGGTTCCTAACAAATCTTCAGCAATATTTTGAAGTAGTTGTTTTTCTTTCCAGAATGAGCTGGGTTGGGGAGGCTGCAAAGAGCCTATAATTCTGAATATAAGCTGAGTTGCTCTCTCACAGTTTTAGCAACCCTAGTTCAACCTAGACCTGACTTCTGGTGCTGTCTGTGTGGATTTTGCACACCGACCCTGTGACTGCCTAGGTTTTCCCCGGATGCTCTGGACTTCCCCACATCCCAAAGGTTGGTAGGTTAATTGGCTACTGTAAATTTTAGGTAGCTGGTAGAATAGAATTGATGGACATGGGAGAGGAGCAAGTTACAGGGGAAACAAGGAGGAGGATAAGACTGAATACAAAACTGGACACAGATTATTTCTCAGCACGTTAGGAATGGGGAATCTGAGTATAGGCTCAATGGCTCCTTGATCACTATGAAATGCTGGTAGTATTGGCATGATACAAGCCTTGTAGATGAACTTAACTATGTATTAAACTTAAAAATGGAAGGGAGAGTGGAAATGAGAATCTGTAATAAACTTGAGATACGTAGAGGCTTCTATGACTAAACTCATGAAACAGAGGAATGCCAACACAGGGTGAGTGAATTATTTTCCTACTTCAAGGCCCTAGAGTTGAAATCATGCATTTCCATGTCTTAAAAGACATTCTTCTCTGGATCAATGTGACTTTCTTAACCCGCAATCATGACTATTTTTAAGTGCATTTTGTTATTTTTGTATCAGATCAAGGGGAATTTTGTGCTTTTGGGTCATGTCCAGAGATTACCAGAACTGAATTTATGTGGGCCTTTTAACACCATCAGATTTGAAGAAAAAAAAAACCCTAATGTTCTTGTCTGGGTTAAACCCAAGTTCTGAAGATCGCATAGTATTATCCAGTTTGTAGGCAAAATTTTCTATACTATGATTTACACAGTATAGCTTGAAATATTAATTTACAAATTATATGTGCTTTGTTTCTCTCAGTTGTCTGTTTCTAAATAGTGTTGGTATTCATTATGGCATGGAACATGCAAATAACATGATTCTCAATTAATTCCTGTATATTTCACTTTGAACAGTGTCAAAGCTTATCAAAAGGAAGTACAAAAAACAACCAATTGTAAATCAGGCCACCAGCTCTGTACCACAACCCAGGGCAGATAGCCATGCTTAAAATAAAACTGAAACTGCTGGTGAAACATGCTAGTGCTACTCTACACACAATCAGAAAATGCACATCTAGGCACAGTTTTTTTCTGCCAGCATGTTGTGAATAGGGAAGCTACATGCAGTTTACAGGTTTTTGGAATATAAGTCCTCCGTGGATTGCAGGATCAGTTATTTTATTCCATATTCCACTCACATGTGCAGCTTAATAAAATGGTGGTGCTGGCAAACCACCTGGATGCAACATCTGCCCACTTACCTCTTCCCTTCCCGCTGTACATGGACCAAAACAGTCCTTACAGGTGAAGCAACAATTCACTTGCATTTCTTCCAAGCTAGTGTACTGTATTTGATAGTCTGTGGTCTCCGCTGCATTGGGTATTTGTTTTTGGAGCATTTACACTCAGTCCTCAGGTGATGTAGAGCTCCCTGTTACCTGTCACTTCAATTCTACATCCCACTCCTGTTCTAACCAAGCTGTTGGCGGCAACCTTCAAATTATAACAAGGCTCCATGTCTGCTTGAGGAACAACATCCATCTGAACACACTGCAGCCTCAATATGAAATTCTACAGTGCTCGACACCTTGTTTCTGTGTTTGTATCAGAACTGGCCAGTTCTTCTCTAGGTCATCCAAATTTAATATTGGCTCAGGTTTTTTTTTTCTGTGCCAGCACTGCCTGACCTGCTGGACATTTTTCTACAAAGTTCTGTATTTCCTTCTTTCTGTGTGTTGTGTGTCCCCTCAATTTGTAGCTTTCATATTCTTTTATCTGTGTTTTCACTCTATCTTTGGTAACCATCAACTCAGTTGATTTCTGGTTAATTTCCATGTTAGTCTGACCTCATCTAAACCACCAGGAATTTACTTCAGGAATTTAGATGCATAAGACCCACAATAAATTTTATACAAAATTATTAAAACCATTACACTATTCTCTATACATTGATCATTTTGTGAATCATTTACAATGTAATGAAGATATTGCATGTACACTTTCAGGTACCTTATATAACACATCTGCTTAGGTAGATTATCTTTTGATATTTATCTGTGTAGATTGTAACACATCAAAATCAAACGGGCCATTTGAATTGCATTTCCTTTGAAAATGGTGTGTTGGATTGACTGGAAGTATGTGTCTGCCCTTCACTGAACATATTAAAATGACTGCACCCAATTGAGCTCAGCCTTTCCAAAAAGTCTACTCATAATTGTTGCTGTGAAGTGAGAACACTGAAGACAAGGTCTGATTCCTCCCTGGAAGCTCTTTGGAAAATATAAACAGGTTTTCCCAAAGAAACAGTGTTCTTGTAGTCTACAAGTTGCTGGAGCTTTTACAATGCTGCATGAGATACACATAATGTAAGGTGTAGAATCTCCTGAGAGATGGGCTATTTGGTTCCAAATTTCCATGATGAAAGCTGCAATGTTAATTCACAACCACCTGTGTATTTCTTAACACCAGTCAATGAGTTTGAAATATGTCATTCTCTTGATTTTCAATACCTCAGTAACAATGTGCACTGCAGGGCTGTACTCTGATGATATTGTCATTCATAAGATCATTATATAATAAACTGTGCCTAACGTAAGTGTTCAGCATTCCTTTCTTTGCACTATTTGAAACATTTGGTTCACTTCCCCTCCTTACGTATCACTTGTGGTTATTGTTCAAAGGTAACCCATTTTGTGCTATCCTGACACCAAATTATCTACCAAATTTCTAAGTGACATTTTGATTCATAACTATCAAATTAAACACACTGATTAGATCAATTAATTTGAGATGTTTTAGGATCTGTTTAATATTTGGTTATTTGATTTCAAAACCATCTGAAAATAACACTGGGATGAAATGAATATTCCACAGTACATTTTTCTGGGATCTCTTACAATGGAAAGTGTGTATTTATAAGCCAACAAAAATTCATTCCTTTTCGGGTGACTTAAGAATGATTAAGTAGGAAATTAAAGGCATAAATACTGATAAAAGCCCTAATCCCTTTATGCCCTATGTTCATGAATTTCTCATTTGTTTTCTAGCATTGAACCCTAATGCATTTGCATGTGTCACTGAATTCATATCTGATGTCCTTTCAATCACTGTGAGTCAATATATATCATTTAACGTGCATGTTCTGTCAGTCTGATAATTCTTTTGATTTTTATATTAGATTGAGCTTTCAGCTTTCATGTCAATGCATTGGCTTTGGACCCAAGGTGTTCATATTAAAATGTTGTGATCACTAATCCCGAAATCATTCTTAACAACAAGCCTATTATTAATCCCTCCTAATGTCACCTAATCTAAAATAATCTGTTCCAGAGTAGGTTGTGTAACATATTACCCTAGGAAACGATCCATAAATACCTCTTCCATGGTGTCCATGCCCATTTGATTAGTCCAATCAATGTGTAGATTAAATCACACATAATAATTGCAGTTCCCTTATTACTCACCTTTGATCATTTCTGATGTATCATTAGGCAACAGCTTGGTAACTTCCAATGTACTCCCACACTTTTCTCCTTATCCCTGCTATTCCACAATTCCAACCAAACAGAGTCATATCACTATCTATAGTTCCACTGTACCAATATTATTAGTAAACACCACACTGTTGTTGTCCTTAACTAACATTGTCAGCCCATTGCATTGTTCCAGGTTACTCAATATTTGGAATAATGTATGATCTGAAATAATGGGACCAGATGCAGGAGTGAAATCCTCCACCTCCTGCTTTAGACACACACACACACTGAGGAGACAGAAAGATTTGATGGGAGATACAACTAGACAAATTGGACATGTTTCACTGGTTAAAGACAAAGTTGATGTGGTAACAATTGATGTGTGGAGAGGCTCATTTGATTTGATTATGTAATTATGGGATTATGTTGAAATGGTGAGATAGAGAAAGGCTTCAGGTGAGGTGGCCCAGGCATATCGGGATGCCTGAATTCAGGTCCTGGAACAGGGCATTACTCAGTGCTTGGACAATTTAAATGTTGGCCCAGACAGACTGGAAGCCCAGGTGTTGGGTACAGAGGCGATGGTCAGGCTGATTTCGCTCGCTCTCCCGCAATTGTTCATTCTCTTCTCCGTGGCAACAATACTGTGAACAGATCTGACTGCTGTTCATTTCTGCCCAGCTAGTGTAAAAACTGGGGACTGAGATTTGACTTTGGGCCTACTCCAGCCTCTCCAAGAGCAAATCTGGGACTCAGTCTGGTTCAGAATGCTGATGCCTTGCTTCTACTGCTTGCACAATGTGTTTTTTCCCTCTCTCTTTCTCTGTGCAGAGTTTTTAGGTTTTTTAGTTTTTAATTGGGTTATTCAAATTTCTTGTTTTGTGGCTGCCTATAAGCAGACAAATTTCAAGGTGTATGAGTTATACATCCATGGATAAAAATGTTGTGGATGTATAGTAATGCCATTTAATCTGACATTGGAAGAATTTTAGGTATACCACTTTCTAGCATTTTCTGCTCAATCAAATAGCACACAGAATTGCCTAGACCAACTTTGTGACTGGCATGATTGACTTGGGACTGATGACATTTAAAGTCAAAGTTCGATTACAGACCACCTGCATAAACATTTCCCTGCAAAACAATTTCTAGGCTATAGTTTTAAAAAGAATAGCAGCTAAATAAATCTGAATCATGTTAAGAACTTGAACTAAACTTCCACCAGATACCTCATAGAAATATTCATTTTGGCAGATTCTTACCAAATTCCAGAATTCCTAGCCAGACTTGTAAGGATTGTTGTGAAGTTAAATTGAATTTTAAAATATCAACAGTTAAATCACTCACTAGGGCAACAGTATGCAAACATATTCAAAAATTCATAAAATACTGCCTTTCACCTTTTTAAATATGAAATGTTTAATTATGGAATTAATCTTTGTTTCCAGGTTATTTTTTTCCTCCAGTACTAAATTCATACTCTGCCATAATTTTTTTTACCCTTTGTTGGCTGTGATACAAACATTCCACTCAAAAAAAACACCAGTAATAAGGGAATAGAAAAAAATTTGTTCAGGCATCATGGTTATCAAGGATAATTTGCAATATGATGATCCTATCTCCTTTTGAGAAGTGACACATATTGTCTGACCCTTTTTATTAAAGCAACAAAATGGGCCAAATTGAAAAGCAAGTGAATAAAGATGACGAACAAAATATTAAATTACTTACTTCTCAAACTAACATATGTAATGTAATCTAAATAGAACACAAACTACACAATTCTCTATATAAAAATTGTAATGAAGCTGATTAGGACAGCTCTCATATATAACTAATCTTCTAGATTGTGATTCATTCTGTATAATAATCTTAGTCTATTAACAAGGTCCTGTATTTAGTACTTGTGTTGACAATTCTGACAGTGTAATTACTTTGTGAAATGAGAGTCCTAAGATCCATCTGCTCTCTATGTTGATTTGGAAGATAAATAGCTTTGTTAACGTCACTATAGCAGATTATCTGGTCATCTTTGCATTGCTCTTTATGGGAGATCTGCACCAAACGGGTGTGGTGTTTTCAATATTACAACTGTGACTATATTTCAAAAGTTATTCATTGACTACAAAATAATTTGAGCTATTCTAAAAGGAATGAGAATGACGCTATATAAATATAGAGTCTTTCTGAGAAAAATAACACTTTAAAGTCATAACTATATTTATTACATCACAAATATAAAAAGTAAACCGGAAATATTTTGCAAGTAGGCTTTCTCAAAACAGTACTTTGCAAAATCAGTAGCAGCTTTAAGTGAAAGCACACATAAAGGTATTCCAAAACAAACAGCCAAATGATAGGCTGCATGGAAGAATGTGGATTATCACAGGATGCTGAGCCACCATTTCAGACAAGGACAATCTGGGAATTTTGGAGAATAGCATAATACTGGGATTATGTAATTCAGTAATCTTCAATCAGGGAATGAACAAGGGAATATGACTTGCAGCTAGTTACAACTGCATTCCAACTATCTCACCTGCAGACCCCCTCCACCCCGCCATTGACCTAATCTACATGCACTGTCAAAGGAAAGCAGCATCCATTGTCGGGGACCTTCACCATCCTGGCCATGCTCTTTTCTCACTGCTGTCAGTAAGGAGGTAGAGGAACCTCAGGACCTACACCACTACACCACTAGACTCAGGAACAGTTTTTACCCCTCAACCATCAGGCTCTTGAACAGAGGGAATTACTTTACTCACCCCAACACTGAATTATGGGCTCACTTTCAACAACTCTTCATTTCATGCTCTCGATATATATTGCTTATTTATTTATTATTTCTGTCTTTTTGTATTTGCACAGGTTGTTGTCTTGTGCCTCACTAGTTGAATGCCCAGTTGGTACTTTCATTGATTCTATTGTATTTATTATTCTATTGAGTATGCCTGCAAAAAAAAGAATCTTGGGGTTGTATATGGTGACATATTTGTATTTTGATACTAACTTTGAGCTTGCTTAACAATTCAATCCGATCAGATATCTCCTTTCTGTATTCATGAACTTAAATCCTATTACCTCAAGTGCTTTAGTAACACAGGGTTTAATTTTTTCAATCCGATGTCACAGATGTTAAAAATGTTAACTAATTAATGCAAGAGTACATTCTTCAGCTTGACATAAATCAAAACTGAGTCAAAACTATTCCAGGCTACTTGTGTTATTCTTTCACGTGGCCTGATTTGTGATTGTCTTACTCTAATAACAAGAAAACCCGAATTTTATAACTGGGCTTGAAACCTAATAAACTGATGGTCACTGACAAAATCAGCAGTCTTGCTGGAAATTTTCAGTGGAGTCTATAGTACTAACAGGTTAATATCCCCTGTGATATTCACTGGGCTTGCATAAATACAGTGTTTCACTGGCCTTTCAGAAGGCTTGCTGCCAGTACTAAGGTTGGAAAGCATGAATGGTGAACAAGTAGACATTCATAATCCTAATGTGACACTTGCATATTATATTGATATCACGGGATTTATGCTGTAGAACTAATGGCCATAGTGTAGAATTCTTACTCTTATAGCTGTTGGGTTTATCCAATTACACTTCCACAAAACATTGATATTTTCCTTTCAAAAATTCTTAGGAAATAAAATGCGAACTGGCACCAAGAAACCCAGGTGGAAAAAATAATGACACCAGCTTTTGAATCCTTGGACATTCAGCTCCCAGCTACAATCTTCCTTCAGCCACAGTTCAGTGATGCTCTCAACGTTATACCTGCCAATCTCTAACTGTGCTACAAGTTCACCTACCTTATTGTGTGCATTCAAATATAACACCTTCGGTCCTGCACTCACCTTTTTCTATTTGTCCTCTTTTACTTTGCTACTCATCCTGTTGACTGCAATTTTGCCCTATCATCACCTCTTCTTGCAACTAACAGTCTCACTACACATTGCCTCTGTCTGTAAACCAACTACCCCATCATCAGCAACATCACTCCAGTTCCTACCCCACTGCCAAATTAGTTTAAACTCTCCCAAACAGCTCTAGCAAACCTGTCCACAAGGATATTGGTCCCCCTTGGGTTCGGGTGTAACCCATCCCTTTCTTTCAGGTCATACCTTCCCCAGAAGAGACCCCAATGATCCAGAAATCTGAACGCCTGCCCTCTGCACCAGCTCATCAACCACACGTTCACCTACCAAACCATGCGACTCTTACTCTCACTGGCGAGTGGTACAGGCAACAATCCAGAGATTACTACCCTGGAGATCGTGCTTTTCAGCTTTCCACCTAGCTCCTTAAAATATTCTTTCAGGACCTCAGCACCTTTACTACTGATGTAATTGGTGCCAATATGTACCAAGACTTCTGTCTGCTCACCCTCCCTCTTTAAAATGTAATGAACCCAATCCAAGACATCCCTGGCCCTGGCACCTGGGAACCAACATACCATCTGGCCATCTGTAGCACATCTACAGAATCTTGCTTCTATTCCTCTAACAATGGAATCTCCTATCAATACCATAGTCCACTTCACCTCTCTTTTCTTCTAAGCCACAGCACCCGACTCAGTGCCAGAGACCCGGTCATTGCAGCGCCCCCCCCCAGTAGTATCCAAAGTTGGTATAAGCTTATTATATTATTGAGGGGAATGGTCACAGGGGTACTCTGCACCGGCTACCCACTTCCTTTCCTTTTCCTGACAGTCACACAGCCACCTGCCTCCTGTAATCTAGGAGTGACTACCTCCCTGTAGCTCCTATCTATCACTTCCTCGGTCTCCCGTATGAACTGCAGCTCCAGCTCCTTAACATGTTCTCTGAGGAGCTGCAGCTCGGTGCACCTGGTACAGCTGTGGTTATCCGAGAGGCTGGAGGAGTCCCAGAATTCCCACAACACACACGCAGAACAAAACACAGCCCCGGAGCCATTCTCGCTACACTAAGTGTGTCCTAACAGATGAGGAATGAAGAATAAAGAAGAAGAAGAATTAACTTGCCAGATACTCACCTCGCTCAAGCCTGATAAGCCAAAGTCACTCCAACACTGACCCACTCACAAAATGGCCATTCTGGTTGCCCATCTTACGTTTATTCGTCCTTTCTGATCAATCCCATTCAATGATTTGGCACAGTCCAACAACGAAAACTGCCACAAAGCACTGCCCTTTTAAATCTTCAGACACGCACATAAGTGAAATCACTGCTCCCACTCTCTGATTAGGCCTAGTCCAACTCAGAAAACTCCTGCAAAGCCCTGTCATTTTTAATCTTCAGCCACATACCCGAGTGAACTCACCACTTCTTCTCATGCTCCCGCTTGCTGATTGGGCCTAGTCCAACTCAGAAAACTCCTGCAAAGCCCTGTCATTTTTAATCTTCAGCCACATACCCGAGTGAACTCACCACTTCTTCTCATGCTCCCGCTCGCTGATTGGGCGCAGTCCAACTCCTTTACTCTTTTCAATATTCCAAGCTGATAATTGTTCGTAGCACTCACACATAGAGACTGCATTGGATTATTGAAACTCTTTGGAGGTCTGGTAAAGGAACCTATTTCTTCTGTCTGGCTTGTTTCCTTGCTCTCTGTGTTTGAGTGGCACATGTTCATAATTCCATCACATAACATAAAATTAGTGACAAAACATATAGTGAGGTTATTGGTGCAATTTTGGGTTAATTTAGATAGCAGAATGCAGAATCCAGGTTAAATATGTGATTAATCTGCTCTTGTTTAACCCCAAGTAATTTGAAAATGAAATTTAAATTGTGAATTCATCAATATGAATTCAATGATGAGCCAATGGTGACTGCACTGTTTACTGCCTTAACACATTTCCACAGGTCCATTCCAAATAGGCAGCAGAGTTCATGCCAACTACCATTGATTATGGACTTGGATGCTCTTTTACTTCTGTATTCCAGTTTTATACATCTGATCCGATCCCCAGCATACCACTAAAATGTGTGTGTGTGTGTGTGTGTGTGTGTGTGTGTGTGTGTGTGTGTGTGTGTGTGTGTGTGTGTGTGTGTGTGTGTGTGTGTGTGTGTGTGTGTGTGTGTGCACGCACGCGTCAGTTGCAGTGGCTGGGGCATGTCATAAAGATGCCCCCATGCCGGCTACCCCGTAGAGTATTATATGGCCAGCTACATTATGGTCGACGCTCAGCTGGAGGGCCGAAGAAGCCCTATGAGGATCAGATGAAGAATGCTTTAAGGAAATGCAAGATCAGACCCGAGGACCTCGAGGATGTTGCTGCTGACCGTAACACTTGGCGACAGCTGTGTAGGGACGGGGTTCGTATTCTGGAGATGGAAAGAACAGCCAGAAGACAGCAGAAGAGAGGAGAAATACCGCCATGGCTGCCATCACTAGAACCACTGCCACATATACATGTCCCACCTGCAATAGAACTTGTGGGTCGAGGATAGGACTGGATAGTCATCAAAGATCTCACTGTTAAAGGAGTGGACGTCGCCATTGGATTCTGATGGACAACCGAAGAAGATGAAGTGTGTGTGTGTGTGTGTGTGTGTGTGTGTGTGTGTGTGTGTGTGTGTGTGTGTGTGGTGTGTGTGTGTGTGTGTGTGTGTGTGTGTGTGTGTGTGTGTGTGTGTGTGTGTGTGTGTGTGTGTGTGTGTGTGTGTGGTGTGTGTGTGTGTGTGTGTGTGTGTGTGTGTTTAAGTCTGTACAGAGGATCTAGGATTCCTCTGAACAACCAGAAACCTCCAAATTCACCAACAGAAATACACATGTTGTTGAGTGGCTGTACAAGTGACCTAACCCAGGAAATCCAACATTCTTGTATTTAAAACTGTGTTCAAAATTTCTTTTTTAGGGAATAACTGCTGTTTCTATTTCTCCAAGGAAATTTCAAGCCATGAATTTTGTGCACCGCATAAAAAAATGCTCTTTAGCTGCTTTGTCATTGTGTTACGTTCTCCTCACTTTGAAATGACAATTAATTCTCAATGCTGTTTTCCCTTCAGCTTCAATATTCTCCTTTGGCCAATGGCCTATTCAGCAGACGCAATAATCTGTCATTCATAGTGCTTGACTGTGATATTGTGACAAATCCCATATTGCCTATCATGTGTATATGGCAGTGTGATTGTCCCTATACCATTGTTTTCAGATTGATTATGAAATTAATTTAGCTGCAGGAAGTGAATGCTTGATATCAGGCAATCTTCATCCCAACATTACATGACATAACAGTTTATTAAACTCTGGATCAATCTGTCAGGTATATGATCGAGAAAGTTCAAGGCCAAGGAAATAAAGTTGGGAGCTCCAGCATTTGATACAAGATATAACACCAAAATTATCATACAGAACAAACTTACTAACAGGGTGCAGTTATGTAAAGATGGCAATCTGCTACATACATAAACAGCTGGTACAAAGCTTTGATATTTGATTGAGTTCTTAAAATTAACAATAAACAAGGAAACAAGGAAAACACAGAACATTCCTCCCATCATTTTTGCGAATATTTACCAGTTGAGAAGTCCTTTACCCAGAGGAAATCCAGTAGTTCAGGCTGATAACCAGGGATGCCAGTTAAACTGCATGGGAAGATGGCTGTTCCCAAGGCCACACACAGATTCTTGTACCACAACAGATGTGGGCAGGACAGAGATCACCATGTCTTGCCTACATTGGCCACAGGCTGTGATATGCAGCATAATAATCAATTCTTTGATATGGCTTTGAGAGAGAATGCAAGATTTCTTGGCATGGAATTGCTATGTTCCTGGTCTTTACTGTCCTGCAAGTTCTTATTTTTGGAAAACATACAGAATAGGAAGAGAGCTGATATAGAAATCTTAGGGGAGGAGTCATTGAAATCGTTGGTCCTTCCACCATACTACCTTAGCTGTTATGGCATGAATTGCCTTGGATTTCAAGCTGCAAACTTTAGAGGGCCTGAATGCAGCTTTACACATCCTAATGAAGGCTAAGCATTTTCTTTTCTTTTAAGATATAGTTTCCATTGGCAAAATTGGCTTTGGCCATCATGATCTCTGAAGATTGGTGGGGAGTGTTTACTCTTCACAAACCTCTTCTCAAAAAGGTAAAAAATAAATACAACCATTAATATAGATGGCCAGACAAGATTCCATTTTATACTGTTATTAACTTTGTCTTTATTTTGTTGCTTTATGACCAAAGTTATAGGTACAAGCTCTAGCAATCATAATGTTATTGAACCTTTATAACTCTGCTAGGGCTCAGTCAATGTTCCTAATCACCTAAGATACAACTCTAGGCCTGCTGGGCATCAGGCAGTAGAGGTAATATGGTGAACTTAAATAAAACCAGCACATCATGTACAGCAAATCTGAGGTGATCTATTCCATATAGAATTCTAAGGATTTTATTCACACTATTAGATCAGACAACAGCACAAACTAAACACAAATCAGAAGCAGATATTAATGTTGGGGTTTTGCTAATACCAATTTATTTAAGCTCTTTAGTTACTCTACAGGTATAGCCCTTCATTGTTTCCAAGAGATTTTCCTTAACCTCCAAGAAACATATCAAATATTTAGTTTCTGCTCTCTCCTTACTCCTCAAAATCAGCTTACCTCAAGAGGAAAGAGGGTTGAGTTTAATTCCGCAAAACAGGCTCCTTAAATTGCTAGGGTGTTTTCTGTAAATTATACCAAGAACAACAATGTATTCACCTGATCCATGAATGATGTGTACTTGGCTGCTTGAAAAGCACAAACTGACCATTAAATGGCTATCTTAATCGACCAAACCTTTGCAATTTGATTTTTGATTTTCTATGCACAAAGTTCACTTTAGCAAAATTGTGAACATCTACCATTTTAGCCCTTAACAACTGAACATGGACAAAAGATAAAGAAAAGGAGGCAAATGTAATCCATATTGTTTGGATCAATTGATTGTAAATAGAACAAATACTTGGGCTTTCAAATGGTATCACAATAGCTGAGAACATTATACCTGTGTGAGGAGACAAGCCCCTTATTTAGTTCTGAAATCTTGCCTCAGGCATATTTGTGACCTTTAATAATAAAAAAAACAAGATTTTAGTTTAAAATTTAAATATGAAAAACAGTGTCATGTTGTGACATTGTGTAACTTAATCTGTTCTGGGAAGAAACGTATATAAGTAGAAGAGCTGTATCATGACAAACACATCTCTATGTTAGACGGCACTATATAGAGATGCATCACTGAGATTTCTGGATTGTCTGCAACTGGTATGTTATTTGTTATGCATTAATTCAATCTGTAATTTACTAATGAAGTATATTAGAAACTGTAACTGTTCGTTCGCTTGTTCAATAGTGTAACATGTTTTAAATTGGAATTCTCAGGCACATTACATACAAGTGTGATTTAGGCAGATCCTCTACATGCTGTAAACATTGGTTTTGAGCTTATTGTGATATTTTTATTCTGAATTTTTAAGAAAAAAGAAACGATTATCATGTTCAGAAGCAAGAATGCAGGAGTGGAGTACAAACTAAAATGTCACAGTATATTTTATGGTCTGGTCTATCTAGAAATTATCTGGATTTCTTAAATGGGATGATGATCGCACAATACTTTGGATTGACACTGAAGTTTCCTTCAGTTTGCCTTCATTCACTTTGTTCATTTTACAGTTCAGTAGAAATCCGTCTTGTAGAAAACACTGGAGAAGTAATTTCCATTGGAGGTCCAACATTATGGACTTTCATAAAAAACCATTATGGGGTCATATTTAGGCCAACACATAGTAGCTAAGAGGTGGCGTTGAGATTGAAAAGGGAGCTGGAAAAGGTATGTAATGAGGGTAATGACACGATTGTACTGAGGGACTTCAATACGCAAGGGGATTGGGAAAATCAGGTTGCTGTCGGATCGCAATAGAGGGAATTTGTTCAGTGCCTATAAGATGGCTTTTCAGAGCAGCTTGTGCTTCTGCCTACTTGAGGAAAAGCTATCTTAGATTGGGTGTTGGGTAATATTCCATATTTTATTAGTCAGTTTAATGTAAAGGAACCCTTAGGAGGCAGTGATAATAATATGATTGAAATCAACTGCAGTTTGAGAGAGAGAGTTTGTCTCACTATTGGAATGGAATAAAGGGAATTACAGAGGCATGAGAGAGGAGCTTGCCCAGGTGAATTGGAGGAGGATACTGGCGGGGATGACGGCAGAGCAAAGATGGCTGAAGTTTCTGGAAATAGTTCATAAGGTGCAGGATAGATATGTCCCACAGAAGAAGTTTTTCTCAACTGGCAGGGATAGGCAACCATGGCTGACAAAAGAAGTTAAGGACTGCATAAAGGCTGAGGAAAAGGCATATAAGGTAAGAAAAGTGAGTGGGAAGTTGGATGATTGGGAAGCTTTGTAAATCCAACAAAAGGCAACTAAAAAAGCTATAAGAAGGAAAAAGATGAAAAATGAGGGCAAACTAGCCAATAACATAAAGCAGAATACTGGAAGTTTTTTCAGTTATATAAAGAGTAAAAGGGTGGTGAGAGTTGATATTGGACCACTAGAAAATAATGCTGGTGAGGTACTAATAAGGGACAACGAAATGGCAGATGGACTTAATGGGTACTTTGTATCAGTCTTCAATGTGGAAGACACGAGCAGTGTGCAAGAGGTCCGTGAGTGTCAGGGAGCAATAGTGAGTGCCATTACTATTACAAAGGAAAAAGCACCAGGCAAACTCAAAGGTGTTAAGGTGGAATATATCCCAGAGTCCTGAGAGAGGTTGCTGAAGAGATAATGAAGAATCCCTTGATTCTGGCATGGTCCCAGAGGACTGGAAGATTGCAAATGTCACTCCACTCTTTAAGAAGGAAGGAAGACAAAAGAGAGGAAATTATAGGCCTGTTAGCCTAACCTCAGTGGTTGGGAAAGTGTTGGAGTCCATTATTAAGGATGAGGTTTCAGGGTACTTGGAGACTGATGATAAAGTAAGTCAAAGTCAGCATGGTTTCAGTAGTGGGAAATCTTGTCTGACAAATCTGTTGGAGTTCTTCAAAGAAGTAACAAGCAGGATGGACAAAGGAGAGGCAGTGGATGTCATTTACTTGAATTTTCAGAAGGTATTTGATAAGGTGCCACACATGAGGTTGCTTGACAAGATAAAATACTATGGCATTACAGGAACGCTACTGGCATAGATAGAGGAATGGCCAATAGGCAGGAGGCAGCAAGTGGGAATAAAAGGGGCTTTTCTGGTTGGCTGCCAGTGACTATTAGTGTTCCTCAGGAGTCAGTATTGGGACCACTACTTGTTTGTCAATGATTTGGATAATGGAATTGATGGCTCTGTGGCAAAGATTGCGGATGATACAATGATAGATGGAGGGGTAGGTAGGGCCGAGGAAGCAATGTGATTGCAGCAGGACTTAAGGTTGATTTATACTTGTGTGTATGGGCTATGCCATATGCTATGCGTAGACCTGATTTTCACTTCTGCATAGGCTATATGGCGTTGCGAGGATGCATTAGTGTGTGCCAAAATACTAGATGGCGGTGGGGATTCTATGCCACTGTGTTGAGTTTCTTCATGAGAGACATGGACAAGGAAATGCATTTCAAATATCTCCGCATGTCAGTAGGTAGATTTGACAATTTGGTTCATCTATTTCGCTTTGTTTAAACCTGGAGTATTAGATAGGCAGCCAAGTTCACGCACTGGCTAACCAAGCCATTTAGAGGTTTCCTGATGTGCATACAGCTGATTCCAGTTGGATGTACCTCTGAGAAGCTGCAGAAAGTTGTGAACTCATTCATCTTCATCTTGGGCTTGAGCCTCCAAGGTATTCAGGACATCTTAAAGGAGCGATGCCTCAGAAAGGCAGCATCCATCATCAAGGACCCCCATTAGCCAGGACTTGCTATCATCTCATTGCTACCATCAGGGAGAAGGTACAGGAGCCTAAAGGCACACAATCAACAGTTCAGGAATAGCTTTTTCCCAGCTGCTATCCAGTTTCTAAATGGACATTGAACCCATTAACACTACCTCACTACATTTTTTTAATTTTTGCACTACCCTATTTAATTTAACTATTCCATCCACTGACTGTAACTCACACGTTTTTTTTCTTTATTTTTATGTATTGCATTGTGTTACTGCTGCAAAGACGACAAATTCCATGACATTTGCCAGTGATATTAAACTTGATTCTGTTTGTGATTGTGATTCTGATGTTAAGAGCAGTTTCCTCACTGGAACTGGCACTGTAGCTGTGATTGAAAAATATATACGTGAATACTGGGTACAGATAGATTTAGATTCAGAATGTTTCCCTTGCTGTCAAATAGTGGCTGCCGTTCATCCTCTGGATTCACATATGATTAATAATCTCTTTAGCCTGTGCATTATATGGCTGCATTAACAGCAACATATTGTTCCTTCAGAAGTGAAAAGGTGAAAAAATATTATGCCTTTCACACTGCCTTCAGAACATTATAAAATAGTTTATAGAAAATGAAAAAATACCATGAGAGCTGTCTCTGTAGTCATGCAGGAATGATTGTAGCTAATTTAGATGCAATGACCTCACCAAAACTGCTAGGAAATAATGACCAGACTATATATTTTGCAAGTATTGATTGAGCGTAATTGACTAGGACATGGAGCATAATACAATTCGTTCCACCCTTGGGTGCCTGGGGAATTTTAAAGTCTATCTAAAAGAATCTTATTTTTAATATTTCACCCAAAAGTAAAGGAATTTCAATGGAATAGCACAACTTTATTACTGTAATGTCCAGTCAGTCTGGATAGTCATGCTCAGGTCTCTAGAGTGATAAAATGCTGCAGCTGATCCAGAGCTGACACACCAAGGTTCAGCTCTGATGACCCATAGTGATGACAGAGTTCAGCTCCACCACTCACTTATGGCGAGCCCTATGCAGGCAAAAACCACTGTCTCTGGAAAAAGAGAGAAAAGTGGCCAAAGCCTACAGGTATGTAATATTACCATTAATATTCAGAGTATGGCTGTGTATACTGTCAAATACCCAGATAAAAATGTAGCTATTGTAATTTGCCCACATCTATTTAACTTACCTTCCTGATTTTATTGTTAAATTGGGTTTTAGTTATCAAATTGCAATTTGTACAACAGATGATTACGTACTACTATGAATCTATTCAAAAATGTCACCAAAATTTTGTTATATATCATTATTGTTTATTTGATTATTATCATGCGAATGATTAGTTTCTTTTTATTTTTTGCCCTCGATGGAGTAAATTACTCTGTAATCAGAAATACCTGAAGTTGTTGGCCAAACCTTTCTTCAATACTGGTGGAGAGGAAGAGTTCAGCTGGATCAAACTGCCCTAGCTTTCATTCCCTACCAACAATTTCCTTTTGTCTATAACTCATTTCTATGAGTCAGTGGTCACTGAATATCCACATTGATGACAATGATAGCTGGTTGGTCGCTTGCGAAGATCAGGAGGGAGTAAACTCCACCACTTTAGGACTTTTCTTTCCACCCGCATGGCGTAGGTTTATAGTGAGGATTGTTGCACATGGACTGATGCCACTCTTTAGGCTGGGGGACATTCCACAATGGCACAGTGAGCTGCGATGACTGCGGCAACCACAAGGTTGTAGGTTGAGTATCGGAGTTATCCTTCTCCTAGACAGACTGACTGGCAAGGGAAACAAGTCCAGTCTACTCAGGTTTGGAATCGGAGCTGTCCTTCTCCTAGGCTGGCTGCCAACCAAGGCCAATGAGCCCAGCCTGTCTGCCCTGTTATATCGCTGGAACTCAGTCACACCTGCGCCATGACATAGCAAACTCAGTAAGAACAAGGACACCATGTGAGGCACAGTAGTGTGAAAGAGGCCATATGCAAGCGACCTCCTGCATGGCAAGCCAACCAGCGGTCCTGTACGATCACTATACCTGGAAAGGAGAGGCTATGAGAGATGCTCCACCTTCCTTAAGCAAGCAGAATGTCCTACCCATGACTCACCTGTCCCCTAATATACACATTAGATACAAGAAAAAATATCTAAAGGGAGCACACTACACTCTGATAACAGATGGTACAAGAGTACCATAAGAAGCAACTCTGCATTTAAAGGTTCTGAGAAAGCCCAAAGATTAAGAGAGTTAGTTACTGAGACTAATACCTGTGTAACTAAAAGAAACCTATCTGATGGCAGATCACTCCCTATATTCTCTGATCTTGGGATTCTAACACTACCAGCCAGTACTTGCTATTGCATCATAGAGTTATAGAATTAGAGAGCGCCACAGCACAGAAACAGGCCCAGCTCCTTCAAGCCAAACTATTATAGCCTCATCTCATTGAGCTGCATCCAGAGCATAGCCCTCTGTACCCCTCCCATCCAATACTTAACCAAGCTTCTCTGAAGGGTTGAAATCAAACCTGCATCCACCACTTCTGCTGGCAGCTCGTTTCACGTTATCACCACCTTCTGAGTGAAGAAGCTTCCCCTCATCCTCCCCTCATTTCTTTCACCTTTCATTCTGCGGTTGCGTAGCAGTTAACACAATATCATTACAGCTTGGGGCTTTGGAGTTCGAGTTCAATGCCGTGTTCTCAGTAACAAGTTTGTACATTCCCGTGCGTGTGTGGGTTTCCTCCGGGTGTCTCGGATCCTCCTCACAGTCCAAAGACATACCAATTAGTAGGTTAATTGGCCATTATAAACTGTCCCATGATTAGGCTACCGTTAAAGTGGCGAGTTGCTGGGCAGTGCGACTCAAAGGGCCAGATAGATAGACAGACAGACCGACCTATGAATTCTGGTTCTAGTCTCACCAAACCTCAGTGGAAAAGGCCTGCTTGTGTTTATCCAATCTATATCCCTCATAATTTTGTATACCTACGGAGTGTAAATGGGAGAGAAGAGAGTGAATGAGGAGATGTAGACAGATTCTTCATAAGCAGGAGGATGACGATTATCATGTTTGAGGGTGGGCAGGAATGTGAAGTTGAGGTTGAAGTTGAATCATCCTATTTCTAATCCTGATTTGTAATTCTATATGTTGTTATATGATCACTAAGTCTTTTTAGCCTTCTCTATTCAAACTTGGTGGTAACAAGAGCCAATTACTTGAGCCATTCAAGTGGTTTACATAATTTAAAAGACAACAGATATCTGGACAATAACTCAGCAGGAGCTAAGAGTAAGCATGGGTAAACAGCGAGTCCTTATTCTCAGTTGAATGCAACTAACGCATTGGAGGAGGTTTTACGTAAATGAAGATGAAGCAGAATATTGAGATTGGAGAAGAGGAAAGAGAACTGAAAGTGACAGGGTGTCCTTGAGGACTTAAAGGTAGATACAGAGGTATTGCCAAAAAATTGGGACCAATTGTATTTTCCTCACTATGAATGGAATGATCAAAAGAAGCAGAAATGGTGCTTAATGAGATGTATGTCTGGTGGAGCCTTGGCAATTTTTTTTAGTTTGTGTTTTATTTACAGGTGTTTGACTATTAAACAGAGAAGATGCTGTTTCCCATCTGTTCATTAATAGGTATTATACTTCTCAAGGAAACATATTCTCAAACTTTTCGCGTTCATGATCAAGACTGTGGAGCAACCTATCGACTTCCAGGTAATCCCATAAAAAAATAAGAGATCAATAATATTAAATTACAGGATCAATCATCTTTACATTCTTCAGTTATGCCAATGCAAGTGTTTTCTCACTTGCCAGAGATTTCTGCCCAGTCATAGCATTTCCAAAGATATTCTTGCTATTTAGAACAACACACACAAATACTGGAGGAACTCAGAGGACCTGGCAGCATCTGTGGAAAAGAGTAAACAGTGGGGAGGAGGGCCTCTCCCCCACCCTCTTACTCTTCTTCTGACTTCTCACCTTTCTTTTCAGTCCTCATGAAGGGTCTCAGTCCAAAACACCAACTGTACTTTTTTCCATAGATGTTGCCTGGCACAAAATCACAACTCACAGTCTTTGCTAGAGAGCTTTCACATGGGCCAAAATTGGGCTCTGTATGATGCTGTTGCAGATACTGATGAAATCCAGGACAAGGCTGAAACAAAATATCATAGTACTTGGCACTAAAGGAGTTCATTTGGAACATTATGTTCTTGCCATGTAAATAAGGGAGCTATTTAAACTAATTCTATCCCATCTCTTAGTCATTGTCTGTAGTCTACAGCACATCAAGTTACAATCATAATAATTTTTAAATGTAATAAGGATTTACTGCCTTCTTTCAAGCAGCAAGCCCTGGACTCCATCATTCTTCAAGTGAACATGTTTTTCCTGAAATGTCTCTCAACCTTGTTATTATATTTGTGTCCTTTAATTATTTATGAAGAAGGTGTATGGGGGTGGAATAACAGGCACTTGCAAAGTCTGTAATGTTCCACACAACTTCAGGGGTGGAAATATTAAAAAATAAGAAAATCGTGAGGGGAAACATTTACTTGCACACACTGTTTATTTCTGCAGCCAATATTATCTGTGTTAATAATTCAATATAGTGATTGCTTTGGGATGATACTATGCAAAATATGGCCAAATCAGTAGACATGGACACATATAAAATAAGATGAATTGTTTGCCTGTGAAAGCAATTTGAGCAATGCCAGTCATTCAGAAATGCTAGGGTTAAATAGGTGGATTGCTGGGCAGAGCAAATCGTTGGGCCGAAATGACCTGTTCCTCACTGTATCTCTAAATTTTACTTACATTCCAATGCACCTTAATGAATACTAATAATATTTAGAAATAAAGTTTCAATAATTAAGTCTTTCGTGAAGCTTAAAAATACAACTTCTGCAGGAAAATGACATTTTAGGGTTCATCATCCAAGCAGATCAAGTATAGATCTGGACTAATAAGGAAGACAAGTCCAGAAATCAGTGTGGGCAAAATTAGAAGTCAAAGACTTTAACTTTTCATATGACATGCCGTTATCAACCATTCCCTCTAACATTATAATGCAGTTCTTTTCCATTCTTTTCTCTGGATAACTTAATGGGGTTATTTCTCTAAGTAACCTAGTAGCCCAGCTATTGCAAGCAGGAAAGCTCCCCCAAGGTGCCTCTGAAGATGATGCATCTTCTATTTGATTGTGTCCCACAGATTCAGACCTGGAGAGCTCTCCTTGATGCTAGTGGGTGGTTTCCAAGCCCCATGATTTTATTCTACCTAGAGCAGGCACACAGGTCTGCTGTAGTTTCTACTTGGTGGTTAGCTATTGAAAGAAATGCAAATGATATTAGGGAATGATTTAAGTCTGGACTCAAAGTCACGATCTCATGGGAGTGATGACATGTCAACAACCTGCTCCATGTTTAAAAACCTTCTGTCAAGTATCAGCCATAAAAAACAATAATGGTGCAACTTCTAAACTGTCAGAAACTGCATCATTTTCAAATGTGATATGAAACTATATTTTGTATTTTTAACAGATAACGATGATATCAAAGTGGTCTGTGGAACCCAAGATGTTCAGCTGTCAATCTTTTTGTGCCCAATTTACTTTGCTGGTTATAATGAGAGTCATGTGGCTTTAAACAACCACAAAGAAAATTTAAATTGCCATGGAACGGTGGATGCATCAACTTCTCCTCCTGTTCTCAAGTTCTCATTTCCCATCAGTGATGTTAACTCTACATCTTGTGGAAACAAACTGACGGTACGCCAGTCATAGCCACCTGAAGGAATTTCGTACTTTAAGAAGTATGATGGAGTAGTTTGCTATTCAACAAAAATATGTGGAAATTACCTTGGAAATTATAACTTATAACAACACTAAATGTTAAAACTGAAAATGGAATTGGAAGAATATGTACTGTTCATAACTGGTCAATCCCAATGTGGTTACTAACTCCAAAAAGATAAAATTACTGGCAGAAGTAAATGCAAAAGTAAATTATTACTCATAATTTATTTTTGTATGCATTCTATTACTTGGCAATCATAGATATACACTCAGTGGCCACTTTATTAGGTATAAGAGGTACATAATAATATGGCCACTGAGTGTATGATCATGGTCTTCCGCTGCTCGAGTCCATCCACTTCAAGGTTCGACGTGTTGTATGATCAGAGATGCTCCTCTCCATAGCCATGTAAAACATGATTATTTGAGCTACTGTTGCCTTCCTTTCAGCTTGAGCCAGTCTGGCCATTCTCATCTAACCTCTCTCATTAACAAGGTGTTTTTGTCCACAGAATTGCTGTTCACTGAATATTTTTTGGTTTTCGCGCAATTCTCTGTGAACTCCAGAGACTGCTGTGAGGGGAAAACCCAGGGGATCAGCAGTTCTGAGGTACTCAAACCTCCCTGCCAGGAACCAACAATAGTTCAGAATCAGAATTAGAGTCAGGTTTAATATCAATGGCAGATGTCATGAAATTTTTGATATGTGACAGCAGTACATTGCAATCATCATATTAAAAACTATAAATTACAATGAGAAGAAGATATAAAAAAATAAATTAAGTAATTTGTACAAAAAGAGATGGAAAAGTACTGAAGTAGTCTTCGTGGGTTCATTATCCATTCAGAATTCTGATGGAAAAGAGGAAGAGGCTGATCCTGAAACAATGAGTGTGTCTCTTCAGGCTCCTGTACCTCCTCCTTAATGGTAGCAATGAAAAAAGGGCACATCTTGGGTGATGGGGGTCCTTAGTGACAGATGTCATCTTTTTGAAGCATCGCCTTTAGAAAGTGTTCTGGATGCTGAGGAGGCTAGTGCCCACGATGGAGCAGGCTGAGTGTACAGATTTCTGCAGCTTTTTTCCGATCCTGCGCAGTGGACTCTTCATACCAGACTGTGATGCAACCAGTCAGAATGCCCATGGTCAAAGTCACTTCAATCACACTCCTTCCCCATGCTGATGTTTGATATGGAGAAGAACTGAACCTCTTGACTATGTCTGCATGCTTTTATTCATTGATTTGCTGCCAAATTATTGGCTGATTAGATATTTGCATTAATGAGCAGCTGTTCAGGTGTACCTAAAAAGTGGCCACTGAGTGTACATTTATGAATTTCCACAGAAAATTAAGAAATAGTTTTAAAAATATAAAAAGTGTGACCATATCTTAAATGATTTACATTGTTTGATTCTCAATCTTAATTCTTAAAAGATCATAATTCACAATTTTACTGTGTATTGTTACAATCCCAGTCAATGGTTTGCTCATGGATCATTTGCAGAAGCAATGTGATATTTTCAACCATAGAGTGATAGGACACAAATTACCACCTGTGGTTTTCCAGACTGAGCAGTTAAACAACTGTCAGTGTAGGTCAAGCAGTTCTGGATAGGAGAATAAACACCTTTGACCAAAACACACAAATAGAGTTGTTACATTTTCTCCATGGAAGCTACTGCAGTCCTCTGCTTTGATGTGATTCTGCATTACCTTTTCTATTTTGTTTAGTATATAGTTAGCGACTATATCCTATTCAAAAAGGCCTAAATATGCATTCTCCATATTGTTCCTCATTGTCTTATGTTGTCTGCTGGGTACTGAATAGCTGGAGAAGTGATGTCATCAGGTATCACATATACCTAATGCAGAGTAGCAAAAAATTAGTGGACTACATATCAGAAAATCAATTGCCAGATTCTTTAGTGATCCAATCTCTTTACTCTTGAGCAGTGAGTCTTCTTCAGATTGTAGAGAAATGAGGCAGATCTTCTAGCACTGGGCCTAGCACAGAGACAAACTCAATTAGGAATATGCTGATTGAAGAAGAATTTTCAGCCAAATTTCAGAGTGCAGATCATTCAGATATTTTTCAGGGTGCTAACTTTAAATTTGACTTGTTCTTCACATACAGCACGGTCATCATTTGAAGGGGCTTCTTCAAAGACCAGGGTAATCACTTAAGATAGTTTTCTTTGCCAAATTTCCAATTTAGCCTTGCTCAAAATATCCTGCACTTTCTTTTTCTCACTGAGTTGGTATTGAAAAATCTTCCAATATGCATTTAAGTGCTTCTATACATTTCAGGACAGAATACATCATTTGGTGTACACAAGATCCTATCGCACCATGTTAATGTGCAAACTGCATCTGCCAACTCCTACTCTCATTCAAGATGTTCTGTTCCGTAGACGGTTGCCTGGTTGTGGGAAGTTAGAGTCAGATTCAAAAAGATGATAAAAAGATATATTTTCTTTGTACAAATACTTCATGGCCTTTTGAGCATCGAAGCCCAGAATGAGCACAGCACAGTGGAAGAGTTAAAAGCTGCTGCCTCATAGTTCCAGTCTTGATCTCTGGTATTCCCTATGTGGAGTTTGTATGTTCTCCCTATAGTTGTGCACTGTATTACCTTGGGGTAAATGAGCTCCAGTCTCCTCCCACATCCAGAATTTGAGCAGGCTGGCAAGTTAATTGTTCATTGTAAAATGCCCCTTCTATGTAGATGAATAGTAGATCCTTGGAGGTGGTGTGGGGAGGTTTAATGAGAATGTGGGAGGTGAGATCACTGTAGAGTTAATGTAAGAGAGGTTTACGATCATAAGACCATAAAATATAGGATATAGAAACGGAATTAGGCCATCTGACCCATCAAGTCTGCTCCACCATTTCATCATTGATGATCTATTTCTCTCTCAGCCACAATCTCCTGCCTTTTCCCTGTATCCCTTAATGCCTTGACTAATCAAGAATCTATCAACCTTGGTCCCAATGACTTGCCCTCCAAGGCTGCCTGTGGCAACGAATTCCACAGCTTCACCACTCTCTTGCTAAAGAATTTTCTCCTCATCTTCATTCTAAATGGACAACCCTCTATTCTGAGGTTGTTTCTTCTGGTCTTAGACTCCCACACCATAGGAAACATCTGCTGCACATCCTCTTTATTGAACCTTTTTAACATTCAAAAGATTTCAATTAGATCCCCCTTCATTCTTCTGAATTCCAGTGAGTGCAGGCCCAGAGCCATCAAACGCTCCTCATATGATAAGCCTTTCAATCCCAGAATTATTTTTGTAAACTTCCTTTGAACCCTTTCCAATGTCAGCACATCATTTCTTCGATAAGTGGCCCAAAACTGCTCACAAGACTCCGGGCAATGCCTTAATAATGCCTTAGAAAGCCTCAGCATTACATCCTTGCTTTTATATTCAATTCCTCACTAAATGAGAAATAACATTTTTGTTTGCCTTCCTCACCACAAACTCAACCTCCAAATTAACCTTTAGGGAATCTTGTACGAGGACTCCCACATCTCTTTGCACCTCAGATTTTTGAACTCGCTCTCTATTTAGATAATAGTCTACACTTTTAATTCTTCTACCAAAATGCACGATCATATACTTCCCAACAATGTATTCCATCTGCCACTTATTTTCCTATCATCCTAATCTGTATAAGTCCTTCTGTATCCTTTCTACTTCCCCAAAACTACCTGCCCCTTCACCTATCTTCATATCGTCCACAAACTTGGCCACAAGGCCATCAATTCTGTCATTCAACTCATTGACGTATAACCTAAAAAGAACTTGTCCCAATACAGACCCCTGTGGAACACCACTGGTCACTGACAGCCAACCAGAAAAGGCTCCCTTTATTTCCATTCTTTCCCTCCTGCCAATCAGGCAATGCTCTATCCATGCTAGTATCTTTCCTATAATGCCATGGGCTCTTAAACTTGTTAAGCAGCCTTATGAATGGCACCTTGTCAAAAGCCTGCTGAAAATCCAAGTACACAACATCAACCAATTCTCCTTTGTCTATCCCTGTTTGTTATTTCTTCAAAGAGTTCCAACAGACTGGTCAGGCAAGATTTTCCCTTGAGGAAACCATGCTAACTACGGCCTATTTTATCACATGCCACCATGTACCCTGAAACCACATCCTTAACAATTGATTCCAACATCTTCCCAGACACTGAGCTCAGACTACCTGGCCTATAATTTCCTTTCTTCTGCCTCTCTCCCTTCTTGAAGAGTGGAGTGACACTTCCAGTCCTTGGGAACCACACCAGAATCCAGTGATTCTTGAAAGATCATTTACTAATGCCTCCACAATCTCTTCAGCCACCTCTGGCAGAACTCTGGCGAGTAAACCATCTGGTCCAGGTGACTTATCTACTTTAAGACCTTTCAGTTTTCCAAGCACTTTCTTCCCTAGTAATGGCAAGTTCACACACTTCTTCCCCTGACAATCTCGAACTTACGGAATACTTCTAGTGTCTTCCACAGTGAAGACTGATGCTAAAGTTTTATTCACCTTATCCTCCATTACTGCCTCTTCAGCATCTTTTTTCAGCAGCCTTTCGCCTCTCTTTTACACTTTATGTATCTGAAGAAAGTTCTTGTATCCTTTTTAATATTATTGGCTGGTACTTGGTGAGCTGAACAATTAGTTTCTATGTTCAGCGATACAAAGACAAAGTAAATTTTCTTATCAAAGTACATATATGTCACCATATACAACCCTGAGGTACATTTTCTTGAGGGCATACTCAATAAACCTATAGAATAATACCATAACAGGATCAATGAAATACTGCCCAACTAGGGTGTCTAATCAGAGTGCAAAAGATGACATACTGTGCAAATACAAAAAGAACAAATAATTTTTAATAAATAAATAAATAAATAAATAAGCAATAAATATGGAGAACATAAGATGAAGAGTCCTTAAAAATGCTTTGAAAGTGCATTGAAAGTTCCCACATCCATTGGATGTGGGAACATTTCAATGATGGGGGTCTATGACTATAACTTAATGGCCAGTTTCCATCCTAATCAGGGTTACCATCTGTGAGACACCGAAGTATAAAAGAGCAGGAGGTTTGCAGAAATAAAATGCAAATTGATCTTCAAGAGGGAGTGGTGTAATATTATAAGCCACTACCTAAGAATGTATTTCAGTCTTAGTTAATATTCAAATGATAATGTTACATCAGCATTTGAATATGTTTTGTTCTACATACAGATCTCCAGTATTCAAGGAACAGGTGTTTTTAAAGACTTTTCAAACATCCAATTTGTCAATATCAGCGGTATGATAGAAACCAATGACCCAGTAGCTAACGTCATAACGTACAACCAGGAACTGGTGTATTTATATTCCTGCTCCTACCCTTTGGAATACTTTCTGAATGATACCAGGCTGCAGGTGTAAGTAAAGAATCTGCTTATCATTTGGTTAGCTGAATTCTCTCCCAAGTATAATTTTGGAATTATTTTGAAATGCACGAGTTTTAAGTTCATTTCTGCTGGTTTTTGCCATTTAACTTAAATAAAACTGTGGTCATTTCCTTCTTTTACATCATATGTTGAGACAAAGGAGCAGATTTTAACATCAATCTTTTGAACCAACTTCCCCAAACCACAAGACCATCAGACATAGGAGCAGAAATTAAGCCATTTGGCCCATCGAGTTTTCTCCGCCATTCAATCATGGCTGATCCTTTTTTCCCCTTCTTCAGCCCCACTCCCCAGCCTTCTCCCCGGAACCTTTCATGCCGTGTCCAATCACGTTCCACCTTAAATACACCCAACAACCTGGCCTCTATAGCTGCCTGTGGTAATCAGTTCCACAAATTCGCCACCCTCTGGCAAACTCCAAATAAAATGATAGCTTCTATATTGCATTGCTGGTCACTGGCATCATAATTTAGAATAAGAAGTTTACATATTAAAAAAAATTGAGCTCATATGTCTATACTAGTTGTAAGACCATTACCCAGTCTATCTCCCACCATGCCTAACAGAAACAGCATAGAGATTCTCACATCGGACAGTATCAGTCTTCAACACACACAAAATGCTAGAGAAACTTAGCATGCCAGGCAGCATCTAGGAAAAGAGTACAGTCAATGTTTTGGACCAAAATCCTTCAGCAGGTCTGGAGAAAAAAAGCTGACAAATAGAATTGAAAGATGAGGGGAGGGGGAGAAAGAAACTCCAGGCGACAGGTGAAACTTGGAGGGAGAGGAATGAAGTAAAGAGCTGGGAAGTTGGTTGGTAAAAGAGACAGAAGGCCACAGAAGAAAGAAAAGGTGGGGGGGGAGGAGCACCAGAGGGAGGCGATGGACAGGCAAGGAGATAAGGTGAGAGAGAGAAAAGGGGATGGAAAATGGTGAAGGGGGGATAGGGGACATTACCAGAAGTTTGAGAAATCAATATTCATGTCATCAGTTTGGAGGCTACCCAAACAGAATATAAGGTATTGTTCCTCCAACCTAAGTGTGGCCTCATCACGACAGTGGAGGGGGCCATGGATGGACATATCGGAAAGGGAATGGGAAGTGGAATTAAAATGGGTGACCATTGGGAGATTCCGCTTTTTCAGGCAGACAGAGCATAGGTGCTCGGCGAAGTGGTCTCCCAATCTATGTCAGGTCTTACTGATATACAGGAGGCCACACTGGGAGCACCGGACATAGTAGATGACCCCAACAGACTCACAGGTGAAGTGTCGCCTCATCTGGAAGGGCTGCTTAGGGCCCTGATTGGTAGTGAGGGAGGAGGTGTAGGGGTATATGTAGCATTTGTTCCACTTGCAGGGTGATCAGTACGGAGCGACGAATGGACAAGGAAGTCACATAGGGAGCAATCTCTGTGGAAAGGAGAAAGAGAAGCCAAAAGAGAAATTACTTAGAGAGAGGACAAGTTCCGCTAGGTGGAGGAGCGAGCTGGTGGAGGGGAACAGGTTAGGTCTGGTATCCAGAAAGAAGCGGAGAGCTTTGAGGCCTTCCTGGTGAAGGATGGAGGTGTATTGGGACTGGACATCCATAGTGAAAATCAGATGATGGGGGCCAGGGAACCTGAAATCACTGAAAAAATCCAGAGGGTGTGAAGTGTCATAGATGTAGGTAGAAAGGGGCTGAACTAGGGGGGGATAAAACTGAGTCAAGGTCTGCAGATACGAGTTCACTGGGGCAGGAACAAGCTGAAACAATAGGTCTACCTGGACAGGCAGGTTTGTGGATTTTGGGTAGGAAGTAGAAACAGGCGGTGCAGGCTGAGGGAACTATGAGGTTGGTGGCAGTGGATGGGAGATCACCAGAGTCAATAAGGTTGGTAATGGTGTGGGAGACAATGGCCTGGAGTTCCTTAGCGGGATTCTGTTCAAGGGGCAAGTAAGAGGAGGTGTCTGAGAGTTGGCGTCGGGCCCCAGCAAGGTAGAGGTCAGTACACCAGACTACTACAGCACCTCTCTTACCTGCAGGGTTGACGGTGAAGTTAGGATTGGCGTGGAGGGAGTGGAGTGCCAAGCATTCGGAAAGAGTGGGGTTGGAATAGGAGAGAGGAGTTTTGAAGTCTAGATGACTGATGCCCCGTCAGCAGTTTGATGAGGCCACACTTAGGTTGGAGGAACAACACCTTATATTCCTTCGGGGTAGCCTCAAGCCTGATGGCCAATCTCCTTGCCCACTCATTGCCTCCCTCTGATGCTTCTCCCCACTTTCCTTTCTTCCATGGTCCTCTATCTCTTTCACCGATCAACTTCCCAGCTCTTTACTTCATCCCTCTCCCTTCAGGTTTCAACTATCACCTTATGTTCTTTTATTCCTTCCCTCCACCTTTTAAAACTACTGCCCAGCTTTTCTTTTCCAGTCCTGCCTTAGGGTTTCGGCCCGAAACGTTGACTGTACTCCTTTCCTAGACGCTGCCTGGCCTGTTGAGTTCCTCCAGCATTTTGTGTGTGTTGCTCGGATTTCTAGCAACTGCAGATTTCCCCTTGTTTGTGAGTATCAGTCTCCACACTGACATGTTAATAACAATTATGGACTTCACAGCTTAACCTCTCTTCCGGATTTCATCTCCCCCCTATCAACAGAGAACACACTGTCAGTTTCAAAACTGATTCCAAAAAGCTACATTCCCAGAAAGAAGACATCTGTACAGTGATGTAAACTCTGTTTGATTTAATCAAAATATTACAGGATCCACCGTGTTAAATATGGAATTGCAGCCATTTTATCCATTCAGGCAGACAAAAAGAAATCTATGTAAACTTGTTTTATCCCTTAGCTTTCGATCTGTGGCACTTTCAGCCATAGACTTCAAGTGCCTATCCAGCTATTTTTCACATTTAATTAGTTTTTCCAATAAGAAACTTTAATGCATCCTGTGGTTATAATTTCATACTGTTAATTTACAATGTGTTAATTTGATTACATTTATAGTGCAGGAGTGAGTATAGCCATCAAGGACAATAATGGTACCTTCAGGAGCACCCTCACACTTCAACTTTACAGTGTAAGTTACTTGATAACCTATTATTATATCAAGGTAGCAAAGTTAAACCAAAATTTAATTCACAATGGACCCATGAAGAGTCTCGGCTCGAAACATCAACTGTTTATTCCCCTCCATAGATAGTGCTTAATCTGCTGACTTCCTCCAGAATTTTGTATGTGTTCCTCAAGATTTCCTGCAGCTGCAGAATCTCTAGTCTTTAATTTGGTTTAATTTATACATCAAATGTATTCCAATAAAGGTGCTCGGGAAAGAAGCTGAAGATTCGGAAACAGAGTTTTGTGTTATTGGGTTATTAGCATCTCCAATTTTCTGGCCATTACTTCAAAATTCAGTGAAATATATTGATTCCATACATTGATATTGATTGTATACATTACCTTCCATTGAGAAGGTAATGTATAGGATTGTAAAGAAATGAAAAGTTTACTGAATGGATAGATCAGTCCAGCGAAATTGAACTTAACATATAAATAAATAACATAATCTATTCGGCAGAAAGAAAACAAGTAAAGAAGAGATTTGTGTGATGTAAAAACAATGAGGCAGTATAAAGCCTAACCAATGGATTGCAATGTCCTTTCCTGCTTTTTAACCAGAGGACAAAGCAGGAAAGGATTCTACAGGAAAAGGGACTGAGACTGAACTGGTGTTACTGAGAACCTTCAAAATGCAGATCATTTATCATAAGGTGATTCTCAGACAAAAAAGTAGCAAGTTATCATCCTTACTGATACTACAATAATAATTCAGAATCAGTAAGAAAGGGAACTTTACGGAGGTTTAATAGAAAAAAAAACAGGATTATTAGCAAGAGGAAGGAACAGATGTAATTCATACAGATATTAGAGTTGTGGACATTTTCAATGTAACAGTTTTAACCCACGAAAGCAAAATGAAGTTAGGAAATAGCAATGAAACAGAAAGCACTGGCTATAGTTCTAGAGGCATCCATGATCAGAAGAATAAAACTTTTCCATCAATGACCCATCAGAAATAAAACAGATTACAAATTGCCAAAGGAAGAGTGGGATGGTGAGAACAAGAGGGAAATTTTGTGATTCTAAACTCAGATCTTAATGGAAGCAGGATTATAGAATGATTAAAAGAAAAGCAACATCCTTCCAGTTGGGTTTACAGCACACCCCATGTTCAGTGTAAGTCTGTCTGTCAATAGCCTGCTCTACTGCCACAATGAGGCTAAACTCAGTTTGTAGAAGCGACACCTCATATTCTGCCTGGGTGGCCTCCGCCTGATGGCAGATTGTCACAGCGGAACATTTTGGTTATTGTTCTACTCCTTCTCTTCTCCTCTCCCACCTTCATGACCTGCACACCACCTCCCTCTGGTTCCCTTCCTCTTTCACTTTCTTCCATGATCCACTGCTCTCCCCTATTAGATTCCTTCAACTTCATCTCCCTCTTTTGCCTATCACCTCACTCCAGCCTCTTACATCCTCCTCCTCAACCAGACACTTCTCATCTCACCTGGTGTCACCCCTCTCCTGCCAGCTTATACCCCTCTCCCTCCACCACCTTCTAATACTTATCAGCCTGAAATGTCAACTGTTTATTTCCTTCTGTGCATGCTGCCTGACCTACTGAGTTCTTCCAGCACTTTGAGTGTATTGGTCGAGTTTACAACATCTGCAGAATCTCTAATGTCAGTGCCAGTTTAACTAGCTAGTTAGAGGTAATATATGAGATTCCTCTCAGACCATGACAGCTTCTCTCTCTGAGTGAGGGAAAGCCTTAAAATAGGGACTTCAAGAGAACAGAAAATCAGATGTGATGGAACAAGAGAGATAAGGAAGCTGCAAAGGAAAATCATTCAGAAATGAAACCTTGCTGCATAAAGAAATAAAGAAATGAAACTTTATTCCCTGGAGCATAGGAGAATGAGGGGTGATTTGATAGAGGTGTATAAAATTATGATGGGTATAGATAGAGTGAATGCAAGCAGGCTTTTTCCACTGAGGCCAAGGGAGAAAAAAAAACAAGAGGTCATTGGTTAAGGGTGAAAAGTTTAAAGGGAACATGGAGGGGGGGGCTTCTTCACGCAGAGAGTGGTGGGAGTGTGGAATGAACTGCCAGATGAAGTGGTGAATGCGGGCTCACTTTTGACATTTAAGAAAAACTTGGACAGGTATATGAATGAGGGGGGTTTGGAGGGATATGGGCCAGGTGCAGGTCAGTGGGACTAGGCAGAAAAATGGTTCGGCACAGCCAAGAAGGGCCAAAAGGCCTGTTTCTGTGCTGTAACGTTCTATGGCTCTATGGTTCTATGTAGGCAAAGAAAGGATCTGCATACTGTTAATTGGTAAAGGAAGATACAATGATAAAGCTAAAACAGATCATGTGATAGCAAATGAGAAATTAAATGGGGAAAAAAAGCACAAGAAACAGTTTTCAAGGCAGGAGTGATATTAGAAGAGAAATGTCTAAAAAAGAAAAAACAAATATCTAAACAGCCAAATTAATGTACAAAAATAGTAAAACTACCATAACCAAAAGTATGCTAAAACTGTGTTCTTTTTCAGGATGCTGATTATAAAAATTCTTTGATCATCCCAGACAAAGGACTCAACTTGAAAACCAAGATTTACGTAGAAGTAAAAGCTGTCAATTTAACAAATAAGTAAGAGTAAAAATAATTTTACTTTTACAAGTAGAATTGCTTTGTCTTCTATTTCGCAACAGATCATATGCCTGAGAAATATCAAATGTGAGTTAATCCTGTCTTTTTACAGATTATAGGATTGCACAAAGATTTAATATATCGTAACACGTGGTTCTAGAGGTTTTTTTTGTCTGACAGCATTGACTAACTCACTGCAGGGCATAATTGCGCAATTGTGAATCAAAACTGGAAACAGTCATTAATTCTGGAGGTTTTTCTTGATGAATAATTTCCCAGATAAACTGTTAATTGAAATCATACAGTAGACGATTTTAGCATCTAATGGTATTTAGTTATTAAATACCTTTTATTATTTAGAGCAAGGCAAACCATTTTCATGAACACTGTTCTTGCACCACCCAAAACTTGCCTTTCTGGATTATATGTCATGAATTAATGTTCACATAATAAATATAAATGATAGATTCCGTGACCAGGAAGGCAATATTACATTATTAAAAATATAAATAAAGAATCACTATTTCTATTAAATGGGTCTTAAAATGCAGAATGAAAGTTGATTTCTAAAACTAGAACTAATACTTCATACCATAATATACTGAATAAATGTCTATACCAGAATGTGGTGCAATATACTGACCGTAAAGAGAAAAACTAACTTAATTTTGATTTAGCACAATATGTAAAAAGGGCAACATTGATTTTCAGCAGCACCTGACTTTCACTTCTATTGAAATGTAACTTGAAAGTGATTTGGATGAAGTAGATAAATTACTGTTATCTACTTTCATTTAAAAGCCAGAATTAAAGGCATTCCTATTATCTGGCCTGGCCACACCCACTTTACTTTTGAGCACCCTGTTGAATGTTCATTCCAATAGCAAAAAGTGTCCCACCACACCACCCACCCTAGAATTCTCAGAACACAACTCATCAAACTTCAGCAGGCTGAAGTTAGCATATCAGAATAGCATTCTGATATCTGAAAGAGGTAACTTTGTGGTCACAGTAGCATATGGCATTTCCTGTCAGAACTTAACATACGGCAATGGTTCCCAGAAGAGTCCATTAAAATAATCCAATGGATAATTTTGGAACTGGGTAACTGTGAAGCTGATCACAATTTGTACTGCAAATATTCCAACCGACTCTTGTCTCAGTTGGAGATTTCATTACTTTCTACCTCGTGGGCGTTCTATTTCTTGACCTGTCATGCTGACGCCAATGTGCTTGGCAAAGTCAGCTAGAACTGATACCCAAGATTAATGAGAAATTAATTGTGACACTTCCTGTCAGGAGGATACAAGTTTAAGGATTTGAAAGGATGACAATGGAAAGTAGTAGAAAAGTAAAAGAAATATGTAACTGATAAAGCTTACTGTATGTTTATTATGATTTATCTTTATCCACATAGGTTCAATGTGCTTCTTGATCGTTGCTATGCATCAACTTCACGATTTCATTTAAATTCTTCCCAAACCTATGACCTCTTCATTGGGTGAGTGTTCCAAAGCTAACAGCTTGCTGTGATGATTATCTATCAATCTAATTTAATTTCTCCTCACAGGTGTGGTCACTTTATTAGGCACCTGTTCATTAATGCAAACTGCTAATCAGCCAATCTAATAAAGTGGCCATTGAGTGTACGTTCATGATCTTTTGCTGCTGTAGCCAATCCACTGCAAGGTTTGATGTGTTGTCCACACAGAGGTGCTCTTCTGTACACCACTGTAGTAACACGTGGCTATTTGAATTGCTGTCACCTTCCTGTCAGCTTGAGTCAGTCTGGCTAGTCTCCTCCGACCTCTCTAATTAACAAGGTGCTTTTGGCCACAGACCTGCCACTCACTGGAATTTTTTGTTGTTGTTTTTCACATGATTCTCTGCAAACTCTAAATACCAGGAGACCAGCAGTTTCTGAGATATGTAAAACACTGTCTGGCACCAACAGTCATTCCACAGTCAAAGTTAGTTGGATCACATTTCTTCCCCATACTGATGTTTGGCCTGAACAACAACTGAACCTTTTGATCGCATCTGCATGTTTTAATACATTGTGTTGTTGCCTTGTGATTTACTGATTAGAGATTTGCATTAACAAGCAAGTGCACAGGTGTATTTAACAAAATGGCCACTGAATGTATTTTCACCCCTTTATTCCCATGATCTACGTATTTCTTGACAGTCATTAGGAATAGAAAATTCAGAGTTGAGACTGAATTATAGTCGCTTCCTCTCAGAATCTTGGATTTGAAGAAGTACAAGGGTCAACAATAGATTGTTTTAATTGGGCAATTTTTGTAAAAATTGTGTATAATTTATGTTTAATTCATGTTTTTTCCTTCTGAATGCTGCTTGTATGATCTCCTGTGCCTGTAATGCTGCTGCAAGTAAGTTTTTCATTGCATCTGTACATACACACAATAGACTTGACTTCACTTGACTTAAGATGACCCTGCATTGAAAACGATTAGACATGAGATCCAGAAAGAGTCTCTCAATTTATTCAGATCTGCAGTAAATAACTTCTCTTGTAAGCACAATTGTTCATTTCCCCAGTTACCTCAGGACAACATAAATATGATGAATATCTTGTGTATATTTCTGCCTTTTTCTGTTGTTCCCATATAAAAGTAAACCGAGAATTCTCAGAGAGAAGCAGGAAATAAAATGTAGTGTTCCTAGTGAAGGCTTTTCATCTTCCAAAGTTCATCTGCATACAATGTGAGCAATTCTCATTATAATTTACTTATCACCCCTCAATGGTTTATTGTATTCTTCATCAAATTGAACTTAAATATCCTTTTATTTAAACCCCATCCACTGTCACATTCTAGTCTATTATTGTCACCTCTTCTAGCAATTACTGCACCTTTCTTATCCTAAAAAATGGAGGATGCTCTAAAGAAGGGCTATTATCCTGAATTGCTATAATTGTTTTTCTTCCCACAGATTCTCTCTGACCTTCTGAGTATTGTCATTATTTTATTTTTTTATTTATGGTAGTATATTCATTCTGCCTCTTATCAGCTTCAATCATTAATATACCCTCATTAAACCTCCACTTTTTTGCCAACATTTAAAATCTACCACAAAAGATTATCTCCTGGGCAACAGTGCTAATTTTTCTACATACATTTCACATTTTTGCTATTTCCTATCCCTCATCTGTAGAGTTCATTTGTAATCATATGTTTTGTTGTGTTTTCGTAAAAATACAAGTAATGGCATTCATATATTGCCTGCTCCTCAGGCTTTTTCCCACCAACAAGAAAACACAATCAACTTCTACCTCTACCTCCCCCAAATCTCTCCATTCCAAATTGTTATTTTGGCAAGAGTTAAAGAAGCAGCAAAATCCCTTGTAGAAGCATTCATCAGTTTGAGAATGAAGCTCACTAATAGATATTGTAAATATGAATACCAGTTCAGATACCAATTTTTTGCTTTATCTTTGAGAAAATGTATTAATGTGAAATTAAATCAGTTGACGAATATACAGTTGTACTTGCGTAGACAATCACAAGCACTGGGAAATTCTCAACAATAGCTTTTTTTAGGAGTGTGATTTGGATGTTTGCAGATTCTTATAAAATCTTTCATTAGTTATTCCTTAATTATTCCAATGACATTTAAATTGTACCACATAAAGCAATGTGGGTGCCAATTGTTTTGAAATTTCTGTTATCTTGGGAATGCATAATTTATGAGGAAATGTTTTAAGCAGCATTTCCATGATGGAATCTGCATTTTCAAGTCTGATCAGAAAGTATCTCCCTTTGCCGTGTCTACAAGAGATGCTCCTACAGTGCTGTAATATCAGCTGAATTTGACCTGTATTGGATATCTGGAAGAAAGTTTGCTCTCCCAATAGAAGGGAAGTTGTAACTGTATTATGTCCTCAAATTACTGCATTCAATATACCATTTGGCAATATTTATCACATTACTGTTTGCAAGTGCCAAGTACTGTGGTTTCAAGGTGAAGTCTTATCATTGTTTGTGTCTTGCCATTAACTTGATAAGATGCAAATATTTCAACAGGTATCAGGAATATTGTCAAGAGCAGCACATTATCGATGACTATTATTTCTCTGATAAAGACTTTATGTATACATGAGTATACATTAATTTCAAGATAATTTATATTTTATCAACAATCAAGATGACTTATACTGTACAGCACATCCTGGTGATCATACTGTATGGAACTTTTGACTGACAGCTTTTAGCTGTAACCATACCATCAAGCTGTGCTGGGAAATATCCGAGAAATTCTTTGAGCTTGAAATGCATGGACTTTTATTTGTTTCTTATACGTCAAGGGCAAAAGCTCCAAATATAGTAAAAGTGAAAGAGTGTTCAATAGAACAATAGTTAAATGGGATTAATAAAATGGTATCTCCAACTCAAATTGCCACCTTGGGCTGGTAAATTCAGAAGTACCTGAAAGGTGCTTTATTTTATTTTGAGGTCCAGATTGCAAGATAGCTAAGAAAACTGAAATGCTATACAATGACAGAGAGACTAATTGTTCACTTGCTTGAAATAAAAGCCTATAGCACATCTTGTCTTCCAAATTACTTGACACAGAGCTATACAGTATAGAATCAGCCCCTTTGGCCTGCCAGATCCATGCCAATCATTATGCTCCATTTGCCTGCTTTAATTATATAACCCTCTTTATCTTGCTCATTTAAGTACCTGTTAAGATTTCTCTTTTCTGCACGTGCCTCCACCATTCCATTTGACAGCTTATTCCAAGTATCCAACTCGTTGTGGAAAACTTGCTACTTGGTGCCCTTTAAATCTGTCCCTCTTCCCGAATGTTAAAAGGCCTGAACAGATTAGATATGGCAAAGTTATTTCCCCTGGTAGGGGAATCTAGGACAAGAGGGCACGACTTCAGTATTGAAGGACGTCCATTTAGAACAGAGATGTGGGGAAATTACTTTAGTCAGAGGGTGGCAAATCTGTGGAATTTGTTGCCAAGAGTGGCTGTGGAGGCCAAGTCACTGGATGCATTTAAGGCAGAGATAGATAGGTTCTTTATTAGCCAGGGCATCAAAGGGTGTGGGGTGAAGGCAAGGGAGTGGGGATGACCGGAAGAATTGGATCAGCCTATGGTTGAATGTCGGAGAAGACTAGATGGGCCAAATGGCCTGCTTCTGCTCCTATATCTTATGGTCTTAGTTAAATATATATGCCCTCAAGTTTTAGACTTCCCTACCATGGGAAAAAGCCCATAACCATTCATCATGTCGATACCCTCATGATTTTATTAACCTCTATAAGGTCACTCCACAACAAACTTTCCATGGGTTTCGGTCCTAATGTTTCACTGAACTGCTTGAAAGGAGGGAACTGCCTGACAATATTGAGTCCATCAACATCCTACCTCCATAGGGTTTGGTCTAGTGACTTCACTGGGAATGGTCCTTTGGTGCCCAAAAGCACTACCCTTCCAGCTTTGGGGCTCAATATGTTTAATGTTGAAGGGAAGCATTCCTCAATTATACCCCTGGGATTAAATAAGCCATATTAATGCTTAACCAGCTTTTTATTCTCCCTTTAATAATGTGCTGTATTTCTTTATGTTGCTCATTCTTATTTTGTACACATCACCCAAGCTCTCTGCTATCCTCTTGATTAATTCAAACAATTTCCACCATAAAATATGAGATATCCTTCAACTCCATTTCTGTTACTTCCACAAAATCCCTTCTCATTGTGGAGATATGAACTAAAACAATTTATTCAACTTTATAGATGCACTAAAGAACCACAGACCAACATCGTGTCAAATGGAAAGGATCAGTTTGCGAGATTCTATTTTGAAGCGTTCCGCTTCACTGAGCACCGAGACCTGGCTGTCTCTACCTTCTATCTACATTGCATTACACGTCTCTGTGCCAAGGCTGCCTGCAGTGAATTTAATGTGAGTCGAGACATACTTTATTGATTTCCTTTCTAAATTGAAGTGTAGGACATAAAGTTCCAAGGTTCCCACTCTAATTAGTGGACTAATGGGGCTGGACTTCTGGCTTTCTGCAGGCAAAAATAAAACTATATCCCAAAATGTACTGGAGTCATCATAATTCAGGCAGACCCTAATTGTCATCCAGCCAGGCAAAATACAGACGTACAAAAAGGAATTAATATTTCAGGTCAATTATCTTTTCCCAGAAATGGGAAAGGATCAAAATAAATAAACAGAACTTGATTTTTTTTTCAGTTTTAAATGATAATACTTAATGTATGATCATAAATAATAGCCTACAATGTCAGCATAGATGTTGAGTGCCAAAGGGCCTGTTTCTATGCTGTACAATTCTGTAATTCATGGAACAAGCTTCCTCAGAACACCACTTGGAAAAATGGTTCTATTTTTACTGTTAGAACTCTGTGCTAGCAATAAATATCATTGATATAAAATTCAAACTTGCATTTACTTTGCATTAAGAATGCAACATGTAGTTTTCAAAATGACCATTACAGATTATTGATCAATTCCATTGTTCGTGGGATACATCATCAGGGAAGTGATTGTGATGATGATCATTAGACACTGGCAAATCTAATGTCAATATAACAGTGAGTGAAGCCAGCCGGTGGTGTAGTCACATCTGCACTAGACTTCGAGGCGAGTGGACCAGGGTTCGAATCAGGCCAGCTCCTTGCATGCTTTCCATCCGTGCTGGGTTGAGCGTCGAACTAGCAATTTGGCCTCATAAAAAACAGACAAATGCTAGTGAAACGGCAAGGTTTCCACCCGATGCGGCACCAGGCACGGAGAGGAACCACATCATAACGGTGAGTGAGCTGTGATTTTTAAAAGATCTATTGAGCTCTACTTTGTCTGATTTCTTTGAACAGTGCCATTTTTCCATCAAAAAATAATTAAAACTGAAAAATAAGCCCAAATTGAACTAAGAAATAACAGTAAATAATTCAAGATTGAAAGGTAAATATGTTTTAAAAGGGGTGGGGAGGGATTAAAAGTTAAAAGGAGGGAAGAGGAAGGAGCATCACATCTGTAATGTGGTAGAATGAAAGTCAGATTAAATGAGACAATGAGTGAAAGTGTAATATGTGTTAAAGCAACAACTGAAAAAATCTGGTAGAGGTAAGAGTGGGAAAGATAGATTCATTCTGTGCTTAGTAGAAGGATGGACTGCTGTTTCTCAACTTTATCTTGAGGTTTGGTATCTTGTGACTTTTGGTACAGTTTTAATTTAAGATTGAAGGACTTTAGATGTGAAGATATATGATACAGTCCATATTGATAAAGGTCAGCTTTTTTACCAATTTTTAGTTGCAGAAAACCTTTTCTAATTATGTTTTTATTTCTTTTAGAAATGTGGAAGGAGAAAAAGAGAAGCGCCAGTCATCCTCACTACTCCAGCACCCGAGGAATTGTCCAAACCTTCAGTAATTAGTTCCAAGCCTGTCTTCACCAAGAATGATAATGGTATGTCTTTGTTTATTCAATTTAAATTAAAATGCACATAAGATATGAAGTGCTTCATTAACTGAGCTAAATAACAAATCATTCCAGCAGAAGATAGTTCCTGGATCTATGTTAAAGGTAGAGGAAGACCAGTCAAATTATGAAACCAATATTGTACTATAATTTTCTATAGCACCAGTAGGCCCATGCACAAGTTTGGGCAACCATCCTAATAACATATGTGTAAATTGAGGTTGTGGATGCGATATCTTACTTAATGGCCCTTCTTGTTTGCAATAAATCCTTTAACTGGTAGGAACAGTCGAATGCACTTATCAAATTCTGCCATCCACAGAAACCCGTACGTTTGCTCCACAATGGCGTGGAAGTTATAATATTACATAATGGGTCTAAACTGTAACCACTCTCAGTGAGAACTGGTGTCAAACAAAGCTCCATCATAACGGCAGCATTTTCTCAATCAGTCTCACCACCAACAAACTTCCCACAGGAGCGGAGCTAACCCACAGAGCTAACGAGAAGCTGTTCAATCTGCAGGGACTACACTGATCACTCAAACCTCAGAAGTAAAGCTGCTGTGTACAGACGACACCTGATTTTGTGCACTTTTGGAGGTTCAGCTCCAAGCCATTGTCAAAACTACTAGACAAGCATTCATGAGGATGGGCCTTATACTCAACATCTGCAGGATAGAGGCAACATATTACCTTCTAACAATAAAGTTAGAGTGAATCCCTGGATCAAGTGAACCAGTTTTTTATATCTCAGCAATGACCTCTTGGTGAATGCAGGTATTGAAGATGAAATTCACCGTTGCCAACTCAGTCTTTAGTTGACGGGCGAAAAGGGTACTTACAGGTATATGGACCTCTAATATGCCTCCAAGTTTCATGGTCTACCAAAAGCTCCGTCCTCCCGTATGTTTTTGAGACTTGGATTATATACATCAGACTTTGGAAAAATGCCATCTGAACAATCTCCACAAAATCCTTAGAATAAGTAAACCAATGTTAATGCCTGGCCCCAGGACAACTTCCAAGAAACTGAGGCTCTGTCTCTGCTGGGCAGAATAATGGCTTAGAATCTGAGCATAGCACAGTGTCATTGTGTGTTGATTGTGACTTTTTATTCAGCAATTGTACACATGGGAAATAGGCAGCATAATTTTAAGTTAACATGTACAGACAAGCTAGATGAACTCAGCAGGTCAAGCAGCATCCGTTGAAATGAGCAGTCAACGTTTCCTGCCAAGACCCTTCGTCCTGATGAAGGATCTCGGCCCAAAACATTAACTGCTCAATTCAACAGATGCTGCTCGACCTGCTGAGTTCATCCAGCTTGTTTGTACGTGTTGATTTGACCACAGCATCTGCAGTGTACTTTGTGTTTATAATTTTAAGTTGTTAGGCTCAATAAACACTATGGGACACCAAACTTCCACCAAACACTCTTGCAAATTTCTACAGATGTACTGTGGAGAGCATTCTAACTATTTGCATCACCATCTGGTACGGAATACCCACTGCACTGGATCAGAAAAAGCTGCTGCAAACTCAGGCAGCTCCATGATGGCCATTAGCCTCCCCAGCACTGAGTACATCTCCATAAAGTGATGCCTCAAAAAGGCAGCATCCATCATTTAGGATCCCCATCACCCAGGGCATGCTCTCTTCTCATTGCTACCATCAAAGATGAGGTACAGGAGCTTGAAGACGTATTTTAGGAACAGATCCTTCCCCACCATCATCAGGTTTCTGAATGGAAAATGAACCATAAGACCATAAGATAAAGGAGCAGAATTAGGCCATTTGGTCCATCAAGTCTGCTCTGTCATCTCATTATGGCTGATTCAGTTTTCCTCTCAGCCCCAATCTCCTGCCTTCTTCCTGTATTCCTTCATTTCCTGACCAAAGAAGAATCTATCAACGTCTGCCATAAATATACATAAAGACTTGGCCTCCACAGCTGCCCGTGGCAAAGAATTCCTCAGATTCGTCACTGTCTGGCTAAAGAAATTCCTTCTCATCTCCGTTCTAAAAGGACGCCCCTCTATTCTGCGGCTGTGTCCTCTGGTCTTAGACTCTCTCACCATAGAAAACATCCTCTCCACATCCACTGTATCAAGGACTTTCACCATTCAATAGGTTTCAATGAGGTCACCCCTCATTCTTCTGAATTCCAGTGAATACAGGCACAGAGCCATCAAACGCTCTTCATATGACAAACCATTCAATCCTGGAATCATTTTTGTCAACCTCCTTGGGACCCTCTCCAGTTTCAGCATTTAATTTTTGTACATATACTTCTTATTGTAATTTATAGTTTTTAATTATGTGTTGCAAGGTACTGCTGCTGCAAAACAACATATTTCACAACATATCCCAGTGGTTTTAAACCTGATTATGTTGTGATTCTGATTCTGATTCTAATCCTTTAAGGAAAATATATCCTGTCACCTCACCCATTTTGGCTTGCACGGGTGGTTGGTTATTCAAGTGGAAATTGATGGGGATATCTCTGCTTGTGAATATGCAAAGGAATGGAACAAATGAGATTACTCTGAAACCTTGCATTGTCTTGATGAATCATATGGCCTCCTTCTAGGTAGTGGGAAATATGGACTTCAATACTGATAATTCAGGGGAAAAACAATGATTAAAAAGTTTAGCTAACCTATGTGAGAA
Source organism: Hemitrygon akajei (assembly GCF_048418815.1). NCBI lineage: Eukaryota > Metazoa > Chordata > Chondrichthyes > Myliobatiformes > Dasyatidae > Hemitrygon > Hemitrygon akajei. The sequence continues at coordinate 38,547,840 of NC_133128.1, forward strand.
CCTTTTTAACATTTACTCATAATCTCTTTGTTTCTGTACTTTTACCCACAGTGGTGAACACAAACGATGTTTCAGGTAAGGGAGTTTACTGTTAAAAGGAACTTTCAACTGCTTCAGAAAGTACTTCATAAACATAAAGGGGAAAATAAATGAGCGTAGATGCCAAATTGTAAAAGGCATTTAATCTTGCACCCTTGCTAAGAATGGGATTTTCCTTTGATATTTTTAACATTTTAATGTTCATTAATATGTGCTTGGCAATGGTCAACTTATTCCTATACAATATTCTCCCATCATCAACATACAGACCTTGTGATCAGTGAACAATTATTCACATAATTTAGAAAAAATAACAATATTATACACATTTCATGGCATATGCCAGTGATATTAAACCTGATTCTGATTCTGATTCAATTCAACAACATTCAACCTTTATATTACAGGTGATTATGTTTTTAATTGTTACATACTTACACTGGCCATAGATATCTTCCTGAATTCAGTACAGCCAGTTGCTGCCATGCATAGTTACTCTACTACCCGCATATGACAAGCAGCATCATGTTACCTATTCCTCATATTTCTCATATTCTGAAGCAAAAAAGAAGGAATTACATGTGATATAACAGTAGTACCCCTCTATGATCAGGAACCAGACACTGAGACCTTTTAGATGTTTCTTCAATTTCTTCAATGATAGACCATACAAACATAGGATGACACAAGACCTATTGGAAAGAATGTCCTTGTTAAGTAAATATTAAGTCTGAGTTTTGACTGCAAATGTCTACATTCATTGGCATGGAATGTTTTCATTGCAAATTACGGAATAGAAACGACATTATGTAAAGTTATGTTTAGAATGTTTTTATTCTCTGAGGCAGCTATCAACTTGAAAATCCTACTTCTCTTTTCATGACTTCTCTTCTAAATCTGACTGCTCACTGGATAGACAGTATGTTATGTTTAATGTTTTATTCTATATCTTTTGCTTTTTCCCACATTTCATTGGATGGTCCAATCCCTTATTGCCTCATTTGCATGTCATTTCACATGTCTAAATCTAGGAATGAGCACTGCCACATAATTTTAAGCTTTGAATCTGAGTCCAAATGTGCCAGTAACTGATACCTATACATGTGCATCTTGTGGCAGGTCATTAGATGTAGCCCAGAATATATGGTTTGCCATCCTCCACACCATTGTCCTTATTCTCTTCCTTTCCCTGCCCCAGTTCATTGTTCAAATGTGCTGTGATTGATACTTTTATTTCAAACAAGTGTTTGATTCACATTTTCACTAATTTTTTATCATACAAGAATCTAGTATTGCTGGTGTATGTAAACAATGTTGATTGACTTATTTCTTGTGTATTATTATCTGGTTTTTTTTTTACCTCCAGCATCAGCTTTAGCTGCTCAACAGGCCTTAAGTGTGTACACTGGTTTTGGAGTAGGATTGGGAATCTTAGCTGTAACCTGCATTGTCATGATTGCAACAGGTATACTACTGTATCGAAGATTCCAGAAAAAAAGCACCTTAAAATAAGCTGGAAATCATGTAAAAAAAACTTTAAAAATAAACAAGTTACCCTTCATTGAAGATTTTGTGCACCATTCAGACTTCCATTAGAGCTTTCTAGATGCGATAAGTCCTATTGTAACCAACAGCAGTACAAGCCATACTTCGTAGTGTATGTTGTAGTTTCAATGCTACTAGGAAAGGTAAGCCTAACTCCAGGTCATTTTAACTGCACCTACCTGGGATCATGCATTGTGATCAATGAAGAAGATTATATGCATACATTGTTTTTAGGCAATCATTTCATTTTATTCAGAAAAAATGGTATAGAATATAATGCCAGATGATATGACTTAAAAATTACAATTTGTAATATAAATATTCTATTAAAATAAGACTGGAAAATCAATTTGGTTAAATTCCAAAATATAATGTTGCTTAATCATACTGATTGCCTTCTCCATTTACTGTTACTGAACATTGCATTTTGGATAAAATCTGCACATTGGAAGCAGATATAGATATTATGATGTAAATGAGTAAAATAGAAAGTTTTATAGACACTGCTTCAGTTTGCATTGTATGACAATAGAATGCAAAATAAAGTGAGAGCTACTCTGATAATTTAGTGTGTACGCAGCTTGGTTAAGTATTGAGTCTAACGAACCAGGGATATTCCAAATCTGAACCCTTGTTTGCCATGTTTCAGGTAAGCTCAGCCCAGGTATTGGCATGGGTCATCATAGACATGGCATTGCTAACTCATGGTGGAAAAGATATGCAAGACACTCACCAGCTAAATGATTCTATAAAGTGGCCTCAAGTAGAAATCAAGTGAGGTCAGGATTAGTAGGGCTATCTGCATTAATTGCACCTCCCCATGCATGAGAAATGGCCATGTTGTTGATGTACTTGCAGAACATATTCCAACATAATCAATAATCTTCAAGAGAGAGGAGGATAGATGGGGAGAGGTGGGAAAAAGGTAAAAAGCAGAACCATTAATTGTTTTAAAGATGTATTTTATTTACTGTAACTAAACAAAATACACTTAAACTTGGTTATTTGTTCAATAGTTGATAATTTTTCATTGGTTTTGCATAACAACTTTATGTCATAACTTAGATCAGTAATTGATAATTCATATGGAATTATTTAGCAATCAAATAAGCTCCAGAAAATAGAGAGCATTGTGTCATGTAGTTTACCTTCTAGATCGAAAGAGAATTGCCCAGATTTGTGTTTGGTACAGTTTGGATACAATAACATATGAATTTTAGAAAAATCAGAACATATGACTTTAACTAAATCTGCCCATTTTCTGATATTCACTATGGTTGAATGGCAACCAAGGAAATCCCAGTGAATGTGTTAACCAAAATATGGAATAAAATCGAAGGTAAATCTGGCCAGATTCAGTCAATTTGATTGAAATGATCCATCCTTTTCAGAGATTGACATTCCCTCCTGCTCTCACACTGCATTCCTTAATTCATTCTTTCCAAAGCATTACGTGTAAGTGAGGGAAAGAATAGGATGATTTGGCAGATAAATGTGTAGCTGAGGTTTGGTGCAGGGTGAGGCAAGGTTTCAGACTTCTGGACCGTTGGGATCTCTTCTGAAGATTGTATGACCTGTATAAAAAGGATGGGCTACACCAGAACCCAAGGGGGATCAATATCCTTTTGGACAGAGCTGTTGGGAGAACTTATACTAATTTAGCAGGGGAATGGGAGCCAGAATGATAGGGCTGAGAATGGGGCAGTTGCTATATAAGTTGTTACAGTGTGTCATGAGACCGTAAGAAAGGACAGATAGATAACTGGGCAAAATTGCAGTCAGTGGGACTAGTTGAAGTGCAACATGAGGGCAAAATCATAAAGGGTAACGAGAATAGGACTGAAGATGTAATATGTAATATTTGAATGCATGCAGTATAGGGAATAAGGAATCTTGTAGTGCAATTTGATTGGCAAGTATGACATTGTGGGCATCATTGAGTTATGGATGGAAAGAGATCATAGGAGGGAATTTAACATCCAAGAATACACATCATATTGAAAGGACAGGCAGGTAGGCAGAAGGGGTGCAGTGGTTCTGTTAGTAAAAAATGAAATCAAATCCTTAGAAAGAGGTGACATTGTACCAGTAAAAAGACCCTGATGGGAGTTAGGTACAGGCCGGGAATTGTGGCTAGGATGTGAGCTACAACTTACAACAGAAGATAGAAAAGACACGTAAAAAGGGCAATGTTACAATAGTCATGGGGGATTTCAATATGCAGGCAGATTGGGAAAATCAGCTTAGTACTGGATCCCAAGAGAGGGAATTTGTAGAAAGCCTATGAGATGGTTGTTTAGAGCAGCTTGTGGTTGAACCCACTAGAGGAAAGGCAATTCTGAATTAAGTGTTGTGTAATGACCCAAATTTGATTAGAGAGCTTAAGATAACGTAACCTTCATGCATCAATGATAATAATATGATAGAATTCACCCTGTAGTTTGAGAGGGAGGAGCCAAAGTCATATGTATCAGTATTACAGTGGAGTAAAGGGAATTACAGAGGTATGGGAGAGGAACTGGCCAAGGTTTATCAGCAGAGGACCTTAGCAAGGATGACGGTAGAGCAGCAATGGTTGGAATTTCTGGGAGCAATTCAGAAGACACAGGATAGATACATCCCAAATAAGTATTCTAGTAGGAGGATGAGGGAACCAAGCCTGACAAGGGAAGTCAATGATAGCAGAAAAGCAAAAGAGGGGGCATATAACAGAGCAAAAATTAATGGTAAGTTAGTGGACTGGGAAGCTTTTAAAAACTAACAGAAGACAACTATAAAGCAATAAAGAAAGATGAAATATGAAGGAATAGGATACCCAAAGAATGTTCAAGTATATAAAAATTGCAAGACAGGTGAGATTGAACATTGGGCTGCTGGAAAATGACAAAGGAGAAATACTCATGGGGAACAAAGAATTAGCGGACAAACTTAGTAAGTATTTTGTGTCGGCCTTTATTGTGGAAGGCGCTACTAGTATGCCAGAAATTCGAGAGTGTTGGGATGAAAGTGAGTGCAGTTGCTATTACTAAGGAGAAGGTGCTTGGGAAGCTGAAAGGTCAGAAGGTAGATAAGTTACTTGGACCATGGTTCTGAAGAGTGGAGATATTCGTAGTGATCTTTCAAGAATCACTGGTTCTTGGAATGGTTCTGGAGGACTGGAAAATTGCAAATATCTTTTCACTCTTTAAGGAGGGAGGAGACAAAAGAAAGGAAATTATAGGCCCATTAGCATGACTTCAGTGGTTGGGAAGATGTTGGAGTCCATTATTAAGGATAAAGTTTCTGGGTACTACTTGGACCGAAGCCACCATGGCTTCCTTCAGAGGAAGTCTTGCCTGACAGATCTGTTGGAATTCTTTGAGGGAATATCAGGCAGGATAGACAAAGGAGACTCAGTGGATTTGTTCATTTAGATTTAACAAGGTGCTGCAAATGAGGCTGCTAAACAAGATAAGAGCTCATGGTGTTCCAGGAAAGATACTAGGATGGAGAGAAAATTGACTGACTGGTAGAAGGCAAAAAGTGAGAATAAGGGGAAGCCCTTTCTAGTTGGCTGCTAGTGACTACTAGTGCCCATCAGGGGTCTGTGTTAGACCACTTCTTTTCGCATTATCAATAATTTGGATGATAGACTTGATAGCTTTGTGGCCAAGTTTGTAGACGATATAAAGATAGGTGGAGGAACAAGCAGTGTTGCGTAAGTAGGGAGTCTGCAAAAGGATTTAGATTAGGAAAATGGACAAAGAAGTGGCAGATAGAATATACTGTTGGGAAGTGTACAGTCATGCACTTTGGTAAAAGGAATAAGGGTGTAGACTATTTTCTAAACAGGGAGAAAGTTCAGAAATCGGAAGTGCAGAGCAACTTTGGAGTCCTCAAGCAGCATTCCTTAAAGTTTAACTTGCAAGCTGGGTTGTTGGTAAAGAAGGCAAATGTAATATTAGCATTCATTTTGAGAGTACTAGAATATAGAAACAAGGATGTAATGTTGAGGTTTTATAAGGAATTGGTCAGACCGCATTTGAAGTACAGTGAGCAATTTTTGGCCCCATTTCTAAGGATGTGTTGTCATTAGAGAGGGTCCAAAGGAGGTTTACGATAATGATTTAGGGAAATTTTGCGAAACTTGTGAGGAGCATTTGATGGCTCTGGGCCTGTAGTCACTGGAGTTCAGAAGAATGAGGGGGAATCTCATTGAAACCAATTGAATATTGAATGATCTAGATAGAGTAGATGTGTCCTGCAGTGGGGGAGTCTAGGACCAGAGAGCACAGCCTCAGAATAGAGAAATGTGCCTTTAGAACATGAAGAGAAACTACTTTAGCCAGATGGTAGAAAATATGAAGAATTCATTGCCACAGATGACTGTGGAGGCCAAATACAGTGGATTCAGGTTTATCCTGGACCAGGGGACCAGTACGTTTCGGCCCAGTTAAGAGGCTGCCCCAGTTTGCTGAAGTTTCATGGAAATGGTTAAAAGGTATAAAAAAAGACTAACTACTATTTAACTGAGTAATAAATACTGTATTTAAATGAAATACAAAATAAGTTAGAACACTACCAAAACTACTAAAGTACTATAAAACTGCATATTAGTTTCTAATAGTTTTTGATAGAGAAATCCATTCAGTGTTCTTCTGATATGTTTTTCTGATTGACTGTAAAGGACCAATTTCAGCAAAGACACCTACTGCAGAGAGTGGACCGCCTTCAAACAGTACTTTCAATGATTGCATCCTCCAAATCTTCCTTTTAATTGTAACATTCAAGATGATTGCCAATATCTTCAAATTCTTCATAGTTCCTAACTTGTTGAAGTAGTGAAATTGTTTCATTTTCACTGCCAGCTGTTTCTGGCATCTCCAAGCCTGACTGTTTGAAGTCGCAGTGAACAACACAGTTCTGAATTGTCTTACTATTTATTATTCACCAACTATCAGTGACAAAGATCACGGCTTTTTGAACACAAACACACAAGTGATACTACTTAAAAGCTTTGCTCTAAGCGCGGTGTGATGTCTAATGGCCACACAATGTGCATGCAACTGACACTAGTTAGAAAATGTTTGGCAACAGACCCCTGCCCCAATTAAGTGGCATAGTGTCCCAAATAAGTGAAGGGAAACCTGACTATTTTCTCGATTTGTTTTTGTTCTGTAAGATTTGTCACAGCAAAGTGGCTGCCCTGATTAACCAATGGCCCAATTAACCGGAATCCACTGTATTTAAAGCAGAGGTTGATAGGTTCTTGGTTAGTAAGGGCATCAAAGATTCAAATGAGAAGGCAGGAGAATTGGTTTGAGAGGGATAATAAATCAGCCATAATAGAACAGCGTAGTAGACTCGATGGGCCAAATGGCCATATTCGACTTCTATGATGCAGTGAGTTCTTTCTCCTTGCATGGGGAATTTTCTTAAAAACAGTAGCCAGTGCACAGGCACAGGAAGTGTCAGAGGAATCAGCAGCAGCTGAAGGCAGGCAGAGCAGCACCAAACATGGTGAGTTCTTCCTCCCTGCATGGGGGTTTTTCTTATTTTTAAAACCAGAAAATGGAGATATGGTCTAGTGCAGTAACCATCATCTGAGTGGGGGTTAGAGTCAGAGTGGGAACTTAGAGGCTTTGATGTGAAGCCTCATCATCTATAGGGATAGAAGAAATACCAGAGAATTGGGGAGTTGCAAATGTTGTTACCTTGGTCGAGAAAGGGAGTAGAGATAACCCAGGAAATTATAGACCAGAAAGTCTTACTTCAGTGGTGGGCAAGTTGTTGGAGAAGGATTAATGACCATTTAGAGAGAAATAATCTGATTAGGGATAGTCATCATGGCTTTGTCAAGGGCAGGTCATGCTTATGAGCCTGGTTGAATTCTTTGAGGATGTAACAAAACACACAGATGAAGGTGGAGCAATGGATGTAGTGTATATGGATTTCAGTAAGGCATTTGATAAGGTTCCCCATGCAAGGCTCATTTAGAAAGTAAGGAGGCATGGGATCCAAGGAGACCCTGCTTTGTGCATCCAGAATTGGCTTGCCCACAAAAGGCAAAGGTGGTTGTAGATGGTTGTATTCTGCATGGAAGTCAGTGACCAGTGGTGTTCCACAAGAATCTGTTCTGAGACCCCTCCTCTTTGTGGTTTTTATAAATGATCTGGATGAGGAAGTTGAAGGGTGGTTAGTAAGTTTGCTGATGACAAAAATGTTGGGGGTGTTATGAACAGTCTGGATGGTTGTCAGAGGTTACAGCAGGACATCGATAGGATGCAGAACTGGGATAAGGAGTGGCAGATGGAGCTCAATCCAGGTAAGTGTGAAGTGGTTCATTTTGGAAGATCACATTTGAAGACAATATAATATTAATGGTAAGACCCTTAGCAGTGTGGTGGATCAGAGTGTTCTTGGGGTCTGTGTCCATAGGACACTCAAAGCTGCTGCGCAGGTTGACAGTGTTGTTAAGAAGGCGTATGGTGTGTTGGCCTTCATCACCCAGGGATTGAGTTGAAGAGTCGTGTGGTAATGTTACAGCTATATAAGACCTTAGTTAGACCCCACTTGGAGTACTGTGTTCAGTTCTGGTCACCTCAATACTGGAAGAATGTGGATACTATAGAAAGAGTGTAGAGGAGATTTACAAGGAGGTCGCCCAGTTTGGAGACTGTGCCTTATGAGAATAGATTGAGCGAACTTGGCCTTTTCTCCTTGGAGCGATGGAGGATGAGAGGTGACCTGATAGATGTGTATAGGATAAAAACAGCCATTGATTGTGTGGCATGCACTGCCAGCAATGCTCATAGAGACGGATACAATAGGGTCTTTTAGGAGGCTGTCAGATGGGTACATGGAACCTATAAAAATAGCAGGCTATGCAGTAGAGAAATCCTAGGGAGTTTCTAGAGTAGATTACGTTGTGGGCCGAAGGGCCTGTAATGTGCTGTAGATTTCTATTTTCTATTTCTATGTTCTATGTCTTATGTCTCTGAACCTAGAATCCTACAGAATCCTACCTAGAATTCCAACAGTATCCTCCTTTACATTACCAAGTTTGAATTATATCTGTGATTTCTAGAAAGATTTTAAACTGTACTACTTTTTATACATTTACACACACCAACATTTTTCATTAAGTTAACAAACAAAAGCAGAACTAGTATTCTGCTGTTCTTCTATCAAAGAAGACAATCTTTTCAGACATGAATACCAACAACTTACCTCTCAAGCCATGAATGTCAAAATTTCCAGTAATGACTTTGTAAGTGTTTCAAGGTCTTTCAGATGCGACGTTATTCTGAGATTCAGTGTGCCTTTGCAGTTCCACGTAACCAATTAAGCTGATATTATTTTGAAGAAAGACAATGCAGATATCTCTTCAACCCTAACAAACAATTAACCTTCACAAACATCATTAAAATAAATTGTTGGTCATTAGCACACTGCTGTTGCAGAATCTTGTTGTGCACATATTGGTTGCTGCATTCCCTTTCTTAAACTATCATGCAGAAAGTTCACCAGCATTACAGCAAATTACTTCAAAAAGAACTTCATTGGTTGTAAAAGCTTCATGATGTCTCGAGGTCAGAAAAAGTATGTCTCTTTTTCTTCTTTTTTTGCTTCTAAGTAGAGAGCCAGGTCCTGTTCAATTGAGATGATAAATCCAAATATGCTTTAGTTATCCATTACAGAGAGGAACAAGACTGTGAAATGAAATAACATGACATTTAGATTTTTGGCTTTTTATTTCATACAAATAGCTTAGTTTGCTTATATCTATTGAAATGAGATATTTGGAACATTAATCTTCCGTCATTTACAAAAACCTCAATTATTTCCCCATTCAACCTGCATTTGTCCAATGAATATAATTCCATCCATCTAATCACTCCAGATAATTAATAGTCCCATGATTAATCATTGTAATTACTACCTATGGTGTTTTTTCTTTAAGGCTTTAATATTCTTTTCCATGTATGGGAATCTAAATGTGTACACTGAGATTAAGATATCTTTCTATTATCTTAGTAACCTTATTCAAAACTATTTAACATTTCAGTGGTTTTGCGAGAACACTTATAAATTTTCCACATGACCCTGAAACTTGATTAATGAATTTCTCACCTCCTACCATCAGTTTAAGTTGTAGATGCATACATTAACTACTAATTCCAATTTTAAGTCTGTTATCCACAAATCCTTACCATATGTACTGTATTAAGTGCCGGCGTAGACCTTATTAATAGTATTCTGAAAATTACAGAATATATCAAAATTGATGTTTCTCATCATGCTTTATAAATTCTGGTAGATTGGTGACAGATTATTTATTTCTGGATCTGTATTTGAAGACTTTTAACATACAATTGATTTGGTTAATTGGGACACATCGGGACCAGTACATTTTGGCCCAGTTCAGCCACTATTCTAATTGCCAAAATTTCATGGAAATAGTTAAAAAGATATAAAAAAGACAAACCTCCACTTAAGTGAGTAACAAATTATGTATTTAATTAAATACAGAACATATTAATATTGCAGAACAAAGTACCAATAGAGTACTATAAAACTGTGCATTAGCTCCTGATAGTTATTGATGGAAGAATTCATCCAGAGTACACTGCTGTGTTCTTTTTATTAACTGAAAATAAACAAAATCAGAGCAGACACTTAATACAGGTAATGAATTACCTTCATTGAAGGCTTTTGATTTTTGCATCCTCCAAATCTTTATTTTCATTATAACATTCAAGATGATTGTCGATACCTTCAAAGTTCCTCATTTGTTGAAGTAGTGAAATAATTTTATTTTCTCTCCCAGCTGTTTCCGGCATCTCCAAGCCTGAATATTTGAAACTGCAATGAGCAAAACAGTTCTGAACTGTCTTACAGCTTATTTCTCACCAGCTATCAGTGATAAAAATTGTTGATTTTTTAACACAAACACACGTAACTGACATGACTGACCCATGAACACTACCTCAGTATTATTTTTACCTCTCCTTTTGCACTACTTATTCAAATTAATTCTTTCTTTATATAAATATATATAAATATAAATACATGTACACACTTTTGTAATGTATAATTTTTTATTGCAATGTACTGCTGCTGCAAAACAACAATTTTCACAACATATCCCAGTGATACTAAAGCTGATTCTGATTATGATTCTATTAAAAAACTGATTATCCTAAGCACAGTGTAATGTCGAACAGCCACGTAGGTGCATGTGACTCACACTAGTTAGAAACTTTTCATCAACAGTCTCTTGTCCCAATTAAGCAAAGAGCATCCTGGCTATTTTCTCAATTGTTTTTGTTCTTCAAGAGTTGCCTCAAATAAACGGCTGCCCTGATTAATCAGTGGCCCAATTAACCACTGTATTTCTTTTTCTGGAATCATTACGAATCATTAAGAAATTGTTAAATATAGCTGTTCTTTAGAACACATATATTTTGAAGCTTTTTCAAAGAACAGAAGCATATTAGCCCCTTTCTAACTTCAGGAATCCAGATCTGTCAGAGCTGAATGTGCTTACAAAGGAATGTGAGACTGTAGCACTTGTTAACTTGGAGCTCTTTTGTATTTATTGTTAATTTTCTTAATATCTTTTGGTTGCACTTTGGCTTTTAACAATATCAGTGACTGATTTCAACCCTTTTTGCAACATTCGTCTCAGCCCTAAGTGTTATGTTTTGTGTCCTTAAAGAATTATAGTACAATACAGCTTTGCAGTGCTAAATCACTCTGCCAAAATATTGTAAGTCATCCTTAATTTAGGTATTTACATTGTTGTACTTTCTATATTCTAATAAATACTTACTTAGTTGCATTGGAATATTTCATTGCATTATCTTCTGATACAGTTGTGAAAAATTCTCTGTACATTGATTATATTGTATTTAGCACACTTTTCCTGTACTCATAGAATGGTCTTATCACCCTAATATCAAAAAGCTTAGGCACTAATTCCCAGTATCACGCCTTGAAGTTAGGTATAAGTTCTTGAGGTTTCATTTTAATTATACTTTACATAGAGTATAGAACATAGAAATCTACAGCATATTACAGACCCTTCAGCCCACAATGTTATGCCGACCGTGTAATCTACTCTAGAAACTGCCTATATTTCCCTATTGCATAGCCTTCTATTTGTCTAAGCTCCACATACCTATCTAAGAGTCTTGTAAAAGACTCTACAGTCATTAGCAGTGCATTCCATGCTCCCACCACATTCTCTTTGAAAAAACATACCTCTGACATCTCCCCTGAACCTACTTCCAAGTACTTTTAAACTATGCTGCTTCACATTAGCCATTTCAGCCCTGGGAAAAAGCCTCTGGCTATCCACATGATCGATGCCTCTCATCATCTTATATACCTCTATCAGGTCATCTCTTATTCTTCGTCTCCAAGGAGAAAAGGCTAAGTTCACGCCACCAATTCTCATAAAGCACGCTCTCCAATCCAGGCAAAATCCTTGTAAATCTCCTCTGCATTCCTCTATGGTATCCACATCCTTCCTGTAGTGAGGTAACCAAAAATGAACACAGTACTCCAAGTGGGGTCTAACTAAGATCTTACATGGCTGTAACATTACCCCACAGCCCATGAATTCAATCCCATGGTTGATGAAGGCCAAGCAACACACACAAAATGCTGGAGGAACTCAGCAGGCCAGGCAGCATCTATGGAAAAAATTACAGTCAATGTTTTGGGCTGAAACCCTTCAGGAGGACTCCTAATGAAGGCCAACACACCATACGCCTTCTTAACAACACTGTCAACCTGTGCAGCAGCTTTGAGTGTCCTATAGACATGGACCCCAAGATCTCTCTGATCCTCCACACTGTCAAGAGTCTTACCATTTGTATTATACTCTGTCTTCAAATTTGGCCTACCAAAATAAACCACTTCACACTTATCTGGGTTGAACTACATTTCGCACTTCTCAGCCCAGTGCTGCATCCTATTGATGTCCCACTGTAACTTCTGACAAACTCCAGACTATCCACAAAACCCCAACTTTTGTAACATCAGAAAAAATGTACTAACCCACCTCTCTACTTCCTCATTCATATCATTTATAAAAATCAAAAGAGGGAGGGTCACAGAACAGATCCCAGTGGAACACCACTGGTCACCAACCTTCATGTAGAATACAAACCAATTACATCCATCCTTTGCCTTCTACGGGCAAGCCAGTTCTGGATCCACAAAGCAAAGCCTCCTTGGATCCCATGCCGCCATACTTTCTGAGTGAGTCTTGCATGAGGAACCTTATCAAATGCCTTGCTGAAATCCATATACACTACATCCACTACTCTACCTTCATCAATGTGTTTTATTACATCCTCAAAGAATTCAATCAGGCTCGTAAGGCACGAGCTGCCCTTGACAAAGCCATACTGACTATCCATAATCAGATTATGCCTCTCCAAATGCGCATAAATCCTGCCTCTCAGGATCTTCTCCAACAACTTGCCTACTACTGAAGTAAGACTCACTGGTCTATAATTTGCTGGGTTATCTCTACCCCCTTTCTTGAACAACGCAACCCTCCAATCCTCTGATACTTCTCCCATCCCTATTAATGATGCAAAGATCATCACCAGAGGCTCAGCAATCTCCTTCCTCACTTCCCACAGTAGGCTGGGGTATATCCTGTCCAAACCTGGCAACTTATCTAACTCAATGCTTTTCAAAAACTCCAGCACATCCTCTTTCTTAAGGATGTGAAATGCTTGAAACGCTCAAGCGTTTCAGCCCGCTATAAGTTATCCCCACCATTACCAAGTTCCTCTTCCTGGTGAATACTGAAGCAAAGTATAGATTAAGTAACTCTACCACCTCCTCTGACTCGATGCACACGCTTTTCTACCACATCTGATTGGTCTTATTCTCCCACAGCTCATCCTCTTGCTTTTCACATACTTGTCAAATGCTTTGGAGTTTTCTTTAATCCTGCCTTCCCAAGGCCCCTTCTAGCTCCTCTAATTTCATTCTTAAGCTCCTTCCTGACAACCTTGTAATTTTCTAGAGATTTAACAGTGCTTCATTTCTTGAACTTTCGTAAGCTTTTCTTTTCTTAACCTGATTTTTTACATCCTTTCTACACCATGGTTCTTTTACCCTACCATCCTTTCCCTGCCTCATTGGAACATACCGATGCAGAATGCCATGTAAATGTTCCCTGTACATTTGTGACATTTCTGCCATGCATTCCCCTGAGAACATCTACTCTCAATTTATGCTCCCAAGATTCTGCCTAATAGCAACATCGTATTTCCCCCAACCAAATGAAATGTTTTCCCAAATTGTCCGCTCCAATCCCTCTCTAGTGCTATGGTAAAGAAGATAGAGTTGTGATCACTACCTCCAAAATGTTGTCCCACCAAGAGATCTGATGCCTGACCAGGTTCATTTCCCAACACCAGATCAAATACAGCCTCTCCTCTAGTTGGCTTATCTACATATTATGTCAGGAAACCTTCCTGAACACAGCTAACAAACTCCACCCTATCCAAACCCCTTGGTGATGCCAATCAATATTAGGAACGTTAAAAATCACCCATCACAACAACCTTATTATTATTATTGCACCGTTCCAGAATCTGCCTCCCTATCTGCTCCTTAATGTTGCTGTTACTATTGGGGAGGTCAATAAAAAACACCCAGTAGAGTTATTCCTCCCTTCTTGTTTCTGACTTCCACCCACACTGTCTCAGTAGACAATTCCTTCATAATCTCCTCCTTTTCCTGATTAGCAATGCCACACCACCACCTCTTTTGCCTCCCTCTCTGTCCTTCTTGAAACATTTAAAGCCCGGCACAATCAGCAGTCATTCCTGGCCCTGACTCATCCAAAGTCTTTGTAATGGCCAGAAGGTTATACTCCCCACATATTGGTTCAAGCTCTAAGCTCATCTGCCTTGTTTATGATACTCCTTGCATTAAAATAGACACATCTCAAATCATCTGGCTGAGTGCACCTTTGCTCTATCATCTGCCTATCCTTCCTCATAAACTCCCTACAAGCTGTCTCTACCTGTGTGCTATCCTCCCCATCCTCTACCTCTTCACTTCAGTTCCCGACCCCCTGCAAATTACAAAGCAATTATATTCAGTTCTCTAAAGATTTGCATCTATATGCTAGACAGGAGTAGGACAGATACAGTACCCACTTCAGAAACAGACACTCTAATCTGAACTTGTCATAGGAAGAGATTATCAGGGCAACAGGTAAAAAGTGACAAGGATGTTTTCAAAACCACCTCGAAAAGTGTAAAATCCAGAATCCAGCCAAGTATGAGGTGCTGCACTTTGGCTGATCAAACATAGGGACAGTACACAGTTAAGCATGGGACCCTTAACAGAAGTGATGCACAGAGGGATCTTGGGATCCAAAAATATAGCTCTCATAAAGTCTTAATGAAGGGTCTTGGCCTGAAATGTTGACTGTTTACTCTTTTCCATAGATGCTGCCTGGCCTGCTGACTTCCTTCAGCATTTTGTGTGTGTTGCACTCTGAAATTGGCTGCACGAGTTGACGGAGTATTAAAAAAAAACATATAGCATGTTTGCCTTTATTTGTTGAGACATCGAGTTCAAGAGTCAGGAAATTATGTTGCAGCTTTATAAAGCTCTGATTAGGCCACATCTGCATTCAATTCCAGTCACCCCATTATATGAAAAATATGGAGGCTTTGGAGAGTGTGTGGAAAATGAGCATGAGGATGCTGCCTCAATTAGACAGCATGTGCTATGAAGAGAGGTTGGACAAACTTAGGCCATTTTATCTGATGTAGCAGATGCTGAGGGAAGATCTGTTCGAAGTTGTGAGAGGCAGATATAGTGTTGACAGCTGGTATCTTTTTTTTCCCAGGGTTAAAATGTCTAACACTAGAAGGCATGTACTTAAGCTAAAAAGAGGTAAGCTCAGAGTAAGAGAACGGGACAATTATTTTCACACACAGAAGGTGATGGGTGTCTAGAATGCATTTGCAGGGGTGGTCATGGAGGCAAATAGAGGTGTTTAAGACAGTCTTAGATAGGCACATGAATATCAATAGAATGGAGAGATATGGAGATTATGCAGGCAGAGGGGCTAGTTTAGTTAGGTGTCTGATTATTAATGTAATTAGTTTGACACAACATTGTCGGTCAAGACACCTGACCCTGTGCTGTACTGTTTTATCTTATATATTTTATGATTGACCCCTGAGAATCTCTGGGCCAAGATTGCTTTGGGACAGCAATGAGAACCCTTAGAAGCTCAAAAAAAAGCCCATCATTAGCAAGAGGAGCGCATGATCTCATAAATTACACTTCCAACTTTTTGTTAGATGTCGCTTGACACATCTGCGGAAGAATTTGCAGTTGCCAAATTAGCCTCATTAGTCACCTCAGAATCCACAAAACCGGAATGGAAGCAAATAACCTTCATTCCAAGGGACAGCCTAAGAAGATGAGGTCTCACTAATACTGAAGTATAACTTCCCCACTTTTGTGTTCAGTATCCCTCATAATAAACACTAACATTCTTACTATCATTTTTTTTTTATAAACGTGCTACTTTAAAGATTTTTTAGAACTTAGAGGTGGTAAGATTGGGTTGCTAATGGGAAACAAGAGGCATAATTGGATCTTTTTCTGCATTGCCGAATGCTGGCAGTCTTATAAAACTGCCACCAATAGTGCACCATAATTATCAGTGCTATCAATTTCTTAAATGAAAATACAATGGTATAGATGCTAAATGTTTTACTAACTTGATTGAGATTTTTGACAAGGTGAGAATGGTGATTGATGAAGGTGGAGCTCTGGATGTTATTTACATGCCTTCTAGTAAGACATTTGACAGGATTCCTTACGGAAGGCTCATTCACAAAATTAAGCTGCATAGGATCCATGGTGAATTGGCAATTCACATTCAGAAATGGCTTGTGCATGGTAGAGAGAAGGTAAAGGACTTATTCTAGCTGGAGGTCTGTAATCAGTGGTGTTCCACAGAAATCTGTAGTGGGACCTCTGCTGTTTCTGATGTATATTAATGACCTGGATGAAAATGTAGATTGATAGGTTAGTAAGTTTGCAGATGAAATCAAAATTAGTGGAGTAGAAAACTGGCAAAGAATACAACGGGATATGAACCCGTTGCAGATATGTGTGGAGCAATGTCAGATGAGTTTAACCAGCCAAATCTGAATTGTTGCACCTTGGTTGGTCAAATATAAAGAGACGGTACACTGTTAAGGGCAAAACTCTTAACTGTGTTGATGAACAGAGAGACCTTGGGGTCTAAGTTCATCGCTCCCTGAAACTGGCTACACAGGTTAATTGGGTGGATAAGAAGGCATATGACATGTTGGCCTTTATTACACATGGAAAAGTCAGAAAGTTATGTTCCAGCTTCATAAAGCTCTATTTAGGCCACATTTGGAGTATTGCACACAATTCTGATCACCCATTATAGGAAGGATGTTGAGGCTTTGGAGAGGGTGCAGAATCAGGATGCTGCCTGCATTAGTAGGTATGTGAGTTAACGAGAGGTTGGAGAAACTTGGGTTGTTTTCTCTAGAGTGGTGAAGGCTGAGGGGAGATCTGACAGAGGTTTAGAAGATTGTGGGAAGCATAGATATGGAATATAAATGGTATCCTTTCCCCAGGGTTGAAATATAGATAGATAGATAGATAGATAGATAGATAGATAGATAGATAGATAGATAGATAGATAGATAGATAGATAGATAGATAGATAGATACTTTATTCATCCCCATGGGGAAATTCCACTTTTTTTTTCCAATGTCCCATACACTTGTTGTAGCAAAACTAATTACATACAATACTTAACTCAGTAAAAAATATGATATGCATCTAAATCACTATCTCAAAAAGCATTAATAATAGTTTTCAAAAAGTTCTAAGTCCTGGCGGTTGAATTGTAAAGCCTAATGGCATTGGGGAGTATTGACCTCTTCATCCTGTCTGAGGAGCATTGCATCGATAGTAACCTGTCGCTGAAACTGCTTCTCTGTCTCTGGATGGTGCTATGTAGAGGATGTTCAGAGTTTTCCATAATTGACCGTAGCCTACTCAGCGCCCTTCGCTCAGCTACCGATGTTAAACTCTCCAGCACTTTGCCCACGACAGAGCCCGCCTTCCTTACCAGCTTATTAAGACGTGAGGTGTCCCTCTTCTTAATGCTTCCTCCCCAACACGCCACCACAAAGAAGAGGGTGCTCTCCACAGCTGACCTATAGAACATCTTCAGCATCTCACTACAGACATTGAATGACGCCAACCTTCTAAGGAAGTACAGTCGACTCTGTGCCTTCCTGCACAAGGCATCTGTGTTGGCAGACCAGTCTAGCTTCTCATCTAACTGTACTCCCAGATACTTGTAGGTCTTAACCTGCTCCACACATTCTCCATTAATGATCACTGGCTCCATATGAGGCCTAGATCTCCTAAAGTCCACCACCATCTCCTTAATCAGAGGGCATGTATCTGAGGTTAGCAGGAGTAATTTCAAAGGAGATACAAAGGACAAGTTTTTTTCACATAGAGAGTGGTGGGTACCTGGAATACACTGCCTGGGGTGGTGGTAGAAGCAGATACATGAGGAATTTTTAAAAGATGCTTAGATAGGCATATGAACATGAGAAAAGTGGAAGGAAATGGACAATGTCTAGGCAGAAGATATTAGTTTAGTTGGCCACTTGATTACTAATTTACTTAGTTTGGCACCACATTGTGGGCTGAAGGGCTTGTTCCTGTGTTGTTTTGTTCTATATTCTATATTTTCTGTTCTAAATTAATTAATGGAACCAGGGTGGACAAATCCCCAGGACTTGACAAGGTGTTCCCTTGTACACTGTGTAGAAATTGCAGGGGCCCAAGCAGAGATATTTAAGTAATCCTTAGTGACAGGTGAGGTACTGGAGGATCACCAATGTTGTTCTGCTGTTTAAGAAAGTCTCTAAGAATGAACCAGGAAATTATGGGCCACTGAGCCTGACATCAGCAGTGGGAAAATTAATGGAAGGTATTCCACAGACTAGGTATATGAATATTTAGATAGGCAGGGGTTGATCAGGGATAGTCAGTATGGCCTTGTGCAGGTTAGGTCATATCTAATCAATTTTATAGAGTTTTTCAATGATGTCACCTGGAAATTTGATGAAGGCAAGGCAGTGAATGTTGTCTACACGGACTTCAGCAATGCATTTGACAAGGTCCCACATGGGAGGTTGGTAAGAAGGTTCAGTTGCTTGACATTCAAGATGAGGTAGTAAATTGGATTAGACACTGGTATAACAGGAAAAGCCAGAGAGTGGTAGTGGATGGTTACCATTCTGACTGGAGGCCTGTGACTAGTGGAGTGCTGCATGGATCAGAGCTGGGTCCATTGTTGTTTGTCTTCTAGATCAATGATATGGATAATAATGTGGATAACCGGATCAGCAAATTTGGGGATGACACCAAAATTGAGGATGTAGTGGACAGTGAGGAAGTCTATTGAAGCTTGCAGCGAGATCTGGACCAGCTGGAAAAATGAGCTGAAAATTTGCAGATAGAATTTAATACAGACAAGTGTTAGGAGTTGCACTTTGGGAGAACCAGCCATGCTAAGCCTTACACAATGAGTGGTAGGATGTTGAGGAGTGCTGTAGAAAAAGGGATCTGGTAATACATGTCCATAATTCATTGGAAGTGATGTTACAGGTAGATAGGTTCATTAAGAAAGCTTTTGGTACTGTAGGAACCATTAATCTATCTTCTGTCCATTGGAGCACGCATCTATTTTCTGTCTCATGGTTTAGAGCATGGTAGAAGCAAATGGGTATAGTTAAGTATTCACACTTAATTTAGTCTAATTGGTTAGAGGCAGCAGGAAATTATTTTTTTACACTAACTTCATTTAGTTACATTATATCAGCCTTTCTCAACCGGCGGATACAATAGAGTCTTTTAAGAGGCTTTTAGGTAGGTACATGGAGCCTAGTAAAATAGAGGGCTATAGGTAAGCCTAGTAATTTCTAAGGTAGGGACATGTTTGGCACAGCTTTGTGGGATAAAGGGCCTGTTTTGTGCTGTAGGTTTTTCTATGTTTCTATGTTTTGCCCTGAAGGAACACTTGAAATAATTTTAGGTCTAAGAGAACCCATGTGTAAAAATTATTATATCTACAGCTCACGGTATATTGGCGTGATCAGTAAATTGTAGATATAATAATCCAAAAATAATTGTCAATGCTCTTTTGAGTATAGAATGAATTTTTAGCCAATCTTTCTTGAAAAAGCAGGTAGTTAAGCTTAGCTTACCTTTCTTGAAATTAATTTCTTTCTTTCCCTCTCATAAATTTTAAAAATTCATAAGGCAAACAGATTCTTGTCATCTGAAGTCAAAACATTTTTTCCAGGGCCTTGTAGTGACTTGTTCAATTGGTTCATATGATGAAAAATGTCTGCTAAATAAGCTAGTGTTTGTAGCCATTCTTCATCTTCAAAGCATTGAGAAAAATTTGGCCTAATATTTTCTTGTAAGTACTCCTGCAATTAACCATCCTTCCCTCCGTTCAATACAGCCCTCACCAATTATTAACAGTCTCCCCTATCTTGCATCAAAAACTGAGAATGGAATCAAATAAACACAGTTCTATTGCACACTGCCATACTGGGCTGAGAGACGTCTAATGAGATTGCTAACCGGGTTCCTCCGTCACTGCCCACGACTACGAGTGCTAGCATAGCACGTTACACAAAATTCAAAAAACGATGTTTATTTCTTTAATCACGATCTCTCGCCGAACTCCTAGCAACATCTTGTGGAACACCAGGGTTCCATGGAACCCCGGTTGAGAAACCCTGCATTATGCAATCACTATTAATACGCTTAAATACGTATAGAATGCTAATTTAGTTCAATCACTTAGTTACATTAATTGTGACATTATTGGAATGCTAACTAGATCACTAACTTTGGCTAAGTACATTCATTCAACTGCTAACTTCGTTATTTTACTAATTTGAATGTTATATCACTAATATAGTTTTATTAGTTTTTCATCACTGCAAGATTGTTTGTCTTTGGTAGTTTCATAACAAAGGGTTGAAAGTAAATTTTTTGACTTTGGAACTTTGTTATTTGAAATGTGTGCAAAGTGTCAATCTCCAGGCTTAGTCTCTCAGCGGTTTTGGTTTGCTTTGAAGTAAGCGCTATAGGTACATTGGCCTTTCTAGATCGAAGTACTGAGTACAGGAGATGGGATGTTATGTTGAAGTTGTATAAGACGTTAGTGAGGCCTAATCTGGAGTATTGTGTGCAGTTTTGGTCACCTACCTACACGAAAGATGTAAGTAAGATTGAAAGAGTACAGAGAAGACTTAGAAGGTTGTTGCCAGGAATGGCCTGAGTTATGAAGAAAGATTTAAAAGATTAGCACTTTATTCCCTGGAACATAGAAGACTGAGGGGAGATTTGATAGAGATATACAGAATTAAGCAGGGTATAGCTAGGGTAAATGCAAGCACGCTTTTTCCACTGAAGTTGGGTCTATCTTGGATTGTGTTCTTACAACTAGAAGTCATGGATTAAGGGTGAAAAATGAAATGTTTAAGAGGAACATGCAAGGAAACATCCTCACTCAGAGGATGGTGACAGTGGCGAATGAGCTGCCAGTGCAAGTGGTGGATATGATTTCAACTTCAACATTTAAGAGAAGTTTAGATTGGTACATGGATGGAAGGGGTATGGAGGGCTATAGTTCAATGCAGGTCAGTGATACTAGTCAGCTTAAATGGTTCGGCATGGACTGGATAGACCAAAGAACCTGTTTCTGTGCTGTAGTTTTCTATGACTCCATGACTTAGCTGTAGGTAAGAAAAGAAGTTCTGAATACATCTAAGCAGGCCAGAAAGGATGAAGATTAGACAACAATCTGGCAATGAACTATAATGTGGAAAACATGGTATTGTCAATTTTGGCAGGAGTGAACTAAATGGTGAGAAATTGTAGAACACTGAGATGCAGAGGGATCTATGTGTCCTTGTCCATGATTTGAACAAAAAGTAAAGCACATAGTTAGGAAAGCTCACAGACTGTTATTAATTACTGTGGTATGAGAAGCATTGAACACAAAAATAAGGAGGATTTTCTTTAGTTATATAGAATATTGGTGAGCCTACACTTGGAGGACTATGGGCAACATTAGTCTAGCTATCTAAGAAAGGATGTAAATACATTGGAGACAATTCAGAGATTTATTAAATTGCTGAGGGTTAGATTTTCTAAACCAGAAGTTCAAAGAGAATACAGTAGATTCTGGTTAATTGACCCTTCAGTTAATTAAGGCAACATTTATTTGGGACAACTCTTAAAACAAAAAATAAAATGAGAAAACAGTCAGGATTTCCTCTGTTTATTTGGGACACTATGCCTCTTAATTGGGACAGGAGACTTGCCAAACAGACTCTAACTAGCATCAGTCATACAGCATATTTTAAAATATATTTTTACATAACGTAATCCTGTGATTTCCATTTTGATGGTGTGTTTTTGGGCTGATTAAGTGATCTGGAGCTTTGCTATCTCCGAGGGAGTTCAGTCACGTTGGGATTGGTGTGTGCAGACTGGAGGCCTGGAGATGGGGCACAAGCCCATGATCGTCTCATTGCTTATCTCCAATTGATGTGATGAGCAAGGTTGAAGTATATGAAGACAAGAACGGAGGACAGATGGGTGTTCAGCATTGCATTTGATCATTCTTCTTCTCCCTCTCACTGGCTGCTGTCAGTTGGAAGTGTTGGAGTCTAAGATTCCATGTTGCAAAGATTTATCTGTGAGGCTTGTGGCTGTGGACTCATTTTGGGAGACCTTGAGATTCATGCTGCATGTGTTTCTGGATTCTGGTTCCTCTTTTTATTGCTGCTTTTGAGCAGTTTGATCAGGGCAATCAATAATGGACTGGGTCACTTTGGCAAAGAATGGTTCTACAGCCTGCACTTAGCTATCAGCATGGCGCTGAACTCCTGGATTCCTGGTTTGATGTTTGATATTCTATGTGTTGTTCACTCACTTTTTGCCACTTGAGTAATTTGTACTTTCTTCGTGCTTTGGGGGTTGATGTTTTCTTTGAATGAGTTCAATGGTGGAGAATGAATCTCAGAGTTGTGCTCTGTATTTTCAATCTTTGAATAGCATGCTCTTGCGTGGCTGTTAGACACTACACTGTGCTTAGAGCAATCAATTTTTAAATAGCGTCAGTTATGTCTCTTTGTGTTCAAAAAGCAGTGATTTTTGTCATAAGTAGTTGCAAGAAATAAGCAGTAAGAACATTTGAACTATTTTGCTACCATGGTTTCAAGCATTCAGGCTTGAAGATGGCAGAATCGGCTGGAAATGAAAATGATTTCACTGCTTGAGCAAGTTAATCATCTTGAATGTTTCAATGAAAATGAAAATTTGGAGGATGCAATCATCTAAATATTGTATGAAGGCAGTCCATTATCTACACTAGGTGTCTGCACTGACTCTGTTCACCTACAAACAATCAAAAGAACACGTCAGATTAATTCCTCTGTCAATAACTATTAGGAACGGTTTTATAGTACTGTAGAGGTTTTGGTAGTGTTCTAATTTGATTTAATTTAAATATATAAACTGTTACTTGGTTAAATGGTAGTTTGTCTTTTTTATACCTTTTAACTCTTTCCATGAAACTTAGGGTAATTGGGGACTGGCACTTAATTGGGCCATGTTGTACTGGTCACGAAGTGCCCCAATTAACCAAAATCCACTGTATAATGTATCAAATATTTCTGGCATTCCTATCAAATTGACTTTCTGATTGTGCTTTGGCATTTACAAAGCACAGCCATGAATATGCGAGGGATGGAGGGATATGCATTATGGATGCAAAAGGTTTAGAGGAAATGTTCAGAAAGGTTTAGGAAAGGTTTTGTAAGATTTAGCAGGACACAGATCAAATGGAAGCAAATGGGTCTAGTTTGGTCTTCATGGATGAGTTGGGTGCAAGGGTCTATGTCCATGCTGTATGACTCTATGTCTATGATATACAAAAAATGAATGTACCCACTTGGGTTCAGAAGAATGAGGTGTATTCATCAGAGTTCAGAAGACTGAGGTGACTGAGAAGATCCTGAGGAGTCATGACAGTGTAGATGTGAAAAGGTTATTTTATGTAGAGGTGCAATTTAGAACTGAGTCAATTGTTCAGACCACTCATTTAAAACAGATGACATAGACACATTTCTCTATTTGGTGGCTTTAGAACTCTGTTCTTCAATAGGTAGTGGTAGCAGTATCTGAATATTTTTAAGGCAAAGGAAATAGATCTTTATTATCAAATGGAGGAATAGGAGGTGAATGCAGAATTGAAGTTACAATTAGGTGGGGCATAGTCTAGCAAATTCAAGGCTGAGTGGTCTACTCCTGCTTCTCACCCTAATACTTGTATTTTTGTATATCACAGTAACATTTTGCCTAGGGCCAAATCAGTTTAGGCATTCTGATCTCCTTTGTGTTCATGTTGTCAGTTTTCAGCTTTATCAAATCCTTTTAAAAATCATTAAATGATACATTTTTGAAGTATTTGAAGACTCTTTAAGCCAGTTCCCTCTAAAAACAAGCATTCAGCATTTATTTGCAGAATGTATGTTCCTCAGGAGATTCACCCACACAACCATGGCTTACATTATGGTTTTGTGGCCAGCCAACATACTCTTCAAAACAGATTTGTGGGGTTGTGAGGTTCAAAACAGCCCTAGAAGTATAATGAGGCTTGCAGATTGCTGCAGAAGTGGGGAAAAAAAGCTCAAACTTCAAGGCGGTGAGGTGCAACGTGAAGTGGAGGATTGGAATTCAAATAAAGCACAGAGGGCACAGACTAGTGTAGCTGGCCAAAGGAAAGGTTCTGCAGAGCTCAAAATCTAGCCAGGGATACAGTGATGAAGAAACAAGGGAGAATCAATAAACTCTGACTGAGGAAGCTGTCTGTCCAGTGGTTGGCTGGATGCAATGGACAATGGAAATTGGAGGACTGGAGGCCTAAGTGTGGAAAGCAGGTAGTTATGGCCAGAGCAGACTTAGTGTGAATATGGTAAAACATATAGTAGATGATTAGATTATAAGATATAGGAGCAGAATTAGGCAACTCGACCCATCAAGTCTGCTCCGCCATTCCATCATGGCTGATTTATTATCTCTCTCAACATCATTCTCCTGCCTTTTCCCCCATAACCTTTGATACCCTGACTAACCAAGAACCCACCTAGCCCCACTTTCAATATACTCAATGACTTGGCCTCCACAGCAGACCATGGCATTGAATTCCACAGATTCACCACCCTCTGGCTAAAGAGATTCCTTCTCATCTCTGTTCTAAATGGATGTCCCTTTATTCTGAGGCTGTGCCCTTTGGTCCTAGACTCAACCACCATAGGCAGCATCCTCACTATATCCACTCTAACTAGGCCTTCAATATTTGGTATGATTTGATAAGATCACCCATCATCCTTCTAAACTCCAACAAGTACAGGCACAGAACCATCAAACACTCCTCATACATTAACCCTTTCAGTCCTGGAATAATTCTCATCAACCTCCTCTGGACCCTCTCCAATGCCAGCACATATTTTCTTCAATAAGGGGGCCAAAGGTTCTCTGAATATTCCGTGTAGTTTGGCCAAGCTTATTAAACCTCAATATTACATTTTTGCTTTTACATTCTAGTCCTCTCGAAATGAATGCAAATATTGTATTTAACTTCCTTACAACCAGCACAATCTACAAGTTAACCTTTATGGAATCCTGCACAAAGACTCTCAAATCCATTTGCACCTGTGATTTTTGAATTTTCTCCCTACTTTCAAAATAGTCTACGCCTTTACTCCTTCTACCAAAGTGCATGGTCACAAGACGTAGGAGCAGAATTAGGCCATTTGGCTCATCAAGTCTGCTCTGCCATTCAATCATGGCTGATTCTTTATTTTCCCTTTCCTCAGCCCCACTCCCTGACCTTCTCCCTGTAACCTTTAATGGCGTGTCCAATCAAGAACCTATCAAGCTGTTCCTTAAATACACCCAATAACCTGGCCTCCACAGGTGTCTGTGATAACAAATCCTACAAATTCACCAGCCCCAGGCTAAAGAAATTTCTCCACATTTCTGTTTTAAATGGATGCCTCTCTATCCTGACACTGTGCCCCCTTGTTCTAGACTCCCCCACCATGGGAAATGTCCTTTCAACATCAACTCCGTCAACGTCTTTAAACATTCAAAAGGTTTCAATGAGATCCACCCTCATCCTTCTGAATTCCAGTGAGTACAGGCCCAGAGTCATCAAACATTCCTCATATGATAACCCTTTCATTCCTAGAATCATCCCTGTGACCCTCCTCTGAACCTTCTCCAATGCTAGCAAATTTTTTCTTAGATAATGAGCCTTAAGCTGTTCACAATACTCAAGGTGAGGCCTCACCAGTGCGTATAAAGCCTTATCATCACATCCCTGCTCTTTAATTCAAGCCCTCTTTAAATTAATGGTAACATTGCACTTTCCTTCCTCACCACCAATTCAACCAGCAAGTTAACCTTTAGGGACTCCCAGGTTCCTTTGCATGAAAGATTTTTGATTTTCTCCCCATTTAGAAAGTAGTCTGCACATTTATTTCTTCTACTGAAGTGCATGACCATGCATTTTCCAACATTGTATTTCATTTGCCACTTTCTTGCCATTCTCTAACCATGCTAGTAAGTTCACTGTAATACCATGGGCTCTTAACTTGATAAGCAGCCTCATGTGTGGCACCTTGTCAAAGGCCTTCTGAAAATTCAAATATACAATATCCACTGCATCTATCCTACTTGCAATCTCCTCAAAGAATTCCAAAAGCCTTGTCAGGCAAGAACTTTCCTTAAGAAAACCATGCTGACTTTGTACTATCTTGTCCTGTGTTACCAAGTACTCCATAACCTCATCCTTAACATTTGACTCCAACATCTTTCCAACCACTGTTAGGCTAACTGGTCTATAATTTCCTCCTTTCTTAAAGAGAGAAGTAACATTTGTAATTTTCCAGTCCCTCAGAACCCTGCCAGAATCCTATGATTCTTGAAAGATTATTACTAATGTCTCCACAATCTCTACAGCTATCTCTTTCAAAACCTTAGGGTGCAGTTCATCTAGTCTGAGTGACTTATGTACCTTTAGGTCTTTCAGCTTTTTGAGCACCTTCTCCATTATAATAGTAACTGCACTCACTTCTCTTCCTTCACACCCTTCAACACCTGGCACCTAGACTCTTCCACAGTGAAGACTGATGCAAAATACTCATTTAGTTCAGCAGCCATCTCCTTGTCCCATGCCCCCCCCCCCCCCGTTATATTTTTTCTCCAGCCTCATTTTCTAGTGGTCCTATATCCACTCTCATCACTCTTTTATTTTTTATATATTTGAAAAAGATTTGTTCTATCCACTTTGATATTATTTGCTAGCTTGCTTTCATATTTCATTTTTCCCTTCTAATGATTCTTTTAGTTGTCTTCTGTAGGTTTTTAAAAGCTTCCCAATCATCTATCTTCCCATTAATTTTTGCTTCGACGTATGCCCTCTTTTGCTTTTATATTAGCTTTGACTTCCCTTGACAGACACGGTTGTAATATTTTGCCATTTATACTTCTATTCTGCACTTTCCCCATTTTTCCCAGAAACTCACATCATTGCTAATCTGTTATCATCCCTGCCAGCATCTCCTTCCAATTTACTTTGGCCAACTCATCTCTCATATCACTGTAATTTCCTTTACTCCACTGAAATACTGCTA
The DNA here is from genome assembly GCF_048418815.1 of Hemitrygon akajei. Classification (NCBI taxonomy): domain Eukaryota; kingdom Metazoa; phylum Chordata; class Chondrichthyes; order Myliobatiformes; family Dasyatidae; genus Hemitrygon; species Hemitrygon akajei. Next base: position 38,575,263 of record NC_133128.1, read on the forward strand.
CTTCCCACTTCACTTTCTCACTATCAAATATTAAGTTGAACTCAATCATATTGTGATCACTGTCTCCTAATGGTTCCCTTACCTTAAATACCTTAATCACCTCCAGTTTAATACATAACACCCAATCTAGTATAGCTGATCCCCTAGTAGGCTCAATGACAAGCTGCTCTAAAATAAACTATCTTGTAGGCATTCAATAAATTCACTCTCCTGGGATCCATTACCAATCTTATTTTCCCAATCGACCTGCATGTTAAAATCTCCTGACTATCATAACACTGCTCTTTTGACATTCCTTTTCTTTATCCCATTGCAATCTCTAGTCCACATCCCAGCTACTGTTTGGAGACCTATATATAACTGCCATCAGGTTTCTTTTACCCTTGCAGTTTCTTAACTCAACACACAAGGATTCAACATCTTCCAATTCTTTGTCATATCTTTCTAATGATTTGAAGCCATTCTTTACCAGCAAAGCCATGCCACCCCCTCTGCCTACCTTCCTGTCCCTCTGATCAGCAGCCAACTACAACTATCCTACAGCCACAGTTCAGTGGTGGCCACAACAACATACCGGGCAATAAAATCATCCACCTTATTTCTTATACTCTATGCATTGAGATATAACCCTTTGAGTCACAAACAAGAGAAAATCTGCAGATGCTGGAAATCCAAGCAACATCAGCAAAATGCTGGAGTAACTCAGCAGGCCAACCAGCACCTAAGGAAAGAAGTACAGTTGATGTTTTGGGTCGAGACCCTTCGGCAGTCCTGACCGACTGTAATTTTTTCCATAAGTGCTGCCTGGCCTGCTGATGCTGAGTTCCTCCAGCATTTTGTGTGGATAACAATTTGAGTACTGTAACTACTACCCTTCTGATTCTGCGTCTAATGCACTGATAGTCACCTTGCTGGCTGCAATTTTGTCTGATCACCTGCCTACCTTTCCTGACAGTCCAATGACACGGTATCTTTTGTCCATCATTTGTCTATTCCTCTAATCTGTCCAAGTCCTTCTGCAGACTCTCTGCTTCATCAACACCAACTTCTCCTCCACTTTTCTTTGTATCATCTGTAAACTTTGCCACAAAACCATAAATTCCATCATTTAAATATTTGACATATAGCATAAAATAAGCAGTCTCTATACTGATCCCTGTGAAACATCACTAGTCACCAGCAGCCAACCAGAATAGGTCTCCTTTATTCCATGCCTGCCAGTCAGCCAATCTTCTATCTATGCCTGTATCTTTTCTGTAGTACCATAGACTTCTAGGTAAGCAGCCTCATGTGCAGTACATTGTCAAAGGCCTTCTGAAAATCCTGCCTGTTATTTCCTCAAAGAACTCCAATAGATTTGCGAGGCAAGGTTTCCCATTAAGGGAACTATGCTGACTTTGGTCTACTTTATCAAGCGCCTCCAAGTACCTCAAAACTTCATCCTTAATAATGGACTCCAACATCTTCTCAAACACTGAAGGCAGACTAACTGGCCTATAATTCCCTTTCCCCTGTCTTCCTCCCTAAAGAGTGGAGTAACATTTCCAATATTCTAGATGTGTGGAATCATCCTAGAATCCATTGATTCTTGTAAGATCATTACCACAATCTCTTCAATTACCTCTTACAGACCCCCAGAGTGTAATCCATCTGGATCAGGTGGACTATCCTGTCCAAAACAACATCGCCTATCACAGCAGCTCCTCTGATCGCTGTACCACTTTTGGGCTTGAACTCAGAACGTTCTGCCTTAGGCATGTAGCATTAAAGCTGAGCCGTGATAAATTCTCATTATCATTCCCGTGAGCAGATTTTACTTCTCCTTTACCAGTTCTGCTCCAATCCAACTGCAACAGGTTTATGAGGAGTGTTTGATATCTCTGGACCTGTACTCAGTATTTCAGAAGGATAAGAGGGGATCTAATTAAGACCCATAGGATATTGAAAGCCCTGGATAGACTGGGCATGGAGGGGATGTTCTCATTAGTAGGAGAGCTGAGGATTCCTTGGAATAAAGGGATGTCCCTTTATAAACTGAGATGAAAGGAATTTCTACCCTTTCAGCTTCCCAAGCACCTTCTCCTTAGTAATAGCAACTATACTCACTAGACCTCAAACCACGGTGTTGCCTGTTTACAGGTGCCAGGGCCGATGCCAACAGGGGAGGTGTGGCAGGGCATCCAGGCTGAAGTCCTTGTTCCCCCACGTCCTCCCACCCCCCACCCAGTGTTCACTCAGTAGAAGACGAGCTCAGTTGATTTTGGCAGCGATGGGTGGCGTGAGTGTGGTCTCTTTTATTGGGTGGCTGTATTTTCTTATCTTATACGTGCTATGTGTGTGTTCTGTGCTTTGTGTGACTGTTGGTACTGTGTTTTGCACCTTGATCTCGGCTGCATTCATGAGTATTCATGAATGGTTGAATGACAGGAAAATATAAATTCAATTCAATTCAATTCTGCCCCCTAAAACTCGTTAATTTCCAGCATACTGCTAGTATCTTCCACAGTGAAGAATGAAGCTAAATACTTAGTAGGTTTGTACACCATTTCTTTGTCCCCCATTACTACCTCTCCAGTGTCATTTTCCAGTGGTCCAATATCCATGCTTGCCTGTTTTAACCATAAGACACAGGAGAAGAATTAGGCCATTTGGCCTATCAAATCTGCTCTACCATTCAATCATGGCTGAGCCTTTTTACCCCTGCTCAACCCCATTCAGCGGCCTTCTCCCCATAACCTTTGAACAAATTCACCACCCTCTGGCTAAAGAAACTCCTCCGCATCTGTTTTAAACAGACACCTCTCTATTATGAGGCTGTGCCCTCTTGTCCTAGGCTCCCTCACCATGGGAAAAATCCTTTCCACATCAACATTCATAAGGCCTTTCAACATTCGTAATATTTCAATGAGATCCCCCATCATCCTTCTAAGTTCCAGCGAGTACAGACTCAGAGCCATCAAACGTTCCTCATATGATAACACTTTCATTCCTGGAATTATCCTTGTGAACCGCCTCTGGACCCTCTCCAATGCCAGCACATCTTTTCTTAGATAAGGAGACCAAAACGGTTTACAATACTCAAGGTGAGGCTTCACCAGTGCCTTATAAAGCCTCAGCATCAGATTCCAGCTCTTGTATTCAAGACCTCTTGAAATGAATGCTATCATTGCATTTGCCTTCCTCATCTTCTCAACCTGCAACTTAATATTTAGGGTGTTCTGCACTAGGATTCCCAAGTCACTTTGCATCTCAGATTTTTGGATTTTCTACCTGTTTAGAAAATAGTCTGCTCATTTATTTCTACTACCAAAGTGCATGACCATGTATTTTCCAACATTGAATTTCATTTGTTACTCTCTTGTCCATTCCCCTAATCTGTTTAGATTCTTCTGCAGCTTACCTATCTCCTCAATGCTACCTGCCCCTCCACCAAACTTCGTATCTTCTGCAATCTTGGCAACAAAGCCATCTATTCAATCAACTAAACCATTGATATACAGCATAAAAAGAAGTGGTCCCAACACAGACCACTGCGGAACATCACTAGTCATCGGCAGCCAACCTTTTATTCCCACTCACTGCCTTCTACCAATCAGCCAATGCTCTAACCATACCAGTAACTTTCTTGTAATGCCATGGGCTGTCATGGTCCGGTCCGTGAAGCCGCATTCCGGTTCACAGTCCGGTCCGTGGACTCCGGACTCCGGGTCTTCTGGCTGTCTGTTGTTTCTGTTGGGCTTAATCACAGGCACCTGATTCTCATATTGGGAGTTGGAATATAAGTGGCCCTGGGTTTGTGTGTGGTTGATAGTTTATCTTGTACTTTCCTCTGTTGGGTAAGTCAGGCTGGCTTTGCTGTATTCCTGAGGTTGGACTGTTCCCTTCCTACCTTCTGAAGCCCTGCCGGCTACCTTGCCTGTAATTGCTGTCAAGTTCAGCTGCTGGAGTGAGACTGGAGCTTTGCCAAGCCAACAGAAGGAACTATCTATTGTTGAGCTTGGAACTGTCTCTTTGTGTCCCTGTGCTTAGTGTCAGTGTATGAGTCCTGGCCCTATGTCCTGTCCCCAAGGAGGGGTCCTGACTCTGTGTAAAGCCCTGGCCCTATGTCCTGTCCCCAAGGAGGGGCCCTGGCTCTGTGTAAAGCCCTGGCCCTATGTCCTGTTACCCAAGGAGGGGTCCTGGCTCTGTGTTCTGTGTTCCTATGCACAAGTCCAAGGCTCTGAGGAGGTTCCAGTCTGTGTCCAAGGTTCCAGTCCATGTCCAAGGCTCCGAGGAGGTTCCAGTCTGTGTCCGTGTCCAAGTTGTAGACTAGGCCCTGAGTCCTGGTCTCGTTCAGGGCTGGTGTCTGTGTCCAGCTACACCTCTCCCTACTTCTGCTTTGCTCTCCCTCTACCTAGGCTCTGCGTTCCTGCTCTCCCTCGATCAAGACCAAGTCTGAGCTTCATGTTCTCGTCCATCCCTGGAGTCCCGCGTCCTGCCCCCACATCCAGTCCTGTTGCCTTGCCACGTCCAGTCCTCGTCTGGATCTGGAGTCTGAGCCAGAGTCAAGACCCAGGTTCTGGGTCCCTATCCAGTCTCTGGCTCGGAGTCCTTGTCCAGGTTCCTAGTTCCTCATCCAGGTCCCACTTTCCTAGTCTAGTCCTAGCCCATGCCTTGTCTCCTAGTCTTGTCCAGGACCTGTGTATTGTCCAGCATCGTTTCTCCCCCACTTCCCTTGCTTTTTTGATACATCTAGTCCTCTCCCTAGTACTTCAGTGTCTGTGTCTTGCATTTGGGTCCATTCCCAACACCCACCTTATGATAAGGGCTCTTAACTTGGTAAGCAGCCTCTTGTGTGAAACCTTGTCAAAGGCCTCTGAAAGTCCAAAAATGCAACATCCACTACATCCCCCTTATCTATCCTACTTGTAAACTCTCAAAGAATTCCAACAAGTTTGTCAGGCAAGATTTTACCTTGACTAAATGATGCTGACTTTGTCCTATCTTGTCCTGTGTCACCAAGTACTCCATAATCTCATCGTTAACAATTGATTCCAACATTTTCCCCAACCACTGAAGTCAGGTTAACTGGTCTATAATTTCCTTTCTGTTGCCTTCCTCCAATCTTAAGGAGTGGAGTGACATTTGCAATTTTCCAATCCTCTGGCACCATGCCATTGTCTAATGATTATTGAAAGATCATTACTAATGCATCCACAATCTCTAGCGCTACTTCTTTCAGAACCCTAGGGGGCAGTTCATCTGGTCTAGATTACTTATGTACCCTTGGGTCTTTCAGCTTTTTGAGCTCCTTCTCCCTTGTAATAGTAACTGTACTCACTTCTCTTCTTTCACACGCTACAACCACACTGCTAGTGCCTTCCACAGTGAAGACTAATGCAAAATACTCATTTAGTTCATCTGCCATCTCCTTGTCCTGTTATTATTTCTCCAGCCTCATTTTCTAGCTGTCCTATATCCACCCTCATCTCTCTATTTTATTTTACATACTTGTAAAGGCCTTTACTATCCACTTTGATATTGTTTAGTAGCTTGCTTTCATATTTCATCTTTTCCCTTCTGATTTTTTTTAGTTGCTCTCTAAGTTTTTAAAGCTTCCCAATCCTCTTATCTTATGGCTAATTTTTGCTTTGTTGTATGCACGCTCTTTTGTTTTCACGTTAGCTTTGACTTCTCTTTTTAGCCACAGTTGGACTATTTTGCCATTTGAGTATTTGTTTTTGTAATACTTTTATCCTGCACCTTCCTCATTTTCCCCTAAAACTCAAGCCATTGCTGCTCTGCTGTCATCCCTGCCAGCATCTCCTTCCAATTTACTTAGGCCAACTCCTCTCTCATACTACTGTAATTCCCTTTACTCCACCGAAATATTGCTACATCAGACTTTACTTTCTCCCTATCAAATTTCAGGTTGAACTCAAACAAATTGTGATCACTGGCTTCTATGGGTTCCTTTACCTTAAGCTCTCTAATAGCCTCCAGTTCATTACATAACACCCAATCCAGTATTGGTATTTAACAAATTCACTCGCTTGGGATCCATTATCAACCTGATTTTCCAAATCTACCTGCATGTTAAAATCTTCCATGACTATCATAACATTGCCCTTTTTACACACCTTTTCTATTTCCTGTTGTAATCTGCAGTCCACATTCTAGCTACTGTTTGGAGGCCTGTATATAACTGTTATCAGGTCCTTTTACCCTAGCAGTTTCTTAACTCAACCCATACGGATTCAAATTTTCCGATCCTATGTCACATCTTTCTAAATGACTTGAAACCATTCTTTACCAGCAGAGCCACGCCACCCTCTTGGCCTATCTTCCTACCCTCCAATACAATATGGAACCTTGGACATTCAGCTCCCAACTACAGCCATCCTTAGCCACGATTCAGTGATGGCCATAACATCGTACCCAACAATCTGTAAAAGTGCAACAAGATCATCCACCTTATTGCTTATACTCCTTTGAGTACTGCATTTGCTACCCTTTTTGATTCTACATCCCTACTGCGGGCTGCAATTTTGTCCTATAATCTGGCTGCCCTTCCAGACAGTCTGACTGTATGCTATCTTTGTTATTTCACCATCCGTCCAATCCTGAGTCCCTTCACTCCAGCTCCCATTCCCTTGCCAAAGTAATTTAAACCCTCCCCAACAGCTGTAAGAAACCTGCCTGCAAGAATATTGGTCCCCTAGCCACATATTTATCTGCTGAATCATCCTGTTTCTACCCTCACTGGTGCATGGTTACAGGCAGCAATCCAGAAATTACTACCCTTGAAGTTCTGTTTCTCAGCTTTTTACTTAGCTCTCTAAATTATCTCTTCAGGACCTCTTTTCTTTTCCTTCCTATGTCATTGGTACCAATATGTACCAAGACATCTGGCTGCTCTCCCTCCCTCTCCAAAATGCAGTGAACACGATCCAGGATGCCCCTGATCCTGGTACCTGGGAGGCAACATACCATTTGGATAACAACATACACAAAATGCTGGTGGAACACAGCAGGACAGGCAGCATCTATAAGGAGAAGCACTGTCGACCTTTCGGGCCGAGACCCTTCATCAGGATGAACTGAAAGGAGAGATACTAAGAGATTTGAAAGTAGTGGGGGGAGGAGGAAATGTGAAATGATAGGAGAAGACTAGAGGGGGTGGGATGAAGCTAAGAGCTGGAAAGGTGATTGGCGAAAGTGATACAGAGCTGGAGAAGGGAAAGGATCATGGGACGGGAGGCCTCGGGAGAAAGAAAGGGGGGAGAAGCACCAGAGGGAGATGGAGAACAGGCAGAGTGATGGGCAGAGAGAGAGAGAAAAAAAAACTAAATATGTCAGGGACGGGGTAAGAAGGGGAGGAGGGGCATTAACGGAAATTAGAGAAGTCAATGTTCATGCCATCAGGTTGGAGGCTACCCAGCCGGTATATAAGGTGTTGTTCCTCCAACCTGAGTTTGGATTCATTTTGACAGTAGAGGAGGCCATGGATAGACATATCAGAATGGGAATGAGATGTGGAATTAAAATGTGTGGCCACTGGGAGATCCTGCTTTCTCTGGTGAATCATTTGGATGTCCTGTTCATGTCCACAGAATCTCCTGTCTGCTCCACTGGCTACTGAGTCCCCTATCTGTACTGCTCCCCTTTTCTCCCTCTTTCCCTTCTGCAGCACAGACCCATGCTCAGTCCCAGTAGCCTGGTCTCCATGTCATTCCCCTGGGAGGTCATCCCCCATGACACTATCCAAAACAGCATACTGATTATTGAGGGGAATGGCCACAGGGATGCTCTGCGCTAGCTGCCTATTCACCTTCCCGTTTCTTCTTCTGATAGTCACCCAGCTGCCAGCTACCTGAAACTTAAGGGTGACTACTTCCCTGCTATTCCAGTCGAGGATCTCTTCACTCTCCCGTACAAGCTGAAGGTCATCCAGATGCTGCTCCAGATTCCTAACATGGCCTTCTAGGAGCTGCAGCTGGATGTACCACATACGTTCCCTTGGAGTCTGTGATTCTCCAAGGACTACAACATCCAGCATGAACTATACACAATGGCCATTTAAACTACATTAAGTACCCTGGCATAGTAAGATAAAAGGGAAACTTAAGAGAAGCTTACCCAGACAACTTACCCTGAGCCAACGCATCTTCTGAGTTGAAGCCTGACACTCCCACTCTCACTCTGGCCCACTCCCAACAATGGCCGCTCCACTTGTCCCCTCTGTACTTTCATTTAATCCTCTCTTCACTGCTCTTGTTGACCTCTGAGAAATCTTCTCACTGTGTGCTGCCCCCGCTGCTGATTCAGCTGCTGGAATGACACCGAACACTCACAAAGCTCTCCTTTTAAATGAGCACCACTGATCTGTGAGAAGCCTCCTCACTGTACACTGCTCCTGCCACTGATGAGGCCACCGGAATTTCCGTAGCATTTGACTGTTTTTAACAATGCCGATCACCAACCTGATTTTCCCAATCTACTTGCATATTGAAATCTCCTATGACTATCATTACATTGCCCTTTCGACATGCATTTCCTATCTTCCTTTGCAATTTTTTGTTCACATTATTGCTACTGTTCAGAGGGCTGTATATAACTCCCATCAGGGTCTCTTTACCATTACAGTTCCATAACTCTACCCACAAGGATTCTACATTTTGCAATCCTATGTCACCTCTTTCTAAGGATTTGATTTTTTTTTGACCAACATAATTACCCTGCCCCTTCTGCCTACCTGCCTCTCCTTTTGATACAAAGATGTTAAGCTCCCAACAATAATCTTTTCAGCCACGACCCAGTGACCCACAAAAGATACCTGCCAATATTTACCTGCGCTACAAGATCATCTACCTTATTTCATATGCTGTGTACTTTCAAATATAGTACATTCAGTCATGTGTTCATCACCCTTTTTCAATTTTGTCCCACTGACTGCAATTTTGACATATCATCTGTCTGTCCTTATTGGATCTGGCATCAATGGATCAGGGGTTGAGAGGGTGAACAGCTTTAAGTTCCTCGGCATAAACATCACCGAGGGTCTCATGTGGTCTGTACATACCGGCTGTGCGGTCAAAAAAGCACAACAGCGCCTCTTTCACCTCAGACAGTTGAAGAAGTTTGTCATGAGTCCCCAAATCCTAAGAACTTTCAATAGGGGAACAACTGAGAGCATCCTGACTGGCTGCATCACTGCCTGATAAGAGAACTGTATTTCCCTCAATCGCAGGACTCGGTAGAGCAGGGGTTCCCAACCTGGGATGCCCGCACCTCCAGGGGGTGCGAGATGGAATTTCAGGGGATGCGACAAAGAGTGGCTTGTGTCCTTGAGTGACGAGTCACGAATCATCACTCAGCCAGCTGCCAGTGTGCCTTGAGAAGTGGTAGTAACATTTGTCCCAAACACACTCCAGTCTCCCGCTACCCGAGTCAGCGTTGAGGATTCTCATGTTGTACCTGGGAAGTTACACCTCACAGAGTTGAGGAGTCTCATCAATATTAGCTAGAAGGTTACATCTCAGAGTTAAAAATCATCTCATAATGCAAAATCTTTATATATCCCAAATCAACCATCCAGTAACGACTTCGTGTTAAAACCAAACCCACAGACAGTAGGTAAATTATTCAATTATAAAATTTTAAAAAGCCGCATTTTGATTTTAAAAGTCATTTGTCTCAATGCATTAAAGAAGTTTTTGAATTTCAAAGGTTTTTTTTCCTCTTAAAAGGTTTTTTTCTTGAATTGTTGATAATTTTGAATTGTGTTAGTTGAGGAGGTATCATGGTTAGCACTGAGGACTTTGAATCGTGTGATGGGAGTTCATATCTCCAATAATCATCGGAAATAGGTGTGTAAATTCAATAGAGAGTAGCCTAATAATTCACGTCGCGTCCCCATAGCATTTCCACCTGACAATTTATCTTGGCTTAACTGCAGATAATATCGTAATATAATATTCGAAAGCATATTTGAGTAAAGCGGTCATTCCTGACTTAGTCAGATAGTTTTTCTCATATTAGCTCATATTTTTCCCTTCATTAACCATTCATCATGTCAAAAAGAAGGAAATGGAATGATGACTATGTGTACTTTGGTTTCACGTGCACAACAGGAAATGATGGCTTGCAAAAACCCCAGTGCATTCTTTGTAGCATTGTGTTTTCCAACTCAAATCTGAAGCCATCCAAGCTTCAAGAGCACTTCAAGAACAAGCATGGCGGAGCTGACGTTGAAGGACATGATGCTGGGTCATTGAAAATCAAAAGAGCTCATTTTGATTCACAAGGAACTCTTCCAAAATTAGGTTTCGTTTCTGTTGAAAAACCATTACTTCTTGCTTCATACCAAGTGGCATATAAAGTGGCCAAATCCAAGAAGCCCCATACAATTGCGGAAGATCTCATCAAGCCATGTGCACTGGAAATGGCAACAATTATCCTGGGCAAAGAAGCAAGAAAAAAATTTGAACAGGTGCCCCTATCAAATAATGTCATTCACAACCGAATCAGTGATTTGAGTGAAGATATTTTGGACCAAGTCATCTCAGATGTCAGAGCTAGTCCTCTTAAAATCTCTATTCAGTTGGATGAGTCAACTGATATCTCCAGTTGTAGTCAACTCATCACATTAGTGAGGTATGTCAATGATGGTGCTGGGAAGGAAGATTTCCTGTTTTGTAAAGATCTGAAAACAAACACAACCGCAAAGGATGTGATGCAGCTGGTGTAAGACGTCTCTGCTAAACATGATTTAGATATCAAAGTCATTGGTTCTGTGTGCACTGACGGGGCACCTGCAATGCTTGGAAATAAATCTGGCTTTTCTGCATTGATGAAAAAGGAGATTCCAGACTTGCAAGTTACCCATTGTTTTTTTCATCAGTATGCTTTGGCATCAAAAACATTGCCTCCAAATTTGAAGAAAGTCGTTGATACTTGTGTGAAGATCATCAACTGGATCAGGAGGCGTGCTTTGAACCATCGCATCTTCAAATCATTTTGTGAGGATCTGAGAAGTGAGCATTCAGTTTTGCTTTTCCACACAGAAGTCCGTTGGTTGTCACGAGGACAAGCTTTAACCCGTTTCTTTGAACTGCGGGAAGAAATCAAAGTTTTTCTGGAGGAGTGTGAATGTGATCTGGATGGGGCAATGGAATCACAGGAAATTGCCCAAATGCTGGCTTACTTAGCTGATATTTTCACTCGTATGAATGACCTGAGTGTTTCTTTTCAAGGAAAAGTTACGTCTTTGGCGTCGAAGGATGGAAAGAGGCAGTCTCTCAAATTTTCCTTCACTAGAAGAGATGGTTGACGATGCTGGATCCATACCTCCTACTGTGCGTGAAGAAATTGTGGCTCGTTTGGAAATGCTGACAGAATCGTTTGATGGATATTTTGCTGCTGGAGACCTGAAGATAATAGAAGAATGGATCATGAATCCATATTCCTACAATTTGGAGAAAATGTCAGATGATGAAGAGCTGAAGGAAGATCTTATTGATTTGTGGACAAATCAAGCTCTTGAAATGCAATTTGAAAGCAAGACTTTGGAGGAGTTTTGGTGTGCAGCCCTGGACATGTTCCCCGAGACTTGGTGGAAAAGCACTCTGTGTCCTCATTCCATTTGCAACAACATACCTGTGTGAATCTGGATTCAGTCCTCTTTTGTCAATCAAGACAAAATCTAGGAATCGCCTGAATCCACAGGCAGACCTGCAGATCGCAGTCAGCAAGTAAGTTCCATGTTTTGACAAAATCATGAATGAGAAGCAGGAGCAAAGAAGTCATTGAATTTTATGTTCACAATTGGGATTGATTTTACTGTTTACAATTTTTTCTGAATAAATTCGAATCTAATTGCTCAGTTTATATTTGCATTTTATGTACTGAGTTAAAAGCTTATTTTTTTAAGTTCAATTTGTTCACCCGCAGTATTGTATGTGGTTCAAAAATTAAAAATTAGACTTCTTCATCTTCAAATGTGATATTACTTTTGTAGGGGGTGCGAACATTAATCAAACATTTCCTAGGGGTGTGGGGCATAGAAAAGGTTGGGAACCACTGCTGTAGAGAGTGGTGTGGATAGCCCAGCACATCTGTAGATGTGAATTGCCCACTATTCAGGGCATTTACAGAGACAGGTGCATAAAAAGGGCCCAAAGGACCATTGGGGACCTGAGTCACCCCAACCACAAACTGTTCTAGCTGCTACCATCTGGGAAACTGTACCACAGCATAAAATCCAGGGCCAACAGGCTCCGGGACAGCTTCTTCCACCAAGCCAAAAGAATGATTAATTCATGCAGATACAATTGTATTTTTATGCTGTATTGTCTCTTGTTGTTACATTCTACTTATTACAAATTACTATAAATTGCACATTTAGATGGAGACATAACTGGTCATGTATGTAAAGGATGTAAGTAATAAAGTCATTTAAACTTTAAACCTGCATTGGTCTGATGTATGTGAGTCTCTACCACAATGTGTTCATTGCAGTTTTGTTCAAACTCACTTTTATTTATGAATGCAACTCAATCGCAGTCTACTGTTTCCATTGAAACAGCAATTTCAACTGCTTGTCTAAATGGTTTCTTGTAAGATTCCACAAACTATCTCTTAGTCATCATTAAGCCCATTACTGAACAGGCAGTGCTCAAACAACTTCTTCAATTCAGCCACGTACACTGAATAGACTCCCCTTCCTTTTGATTCCACTTATGGAACCTAAGTGTCTGCAGTCAACAATGATCTCAGTTCCAAATGTTCCTGCGTTACTTTAACGATATCAGCAAAGCACATTTCCGCTGATTTGGTTGGAGCAGTTAAAACTTCCAAGCAAACTGTATGCTTTTCCACGCAATACACTCAGTAAAACTGGCTGTCAGGTGTCAGAAGCAGGGACCCAATCACAGACCCAGTACTGTGCACACTGAGATATTTACTGAGAAGCAAATCCAGAGGGGCAACAAAGTCAGCATCAAAGTTCAGGCAGAGATCAAAAATTCCAGAGAAATACAAAAACCGGAAACAGGAAGAGTCGATATTCAGACAGACAGTGTTCATATACAAATGCTGGAAAGGCTCAGGAAAATTCACTAGCATAATCTGGCCACAAACAGGTGAAAACACAGGACTAAAATATGCTGAGCAATAAACAGAGGCAGACGATAGGTGGAGCACAATGAGACAGAAGTGGCAGCAAAACAGGTAATAATGAGAAACAGGTGAGAGGCGGAGTACTCAGTAATACAGGGGCCAGAGTATGAAAACAAATAGAAGCACATGGCAATACAAAACCACACACTGACAGCTAGGGGGAAAACACACAAAAAGACAAAGTTCAACTGGAGGTACTGGCACTGGCACTGGCACTTGCCATTGGCTATTTCATTTACTCAAAATATTGCTCTATTTGCTCTATATATAATTATCTTTCATACAATCAAATGTGTCTATCTTTCCAATGTAGCCAGCCACCTCTGCTCTTTTTTATTTATGATTATTATCTCCTGGTACTCTGTTTATGAACTAATTAATTCATCCACTTTTTGTCTTTATTTTAACTCCAATGTCTTGCTGTGCTTTTTTAAAACTCCAACATCTCGTTGTACTTCAACAGGTAGGTAGTTATCTTGAGTTTGTTTACAACTTTCTTGTTGCCAGTTATATTTTGTAACTCTAAAACATAAAACTAATTGAAATAAAAACACAGAACTGGAAGATAAAGCATTTGAGCTAAGATTACGTTTCTTCTGTAGTGAGACGTGCTTTTATTACATAGTGGTGTGATGACTTATGGTATTCACATACTTTTACAAATAACCCATAATGAATTATTTAAACAGAGTGGTTAATCAAACAATATATTTACAATATTACAGACATATTAAATACACACACTTATAGTTTGAGGAAAAAGCTGCCGCGTATGATCTTATATTCAATGTATAGAAATTAACATCGTCCTCACAAAGTGAGTGGGAAACCATATTCACGATGATCAACACCTCTGAATTTCAGTATTCAGTGAGTCGCCTACCGACATCTTTAGGCCCTTCTTAACAACAGCGCCATTGCCGCTCAAATGGACTGAGAAACACTCTCCACTTGGGGCTTCCCGACGGCAAACCCCGGCCCGCCTGTAGTTGGCGATGGGCGCCGTGTGGTGGCGCTGTGACGGGCGTTGTTGGCTCCGGCCTGGTTCGCTGGATCAGCCTGTCCTCTGGCGTCAGCTCGGGAATTGTCGTCCCTCCTGGAAAACGCGCAGTGAGTGGTGAATAAAAGTGGGTTTTGTAGATAAAGGGCGTCTCGGGTAAACATGCTGCATTTTGCTTTCCTCTTCTCGTTGTAAAGTTTGTTATCGGCGAAGGAAGGAGCTGAGAAGCAGTTTGAGAGTCGGGGCCGAGCTGGAACACCACCGCAGCTTCAGCCCTACACTGAATTCACCTTTCACTTTCTGCAAGAATCCTCTTCCTAAATTTTCATTGATAAAATTGTGTCTAATCCACTAATTGGAACTAATTTTTAAAGAGTTTTAAATCTCACCTTTATGGCGTACACGGTAAATCGAGTAGTAAACTTCCTGTGACCCGAATTTTAAAAGTTCCGTAACCCCAGATTTAGTTACTTCGCTGTTATACTAGTCCTGGTTATGAAATTACCAAGAACAGTTTTGCTTTCTGCGTCTCTATCTTTGCCAGTGGTGACCTTCTGTGATGCACCCTCAGTCGCTTTTTAAATTTCTCATTCATGTGTTGTCTATCGGGCAGCAAAATCAATCAAAATACAGCATCCACATTAACGTATAATATTACCGAGCATTAACTCTCCAGACTTGAGATGAAGGGTCACTGGCATGAAATATCAACTGATTTTCTCTCTCCAAAAATGAACTGGATGGGGACCAATTTCCTAGCGGGAATGTTATTGATCCTACACAGTAAGGTTTAAGCTAGAGTTGCAGGGGGATGGGAACCAGAGTGCCACAACAGTTTGTGGAGAGCACAACACAAAATGCTGGTGGAACGCAGCAGGCCGGGCAGCATCTATCGGAAGAAGTACAGTCGACGTTTCGGGTCGGGACCCTTCGTCAGCATCTGCAGATTTCCTGGTGTTTGAGTTTGTGGAGAGGTTGTGGAGGCAGATGTTGGTAAGACCTTAGGCAAAGTCAGAGAGAGATTGAGCATGGTGCGACTAGCATCCTGCGCTGCTTATATCTCAATGCGTGAAGTATCGTAGGAAGGGCGGATGAGCTTAGGGCATGGATCAACACCTGGAATTATGATATTGTAGCCATTAGTGAGATTTGATTGTGGGGGGGGGGGACTGGCAGCTCAATATTCTGGGGTTCTGTTGTTTTAGATGTGACAGAGTGGGAGGAGTAGCGTTATTAGGGTAAAATGTCACAGCAGTACTCTGTCAGGACAGACTGAAGAACTCAGCTAGTGAGATGTTATGGGTGGAACTGCAAAATTAAAAAAAACTCTGATCACTTTAATGGGGCTGTATTACAGACCGCTCAATAGTCTTAGGGATTTAGGGGAACAAATTTGTAAAGAGATCGCAGACTGTTGCTAGAAACCTAAGGTTGTTATAGTAGGTGATTTCAACTTTCCACATATTGACTGGGAATCCCATACTGTTAAAGGACTATATAGGACAGAGTTTGTCAAATGTGTTAAGGAAAATTTCTTTCATCAGTCCCAATGAGAGAGCATGCCATACTAGATCTTCTATTAGGGAATGAGACAGGACAGGTGACAGAAGTTTGTGTAGGGGTACATTTTGCATCCAGTGACCACAATGTCATTAGTTTCAAAGTAACTATGCAAAAAGATAGGTCTGGCCATGGGTTGAGATTCTAAATTGGAGAAAGGCCCATTTTGATGGTATTATAAATGATCCAGCAAATGTGATTGGGACAAGCTGTTTTCTGGTAAAGGCGTACTTGGAAAGTGGGAGGCCTTCAAAAATGAAATTTTGAGAGTACAAAGCTGTCAGAATAATAGGTAAAGATAACAAATGTAGGGAATCTTGGTTTGCAAAATATATTGAGGCCCTAGTTAAGAGAAAAAAGGAGGTGCATAGTAGGTTTAAGCAAGTAGGAACAAATGAGGTGTTTCCATAGTGCAGGAAATGCAAGGGAACACTCAAGAAAGAAATCAGGGAGGCTAAATGAAGGCATGAAGTTGCTCTAGCAGACCAGGTGAAGAAGAATCCTTATAGATTGTACAGATATGTTAAGTGCAAAAGGATTTTAAGGGCTAAAATTAGTCCTTCGGAAGACCAGAATGGTAATCCATGTGTGGAGCCAAAACAGAGGGGAAGATCTTATTTTCATCTGTATTTACTCAGGACACAGATACAGAGTCTATGGAAGTGAGGCAAAGTGGCATCAACTTCATGGTCCCTGTACAGATTTACAGATCTCAGAGGAGGAGATGTTTGCTCCCCTGAGGCAAATCAGGGTGGATAAATCCCCACAGTCTGACAAGTTCTGCCCTCGGACCCCACGGGAGGCAAGTGCAGAAATTGCCGGAGCCCTAACAGATATATTTAATACATCCTTAATGTTGAGAGGCACCAGAAGATTGGAGGACAGCTAATGTTCCACTATTTAAAAAAGGCTCTGAAATAGAAACCAGGAAATTATAGGCAGATGAATCTGACGTTACCTGTGGGTAAGCTATTGGAAGGTATTTTAAGGAACCGGATAGATAAGTATTTGGGTAGACATGGACTGATTAAGGATAGTCAGCATGGTGTCGCGCGTAGTAGGTCATGTGCTGCACTTTGGTAGGACCAGACAGGGTAGGAACTTGCAGAGTGAATGGTAGCACGCTGAGGGGTGCGATAGAACAAAGGAATCTGGGAAAACAAGTCCATAATTCATTGAAAGTGGCATCACAGGTAGATTGGGTTGTAAAAAAAGCTTTTGGCACATTGGCCTTCATAAATCTAAGTATTGAATCTAGGAGATGGAATGTTATGTTGAAGTTGTATAAGACATTAGTGAGGCCTAATTTGGAGTACCTACAGGAAAGATGTAAATAAGATTGAAAGAGAACAGAGAATATTTACCAAAATGTTGCAAGGTCTGAAAGATCTGAGTTATAAGGAAAGATTGAATAGATTTAGGGCCTTATTCCTTGGAAAGTAGATTGAGAGGAGATTTGATAGAGTTGTACAAAATTATGAGGGTATAGATAGAGTAAATGCAAGCAGGCTTTTCCACTGACGTTGGGTCTATCTTAGATTGTGATCTTAGAACTAGAGGTCATGGGTTAAGGGTGAAAGGTAAAATGTTTAATGGGAATATGAGGGGAAACTTCTTCACTCAGAAGGTTGTGAGGGTGTGGAGTGAGCTGCCAGCACAAGTGCACGTGAGCTCAATTTCAACATTTAAGTGAAGTTTGGATAGGTACATGGATAGTAGGGATATCGAAGGCTGTGGTCCCAGTGTAGGTCGATGGGAGGAGGTAGTCTAAATGGTTTTGGCATGGACTTGATGGGACAATGATCCTGTTTCTGTGCTCTACTTCTCTATGACTCTAAGTTAAGAAATTCTCCCAACTGGTAATTGAGATGACAAGAGTGATTGCTTTTTGTGCTGGTTCCTAATTTTATTTTCTGAGGCTGCTGTTTGTCATCATGGTTTGACACACCTTGTCCATGCTGATCATTAAATACCCATTTGCACCAATCATATAACCATATAACAGTTACAGCACGGAAACAGGCCATCTCGGCCCTTCTAGTCTGTGCCAAACGTTTACTCTCACCTACCTGCACTCAGCCTATAACCCTCCATTCCTTTCCTGTCCATATATCTATCCAATTTTTTTAAAAAATGATAATATTGAACCTGCCTCTACCACTTCTACCGGAAGCTTGTTCCACACAGCTACCACTCTCTGAGTAAAGAAGTTCCCCCTCATGTTACCCCTAAACTTTTGCTCCTAACTCTCAACTCATCCTCCTGTTCGAATCTCCCCGACTCTCAATGGAAAAAGCCTATCCATGTCAACTCTATCTATTCCCCTCATAATTTTAAATACCTCAATCAAGTCCCCCCTCAACCTTCTATGCTCCAAAGAATAAAGACCTAACTTGTTCAACCTTCCTTTGTAAGTTAGGTGCTGAAACCCAGGTAACATTCTAGTAAATCTCTGTACTCTCTCTATTTTGTTGACACCTTTCCTATAATTCGGTGACCAGAATTGTACACAATACTCCAAATTTGGCCTCATCAATGCCTTGTACAATTTTAACATTACATCCCAACTCCTATACTCAATGAAAACACAAAATGCTGGCAGAACTCAGCAGGCCAGACAGCATCTATGGGAGGAGGTAGTGACGATGAAGGGTTTCGGCCCGAAACGTCGTCACTACCTCCTCCCATAGATGCTATCTGGCCTGGTGAGTTCTGCCAGCATTTTGTGTTTTTATTTATTTCCAGCATCTGCAGATTCACTCGTGTTGCTCCTATACTCAATGCTCTGATTTATAAAGGTCAGCATACCAATAGCTTTCTTCACCACCCTATCCATATGAGATATGAGGGAACTATGCATCATTATTCCTAGATCACTCTGTTCTACTGCATTCCTCAATGCCCTACCATTTACCATGTATGTCCTATTTTGATTAGTCCTACCAAAATGTAGCACCTCACATCTACCAACATTAAACTCCATCTGCCATCTTTCAGCCCATTCTTCTAATTGGCCTAAATCTCTGCAAGCTTTGAAAACCTACTTCATTATCCACAATGCCATCTATCTTCATATCATCTGCATACTTACTAATCCAATTTACCACCCCATCATCCAGATCATTAATGTATATGACAAACAACATTGGACCCAGAACAGATCCCTAAGACCCTGCACCCTCCTGCCCATCAGAGCTGTTCATCCTTCGTAACAGCCCCATCCTTCTAGGAATTTTCACTAAAAGGGGAAAATTAACTAGTACAGCGTTTTACAGGATTACAGAGTTTAGCAAAAATACAGAAGTGTTCTTAACTATAAAGCAATACAGATATACCTTCACTTAGCATCTAGATGAACAGTCAGCGATTACATTGTCACTTCCTTTAATATGTTGTATCTAAATATCAAACTCTTGTAGCATCAGACGCCAATTTAATAATCTCCTGTTTTTATTTTTCATGTTAGCCAGGAATACCAAAGGGTTGTAATCTGTATAAACAATTAAGGGTCTTTGTGCTGAACAAATGTACACTTCAAAATGTTGTATTGCCAAAACAAGTGCCAACAATTCTTTTTCTATGGTAGAGTAATTCCTCTGGTGCACATTGAACTTCCGAGAGAAATACGCTACCGGGTGTTCCACCCCATCCCCTGCTTTCTGCAATAGGACTGCCCCCACAGCCTCATCACTTGCATCAGTCGCCAGGGAGAAAGGTTCTAACAAGTCAGGTGCCTTTAAGGGTGATGGCACAGTATGGTTTTTAACTTGTCAAAAGCATCCTGACAAGAATTGTTCCACTCAAATTCTTCTTCCTTCTGTAGGAGTTTTGTAAGTGGGAGGGTGATATCAGCAAAGTTCTTACAAAATTTTCGATAGTACCCCACCATGCCCAAAAATCTTCTCAAGGCTCTCTTGTTTGTTGGTACAGGAACCTCAGAAATAGCCTGTACTTTTGCCTGCACAGGAGCCAACTGCCCCTGCCCTACCACATACCCCAAGTAGGTGATTGTGGCATGACCAAACTCACTCTTTGCAAGGTTCACTGTAAGTTGGGCTGCAGACATTCTTTTAAACAGGTTTTCTACAGCCTCAATGTGCTCATCCCAGGTGTCATTCCAAACTACCACATCGTCAATATAAGCCTTGGTATTTGTTATCCCTTTTATCACCATGTCAATCATCCTCTGGAATGTCCCTGGTGCATTTTTCATTCCGAACAGCAAGACGTTGTACTCGTAAAACCCGGATAGGGTGACAAAGGCTGAAATTTCTCGAGCCCTGTCCGTTAAAGGAACGCACCATTATCCCTTTAACAAGTCAATCTTAGTGATGTACCTCGTTTTCCCCATTTTATCAATGCAATCGTCTACCCTGGGGATAGGGTAAGCATCTGTCTGTGTGACAGCATTCACCTTTCTGTAATCGGTACAGAATCTTATGGTACCATCCGGTTTCGGTACTACCACGCAGGGAGAGGCCCACGCAGAAAAGGATTCACGAATTATACCAGCAGCTAGCATATGCTCAATTTCTTTTTCTACTAGCTTGCTCTTTTCCAAATTCATCCGATACGGGGATTGTTTAATAGGCTGGGTCGAGGCAACAATGACATCATGCTCTGTTCCTTTACACCTCCTTGGAACATCTGGATATAAATCTGTATGCTGTTTAATGAGCTGTGTTAACTGCTCTCTTTGTTCAGGCTCTAAGTGATTGACTTTATCAGCAAGATTGGCTAGAATAACAGTTCTCTAGTCTGGTGGGTATTATACTTATCTTTTCAAAACGCTCTGGGTCCTCCTCAACACTCCGCTCTACCTCATCAGTTTTCGTGACTGCACCGACCTCCGCGGGGGTCGTTTCATGATAACCTTTCAGCATGTTTACATGAACCAACTGGTTCGGCTTGCATCTATCAGGGGTTTCAATCACATAATTCAGCGAGTCTATTTTCTTAACTACTTTGTATGGTCCTTGAAACCTCGCCTGTAGTGGGTTGGTAACTACAGGGAATAGGACCAAGACCTTACCGCCCACGTGAAATTCTTACTCTCGGGTACGTTTGTCATACCATTGTTTCATTCTTGTCTGGGAGCCACTGACTAGTCACCGACCTTCATAACTGACCTTCCGTGTGGAACCTTGTAAAAGGCCTTTCTGAAGTCCATATAGACAACATCCACTGCTTTACCCTCGTCAACTTTCCTAGTAATCTCTTCAAAAAATTCAATAAGATTTGTCAATCATGACCTTCCACACATAAATCCATGTTGACTGTTCCATTTATCCTGCATTTATTTTTTATTTTTTCACATTCATATCTTCCCCCTTGGAATGTACCCCTGAACTACACACTAGAGATGAAGTGGAACAGCTCGAGGCCTGGTGCCAGGCAAATAACGTCTTCCTCAAAGTCAACCAAACAAAGGAGATAGTTACTTTCTCCTGGAGAACTCACGCCACTCACAGTGGGAGAGTAGAGGAAAATGCAGGCAGCTTCAAACTCCTGGGCGTGCACATCATGCACAATCTCTCTTGATCCCAGAAGACATCCTACACAATCAACAAAAGCTCACCAAAATCTCGACTTTATGAGGTAGCTGAAGAGAGCTGGACTATGTACATCTATCAGAATCAGGTTTATTATCACCAGCATGTGATGTGAAATTTGTTAACAGCAGTTCAATGCAATACATAATCTAGCAGAGAGAGAAAAATAATAATAATAAAATAATACATAATAAATAAACAAGTAAATTATGTACATTGAATAGATTATTAAAAAATGTGCAAAAACAGAAATAATGTATATTAAAAAAAGCTTCAAAGTCCATTTAGGAATCAGATGGCAGAAGGGAAGAAGCTGTTCCTGAATCGATGAGTGTGTGCCTTCAGGCTTCTGTACCTCCTACCTGATAGTAACAGTGAGAAAAGGGCATGCCCTGGGTGCTGGAGGTCCTTAATAATGGACGCTGCCTTTCTGAGACACACTCTCTAAAGATATCCTGGGTACTTCGTAGGCTAGTGCCCAAAATGGAGCTGACTAGATTTACAACGCTCTTCAGCTTCTTTCGGTCCTGTGCAGTAACCCCTTCATACCAGACAGTGATGCAGCATGTCAGAATGCTCTCCACAGTACAACCATAAGTTTTTGAGTGTATTTGTTGACATGCCAAATCACTTCAAACTCCTAATAAAGTATAGCTGCTGGCTTACCTCCTTTACTACTACATCAATATGTTGGGACCAGGTTAGATTCTCAGAGATCTTGACACACAAGAACTTGAAGCTGCTCACTCTCTCCACTTCTGATCCCTCTATGTGGATTGGTATGTGATCCTTCATCTTACCCTTCCTGAAGTCCACAATCAGCTCTTTCATCTTACTGACATTGAGTGCCAGGTTGTTGCTGCGGCACCATTCCATAAGTTGACATATCTCACTCCTGTACACCCTCTCGTCACCATCTGAGATTCTACCAACAATGGTTGTATCGTTAGCAAATTTGTAGATGGTATTTGAGCTATGCCTAGCCACACAGTCATGTGTATACAGAGAGTAGAGCAGTGGGCTAACACCTAACTTAGGTGCGCCAGTGTTGATCATCAGTGAAGAGGATATGTTATCACCAGTCCGCACAGACTGGTTTTCCAGTTAGGAAGTCGAGGATCCAATTACAAAGGGAAGTACAGAGGCCTAGGTTCTGCAGCTTCTCAATCTGGATTGTGGGAATGATGGTATTAAATGCTGGGCTATAGTTGATGAACAGCATCCAGACATAAGTGTTTGTGTTGTCTAGGTGGTCTAAAGCCGTGTGAAGAACCATGGAGATTGCATCTGCCGTTGACCTATTGTGACAATAGCAGACTCCATGGGCCTAATGGCCTAATTCTGCTCCTATATCTTGTGGCCCTTTTCCAGATGCTAGTAGAGAGCATCCTGACATGTTACATTACTGCATAGTATGAAAACTACACTGTGGCAGATAAGAAGGCTCTATAATGGGTTGTCAAAACGGCTCTATGCTTCGTCGACATCAGTCCATCCACTATCAAGGGCATATATACAGAAAGGTGCCAGAAACGGACCGGTAACATCATGAAGGACCCAGCCACACTGCTCATGATTTGTTTGTCCCACTCCCAGCAGGGAGGAGGCAATGTAGCGTCTACGCCAGGACCACCAGACTCCAAGAAAGTTACTTTCCCCAACTAGTAAGGCTGATCAACTCCCCCACCCACTAACCCTCCCCCAACCACCACTACTCTATCATTTCCTGTCAGTCACCTTATGTACCTAGCATCACTTTATGGACGTATAACCCATCTATGAATTTATACTTACTGTGTTTCAATACCTTGTGGTTATTTTTGTGCTGCATTGGTTGCACGGTAACAATTATTTTGTCTCCTTTACACTTTTGTACTGGAAATGACATTAAGCAATCTTGAATCTTGATCTAGTGCAATCTACAGTGTGTAATTAACCTCTCAACTTGCAGAACTTTGGGATGTGGGAGGAAATCTATCCAGTCACAATGCGAACATGCATACAGACTGCAGATCAGGATTCAGTCTAGGATCTGAACAATGAGGCAGCAGTTCTAACCTCAGTAATGCATGAATTAAAGATGAGCTTTATTTAGCTTTTTTGTCACGTCATTGAAACATACAGTGAAATGTGTTTGCATCAATGACCAACACAGTCCAAGGACGTGTAGGGGGCAGCCTGCAAGTGTCACCGTGCTTCTGGCATCAACATAGCATGGCCACTTCTTATTAACCCATCGTAGGAACGTGGGAGGAAGCCCAGGCAGTCATGGGAAGAACATGCAAACTCCTTGCAAATGGTGCAAATTGAACTCAGGTCGCTGGTGCAGCATCTGTGGAGGTAAAGAGGTAGTCAGCATTTCAGGTAGAAACCTTGCATCCGGATCAAGAGTGTAGAGGGAAGAATGGGGAGGAGGCTAACAGGTGATATGTGAGGAGATGGTTGATGGTGGCAGACAGAACCATGCAGAAGAGGAGAGAGTGTTGAGAAGGAGGATGGAATGTAACAGGTGTAAACAGATAAGAATAATTAGGTAGCTGTAATCAGGTTGGGGCTAGATGGGAATGGTGATCCAGGGGAGAAGAAACCCAGGGAGAAGGACTTAATAAAATCAGACGTAGACATAAGTGTGCCCCACGAAATCATTCAGAGTCTTCCTTAACTAGAAGCCCTGGATGAACCATGAGATTGGCAATCTGCTGAGGGCTAAGTAGGAGGCATTCAGGGCTGGTAACCAAGTTAAATACAAGAGATCCAGGTACGATCTCCAGAAAGGCATCTCACATGTGAGGTGGCAATTCTGGACCAAACTTGAATCACTGAAGGAATGCTCAATACAATGCTTTCGGTAAGATGGCGGCACATGTGAATGCAGCGGCCTCACAGGGGCCAACCAAAAGTGCTTTTCTCTTTGTAAAATTTGTTTTTTTACGATCTAAAGACAATTCTACTCCAAGAACATTAGGTACTGCAGGGCTACTCCATTAGTGAGCTGTTCGTGGATCAGAGTAGTTGGACTGGTGTTGGAGGCGTAGCTGGCTGAGATGTTGGAGAAAGAGCCAGCCAAAGTGTTGGAAGGGGCCGGCCGTGATGTTGAAGAAGGGTACAGTCGGGATATCAGGAAAAAAGACAGTTGGGATGTCGGAGGAGCAGGTTTGGGTTCGGAGGAGCTGACCTGGCTGCAGATTGTGTTGAGGCCTGCTACTTGGAAGCATTGGAGTTGGTGCAGTATAACTGCGGGAGGTTGTCTTGGGCATTTCACTTGCAATCGCAAGACTCTGTTCGTGATAATGTAAGTTGCCGCGGTCCTGTTACCCTTATTTGGTGTTGAGACAGTCATCATGGGAGCTGTGTAGCCTCGGTCAAGCCTTGGGCTTACCACCTGTTGCAGACCAGGTGAGAGTCGTGGAAGTGTGTAGGATTGTGTGCGTCTGTATACTGCTAGAGGATTGTACCATCGATTGTCGAACGCTGTTGCTCAGGTTCTTAGATATATTTTTTTCGCGTGAATATGCTTCTTTGCTCATTATTTTGAATTATGTTACTCACTGTTTTTGAATGTTATTCATTATTTTGAAGTTTGCTTGCTATTTTGAACGTTTTGCACCATGGCCACAGAAGAACACTGTTTCATTCAGCTGTATCTATGTATGGTTTGAGTGATAATTAAAATTGATTTGATTCTGATTTTGACCTGTGGCAGGGGTTGTATGCTGTCACCTACTATAAAGTGAAACCAGGTGACATAGGTAACAGCAAGGCTTCACTCCCAGATTGGCTCAGTACCTTTTATGCTTGCTTTGATCATCAAAACATGGAGGCATCTTGACAAAATTGCTGTGATTTCAGTCTCTGAGGCTCAGCCTTGAAAGCATCCTAATGGAGGGTGAACCAACAGAAAGCATCCTAATGGAGGGTGAATTAACAGAAAGCATCTGGCCCATTGGGAAAACTTGGCCGAGTACTGAAGACCTGCGTGAATCTAATGGCAATAGTGTTTAACAATATCTTTAACCTCTTGCTTTGGCAGTCTGAGGAACCCCTCAGCTTCAAGCAGGCTTCAGTTATACCAGTGTCTGAGAAGAATGAGGTAAGTTGCCTCAGTGACTATCTTCCATTAGCACTTACATCCACTATAATGAAATGCTTTGAAAGTTTGATGATGAAACATATCAACTCCTGCCTGAGAAGTGATGTGGATCCACTCTGATTTTCCTACCGTTACAACAGGTTTGACAGTGGATGCCATTTCATTGGTTGACAGTGGATGCTGTTTTATTGGTTGACAGTAGGTGCTATTTCATTGGTTCTTCACTTAATCCTGGAACATCGGGACAGTGAAGATGCTCTTCATTGACTACAGCTTGGCATTCAATACTATCATTACCTCAAAGCTAATCAATAAGGATCAAGTCTTAGACCTCAATATCTTCTTGTGTAACTGGATCCTTGATTTCCTCAATTGCAGACTCCGGTCAGTTCAGATTGGCAACATCTCCTCCACTTTCACCATCAGCACAGGTACACCACAAGGCTGTGTGCTTCACCCTCCCCCCCATTCTGTTTGCTTTATACTTATGACTGTGAGGCTAAGCATAGCTCCAATACCATATTTAAGTTTGCTGAATGACACCACTGATGTTGGCCGAATCAAAGGTGATGATAACTTATAAACAGGAGGATGAAAATCTCACTGAGTGGTGCCACAACAACAACAACCTCTCATTCAATGTCAACAAGACCAAGGGGATGATTATTACTTCAGGAGAAGAAAACCAGAGGTCTATGAGCCAGTCTTCATCGGGGGATCAGAGGCAAAGAGGGTCAGCAACTTTAAATTCGCCGGTGTTTTAATTTCAGAGGCTCTGTCGTGGGTCTAGTACATAAGTGTCATTATGAAGAAAGCACAGCTGGACCTCTATTTTCTTAGAAATTTGCGAAGATCTGGCAAATCATCTCAAACTTAGACGAACATCTATATATGTGTGGTGGACTGGTTGCATCATGACCTGGTTTAGAAATACCAATGCTCTTGGTGAAAAGCCTGTAAAAAGTAGTGGATTTGGCTCAGTCTGTCACAGGTAAAGCCGTCCTCACCAGTGAGCTCATCTACACTATCACAGAGAAGCAGCATCCATCCTCAGGACTACCACCCTCCGGGCCATACTCTTTTCCCAATGCTGCTGTCAGCAAATAGGTACAGGAGCCTCAGGACCTGCTCCACCATGATTCTGATCGGTTATTAACCCTTGACCATAAGGTCTTGAACCAGAGTGGATGACTTCACTTGCCCCATCACTGAACTGGACCCACTTTCAAGGATTCCTCATTGTATGCTCTTGATATTTATTGCTTATTTACTAATAATTGTTTTTTCTCTCTCTCTTTCTGTTTTGCACATTTTTCCCTACATTGGTTGTTGTCTGCCTTGTTAGGTGTGGTCTTTCATTCTGTCACATTTCTTGTATTTATCATGATTGCTTGCAAGAAAAGGAATCTAAGGGGTTGACTTTTTTTATATAAAAAATTTATTTTATGATGTATGACCTATCTTTAAATTTTTGATTACGGAGTGGTATACCTTTATGTGATGTGCTATAACATTTTGATCAATTTTATTACAATATATGAATGTACACACTTTATGTTGAGATGTATCTATGTGTTGCACTCTGTAAATCTTGTTTTTTCTTCTGAATAAAAATACTGTAAAAGAAGAAAAAGAATCTAATGGTGACATATATGTACTTAGATAATAAGTTTACTTTGAATTTTGAACAGGATAGGAGTCTGAGTGATGGGCAGATGTGGCCAGCTGTGGTGGGGGGTGTTATACTTCTTGTTAATGGGATGAGGCTGCGTCGGGGAAGGATGGAAAAATTGAGTTAAGTAACAGGGACCCTGGGTGGAGTGAGGGAAGTGAGAATGGAACGCAGGCTAACTGATCTAAAATAAATATAGCTGGTACCACATTTTAATCATTTTGTTTTATTTGGAGTAGAAACCGTCATTCAAATAATTTTTGATGAGTTGCATTTTTATTTTATGTACAAAAGGTGTGAGTTGATTATTTATACAATATAAACTACTTTGCAGGGATGTGGTTTCTCATGATCATGTTCATAGAAAGTGTATATTGTTGCCTGCATTTAAACCTATAGCTGTCTTCAGTCAGTAATGTTTTGCTATGATATAATATGCATATTTTACATTTATAGGTGAACCCCACATTACAGTCATTCAAGTCAGTGGGAAGTTGCACCTACAAAATTCACTTTTATGTGAAAACAAGTAAGTAGATGTCAACTCACTTCCTGATGCATGTACAGATGATGCAAATTTGTGTTACAAAAAATCACGACGTGCCCTGTTTTCTGGTAACCCCCTTCACCCCACCTCATCCCCCCCACCCCCAGTGAGATGTAGAAATGTCTATATAAATAAACAGTAAATCTTAAACTGCTAGTAAAGGCCCTTGGTAATAGATCTGTCTATTCAAATTGACTAATAGGCACTATAAATAAACACTTCTCTCTCTGCCCCTCCGCTGAACATTTCCCCAAAAGAGTCTTATTAGTGTAAGGAAAGAACACTCTGGATAATAAGACCAACTTTTGATTGGCTGTGGTTTTGTTTAGCAATTAACTTTTTCAATTTTAATTAGTGATTATGGCACTTGGATACAAGTCAAAACTGCTTTTGGCAAAGATAAATCCTTTGATATCTATATCACCATTTTATTTGTCATTCCTGACTCATCTGAATATTTCCCATTCCATAATGATTCAAATCACAATTTAAAAGGCTATAATTTTTGTCAAACGACATTTTACTCGATCTGATGAGGGTCATTTACTCAAAGATATTTGTATACTCACAAGTGCTGCTTGCCCTTTGGACTGTTTCTGTCCAATCATCACATTTTACTACAACTATCCACAGTGACCTAGAAATTATAAGCTAAGTTTGTTTATTGATATCTTTGCATGAACAGCTTAAATTCATACTTCAGATTTAGTGTTTATAACAATGGAAATGTTATGGAATTTGAATATATCTAAAATTAGCTGTTGATATTATTTACTTATGTGCCACTGCTTCCGATACAACGTCCTCTATATTGCTGACACCCGATATAAATTGGCGGACCGCTTTGTTGAGCACCTCCATTCCATCTGCCAAACTTTTAATTCCTATCCCCATTCCAATTCCAACATGTCAGTCCAAAGACCCCCTCTTCAGGCATGATGAGGCTACTCTCAAGGTGGAGGAATAACACCTCATATTCTCTCTAGGTTGACTCCAACCTAAAGGCATGGACATGGATTTCTCCTTCCAGTACTTTTCTTCTTTTCCCCCTCACCCTTCCTCCTCCTAATCTCCATTCTGGCCTCTTACCTCGTCTCCTCACCTGCCTACCACTTTCCCCTGGCCTCCTTCTTCTCCTTCTTCCCCTTCTCCCATAATCCTTTCTCCTCTCAGATTCTTTTCCTTCTCCAGCGCTTTACCTTTTCTACCCACCTGGCTTCACCTTCACCTTCACCTTCTAGCTTGTCCCCTTTCCCCTCAGCCGCCTTTTTATTCTGTTGTCTTCCCCTTTCTTTCCAGTCCTAGTGAAGGGTCTCGGGGCAAAATGGCAACAGTTTATTTATTTTCATAAATGCTGCTTGACCTGCTGGAGTTCGTATAACATTTTGTGTGCTTTGTTCTGGATTTACAACATGTGCTGAATCTCTTGTGTTTAAAAAGAAATAAAATGCCTTTATGTTTGTGATAGTTTGATTTTCTCAACTATTTGCTGTTTTTCATCATTGCTGTGCTGAATTCTAATAATCACATTTCTTAGGATCTCCATCCTTAGAATGGATGAAAAGAAAAAGATGGAAAATTCCTCTGTAAGTACATTTTTAAGTATATGGTACGTAAGCCTTATAGATGAATGTGAAGATCGTGAAATAATCTTATTTGGTACTTTCAGCATTCAGTTAATCACTTTATTGATAAGGGAACACAAATATAAATTCACCATGAACCAAGCCAGAACTCAAAATTTAGAAATGATTTCTAGACACACAGATGACAATGTTAATGACTGATACATAGCAACTGAAATAGAGTGGAAGTGTGATTCAACTTTGAGAATGAAGGGTGTGGAGAGATTATGAGGATTGATGAAATTAATTATTTGGAGGGTGAGCAAACATCTGTAGATTATTAACACAGACACAGAAAAGTTGATCTGGGTGGTTTATTTCTGTGTCGTAGATTCTTAATACAGTATATAAATAAACAAAAGGAATTTTATCCTTAGTTATAAAATAGATATTTCCAGAAGTTTTATTACTTGTTCTTGTGTTTCCAATATTTAAATTAATTTTTACAGAAGGTATTTATTTTTGGTGTGAACTATAGCTCATCCAGATTCAGAGCTCGAATCCATTGGCATAACTCTACCAGTAAACTGATATTCTGTTCTTTTTGGAATTAACCCTAACCCGTTTTCATAATATGCTTACATTATACCTTTAGCTCTTCACATTGATGGCAATTTCTTTTAGAATTAACTTCACTCCTAGTATAGAATAATGGTTTAGTTTGGTATTAACTCCAATCTTTCCTGAGATTGCATTTCATCAAATTACCTCTCCTTTTCTAACCTGCTTTAACTATTTTAATCACTCAATAATTGTAAATCAGGATTTCAGCTGCCTGAGGCTACGTCCACACTACACCGGATAAATCCGTAACCAAAGCTTTTTCTCTTCGTTTTTGCCCTCCATCCACACTAAAACGGCGTTTTCGTACCCCGAAACCGGAGCTTTACAGAAACGCTTTCCAGGGTGGGTATTTTTGAAAACGCTGCTCAGGCAGATCAGTATGGTCGGGGTAACTGGAGACTTCTGAAAACGCTATCAGACGGCAGCGCGCTATTTCATTGTTTTCTTGAACGCAAACTAACAATTTACAGCAGATGGCAACAAGACTGAAGCCAGAAGAGTTAGAAATGTACTCACCAAATACTTTGACCCATAACTTACTGAATAAATAAGTATACTCACTTTGCCCTGTTTTCTGTCCTTGCTCGTATGAAGGTGGTTTACCTATTTATGCAAGTACTTCTCTGACGGTAGATGTGTAACAGCCTAATGTAACATTATATGGAAATACAAGATAACACTGATGCAGACGTTAAAATATTTATACATTTAACAAGGTGCTTTATTAGTGCAACAGAGTTAGTCAGTTTTTCAATGTTCGTCGTCAGCCAGGTCAATCTGTGCATGAACTCCCTGTCGGTTGCCTCCGTACGCTCCAGTATTTGTTTTTTTTTACTTTTAAGTTCTCCTGCGCGAGAGCCAACAGCTGTCCGTCATTTTAAGTTTTTCTAGCCTGTAACTACACAAACGCGCACTTTTACGGCGAGATTCGACACCAAACATGTCGCTTGTTTTCGGTAGATGTATGCCCAGTAGGAGGAGATTCACCAAAATCTCCGTTTCAATGTGGATAGAGATATTTTCAAAAACACATAGTGTGGACGCCTATTGATTTACGCGAAACTGGCGTTTTCAAAATTATCCGGTCTAGTGTGGATGTAGCCTCAGCTTTAAGCTCTCAGGTACATGCTCTCACCCTACCCCCCATCCTAACCTATTATGCTGCCCTGCCTCTATTTGAGGCACACCTGAAAACCGAACTGGTATGTCATTATATATTTATGGTCATTTAACTTGATCATATTAACCAACCATTGACTGAAGTGAACATGATTATACGTTGACTGAAGACCATTAACAAAAGGTCTGATTCATTTATCAAGAAGAAATGAAACAGCTTCCCTCTTTACCTATTTGTACCTAATTAAGATGGGATTGCGCTTAATGACGTTAACATATTTGGGCATTTATTTCAGTCAGAATTAGAAAATTTAAGTTAAGCTTTTGTCATCAGATCATTATTTTAATTTAAAAACTCCTAATACTTGAATTTAATTGCAGGAGGTTTGGATTATATTGAATAAGCTTGATGATCAAAAGTCAATCGGTGTAATTCTTGTAATTTTGTCACAGCAGCTGCAGACTTTGCAAATAAGAATGCTTTTTCTATTACCCTTTATGTGGAAAAATCATGGTTATAAACTTTATTCCTAAATCATCTCTAGCTCTCAATGACCCTTTAATTCTTGATTTTGCAACATAAAAGAGTTTTCTTAGTGTCACGTACCCCGTGACCAGGTTACCGAACCAGCAGAAATGGAATACACGTTGGAGTCTGGTATTACAGTAACTAAAAGTGTTTATTAGTAAACTAAGTAATACAGTACTATAAAATGCAAATATATGAAACAGGTTGGCAGTGATATATACAGAAGTGTGGAAATAGGAATCAAAACCAAGCTCTTGCAAAGTCTAGGGGTAAATGGGTAGTCTTACGATGGTGAAGAGTTCAGTTCAGTTCAGTTTAGGTCAAGGTAGTTGCTGGTGTACCGTTGGAGAGAGAGAGAGAGCGAGAAGTGATGCCGTTGCCGTCGATCTTCCCATTGTCTTCCTGTTGCGGTCACCGACTGTGACCATACCAAGCACGACTGTTCTTCAGTGGTAGACCTGTCACCCAGGCAAGGGTGGACACACAAACAAGCCCCCACCGGTCGCACCTTCACACACTGTGAGCCACTGATCGATTCCCCCGAATCGATCCTCCAAACCCCCACCTTCATGTGGGTGCACAATGCTCTTTCAGTGTCCTGTGGTGTGTCTCCGTGGTGTGCCTTTCAGGGCACCGGCTGTCCATCAAACCGGCTCCGCCTTGCTGTTTCTGCAAGAATATAACAAGCAGGCAAAGAAAGTGTCCTTATAGCAAAGGTAAACAATCAGCCAAGAAGCCATAATATTAAATCATGACTCTCTCTCTCTCATCTGTGCGGGATGTCTCCCCCTCCTCTTCTTCTCTCTCTCTCTCATTAGCAGCATAGTTCACAGGGGGGGTCAACTCTAGACCCTGTCTTAGCTTGGTTTGCTCATCACACCCCCACCCTTTTAGGAATTTTTACGGGGGGGGGGTAAAAATTCAAACATGAATGTACATTACAGAGTCCAACATAATACATAGGTAGTCATCAATCAACAGAGTGAAACACAGATATAATTTCAAATCTAGCATCTAGATAAACAATTAGCAATCACATTGTTAGTACATTACAGAATAGAAAGCAATACATATGTGGTTATCATGTAGCACATACAGAAGCGTATACAAATATTAATCTCTATTTCACTTTTAAACTTAACATTCAGCCAGTCAATCTACCATGATCTGGTTACTGCGCAGGCGGGGTAAACTTCAGAATCTATGGGCAGGTCCTCAGCCTTTACAGGCTTACTCTTAAGCTGAACTGTTGGGAACACATCCCTCCCCGCCAGGTCATTCCCGAGTAAGACATCCACATCGCATATCGGGAGTGCAGACCGCACTCTGATCGTGACTGGTCCGGATACTAAGTCACATTTCAAAAATATTTTATGCAACGGTATGGCCTCGGTCCCTTTTCCAATCCCTTCTATCACATTACCAGTCTCTGTCTCAGCACTGAATTCCAACACACTGCTTAGGATTAAGGACTGAAAAGCCCCAGTGCCCCTCCAGATTCTCACTGGAACTGGGGTTGACCCCTCCTTCACAGATACCAACCTAGTCGAAAGAAATTTCTCAATTCCTTCCTGAACTCGGCTTGACACCTCCTCCCTTAGCGGCATTTCATCCGGCTTAATACAGGCAGTCAGGGTTGGCGCCTTTCCCTTTCCTTTATCTCTTTTGGGAGCAAGACACTTAGACACTATGTGACCAGCTTTCCCACAATTATAACATGTAAAACTGGGGAACTTCGCTCCAGACTGCTTCTCATCTTCCTTACCCTTTCTGCTAGTCCCCTGCTTACTCTCTGATTTAGCCGGTGGGCTCTCTCTACCATCCCTACTACCCCTCTGGTAGCTCTTACTTGGAGAAAGCTTTACCTTGTGGGTTAAGGCATACTCGTCTGCTAACTTGGCAGTCGCGGACAGAGTTTCTGCCTCCTTCTTGTCCAAGTACGTCCTCATACCTTCAAGGACACAGCTTTTCAACTGCTCAATCAGCATCAACTGTTTTAGTTTCTCAAGATCCTCACTGGCCCCTTTCGAGGCGCACCAACACTCAAAGTACATTTGCATCTCGTGGACAAACTCTAAATACGTGCGGTCCCACTGCTTCCTCAAATTCTGGAACCTTTGCCAGTATGCCTCTGGAACCAACTCATAAATCCTCAGTATAGCTGCTTTTACTTCATCATAATTCTTCGCCTCATCCGCAGACAACGCCAAATAGGCTTGCTGAGCCTTCCCCTTAAGAACACTCTGTAACAAAACAGCCCACTTCTCCTTCGGCCAGTTCTGATGCACAGCGACTTTCTC
Source organism: Hemitrygon akajei (assembly GCF_048418815.1). Classification (NCBI taxonomy): domain Eukaryota; kingdom Metazoa; phylum Chordata; class Chondrichthyes; order Myliobatiformes; family Dasyatidae; genus Hemitrygon; species Hemitrygon akajei. Next base: position 38,608,979 of record NC_133128.1, read on the forward strand.
AAAATGCAGAAAATACCTATTGACATCTGTTTCCTCAAATGGGTGTACCAAATTAATTTCCTGACTAACCTTGAACCCCCCCCCCCCAGCTAGGTCTGGCACTGGTCCCCCTGCCTGCAATGCTTGTATCCTAGCCAGCTCAAACTGCCTCTCTTTTTCCTTTTCTTCACTCTCTTTCCTGTTTCTTTGCCTCCAGCTCTTTTACTCGTAACTCATACTGCTGCATTCTTTTCCTCTCCTCAGCCTCAACCCTTAATTTTTCCATCGGCAGTCGGATCTCAACCTTGCTAGGTTTACTTTCAGGAAACAGCTCCAACTCCTCATCTTGAAACACCCCCGTAGATACGTAATGGTCGGCTATGTCTCTCTGCATTTCTGACTTCCTTGTTGACGTCTTTACCTTCGAAAGATTGAACTTTCTTGCAATACTCAACAGCTCCACCTTCCTAGTGTCCTCTAATGCCTCAGAGGTTTATTGACGTCCATTTCTGCTGTTTTTGTTTCACACAACCCAAATCGGATAAGGAAATTTACCCCAAGCAATTCAACAGCCCCCCAATTTGACATTCAAATCCCGAACAAAGGCCCCAATTTGTCATGTACCCCGTGACCGGGTTACCGAACCAGCAGAAATGGAATACACATTGGAGTCTGGTATTACAGTAACTAAAAGTGTTTATTAGTCAACTGAGTAATACAGTACTATAAAATACAAATATATGAAACAGGTTAGCAATGACATATACAGAAGTGTGAAAATAGGAATCAAAACCATGCTCTTTCAAAGTCTAGGGGTAAATGGGTAGTCTTACGATGGTGAGTTCAGTTTAGGTCAAGGTAGTTGTTGGTGTACCGTTGGAGAGAGAGAGAGCGAGAAGTGATGCCATTGCTGTCGATCTTCCCATTGTCTTCCTGTTGCGGTCACTGACTGTGACCATACCAGGCACGACTGTTCTTCAGTGGTAGACCTGTCACCCAGGCAAGGGTGGACACACAAACAAGCCCCCACCGGTCGCACCTTCTCACACTGTGAGCCACTGATCGATTCCCCTGAATCGATCCTTCAAACCCCCACCTTCACGTGGGTGCACAACGCTCTTTCAGTGTCCCGTGGTGTGTCTCCGTGGTGTATCTGCTTGTGTCTTAGCAGACCTGCTTTTTATCTCCCCTTTCGGGGCACCATCAAACCGGCTCCGCCTTTCAGTCTCTGCAAGAATCTAACAAGCAGGCAAAGAAAGTGTCCTTATAGCAAAGGTAAACAATCAGCCAAAGAGCCATAATGATAAATCATATCTCTCCCTCTCTCATCTGCGTGAGATGCCTCCCCCCTCTTCTTCTCTCTCTCTCATTAGCAGCATAGTTCACAGGGGGGACAACTCTGGACCCCATTTTAGCTTGGTTTGCTCATCACATTAGAAAAAGTATATCAAGCCTTTCTTTCAATCTCTTTTAAAAATATTCATTAATCAAGTTTGTATATTAACTTTTGTACTGTAACCATTGGTACAGTAACTGTCTTATGAGAATAACATTTTTTTTTCATGTTTTGACTCTTAAATTTATACAAAATAGACACATGTGACTTTTCTTCTTTTACTCTGTGGGAAGATAGGTTGGTTCGTCATCTTGGAGAAATTAAGGAAGCTAAAATTGGACAATCCAAAAGAGATGGCTGCAGAGACATGGTTACATCAAGTTTGATTTTGCAGAATCACCTAGTTTCTGGAACAGTTCCATGGATTTAAATATGACAACATTTGTACCGTTTTAACTAAAAGAGTAAGAAGGGAAAATAGCAAAAGGACTTGCATCAATCATGTAGGTTACAGAGAAATAATATTTAAGAAATAATATAATTAGGTAAAAAATTGTGCTTGGCAAGCCCAGTAAAGCTGAGACTGTAACCAGCTGGGACTATAAAACTTTTTTTTTCAAATATTCATTAAGTTTGTATATCTGTTGTTCAAATCTTATTTGACCAGGTACCTCACAAATTAAGGATTCATAAAATTAATATGAAAGCAGTGCAGGAATAAATGGGTAATTATCTGGTTGACGGACATACAGGTATACCACACAGTGGCTTGTCTATTCACAATTAATATTAGTGAGAATGATGAGAAGAATAAAATGTTCCTAATTTTACGTGGCAAAGTGAATGTATTTCTTTATATGTCTGTATAATGAAATAAATGGGCAAGCAAGTGGCAGAGTATAATCTTGGTAAATATGAGGTTATGTACTTTGGTTGAATGTGTACTTAGTAGAATAGAGCAAGTATACCTCTCAAACAATAAAAAAAACAAGTTGTGCTGTACAATAGTCAGCTATATCAGTTTTTATGCAGTCTGTTGTAAATCTTTGAAATTATCTATCAGAGGGCCATGAATGCTCGCTCAAGGTTCATATCTGTAGAATCCTGTTACAAAGGAAATCCAGTCATATGGAGATCAAGCTGGAAAGAGATTAAGACATGGGATCAGTCATGATATTAAATGACTAAGCACGCGCAAGTGCCCTGTGGCATATTCACTTTCTTTTTCTTATGTTATTCCTTTAAAAATCATTGTTGCATTGTGTATCCATGGAAAGGCACAGTCATCCAATCTGTTTGCTAGTTCTGGAAGCCTACATGATGCATTATGTTTTGCAGAATAGTTTTGAAAAGATTTTTGATGTGACCACTCTCAATGTGAAATACTGTTTATTATGAAATTGAACTATGTTACATTGCTGTTTAATCACAATGTTAAATTTGTTTCAGATTAATTCCTGTGCACAAAATTCAAGTGATGTGAGGTAAGAAATGCATCTGCAAGAAATAAATAGCAGCCATGCAAGAGGCGGGTGTTCAAAGGACTGTGGTTGTAGTGGGGGATTGAATTTCAGGATGTATATGGTGATTTATCTATTCTTTGATAACAAGTTACTTTGAACTTTGAATGTTCAGTACTGCTTAAACAAACATGCAAAAGCAGTGAATATTTTCATCAAATGACCTCTTACTGTGGGTTTTAATTATAGTGACCGTATTACTTTTTATTTTATTTGTGCCTATACTCTGCACAATTCAGAGATATGTGTTCCAGTTCCAGGGAAGCGGCCAAACAGTTTCAATTCTGTCAGTAAATTAAATCTGAATGGGATTCAAGTAATAGTAATAGTAGTAGTACTGTGAAACTACTAGATTGTCTTTTGAATAAAAATCAGTTTGCTGATTTCCTTTAGGATATGAAATCTACTATCTTTGTTGCTTTGGCTTAGATGTGAATCCAAACCCACAGTAATGATAGATAGATAGATAGATAGATACTTTATTCATCCCCATGGGGAAATTCAACATTTTTTCCAATGTCCCATACACTTGTTGTAGCAAAAACTCCTTACATACAATACTTAACTCAGTAATAATATGATATGCATCTAAATCACTAACTCAAAAAGCATTAATAATAGCTTTAAAAAAAAAAAAAAAGTTCTTAAGTCCTGGCAGTTGAATTGTAAAGCCTAATGGCATTGGGGAGTATTGACCTCTTCATAATGAGGCTGACACTTCTATCCTCCTATTAAGCCACTCAGTTTTATAAAAAAGCTACTGCAGCTGTTCAAGTAGGCTCATTGCCTTCTCCAGACAATTGTTAGTGAGCAACAGGTACTGGCTTTGTGGATATTGTCTGTATTTTTTTTACAAAAACTGATGGCATTCTTTGATTTATAAAGCATCTAGGCTCTTGGAAGGAAGCAGTGCATATTTCTTATGGTACTACAACAATTATATTCATTGAGTAACTGACAATAGAGATGTGAAGTTCAGAGGTTTAATCTCTGCAGAGATAATTGGAAAATAAAAATCTTCCTAAATATCTTTTCTAGAACAAAGCAAGCATCAGGTGCAAGCAGTGAAGTTTATCATCCCAGGAGAGGTAATAAATCTTTACCAGATTTCTAGATATTTTGTTAAGATTTCAATTTTCTTTTAACCAAACAGGAATCTCTTATAGTATTTCTATGTTTAGCAATCACAGGATAGCCAGTGCCAGGCATGTATCACTGTTTGCTAATGTTATTAGAAAATGATGGTTCAAACTTTTCTCACTATTTATTCAATGTACTATCCAAAGTAACATATCTAAAGTGAGAGTATAAATAATGATTGCATTTTTGACTATTAAATTTTGTTTGTCAGTGCAAATCTGGGCTGACAAGCTAATTAAAAAATGAATTTGTACAAAAGGATTAATTGCATCCATTTCAAGTGGCAGTGGAGTCAGTTCTTATGTTCTTTCCCAATATTTTCTTCACAAAGGTGTAAGGTGGTCATTTGTGAATTCCCCTTGAAGATGTATCAGCCGTGTGTGTCCCAGTAGTAGTTTGCAGAATTGAATTTAGTTTCAGTGTTGTAGTTAATGAGGTCAGGCTGTTATGGTTGGAAGTACAAGTCCCAGATAAAGAGTCAATTTTGCCATGGTCAATTGTAAGCATTGTACCATTCAAGTGATATAAACAAGGGATTTATAAAACAAAAGTTGAGAAGCAGAACTGGCTAAAAATTACATGCAGAAGCATAGTTGGTTGTAGCAATGTAGTGAGATATGAGCAGGGCAAATGTCCCAACCAGAATCGCTGGCTGTTCTAAGCTTGTCTATTGAAAAGAGAACCTCCCTAATTTGTGTGAACCCTTGTGTTCATCCCTTTGGAAAACTATTCATTCTTGTTCATCTTTATATTTAGATTTTTTTTAGATCAGAAACAACTACTCAACAATTATTCTTTTGGAAATTTCAGATCCTTTAGCAAAATTACACAACAATTATGCCACTACAGTTATGATCCCCACCCAAGAAACAAGTTAATCTTGCAACATCATTCAATTGTTTATTGTCATTTAGAAACCACAAATGCAATGCAGTTAAAAACAGACTTCTACGGCACCGCCAGACTCGGCCTTGCAGACACAGCACACAATGAAAGCTCCATCAGACTGGAGTTTGATATTTAAATTGAGAACAGAACCAGTAAAGACTCTTGATATAGTTGTACCTGCATAATCATATCTCAAAGAGAACCTCTCTGAGTCCTTCACATCACTTAGGTGTACTATGTCCCGGTAGCAGGTTTACAGTTAGGAAAGGCGCAATCTCACTTTCGGTCTCGTGACATGTTCAAATGTGGGTGAGGTGCCATGTCAGTTGAATATCAAAGGATAACTGAAGATTATAAAATCTGAAGTAAAAATAGAAAATGCTGGAAACGCTGGGACAGCGTTTGTGGAAAGTGGAAGAGTTAACAAAGGGTCCTGCTCCTTAAATGTTAAATCCGTTTCCCTTTCCACAAATCCTGCCTGACCTGCTGAGTGTTTCAGGAATTTTCTATTTAGATCTGAGACCTGCTAATTACCAACTGAAGATACACAAATTAGCAGGGATAGAGTATATATTTTGGGTGAGTAACTTGGCCAAGCCCTAAAGGACGTCATAGTTTTAGATAGTCTATGACAAAACCAGCATGAGGGATAAATGTAGTTGTCTTTGGCTTTTTACCTTATGTAGGCATAGTTGGTCATGACTGTCATGATAGATTATTGCAGATTACATAGCTAAAATCCTGTCCATTCTAAGAGCATCCTCCGTCTTATTATGTGGCAGTATTATAGATCTAATTAGGATATAGTCAAAGCAGATCTAGCAACTCATATTTGGTCATCTCAGGCACTGAAGACCTTTAACAGATTATTCAGTTTTTTTTTCCCACCACAATAACTCAAAGGTGCCTCATGTTTCCCCACTCTTGATTACTACCCAGCTATGTAATCAATTACAGTGCAGTGAAGATTGCCAAAGGATGTGCCAGGAACAGTATTAGGTAGACTGAAAATAATTATAAACCTAGCGAAGTTGTAAAATAGCTATTCAGCAAACAAGAGAACTGTTCTAATAAATAAAGATATCTTATAACCACTGGATTCATAAATGTTGCAACTCTTCCACAGATGATAATACATGGTAGTGGACATTTAACTAGTTGCAGAAGGAAGAAGCAGCTCCATGAACATTCATGGCACAGTTTAGTCTTGAGAGAAAATAAGACTGAAGCAATTGCAGCCACGTTAATCAGAAATGACAAATGTTTGATCTTCTTCAGCTTCTTCTTTAGGCTCCTGTCATTATAGAAAATGGACTTCAGTCAATTTGATTCTCTCCACATGATGGCAATAAATGTTTAAACATAATGGTTACAGGAGCAGAAACATTCTTACTATGGTATCCACTCACTGGCCACTTTATTAGGTGCATTTGCTGGTTATGCAACTATCTAAACTATCTAATCAGCCAATCATGTTGCAGCAAATCAATGCATGAAACCATGCAGACATGTTCAAGAGGTTTAGTTGTTCAGACCAAGCATCAGAATGGGGAAGAAATGTAATCTGAGTGACTTTGACTGTGGAATGATTGTTGGTATCAAACAGGGAGGTGTGGGATTTTCAAGTCTTTAAAGTTCATTGCGAAAATTTTTTTTAAGAACCCAATAAGCAGTTCTGTAGGTAAAAACAGCTTGTTAATCAGAGGAGAATGGTCGGAATGATTCAAGCTGACAAGGCAGCCCTAACTAAAGTAGCCACATGTTACAATGGTGTGCAGAAGAGTATCTTAGATTGTGCAACATGTCGAACCTTGACTTGCACTACTGTACTTTCCCTTTTCTATTTTCTAATTATGATTTATAATTTAAATTTTTATTATATTTGCTTGGACTTGTACTTCAGGGAGCACGAAGCACAGAAACAAATATCACTGTGATGATTGTACGCTGTAGTATCAATTGGTGACAATAAAGTATTTGTATTGTATAGTAGCAGAAGACCACGTACATACACTCAGTCACCTCTTTGATAAGTACAGGAAGTACCTAATAATGTGGCCACTGAGTGTAGAATATTTTCAGAATTATCTATGCCTGTGTAATTACAATCTTGGCATTTAGTTGATAAATGTGGAGAATTGTCCAGGTATATCCTGTTTACAAAGAGCAGGCCAAAACCATTCCACTCTCAGTCAACAGCAAAGTGATAGAAGATGTAGTCAACAGTGACATCTAAAAATCTTGGCAAATGTACAGTGCAGCAGTGCTCTTGTTTGTACTTTGCAAGCACCACTCACCTCCAGCCATCATTATAAACGAGCTCCAAACATGGACATAAGAAGCTGGAGAATATAGGTGAAGTGAGAGTGATTATCCTTGATGTATAGGATTTGCTCATCCCAGCAAGCGAAGACTGCTTCGGTGGATCAGACAGAGGAAACCCCGGGGGTTCAGTGGCTGAGAAGCTGTTGCAGCAGCGCATTGTGGAGTGCGTAGGGCACGGCAGAGCACTTAAGAAGACATGACCATCCAATGCAGCCAAGGAAGTTGCCAGACGTAACGATTTTTCGTGCCACTGGATCCTGACTTCTGAGGCCGAGAGTGTGGGATCATCTCTGTACAAGGCTTTTCCACTTCAGTATCTTTCACGCACTGGTTACATTGTGCAACATTCATCTCCCAACTTTCAATAGGCGGAATATGACCAAGTGTATTATCTGGAGATCTGGTGAAGTGGGATCAAGGGAAAAGTTGTGACGTTTCACACAGTAATAAATGGCTATCATTATTGAAGATTGATAAACTCAGCATTAAAACATTGAGTCAGATGTTGCTCAAGACACTGTCCTCGGTTCAGCCATTTATTGATGATATTGTTCCTTCCATTATAAGGTCAGTGGTAGAAAAGTTTATAAAATGAAAGAGCCTTTGCCTGCACATATTCAGGATCTGGATAATATCCAGGCATAGGAAAATTAACTAAATAGCATTTGGTTTACAAATGCTTAGCAAAGACCATCATTGATAGTCTCCAACTACCATTTGATGAAGTACAGAAGCTGAACCAGTAATGTAAATTGGTAAAATGTAAAATAATAAAGGTTTGGAATAAATTGCCAAGGAGCAGGACAGAGCTGAAACATAAAAGGTAATCTTAAGTTCATTTTAAAAGTAATTATGGGAGAGGTATAATCTTTGTAAGATAGTTTTCTTTGTATGTGTAAAATACAAATGACGACGTGGCTTTGCCAAATACCTACAGAGGAAAATCTAGCTGTCCAATTGCTGAATTTAGAAATTATTTTGCCAAAGTAAGATGGTAACCCAAACAGTATTGTGCATGCAGTCTGAGTTGCTCAGCTCCAAATAGTAGGTGGTGCTGTACCTCACCAGTATAACTCAGGAAAGCAACAGTTGGCAATGACATGAATACAGTAGAAAAACATAGACATTTTTGGTGTGACTCAAAAATGGGAAACGATTTTCTTAGTTTCTTCAGTGGTTAGTTGTGTTCAAGTAAGGTTTGTAATTTTATTTTGTTTTTTTGGGGGGGGACAGAAAACTACCAATAGAGTATTGCCGTCAGTTAAAAGTCATTGTATATTTTATCAGAAGAAAACGTTCACATTTAATTTATGCTTGCATTTCAGCGAAATGTTTTATATCATATAATAAAGCTGGGTATTCAATGATTTGGGTGCATTACTAATTCATAAATTCTGTAATTCAGTAGTCTAGTTTTAAATTTCTTCCTAGAAAAGAGATCAGTAGCTTAATGACATTTTTATACCACATTTTTTCAGTGAATCAAATCAAAATATTATTAGTCCCTATAAACATTCTCAAGGTTTGCTGTGAATATTGGATTCTGCTTTGTTAACTTTCTATTTTTGTTCCTGTGCAGATGTTTTGTTAATGGAAGAACCTAAGAAATGTTATTTATTGCGTGAGCTCACAACAGAAAGAGCAACTATTGAAAAAGGGATGTTGGATGTTGATCGACTCATTCTTAAACTCTTTACATCTGGTGTTCTGGACTTCATCTCCTTGAATAATATCACTAGAAATCCAGTCAGGAATGATCGGACTCGAGCTCTGCTGGATCACTTTTTACAGCTTAATAACAATGGGATTTTAAGACAGTTTGTTTCTCACATGCGCGACTCAGTGATTCTAAATGCGGAAGCACTAAACTGGGCTGAGTATATGCAAGGATGCAGTGAGTATTTCTTAATTTGCTTGACCTATTCTGATTAATAGATTTATTTTTTTACTTGGATTACCTTCAGTATTGAACATTCATTCTGGGATTAGAATTAAAATTTTATCTTCTGTAGAGAAAAACAAATTCTGATTTGCATCATTTCGAGGTGGTTCAGCCAAAGTAAAATGGTAATTTGCATTAGGCCTGATATATTTCCTCAGATAATTAACTCCAAATAGTAAACGCTGCTGGACCTCACCAGCAGAAATCAGGAAAACTGCAGTTGTAATGGTTTGAACTGATACATCCTGGCTTATTGGTGCACATTTGGTTGCTAAAGAACAGAGGCCATACCTCGATAATAAATAAGTGGATCTCGAATACTTTACAAGATCATGATGATATGAAAGTGATAATCATATACACAGTAAATTATTTTATAATTGCTTTTGAGAGAAGCATGTGCTCAGCATTCACATAAAAATATCTTAATGGTGCAGATGTGATCATTATTACTGTGTTGTATAAAGTCTTAAAATGTGCAATATAACATCAGCTTGTTTTTTCCTATATTCAATTCTCCATGACTCTCACATTTCTATGAAGGAAAGACTTGTTCCTCACCAGGTGTAAAATATAAACTTTTCGCATGCCCAATCCGCATTTTCACTCTTTTAGGCTTCCTTGAGAAGTGAAGATATGATGCAGACGTCTGGATCATATGGCAAATACTGCATTATCTCAGTTATAATAATTAAGTTGTAAATTAATTGTTAAAAACTGCCACCTGCCAAAGAGAATGTAGGTTCTCTTCTCTGCTTACAGAGCATATTGCAAACATAGGAAACAAAGCCAAACTATGTAAACCAACGACCACTAATTAACTTAATCCTTTTTGTACCACATATTGACCATATCCCTCTCTTCACTACATATTTATCTGCCATTGTAAGAATTCCTTAAACACTCCTATGCTATCAGTCTCTGTCATCATCCTGGCAGTGCATTCCAGGCCCCTACTACTGTCTGTGTTTTTAAAAAAACATCTCCTTTGTAGTTATCCCTTTCACTTTAAACACATGCCTTTTAGTACTAGATATTTCATTTTTGGGAAAATAATGCTGGCTGTTTATTCTATCTATGCCTCACAATTTTATAAACCTCTATTAATGTCTCCTCAGCCTCTACTACTCCTGAGAGAGAAGTTCCTGCTTGTCCTGCCTCTTATACATGTGTTAAGCATCCTCTGCACCCTCTTCAAAGCCTCCACATCCTTCCTATAATAAGGCAACAAGAACTGAACACAATACTCTAAATACAGTCTAATCAGAGTTTTAAAAAATTGTAACATAACTTCCTGGCTTTTGAACTCAGTGCCTCGACTCATGAAGGCAAGCATGCCGTACGCCTCTACCACCCTATCAGCCTATGTGGCATCTCAGGGCATCATGCATCTGGACTCCAAGATACTTCTGTTCATCAGTGCTATTAAGGATCCTGCCATTAAATGTGCACTGTCCCTTTATGTTGGATCTCCCAACATCTCACATTTGCTCAGATAAAACTCCATCTGCCATGTCTCTGTCCATATCCACAATTGATCTATATCCTGCTCTACCCTTTTGCAATCTACTACATTGTCAACGATACCACAAATCTTTGTGTCGTCTGCAAATTAAGTCACTTTAAGATCCCAGTGCAGTACCCTGTGGGACGCCAATGATCAAAAAATTGAGAAAGCCCTGCTTCTCATTATAAAGGTTATCTAGTAAATTTATTAAATGTTCTTAAATACTTATTGGCTTTCAGGAATGTTATTGGTAAGATAAAACTCATTATAACTACGTGGTACCAGAAATACACCAAGGTGCCGAGAAGTCATATGGACAGAAGGTAGTGAGAAGGATCAAACACAAGGAAATCTGCAGATGCTGGAAATTCAAACAACAACACACACAAAATCTTGGTGGACGTCCTGATGAAGGGTCTCGGCCCGAAATGTTGACAGCGCTTCTCCCTATAGATGCTGCCTGGCCTGCTGTGTTCCACCAGCATTTTGTGTGTGTTGTAGTGAGAAGGATGCTTTGATTAATGCTGGTAAATTTCTAGCATTCATGGTGATTCAGACTTGGTACTACCATTTGATTTAAGAGAAAAACTAGGATTATACTATCAACTGTCTTTTTTGCTTTTCTGAACTTCTTGCAGTAGTGCTCAACTGTGGAAAATGTATGTAAACAATATTTTATATCTGTGTTAAATCATTTTGGTGGATGCAGCTAATACTGATCCAAGTCTGTTTTTGAGGTAAATGACAGATATTAAATGAATGCTTCGTTGTGCTAAACCTACTGGGTTCTGTAAATTGCTTGCTCAATGACTATATTAAAAACTTATTTTAATATTTATGTAACCAGTGGTTTTATGTTGTGTAGGTGACAGCTGCTGTATGTTCTTCATTAAGAAATATGGCGATGTTTTTAAATACGTATTGGAAGAATACGGCGTGAAGAGATTTAATGAATATTTCCTGAAATCGGGAATGCTGACTGAATCTGAGAGCAAGGATTTATGCAAGTACAGCTATAAGGAGGGAGCAGAGCGTTTTATGCACATCCTATTCACCAAAAAAACCATTCTATGTGTAGCGGATATGTGGTTTACATTAGTGGAACATAAGCATGATATTCCTTACCTGGGACCATATATCAACAGCTTCCTGAAAGCATTTGATGAACAAAGTAATTGAATTTTTTTTTTAATCTGATCTTATTTTTGAATTCCCTTTGGTGCAAAAGTAAATTAACAATTTTTGTACCAATATATGATTAATATTTTGGACTATGGTACAAATTTTTATAATGATAACAGTATACTTAGAAGGATCCAGTACCCCAGCTGTAAGTTTAATTATGTTTAGGATGAGTCACTACATTGCCAATAATGCATTACTGAAGTCTGTGGTGGTGTTTCAGCATCTGAGGGTAGGGTTTGCTGTTAGACGGAGAAGATGTCTTTCTGCATTTTGATAGATGGTACATAGGTGCACAGTTAAATGATTAAGCAATGAACCAACTAAAGTCCAAGCAAGGTTAAAATGTTTTATTTGAACAGAACTGATTTAATTCATCTTGAAGATCTGCCATTTTTCAACTAGTTTGATAACAAGTAAGATGATATAAACCACATACCTTGAATAGAACTTCTGGGACATGATGGCAGTTTCTTGAAACCAACAGAAATTAAATCAGATGATGATCTACCATAACTTCTTACAAGGTTGAGAGGAATATTTAACACTACACATTCATTTGATTCATACTTCAATACAATAAATTGATGACAAAACAATGCTCAACAAGTACCATTTGTCCATTGCATTTTCACTTCCCACTGAAATCCTGGAGCTGAGCATAACTCTCATATCCACCTTCCTCCTTCTGTCTTACTACTCTCACTCTTTCCAGCCAATTCATAATTATGCCCAACTCTAATGATTTATAATAGGAATACTCCATTTGATCTCGACTCTCCAGATATAGAAAGACCCTCCATAATGCAGAAATCCTGATTATTAATTATGATGGAATGTCACCTTGCACTGTCTCTAATCACATTCTTTCTATAGTGTGGTTATGAGAACAGCACAAAATAATCGATGTGTGGCCTAACACAAGTTTTGTAAAATTGCAAGTTAACATTACAGTTTTATAATTATGCTTCTGACTATGATGGCCATATGCATTTTCACAATCCCTTCAGCCTGTGTTGCCTATTTCAGGAAACTGTGGACTTGGACACCTTTGGCTCTCTGTTCATCAATGTTCCTTAGTGCCCTACCACTTACTATATATGTCCTACATTTATTTGACTTCCCAAAATACATTATCCCACACTTGTCAGAATTAAGTTCCATCTGCCAGTACTCTGCTCAACATCGCATATTTTGCCGTAGCCTTGGACAATCTTCCCTGCTATCCACTTAGCTCCTTATCAAATACTTCTGATTCTTCTTAATATTACCTGCAAAAGACATTTCAGGCCTCCCTAATTTATTTCCAAAGTGTTCTGCATCCCTTAAGGGACTTGATTAGGTGTGGTTGCCTACATCAGTTAGGTGTTTCCTTATTTTCTTGATCAATAATTGTAGTCATCCAATATTCTCTAATCTAGTCATCTTTGCCCCTAACTTTGACTAGAACATGCTTGCTTTGAGCTCTAGCTAATATTCTTCTAGAAGACTGCCATTTATCTGATGTTGTTTTATCTACAAACGTTTGTACAAGCATTTGCTCCCTATCTATTGTTTGCCAGGTCTGCTCTTGCATTATCGAAATCAGTCATCCCCCCAGTTTAGAACCATAACCTGAGGACTAATCTTATCCCTTTCCATAACTAGATTGAAAATTACATAGTTATTGTCACTGTTTCCAAAGTGTTCCTTAGCTGTAAAATCCCACCACCCACCCATCTACACTTAGAAAGATACAGTCAAGTACAGCCATTTCTCTGGTAGGACTATCTATATACCATTTCAGAAAACTATCTTGGGCACACTTAATAAATTCTGCCGTTTTGAAGTACCTTGCACTGGGATAAGGCAAGAGGATGAGGTTAAGAGAGATAATAAATCAGCCATGATGGAATGGCAGAGTAGACTCAATGGGCCAAATGGCTGAATCCTGCTCCTATGTCTTATGGTTTTATGGTCTAATCTTGATCAATATTGGGGAAGTTACATTTTCCAGTACTATAATCCTATTCTGTAATTAAACAAAAGCATCTGACAGGTGGAAGGAAAGAAGTATTTAAAATACCAGAAATCAGAAATGAGGGTGAAACCAGAAATTTGTATGTGCTTAATGGAAAGAGAAAAAAAAGTATTTTCTTTTTGATCCAGTTTACAAAGTGTAGACATCAGCTTATAAAGTGTTACACTTCATTAGAGTATCTCAAGATATTCTACAGAAGAATCATCAAACAAAATGTGACATATACAGGATAGATAACTAGAATTTTGGTCAGAGTGTTCATATTATACAAATTTTATGAAAGTTTGATTTCACATGCCTGCTCTGCCTTTCAATATCATGACTGATCTCTATTTCAAAAACACTGTTTTTCTGCAATACTCACTTATCCTTTGATTCCTTTAACATCTTGAAATCTATCATCTCTGTTTTACATACATTTAATGATTGTGCCTCCACAGAACCTTCAGGGTGGAGAATAATAGATTCACCACACAATGAAGAAATTTTTCTTTAATGCAGCCTTAAGTTGGCAACCACTTGCTAGGGGAAACATCCCCTCACGTTTATAGAAACATAGAAAACCTACAGCAGAATACAGGCCTTTCGGCCCAAAAAGCTGTGCCAAACGTGGCCTTTCAAACCTGAGAAATTACCTAGGGTTACCTATAGCCCTCTATTTTTCTGAGTTCCACATACCTGTCCAGGAGTTTCTTAAAGGAACCTATTGTATCCACCTCCACCACCATTGCCAGCAGTCCATTCCACGCACTCACCACTTTGTGCATAAAAAACTTACCCCTGATATCTCCTCCGTGCATACTTCCAAGCACCTTAAAACTGTGCACTCTCATGCTAGCCATTTCAGCCCTGGAAAAAAGACTCTGACTATCCACATAATCAATGCCTCTCATCATCTTATATACCTCTCTCAGATCACCTCTCATCCTCCATCGCTCCAAGGAAAAAAGGCCGAGTTCACTTAACCTATTCTCATAAGGCATGCTCTCCAATCCAGGCAACATCCTTGTAAATCTCATCTGCACCCTTTCTATGTTTTCCACATCCTTCCTATAGTGAGGCGACCAGAACTGAACTCAGTACTCTCAAGTGGGGTCTGACCAGGGTCCTATATAGCTGCATCATTGCCTCTCGGCTCCAAAATTCAATTCCACAATTAACGAAGGCAAATACACCGTACGCCTTCTTAACCACAGAGTCAACCTGCACAGCTGCTTTGAGGGTCCTATGGACTAGAACCCCAAGATCTCTCTGATCCTCCACACTACCATGAGTCTTACCATTAATACTGTATTTTGCCAACATATTTGACCTACCAAAATGAACCACTTCACACTTATCTGGGTTGAACTCCATCTGCCACTTCTCAGCCCAGTTTTTCATCCTGTCAATGCCCCGCTGTAACCTCTGACAACCTCCACACTATCCACAGCTCCTCCAATCTTTGTGTCTTTAGCAAATTTACTCACCCATCCCTCCACTTCATCATCATTAGCAAATTTACTCACCCATCTCTCCACTCCGTCATCCAGTTCATTTATAAAAATCACAAACTAGAACAGATCCCTGAGGCACACTACTGGTGACTGACCTCCATACAGAATTTGACCATCTACGACCACTCTTTGCCTTCAGTGGGCAAGCCAGTTCTGGATCCACAAAGCAATTTCCCTTAGATCCCATGCCTCCTTACTTTCTAAATAAGCCTTGCATGGGGTACCTTGTCAAATGCCTTGCTGAAATCCATATACACTACACCTACTACTCTACCATTATCAATATGTTTAGTCACATCCTCAAAAAATTCAATCAGGCTCATAAGGCACGATCTACCTTTCACAAAGCCATGCTGACTATTCTTAATCATACTATGCTTCTCCAAATGTTCAATAATCTTACCACTCAGGATCTTCTGCATCAACTTACCAACCACAAGAGTAAGACTCACTGGTCTATAATTTCCAATTTCCTGGGCTATCTCTACTCCCCTTCTTGAATAATGCAACAACATCCACAACCTTCAGTCCTCCAGAATCTCTCCTGCCCACATTGATGATGCAAAGATCATCGCCAGAGGCTCAGCAAACTCCTTCCTCACCTCCCAAAGTACCCTGGGGTACATCCTGTCCAGTCCTGGTGACATCCAACTTGATGCTTTCCAAAAGCTCCAGCACATCCTCTTCCTTAATATCTATATGCTCAAGCTTTTCAGTCCACTGTAAGTCATCCCTACAATCTCCAGGATCCTTTTCTGTAGTGAATACTGAAGCAAAGTACTCATTAAGTACCTCTGCTGTCTCCTCTGGAAATTCTGCTCCTATCCTGTAAGCTCTTACTCAAAGCTGGTATGTTTCATTAAGACCATCTCTGATTCCTCTTAAACTCTAAAATATAATGGCCTATCCCCATTCTATCCTCATACCATAGACCCACCATCCCAAAAAGCAGTCTGTTGTATCTTTGTGGCTTTCCCTTAGTAGAAAGTACATCCATTTTTTGGTAGAAACAAAAGTTGTGCACAGTGCTCCGAATGTGTTAAACCACAGCACTATAAAATTGTAGTAAACCATCATTACCTTCATACTTAAAATTCTTGCTATAAGAGGATTTTAGGGATTATGGAGTTAATCAGAAACTAGGGCTAAAAGCACAGCTCTGATGGTGAAAATCAGCTAGAATTGGATGAGTGCAGAGATTTTGGTAGGATAGAGCCATGGATAAGGCACCAGAGATAAGCTGACACCAAGTCATTAAAAGATTTGAAAAGTGAGCCATTGCCAGACCAGGTGACAGTGTAACTCAGCAGTGCGTGAGTGCCAGGTAAGCAATACTTGCTATGATGAAGAATTGTAGCTGTAGAAATTTGTATAAGTAGTTTTTGGAAGGATTGATTGTAAAGTCAAAGCCCACCCAGAAGAGCAGTCCAGAGGAGGTTCATTAGAATTATTCTGGGAATGAAAGAGTTAATGTATGAGGAGCATTTGATTGCTCTGGTCCTGTTCTCTCTGGAGTTCAGAAGAATGTGGAGGATCTCAGTGAATCCTATCAAATACTGAAAAGCCTGGTTAGAGTCGATGTGGAGAGAATGTTTCCTATAGTGGGTAAGTATAGGACCAGAGGGCACAGCCTCAGAATAGAGTGATGTCCATTTAGAACAGAGATGAGGAGGAATTTCTTCGGTCAAAGGGTAGTTATTGCTACAGACGGTTGTGGAGGCCAAGTCGTCAAGTGTATTTAAAGTGGAAATTGATAGGTTCTTGATCAGTAAGGGTCAAAAGTTATGGGGAGAAGAAAGAAAAATGGGGTTGAGAGGGATAATCAGCAATGATGGAATGGTGAAGCAGACTTGATGGGCTGAATGGCCAAATTCTACTCCTACACCTTGCCACTTTATGGTATTTAGGTTAGAAGGGAAAGTGTCAAGTGAGACAAAACTAGAACTAGGTGGGGAAAGGCACATTGGTTGAGGTGTTCACTTTGAAGTCACAGAATACTGTGATTGCAGACTGTCTGTTTCATACTTAGAAGATAGAAAGAGAAATGGAGCCAGTACTTACAGAATTAAATTTGTGTCACGATCCAATGAGTATAGCTTTGATGTTTCTGGTATTTCAGTGGGAAAAAATCATGCATAAGGAATAAATTCATTTTAAACTGCTGCTTTAATATATCCATTGGAATTTATTTCTCATTATTTTTCATCTGCCTGTGGTGTTTAATATTGCACATGATAGCAACCTTCTCTGAGTTGTCCCAAATTTGGTTCTGAAGTATTCCTATCCATTCAGTTGTTGCTAAAAACCCAGCAAAGATTGCATCACTTCCTATTCCTGAATTTTCCGAAGGTCAATTTCCAGTTTTTTTTGGCTCTCTTTCTCACTTTTTGCTACCCTTTGACAACCTCACTGAAAATGCGTGGTTCCATTTACTGTATATGGGCAGTTCAGTTTTCTGGGTTTTGTTGTACCATTATGCAATCATCTTCGTACCTTTTGATATACATCCCAGGTACATCTGCTCTGATGTTTTAAATTTTGAACAGTTATTGCCTCTAGTGGAGATGACTGACACAGTTGGGGCACAAAGTGTTTTGTCAACCTTGTGATGGAGTCTTGGGCAGATTAAGGTCACCGTTTCACTCTTTAGCTTATGAACTGCGAAAATTTAAAACATTGTATGGCAAACACATTGTCATCTGTTCTTTTTCAAATTTACTGCAACTCATTTCCTTTTCTCAAACTCCTTAAATAAGGTATAGTTAAGTTTGAACTGTTATATATAATCTGTTATAATTGTTTGTTTTTCATTTTTACATTCAGCTGGACCTTTCTGTCCACAATTTGATCCACAATTGCCAGTCAAGCCTCTATTAAAAAAGAGGTGCTATGTTAATCTATACCGCCTGCTTCATTTAATACATGTTGAAGGCACAGAAGTTGTTAGGAGAATTTTTGATACCCGTGTCTCAGCAGAAGAATTGGAAGAAGAAATCACGAAAAACAAAGTTTTAATCAAGAATCGTTTGGAGGGACCAGATTTTAGCAACTTCAAAAAAAAATGGATCAATATTATTTATTCAACAGACAAATCAAAAACTCTTCATTTCACATTGCCTATTTTTCAATTTCTTGCTGTGTTTATGAAGAAGTTTCCCCGTCCCAAAAAGGGCTGGACTGGTAGGCTTGCAAAATCAGACACATCCCCAGGAGCTTATCTGCGGCGAATTTGTGAAATGCGAGACCACCTCTTGAAAGATATTTTACACAGATGTCTATCCTATGAAAAATTTGACAGAATGTGGAATGAAGCTTCGGAGATACTTGGTCAGCTTGGCGCGGATGAAAAGAGATTGCAAGAACTTCGCATGCAGCCAATGAGTATTGTATTTGTTGAAAGGAGATACATGGAGAAATACTTTAATAAGCCTCTGTCTGAACTTTTGGAGGAACTTATTGTTAAACAACACAAAGGTAATATTTGTTCATTTATATATTAAACATCATTTAACTAATATCACAACATGCTGAGAACACTCAGCAGGGTACACAGCACAGTACGGAGAGTTGTTTTGAGTTAGTAACTCTTCATAAGATCAGGAGAAATGAGAAGAGAAGTGTGTGCTAATGTCCAGCAAGATGAGGGGTGGAGAAGGATTCTAGTGCTGCACAGGGGGTGGGGGGTTTAAACTAGAGTTGCAGGTGGACTGGAACCAGAGCTCCAGAACAGATAGTGGAGAGGTTGTGGAGAAAGGCATTCTTAAGTGTAGATATAAAGTCATTAATTGAATGGTTGAGCATGGGGGGACTAATGTTCTGAGCTGTGTATATGTGAATGCAAGGAGTATCGTAGGAAAGGCCAGTGAGCTTAGGGCCAGCTCATGGAATTATGACATTGTAGCCATTAGTGAGACTTAGTTGCAAGAGGGGCAGGACTGGCAGTTCAATGTTCCGGGGTTCTGATAGAGTGGGGGGGATTAAAGGGGGAGCAGTAGCATTACGAGTCTGGGAAATTGTTACAGCAGTTTTCAGTCAGAACTGACTGGAGAGCTCATCTAGTGAGACTTTATGAGGAATAAGAAAGTTATCACCACATTAATGGGATTATATTATAGACAACCCAACAGTCTGCAGGTTTTAAAGGAGCATATTTGTAGAGCGATTGCAGACTGTTGCAAGGAACATAAGGCTGTGGTAGTAAGTGATTTTAACTTTCCATATATTGACTGGGACACCCATACTGTAAAGGGGCTGAATGGGAAAGTTTGTCAAATGTCATCCAGAACATTTCACTAATCAATACATAGAAATCCCAACTAGAGAGAGTGCGATACTAGATTTCCTATTAGGGAATGAGATAGGGCAGGTGACAAAAGTTTGTGTTGGTGAACACTTTGTATCTAGTGATCATAATGTCATTTGTGTCAAAGTAATTATGGAAAAGGATAGGTCTGATCCTTGAATTGCGATTCTGAATTGGAGCAAAGCCAATTTTGATGGTATCAGAAAGGTTCTGGCAAGTATAGATCTCGACAGGTTGGTTTTTGGCAAATGTGTATTTGGTAAGTGGGAGGCCTTCAGAAGTGAAATTTTGAAAGTGCAGAGTTTGTATGTTCCTGTCAGAATAAAAGGCAAGAATACCAGAATTTGGGAATCTTGGTTTTCAAGAGATAGTAAGGCCCTGGTGAAGAAGGAGAAAGATGTGCATAACAGGCAGGAGCAAATAAGTACTTGAGTATAAGAAATGCAAGTAAAGACATAAGTAAATTAGGAGAGTTGAAAGAAAACCTAAGGTTGCTCTACCAGACAAGGTGAAGGAGAATTCTAAAGGTATATACAGATATATTAAGAGCAAAAAGATTGCAAGGGATCAAAATGGTCCACTGGAAGATTAGAGTGGTAATCTTTGTGTGGAGCCGAAAGAGATAGGAGATTTTTGCCATCTGTATTTACTTGGGTGATGGACTCAGAGTCTATACGTGTGAGGTAATGGAGCAGTGAGGCCATGGACCCTATGTAGATTGAGGGAAATTAGGCTGGATAAATCCTCAGTGTGTGACAGTGTGTTTCCTCAGACCCTGTGGGAGGCTAGTGCAGAAATTGCAGGGTCCCCAGCAGAGATATTTAAAACATCCTTAGCCATGGGTGAGGTGCCAGAGTTTGGAGAATGGCTAATGTTGGTCTTTTGTTGAAGAAAGGCTCGAAGAATAAGCCAGGATGTTATAGGCCGGTGAGCCTGACATTAGTAGTGGGAAAGATATTAGAAGGTATTCTAAAGGGCCAAGTATACAGTATAAGTATTTGGATAGACAGAGACTGATTAGGGATAGTCAACATACCTTTGTGTGCAGTAAGTCGTGCCTAACTAATCTTACCGAGTTTTTTGAGGAAGTTACCAGGGAAGTTGATGAAGACAAGGCAGTGGATGTTGTCTACATGGACTTTGACAAGGTCCTGCATACAAGGTTGTTCAAGAAGGTTCTATCAAGATGAGGTAGTAAATTGGATTAGACATCGGCTTTGTGAAAGAAAGCAGAGTGTGGTTGTAGATGGTTACTTCTCTGACTGGAGACTTGAGATTAGTGATGTGCCACAAGTGTCAATGCTGGCTCCATTGTTGGTTGTCATCTATATCAACAATCTGGATAATTATGTAAGAAACTGGATCAGCAAATTTGCAGATGGCAATATGATTGGGGTTTTTGGGAACAGTGGGGAATATTATCAAAGCTTGCAACGGTATCTAGATCAGTTAGTGAAGTGGGCTGAAAAATGGCAGGTGGAATTTAACGCAGGCAAGTGTGAGGTGTTGCACTTTGGGAAGACCAAGAAGGGTAGGTTGTTACACAGTAAGTGGTATCACCGAGGAGTGCAGTAGAACCGAGGGATCTGGGAATACAGATCCATAATTCCTTGAAAGTGGCATCACAGGTAGATAAGAAGGTCATAAAGAAAGCTTTTGGCACATTGGCCTCCATAAATCAATGTATTGAGTACAGGAGTTGGGATATTATGCTGAAATTGTATAAGAAGTTTGTGTAAGAAATTTGGAGTATCGTGCAGTTTTGGTCACCGACCTGCAGGAAAGATGTAAGTAAGATTGAACAAGTGCAGAGAAAATTTACAAGCATTTTGTGAGGACTTGAGGACCTGAGCAATAGGGAAAGGTTGAATAAGTTGGGACTTTATTTCCTAGAACATAGAAGATTGAGGGGAGATTTGATCGAGGGGAAATTATGAGGTGTAGATAGGGTAAATACAAACAGGATTTTTCCACTGAGGTTGGGTGAGACTAGAACTAGAGGTCATAGTTTAAGGGTGAAAAGTGAAATGTTTATGGAGAACATGAGGGGGAACCTCTTCACTCAAAGAGTGGTGAGAGTGTGGAACGAGCTGCCAGCCAAGAGGTGGATGCAGGGTCAATTTCAACATTTAAGAGAAATTTGGTTAGGTAAATGGATGGGAGGTGCATGGGAGACTATGGTCCTTGTGTGCTATGTTCTATGGCTCTATGAGAAAGCAAAATAATTGTCTATGCTGGGATACAAATGAAGTTTATCAAGGTGACTATTACTCTAAAACTGTTAGTTGCTGATAGAAAAAGTCAGATGAGTGGAGAGAGGGAAAAAAGAAGATACTTAACATAGGGTGAATTTAAAAGGGCTGAAATGAATTGCAAAACTCATCTAATTACTTGCTTCAGTCTTAGTTTCTAGCAAAATTACAGTGGATTTAAAGCTGAAGAATTAATGCTTGCTCAGGTCAACCTTTATATATGGTTTTATGAACAATTTACTTGCTGTGTGACAATATCTTTTCCTTTATTTAGGAATTGATTCTGTTTGTGCTTGTTCATTGGCAAAGGATACGAGTGCAGGTAAGCTTTGTTATAGTCATGTGTTTTTTTGAAGAGCACAAACTCTACTAGTCATGATTAATATTTCTCAGTTACGGTTCACCTGTGTATAATGAATATTGGATAAATCTGATTAAATTTTTCCAGTCAGTAATTTTGGCAATAATACAAAATTAGAAATGAGAGATGGCAGTAATTTCGCCACAGTGATTCTTTAATGACTTTTAGCAGAATCAAGAGAACAGAGAATTCCCTCTTGTATAAGGGCATATCATTGAAGATTTATTTCATTGAACTGCACACTCAGAATCAATTATCACTGCCATTCAACCAACTTCTTAAAAAAGCAAAATTATTGACCTTTCATCTGTTCCTTAAATCATTCAGAATTTTACAAACCAAGGTTAGTCAGATCTTAAAGAAATATGTGGCTAGATACATCATAAAAACCATTATCCAATTACAATAAAGCAATGTAGAATATGTCTGGCAACTGGTGGCTTTATGTTTCCTTACTCTCAATCCATAAGCTCCTTTATATAAAAGATAAGTAATTAAAATCCAAACATCTACCATTTCTTAATAACAACTTGCACTGGAGCAGCCAAATGCAATATAGTAGGCCTTGTGAATATTTCCACTCTTGTGTTTAATTTTTCTTTATATATCACATTCTTTGAAGTCATTTGTGAAAGTACATGTGCACAGAGGTTTTGTTACAGCCTCTTGTCGAGCAGTTTTTGCTCTGTGAAAAGAAAATAATGTCCATATTTTTTAATGAAATAAATGCAATGTGTCAATTCATGGATTAGCATTCGTATGTAATTCTATATAATTGTAATACTGGATAATGAAATATGCTACTTCTATAATTCATATAAGAATATTTCATTAATGCAATATCTGAATGTAGAAGATTTTATCCTTTGTGTTTTCTCAGGCCAAAAATGTTTTTAATGTTCAGTTATTCAGGTGGCTTCATGGAATCATAGAGCCATACAGCACAGAAACATGCCCTTTCGGTCCTCTTGTCCATGCCAACTGTGTCTGTGTATCATAATTCCATTAGCCTGCATTAGACATGTATGCCTCTAGGCATTTCCAATATAACTACCTGTGCTAATACCTTTCAAACATTGTCATTGTTTCCGTCTCCGCCAGTTCCACTGTCAGCTTGTTTCAAATAATCCACCCTCTTTGAAAAATTTACCTGTCTGATCTCCGTCAAAATTCACCACTCTCGCCTTGAACCTGTGCCCTTTAGTCCTGGACTCCCAGTCTCTAGGGAGGAGAAAACTCTTAACTAAATCTATTCCTTCTATGCTTCTCATATTTTTATAAACCTCTATAAGGTCACCCCTCTGTTCCCTCTATTCCAGTGAAAATAAACCCCGCCTCCTCAGTCTTTTATAACTATGTTTCATTCCAGATAACATCGCAGTGGATTTCTTTTGCATTCTGGATGGGAAAGGTTAAGTCACTACCGCTTTGACCATAATGATACTACTTTGACTACCACTATGATTAATGGCTACCACTTTGACTATTGTTTCCCCTCTCTTCATTTGTTTCTCAGTAGAAATTTATTTGGTTCATCCTAATGGAATTCTCCTTTCACTTTCAATTTTGTCTTCACAAACCTGAAGATGCAGTGGCAGGATTGGGTATCCATACTGAGTGGAAGGCTTGAGCTTGGAATGAACTTGGAAAATGGGGCAGCAAACTGACAGTCAGGCTTAGTCAACCTATTTTCTTGCTACCAAATTACTACATTGGAAAAATTGTGTACTGTTCCACATTACATGAAGGATGTAGTAGCAGTGGAGAAAGTCACAGTCATACAGCAAGGAAACAGATCCCTCGACCCAACTAGTCATGCCAACCAAATTCACATCTAAGCTTTTTGTTACCTGTGCAAAATTATGCAAATAGTGTTTTAATTTTTATTTGTGATGTTTTAGATAAACATTCTAGAAGTTATTATTAGTAAACTAATACAAAAGAAAATTGTTTCAGATTTATTATTATAAGGTATTAAAATGTTGTTGTCAATAATTCATACTGACTGTGATCAATGAATTCATCAACCACATTAAACATCAGATTTGAGGATCAATAAAATAAAATCAAATAGTTGTTTATATTTACTGAATTCATAGTTAAGAAGTCATATGTGTTCTTGACCTTATGGTTGACCTAAAGTTGATGCAAATTAATATTCAAAATTTATCAAGCAGAAAGTCTTTTATTGAAGATTTTATGTATTTATTAAAACACATAAACATCTTTCCATTAGAACAAAAGCTTGAAGATAAAGTGGCCGAAGCAAAGGTGGCGGAGCCAAAGGTAGCCGAGATAAAGGTGGCCGAGACAAAGGTGGCTGAAGCAAAAGTGGCCGAAACAAAAGTGGCAGAAACAAAGGTGGCCGAAACAAAGGTGGCCGAAACAAAGGTGGCTGAAACAAAGGTGGCCATAACAAAGGTGGCCGAAACAAAAGTGGCCGAAACAAAAGTGGCTGAGGCAAAAGTGGCTGATACAAAAATGACCGATTCTAAAGAAGAGCAGAAAGGAAAAGACACTTCAGAGGATGAATCTCTGTTACCTGCTGCTGTATGTTTGGTGACTTTCTTAATCCAATATAGAACTTACACACACTTTGGTGTCTCTTTATCTCTGCTTGTAGCAAACATTGCATCATTTTGTGGACAAATTTAGTACTACTGACAAAGAAGCAATCACATGAGAGATTTAGGAATTAGAAGCAAGCTATTCTGACATGATTCCTATCTTACTTTTCATTGATCCTCAAAGGAAATAACATTGTTTTCCTCCTATCTAAACTGACAATTCCATTGTTCATTGCTGGTTGCCCTCAATAAGGTGATGTTAGGTCACCTTCTGTGGTGAAGTGAGTTATTTAGCCTTAGAAGCCTTTCTTGTCATTCATAGAGCTCTTGACACAACTCAGGTCTCAGTCCACATACCTGCCTTTTCCTTAAGTCTGCTTTGGCTATCAGTAGATTTAAATCAACAATTGACTACATAGTTGTAGCCATTTGCAGAAGAATTCCAAATATACATAACCTTCTGCTGTAGAAGTATTTCCTAGTTTCACTCAAAGGATCTAGGCCTACATTTTTGACTGCAGTTCTTGGTCCTGACTTCCATCCAAAGGAAATATTTTTCTTTGTCTGCCTAATCAGTTTCCTATTGCATCCTGAAAGCTTAGATCGCTGGTGCATTTCCTAAATTCCGCGGAATTAAACCTTGGTTTCTGTAGCCTTTCCTTAATCAATGCAGTATAACTTTCTAGAGTATTTCGCAAAGTAGGAAGGAGAAGCTGAAGCATGATAATTCCAGAAGGTGTGAAGAGGTGGGCTTGAATTTGACATTGGTTCAGTATGAGGTGAATCAAGTGCACAGAAACAATATTCTTCAAACCAATTTAATTGTATAATCAATATGAACTGCAAGTGTTGTCACCCGTATACAGTTTGCGCAAATGTCTTGGGCACATATAGCTAGGATGTTTAAGACCTTTGTCCAGAACTGTATTTGCGAACATGGAGCTGAGAGCAAGTTTGTAAATCTGGCATGAGCAAAGGATGTTAGGAATGGCGAGGGTGGAGGGATGTGGGACAGATGTCAGAGAAGGAGTGTCAGGGGTGGGGGTTGGAGCAGATACAGATACACCAAGCCAAAAGACACCAGGCAAGGTCATTTGATTCCGAACAATTGGTTTATTGATCATTACAGAATGTCTCTCTGGTACTTCCTGGTCCCTCCCCTCTCCCCTTTTTCCCCAACCATGATTCTTCTTTTCCTGTTACTTTCCCACTCTCAAACAACAATAGAGACCCAAATCTGAATAAGGTTTATCTTCATTCACATACGTCATGAAACTTTTTTTTGTGGCAGCAATGCAGTGCAATACATAAAATTACGCCAGTACTGTGTGAAGATTTTAGGTATATATACGTACCTAAGATTTTGCACAGTCCGTATTTTTTGGTGACTGTTGTTCAGCAGTTTGCAATTTCAGGTAGTGAGAAGTAGCAGGCTTAAAAGAACATTCAAATTAACATTTTATGTGTAATGTACTGAGTCTTTGAGTCTTAGTTGTTCATCCATGTTTTATTATCATCTTTAATAGTGAAAAATAGTGCTAATGAGGATATTGGTAACATTTCTTTCTGTAGAGTTTATTTATTAAATGTGTAGGAAGTGTTTACCTTGGTACATCTGAGAAATAAACTGTGAAGCTTCGATAGTGAATTCTGCCATTTTCATTTAAAGTTCCAAAACTGAATAGTGTGTGCCTAACTTCCGTGATTTTCAAAATCTTACCATGATCGTAATTGAGATAGTGCTGTTAAAATTTATAGATGAAGGTTTGATTTTCATTCTTGCTATTTTATTTTTAACAAAAAGAATTATGTCACTGCATACTTGTCATATTACATTGGCAAATTGAGATGCCCTAGACATAATCACCAATACAGTAAGGTGCCAGTTACTATTTTGTTTGTGTTCTTTGTGTTCAAAAGCCATGCAAATATCAGGTTGTTCTAACTAACCTTGGAAGTTGGATTAAACTATTCAAGTTTTCATGATTATCTTAGTTTGAAACTTATCACTTTGTAATAATGCAGAAAACTTTTTTTTGAAAAAAGCAATCCTCAGTAGTTAAAATCATTTTGTTTATTTTGTGCTTGTAGGTGACTGGAGAATCAAAATCAAAAAAAAGGCGAAAAAAGTCAAGAAAAAGGGTATGTTATAATGTTCTGATGTCTAATTTAAATTTTTTGCTCTTACTGAACAATCATAAATTATTGAAACAGTCATTTCCATTTAAAACAGCTTGATTTGATTGAAATGAAAATCATGATAAATGTAGTGAAACAGATCGGTTCCCTGCCCATCAGATTATTGTAGGAATGCAGAGTCATTTCCATTAATGTATAACACTGACATCAACTTTAGTGATGACTTTGGCAAAAGTGCCAAAATACAGTATGAAGGAGTCAGCATAACCACTTTTGAAGAAGATGCATTGATAGAACATAGAATTGTATGACACATTATGGGCCCTTTGACCCACAGTGTTGTGCTGCTCCATATAAACTTATCACAGTGTATTCCAGGAGCATACCACTTTCTGTATATACAAAAAAAAATCTATCTCTGACATCTCTCTCCTAAACTTTCCCCCACTCAGCTTAAACTGATGTCCACTGGTATTGGTTATTGCTGACCTAGAAAAAAGGCTCTGGCTGTTAACTCTATGCTTCTCATAAACTTGTGCACCTCTATCAAGTCGCCTCTCATCCTCCTTAGCTCCAAACAGAAATGCCCTGGCTAACTCAACTTTCCTCATAAGACATTTTCCCTAATCCAACAGCATTCTGGTAAAACTCCTTTACACCATTTCTAAAGCTTACACATTCTTCCTATAAAGAGGTAATCAAAACTGAACACAATACTCAAGAGTTTTATAAAGCTGCAACATTACCTCATGGCTTTTGAACTCAATCTTCTGAATGAAGACCAGCATCCCATAGCCCTTCTTAACTATCCTATTAACTTGTGCAGCAGCTTTGAAGGATCTATGATCTTGGACACCAAGATCCTTCACACTGCTGAGAGAATCCTGCCATTAACCTTTTACACCACATTCAAGTTCTATCTTCCAAATTGTATTTTTTCATACTTTTCCAGGTTGAACAACATCTTGACATTTCTTTTTCCAACTCTACATCCTGTCTATATCCCTTTATAGCCTATGACAGCGTTTCACACTCTGTACAACATCATCAGCCTTTATGTCATCTGCAACCCACCCTTCCACTTCCTCATCCAGGTCATTTATAAAAATCACAAAAGTAGGAGTCCCAGAGAAGATGTCTATGGAGCACCACTAGTCATCAACCTGCAGGCAGAATTCACTCTATCTACTACCACCCTCTGTCTTATGAGAACATGTCAATTCTGAATCCACACAGCCAAGTTTGCATGGATCTGATGCCCCATGACTTTCTAGATGAGACTACCATGGGAAATGTGTCAACTGCCTTAGTAAAACCCATGTAAGCCACATCCACCACTTTACCTTCATCAATGTGCTTTATCATATCCTTGGAAAAAGTCAGTCAGGCTCATGAGGTGCTATCTGTCATTCAAAAAGTCAGGCTGACTATCCCTGTAAAGACCATAAGACATAGGGGCAGGATTAGGCCATTTAGCCCATCGAGTCCACTCTGCCATTCCATCATGGCTGATCCTGGATCCTACTCAACCCCATATACCTGTCTTCTCGCCATATCCTTTGATGTCCTGATCAATCAGGAAGCAATCAACTTCCGCCTTAAATATACGCACAGACTTGGCTCCCACCGCAGTCTGTGGCAGAGCATTCCACAGATTTACTACTCTCTGGCTATATATAAAAAAAACCTTTACCTCTGTTCTAAAGGGTCATCCCTCAATTTCGAGACTGTGCCCTCTAGTTCTTGATACCCCACCATAAGAGACATCTTCTCCACATCCGCCCATAAGACATTTGTCCTTTCAACTTTGGTAAGTTTCAGTGAGAACCCCCAGCATTCTTCTAAGTTCCTGTGAGTACAGTTCCAAAGCTGCCAAACACTCCTCATTTATTAACCCCTTCATTCCTGGAATCATCCTTGTGAACTTCCTCTGGACTCTCCAATGACAACACATCCTTTCTGAGATATGGGGTCCAAAACTGTTGACAATACTCTAAGAAATTGTGAAGAAAAAGCATTTCAGGGTGTATATTGTATGTATTACTCTGACATTAAACTGTACCTTTGAAACCTTTGAAGTGCAGCCTGACTAGTGCCTTATAAAGACTCAGCATCACCTCCTTGCTTTTATAAGTCTATGCTTCTCCAAATGATTGTAAATCCTTTCCTAAGAATCTTCTCCATTAGTTTGCACACCACTGATGTAAGACTCACAAGTTTATAATTCCCAGGATTATTCCTATTAACTTTCTTGAGCAACAGAATGACATTTGCCATCCTCATAGTTATCAATAATCATTGATATGGTTATCTTAGACTCTATTGAAGATTGATATAAACAGTAAGCCAACAGCCAGAATGGGAAAGTAATGCTATTTTATAGTCTTTAGACCTTCACAATCATCCAAGGAGGTCCATGCCTATACACATCATTCGTGTAATAAATGTGTTTAAATGTTTCTCAGTGAAATTTATTCATAGTCAAGATGCCAAATCCTCATGTAGAAACTCAGAATGTTAGATCTTTACTGTGAAATATCCATAAGAATAAATTTGAGGAGTTTGTCATTAACAAAGTAGCCCTTCACCAAAAAAGGAAAATCATCTTGCTTGTTTTGGGCTAATTTGCATCCCAATTTTAAATTTAAAAAAACAAAAAATATTTGTTGATTTAGCTGATCTAATTACAAGAAATAAATCTTGAGATTTTGTGGTAAATTATTGTAATGATGTGTGATTGTTTCATATGCTTTACAGCCAAACACAGAATAAATTGGTTAGTTGATGTACACATTTACCTAAGTGTAACTGATTCACCTTTTTTAAACTTAGCACTAATTTGCAGTTCCAAATTGAGTCAAGTAACTTAATATATTAACTGGTAAAGTAAACATTGTAACCCACCTATTTGCTGATTCCCAGACTTTGTCAATTGTGAACATCAGATGTTAACATTTAATTCTGTTACATTGTCTGGACATTGAATAATTCAAGCTTGTTGTACAGTACCGTTTATCCACAGTACAATATGTGGTGTTCTCTTTAAAAATTTACAATGTCTAAAACTAGACCTTCCAATCCTGAAATCTCAGACTGGTTTAATTAGAGTATCTTTGAGTGCAATGACATACACTTAAAAATCTAGTGTGAAATATGATTCAAAGCTTAGAACCTCCATTAATATTTAAAATAACCTCTTTGCATCAACAATGGTCTATCTATCTAAATTTAAAGTACTGCCATTAAAATATGTGCTGTGTGAATACAGGGTAAAAAGTCAGAAGTTGGTCCCCAGGCATTTCTACAGGATGTTGATGTGCTCCAAGAATTAAAAAGGTAAGACAATTCCATTGTTTCTGAGCGCAAAATGTTTCCGTAAGTTTTTTCACAAGAAGCAAGTAAAGAAATTGTCATAGGTTTCAAATGGAAGATGATGTTTTAAAATATATTGCAAATTTTAGATCTGTACTGTGATAATTCTTATTGTTTTTTTCTGTTTAGATTACTTGCTGCTATTTTGTGGATTCTTTTCGCCTAGAAATTCAATTGCATGCACATTGGTTGAACTGTAGTATAAAATCACCAAGACCACTTGTTTCCATCTCTTTAACCTCTTACATCTCCATTGAGATTCATATCCTGTACTCTGAAATTGCTGCACTGTTCCATGTCTCAGAAAGGATGTGTTGTCATTGGAGAGAGTCCAGAGGAGGTTCACAAGGATGATCCCAGGAATGGAGGGGTTAACATATGAGGAACATTTGGCAGCTTTGGGAAAATGCAGGGTTATCTTATTGAAACCTACCAAATGTTGAAAAGACTTGATGGGTGAATGTGGAGAGGATGTTTCGTGTGGTGGGGTATCCAGAATTAGAGTGCACAGCCTCAGAACTGAGGGGCAGCCTTTTAGAACAGAGGTAAGGAGGAAATTTTTTAGCCAGAGAGTAGTGAATCTATGGAAGGGTCTGCCACAGACTGTGGTGGAAGCCAAGTCCGTGGGTATATTTAAGACAGAAGTTGATCGTTTCTTGATTGGCTTGGGCATCAAAGGATATGACGAGAAGGCAGGTGTATGGGGTTGAGTGGAATCTGGGATCAGCCATGATGGATTGGGAGAGGAGACTCGGTGGGCTGAAAGGTCTAATTCTGCTCCTATGTCTGATGGTCTTATAGTCTAATGATTTCAAATTCCCTATTACTTGTAACAATAGCATCCCCTTTTCTCAATTCCTACAAATTCCTGCATCTGCTCTCAGGATGAGGCTTTTCATTTCAGAACGAAGGAGATGTCCTCCTTCAAAAAAAGCGGCTTCCCTTCCTTCACCATCAACGCTGCCCTCAACCGCATCTCTTCCATTTTGCACACGTCTGGCCTCAACCCATCCTGCTGCCACCCCACTAGGGATAGGGTTCTTCTTGTCCTCACCTATCACCCCACCAGCCTCTGCAACCAGCACATAATTCTCTCTAGCTTCTGCCATCTCCAACAGGATCCCACCACCAAACACATCTTTCCCTCCCCCTCCATTTCTGCTTTCCACAGGGATCGCTCCCTACGCATGACTTCCTTGTCCATTCATTCCTCCCCATTGATCACCCTCAGGCACTTATCTTTGCAAGCGGAACAAGTACTACATCTGCCCCTACACCTCCTCCCTCACTGCCATTCAGGGTCCCAAACAGTCCTTCCAGATGAGGTGACACTTCATCTGTAAGTCCGTTGGGGTCATCTACTGTATCTAGTGCTCCCGGTATGGCCTTTTGTAGATTAGTAAGACCTGACGTAGATTGGAGACTGCTTTCCCAAGCGCCAATGCTCTGTCCATCAGAAAAAGTGGTATCTCCCCGTGGCCACCCATTTTAATTTCACTTCCCATTACCATTCCAACATGTCAATCTATGGCCTCCTCCACTTTCACAATGAGGCCACCCTCCAACCTGATGGCATGAACATCAACTTCTCAAACTTCTGGTAATGCCCCCCCCCCCCCCCCCCGCCCTTCACCATTCCCCATTCCTTTTTCCGTCTCTCACCTTATCTCCTTACCTGCCCATCACCTCCCTCTGGTGCTTCTCCCCATTTTCTTTCTTCCATGGCCTTTTGTCCTCTCTCATCAGATTCCCCTTTCTCCAGCCCTGTATCTCTTTCACCAAACAACTTCTCAGCTCTTTGCTTCACTCCTCTCCCCCTGCCGGTTTCACCCATTGCCTTGTGTTTCTTCCTCCCCTCCCCCTTCCTTCTAGCTCTGACTCCTCATCTTTTTTTTCTCCAGTTCTGGTGAAGGGTCTTGGTCTGAAGCATCGACTGTACTCGTTTCTATAGAGGCTGCTTGGCCTGCTGAGTTCCTCCAGAATTTTGTGTTTGTTGCAAGGACTCCCAAGTCCCTTTGCAGCTCTGAATTTTAAATTTTCTCTCTGTTTAGAAAATTGTCCATGCCTTTATTCTTTCTACCAAAGTGTTTGATGATTCACTTCCCTACACTACGTTCTCTCTGCCACTTCTTTGCTTATTTTCCCAATCTGTCTAAGTTGTCCTACAGATTCCCTGTTTTCTCACCATTACCTGCCCCTCCACCTATCTTTGTATCGTCTGCAGTCATCCAAATTATTGATGTATAATGTGAAAAGAATCAGTCCTAATACTGACCACCACTAGTCACTGGCAGCCAGCTAGAAAAGGCCACCTTTATTTCCACACTTTGCCTCCTGCCAATCAACCAATTTCCTATCCATGCTAATATCTTTACTGTAATGGCATGGGCTTTTATCTTGTTAAGCAGCCTCATGTGTGACACCTTCTGAAAATCCAAGTGAAAACATCCACTGACTCTTCTTTGTATATTCTGCCTGTTATTTCCTCAAAGAATTCCATCAAATTTCTCAGGCAAAATTTCCCCTTTAGGAAACCATGCTGACTCTGGTCTAATTTCTCTTGTGCGTCCAAGTACCCCAAAACCTCATCCTTAATAATGTGTGTCTTTTCAGTCATTGAAGCCAGGCTAACTAGCCCATAATTTCCATTCTTCTGCCTCCTTCCCTTCTTAAAGAGCAGAGGGTGAGTTGCAATTTTCCAGACCTCCCAAACCATTCCAGAATCAGGTGATTCTTGAAAAATCATTACCAGTGCCTGCACAATCTCTTCAGCTACCTCTTTCAGAACCCTGTGATGTAGTCCTTCTGGTCCAGGTGAATTATCTAGCTTCAGACCTTTCAGCTTCCCAAACACCTTCTCCTTAGTAATAGCAACTACACTCACTTCTGCCTTGACACTCTTGTGTTTCTTGCATTCTGCTGGTGTCCTCCACAGTGAAGACTGATGCAGAATACTTATAAATGCCTCCACCATTTCTTTGCCCTCCCAATTCTACCTCTCCCCCGTCATTTTCCAGCAGTCTGATCTCACTCTCGTCCCTCCTTTCCTCCTTATATATCTTCAAAAACCTCTTATATTATTGGATAGCTTACCTTCATATTTCACCTTAACTCTCTTTATGGCTTTTTTTGTTGCCTCCTTTTGGATTTTAAAAGCTTCCCAATTCTCAAACTTCATAATAATTCTTGCTATATTATATGCTGTCTCTTTTGATTTTATGCTGCCTTTGACTTACCTTGTCAGCCTCATCCTCCCTTTAGAATTCTTTGTCATCTTTGGGTTGCATCTATCCTGCACCTTCCAAATCTTCCTCAGAAACACCAGCCGTTGCTGTTCTGCCATCACCCCTGCTAGTGAGACCTTCCAGTCAACTTTAGCCAGCTCCTCTCTCGTGTATCAGTAATTCCCTTTACTCAACTGTAATTCTAATTGCATTCAAATATAACACCTTCAATCCTGTATTCATCACCCTTTTTGATTTTCCCCCATTTTACAATTCAGTTCATCCCACTGACTGCAAGTTTGCCCTATCATCTGCTTGTCTTTCCTCACAGTCTCACTACCCACTGCATCTACTTGTATACCAACTGCCCATCCTCAACCCTATTACTCTGCTTCCCATTCCCTTGCCAAATTAGTTCAGACCTTCCCCAACAGCTCTACCAAACCTGCCCATAAAGATATTTGTTCTTTCGGGTTCAGGTATAACCCGTCCTTTTTGTACAGGACACACCTTCCCCAGAAGAGATCCCAATGATCCAGAGATTTGAAACTCTGCCCTCTGCACGTATTCCTCAGCCACATATTCATCTTGTGGCATAGGCAATAATCCAGAGATTACTACTCTGAAGGTCCTGCTTTTCAGCTTTATACCTAACTCCCTGTATTTGCTCCTCAGGACCTCCTCCCTTTTCCTACCAATGTCATTTATACCAATCACGACTTCTCATTGCTCACACTCCCCCATTAGAATGCTGTGGACACAATCTGAGACAGCTCTGACTTTCACATTTGGGAGGCAAAATACCATCCGGATCTCTCTTTCATGTCCACCGAATCTCATGTCTGCTCCGATAACTGTGGAATCCTCTATTATGACTGTACTCCTCCCCCACTTCCCTTTAGAGCCATTGTGCCAGACTCAGTACAGGTTCAGTTCCTTAACACAGAATCCAAAGAACTGCAGCTCGATGCACTTGGTGCAGGTGTAGTTATCAAGGAGACTAGAGGTCTTCCAGAATTCCCACATCTCACACAAAGAAAGTGCCACTAACTCTGTGCCATTCTCAGCGTACTAATTATGTACTAATATATAAAGAAAGAGATGAAAAACTTACTAGAAACTTACTTTGAACCTCCATCTGTGGTTGCTCAAGACTGTTCTCGCTGAAACTTAAAAACCTCTCATTCTAACACAGGTCCATGCCAACCATGGCACCTCTGCTTATGCTTCCCTTCTTTTTATAGGCTCAAGTAAAAGTCACTCCTGTCCAGACTTGTTCTTTTCAAATGACATCTGCCCTGCAATGATATCCCTCTCACCCTCCCTCTCCCCCTCTAGCCCCCTTCAAATTATGACTTATTCCCAATGAAACTTGTTCTTTTCAAATGTCTCCCACCCTGCAACAATGTCTCTCTCTCTCACTTGCTACTTCAAATTAGGACTCAGTCCCAATGAGATTTGTTCTTTTCAAATGGTTCCTGCCCTGCAAGGATATCTCTCGCTCACAAATTCAAGTTATGACTCGCTCCGAAGACTTGGTCTTTTCAAAATGTGCTCCATGCAGAACACCAAAGGTCAGGATTGAACCTGAGGTCACTGGAACTGTGAGACATTGTGAGTTAGGTCCTAGATGGAACTATATTTGAGACTGCAGCATGGCCATTTGAATAGTATTCCTCTGGCCTATGCGCCTCACCAGGACTTTTGTGACAATAAACGTAAAAAGAACAGCTCTGTCCCATTTCATCTTTGTGCTTTCGTATGAAAGCAGGGTGGTTAAATTATTCTAGCCATCTAAAGAGACGTTTACCTTATTACTTAGCATGAATTTCATCTTATGAATGGAGTAAAAAACTAAGTTAATCAACCACTAAGATTCCCATAACCAAGTCTAGGATTATAAAATAGCTTCAAGATTGCTGTAAGGTCTCAGTATAATACCCAGCCAATCTTCATTAGCCATACCTTTCATTCTATTATTTTATCTGCTGCCACAGTAATTAAATTAACTGTGGTCTGATGCAATGCCTGACACAAACCTAACTTGGAATTTGATGTGCTCAGAACTTGTTTTAGGTGGAGCACAGGTTTAGTATCTTGAACACAAAAGATTCTGCAGATGCTGAAAATCTTGAGCAACACACTCAAATTGCTGAAGGAACTCAGTAAGTCATGAGTCCTGATGAAGGGTCTTTGCTTATTTATTCTCTTCAACCAATGCTGCCTGACTTACTCAGTTCCTCCAGCGTTTTGTGTGTGTTGTTTAGGATCCTAAAATCAATTGCTAAAATGTTGTTAATATTTTGTTAAAGAAAAACAGTGGAATCTGGTTAATTGGTTAATTGGGGCAGCTAGTTATTTGGAGCAACTCTTTAAGAACATAAACTAATCAAGAAAATTGATGGGATTCCCTTCACTTATTTGGGACACTGTGCACTTGTGTGACCATTAGACACTACACCATGCTTAGAGCAAACGATTTTTAAATGAAACAAGTGAAAATCTACAGATGATGGAAATCCAAGCAACACACACACACACAATGCTGGAGGAACTCAGCGGGTCAGGCATTGTCAATGGAAAAGAGTACAGTTGATGTTTAGGGCCGAGACCTGTCATCAGGACTCTTTTCCATAGATGCTGCCTGACCTGCTGAGTTCCTCCAGCATTGTGTGAGTTTTTAAATAACATCAGTTGTATGTGCTTTTGTTGAAAAAGCAGCAATTTTTCTCACTGATAGCTGGCGAGAAATAAACAGACAATTCAGAACTGTTTTGCTCACTGTGGTTTCAAGCATTCAGGCTTGGAGATGTCAGAAACGGGCAGGCTTGAAAATGAAATGATTTCATTATTTCAACAAGATACGAAGAATTTGAAGGTATTGACAATCATCTTGAATGTTACATTGCATATGAAGAATTTGGAGGATTCTGTTTTCAAAACAGTAGCATAACAGTTAGCACAATGTTATTACAGTATTATAACTTCGACAGTATGTTGGGACCAGGTTAGATCCTCAGAGATCTTGACAGCCAGGAATTTGAAGCTGCTCACTCTCTCCATTTCTGATCCCTCTATGAGGGATGTGTTCCTTCATCTTACCCTTCCTGAAGTCCAGAATCAGCTCTTTCATCTTACTGACATTGAGTGCCAGGTTGTTGCTGTGGCACCACTCCACTAGTTGGCATATCTCACTGCTGTACGCCGTCTCATCACCACCTGAGATTCTACCAACAATGGGCGTATTGTCAGCAAATTTATAGATGGTATTTGAGCTAGCCTAGCCACACAGTCATGGGAATATAGAAAGTAGAGCAGTGGGCCAAGCATACACCCCTGAGGTGCAGCAGTGTTGATCATCAGTGAGGAGGAGATGTTATCACCAATCTGCACAGACTGTGGTCTTCCGGTTAGGAAGTTGATGATCCAATTGCAGAGTGAGGTACAGAGGCCCAGGTTCTGCAACTTCTCCAACAGGATTGTGGGAATGATGGTATTAAATACTGAGCTATAGTCGATGAGCAGCATCCTGATATAGGTGTTTGTGTTGTGCAGGTGGTCTAAAGGTGTGTGGAGAGCCATTGAGATTGCGTCTGCCGTTGACCTATTGTGGCGATAGGCAAATTGCAGTGGGTCCAAGTCCTTCCTGAGGCAGGAGTTCAGTTTAGTCATGACCAACCTCATCACCAGCATTTCATCACTGTAGATGTGAGTGCTACCTAGTGATAGTCGTTAAGGCAGCTCACGTTATTCTTCTTAGGCACTGGTATAATCGTTGCCTTTTTGAAGCAAGTGGGAACTTCCGCCCGTAGCAGTGGGAGGTTGAAAATGTCCTTGAATAATAATAGGGTTTCTCAGGGGGTGCTGGGGTGCTGTAGCTTGAAGGGCTGGAAGAACCTACTCCACACTGTATCGCTAAAGAAAATAAAATTGTATGAAAGTACTCCACTATTTCTACTAGGTGTTTAGCTGATTTTGTTAATTTACAGTCAATCAAAAGAACATGGCAGCATAATTCCTCCATTGATAACTGTTAGGAACTAATGCACTGTTTTATAGTACTGTAATAGCACTGATAGTGTTCTAATTTGTCTGTATTTCATTTTAATACATATTTGTTACTCAGTTAAACTGTAGTTTGTCTTTTTTTATACCTTTTTAATTACTTCCATGAAACTTGACTGATTGGGACAGTCATTAAATTGGGCCAAAACGTACTGGTATTGATGTGTCCCAATTAACCAGAATCCACTGTATATATAAAAAAATTAAATACATTGTGCAAAATAGTGTACATGGGTTCATTGTCCATTTACAAATCTGATGGCGCATGGAGAGAAGCTGTTCCTAAAATGCTGAGTATGCGTCTTCACGCTGCTTTACCTCCTCAGTAGCAATGGCATACCTCATCTCCTCAAACTCCAAATGAAATGTAGCTGCTATCATACCTTCTTTGTAACTGCAACAATATGTTAGGCCCAGTTGACACCCAGAAACTTGAAACTGCTCACCCTTTCCACTGTTAATTCCTCGATGAGTTCTGCTGCGTGTTCCTTCGATTTCCCATTCCTGAAGACACAATTAATTACTTCATCTTGCTGATGTTGAGTACAAGATTGTTGTGACACCACTCAACCAGCTGATCTATCGGATTCCTCATCAAGGGGTAAGAAATGGAATGGGTGAGCAATTTTAAGCTCTTGTGCGTCAGCACCTATGAGGATCTATCCTGGACCCAACGTATCGATGCAGTCACGAAAAAGGCATGGCAGTGGCTATATTTCATTAGGAGTGTGAGGAAATTTGGTAAGTCACCAAAGGCACTCGCAAATTTAAACAGATGAACCATGGAGAGCATTTTAACTGGCTGCATCACTGTCTGCTATGGGGGGAGGTACTGCATAGAATCAAAATAAGCTGTAGGAAGTTGTAAACTCAGTCAGCTCCATTGTGCCTCAAAGAGGTGGCATCCATTTTTAAGGACCCTCATCACTCAGGACATGCCCTCTTCTCATTGCTACCATCAGGAAGGAGGCACAGGAACCTGAAGGCACATAATGGTTTAGGGATAGCTTCCTGTTCAGATTTCTGATTGGGCATTGAACCCATGAATACTACCTCTCTACTTCTTTTTCTCTTTTTGTACTACTTATTTAACTTATATATATATATATGTATATTTACTGTAATTTACAGGTTTTTTTTATTATGCATTGGAAAGTACTGCTGCTGCATATGAACAAATTTCTTGACATGTGCAGGTGATATTGAACCTGATTCAGATTCTGTTCCTGTACACCTCCTTGACAGCATTTGAAACTCTGTCGGTAGTTGTGCCATCAGCAAATTTCTAGATGATGTTTGAGTTGTGTCTAATCACACAGTAACCCACACAAAATGCTGGAGGCAGCATCTACGGAAAAGAGTATAGCCAATGTTTTGAGCCGAAATCCTTCAGTTTCCAGAATCTGCAGATTTTCTCTTGTTTGTAGATACACAGTCATGGGTGTAGGGAGAGTAGAGCAGTGGGCTGAGCATCCATCTTTGCGGTGTGCCACTGTTGATTGTTGACAAGGAGGAGATGTTATTTCTGATCCGCATTGACCTTGGTCTCCCAAAGAGGAAGCCAAGGATCCAGTTGCAGAGGGATGAGCAGAGGCCCAGGTTTTGAAGCTTGTTGATTAGTACTGAGGGGATAATGGTGTTGATCACTTTAATCTTCTCCTAAAAGTTGATTTAATAATAAAGTAGTTGCATTGTTATTTAAATTTGTAAGAGAAGTTATGGTTGCTGTTACTGCCTTACTACCTTATTTTACACCCATGGATCGGACTAAATGTGTTCAGTGAAAGAGTGTGAAAGCTGAATCGGCCTAATGTTAAAATGTTGTCAGAAAAGTTACTCTTTATTATTTTAACATAGCTGCAAAAACGCCTGTATCAGTAATTTTTTAAAGCTTATTTAATAATTATATAATCATGTTAGAAGCAATCAAGGCTGTTTGTCATTGGTGATGCTTCCTTTTCTGAGTAATTTATGTTTTTGCAGTGCACCAACTCAAAACACGGAAATTCCTAAGGATCAAACTCAAGAAATCACAGAGAAAACCGAAGCCACAGAAACAGGTAAAATTAAGTTAAGCTCATTTTAATCCATGTAAGTAGGAAAGAAATGAAAGTGTTTGCTATCAGACACTTCCATTTTCAATGTAATGTCCCAAACATGATGGAGCAGCCAGAATTCTGAAGCACTCCAGATTTTCTGCTGTGTATCTTGGACAATTTTGTCATGATGCTCAGGTATCTCCTGTGCCACCAATGGAACCAGCCCACCAAAGATGTCTATTAGAAAGTGTGGTCCTTGAAGTCCTTAGCATGAACACTATACTCCACCATTTATCATCATTACTGTGCAATCTATCATTACTTGGGGGATAACTTGGAAGAAGCACAGACTGTAACTCTTACATTATATTTTTGGCTTAAAGGGTTGAATCCCAAAGTATGTAGCTGGCAGACTGAGTTTCTGCTCCTCTCTTATCATCTAAATCAAAATTTGGAAACTCCCTTGTCTAAGATTTCTTTCATAACAAGGAACAGTTTAAGAAGGTTACTAAATTCTTTTCAAGGGAAATTAGGAATAGACATAAAATGCCTTGCTAGTGATACTCACACTCCATGCATAAATAAAGATAGGTGACTGCAAAATCAGTTACTGCATATATAGTCTAATCACTTTCATTTCTTGCTGATTTCTCATTGTTATAATTTGTCATAGTTAACCTATTTTTATAGTAATGAGTATTTAGGAAGAAAAAATTGAGCCACTTTGATTATCTTTATTTCCATGTGAAGGTTTCATTTAATTCTACAGCAGAGATTTATAATTTTATAACAGAAATAATTATCTTTTTTTGGCAGTGAAGCAAAATATTGCTTTTTCCTTTAACTGTAATCAGCTGTATTTATCATGAATTTTATTCAGATGTCTAATGTAAATGAAACAAATACTGTATAAATAAAGGTAAACTTTCATCTGTTTTAATTATTCAACCTCTCATTGCAGATATCATTGTAATTTGATGTTATCTATTACAACCTGGTCACTTCCATGTAACAGACACATTTAATGTAAACAATACCTCAAAACAATTGTGATCAGGTATATTCTGCTGCTTCATGTCTTCAGAAACCCAGGATTACCCCTGACCTTGGCTGCTGTGTGTGGAGTTTGGCAACCACGAAGGTTTACCTGGTTAGCCTGGTGATCTAGGATGCTACTGTCTGTCCTTAGCTCCTGGTGTATGTGATGAAAGCTGCTGCCTTCCCCATTTATTTGGCTGCATAGTTCTCCACAGCATCATTGCTGCGAGAGAATCAATAAAAAGTGGAGCTTTGCACCAAATTCCCAGCATAGCTATGCTGTGAATAACACACCTCCATGCTAGAATGATCTTTTTAACGCAAATTCCATAACACACTCATTCCTCAAAACATTTCCCAAGTGCTGAGCGATTTGCCAGGATATAGTTGTGTTTTTATATTGCATGTTTGGCAGTTCTGTAATCCACTTTTGTACATGCTAACATGTCGTAACTATTAAGCATGTTGTCACAGGAAGACGAAGTCTGAAACTGCATTATTGAAAATTCTGATGTGAGAACAAGCTTGCTTTAGGAAATACTTGAATGCATTCTTACGTTCTTTACTATCTATTAATTCAACCTGGTGTTTATGTAAACTTTCCATAGAAATGTTGAAAATTGTACTTTCTGAACATTTAAATTTTAGCAACGGAGAGATAAATGCTACATTTACAGTGAACTCTCCATTAAAGAAAAATTGCATTTCAAACAAGGGAATATAAATAATATTTCAAATCAGTAGCTGCAGTATCAATGCTCCATTAGTTAGGGAACTCTTTTGAGATTCCATTTATGTTTAAAAAATTACTTCCAAGAATATGGTTTCTGCCAAAAGAACAAGATACAAATTCGCAATTTTTGTTTCAGTGCAGAGTGTAATTATCTTGGAGATTGTTATTAAATTTAACGGAACTAATGTAATTTCACTGAAGATAGCACCAACTCTTCAATTTTTTACCTCTGAGTGGGAAATGCTAAGTTTTTAATATTCAGTTTCTCAGTCATCATATAAATTACCGTTATATGTTTGTGGAATTTGTTTCCATGTAACACACACAAAATGCTGGATTCTGATGAAGAATTTCAGCCTGAAGTGTCGATTCTCTTTAGATGCTGCCTGACTTGCCTAGTTCCTCTAGACCAGGGGTTCTCAACATGGGGTCCACAGATCCTTAGTTAATGATGGTTGAGGGTCCATGGCATAAATAAGCTTGGAAACCCCTGCTCTAGAATCTGTTACTCTGGATTTCCAGTATCTGCAGAATCTCTTAGGCTTTTTGTTTCCATGTACTTGCCTAGGAGTATATTCCTTCAATGAGGAGAATTAAGCAAGTTATAGAATTGCTATTTCATTATTAGTGTGATTGCATTAAATTACATTAAAATTGACTGTAATTTTTCTTGCATCTTACCAAACTGTATGTAAATTTCTTTTCAATGATCCGGAAAAAGCTAACCACCTGACACCTGAAAACTCATCAGATAGGGATAGCGACAACAAGTTATTTTCTCTGTAATAGTTAAATTTACTGCTTAGATCTCTTTATAGAAAAGATAGCCATGAATGAAGAACTTCAACTACATCTACCTAAAACTGCTTGCAAAATACAATTCATACTTATTAAAAGTTTCTAGTTTGTTGAATGCCTAAGAAATGGCTTTTTAGAGCAGTTTGCCATTGAGCCTACTAGGGGATCAGCTGTACTGGATTGAGTGTTATGTAATGAACTGGAGGCGATTAGGGACCTTAACTTAAAGAGAACCCTTAGGAACCAGTGATCACAATATGATTGCGTTCAACTTGAAATTTGATAGAGAGAAACTAATGTCTGACATAGCAGTATTTCAGT
Organism: Hemitrygon akajei; assembly: GCF_048418815.1. NCBI lineage: Eukaryota > Metazoa > Chordata > Chondrichthyes > Myliobatiformes > Dasyatidae > Hemitrygon > Hemitrygon akajei. Next base: position 38,651,526 of record NC_133128.1, read on the forward strand.
GGAGTAAGGAAAATTACAGTGGTATGAGAGAGGATTTGGCCACAGTAAATTGGAAGGAGCTGCTGGCAGGAAAGACAGCAGAACAGCAATGGTGTGTGTTTCTGGGAAAAATGAGAAGGTGCAGGACATGTGTATTACAAAAGTGAAAAGATACTCAAATGGCAAAATAGTACAACCATGGATGACAAGGGAAGTCAAAGCTAATGTAAAAATAAAAGAGAGGGCACACAACAAAGCAAAAATTAGTGGGAAGATAGAGGATTGGGGAGTTTGTAAAAACCTACAGAGAGCAACTAGAAGAATCATTAGAAGGGAAAAGACGAAATATGAAAGCAAGCTAGCAAATAATATCAAAGTGGACAGCAAAAGCTTTTTCAAGTATAATAAAAGAGAGATGAGCGTGGATATAGGACTGCTAGAAAATGCGGCAGGAGAAATAATGGGGGACATGGAGATGGCAGATGAACTAAATGAGTATTTTGCACCAGTCTTCATTGAGGAAGACACCAGCAGTGTGCCAGATGTAGTGTGTGAAGGAAGAGAAGTGGGTGCAGTTATTATTACAAGAGAGAAGGTACTCAAAAAGCTGAAAGACCTAAATGTACACAAGTCACCCGGACCAGATGAACTGCACCCTAGGGTTCTGAAAGAGGTAGCATTAGAGATTGTGGTGGCATTAGCAATGATCTTTCAAAAATCATTGGACTCTGGCATTGTGCCAGAGGACTGGAAAATTGCAAATGTTACTCCACTCTTTAAGGAAGGAGGAAGGCAGAAGAAAGGAAATTATAGACCAGTTAGCCTGACCTCAGGGTTGGGAAGATGTTAGAGTCAATTGTTAAGTACGAAGTGATGGAGTACTTAGTGACACAGGACAAGATAGGACAAAGTCAGCATGGTTTCCTAATGTAAAAATCCTGCCTGACAAACCTGTTGGAATTATTTGATGGCATTATAAGTAGAATAAAGAAGACGCAGTGGATGTTGTATATTTGAACTTTCAGAAGGCCTTTGACAAGGTGTCACACATAAGGCCAAGTTAAGAGCCTATGGCATTACAAGAAAGTTACTAGCATGGTTAGAGCATTGGCTGATTGGAAGAAGGTAGCGAGTGGGAATAAAAGGATCCTTTTCTGGTTGGCTGCCAATGACTAGTGGTGTTCTGCAGGGGTTGGCATTGGGACCACTTCTTTTTATGCCATGTATAAATAATTTAGATGATGAAATAAATGGCTTTGTTGCCAAGTTTGCAGATGATATGAAGATTGTTGGACGGGCAGGTAGGGTTGAGGAAACAGGTAGGATGCAGAAGGACTTAGATTAGGAGAATGGGGAAGAAAGTGGCAAATGAAATACAGTGTTGGAAAATATATGGTCATGCACTTTGGTAGTAGAAATAAATGTGTGGACTATTTTCTAAACGGGGAGAAAATCCCAAAATCTGAGATGCAAAGGGACTTGGGAGACATTGTGTGGAACACCCTAAAGGTTAATTTGCAGGTTTAGCCAGTGGTGAGGAAGGCAAATGCAATCCTAGCATTCATTTCAAGAGGTCTAGAATACAAGAACAGGGATGTGATGCTGAGGTTTTATAAGGCACTGATGAGGCCTCACCTTGAGTATTGTGTACAGTTTTGGGCTCCTCATCTTAGAAGAGATGTGCTGGCATTGGAGAGGGTCCAGAGGAGGTTCACAAGGATGATTTCAAGAATGAAAGGGTTATCATATGAGGAACATTTGATGGCTCTCGGTTTGTACTTGCTGGAATTTAGAAGGATGAGGGGGGAATCTCATTGAAACTTTTCAAATGTTGAAAGGCCTAGACAAAGTAGATGGAAAGAATGTTTCCTATGGTGGGAGAGTCTAGGACAAGAGGGCACAGCCTCAGGATAGAGTGGTGTCCATTCAAAACAGAGATACAGATTTCTTTTACCAAAGGGTGGTGAATTTGTGGTATTTCTTGCCAGATGCAGCTGTGGAGGCCACGTCGTTGAGTGTATTTAAGACAGAGATCGATAGGTTCTTGATTGGACATGGTATCAAAGGTTACGTGGAGATGCTTGGGAAATGGGGTTGAGAAGGAGAAAAAAAGGATCAACCATGATTCAATGGGCCAAATGTCCTAATTCTGCTCCTATGTCTTGTGGTCTTATGGTCTATGGTCTAAAAGACTACAAATGGGTCTCGAAAGCCTCAGCAGAGGAGAAGATACCACAGTCTTATCCTTTTTTGCCTTTGGACATAGTGATTGGAAATAACTGAAGGATGTAGGAATCTTTTAAATCTTGCATGATGCTTTAGGATGTAACTATTCAATTACTGGAATATAGTATTAGTTTTATAATTTATTTTTTCAATTTATTTTTATTTCATATGTACAGCCCCATTTGCTCAGATAACACACGTGCAAGCCAATCCTAGTGCATGAATTTTAGTTAAAATAGTAAAAGTTTTATTTGCACAAAATTGGTGGGTCCTTTTGAATTTAGAGTGTGTGGGCATACATGTACTACAAATACAAAATTAAGTCTTGTGAGTATATAACAGTTTCAGTTCTTATGACCCATAAACTTCAATGGATTTAGATTAAAAAGTGGGTTAGAAATGGGAAAATGTATGCAGCCTCATTCTTGAATTTAACTTTCAGAAAAAGTATCTGTTCAACCAACTAATCATTGTTAATTGTTAGGAAAAGACAGTAATTTTAAACAAGTAAATTGAATTTTGAAAGTGAAAGTTCCTTGAGGAAAATAGTTGGCTGGGACAAGTCTTATCCTTTTTTGGCCTTTGGACATAGTGATTGGAAATTGCTGAAGGGTGTAGGAATCTTTTAAATCTTGCATGAAGCTTTGGAATGTAACTACTCAATTCCTGGAATATAGTTTTAATATTTTAATTTAATTTTTCAATTTATTTTTCTTTTATTGTTCAGCTTTGAAATCTGAACAGAGCAATGTAGAAACTGTGCCTGATCCTGAGGATAGTCTGAAGATGCCTGCACCTTGTCTTGTTTCTGCTGCTTCTCCAACTGAATCCTGTGACTCTAAGGGTAGGAGTGAAGATGAATCTGAAACGGAGACTATCCAGGAGAAGGTAAATAGTATATAAATGTTATCTACTATCAACATAACCTGCATTCTCATTTTAAAACAACTATAGTTGAAAGTAGGTGAGTGGCTTGTTTTTCACCAAAGCTTGCCACTTCCAATATATTTGCAGTTAACTGATCAGCTGAAGAGTTGGGAAACGTAATGGCAAATTGAATTTAATCCAGTTAATTGCTAAATAATGCACTTTGGGAAGTCATGTAAGGGTAGGGTATACACAGTAAATAGAAAAGTCTAGGAACAGTGATGAACAAAAGGTTCATAGGGTAAAACTCCATTGATTACTTAAGTGGCTGCACAAGCAGATAGAGTAGTGAAGAAGATTATATGACTACTTGCATTTATGAGCCATGAGGTAAAATATAAAAGTAGGGTCATCTGATTATAACTTTTAAACATTGGTTTGGTTACATCTGGAGTATTATGTTTAGTCGCCAGAGTATAGGAAGGGTAAGATGTATTGGGGAGGGTTCAGAGGAAATTCAGCTCTGAATTTCAGAATTACCAGAATTGAAGCAATTCATTCATAAAGGGAAATTATAAGGGGCAATATAAAATTATTAGGAGGATAGATAAAGTAGGTCAGAACAATCTTTTTCCATCGGTTGGGTTATCTAACATTAGAGGGCATAGATGTAAGTTGAAAGGTAGGAAGTTCAGATGAATCTGAGACAGAACGTTTTGATGTAGGGTGGTTGGACCTGAAATTAACTGCCTGAGGGGATGGAGGCAAGCATTCTTACCACATTTAAGAAGTACTTGTATCACTAAGGCATAGAAGGCTAAGGACTAAATGTGAGTAAATGAGATCAGTATAGATATGCACAATGATGGGAGTGGATATGGTGGGCCAAGGAGCAATTCCTCATCTGTTCGACTATGATTAAATGTGGTAAAGTCAATGTGGCTGACACATTATGATGTATAAGATATTTTAATTATGATATACAAGACACTTTAATTTTGGTGAGAGAAATTATTATACGTTTTTAGTTTGTTCTAGTGTTGAAGGTTGTATATGGCTGTATAATTGTATATGGTTTCAGGTAGTACATGAAAATATCAAGCATTTTTTAATGTGTTGAACTGACTTGCTGAAGAGGTGTTATTATGAAATCAATGTTGTTGCAAAGGTGTAGCAGCCCTTCAGCTTCAACTACAATACTTCATTATTTTAGTAGTGATAATTATCCCATGGTAAAATATCTCCAAGTTAGCATGTTTTGTGACTTGAAGAGAAATTGTATAGGCTGCTGTTCCCTTCACATTTATACTCTTGGCTTTCTTTGTAGTAGATGTCACCAGACTGGAGAATGCAGTGGAAGTAAGGTTCCACTGTTATGTCCTGTTGCTAATCCCAATGAGCCACCATGCTTATGGTTGCATTGAAGGAAATAGAATATCTGTATTAGGAGTTTCAGCCAAGCAGACTGCCTTTTGTTCTGAAGGTGTTGAGCTTTTAAATTCTGTTCAATTAGCTGAATGAATATTGTTGGATTTGTTATTTGATTATTGTCTTCAAAAATGTTGTCTCCTAAACATCAAATAGCTGATAAATCTTTTCCTATCCATGGTGGTGATATACAACTGGTGGTATGCTTTAATGCATTAAGCTTACTCATTGTATTTTTCTCCATTGCCATTGAAGCCCAATGCTATTAGATATAGTCAAATAATTCTCTTGCTGCTCTTAGCTAACCTAACTCAACTTAATGATTGATGTTAACCACGTCTGATGGACAGTCCGCATCAGGCAATCTAAAATAAAAAGAAGGAAGCTTTTAGTTGTTACACTGTTGCATTCTACAGCTTTGATAGTGTAAGTGGGTTACTGTGGCACAGGAGACCCTCAGACCAATATGCTTGGCACTGAGGTGCTAATTATACTTAGCCTGCTTTGTTGGGGAGACTATATTAGTTATCAGCCTGACACCAGACCTCTGAAACAGATATTTTATTTCAAGTTCTGTAACAGGAGGAGTTTATCAGTTGGCTGGAGGAAAGATTCAATAAAGCCTTTTTGAAAAATTAATATCCCCACAGATTGTTGGGAATGTCTAGTCTATGACCATCAAAAGTAACAGGCAGGATAACACTGAAAACCTGATTCAAAGCACATTTATTATCAAAGAATTATACACCTTGAAATGAACTTAGTCCGTTCATTGAGAGATGGTGAAAGGGTTGTACCATATCACAAAATACGTACTCACACAACCCGTCAAGCACCTTGTGCCTCCTTATAACATATTCAGCAGCTTTCCATGTTGAATTTGAGGGGAAGCAAGTCATCCTCAATCTCAAGAGGGCTGCAAAAGAAAAGCAAGTGCCTGCCTCTTAGTAGGTTGACAAGTTGCTATTTAAATTCAACTTGATGAATAATTTTAGAATAAGAAAGTTACTGTTTGTGACCAAGTGTCAATGAAAACTGATTGTTATTGAAGGCAATTTTTTAGTTTACTGATAGATTTCATGAAAAATAATCTGAGAGACTTATCCAGTAGGATCCACGTGTGGCCTCAAACACTTCAATGTAGTTGATTCTTAAATGGCTTCTGAAATGGCTTAGTACCGTAGATTCCGGACTACAGAGCGCACCTGATTAAAAGCCGCAGGCTCTAATTTTAGAAATAAAATCAATTTTTTAATTGTAAAGGCCGCACCGGATTTTAGGCCGCACCGCTACTTTTAAATATACATACGTATCGGTAACACAAATTACGTTGCATATACTTTTTTACTGAACAGCACGAACAACATTCCAATATCTCCTAGCGACTGGTAAAAATATATATACTGCAGCCTACCAGGAAAAGTTATTGATCGACTTTAACTTAAAAGCAGCGTTTTCGCTCGGGTCTGACGCGCTTGCGTAACGCGATCGGGTCTAATCGGGTCTGACGCGCTTGCGTAACGCGATCGGGTCTAATCGGGTCTGATGCGCTCGGGTCTGACGCGCTTGCGTAACGCGATCGGGTCTAATCGGGTCTGACGCGCTTGCGTAACGCGATCGGGTCTAATCGGGTCTGACGCGCTCGGGTCTTGCTTTTCTTCGAGTATTTTCCATGTTGATGAGGGTGAGTACAAATGACTGATTTACAATAATTTAATTGTGAAAGTGCGCTTGATTTATCGTACAATTTCATTGGACCTCTGTGAACTACTCATCAATTTTATTGGTCTACTGTTACGAGGCAAAATGTTTACGAGGCGGCATGAAAAAAAACCATGTATTAGCCGCTCTGGATTATAGGCCGCAGAGTTCAAAGCTGTTCAAAATGTGGGAAAAAAGTAGCGGCTTATAATCCGGAATCTACGGTAAGTCATTCAGTTCAGGGGAAATTTGACATGACAATAAATGCTGAAGATTCAGTGGCATGCACATCCTGAAAATCAATAAAAATAGGCACTTGTATCACCATTTCTCTAAAAGACCATGAAATGCAGTTTCCCAATTTTTCTATCATCATTGCTATTCCTTTTTGAACCAGGAAAATATATAAAATGTATTTACTGGAATTGAATATTTACACAAATTAATTTGGAATCTAAACAATGCTCAAATTATATTGGTAATTAGCAGTTGTCTTGACACTTGCTTTTGAAATGCAGGATTCTGAACACATGTTTTGTATAAGGACTTCAGCACACCTCTGACTGGACCTCGATTTCTTGCTGTCATGTTAATTGAGTAAAGTTAAACTGATCTGAAATTTTTCTTTTTGAATTTTCATGTGGATTATATTGAAAACATGACACTGTTCTTAGATTAGGCAATTCCATAATATTGTTGTAATTAAAGTACCTGTACAATATAAATAATTTATACAAGTGTTGTGACTTTTCTAAAGTATGATTAGTTACTATTAAGTTAAGTTTTGGCCCACTGTTCTTATTAAGTTATTAGTTAAATGAACTACTAAGTGGGAATTAGTAAGCTATTAAATACTAAGTAAATTGTGTCTTTTGGGTTTAGTGACATAAATCTCTACTGCTGTCACATGTTTCTTCATTTTGTTTGCAGATTTCGAATGGAATGGTTAATGTTTATGTCAATACTGATGATGTGGATTTCAAGGTATCCTAATTATTTATTATAATCACTTCATTGAATTCTTAACTTTTTTTATCTTCTCTCCATAATAATAAACTTCCTAGTTATCATGCATGTCCTTCAACTCTATGATATAGGTTTTAGTTTCATTGTAGATTGATATGATAAAATTTGTTCACTGTGGACCCTTCGTGAAATTAGTAAAGTGATTTCAACTTGATGCAACTGGAATGAGTGCACCATCAAAGTGCCCATATTTTGTTACCCGTGGTCAGAGAGCTTGGTGATGTGAGGAGCAGTCATGCCACCAGTACGCAGTTTTCCATTTATTTTGAAGGTGGACTTATTTTACCATATAAAGTGCTGTGTAATCAAAAATAGATACTTAAGGTCAATCTCTTGATATGTGATGCAGAATATTAGCTATCAGTTTTATGTACTTAAAATTTCAAGAATGCTGAAGTCTGAGACATATTTCTGTTAAAGTTCTATTTTCCTTTCTGTAGGAGACTTTCAAAAGAATAGAAGCGGAGAGGACTGAATTGACTCGTTATATTGAAGATCTGCGTGACAGCTGCAAGCAGATAGAAAATGAAAGCTATCTTGAAATCAAAGGATGGAAACAAAGAATTCAAGAGCAAGAGAAAGAAAATGCAGTATGTCCCTAACACCCACCATTAATACAGAAATTATGATGAAAATACAATGGGTCTGACCACTGCCTTTGCTTTAACAGGGAAAACTAAGGGATACTTGTGCAGTCTTTCAATTTTTGATATCATTATAGATATTTTAATCCAGATTACATTGGGTACAACTTTGCTAAATAGTATTTCTGAAATAAAAGAGGGATAAAAAAAATCCTGCCTTAACAGGTACTGTAGTTGTCATCAGTAAAATAGTTCCAAATTAGGAAATATTTTTTGAGTAAATATGCAATATTGACCACACTTAATGGTTTAATTCTTTAGAATGAGATTCTTAATATCTTTAATATTAAAACACAGCAGTAGTTCAATAGTTCCATTTAATATCAGAGAATGTGTACAATATACAACCTGAAATTTTTGTTCTACACAGACATCCATGAAAATAGAAAAGTGCCCCAAAGAGTGACAGTAAAAACATTACAACCCCAAAAACCCCTCCCACGCACAAACAGCAGCGCAGCAACTCTCCTCCCAGTTATTTCAGCAAAAAAGCATCAGCGTCCTCACCCACCAAGCAAACAATAACAAAGTCCCAAGAAAAACCATGATCTGCAGTACAACAAAAAGTAATAATTCACAGGATAATTTGACATACCGCTCTGTGTGTGTGTGTGTGTGTGTGTGTCTCTCTCTCTCTCTCTCTCTCCCCCTCTCCCTCCTTCCCCCCTCTCTCTCTCCCCCCTTCACCCCCTCCCTCTCTCTCCCTCTCCATCTCCCTCACCCCCTCCCCCAAGGCAATGCTAAGATTTTGTGTCCTAATTCACCTAGGAGATACATTTCCTCAGTGAGTATAGAAATATCCTCTGTGAAATGTTCCAGCTTCAAAGTATGCATACAGAGAAGGGATATGATATTGAAACTGAAACTCTTGCCAAGCTTTAATCCATGGTACTTCCTGGGCTCTGAGCCCGTTGGTAAATGCCAGCATTTCTGAATGTAGTGATCATCAAATGCAGAAATTTCAAATATACGGATATACTCACAGTGCCTAATCTCTGTTTCCTCCATGGCTAAACGCACTGTGCAATTCACTAACATATATACTAGGAAATTGTCACTAAGATCATCAGCCCAATTGATCTTAATTGACGCTGTAGGGCTGTGATTTAGGAAGCAAAAGGAGGGTAATTTCTTTTATGAATCATTTCAATGCAGTTAGTTTATTTTTAATTATTCATAAGTGTTTTTAGATGTTTTAACTAGTTTTATGTGTTACTAAAAATGCAAAACAGAATTTTAAATGCTTTAATTAAACAGCTCAATTTTTATGCTTTTCATATCAAACAGATTTAACAATTAAATGATCTTCACTTTAATTACTGGCAAATCTTGAGGAATAACTTTATGTTCAAAGCTGAAATCAACACATTTTTGGATGTTGAAAGAATAAGCCAGTCTGAAGTCAGAACAGAAAATGGACAAGGCACAGGTCAATCATGATCTTACAGAATGGAAAAGCAGACTCAAGACATTATAGTCTAATTTATTTCTTTGTGTTTATTTGGCCTAATGATTTTTCAAAGCACAGCACTGTTAATTATTTTTGTAGTGCAGTTCATTTGTAATGCAATAGCAAATGTGTACATAAGCCCAGCAAATAGCTGTGAGAGAAATGACAGAGATGACATGGTTTGTTACTACTAGTTGAAGGGGTAATTTGGCCAGGATACCAAATTACCTTGGCTTTTCTCATAGAAGATAGACAGGACACCAATTTAGTGAGCTGGTATTCATTTACAGTTAGCTAGCAAGTTTGTGTGAAACCACCAGATGGAGTAGACATGTTAGTCTGTTCAAGTCTAACATGTCTACTCAGGCATACAACAAAGCAAAAATTAGTGGGAAGATAGAGGATTGGGAAATTTTTAAAAACCTACAGAAAGCAACTAAAAAAAATCAGAAGGGAAAAGAAATATGAAAGCAAGCTAGTAAATAATATTGAAGTGGATAGTAAAAGTTTTTTCAATATGCTAAAAATAAAAGAGAAATGAGAGTGGATGTAGGACTGCTAGAAAATGAGGCAGGAGAAATAATAACGGGAACAGGGAGATGGCTGATGAACTAAATGAGTACTTTGCGTCAATCTTCACTGTGGAAGACACTAGCAGTCTGCCTGATGATGTAGTGTGTGAAGGAAGAGAAGTGGGTGCAGTTACTGTTGTAAGAAAGAAGGTGCTGAAAAAGCTGAAGGACCTAAAGGTACATAAGTCACCCGGACTAGAGGAACTGCACCCTAGGGTTCTGAAAGAGGTAGCATTAGAGATTGTGGTGGCATTAGAAATGATCTTGCAAAAATCATTGGACTCTGACATGGTGCTGGACAACTGGAAAATTGCAAATGTCATTCCACTCTTTAAGAAAGGAGGAAGGCAACAGAAAGGAAATTATAGACCAGTTAGCCTGACCTCAGTGGATGGGAAGATGTTAGAGTCATTTGTTAAGGACGAGGTGATGGTGTATTTGGTGACACAGTACAAGATAGAACAAGGTCAGCATGATTTCCTTAAGGGAAAATCCTGCCTGACGAACTTGTTGGAATTCTTTGAGGACATTACAAGTAGGATAGATAAAGAGGACGCAGTGGATGTTGTATATTTGGACTTTCAGAAGGCCTTTGACAAGGTGCCACACATGAGGCTGCTTACCAAGCTAAGAGCCCATGATATTACAGGAAAGTTATTAACATGGTTAGAGCATTGACTGATTGGTAGGAGACAGTGAATGGGAATAACAGGATCCTTTTCTGGTTGGCTGCCAGTCCGTAGGGGTTGTTGTTGGGACCACTTCTTTTTATGCTGTATAAAATGATTTGGATGATGGAATGGATGACTTTGTTGCCAAGTTTGCAAATGATATAAAGATTGGTGGAGTGGCAGGTAGTGTTGAGGAAACAGGTAGGATACAGAAGAACTTAGACAGATTAGGAGAATGGTGAAGAAAGTGGCAAATGAAATACAATGTTGGAAAATGCGTGGTCATACACTTTGGTCGTAGAAATAAATGCACGGACTATTTTCTAAACGGAGAAAATACATGAATCTGAGATGCAAAGGGACTTGGGAGTCCTTGTGCAGAACTCCCTGAAGGTTAACTTGCAGGTTAAGTTGCTGGTCAGGAAGGTAAATGCCATGTTAGCACTCATTTCAAGAGGTCTAGAATACAAGAGCAAGGATGTGATGCTGAAGGCTTTATAAAGCACTGGTGAGGTCTCACCTTGAGTATTGTGAACAGTTGTGGGCCCCTCATCTTAGAAAAGATGTGCTGGCATTGGAGAGGGTCCAGAGGAGGCTCACAAGGATGATTCCAGGAATGAAAGGGTTATCCTACGAGGAACGTTTGATGGGTCTGTACTCGCTGGAATCCAGAAGGATGGCGGGGGGGGGATCTCATTGAAACCTTTTGAATGTTGAAAAGCCTAGACAGAGTAGATGTGGAAAGGATGTTTCCCAAGGTGGGAGAGTCTAGGACAAGAGCCTCAGGATAGAGGGGTGCTCTTTCAAAACAGAGATGCAGAGAAATTTCTTTAGCCAAAGGTGGTGAACTTGTGGAATTTGTTGCCACATGGAGCTGTGGAGGCCAAGTCGCTGGATGTATTTAAAGCAGGGTTCTTAATTGCACATGGCATCGACGGTTACAGGGAGAAGGCCAGGGACTGGAGTTGAGGAGGAGATTTAAAAAAAAATGATCAGCCATGATTGAATGGCGGAGCACACTCAATGGGCTAGATGGCCTCATTCTGCTGCTATGTCTTATGGTCTTAAGTCTTAGTACGTAACTAGGTGTGGGTGCATCTGACCTCTCTCACAATCATAAATGGACTTTCATCCTTTGATAGAAAGACTGTGTCCACAACCTGCACCTCTGTTGAAGCTGAGCTTCATTTTACAATTCAGAAGCATAACTAATCTATTAGTACTATATATATTTTTTTTAAATCATTTAAATTATAGGACTAAACACATTATCTTAAAATATAAAAACAATTTATCTATGAATTCTTGATCTACAAGTCCGGCATCCTTTCATATGAATGGGCATTTGGAAACTACACAAGATCTGGCTGGCATTGGATCATGGGTTCAGAACATAACCAGGTCTTACCTGATATGATAGGAATTTGGGTGCAGCCTGCGTGGTTTGGCCCACTGAGTAACTTAAGGTTGAATATTTTGCTTCTCCCCCTCCATGTGTGGGAAGCAAGCCTGCTGTGTTGTTGGGTCATCTTGGGACCCTACAGCTCCTTGTGTTGCTTGTTGGTAGTTTAGTTAATTTTTTTCTCCTCCATTTGATATTACTGTTAATGTAAATAACTTGCTCATTGTTACTGCAGCCCTACATGTATTTATTTAAGAGATAAATGGATTTTCTTTTCTCCATGTGCAGGGCATCCAGCAAGAAATTAATATTGTCCACCATCAATTCCAGGAAGAATCTAACAGGATGGATCAGGAACAAATAAATCATCAAACACAATTACAGAAAGTCATGGAATTAATTAGAGTTAAAAAAGCTCAATGTGAAAGGTACCATAATTGTTTATATCCAGAATAGCCATGCATGCATTATGAGTGTTCTTCTAACTTTGACTCCCTCTTTCCCTCCCTGTCTCTGCACCCTCTGCTACCCCTAACACGCCCAATTTATACTGGGTTATGGATTCATTTGTAGGCCTGCAGCAGAAGCCCATACTTTTCTAAAGTAGAAAATATGCTGTCAGATCACATGGTTTGAGCTACATTTATTTGAAATTCATAATTACACAGGAGCAGAAAGACTGCAGCTGTGACTTGATAAAAGATAATGGAAAAATCTCACTTCCAAAACACAGAAGTTCCCACAACTGAAAGGGTAGAATAGAGAAAACAAATAGCAATTATACTCTTTTCAAGAATTTCATTGAAACACTGAATCAAAGAAGTTGTGTTTTATTAATCAGCACTTCACAGACCAACATTGGATTAGTTATGACTGCTTTTTAATCGATGCTTTACACATCAAATAGTTTTATACAGATGTATTATATGTGAATTGAGATTTGTTTTGCTGTGGATAGTCCTCATGTGCCTTTTTACCTCTCCTGGAATTATACAATGACTGTGTTTGAAGCTAAATTGCATCTTTGCTTGATTTTGTTCAAAGTTCCAGAAAATAGGAGAAACCGGTATCATTTCTGGGGTTTTTTCTTGCCTATTTTAAATCATTCACAGTAGACTAAACAGAACTTTTTTTGTTACATTAGTTAAACATTAATCTAAGCAGATTGCTAGTCTATCTGTATTCTTTATCTTGGTAATTAATTAAAAGTTTTATATCCTCCTTTATGCACCACACATATTGCATATCCCAACTATTTCAGCACACAAGGTTTCCTGAGAAAACTAACTATAAGCACAGTATGGACAAATCAGTTTGAGAAGCCATTGATGAGCAGGATAGATTCCAAATGGAAGGTCTCAATTAAAATTATTGGTCCAAATTTTGTAGCAGGTGATAAAGAGCTAGTTCTTTCCAACAACCTCCAAAGAAATATTATACTTAACTCACACAAGTAACACAGTGGGAATTTGTGGAGAGAAGGTAACTCCAGACCTTATGGCAAGATTGCATGTGTTTGCAAGCATTCTATCTTACAAATGATTTTAAATATGAGGGTGGTGTAAAGCTGGCTGAGATAGAACAGGGTCAAGCCATAACTCCTTAGTTAGCTGCAAAAGCTTACAAAAACTATAAATGAATGCCTCTCATGTTCCAAAGCATTCAGAAGGTACTTCAAGTCTGTTTGAAACAGTTTTCAAAACCTTTTGAAAGAGCAGGGCATTTCAGCTCAACACTTCCATGCTTTCACATGTTGCTGTATAATTTCCACAGAAATTACAGTGATCTTTCTTAGTTTCACTCAAATGTTTTTAACATCAGGTTATCCATTATTTTGTTTAAATTATATAAACTGTTTCTGATTTGAAAGTTGACATATAAATTGATGATGAAGATATAGATATCTAAAGTGTACAATTATTCAAGCTATTAATACCAGAAAAAGTATATCACCAATTATTTTTCAAAAGAAAAAATATATCACAAATAATTATTCTCAAGAGTTGATACTTGCCACTAATACAATTATGAATCCTCAAGGAATGTGACTTCAAAAGAAGACCAACTTTTAACATTTTTGTTCATTCACTCATGGAATAAATGTCTTACTGGCAAAACCACCATTTATTGACACCTCCAAAATCAATTTCTTGATACGTTAGAGAGCAGCTAAGAGTTATTAATGGTCATACCGGGTAAAGATAGCTCATTTTATTCACTACAAGTTAATAATGAATCACATGGGTTTAATATATTTCATTCTAACATTGTAATTTCATGCTGATTGAACTTTTTTCCAGTAACTAGAGGCAAAAATGTTACAAAGTTTTCCAAAATTTCTGAGAGAGTTGTCTATTTGCTGTCCTGCTCCAGAAATGGAGAAGGTTGAATGTTCAAAGATGCTCCTCAGAAAGCATTGGACATGTTATTGAAACTTTGTCACAAACTTTGTCAAATGGATTTTCTGTCACGAACTTTGTCAAATGGATTTCTGTCCATTTGGTATCCTAGATACAAATGTTCAATATTTCACTTTTGTTCAGATATTTCAGAATTCCCATGTTGTTTTCTTTGGGACTTCTTATATGATTTCTTTTTTGTCAAGGTATGTAAAATCATTGAATGACAAGAATGAGGAACTGCTGAAACTAAAAAAAGAACTGGAAAATGAACAGTAAGTATTCTATAAAGCATTTTAGTTTTGAATATTTGACTACATTGAATTTAAAGGGGCAGGAATGAAAGTTTAGGCTCAGTCACGAACACAATCTATTTCCACCCCCACCCCCACATACACAAACTATAAATAATAAAAAGACTGACAGCTTCATTTCTCAGAAGTGGAATCAAATGTAAAATAAGAACTTTGAACATTTTGCATTAAGAGCTGAGAAAGGGCAAAAGATCTTGTTGCACTTAAGATAATAAGTTTCTTGAAACAGAGGGTCCCTTCTTATACTTCATATTTTGGTGAGGACTGGAGGGAGAAAAGTTACAACATGACTGGTGAGAAGCATGTCACTTTAAAAGTGCAATTATCCATGCCTAATAATAATTGTTGCTATAATTATAATTTTGTTTACACTTTCAGAGGAATATTTTAAACAAGAAAATAACTCTCTGTTGGAATAGCATTTCTTTTAAAATAGTGGATCAGAATTTCTTATTTTGGTAGTCATTTCTGTATTCAGAGTTGTTTCCCACCAGTGTCTCAGTTCAGAGTTTTGCTTTCAGATGCACAAAATACAATGCCAGATGAGCTGGCAATTGTGCTGTCAATTCCCGTGATTTCTGTTGAATTTACTCTTGTATTTCTGACCAGTGACAGATTATGATGGTCTGAAATTAATCAATTTTAATGTCTATCAGAAGGTCTAAACTTCTGACACCTAATGTCATACAGATGTTAGTGGATAAATGTGGTAGCGTGTGTTGATATAAATTAAGAAATAGCATAGGAAAAAGAATCAACATGTATCTAAAACACGTCATTGTCTTGTCTAATACCTCCTAGTAGGGTGGATGCAGCTTCATATTTGTTTAATAATACATGTGTTAGGTTACAATTATAGTTGAATCTTCATTTTGACTTCATACTAGACTGATCTTTGAACTGTACAAAGAGCTTTTAAATAACAAGACCGGGAACCTTTTACACTGCAGTCCAGCAGATCTATTTAATCTGTCATGTCCCTTGTGGCATTCACTTTCCATGAGTAATATTTGAGTTACCTACTTTTTATTTTGCAACAATCCACTTGCAGATTTGTCAAGCAATGTCTTAAGTGCATTTGACATTTTCACAGGGAAAAATGGTGCTATGAACAGCGAAAGCTGGATGTAGAGATTTCAAATGCACAACAGACTGAAACAGAGAATATTAAAAAAGCAATCAGTCAAGAGGTAAGATGTCTCTGGATAGGTTTCCACAGATTTATTGATGACTACTTATTGATAGTTAATATTTAATATTAATATTATTCTTTGGTTTAAACCAATATGTCTGCAGAGAATTAGATGCATATTTTGACTTGTATTGCAACTTTTGTTTTTGTTTCTTGAAATTTAATTTAATTTTATAATTATGTGATTTTTGACTCGTTAATGACCATTTGTTTCAAATTTGTTGAGCATAATGAAACAAATCATTTGCTTCATGAATAAATGTTTTTGCAACACTTCTCTTTTAAGTGTATTGCATGTAACAAATTGTAACTGTTACTTTGCAAAAAAAGAAAGTGTCAAGATTTTTTGTAGAAATGCTGCTTTATATGTGGAAGTGCAGCCAGAGAGTTATTGGCTGTTGCGCTCTCATCAATCAAGTAGCTGAAACTTAGCAATTATTTTATTGTGTGAGATAACACCATCTGCTTTTAAAATGAAATTATCTTCATCTTGTATATATACTGCATTTGGGTAGGAATCCATGATTGGCATTATGTCTTAAAATGCCGCAAAACAGAATGTCAGTTAACAAGACCTAAATCATTTGTTCTGAGAAGGTGCCATATGCTAAAACCATTTTTAGTAGTTGAACAGCTTTCCATGATTAATCAAGCCAAAGTAAGGATTCCCTTGTTGTATTCTCCACAGCAATTTGATATTCTTCACATACATGAGCATTTGGATTATAATTTATAATGTGTGGTATCTGTTTATGTGTGGGCAGGTTGTTGGAGAAAATACCGAGAGGCAGGATTTATGACCATTTGGAGAGACATAACCTGATTAGGGATAGTCAGCATGGCTTTGTCAAGGGGAGGTCGCACCCTATGAGCCTGATTGAATTCTTTGAGGATGTAACAAAACACATTGATGAAGTTAGAGCAGTGGATGTAGTGTATGTGGATTTCAATAAGGTGTTTGATAAGGTTTCCTCTGCAAGGCTCATTCAGAAAGTAAGGAGGCACAGGACGCGAGAAGACCTTGCTTTGTGGATCCAGAATTGGCTTGCCCACAGAAGGCAAAGGGTGGTTGTAGATGGTTCGTATTCTACATGGAGGACGGTGACCAGTGGTGTTCCGCAGGATACTGTTCTGGGGCACCTCCTCTTTGTGATGAGGAAGTAGAAGGCCATGCTAGTAAGTTTGCTGATGACACAAAAGTTAGGGGTTTTGTGGATAGTCTGGAGGGTTGTCAGAGGTTACAGTGAGACATCGATAAGATGCAGAATTGTGCTGAGAAGTGGCAGATGGAGTTCAAAACAGGTATGTGTGAAGTGGTTCATTTGGTAGGTCAAATTTAAAGACAGAATGTAATATTAATGGTGAGATTCTTGGCAGTGTGGAGGATCAGAGAGATCTTGGGGTCCATATCCATAGGACATTCAAAGCTGCTGCGCAGATTGACAGTGTTGTTAAAAAGGTGTATGGTGTGTTGGCCTTCATCAACCATGGGATTGAGTTCAAGAGTCAAGAGGTAATGTTACAACTACATAAAACCTTAATTAGACCCCTGTTGGAGTACTGTGTTCAGTTCTGGTCACCTCACTACAGAAAGGATGTGGATACTATAGAGAGAGTGCAGAGGAGCTTTACAAGGATGTTACCTGGATTGGGGAGCATGCCGTCTGAGAATAGGTTGAGTGAACTTGGCCTTTTCTCCTTGTAGCGATGGATGATGAGAGGTGACCTGATAGAGCTGTATAAGATGATAAGAGGCATTGATCATGTGGATAGCCAGGTGCTTTTTCTCAGGGTTAAAATGGCTAACACGAGGGCGCATAGTTTTAAGGTGCTTGGAAGTAGGTACAGGGGGGTTAGTGGAGAATGGAATAACAAGAGGGAGACTACCCGGGTGGAATATGAGGTGTTGTTTTCCAATTCTGTTTAGCCTCAACATGGCAACAGAGGAGGCTTTGTGTCAGGCATGTCTGTGGGAATGGGAAGTGAAATTAAAATGGCTGGCCTCTGGAGATCCTGGCTGGCAAGGCAGATGGAGCAAAAGTGTTCGGTGTCTTCAGATTAATAACCATTTGATATGAAGGTCATCAAAACACTAGCCCTGCCTCCCTCCATACATCCACAGCACACGTTCCCTTTCCTGCTCTTTACAATTCAAAATATATCTATTTTCTGTTTTTTTTTCCTAGTTCTGGTGAAAAGTCATCAACATGAAACTTAAATCTGTATTACTTCCTGCAGGTGCCATCTGACAAGCTAAATACGTAGTTACTTATGGTACACTTTGCTGTTGGTACCAGTATTACAAGATTTTACATTCTTAATGTTGATCAACAAAGAGTTCTAAAATTGCAATTACAGTAGACTCTATTTTCATAGAAGTACTTAATAGATTAACCAAGCCATATCCTGCTTATTTGCTGTCTTATTGATTTGTATTTAGATTTTGTGAAAGTTAGATTAATATTAAAGAACTACAGAATTTAAAGATTATTTCTGTGGCAGTGTCTTTTGCTGGAGATGCGCAGAGATTTCTTACTCAGTAACCTGGAGGAAGCTGTGTTGGAGACGGAACATCAGCTCAGCATGCTCATGGATAAGACAAAGGGGTACCTTAGTTTTAATTGCTTCTATTGAAGTTATTTATTACTTTATATAACTGTATGGAAATATACTCTTTGACTTATTAATCCTTTCTTATCAAATTAACAAATGATAGTGTGGCATATAACTCTCCAGTTAATTAGGAATAGCATTTCTGTTCAACCAACACACACAAAGTGCAGGGGGAACTCAGCAGGCCAGGGAGCATCTATCAAAAAGAGTACAGTCGATGTTTCAGGCCGAGACCCTTCAGCAAGACACTTTGTTCCTTTAAAGGCAGTTAGCTAAGCTATAGACAAACCACCTGTTACCAACGTCCAGGTCAGACAAATTTTTCAAAAGGGGCCCACAAACTATTGTTTCAGTTGCACGCCATAAACACCTCTTTCTCAGCCATTCACAGGGAAATCTGCAGATGCTGGAAATTCAAGCAACACACACAAAATGCTGGTGGAACACAGCAGGCCAGGCAGCATCTATAAGGAGAAGCACTGTCGACGTTTCAGGCTGAGACCCTTTGAAGGGTCTCAGCCCGAAACGTTGACAGTGCTTCTCCTTATAGATACTGCTTGGCCTGCTGTATTCCACCAGCATTTTGTGTGTGTTTCTCAGCCTTTGCTTAAATAGTAAAGGGCACATTTGAACACTTAATGTTTGATTAAAGAAGCTTGAAAAATGGTGTGAGGCTATTGAGGTTGTAAGCTGGTCTTGTGTTTTACATAAACATGTCCTTTATTAAATTCCAGGCCAATTGCTGATCCATCACATATTCAAGCTACTGTGAACAAATGGGATGCCACTGCTGCTGATCTCAGAAGCAAGATTGAATATATAAAGGTAAACACAAATTGAAGTTTCTTTTCTTGTTTCTTGGAGTACTATTACTATTTTGTAAATGTAACTGACATAAGGTATTTCAAATCTATTCAATTTGTCTTTCTAAAACTATCAACTTTATATTAATGACTTATCATTTATGTGAGTAATCTTGTTACAATCATTGTTAGAAAAATAAATCCAGGCTACATAAACAGAATCACACTTGCTACTAAATCTTTAACCTATATACATATCTTATCAGGGAGTAATATACCACAGAACCAACAGTTGCACGATATATTTTTGATTTTATTGGCTGTCCTTCACATTTTTCTATTATCCAGAAAAAACATTTTTTTATCTTTAATGTCACGATGTACATTTGTAGTGGAAAAATAAGAGGTAATGGAAAAGCTTGTGGTGCTCTGGAAAAGGAATAAGGAAACAAGATTAATTTGGTTGCATTTCCAAAAAGGCAACAACCATTATTGAATGGATAGTTTCTTCTGTGCACTACTATTTAATGAAAACTGTTGTTGAAGATGTTAGTATTTTCAGGACACCAAAAACCAAATCAGTGTTCATAGAAAAAAGAAATATCAAGCTGTTTCCCAATTCTGACAGACTGAGAGCATCAGCTGTTTTCTTTTTTTTTTACACACCACATCAAATATCTTCTATGTCTAACAGATTTTTTGAAGGATTTATAGTTTTAAAAGAGGACATTCCTGATGCAGTTAATTTGTGAATATACTGTAAGCAATAATATTGACATGGCATGGCAAGGAGTTAGGAGGATAAATTATACATTAACTATCATAGAAAAGGTTTGAAGCCTAATAGGCAAACTGTCAGTTTCATAACAAGAATGTGACTAGGAATTCTTTGTACCAGAGGGCCGCATTCTTGCAGGCTGGTGGTATCTTCAAAGTATCTAAGCCCTTAACAGTTTATTGGAGAATCGGTGGACCAATCGATTCATGATTCATTAGCAGGAGCAAATAAAAGTAAAGCAGGTTCAAGGCAGAGCGGCCATTGTGTGAAGGGACCAGTTTAGGAGTGGGAACTTGAGGTTTTGGCAAGGAGGCACACGTAAGTAGCAAGTAAGACTTTTGTGGTGGTTGAATAATAAGTCACTAAATTACAGCTATTTAAATAAAGGGATGATGCAGGATCAGGTGATGTGCTGTAGCTGCATGATGTGGGAGGTGGTGGACCCCATTGTGGTTCCTGGTGACAACATCTGCAGGAAGTGTTGGCTGCTCGAGGAACTCAGGCTCAAAGCTGTTGACCTGGAATCTGAGCTTCAAACACTGCAGCTCATCAGGGAGGGGGAGAGTTACTAGGATTCTCTGTTTCAGAAGGTAAGCACACCTATTAGATTCGGTCTGTCGGGAATAATAGTGTGTGACTGTGAGTGAGGCAGGTAGTGGGAACCAAGAGACAGTGCTGGAGGAGTAGCTCTTGAGCTTGTCCAACAGGTTTGAGATTTTTGCTCCCTGTGTGGATGACAGTTGGGGCTGTAGGAAGGGTGAGCAACCTAACTGTGGCACCGTAGTTCAGGGGGAAGAAGAGAAATGTAGTGGTAATTGGGGATAGTATAGTCAGGGGAATAGACAGAGTTCTCTGTCGCAAGGATAGAGCGTCCCAAAGGCTGTGTTGCCTGCCTGGTGCCCAGGTTCAGGATATCATATCTGACCTGCAGAAGAGTTTGCATTGGGAGGGGAAAGATCCAGTTGTCGTGGTCCATGTGGTTACCAATGACATGGGTATGTTACGAACCCCGTAACTGGGTGACTTACCAGCAAAGATGGAGACGTCTGTTGAAGTCTGATGATACTATTTTTAACAGTATTTATTAGTAAAAATACACAAAAATAATATCAATGCAGATATACAGATAATATACGTCATCAATACTAACTCTAAAAGTGCGGGTATAATAATAATTAATAAGAAATAAGCTCTATCGTTGTCTAGGGGATAATGTATTGTCCAATGGAAATATAAAGTTCACTGCAGTTCCACAAGCTGCCGTCTTTTGGTTGTCGCTGTGTTGCACTTTGTTGGCGAGAGAGAGAGAGATAGGAATAGAATGGGAACAGTTACCGCTACGGGTTTTTCCAACCTTCCTTTATGATTTCGATCCGTCAGGTGTCTCGTTGTCGTGGCCGTTCAATTGTGACCTCTCCTTTAGCTAAACCGTTCTTCCGTGGTGAGCCCACCACCCCAGGCAAAGGGAGGACGCACACGAGCCCCCACCGGCTTTCGCTATAAAACGCTGTCACGGGATTTCTAGCGTTTCTCCTGGTGCGTCTAAAGGGGTGTTCCCCAGACCCCTCTTTTATCCTTATGGGGTCTCAGATGTCAATCAGGTTGGGATGATGCAATCCCTCAACCAGACCACTCTGGTTGTCCCCTGAGGGGTTTCAATGAATAGTACAGTACTCAATATACAATTCCGTCTCCAAGAGACAATGGCAGTTATCAGTAGTTCCGTTCCGCTGATGTCAGGACACATTCCAAACCTTGTGTATTCTGGGTGTCTCTGTCTTGTTTCCTGGGTCTCAGACCCGAAATAATAGCGATCTTGCGATTCTCAAAAAGGAGGGGGCGACTTTGTACCCTTCAGCCCCTCAGAGTTGCTTCACCTTCGTAACAGGTAAAATGAGGAAGGAGGTTCTGCTGAGGGAATTTGAGCAGCTAAGGACTAAATTAAAAAGCAGAACCAAAAAGGAAGTACTCTCTGGATAACTACCTGAGCCACGTGCAAATTGGCATAGGGTCAAGAAGGTTAGAGTGTTAAATGTGTGGCTTAAGGATTGGTGTGGGAGAAGTGGGTTTGAATTCATGGGAAATTGGCACCAGTATTGGGGAAGGAGGGAGCTGTACCAATGGGACGGCCTCCGCCTGAACCGCGATGGGACCTGGATTCTAGTGAATTGCATAACTAGGGCTGTGGATAGGGCTTTAAACTAAATAGTGGGGCGGTGGGGTTCCAACAGATTGGAGAAGCATGGATAAAGTAAAAAAGAAAAGTGTGGATAAAGAAAAAACCAAAAGATAAAAAAGAGAAAAGTAAGAGTGGAGTGAAAGTAAGTCAAGTGCAAAAGAGTAAAAGATTACAAGATTTTAAAAGCACAATGAGTGTAAGGGCACTTTATTTGAATGCCCATAGTATTTGAAATATGGTCAGTGAACTCATGGCTCAAATCAGGACAAAAAAGTATTATTTAGTGGCCATTAGAGAGACGTGGTTGCAGGGTAAAGAGGATTGGGAATTAAATATCCAAGGATATCAGGTAATAGAGGATAGGCAGGAAGGTAAGGGAAGTGGGGTAGCACTCTTAATTAAAGATGAGATCAGGGCAATAGTGAGAGACAATTTAAGATCTAAGGAACAGAATGTTAAATCCATCTGGGTAGAGTTTAGGAATAGTAAAGAGAAAAAATCATTGGTGGGAGTTGTCTATAGGCCACCAAATAATAATATTACAGTGGCACATGCAATAAACAAAGAAATTTCTGAGGCATGTAAGAATGAAACAGCAGTTATCCTGAGGGACTTTAACTTGCACATAGATTGAGTAAATCAAGTTGGTCAAAGCAGTCTTGAGGTGGACTTCATAGAATACATCCATGTTACAGCATGTTACTGAACCTACAAGGGAATGTGCTATCTTAGATCTGGTCCTGTTGCAATGAGACGGGTAAAATTAGTGATCTTGTAGTTAGGGTTCCTCTTGGAAGGAGTGATCACAGTATGATTGAATTTCTCATACAAATGGAGAGTGCAATAGTTCAATCGAAAACCAGTGTATTATGCCTAAATAATGAAGACTACAATGGAATGTGGGAGGATCTGTTTTGTGTAGACTCGTAGCACAGGCTATATGGTGGGACAGCTGAGGGACAGTGGAAGACTTTCAAAGAGATTTTTCATGGTGCGCAACAAAAGTATATTCCAGTTAAAAGCAATGTCAGTAAGGGTGGGGTGAGCCTGGATAGCAAAGGAAATAAAAGAAGACATCAAACTAACAACTTGTGCATACAAAATCACCCAGAGTAGTGGGAAACTGGAAGATTGGGAAAACTTTAAAAAGCAACAAAGTGCCACTGTGAGCAATAAAGAAAGGGAAGCTAGATTATGAAAATAAACTAGAACAAAATATATAGAAGGATAGTAAAAGTTTTTATAATTATATAAAGTGGAGAAGAGTGGCTAAACTAAATGTAGGTACCTTGGAGGATGAGAAGGGGGAATTGATAATTGCGTAATAAGGAAATGGCTGAGGCTTTGAATTACTATTTTGTGCTGGTCTACATGGTTGGAGACACATCTGACATGCCAAAGAGAAATATTATGGATGCGATGGGAGGTGAGGACCTCAGTACAATAGCTATCACGAAAAAGGTACTTGTGGGCCTGTAAATAGACAAGTCCCCTGTCCTGATGATATCCTGATGAAATGCATCCCAGGGTCCTGAAAGAAACGGCAGAAATTATAGTAGAGGCCTTGGTGATGATATACCAAAATTCTGTTGACGCTGAGCAGGTCCCGGCGGATTGAAAAACAGCGATAGTCACGCCGCTGTTCAAAGAAAGGATGTAGGCAAAAGGCAAGAAACTATAAGCCAGTTAGTTTAATATTTGTAGTTGGGAAAATGCTTGAAGCAATCATTAAAGAAGAAATAGCGAGGCATCTGGAAAGAAATGGATCCATCAAGTAGACACAGCATGGATTCAGCAAAGGCAAGTCCTGTTTGACAATCTTACTGGAGTACTTCGAGTTTCTTGCCCCAAGCTATCAGACTCCTCAATACCCAGAACCTGGACTGACACCTTGCGCTATTTTCCTGTTTATTATTTATTGTAATTCCTGCACTATTTTTGTGCACTTTACGCAGTCCTGTGTAGGTCTGTAGTCTAGTGTAGCTTTCTCTGTGTTGTTTTTTTATGTAGTTCAGTCTAGATTTTGTACTGTGTCATGTAACACCATGGTCCTGAAAAACGTCTCATTTTTACTATGTACTGTACCAGCAGTCATGTTTGAAATGACAATAAAAGTGACGACTTGATTTGACTTGATATAATAAGCGCAGTGAATAGAGGGCAACAGATGGACGTTATTTACTTCGATTTCCAGAAAGTGTTCAATAAGGTGCCGCATAAAAGACTTATCCATAAGATAAGGATGCATAGAGTTGGGGGTAATGTATTAATATGGATAGAGGATTGGTTAACTAATAGAAAGCAGAGAGTTGGGATATATTGGTGTTACTTTGGTTGGCAATCAGTAATGAGTGGTGTGCCGCAGGGGTCTGTGCTGGGCCCACAACTGTTCACGATATGCATAACGATCTGGAAGAGGGGACCGGGTATAGTGTATCTAAGTTTGTGATGATACTAAATTGAGTGGAAAAGCAAATTGTGCAGAAGATACAGAGAGTTTGCAGAAAGATATAGGTAGGTTAAGTGAGTGGGCAAGGGTCTGGCAGATGGAGTAAAATGCTGGTAAATGCAAGGTCATCCACTTCGGAAAGAAAAATGAAAGAGTGGATTATTATTTAAATGTTAAAAACTGCAGCACGCTGCTGTGCATAGAGACTTGGGAGTGCTTGTGCATGAATCACAAAAAGTTGGTTTGCAGGTGCAGCAGCCTACCAAGAAGGCAAATGGAATGCTGGCTTCATTGCTAGAGAGATTGAATTTAAGAGCAAGGAGGTTATGCTGCAACTGTACAGGGTACTGGTGAGGCTGCACCTGGAGTAGTACTGTGTATAGTTCTGGTCTCCTTATTGAAGAAGGATATACTGGCTTTGGAGGCAGTGCAGAGGGGGTTCACCAGGTTGATTCCAGAGATGAGGGGATTAAACTATGAGCAGAGATCGAGTCGCCTGGGAATGTACTCACTGGAATTTAGAAGAATAAGAGGAGATTTTATTGAAGCATATAAAATTATGAAAGGGCTAGATAAGGCAGAGGCAAAAAAGTTGTTTCCACTGGTAGGTGAGACTAGAACTGGCTGAGTAGATTTAGAACAAAGATGAGGAGAAACTGCTTTTCCCAGAGAGTGGTGAAATTGTGGAATTCTCTGCTCACTGAGTAAACTACCTCAGTAAATATATTTACGACCAGGTTGGGAAGATTTTTGTACAGTATGGGAATTAACAGTTATGGGGAAAAGGCAAGAAGGTGGAGGTGAGTCCATGGCCAGATCAGCCATGATCTTATTGAATGGCGGAGCAGGCTCGACCGGCCAGATGGCCGACTCCTGCTCCTATTTCTTATATTCTTATGAGTAATATATTTGAACTTCACATTGACCTCCAGAGGGTTTAATGTTTTGCAGACTATGTTTATAATCTTATCTCAAGTTGAACAAGAACATCTTCCACTTTTAAATTCACGTTACTCACATTTATACTGCTTGTAGTTTAGTAGTCTTTCTAATGGGATAAGTGCAATTGAATTAATATTATATCAAAGCAGATTGTATGTTTTGGAATTCCTGTCTTAGATGTGATGTTTTTAAAAGGTCACATTGTTAATAGTACATATATATTGCAATATCCAACAATTTTTTTGCTTTCATCAATAGCTTTTTGATATGAATACATATTTTCCCAATTCATATTAGATATGTGTTAAGCACTTACTATTAGCCATATTTCTGAAGAAATGCACTTTTGCACGTTTTATACCAACACAGAAGTCACATCAAAACAGTCTTTATATTTTAAAAATTCAGGGAATTTCTGGGCAAGAGTTTAATAATTTTTCATTTACCCTTGGCACTTTCTCTGTTAGTACATGAAGCACTCTGAAAAAATACTTTGGGTAGAGTCAAAATATTCTATTTCATAACTTTATTTTAAAAATGTATCCGCATTAGAAGTCTGCGATGCTAGAATTATCAGAATCTTTTTCTGAATTGGTAAAGTCCAGATTGTTGTATGTTTGGAATGGGATTCACATTTTTTTCTGACCTTTTTATTTGCTTAAAGCCTCATTCTGTTACACCAACTCAGATAAGATAACTAAGTTAATGCAGACCAAAATCAGTTTTGAAATGTTCTTGGTTAGTAAAGCAAGTAATACACTATAATAACACACACAAAATGCCGGTAGAACACAGCAGGCTAGGCAGCATCTATAGGGAGAAGCGATGTCGACGTTTCGGGCCAAGACCCTTCGTCAGGACTAACCGAAAGGAAAGATAGTAAGAGATTTGAAAATAGTGGGGGGAGGGGGAAATGCGAAATGATAGGAGAAGACCAGAGGGGGTGGGATGAAGCTAAGAGCTGGAAAGGTGATTGGCGAAAGTGATACAGAGCTGGAGAAGGGAAAGGATCATGGGATGGGAGGCCTCAGGAGAAAGAAAGGAGGGGGGGGAGCACCAGAGGGAGATGGAAAACAGGCAAACAACTAAATATGTCAGGGATGGGGTAAGAAGGGGAGGAGGGGCATTAACAGAAGTTAGAGAAGTCAATGTTCATGCCATCAGGTTGGAGGCCACCCAGCCGGTATATAAGGTGTTGTTCCTCCAACCTGAGTTTGGATTCATTTTGACAATAGAGGAGGCCATGGATAGACATATCAGAATGGGAATGGGACGTGGAATTAAAATGTGTGGCCACTGGGAGATCCTGCTTTTTCTGGCGGACTGAGCGTAGGTGTTCCACGAAACGGTCTCCCAGTCTGCGTCGGGTCTCGCCAATATATAAAAGGCCACACCGGGAGCACCGGACGCAGTATACCACACCAGCCGACTCACAGGTGAAGTGTCGCCTCACCTGGAAGGACTGTCTGGGGCCCTGAATGGTGGTGAGGGAGGAAGTGTAAGGGCAGGTGTAGCACTTGTTCCGTTTACAAGGATAAGCGCCAGGAGGGAGATCGGTAGGAAGGGATGGGGGGGATGAGTGGACAAGGGAGTCGTGTAGGGAGCGATCCCTGCGAAAAGCAGAAAAGGGGGGGAGGGAAAAATGTGTTTGGTAGTGGGATCCCGTTGGAGGTGGTGGAAGTTACGGAGAATTATATGTTGGACCTGGAGGCTGGTGGGGTGGTAGGTAAGGACAAGGGGAACCCTATCCTGAGTGGGGTAGCGGGTGGATGGGGTGAGGGCAGATGTGCGGGAAAAGGGAGAGATGCGTTTGAGAGCAGAGTTGATGGTGGACGAAGGGAAGCCCCTTTGCTTAAAAAAGGAAGACATCTCCTTCGTCCTGGAAAGAAAAGCCTCATCCTGAGAGCAGATGCGGCGGAGACGGAGGAATTGTGAGAAGGGGATAGCCTTTTTGAATTCATTCAGCATTCATTGGAAAAATGTGTTTCCATGTAGATTTGTAAAAAAAATTTCTCCTTAATTTAGAAAAATTTCAATAATCATATTCAGCTGATCAAAAATGGAGCTAAACTGAGTGATCTTCCAGAACTCATCAATCCTGAACCACAATACCCGCTAGCTTTGCATGTTCCAGTAAGTAGACTGTTTTCTCTGACTTCTTTAGTTTGGCTAAGTATATAATTGATTTTATTGTAGTTGTAAAAAAGAATTCGGAGGAGATCTATTGCTAGCTCAAACTACTGCTGCCAACAACAGAACAGAATATTACAAACAGACAAAAAATCTGAATTATTACTTTATTCCCAATAAATGTAAAAAAGACAATTTTGATTAGCATTTACGGTAACATTAATGGGTACTAATCCATGCTTGATTGAATGTACTAAGCAACTAAAAAACAATGGCTCTGTACTTTCATTCCACTCTGAAATTGAGTTGAGTTGAAATGAATAGAATCATACTTCAGAGCTGAAAGCATTGCCATTGCTGTATTGCACACAAAATGCAAACAAATTTCTTCCTGTACTTATAAAGCAATTAAAAGTTTGCTTTGATTCAATATAACCAGTTAGCTACACAATGCAGATTCTATATCAACACCTCAATTAGTAAATTTTAATGATTTAATAGCTGTAAATTTGTATTTTGCATTGGGTTAATTATAATTAAATAAGAATCTCTCAATCCTGTCGACAGTGTTTTCAGAAATACTGTTGTTACAATACAGGAGTGAGGTGCACTTGAATTAGGAAAGGACTAAAAACAATCATCTTTCACTTTGCTTCAGCCTACCCTATTTTCTGAAGGTGCACTTAATCTTCACGCTTGAGTCTTGTCATGTTGCAACTGTAGATGCAGTGCAGCTATACAAAATGCTGCATGCATTTACATTCTCTCTTCTACTTTCCCACTCAACCATGTCTCCCTCTCCCACACTCTCTCTCCATCTTTCTCCCACAATGTCCCTCTCTCTCTCTCCCACACTCTCCCTTTCTCTCTCCATGCCCTACACTATCTCCATCTCTCTCTCCCACACTCTCCCTTTCTCTCTCCATGCCCTACACTATCTCCATCTCTCTCTCCCTTCCACATACTCTCTCTCCTCCTCCGTCCTAAGCTCTCTCTCCATCTCCCTCATTCTCTCTCCCTCTCCCTCATCCTCTTCCTCACCCTCTCTCATATGCATCAACACCTGTGAGAGCACATTTTGATATTATTTTCAACATGAATCTGTAGTAATGCCACATGGCTATCCTTTCTGAGCATTAATGTTTGTTAAAGTTGGGTTCCTATGCACAGACTAAGTATTTAACTTATCCAACAAGGTACTGGCAGACTATTTAATGCCTCTTTCCATTCTTTTACTTGTTAACAGAAATTTAAGTACCTCTTTCATTTTTAAATAGTTCATATTTGCATACAGGTTTATCCAAGTCTTTTTTCATCTAATTTCTGTTTTGTAGAAATCTGGGAAGAAAACAAGCTCTCCTAGTTTACCATTGCCCCAGCATTCTCTTCATTTACATTCAGCTACTAATGCTGCAGCCGCCATTGTGACTCCAGCATCAAGCCAGTTGCATGGATATAGACACAGGTAAGTCTTAATTTAACATGGCATGATGGTTTCATGAAGCTGATTCTGATAATTTTATATTTAAAGTGGTATTTTAATTTCTTTTTAGTTTTTGTATTTACAGAATTGAGTTTTCACTGGTAAGTGACACATTTGTCATTGAGAAAGTGTTGGTGAACTGCTACTTGAAGCACTGCAATTGGAATAGTGAGGATGCACCCATAGTACCGTTACCCAGGAATTTTGGGGATGTTGGGCCAGATCTGTTGAAAGAACAACAATGTATTTTCAAATCAGTGTAACCTATTACTTGAAGAGAGTGGAATCCCTTGTGAATGCTGCCCTTGACCTAGGTCGTGCAGATTTGGAAAAGGTTAGCAAAGAAATCTAATGAGATGCTGTAGTGTAGCTTTTAGCTAGTACGTGGAATGCTATGATAGCAGTGAAAGGACTAAATTAGTGCATAAGCTACCAGTTAAACAGTTGCTGTTATCTGGTTGATGCCATGCTCCTTGTTTATTTTAGTTATCCCTATTATGAGCAAATGGGAGCTATTGTGTTATGATAAAAGAAAGGTGAGTCACTTGTTGCAAGACACCTGTCCTCTCAAGGTGTCTCTGTAGTCATGTGACTGAAGTTTCTCAGAGATTTGACCCATCATGTGATGGTTGGAAGCTCATAAGGGTACAGCATTTTAGACTCACTTCTTGGTCATTATATAATGAAACAGGAGCAAGAGTAGGCCAGTCAATCTTCAAGCCACTCTATCAATCATTCAGATCATGGCCAGTTCAATCTTCTTCACAACATCATATCCCTCCATTTGTTGTATAAAACATAGAATAATATAACACAGGAACAGGTCCTTCATCCCATGATGCCTGTTCCATCATACTAATTTAATCTAATCTCCTCTTCCTGCATGTGATCTCTATCATATCTGCTTCTACCACCTTCCCTCCCCTAGCACCTACAACCTATATAGTCCAGGCATTTACAACAATCTATGTTTTAAAACAAGCACCTTTTAACTTTTCCGTATCATTTTAAATCTTTGCCTTCTAGTCATTGAGTTTAGAGATGATATTAAGCTGGCATCCTGCATCCATTCACAATCATTTCCATCCTAGGGAATAAAAGTCTTTGAATGTCTACCTTTTCTGGGTCTCTTATAATTTTATATAGTACCTCTTAGTTACTACATCTAGCGGAACCATTTCTATTGACAGGATTAAGGAGAAAGGCAGCTTACTAGCACCTTAAAACCAGTCGTTTCGGGCACATAAGGACCCATCAGATGTGTTTGGCCACTCATATTGGAGAAGGAAAACTCTGATTTCAAACCTCTGCTCCCTTGCAGCTACGTCCAATCATGGGTTTTGGAAGTAAACCTCGAGGAAATATCCAGAGCTATAGTCCCTAAAGCAGTGCTATGTTGAGGTTAGCACTGACTGATAATTCCTGTGACGAACAATATGAGTTTCTGCAGTTCCTTTGGATCCATCAGTTGCATGAACGGGGGAGCCTGCTGCATGACAACAGCTTGCTCACCATATCCCACAGCTTGCATAATGACAGAGACAGCTAGGACGCAACATCCATGGTCGTCCCTGACCAGTGGAGGGCCTCCATCTTTCCTAAGCCTGCACACAAAAGCTGGATTGTGCCTAGGTTGGGTTAAACTAGAAAAAACAAAAAAAATTGTGTAAAAGCTTGGAGTTGCTGATAGGGCTTTTCATTTGCAAATAAAAAAAGTAGCATCACTGCAACATTGGTTTACCTGAAGTATTTGGTGTCTGCGGTACTGGGAGTAAACCAGATCCAATGTAGCCTTGTGCATGGTCCATAATCTTGAATTATTTCCCCATATTTTTCAATGTATGGGAAGAAAATATGCTTATTTTGCATTGGGAGCTGATTTGGGCAGGAATACCTCCTGATCCTATATTATATGGACTCAGATAGCTGCCTGTTCTCTGCTTCCATTCAACCACACCCACCCATAACTCATTCCACTACTTCTGTAAGAGAGCCTAACATGTCTCAATTGTCTGTTGACTTAAGAATTGGTACTGGCGTTTAGACCTATCCACTCTTTTAACCTGACTCATTAGTCAACTGTATCATTTGAATAATCATGATGCCCTTTATATCTCTTACACAAGAATAGTTCTCTGAGCAAAGTTGATGCTTCTGAATTTTAAGCCATTGTTTATATCGCACTTTGTTATATAATCTCTCTTCTAGGTCAGGATTAAGCAATTTTGATGAGCCAGGAAAAATTGAGAAGAAATCATGGATGGGTGTTGAATATCAACAGCTTCTGCAGCATCAGGAGGTATAAAGTAAAATTGTATATTGATTGTACTTCTATAATATAGTTACTGAAATGGCTGATGTGCAATATATTGTGTTCTGATTAATTGAATGAATAAGATTTCATTCTTTTAAGCGAATTATGAGATAGAGCACCTTGTGAGGTTGAACTTTATCCTTAATCACTTAAATTAAATGCATGATGTTGTAACATAGCCACATTGCAGTTTGCTTCAAAAATTCAGTTCCTTTGAAGTCAATCCTAGCAAATTTCAGAAATGGAGTACAATGTGTATTATTATTAAATTATACATTTAGTACTTAATACGGAGAACAAATCTTTACCCTACAATGAATGTATTGCAGGCAGGCATTACCAATACCCTTCTTTTTAAATAAAACTCTAGCGTCTACCCATGTATGTCAATAACAACAGTTTAGAAAATTATGGGAAGATTGTATATATTTTGATCTTTGATTTATTTTGAAGCTTCAGTTTCAAAACTATTTTCAGAAGATATAGTGTGTAAGAGGAAATTGGAGAAGAAAGGAACCAAAGAAAAACTTTACCTTGTCAATATTCACCCATAGGATGTGCCTGAGCTTTAATAATAACAAGTAGATTCTTTTTCTAATTATGAGTTCCTCACTACTTAAATCTCCTAAACAAGTTATTCAGACACTGGGTGTTATAGTCTGTAATATTATGATGCTTTCATGTTTGTTAATTTAATAAGTTGGCAGCACTGGCATACTGGAGTAGGTTTTAGTTTCTATTTGCATAACATGTCCACATCTGTTATAGCCACTCTACATGCAATATAGAGAGACCCATGACCTGTGTGGGAGATAAAAACTAGGAACCCTCTGTGACAAATTTTTACTGTTGTGAATTTCATTTGGCTTTTCAAGCTATAGATTAGAAATTCATTTGCAAGACATTGAGTGCAATGTGGAGTGTCAATCAATAGGGAAGAAGTGTTTTTTTTCTTTGGGTCAACAGATTGTACAGAGGAGGGTAGGAACCCAGCAGATGGTTGAGTGGGCAGCAAACACCAGCACCAGCAGCAAACACCAGTTTATTGAATTGGATGAGGATCGATTGTGATATGTAGTTGTATGCAAGATTGGATGTGTGTACGCCTGTCTCTTACTGGTGCATTGTATTCAGCAGCTGAGTATAGAAGACCCACCTGATATTACCAGTGCAGATGCTCCCAAACCTATGCTCATCCACTTCTGTCAACTCACAACTATCTGTGACCAACAGGAGTTCAAGTTTAGATCCAGAATTTAAGCTTGGAAGTGCATCTAGCCTGAACTTCAAATTCTATTAAACCAGTTGCTTTGTATGTTGATCTAAATTCATTTTATATTTTTGCCCCAAGAGTACTGAGGAAGACCCATGTGTCATTTGCCATGAGGAATTAGTTCCCCACGAAGATTGTTATGAGCTGGAATGCAAGCATACTTTTCACAAAAAGGTGGGTTTGCTTTTCATTTTTACACAACTGCTGTCGACTTTTTGAACATAAATATTTATATTATTAATAACTTGAACTGCAGTAATGATTAAGGTAACAGGCATACTTAAAATAGCAATCAAAAATAATTAATAATGTATTCTGGACTGTGTAGCAGTGAAACTTGTCAATGATATGAGTACATAATGTTCTATTGTTCTCCCTCAGATCTTATCACAAGGAACATAATTGGAAATTACTGTTGCTACTCAGATTGCAATTCAGCCTCCTAGGCGATTATTCAGTATATCATTAACAATGTGGAAATCTGATTTTTTTCTGTATGTTTGAAGATAGATATGTTTTTTATAAATTAATTCAGTTTTCTTCCTCAGGTGTGATCCTTATTAAACCTGAATTATTCAGTCAGCATGAGGGGGATTTATTTTTCCTGTGCACTTGAAGTAAATTGATATTTATTGCATAATTATATCTTTTACATGTGACTTGTTGAAAATATTAGCTCAAGGTTTGAAAATCCTCCTCAGCGTCATACCTGATTTATATAAATATTTTGATTGCATTTTCTTAGATTAAAATGCTGCACTTCAATATAAAATGAATGATAGAAGCGTTCTTTTTCATACTGTTTTCTTGATATGGTTAGAAGTACTTTCAGGCTATGAATTTCCCCTGAGGAGCAACATTTAAATGTTTTATATATATGTATATTTACAAATACATGGACACTGGAATGCCTGTCTCTGTACAAGGTCAATAAGACACTAAGGACCTTCATCAAGAACTCAGTGGGCTGTTGGAGGTCAATGCTAGAAGTTACCTCAAAGTGCAAGTGACCATCAGATGTGGAATATACCAGGGTGATACACTATATCCACTTCTGTTCTGCATAGTTTTGAACCCCCCTCAGCCAGATCATCTCAAAGAGTGGATACGGGTATAGGTTCAAGAGTGGTGTGAACATCACCACCACCATAGCTGACATCAAACTGAATGCCAGAAATGAAAGACATTGGCTCACTAATCCACCTGACAAGTGAGTACAGCAGAGACATCGGGATGTCATTTGGACTGGAAAAGTGCAGCCGGATGGTAGTGAAAAGAGGCAAACTCATCAAGACTGAAGGAGTCGAGTTACCTGAAGGCCACAGACCAGATGCACAGGACAGCTACAAATTCCTGGGGATCCCGCAGCTGCAGGGAAGCCACGATGACAACACAAGGAAGGCTGCAACATGCAAGTACCTCCAAAGAGTGAGACAATTCCTAAAAGGCCAGCTGAAGGGGAAGAACAAGATCAGAGCCATCAACACATTTGTCCCACCATTCATCAGATACACAGCTGCAGTAGTGTGCTGGCTAAGGAAGGAAATGGAAGCTGCTGACATCAAGTCCCAGAAACTACTAACAATACACGGAGGATTCCATCCAAAGTGTAATGCCGAGTGAATGTACACCCGCCAGAATAAAGGAAGACGGGGACTTGGAAGTGTCAAGGCCACAGTCCTGGAAGAAGTATGAAACATTCATGAGTCATGTCAGGAAGATGGTCCCTAAGGACGACCTGCTAGGACAATGCCTCAGACGGCAGGCAGGGGATATGGAAATAGAAGTTGGTGAATCAGAGCTAGAGAATAGGAGGCCATGGCAGGACAAGCCATTGCATGGGATGTACCATTGCCAGATATCAGAGGTGGCTGACATAAGAAAGAGTCCTACTAATGGCTGGAAATGGCAGGGCTGAGGGATGACACAGAGGCACTACTGGCTGCACAAGAACAGGTGCTGAGCACAAAAGCAATAGAAGCAGGGGTCTATCACACCAGACAAGACCCAAGATGCATTCTGTGTGAGGAATCTGCTGAAACCATGCAGCATACAATAGCAGGGTGCAAGATGCAGGAATGGACACTCAACGGCACAACCAAGTTGCAGGAATTGTGTACAGGAACATCTGCTCTGAGTATCGGACAGTCCCAAGTCCAAATGGGAAACATCCGAGAATGACAGAGCTAAGATCCTGTGGGACTTCCAAATACAGACTGAGAAGCAGGTACTGCCCAACCAACCAGACGTAGTCTTACTGGACAAGGAACAGAAGAAAACAATAGTAATAGATGTGGCAATTCTGAATGATAGTAACATCGGAAAGAAAGAACAAGAGAAGCAGAGGAAATGCCAGGGCTTGAAAGAGCAGATAGAAAGGATGTGGAAGGTTAAAGCCAGAGTAATCCCGGTGGTGACAGGAGCACTTGGACTGGGAGAGTGGCTCCAACAAATCCCGGGAACAACATCTGAGATCCTGATCCAGAAGAGTGCACTATTAGGAACAGCAAGGATACTGTGCTGAACTTTCAAGCTCCTAGGCCTCTGGTAGAAGACCCGAGATTGAGGGGAAAATACACACACGCCACCCTTAAGGGGTGAGGGAAAAGTACATAATTTGACCTTTCTCATTCATTCATTACCATTTTTGTGATGCAGCTTGAGAAGGTTATAATGAGTCACACATTGAATCACTGCAGTCCTTCTGGTAAAGGTGTTCCTACACTGCTGTTGGGGAGGGAGTTCAAAGATTTAGATACATATTAATAAAGGAAGAGTGATATATTCCAAGTTATGCTGGTGTATGAATAAGAAGTGAATCTTCGTGCATTGCTGATTCCATGCACTTGTTGCCCTGACTTTCTTGATACAAGTGAGCCATGTTATGCAAGGTAGCAGGTAGGTTTGCATCCTAGATAAAAGGTCCATATCACATTTTTCCATAATGCAAAGCCATATGATCTGTGCCTGTATTGGGAAATGTGAGCTGAAAATTAATTTTGAGTTTTTTTTTATTTTTTGTCCCTCATGTGAATTCCACGAGAGTGAATTCTATTCTGTATCTCAAATTTTTGGGTAGAAATTTGTGAATTTGTAAGGGCAATGTTCTATTAGCTGAACAGCCATGATGTGGGGTTACCTGTAGCACCTGCCAAACGACTGATTTATCAGCATGGCCTAGGTGTAGCTGAAATACATTTTATGGATCAATCATAACCACCATGGGACATGGATTGTTATGGAAAAAATGAATGATTGGATAATAGAGTGCCAATCAAGTCAGTTGCTCTGTCCCAGGATAGTGTCAAACTTCATGAGCACTACTGGATTTGCATTCATCCAGTTAAGTAGAAGGTATTCTATCATACACTTTACTCATACCTCATAGGTGGTGGAAGGATTTTGGATTAGCCATTTACTAAAGGATAACGTCCCTGACCCTGCTGTTAGTTGTACTACTAATCCATTTGAGTTTCTGGTCAATGATATTAGATGTTTTAGAAGAATGTTAGAAGAACTTAATATTCTGGCTTGAATATTAAAAGTAGAGAACTCAGCAATGGTAACATCATTGAACTTCAGAAATGGGTGGTTCAACCCATGATTACCATAGTAACGCAGTGGTTAGCTATTACAGCTCAGGCGTCGGGAGTTCGGAGTTCAATTCCAGGGTCCTCTATAAGCAAGTTTGTACGTTCTTTTCTGTGTGCACATTGGTTTCTTCCACATGCTTCAGTTTCCTCCCACAGTCCAAAAATGTACCCATTAGTTGGTTATTAGGTCATTGTAAATTGTCCTGTGATTAGGCTAGAGTTAAATCCATTTGGCCCATAAAATTTGTTTCCCTATTTTATCGTGGCTGATCCAGTTTCACTCTCAGCCCCAATCTCCTACCTTCTCCCCATATCCCTTCATGCCCGACTAATCAAGAATCCATCAACCTCTGCCTTAAATATATCCAATGACTTGGCCTCCACAGCAGCCTATGACAATGAATTCCACAGATTCACTGCTCTCTGGCTAAAGAAATTCCTCCTTGTCTTCATTCTAAAAGGATATCCCTCTATTCTTTGGTCTTCGTCCTCTGTCCTCTCTCCTCTGGTCTTAGACTCTCACACCTTTGGAAACATCCTCTCTACATCTGCTCTATTGAGGCCTTTCAACATTCAATAGGTTTCAATGAGGTCACTCCTCATTCTTCTGAATTTCAGTGAGTAGAGGCCCAGAGCCATCATATGACAAGCCTTTCATTCATTGAATCATTTTTGTGAACCGCCTTTGAGCCCTCTCAATGTCGGCACATTCTTTCCTAGATAACAGACTCAAAACTGCTCTCAATACCTCAAGTGAGGCTTCACCAGTGCCTTCTAAAGCCTCAAAATTTCATCCTTGCTTTTATATTCTAGACCTCCTGAATTGAATGCTAACATCACATTTGCCTTCCTTACCACCAACTAAACCTGCAAATTAACCTTTAGGAAATCCTGCACAAGGACTCCCAAATCCCTTTGCCCCTTAGGTTTTTGAATTTTCTCTCCATTTAGAAAATAGTCTGTGCTTTTATTTCTTAAACCAAAATGCATGACCATACAATTCCCAACATTGTTTTCCGCTTGCCACTTCTTTGCCCATTCTCATAATCTGTCTTAAGTCTTTCTGTAGCTTCACTGTTTCCTCAAAGTTACCTGCCCCTTCACCTATCTTTGTATTGTCTGCAAACTTGGCCACTAAGCCATCAATTCCATCATCCAAACCATTGACGTATAATGTGAAAAGATGCAGTTGCAACACAGCCACTGCAGAACGTACTAGTCACTGGCAGTCAACCAGAAAAGGCTCCCTTTATTCCCACTCTTGGCCTCCTGCCGATCAGCCGATGATCCATCCATCAGTGTCTTTCTGGTAATACAATGGGCTTTTAACTTGTTAAACAGCCTAATCTGTGACACTTGTCAAAGGCCTTCTGAAAATCCAAGTACACAACATCCGCTGATTCTCCTTTTGTCTATCTTGTTATTTCTGCAAAAAAATTCCAACAGATTTAGAGTCGTAGAAAAGTACAGCACAAAAATATAAATCCCACCTCCTGTACTCAATACTTTGATTTATGAAGGACAAAGTACCAAAAGCTTTCTTTATGACCCCATCAACCTGTGACGCCACTTTCAATGAATTATGGACCTGTATATCCAGATCTTATTGTTCTACTGCACTCCTCAGTGACCTGCCATTCACTGTGTAAGACCTATCCTGGCTGGTCCTACCAAAGTTCAACACTTCACACTCGTCTGCATTAAATTCCACCTGCCATTTTTCAGCCCATTTTTCCAGCAAATCCATCCAAATCCCACTGCAAGCCACAATATCTTCCTCGCTGTTCACTACACCCCCAATGTTGGTGTCATCTGCATATCTAAGATATGTTAAAGTGCCGGGGTTAGGACTCAATGTATTTAAGTAAACTACTTAAGAACTTTTTAAAAGCTATTATTAATGCTTTTTGAGAGGGTGATTTTAGATGCATATCATATTTTTACTGAGTTAAGTATTGTATGTAATTAGTTTTGCTACAATAAGTGTATGGGACATTGGAAAAAAAATGTTGAATTTCCCCATGGGGATGAATAATGTATCTATCTATCTATTTAACCAGATTATCATCCAGATCATTGATGTAGATGATAAATAACAAAGGAACCAGCTTTGATTCCTGCGACACACTACTAGTCACAGGCCTCCAGTCAGAGAAGCATCCATTTACTACCACACTCTGGCTTCTCCCACAAAGCCAATGTCTAATTTACTACCTCATCTTGAATGTCGAGTGACTGAACCTTCTTGACCAACCTATGTGGGATCTCGTCAAATCTCTTGCTAAAAGTCCATTTAGTAACATCCACTGCCTTGCCTTCATCAACTTGCCTGGTATCTTCCTCAAAAAACTATAAGATTGGTTAGACACGACCTATCACACAGAAAGTCATGCTGACTATCCTAATATCCATGCATACCCCAATATTCATATATATATATATATATATCCTGCCCCTTAGAGTATCTTTTAATACTTTCCCACTACTGATGTCAGGCTCACTGGCCTATAAGTTCCTGGTTTATTTTTTGAGCCTTTCTTAAGCAGCAGAACAACATTGGCTATCCTCCAATCCTCAGTACATCACCTGTCTCTAAGGCTGATTTAAATATCTCTCCTAGCCCTGGCAATTTTTGCACACCTCCTGAAAGGTCCAAGGGTACACCTTGTCAGGGCCTGCAGATTTACCTGCCCAATGCAGTAGGGTAATTCTAGAGTAGGTTACATGGTCGGCACAACATTGTGGGCTAAAGGGCCTGCAGTGTGCTGTCGATTTCTGTGTCCTCTGTTTGTTAAATTACCTCAAGACAACAAACACCTCTTCCTCTAATCTATACAGAGTCCATAAAGTTGGTGACATTTTGTCTTACTTCAATAGACTCTGTGTCCATCTCCTGCGTAAATGCAGATTCAAAATATGTATTTAAACTCTCCCCCATCTATTTTGCCTCCACACATGGATTACCATTCTGATCTTCCAGAGGACAAATTTTGTCCCTTGCAAACCTTTTGCTCTTAACATATCTGTAGAATCCCTTAGGGTTCTCCTTCACCTTATCTGCTGTGGCAACCTCCTACCTTCTTTTATCCCTCCTGATTTCTTTCATAAGTGTTCTCTTACATTTCTTATACTCCATAAGCACCTCATTTGTTCCTAACTGCCTGTACCTGCTATTTTTCCTTAAATGGGGCCTCGATATCTCTCAAACTTCAAGGTTCCCTTCACCTGTTATCTTTACCTTTTATTCTGACAGGCACACAAGTCTTATATTCTCAAAATATCACTTTTGAAGGTCTCCCACTTACCAAGTACACCTTTGCCAGAAAACAGCCTGTCCCAATCCACACTTGCCAGATCCTTTCTGATATCATTAAAATGGACCTTTCTCCAATTTAGAATCTTTTTGGATACTTACTTTGAAACTAATAGCATTGTGATCGCTAGATATAAAGTGCTCACCTACACAAATTTCTGTCACCTGCTATCTCATTCCTCAATAGCAGATCAAGCATCACGCATTCTCTCACTGGGACTTCCGCCTACTGATTAAGAAAATTTTCCTGAACACATTTGACAAATTCTATCCCACCTAGTTCTTTTACAGAATGGGAATCCCAGTCAATATGTGGAAAGTTAAAATCACCTACTACTACAAGATTATGTTTCTTGCAATGGCCTGCAATCTCTCTACAGATTTGTTCCTCTAAGTCCCTTGGATTGTTGGGTGTTCCGTAATATAGCCCAATAAAGTGATCGTACCTTTGTTATTACTCACTTTGCCCCATACCACTTCACTAGATGAGTTCTCCAGTCTGTCCTGACTGAGCACTGCCATGACATTTTCCTTGACTGATAATGCCACCCTTCCTCCTTTAATCCCTTGCACTATGTCTAGTTTGTCAGGCAAGATTTTCCCTTAAGGAAACTATGCTGACTATGGCTTATTTTATCATGAGGCTATAAGTACCCTGAAACCACATCCTTAACAATCGACTCTAACTTCACTGAGGTTGGACTAACTGGCCTATAATTTCCTTTCTTCCGCCTCTATCCCTTCTTGAAGAGTGGAGAGACATTCACAATTTTGCATTCCTGAGGAACCATGCCAGAATCATTTGATTCTTGAAAGATCATTACTAATGCCTCTACAGTCTCTTTAGCAACCTCTTTTTGAACCCTAGAATGTATACCATCTGGTCCGAGTGACTTATCTAACTTCAGACCTTTCAGATTCCCAAGAACCTTCTCCCAGTTAATGGCAACTTCATACACCTCTTTCTCCTGACAGTGTCGAACTTTCGGCATACCTACTGCTAGTATCTTCCACAGTGAAGACTGATGCAAAATACTTATTCTTTTCATCTGCCATTACTGTCTCTCCAGCAACATTTTCCAGTGGTCTGATATCTGCTCTTGCCTTTCTTTTACGCTTTATTTATCTAAAGAACTTTTTGATATCCTCTTGTATATTCCTAATATTATTGGCTAGCTTACTTTCGTATTCCATCTTTTCCTTCTTTATGTCTTTTTTTTTGTTGCCTTCTGTTGTTTTAAAAATCTTCCCAATTCTCTAACCCCACTAATTTTTGTTCTATTAAATGCCCACTCTGGCCTTAATGTTGGCTTTGACTTCTCTTGTCAACCACAGTTGTGTCATCCTTCCTTTATCATACTTCTTCTCCTTTGGGATGTATATATATCATACACCTTTCAAATTGTTCCCATAGAGTCCAGCCATTGCTGTTCTGTCATCATCCCTGCTCGTGTTCCTTTCCAATCAATTTTGGCTCTGTAATTCCTGGGAAATGTCACTTATGGGCATAGCAAATCAATGGGTTGCCGGGCAGCGTGGCTTGAAGAGCTGCTAAGGCCTGTTCCATGCTGCATCTTTAAATAAATAAATAACTCTCTTAGTGTGGCACTTTGTGGTGCGAGTGCTACCTGTCACTTGTAAGTCCTTGCCTGGCGGCATGGTAGCTTAATGGTTGGCATAATACTTTACAGCATCAATTCTTGCTGCAGTCTGAAAGGTGTTTATGCATTCTCTCCGTGACCATGTGGGTTTCCTCTGGGTCCTCCAGTTTTTTCTCACTTTCCAAAGACATATGAGTTAGGGTTAGTAAGTTGTGGGCATGCTATGTTGACAGCAGAAGCAAGGAGACACTTGCTGGCTGTCGCTAACACATCCTCGGAACGTGTTGGTCATTGACACAAACAGTACATTTCACTGTATATCTCAATGTACATGAGACAAATTAATCTTCATCTTTAAAAATAAGACTGTCATCTGGGATTTGTCACGTGGGCAGAGCAAATAGTTTGCTGAGGAGGTTTGAATGGAGTTGAAAATCACCAATAAAACATCTCCACTTCTCCATGTTAAAGCAGCTGAGGTTGATTGGGCCAGGGACACAGCCTTGAGGAACTCCTGTTGTAATGGGGCTATGGTTTTTCATCACTAAAAAAAATCTTCATTTATGCACGGTATGACTCCAACCTTTGAAGTTAAGAGGAAGACACTCTAATTTTACCAAGGCTGCATAGTGCCGCACTTGATCAAATGCTGCCTTCACATAAAGGGTACTCACTCTTGCCTCATCTCTGGAATTAATTTGAACTAAGATGTTTAAGGCAGTGGTGTTGATGTATCCCAAACTGGGCACTGGTGACAAGGGACTCTTGATAATTCTGTTGATGATATCTTCCATCATTTTGATAATTAAAAGCTGACTGATTTATTTGTAATTAGCTGGATTATGTACAGGACATAACCTGACATTGTTAATGTTGTAACTGTGTTGAAGCAGCTTGGTTAAATAGATGGCTAGCTGAGGAGTGCAAGGCTTCAACACCATAGCCGGGCAATTGGTTTATCCTATAGCCTATTCCTGCATCCAGTACTTAATGTCATGGGCAGGCTGAGGGTCTTGGGAGTCAACAAAGATCATCCACTTTGCACTTCTGCTATAACATGATATGGAGCCAATCTTATGCTTGCCAGTGCCTGGTACACATGATCAAGTCCACCTCTTTGAGGAAGGTGATGTTTGAGTTTACTATTCATGACTAGACCTGGAAAGAATGCAAACCTTTGATCGGAATCATTAAAACAACCTGTGGATGTTTTTGTTGTTTTATCAGGTTGTCACTTCAGTCTTAATATCAGACACTGTTCCTGGCGTGTCCATCTACACTCCTTAATGAATTAATAAGCTGGCTTGATTGTAGACATAAAATGAAGGATATGTTGGGTCTTAGATTTGTCAGTCTGATGAAGTACATATCTGCCACTACAGACAGAGTGTTCTTTGAATGATTCTTTTCCTTAAGTGTAAAAGATCTGAACATGGGTACAAAGAATGCAATTTTGACATAATAGAATGACATAAAACTTGGCAAAAATGTGGAAGGGAGCATAAACAAAATCTTACTTTTTTTTGGAAGATGTAAGAATATGGTGAAATCTTTGAAGCTAGCAGAGCCTGGTGATTGACAGAACATAATTGGATATAGTATTGTAAATAAAAGCAAAAATAAATAAATGAATATACCTTTTAGTTTCTATTATTTGAATGTTACCTTGGTCTTAATGTATAACATATAATGTCAAAAATATTACAACCCTCTGATTTCCATCCTGGAGAGAGAAAACAAAAATTTCTGCTTTAGAAAATACTGTTTAGCTGAAGTTAATGTGTAAGAAATAGTTTCAAGGCCAGAGGAAAACAGAAGCACTCACCACATTAATTACAAACGTGAAATGATTTAAGCTTCTGCACAAGGTCAAGTTTGGTGTAAGCATTGCAGCAGAGTGCTTCAATATGTAACACTACAACATCTACTTTCTTTCCCAGTGCCTCACTGTGACTCACAGAACCTTGCTACTGGGTTTGCCTTGAGTAATTTAATGCTTGACCCCCTAACAAAAAGAAAATAACTTAAAGTTGCTGGCTTCTGGTTTTGTTTTATATATTTTTTTGAATTGGAACACAAGATAAACTTCTTAATGGTTTTTATGCTGTATTTTGCAATGCTAATTGACGCAAGCAGCCTTTTCAACTGACTAGCTTGAGTGTCAAATTAGAATCAATACATCAATTGCTTTTATATACACAGTTAAAATGCAGTGTATGTGCTAAAAATTGTACATTATTATCCTAACAATGTGTTGAAATATGCAGTACAGAAATTAAAACAGAGACTTAACAGGAGTTCTTGCATTATCACATGCATTAAAATGTGGAGAATAGTGCATGTCTTCACAAATTTGTTATTAATATTATATAAGATGTTCTGATGTTCATTATCATTTCTATGTGCCGAGCCATATGACGTAGGCAATCATGGTATCATGACCATGATTGATCTTGGCAAATTTTTATATGGAAGTGGTTTGTCATTGCCACCTTCTGGGCAGTGTCTTTACAAAGATGGGGGGAGGGTGTGGCTAAGCAGGTGCTGCACCTTGCCCAAGGGTGACCCGCAGACTAATAGAGGGAAGGAGCACCTTAGGTAGAGACATATCTCCACCCTGCCACCCAATTCTGATGTTATAAGTCATAAAACTTAAGACTGATATGTCATGTTAATACTGAAGAACTTTAGTTATCAAAAGTACTGACAACTGGGTTTCCTTGGACAGTATAACTCATCTACAAAGTAAAGAGCCAAAGAATTTGTTCTATTATAACTCACTATGATCTAGTGCCTAAATAAGCACATCGACAGACACCAGATTTTATTTTTCTTTAGTTTGTTAAAATTATTTTATCTATCATCCAATAATGTAACTAATATAGATTTTTCTCTGCCTTGCCTTTAAGTGTTATTTTCCAATAATTGAAAAACTGCTTTTCTTTCCAGTGTATTGATTACTGGCTGAAGGAACAGAGCACATGTCCTATTTGCAGGATTCTTGTACTAAAGCCAGAGGACTATCCACAGCTGCCAAAAAAATAAGGTATCTAATTTAGTCATGTTAACAAAACAGTATAAACACAAAAATATCTTTTGGGTTATTATAAATACTTGTGTTTAAAAAGTGCTTATTAAACTTGTTTATTCAAATTTGTTTTCATAATACTTAATTGTTAAATTTTGAAGACCTGTTCCAAGCTAACTGTTCCAATCCTTGAAATTTTTCAAGTGTGCACTTACCTTGTAATCACTATGGAAACCATTTTTATTTAGTTTCTCTTAGCTGGTGGTTTGTTATTTGAATAAGAATTATCATGTTCCCCAGAGAAACTTAAAAATCGTAGAAAATAGAGAAATTGTTACTTTTCAGAAAATGTAGTCTCCTTTATTCTTCAATCTTAAAGCACAAGATCAAGTATACTGTCCTATTTTGATGTCTAGATGCAAGCATTTTGAGTACTAATAGATTTACATTCAGGAACGGTTACTTTATTTGAATTTTCTTTCTTGTATTTAGGGGTTTGAACATAACATCCTCTGATCTGCCCAGCTCACTTAACTCTACTAAAGTATGCTC
This sequence comes from Hemitrygon akajei, assembly GCF_048418815.1. NCBI lineage: Eukaryota > Metazoa > Chordata > Chondrichthyes > Myliobatiformes > Dasyatidae > Hemitrygon > Hemitrygon akajei. The sequence continues at coordinate 38,696,448 of NC_133128.1, forward strand.
CACCTGCTATGAAGGAAATTGAACTAAAGCCAGAACTGTGTTTGGTTCTTTGGAGAGAAATAGAAGAAAAATGAACATACGCGTAAAAGAGAATGGCCAAGGAAAATTCAGTTCAAACACTTGAGAGAAACCTGCAGGCTGATGTGGTTGAACGTACAATATAGAGGTTATGGAAATGTCAGAAATTCCTTGCAATGTTGGTACTAATAAGTAATTTGTAATTGTTTTCCCTTTTATGCCTCTTGGAGTGCAAAAGTTCATTTGAGGAATCACAGTACCAATGATTTCCCCTGTTTTTAAGAAAGCCAAGTACAGGATGCAATTATGTGGGTAAACATAGAAGCTACAGTGGCAGCCCTCAGGCCAGATACTGCAATTGGTCTTTCGTTTGGTATGTGTGACATTAGATCAGTTGAAATAGTTACAGATTTGATGGGTATTTATTAATATTCTATTCCGTTTACTATTTATTCAACAAGGATATAATGATTTAGTTATTTTATAAAATAATTGACTTTATTTGGTACAGTATCAAGCTGAAATGTGCTGAAGTCTTTCATACACAGTAAATTACTTTGGACATGTTTGTAAATGTGGTAACTAATCTGTAACATTAAAGTCTCATAAACAGCAAGAAGATGAATGGCCTGTTAAATTATTTCTGAAACTGGTTGAACAAAAATTGTTAGGCAGCATATTCTTCAATATCAGCATACTTAGGTTTATAATACCAATATAACCAATGAGGAAAGTAAAACAAAAACTTGTGAATTTCACCAATTTTGACTTTAATTATATTGACTCAAAATAAATATCTTGGATTATTTGACAAATTGGTCCTTTCCTATCACCATCCTACAGCAGCTCCATGGAGGCCAAAGAAATCAGGTGAAACACAATGGAGACCTGTCTGACCCATTCCCCATCAGTACTGGCATGAAACAAGGCTGTGTATTGGCACCAATGCACTTTGCCATCTTTTTAAGCATGATGCTACAGGAAGTGAAAGAGAACCTCGGAGAGCATTGATGTTCAGTTCAGCACTGAAGGAAATATCTTCAACCTCCGCTGCCTTCTCCCCCGAACAAAAACTATGCAAGAGCCCATTCTTGAGCTACAATATGCAAATGTCTGTGCTCTTCTCATGCACACAGAGGATGCACTATAGGCTGCAGTCACTCAGTTCACCGAGGCTGCAAGGGCTTTTGCGTTAACAATCTGTCTGAAGAAAACACTGATGCTCCATCAGAAGCCCCCTCATGGCATTTACAACCCACCTCGGATCACCATTGTCAACCATCCTGTTCACCTACCTGGGTAGCGTTATCGCCAACGACGCAACAGTAGTAAGGGACGTAGGCAGTCGACTCACCAGAGCCAGCAGTGCCTTCAAGCATCTCCAGAAACGTGTGTGGAAGAACCACCAGCTGCGTCTGTCCACAAAAATCCAGATGTACAGGGCTACCATCATTATAACACTGCTCTACAGTTCTGAATCCTGGGTCTTGTACCACAAACAAATTCAGTTGCTCGAGTGCTTCCATCAGCGCTGGCTCTGCTCTATCATAGGTATCAACTGGCAGGATCATGTCTTCAACATCGAGGACCTGGAGCAGGCTAAACTTCCAAGCTTTGAATCCTCTTTGCTGCTCAGGCAGCTCTGCTGGTCAGACACGAGTCTCACACGGACAACTCCAGATTTCTGAAAGCAGTACTCTACAGAGAACTCTCAGGGCAAGAGAGATCGTGGTGCCCCACGCAAGAGGTACAAAGACCAACATAAGCAGCTCTCTCAGGCAAATATCAAGGTCAACGAGGGGCAGCAATTGGTTTGTGACAGAGACCACCACAGAATGCTAAAACACAGAATGGCCAAGAATTTTAAGGAATCCAGAAGTGCGACTACTGAAGAGAAGAGGAGATGCAGGAAGGATCCTACTTCCCAAAGTGCCTGCATCCCAGCTGTTCCCATGCCCCTACTGCTCTGGAGTCTGCAGATCGAGAATTGGCCTTTACAGTCACCAACGATTGTGCAGTCACTCCTGAGGACACTTGTTCCCTCCTGATCTTTGCAAGTGAAGAACCAGCCATCATCGCTAATGGGCAGACTACCAAGAAGATCCTGACACAGATTACAGGAAAAGCATGCTACATTTTTTTGTTTTAAGTTATGTACAATTTACAATTAAGATCAGTGAAATGTTTTCCTTCGTAACATGTTATGTTGCACCTTTATAAAACTAGTTAGCCCATATCTAGAGCACTACATACTGCTCTTGTCACCCCATTATAGGAAGGGTTAAGGCTTTGGAGAAGGTGCAGAAGAGGTTTACCAGAATGCTGCATGGATTAGGTGGTGTATGCTATGAAGAGAGTTTTGACAAAGTTGGGTGGTTTTCTCTGAGTGGTAAAGGCTGACAGAAGATCTGACAGACGTTTGTAAGATTATGGGAGATATAGACAGACAATATCTTTTTCCAAAGGTTGAAATGTTTAGTACCACAGGGCATATATTTAAGGTCAGAGGGGGTAATCTCAAAGGAGGTGTGGGGCAAGTTTTTTTTACACAGGGTGTGGTAAGTGCCTGAAATGAGTTGCCTGGGCTGGTGATAGAGGCAGAAACATTAGAGGTATTTTGAATGACACATGAATGTGAAGAAAGTAGAAGGATATGGACATTGTGTAGGCTGAAGAGTTTAGTTCAGTTGGCCATTTGATTACTCATTTAATTGGTTCGGCATAACATTGTGTCCCGAAGGGCCTGTTGCTGTGCTGTACTGTTCTGTGTTCGAGATGAATGATAACGCTTTCTATCTTTATGGGGAATAATAACCCCATCAATTCCCCTCTCAACTTCATATTGCAGATTGGTAAGTGTAGAACATTGGATCAAGAGGAAGTAAAAGTATTTTTTTAAGAAGTCAATAGTTTTTCAAATATGGAAGACTAAGTCCCCACTTTTTGATAATAACTTTCAGTGCAGAACAAGTGATTCATCATTAAAAGAGTTCTTAAGTTGAATTGGCTTACTTTAATTATCTCTTACAAATTTACTTTGTATTTGGTAAATATTTCCAAGAACCTCATACTTATTTTATTTCCATGTAAGAGAATGCTGAGCTTTTCACAAAGCTAATAGTGGAGCAGCTCATCTCTGACAACTTTGCAATTTCCCCATTTATTTGCATATCAATTCTTACCTGAAGTTAATAGAAAGTAGTCATACAAATAACATGAGTATTAATTAACTGCAACTTGACAATAATTTTGGACTAACATTACTTTATCTATCAAACTGAGTTTAATGGGTTTCTATAAGACCATGACCTTAACTCAAGAAGATTATACTGGAAATTACTGTTACTGTACTACCTTAGGATTAGCTAGTCAAGGCAAAATATATTTCAGTATTATAACCTCTTTTAAAATTAATCTGTAAAATGTACACCTCAAGTACTAATCCATCGGTGCCTCTGAAAGTACAACACACACAAAATGCTGGTGGAACACAGCAGGCCAGGCAGCATCTATAGGGAGAAGCGCTGTTGATGTTTCGGGCCGAGACCCTTCGTCAGGGCTAACCAAAAGGAAAGATAGTAAGAGATTTGAAAGTAGTGGGGGGAGGGGGAAATGCGAAATGATAGGAGAAGACTGGAGGGGGTGGGATGAAGCTAAGAGCTGGAAAGGTGATTGGCAAAAGTGATACAGAGCTGGAGAAGGGAAAGGATCATGGGACAGGAGGCCTCAGGAGAAAGAAAGGAGGTGGGGGGGAGCACCAGAGGGAGATGGAGAACAGGCAAACAACTAAATATGTCAGGGATGGGGTAAGAAGGGGACGAGGAGCATTAACGGAAGTTAGAGAAGTCAATGTTCATGCCATCAGGTTGGAGGCTACCCAGCCGGTATATAAGGTGCTGTTCCTCCAACCTGAGTTTGGATTAATTTTGACAATAGAGGAGGCCATGGATAGACATATCAGAATGGGAATGGTACTCTGAAAGTACTATAGTGTTTTGCTGAATTAGAACAGTATTGCAGATCAATTTGTGCAGTTTACTTCATTTTATCTCCTGATTCACCATAGATTATTGAATGTACTGCAATTTAAGCAATGCACAACTGCCTGAAAGTGTACACATAACACAAATAAGATTTGATTACAGTCAGTTAATATAAATAATGGAATGGAAAATTTAATATTTTGATGCACAACAACTAACCGTGCATTCTGCTGCCAAATCAAATACTATATTTTCTTGTGCAAAATGAGTTCACTAAAACTATTTTCAATAATTATCTTTTAGAAAAATCTAATCTTAGATCATCCTAATAGAGTTAACATTATGTAAGCCTTATAAAGTTGCCTGTGGTAGAATTGCAGTGTTATTAGGATAGCAGGTCATTACGGTGATAACTGCCTGATCATTGTCAGAAGATCAAGGCACAGCAGGCTCCTAACCAACTTTGTGCAGTCCCGTGCTGTGCTGCTTCAGTGCAATTAGGTTAAATTTCATTATTTCTCGTTACTTCTGCTTGAATATTCTATTCATACTAAATGTGTGTGTTGCAGTAAAGTTACCAGACTACTAACTCTCTGCTCTGTTCAAACACTTCTCTGAAACTTAAAGCATGCCTTGTTCTCTCACTCTCACCATAGATGTGCCTGCCATGGCAAATGTCTGTATCATATTCTGTTTTATTTTAGATTTCTAGCATCTGTAGTTTTTGCTTTTAGAAACGCAGAAGCCTGAACTAACAATCCAGAGATATGGGTTCAAATATCAGCCGTGAAATTTGAATTTTATATTATTGAGAATTTAAAATATCCTTTAGTCGTGTTTGAGATTGTGTTAAAAACACAAAATGAAAACATACATAGAATGATCCTGATACATTCTGCCTCATTCACAAGACAGGCCCTCCAGGGGACTGGTACACTGTTGTACAGGCTGAAAGGAATGAACTGTTGTAGGGAATCTCAGTATGGATCATGGGATTTCCTGGTCTCAGGTCAAATGTGACCAAGGGAACCTTTCCTGATTGCCACCTATTCTTAGCTGACGAATTAGTGCTCTCCATGTTGAAAACTTTTTGTAATAATGGTGTGGCACCATAGTCAAGCTTGACCTATAGTGGACAGCAATGGGAGGCAAGTCCAAAACATTCTCACTTTTAAACCATGGAAAAGCTCAGCATTTGAGTGCTAAAGGCAATGCTGTGACTGACAGGAAATAAACCATCTTGTGTGAGCTATGATTGACCTTGATGTCCATTGGCTTCTGTCCTACTCAGACTCCTTGAAGTCAAATGCAGTGGAAGACTACTTTTGACACAAAGGATGTCATTTGGTCAATTGAGTACATGTTAGCTTGAGTGCAATTGCATCTATATATTTACATTTAGCCCAGACTCTCTCAAACACATCAACTCTACCCTAATGCACCTTTTGCCCCAAAAATGGAATGTGGGATACAAATTACAATGGGAGATAGAAAAGGCATGTAAAAAGGGCAATATTATGACAGGGGAATTTCAATACTCAGGTAAATTCAGAAAAACAGGTTGGTGCTGGAATGCAAGAGATGGAATTTGTGTAATGCTCACGAGATGGCTTTTTAGAGCGGCTTGTGGTGGAACAATTCTGGATTGAGTGTTCTGTAATGAACCAGATTTGAATAGAGAACTTAAAGGTAAAGGAACTTAGGCAGTGAATGTAATATGATAGAACTTACTCCATAGTTTGAGAGGGAGAAAATAAGGCCAGATGTATCAATATTATATTGGAGAAAAGGAGATTACAGAGGCATGAGAGAGGAACTAGCCTGAGTTGACTGGAAGAGGATACTAACAGGGATGATGGCAGAACAGCAGTGGCTGGAGTTTCTGGGAGCAATTCAGCAGGATAGATGCATTCTAAAGATGAAGAAGAATTCTAAAGGGAGGATGACAGAATCATAGCTGACAAGGAGTCAGAAATAGCATAAAAGCAAAAGAGAGGGCATATAATATAGCAAAAAATAGTGAGAAGTTGGAGGATTGGGAAGCTTTAAAAAACCAACAAGGCAACTAAAAATAAACCATTAGGGAGAAAAAGATGAAATATGAAAGTAAGCTAGCCAATAATATTAAAGAGGACACCAAAAGGTTTTTTTTCATATATAAAGAGTAAAAGAGAGGCAAGAACAGATACAAGACTACTGGAAAATGACGCTGAGGAGGCAGTAATGGGGGACAAAGAAATGGCAGATGAACTTAATATATATTTTTGCATTGGTTTTCTCTGTGAAAGACATTAATAGTATGCCAGCAATTCGAGAGTGTAAGTAGTAGAAGTGAATTCAGTTGCTATTACTAAAGAGATGATGCCTGGGGAGCTGAAAGGTTTGTAGGTAGATATGTCACATACACCAGATGGGATGTATCCCAGGGTTCTGAAAGGGGCAGCTGAAGAGATTGTGGTGGTATTAGTAATGATCTTTCAAGAATCCTTGGATTCTGAAATGGTTCTGGAGGTCTGGAAAATTTCAAATGTCACTCCACTCTTTAAGAAGAGAAGGAGGCAGAAGAAATGACATTATAGGCCAGTTAATCTGACTTCAGTGGTTGAGAAGATAAGGGAAGTCGGCAAGCCAGATCCGTAACTTCGGGATAAGGATTGGCTCTAAGGGCTGGGTCGGTCGGGCTGGGGTGCGAAGCGGGGCTGGGCACGAGCCGCGGCTGGACGAGGCGCCGCCTCCCCTCCCTCCGGGAAGGGGCGGTGCGGTGGCGACTGGACGCGCGCCGGGCCCTTCCTGTGGATCGCCCCAGCTGCGGTGCCCGTCGGCCTCGCGCTGGCGGGCACCGCAGCTGACCCAGTTACAGTACAGGGGGAGAGTGTTCACTCTGACCCAGTTACAGTACAGGGGGAGAGTGTTCACTCTGACCCAGTTACAGTACAGGGGGAGAGTGTTCACTCTGACCCAGTCCCAGTACAGGGGGAGTGTGTCCCCTCTGCCCCAGTCCCAGTACAGGATGAGTTTTTGGGGTATTTGGAGGCATGTGAGAAAACAAGCCAAAATCAGGATGGTATCCTTAAAATGAAATCGTGCCTGATAAATCTGTTAGAATTATTTGAGGAAATAACAAGCAGGGTAGACAAAGGAGACTCAGTTAATGTTGTATACTTGGAGTTTCAGGCCTTAAACGAGGTACCACACATGAGGCTATTTAACAAGTTAAGTGTCCATGGCTTTACAGGAAAACTACTAGCATGGATGGAAGATTGGCTGAAAGGCAGGAGGTAAAGAGTGGGAATAAAGGGGGCCTTTTCTGGTTGGTTGCCAGTGACTAGTGGTGATCTGAATAGCTCAGTGCTGGGATTGATTCTTTTCATGTTATATGTCAATGATTTAGATGACAGAATTTATGGCTTTGTGGCTGAGTTTGCAGATGATATGAAGATAGGTGGAGGAAGGTAGTGTTGAGGAAACAGGAAGTTTGCAGAAGAATATAGATTGGGAGAATGGGCAAAGATGTGGCAAATGTAATATAGTATAAGGAAGAGCATGGTCTTACACTTCAGTGGAAGAAATAAAGGCATAGACTATTTTATAAATGGAGGGAAAATTCAAAAATAAGAGGTGCAATGGGACTTGGGAGTCCTTGTGCAGGATTCCCTAGAGGTTAATTTGCAGGTAGAGTTGGCAGTAAGGAAGGCAAATGCATTGATAGCATTCACTTTGAGAGGACTCAAATATAAAAGTATGGATGTAATGCTGAAGCTTTATAAGGCATTGGTCAAACCACACTTCGAGTATTGTGATCAGTTTTGGGTTCCTTATCTACAAAATAATGCACGGGCATTGTTTCTGGGAATGAAGGGGTTAACATATGAGGAGTGTTTGATGGCTCTGGGCCTGTACTTGCTGGAGTGTAGAAGAATGAAGGGGGATCTTATTAAAACCAATTGAATAATTCCTGGAATGAAAGTATTAAGATAATACAAATGTTTAATGGCTCTGGGCCTGTATTTGCTGGAGTTTAGAAGAATGAAGGGGGTACCTCATTGAAACATATTGAATATTGAAAGAACTAGATGGAGCGGATGTGGAGAGGGTATTTCCTATAGTGGGTGACTAGGACCAGAGGACACATCCTCAGAACAGAGGGATGTCCATTTAGAACACAGATAAGGAAGAATTTCTTTAGCCAGAGATGATGAATCTGTGGAAGCCAAGTTAATGGGTATCATTAAAGCGGAGGCTGGTAGGTTCTTGATTAGTCAGGGTGTCAAAAGTTATGGGGAGAAGGTAGGTGAATGGGATTGAGAACGATATTAAATCAGCCATGATGGAATAACGGAGTCAAACTGATGGGCTGAATGGCCTAATTCTACTTATATATCTTAAGGTAATTTACAGTAGCCTACTAACTAGGATATCTTTGGATGCAACAGGAAAAGGGAGCACACGAGGGAATCGCATGCAAACATAGGATTGGAGGTCAAAATTAAACTTCTGGGTTGCTGTTTCTGTAACATTCCAGCACTACTTTTAATACTAGTGAACATGCTGTACTCATTTCTTAAATTAAGTCTTTGGTTCATACTTGGGTCAAGATTCTAATGACATTTTGGAGCCAGTTTAGTAAACACTTAAACTGGGTGTCAGTGAGGAAGTTCAAACAAAAGAGTCGTGGGTGGCCCATCATTAAGAGCTCTCACCATCCAGGCCATACCCTCTTCTCATTACTACCATCATTGAGGAGGTACTGGTGCCCGACAACCCATACTCAAAGTGTTTGGAACATTTTCTTCCTCTCTGCCATTAGACCTTTGAAAGGTCCATGAGCACTACCTTGCTGTTCCTCATTTGCACTATTTGTATTTAGTGTAACTTACAGTCATTTGTTATGGTTGCACTGTACTGTTGTCACAAAACAATAAATCACAATTTATGTCAGTGACAATAAGCCTGGTACTGATTCTAATTTGCTTCCTGCTGAGATCCTCAACACAAATTCAATCTTCATTAAAGTTGTTTCACTCAATTAGATTTCAAGAAATGGCTGAGAGTACTAGATACAACAAAAGCTTTGTGATCATTAGCACCGAAGACACATTTAAGAACAGGCCGTGCCTCTAATTTCTGTTCCAGCACAGTTTTAATGCTGGCATCGACCTGACACTGTGAAAAATTACAATGTGCAACCCTGGTGCATCCTGCTTATGAAATGTAGAACAAATCCAATCCAGCCAATTATCATCAATCAATCTATTCTCAATATCACTAAAATGACAGAGGATGTTGATGGCACTGTCAACAATCACCGTCTATTATTAATGAGCTAATTACAATGCTCTATTTAGGTTTCAGCCTCAACTCAACTGTAGATTTAGAACAAAAGAACACTATCACAGCATTGACTCAAGTGGGATTCCAAGGGTGAGACAAGAGTAACTGGCTTTCACATCAAGGCAGCCCGGTAAAACGAGGGTCCATAAAACATGGGAGCAGAATTAGGCCATTCAGCCCATTGATTCTGCCATTCCAACATGGCTGATCTATTATACATCTCAACCACATTCTTCTGTCTTTTCCATATAATCTTCAGGGCACTTACTATTAAGAACCTATCCAAATCCGCTTTAAATGTTCCCAATGACTCCACATCCACTCTAAATAGGCCTTTCATTATTCAGTACGCTTCAATGAGATACCCCTTCGTTCGTCCAAACCCCAGTGTGTACAGGCCTAGAGCTATCAACACTTTTCATATGTTAATCCTTTCATTCCCTGGATCATTCTCGTGAACCTCCTCTGGACCCTCTCCAAAGCCAGCAAATCTTTTCCCAAACAAGGTGCCCAAAACTGCTTCCAATACTCGCAAGTGCGGTCTGACCAATGTCTTATAAAGCCTCAGCATTAGAGTCTTTCTTTATATTCTATTCCTCTTGAGACTGGAGATTGGGGCTGAGAGGAAAATTGGATCAGGCATGATGAAATGGCATAGCAGACTTAATTGCCTGAATGGCCTAATTCTGCTCCAATATCTTATGGTCTTATTGCACATAGCTCCTCCAATGCTTCAGCTCTCAGCTTGGATGGTAGAACAACTCTGAACCCTCTCATAAGGCAACCCCCATCAAGGGCAAGTTCATCCCGGCATTGGTGAAAATGGAGGAACTGGAATTTCTGCTGCGCTTCCCACTACTTTGGGTTGCTACATAGATGTGAGACAGTGTTGGGTCTTTTCTGGTTTCCTTTGGATCATCTTTGCTGTAACAGGGAGACTTTTGATTTACTTTAGGAAGAATACATCAAGAGGAGTATCCTTTTCTGTAATTTTTTTCCAGGCCTCTCCTTTTCCTAGGGTAACTGGGAGAAGCCATTTCCATGACTAGTCGTCCTTTTCAATTTGATCTTGTAATTGTGTACTGCAAGAAACAGAGCCCATCTCTGCGTTGGTGCTGCTGTTGTTAGTGGAACTCCATTCTGTGGATTGAAAATTGGCACTGGAAGTTGATAATCAGCAATAAGGATTAAACTCTTTCCCATTTACCCCAAACAGACTGAAGGCCTCTCTGTGCAAAATATTTCCTGGCAGTGGTAAGGGAGCGTGATGCAAAGGGCGCTGAGTAGGCTACGGTCAATTATGGATAACTCTGAACATCCTCTACATAGCACCATCCAGAGACAGAGAAGCAGTTTCAGCGACAGGTTACTATCGATTTAATGCTCCTCAGACAGGATGAAGAGGTCAATACTCCCCAATGCCATTAGGCTTTACAATTCTACCGCCAGGACTTAAGAACTTTTTAAAAGCTATTATTAATGCTTTTTGAGATAGTGATTTAGATGCATATCATATTTTTTACTGAGTTAAGTATTGTATGTAATTAGTTTTGCTACAACAAGTGTATGGGACATTGGAAAAAAAGTTGAATTTCCCCATGGGGATGAATAAAGTATCTATCTATCTATCTATCTATCAAAGGCTATGGGGCATTACCTTTCATCACTCATAACATGACATTACTGCACCTATATCATAAGGTGAAGCATCACAGGCAATATTCACTGGATGATGTGGATCATAATGTCTGAGTACCCTGTCTGACATCACCATTTCCCTTTCCCTTTTGAAAGCCACCTCATACAGCTTTGTCCATTGCCATTTATTTCTTCCTAGATTGTAGTAATGAGTTCAAGGGGTGGAGCACAGTAGCCAGATTTGGCAGGAACCTGTTACTGTGATTTACAAATACTAAAACGGACCCCAACTGTGAGACATCCTTTGACCTTGGAGCATCCCCCACTGCTTGAACGCAGTAAGTCATGCTTGGTTTAAATAATTCACACTTCTTGTGTCATGCTCTGAGTCCATAATCTTCTAATCTTTTTAACACTGTCTTAGAGTTTAGAGATGTTCTTTCTCATTCTGACCGGTAACAATGATGTCATGCAGGTAACAGCCTTGCAGCACCGATTCCATAGCTTTCTGCCAGAGTGCAGGTGCAGATCCTATTCCAAAAGTAAGCCTATTATAGCAATAAAGCCCTTTGTGAGTGTTTATGGTGAGAAACACTTCAGGCTTTTCTTCAATCTCCATTTGTAGGTAGGCCTCTGCTAAGTCTCTTTTGTTGAAGTGTTTACCTCCAGAAAGGTTTGCATTACTTTTAACAGTATGTGTTTAAATCCAATGCCTTCAGCAAAATTGGCACACACTTTTCATTGGCTATTTCACTTGCTTCAAAATACTGCTCAATCCGTTCAGTATAGGTGAGCCAGGTATCTGTTGTGCTATTGAACGCATAGTCTTTCTTACATAGCCAGCCACTTCTACTTTTTAAAAATTTATTATTATTACCCAATCACTGTTAATGAATCTGTGAATTTGTCCATTTTCTGCCTTTTTTTTAACTCAGCCTTATCTGTCTCTTCAAAGAAGAACATGCTTTGCTGTTGTTTTTTACTCGACCGTTTCTCGCGGCAATTTTTTAACAAACATTTCACTGCACTTCAACAGGTAGGTGGTCATTTCAGGTTCATTTAAATCCTTGTTGCCAGTGTTATGTTTTGTAACTCCAAGACATTAAACCATTTGCAAGAAAAAGATGGGAGCCCAAGAGAACGAGTCTTAATTTTATTTTTATTTTAAGAGAGCTGCATACATATGACGTGGTGTCTTCCATGCACGTGCTTTTACATGTAATCCATAATGAATTATTTATAAAACAAAGCATGCTTAAACAAGGAGTATATTTATGACTCAAACATTACTGCAATATTAAATACACAACATCCTTCGTCCCACATACACATCACTGGCCTTTGAATGCAAAACAGAGGCCTGGACTCTGGCTGAACTCTAACTTCCCAATATCTCTGTCCTTAAACCCTGACCTGACTCCTAACTCTCCTCTCTGTCCCTAAACCATACCTACAAACCTAAGAAAGCAAAAAAATCTGAGCCACAACTTTGACTGAGACTGCAGCTCAGTGCCTTCTTAACATGAAGTTTGTTAGATGGTTGTGCTTGTCGCAGTCCATCATCCCAGTGACAGCTTTTACTGTGGTCAATGCCTTAGCTTGTCTGTGGCCCTACTCTTGTTAGCAAATGGGATTGCTTTTGCCAATTAGCATGCTCAACAATTAACTTGTCCTCTTATACCTCAAGGTACAAGTCAGGAGCATTATAGAATAAATCCAACAATCTGGATGAATGCCATTCCACGAACACACAGAAAACTTGGCAAACAAGACAAGGAACCCCATTTGTTAGCAACCATCTAACAACTTCAACATTCATTCTCTGTGTCACTGATGCACACTATTAATATCAAGCTTGCATCATATACCAGGCTGTGAGGGAGTCAATTTTCTTGTAAACAGGTCCTGCCAATCTAGGTCATCATCAAACTATTTTCAAGATACATTGTCTAATGAATTAGGACATCTGATCTTCTCTTTCCTCGATGAGTGGATTAGGGTGTCAGAGGGGACGCTCAAGTGCGGAGAGATCTTCAGCTCTGTGGGGTGCTTTCTGGCTGGAGTTTTCCGTTGTCTCACCAGATGTTGTATCCGTGCATTGCATTTGAGTCGCTTATGTTTATTCACCAAGACTATTCTGACAGAATCCTAAGAATCTACAAACTCTGCAATCAAGAAAGACTTAGGCAACAGTGGCAAGGAAATACCGCTGCTTGCAAGTTTCTTCTCAAATCATGTGCCTCCATCACCCAGGACGTGCCCTCTTCTCATTGTTACCATTAGGAAAGAGGTTCAGAAGCCTGAGGACAATCACTCAATGATTCAGGAACAGCTTTTTCCTCTCTGCCAAAAATTACTAAATGGGCATTCAACTCATGAACACTACCTCACTTTTATTATTTCTGTTTTTGCATTATTTTTGACTTTAATATGCATATATATACTTACAGTAATTGATTTACCTTTTTACCTACATTACCTCACATTTTAATACATATTATTTCTGCTTTTGCACTATTTTAATCATTTAATATACATATATATACTTACTGCAATTGATTTACATTTTTTCCTTTCTATATTATCATGTATTACATTTAACTACTGCTGCTAAGTTAACAAATTTTATGACACATGTAGGTGATAATAAACCTGATTCTGATTCTAACACGGAAATATGAAACATGCTTTCAGTTGTAAGATCTAAACCCTTTTCATTACAAACAAAGAAAGGATATTCAGGTTCATATTCAAATAAATAAAAAATCTTCAAAGAGTTCAAAAATTCAAAAGAAATTTGTCATCAAAGTACATGTCACCATATAAAACCATGAGATTTTTTTGAAGGCATACTCAATAAATCCATCAAATAATAACTATAAGAATCAATGAAAGACCACACCAACTTAGATGTTCAACCAGTGTGCAAGGAACTACAAACAAACAAACAAACAAATAAATAAATAAGCAAGCAAGCAATAAATATTGAGAACATGAGACTCTGTGTCCTTGAAAATGAGTCCATAGGTTGTAAGTTGAGTGAAGTTATCCCCTTTGGTTCAAGAATCTGATGGCTGATGGATGATATCTGTTCTTATACCTATTGGTGTGAGTCCTGAGGCTCTTCCTGATTGCAGCAGTGAGAAAAGAGCATGGAATGGGTGGTGGGGGAGTCTGATTCTGGATGCTGATTTCCTGTGACAGCATTTCATGTAGATGTGCTTGAGAAGGCAACTTCACAGATAATGTACGATATATAAATACATTAAAAAGGAACATGTAAAAAAAAATCAGCCTTACAAATAATGCCATTAAAATATTTCTTAAGTGAAATTTTAAACGAATGTAGATTAATAATAGAACCTGTTTTCTTGCATGGTTCACTGCGGTTTTTAAGGACACACCTGAAGGGGGCAGCATAAGCACTTGGTGGAAGAAGCTCACTATTGCAGCCTACAAAAGATCGTCAGACAATAGATAAAACTTCTCTGATTGTCACCCAGGCATAGAAGCAAGATTATGCTATCTGATAAGGTAATTTCAGTACATTGCTTCAATATTTTTCGATATAAGCTTGATGTACAGTTTTTGGTAAAATTAGATCATGTCAGTTTCCAATGTTCTTTATTGAAGAAATATATTCAGTTACAAAATTATAAAATATGACCTGTTAGGCACTGCATTTTAAGAGTGAATTGAGAGTAGTACAGTCTGACTAGAATTCCCTTGGGGTTGTTACCTGTCTGGTACTGGAGCAGAAAGTCTGATTATTTTGAGGAGATTGTCTGGAAATTTCTCTCATGGAAATTAGACACCATAAATTCAGAATGTAAAATGTTACTGTACTGTTCTGGCACTTTGTCAAAACTGTTGCTGAGAAAATTAAGGCTGGCAATTCTCAAGTTCTGGCAACCATTCTATAACTCTCCTTAGATAAAAAAAAACTTGGTTCCAGAGGTCTACATTTTAAAGAATCACTTATCTAATAAAAAAAAATAGATCTGCTGCAAACCAGCCATGGTGGGGAAACATTTAAAGACAATAGTTGAGGCCAAAATTAATTGGACAACATAGTTTAATAATAACATCCAACATGAATTAGTTTATCCATTTTGATAACTTTGGTGAACTAATATTCTGCACCCTGACAATTGAAGGCTGATATCCTGTATGGCTTCTACACCAACTTTTCTACTAGTTCAGCCATCTTCAGTGATCCTCAGACTTGTACACCAAAATACTTGTACACCTCTGTTCATTAGTTCTCCCTAGGTCCATCCAATTCATTGTGTACATCCTATCCTTCTATCCTTGTTTGACCTCCCAGAGTGCCCCAACTTGCACTGATCAGGATTAAATTCTATCAGTTGCTGCTCTGCCTATATTACCAACTCATCAACATCATCCTGTAGTCTATAATTATCACTACTGATCTTTGTTTGATCCACAAACCCTCCAATCAAATCGGACCCAACACTGATCCCTGTCACATGCTTCCATTTACAAAAACAATCCTCCATCACCCACTACTTCCTCTTACTAGGCCAATCTTCAATGAGTTTTCGAACTTGCCTGGGATTGCCAGAGCTCTAAATGCTTGGGAAAGCTTTCCATATTGAACTTTGCCCATGGCCGTACTGAAGCCCATATTAATTACATTAACTACATTGCCCTTGTCAATAAGTTTTGTTACTAAAAAAAATACAGAATAGTGGAAGAGTCAGGCAGCTTCGAGAAGTGCAAAAGGTGCTGGTCAATGGTTTGGGTTCAGGCCCTGCATAGTTGTGTTGGAGGGGAGATGAGAAAAAGACTGACAGGGTATAGAAGTATGATGGAGGGATAGTTGCAGGTTGGTAATAGATGAAAACAGATAATGGGGTGGAAGGTGGGCAGATGGGACCAAGGAGGGGCAGTGAATGGGAAAGATGAACGGGGGAGAAGAAACATAGGCGGGCAGTAGAGTGTTTGTGGGAGAAGAACACTGGGTGTGTTGACTACCTGAATCTACAAAGTCCACTGTCCATACCACTGGGTTGGGAAATGAGATGTTGTTCTAATAATTATTTGGCCTCACCGTAACCATGGAAAAGGCAGAGGACAAACAGGTAGATATGGGAGCAGGAAGGAGACTGAACTGACATGAAACAGGAAGCTCGATCTGGCTGCTGTGGACAGTGGACAGGTGATCTGTGTAATAATTGCCTCATCTGTGCCTGTTTTCTCAAATGTAGAGGCGTCTACATTGTGAGCACTAAATGTGGCACAGTAGTTTGAAAAAGGTACAGGTGAATCTACAGTATATCTCACCTGAAAGGGTTATTTATGTATCTGGTTGGTAGTGAGGGAGGAGGGGCAGGCGATACATCCACCACAGTTGTAGGGGAAAATACCAGGGCAGTAAGACGGCTGGCTGGGAAGAGATAAATGGACTAGTGAGTCATGAAGAAAGTGATTTCTGCTGAAATGAAAGCAGAAAACAAAATACATTTTGTTATCTCTTCCAAATTAGTTAGAAAGTATCTTCGCTACCAAATCATTTTTTAATACTTGCTTTCTAAGTGCTGATGAACTTTGACCTTCAAATTTTCTTCCAGTAACTTCCCTGACAAGGGCTAGGGTTTGATTGCAACCTCAGATGCACTCTGTAGAGTCCGTACATTCTCTGCATGACCATTTAGGCTTCCTGTCACATTCAATGTGCAAGTATGTTAAACACCTACTGTAACTTGCTCCCTAGAATTGGTTAATGGTGAAGAGAATCAATGGGCATATGTGAGGAGTTGCAATGGAAATGGAAGCAATATGAATCAGATGGCTAAGTAGTTTCCCTTTGTGTCACTATTTTCTTTTTGTAGCGTAATATAGCAAAAATGACATATTTTCCCAATTATTGGATGTTATTCCAGTTAATACTCAACAGATTTTAATCACTTTTTGAACGTTACACAGGAGTACAAGAATTTTTCCATTAAACCTCGTAAGTTTAAATGTGTAGAAAGCAGCCCCTTGCCCCTAGGAAGTTTGGTTACTAGGTCCCTTGTGCATTAATGTGGTCAGGACCCAGTAAGTCTGGTAGAGAACCAGAGGTTACCAATTTTAAAACTGCAGAAG
This sequence comes from Hemitrygon akajei, assembly GCF_048418815.1. Classification (NCBI taxonomy): domain Eukaryota; kingdom Metazoa; phylum Chordata; class Chondrichthyes; order Myliobatiformes; family Dasyatidae; genus Hemitrygon; species Hemitrygon akajei. The sequence goes on from NC_133128.1 coordinate 38,713,529, forward strand.
AAAAGCAGCAGGGTGAGAAGTACAGCAATTTACTTAACGAGCTGTTAGAAATGCTGGACTCAGATTCAGCAATGTTCAAAGGGGAAGTGAATAAAACCTTGGTGGAGAAACAGCTGCAGAGTGAGCAACTGAGATAGGGATGCATCTGAGAACATTTCTAAGGCAGCAACACAAACATAAGGCTGTAAATGGCTGTCTTCTGTGCTGCATCAGTCCATGAAATGTAGAGATAATGCTCGAGCTAGGATCTTCAGATTAATTTTGCTTGTTTTCCTGTATTCCCTCATGAAATGAAATCACCTTAGCGAAGTAAAGTTCAATGGATGACAGCTTCTTCAGTCGAGTGATTATTGTTCCTATGTAATTGTTGAAAGATAAAAATGGTCAGCCGTTTGAATACAGGCACATCCCAGTTAAAAACAATCTTCTCTCCTGCTGGATATAGAAACAAACTCATTACTAGATAGTGATAAAAAGTGGGAATCTATATATGCTGAGCCCTATGTAACAGACACGCTAACTAATATCATACTTAGTCTTAAATCCCAGCTGAAGTAACCTAAAAAAACTATTCAGTTCTGTCATTTCTGCTACCAAGAATTGCATCACCACATTCACACGACAACTAAATGAATGCTAACCTGTGAATAAATAAAGAAAAGAATGAAGTAACTCACTACAGGCACAATGATGTGATGTACTAGTTAGAGAGGAGGGCAGTTGCTAACAAAGCTACTGTGATTGATCAGCTTTCATTAATAGCAAAGACGATATCTCTGCCTCGGATCCTATCCTAATTAAGCATGCTCTTCTTCATCTTTGGATTAAAAACGTAATCTCAAAATCCCTTAAGAAATATAAATTTGTCTAAGGTTGTCACTTGAGCAGCCTTCCCTATCTATGAGTGAAGTAATGAAATATTCTCCTGTTTGAGCCCAGAAGCTCTGGAAACGCAGCTAGCTGCATAAATAGCAACTGAAAGTGTAAATGAATGATTGATTAAAAGAAAGCTAAACCCTGCAAGAAACAGAAGAGCGGACTGGTTGAAAAATGGTCCGAATCGTGCCAAAAGGTCATTATAAATTTATCACATACCCTTTTAATTCTGCCCAATCTATATCACCCAGTGTTCAATTTCACATATCAAAGGGGAAAAGTCAAAAATTTCAATTTCCCACAGCACATAAAAACAGGAATTTACCAGAAGTAAACCTCAATAATTCAAATTTGTTCCAAAACTTGTTCTGTCCATCCTCAGGCTTGACCACTTCTTTGCCGTATTTGCCTGTTATCCAAGATAATACAATTGGTATCAAAAATAATTTCCATATATTAGTTTTGAATCCAGTTAGAGCACATAGAAGAGTACAGCACAGGAACAGGCCATTCAGCCCACCACGTTGTGCCGAACCAAATAAAAAGCAATTCAAGAACACCCAAACACTAATCTCTCCTGCCAACACCATGTCCATGTCTCCACCTTCCTTACATCCATCTGCCTTTCGAAACATCTCTTAAAAGTATCTAATACATTTGCCTCCACCACCATACCAGGCATCCACAACACTCTGAGTAAAAATATTACTCTTTACATCCCTCCTGAACCTACCCCCTCACCTTCAATGCATGCCCTCTGGTCTTAGAGATTTCAACCCTGGGAACAGATACTCTATGTCCACTCTATCTATGCCCTGCCAAATCTTTAAAGCTCTATCAGATCTCCTCTCAACCTGCAGCACTCCAAAGAAAACAACCCAAGTTATCCAGGCTTTTGTGATGGCACCAGGCAGCATCCTGGTAGACATCTACGTCCTCACCAAAGTGTCAACATAGTGGGGCAACCAGAAATGTACACAATACTCCAGATGTGGCTTAACCAGAATTTTATAAAGTTGCAACGTAACCTCCTAACCTTTGAACTCAATGCTTCGACTAATAAAAGCAAGCATTCCATAAGCCTTCTTAACCACCTTATTAACCTGTGTGTGTAATCACTTTCAAGGAGCTATGAACTTGGATCCCAAGCTATCTCTCCCCAGCAACACTGTTAAGGATCTTTCCCTTAATTGTGTACTGTCTCTTACATTTGCCCTACCGAGGTGCAACACCTCAAATTTATCTGGGTTAAACTCCATCTGCCATTTCTCAGTCCATATCAGCAACTGATATATATATCGTGCTGAATCCTTTGTCAGTCTTCAACACTATTCACAACTCCACAAATCTTGGTATCATCCACAAGTTTACTAACACACCTATCTAGATTTTCATCCAGGTAATTTATACACATCACAAACAGCAGAGGTCCCAGCACAGATCCTTCTGGAACTCCACTAATAACAGACCTCCAGCTCGAATAAGTCCCTTCAACCACTACCCACTGTCTTCCCTGCCAGTTCTGAACCCAAACAACCAATTCACCACTGACCCCATACATCTTAATCTTCTGAATGACCCTCCCATGATGGACTTTGTCAAATGCCATACTAAGATCCATGTAGACAACATCCACTGCCCTTCACTCCCCATCAATCTCTCTCCTCACCTTGTCATAAAACTCACACAAGTTGGTAAGGCACCACCTGCCTCACACAAAGCCATGCTGGCTCTCACCATTGAGGCCATGGGTTTCCAAATGCTCATATATCCTGTCCTTGAGAATTTTCTCCAGCAATTTCCCTACAAACGATGTGAGACTCGTAGAGTTTCCCCTTGTTTCCTTCTTAAATAGAAGTACAACATTAGCCATTTTCCAGTCCTCTGGGACTTCGCCTGTCACGAGAGAGGACACAAAGATACTGGTCAAAGGCCCAGCAATGTCTTCTCTTGCCTCCTTCAATAAGCTGGGGTAAATCGCATCCGGCCCTGGAGACTTATCCACCTTAAAACTCAACATAATACACACAAAATGCTGCAAGAACTCAGCAGGCCAGGCAGCATCCACGGAAAAGGGTAAACAGTTAATATTTCTGGCCAAGACCCTTCGTCAGGACTGGAAAAAGGAGCTGAGAAGTCAGAGGAAGAAGGTGGAGGTAGGAGAGGAAGAATACAGTGTAGTAGGTAGTAGGTGAAACCAGGAGAAAGGAAGGGGGTGTGAGTGCTACTGCGTGATAGTCACTAAGGCAGCTCACATTATTCTTCTTAGGCACTGGTATAATTGTTGCTTTTTTGAAGTAAGTGGGAACTTCCACCATAACAGTGAGAGGCTGAAAATGTCCTTGAATACACCAGTTGGTTGGGACAAGTTTTCAGAGCCCGACCAGGTACTCTGTCGGGGCCTTCCGCCTTGCGAGGGTTCACCCTATTTAAAGACAGCCTAACATCGGCCTCTGAGACAGAGATCACAGGGTCACCGGGTGCAGCAGGGATCTTCACAGCTGTAGTTGTGTTCTTCCTTTCAAAGCGGACATAGAAGTAGTTGAGTTCATCTGGTAGAGAAGCATCGCTGCCATTCATGGTGGTAGAGGAGGCCATGGATTGACACGTCGGAATGGGAATGGGAAGTATAATTGAAATGGGTGGCCACTGGGAGATCCCTTTTTTTTTCTGGGGGACTGAGTGTAGGAGCTCAGGAAAGTGGTCTCCCAATTTATGTTGGGTGTCACCAGTATACAGGAAGCCAGACCGGGAGCACCAGATACAGTAGTTTGCAACAACCCTATTATTTTTTACAGATTACATATTTATTCCTCGGCATCCCTGTGGCTATTAGGGTGTCTGTAGTTGAATCCCATCAGTCTGATCGCACCCTTCCTATTCCCGAGTTCCACGCAAATGGATTCAGCATCTGGCCCCTCTGTTATGTCTCCCCTGAATGAGCTGTGATATTGTCTCTGATTAGTAGAGCAACTCCACCACCTCTTTTATCTCCTCCTCTATCTTTTCTAAAACTTCAAAAACCTGGTACATTAAACACCCATTCCTGCCTCACTCAGCCAAGTTTCAGTAATGGCTACATCATAGTTCCATGTACTGATCCATATTCTAAGTTTATCACCCTTACTTATAATACTCCTAGTATTAAATATACCCACTTCAAACTATTCAACCCATCATATCTGTTATTTCGATTTTGCCTTTCAATACTTTCCCTGACACCTACCTTCTGGTCCAACCCTTCCCTTACTGATCTGAGTCTCTCATTCCCAGCCCCCTACAAAATTAGTTTAAACTCTCCCGAGTAGTATCGGCAGACTTCCCAGCCACGATATTGGTTCCCCTCCAGTTCAGGTGCAACCTGTCCCTCTTGTACAGGTCATCCCTTCCCCAGAAAAAGGTTCCAATGATCCAAGAACTTGAAACCCTGTCCCCTGCATCATCTCCGCAGCCACTCATTCATCGTATCATCACCCCATTCCGAACTGCACTTGCCCCGGGAACAGGGAGTAACCAGGAGATTACTAGTATGGAGGTCCTTCTCTTCAGCTTCTTTCCTAACTCTATACTCGCAGTGTAGGACCTCTTCCCATTTCCTACCCCATGCCATTGGTGCCAATATCTACCATGACCTCAGGCTCTTCCACCTTCCTCTTGAGAATACCCTGCAGCTGCTCTGATACACCCTGGACCCTAGCACCCAGGAGGCAACACACCATCCTGGTGTCCCTTTTGCAGCCATGGCATCTCCTTTCTGTCCTCTTAACTATTGAGTCCTCTATAACTACTGGACTGCCTGACTTTACCCTTCCCGGTTGATATTCAGAGCCAGTCACTGTGCCACCGGCCTGGCAGCTGCTGCTGTGATCTGATGTGCCAGCCCCCAAGTGGTATCCAAAGGGGTGTGCTTGTTGCTGAAGGGAATGGCCATAGGGGAACCCGGCACTGACTTCTTAATCCCCTGACCTCTCCTGGTGCTCATCCATCCACTGTCCGAAGCCTTGTGACCACCTCTTCAAAAGTCTGCTCTATAGTACCTTCAGCCTCCCGAATGATCCTGAGTACGTCCAACTCCAGTTCATCTGCTTGATCTGGTCAATCGGGCGCTGAAGCTGGGTGCACTTCCCACAGATGTAGTCATCAGGGAAACCACCAGGTATCCTGAGTTCCCACGTCCGACAGGAGGACCATTCCACCCTGACTACTCTGTACTAAGTGTGCCTTCGCCTGTTTCCACCTAAGCTAGTGAAGCCAAAGTCGTCACACTCTATCACTGGCACACTCAGGCAATGTCCGCTCCACTTCAGCCTAACCTCTTTTCACTTTTTAGCTGTGTTTATGCTTCTGATGTTGACACTTTCTGCACCAGTACAGTCCTAAAGACCAGCCCTGCCCAAATCTGCTCCTTTTTATCCTCTGTCTCCCAGCCTCCACAGGGCTCTGACACCAACACTCACACTCCTCATACCTGATCTTGGCCAGATGATTTCTGCAGGTTCAGTATCCTGAAGGATGCTCTCACACTGGCTGCTGAAACTCAAATCACAATATTGTTGGGTGCTGTGGGGATTCATGAAGTTGCCTCTATGTTCTTTTAGTCAAAATGAGTGTAATACCCTAGTTAAGATTTCTACTGCCAATGCTGTGGGGTATTTCATTTAGTAGCCTTCTGTAAAAACAGTATATCTTGCTGGTAGAATGCTGGAAGATAAGGGGCTATAATGTTCAGTTTAGGAATGTTGTGTCAGTCAATCAGGAAGGTGGAATTGGGAGAAGGTTCTAGAGAGAGCTGGGTGGAGAGAGGTTTGTGACAGACACTGGTGGGTTCCATGATCTTTTGACAGGAGATGCGGAGAAGAAAAAATCGGGAGAGACGACCGTAGGATTCAATCCAACAGGAAGACACAATTGCAAGGAGTGCTTCATGAGTTAAAGGAGTCAAGCTGGCAAACTCTACTGGTGAATTAGTGATGAGAATTCAGCACAGTGAGTAACAGTTATACCCAGCTTTCAGAAGATACGAACTACAAGGATGTGCACATTTAGACTGGTTTAATTGTAATGGGCCATTTTATTATTTTTTTCTTTATTTTCTTTCTCTTAGTAACTATTTGATAAAGCTGAAATTAGAAAATATACTTTCTTTATAATTTTATGTGGTGTACAATCTGTTATTTCTTGCTGACTGATATTGTGTATGGGCAGCATTTGTTCAATCGAGGTTCTAATAATCAGAATATCCCAACTTTCCTGTTTGGTTGAGCCCCAAATCATACTGACCCTAGACATATATTGTTTGTGAAGAGTGCCCTCCTCACCGCTGAGACACATGGCTTTTAGCAGAGGTAGCATACGAGCCAGGTGAGGGGGTTGCATGAGCGTAAAATCATTGAGCTCATCTGGGAGTGAAATCTTGTCACATACGTTGCTTGGTTTTTCTTTGTAGGTGATAGAATTCAAGCCCTGCCACAGCTGGCGATCACTCTCTGTGATTCAGGTTCGGTGCAGGATTGACAATTCATATGGGAGGTGGCTTTCCAGAGGTCATACCTGGACCTTTTGTACTCTCCAGGGTTGTCGGTCCTGAACACTACCGATCTAGAACTCAGCGGATCTCATAGTTCATCCAGGGCTTTTGGTTGAGGAATTAATGATTTTCTGGGGACGCATTCGTCCACGAGTGTCTCTGTAAAATCGGTGGCAACCGTGGCATATTCATTTAGGTCCTCTGAAGAGTCCTTGAACATATCCCTGTCCACCAACTTGAAGCAATCCCGTAGCCTCTCCTCTCCCTCCCATGACCACATCAATTTCTCAGACTTCTGATAATGCCCCTCCCCCTCTCCTTCAGCATTCCCACCCCCTTTCCCCTCTCCCATCTTATCTCCTTGCCAGCCCATTGCCTCCCTCTAGTGCTCCTCGCCCTCCCCCCCTTTTTCTTTCTTCCATGGCCCTCTGTCCTCTCCTGTTAGATACCCCCTTCTCCAGCCCTGTATCCCTTTCACCAATCAACTTCCCAGCTCTTTACTTCATCACTTCCCCTCCCAGTTTCACCTAGCACTTTGTGCTTCTCACCCCCTCCTCCCAGCTTGTAACTCTACTCCTCAGCTTTTTTCCTCCAATCCTGCTGAAGGGTCTCGGCCCAGAATGCCGACTGTACTCTTTTCCATAGATGCTGCCTGGCCTGCTGAGTTCCTCCAGCATTTTGTGTCTGTTGCTCTATTTTATACCTTTACTCACTAGAAACAGGTAAGTGCCCCGTAGTAAACAATGGGAAAAGTGCGGCACTTCATAAACGCCCACCTCTGAAACAGTCTGTGGATGCAACATTGCCCTCATTAGCTATGTCAGAACCAACAGGACTGGAATGGAAGTAAGGCATCCTCAAACCCAAGGGACTGTCTTAGAAGAAGCCAAAGGTTATTCAAATACCAAAGACTCAGAGCATTTTGCAACATTAGAGGTTAGCAATTTGCAAGTATTTAAAATGCATGAGATATCATATGAGAAATTTTCTCTAATGAATCCAGTGTTACACTGCAGATCAAAGCACGTGAAGAATTAATTATTTTGTATATAATCTAAATGCTAAAGAGAGGCCAAGTGGGCAAGCATATAAAATACAAATTTGAACAAGCGTTACTGAAAACATTAAGAAACAGTCAGATGTTATTCAGCTACAAATGACTGTAGTCACGTTCACTACAATGGATGTATTTAGCCACTTGTCGGTCTGGCGGGCTGTTACATATATAATTTCACAAATACATATCAGATAGCTGTAGCTCATTCCAAACTGAAATCAGCCTTGAAGAAGCAAATATTCTATCCAATGTTGCAAAGCAAAAACTGTCAATGCCTTCGTAAGGAAAATTAATCTGAGTATAAAACCAAAAAAAGACATTTCAAGTGAAGCTTATTCTTGCCTACTGAATCACAGCAACATATTACGCAGAACGTTATTTCAAATGGTTTTGACTTGCCTCAAGTCAGGATAGGACACTTACAAAGCAGTAATTAACTGAGTTTTCTTTGTGCCAAAACTGTTTTAGAAATGTTCAAGCTCAAATAGAGAGCCATTTATTTAGTACCTTGATTTTCAAACACTGATTGTTGTATATACATGTATTTCAAACTGAAACATTTCAAATAGTCTACACTTACAGAATATTTTCAGCTCACCTCTTCTATAATAAAGTAATTGGTAAAATAATATTGTGAAGCAAGTTCAGCCTTGACTATTCTCTATTAAAAAAGAATTCCCTTGAAACTTGAGCAAATAATCTCAGTAGATCGCCAATATTGCAAAAGGTTATTTTGCAGGGTTTGATTTTTCAGAGGAGTTGTTAAACCATGCCTTTGTCTGTTCTTCTGGGTGAATCAGTCTGCAGGAGGGAGATTGAAAACCTGGCTGAGTGGTGCCACAACAAGTCAATGTCAGCAACACCAAGGAACTGAAAACTGAATTCAGGAGGTGGAAATAGGGGAACAGAGGTGGAGAGAGTCAGCAACTTCTAACTTCCTCAGCGTTAATCTTTCAGAGGATCTGTCTTGGGTCTAGCACACAAGCACCATTACGAAGAAAGCACTCCAGTCCCTCTACTTCCTTAGATGTTTGTGAAGATTTTGCATGTCATCTAATATTTTGACAAACTTCTGTAGGTGTGTGGTGGTTGTACAGGCTTGCATCATGGTCTGGTATGGAATTCTTTGAATAGAAAAGCCTGCAGAAAGTAGTAGATATGGGCCAGTCCATCATGGGAAACACCCTTCCAACCACTGAGCACATCAACACAGAGCGCTGCTGCAGGATAGCATCATCCATCATCAAGGATCCCACCACCTAAGCTATGCTCTCTTCTCACTGTTGCCATTAGGAAGAAGATACAGGAGCCTCAGGAAACACTCAAACAGGTTCAGGAGTAGGTATTGCCCCTCAGCCATCAGGCTCTTGAAGCAAAGGGGATAACTTCACTTACCCATCTCTGAACTGTTCCCACAATAAATGGACTCACTTTCAAGGACTCTTTGCCTCAAGTTCTTAATATTTATTTATTATTATTATTTCTTTTGTAATATCATCTAGGAATTTCAAGTCTAATTGTCAACTAGTCCATGCTAGACTTTTTCCAGGATTGATATATCCATTCCAAACGTTGGTGCTAAGATCTGTTCAGTGTACTCTAGGTGTGATCCAACCTGGACCTTTAGTAATCATCGTGTTCCCTTTAATTCACTAGTCCTCTAGACATGAAAGCTAGCAATTTGTTAGCTTTTAATTATCTGTTTTCTACCTGTCTACAAAAGTTTAATGATCTGTTTGTATGAATTTCTTTGTAAATCCCTGCTTCTAGCTTTCCAGCAATTCAAAATTACTGGAATTTATCTTTTTTTAGGTACAAAGTAAATTGCTTTGTACTTGTCTAAATTGAAACCTATTTATTAATGTTTGTTCCACTTAATTAATCTATTTCATATGTTATGCTTCTACTTGCTCTGGTTACAACATTGCATGTCTGCATCCTCAACAAACTTAGATATGTGGCACTGCATCCCAGCCTTAGGATGTTAATAAACAGAGTGCCTGAGGCTTCAACAGAACTACTTTTGCGATATTACTAGTTGTTTCCAGTGCCCTGCTGTTACCCTGACTGGTTCCAATGCTGAAGCACTCTCCCCAACAGATGAATACTATATCCTCAATATAACAAGTAACACTTCTAGCTAATAATCTCTCACAAGTCCATGTAGTTAATTTCCTGTTCCTGTTCTGTACTGTTCTATGTTCTATGAGTTTATTGTCATATGCACAAGTACAGGTATGCAAAGTTACAATGATAACATCATATTAGCAGCAAGGAAAACATGAACATAAATTATACATGATATTTATAAGAAAATACAATCAGAACAACAAAATTAAATTCTATTCCTGTGCTGTACTGTTTTATGTTCTAACATCATGCTGAACAGTCAGTTTCTGTACTGTATGGCACAATATTTCTAAGTCATGTTGGAAAATAATTTAGAAGGGTATTTTTAATTCTATTTATTTAGAGATATGGTGTTGAGCACACCTTTCCAGACTGCTCACAACCACCTATTTAACCTAGACTAATAATTTACGACAACCAATTAACCCACTAACCTGTACATCTTTGGACTATGGAAGGAGACTGGGGCACACGAATGCATGCACAACTCATGCATTCACGAGGAGGAGGTATAAATTCTTTACAGAGGAGACCAGAGATTAACACATGAACTCTGACACCGCAAGCTGTAACAGAGTCACACTGGCCCCCATGCTGCCGTGGTCCCCCAAAATGCTGATTTGATTTTTGACATGGACTTCTCTAAATCCCTTTCTTGGTTGTAGAGAGATCTTTGGGTCTGAGCAATATTGCAGAAATGTGGTAAAGTTTCATGGGAACTGTAACATAAGCAGATTGTGTAGCCTGGCCGAGTAACTGGATTGGAATTGGTAGGTTGCAATTGCTTTGGGTTGGATATAGGGTGATGGTGAAGCAAACTGCTTTGGCACCAGACTTCATGATGCTCCAGATTTTTGCCACGTAGTTGGTGGAAAACATTTAGTGTGTCACATGGTGAGTCAATCAATGCAGGATATTCGGTCTCCGACCATTTTCAGTAAGCATTGCTTTTGTGTGGCTGGTAAAGTTGATCTTCTGTTCAGTAGTGACTTTCAAGATGTTAATGAGGAGGGATTTGGCGCTGTTGACGCCAATGAATATTAACGGTAGGTGGTTGGACTCTTCTTTATTAGAGATGGCCAAAGTCTGGCACCTTGGCATGTCTTTTCGTGCCACTTATCAGCCCATGCCAGAACATTGCCTGGGACTTCTACATTCATCAATAAACTGCCTCATATTCAGAGGAATTGAACAAAGTAAAACTCAAGTTTATCATCAATACACAGCTACATGCTTACTGACTTGCAACATCAAAAGACCATAAGATATAGGAGCAGAATTAGGCCATTCAGCCCATTGAGTCTGCTCTGCCATTTCATCATGGCTGATCCAATGTCTCTCTCAGCTCCAATCTTCCTGCCTTCTCCCCGTAACCCTTCATGCCCTGACTAATCAAGGATCTATCAGCCTCTGTCTTAAATCTACATAAAGGCTTGACCTCCACAGCTGCCCGTGGCAAACAGTTCCACAGATTCACCACTCCCTGGTTAAAGAACCTCCTCCTCCCAGGTGCCAAGGTCAGATCATGTTCACAGCATTTTGGAGGGGGAGGGAGAGCAGCCAGATGTCTTGGTATCAATGATATAGGCAAAAAAAGCAAAAACATCCTGAAGAGAGAATTTGGACAGCGAGCAGTAGAATTTGCAAGGTAGTAATTTCTGGATTGCTGCCTGTGCCACATGCCACTGAGGGTAGAAACAGGATGATTTGGCAGATAAATGTGTGGCTGATAAGCTGGAGCGGGGGGCAGGGGCTTCAGATTCTTGGATCATTGGGAAGTCTTCTCGGGGAGGTATGACCTGTACAAAAGGGACGTATTGCACCTGAACCTGAGGGGGACCAATATCCCCGCAGGCAGGTTTTCCAGAGCTGTAGGGAAGGGTTGAAGCTAATTTGGCAGGGGGGTGGGAACTGGAGTGTAGGGACTCAGGATAGGGCAGAAGGTGAAAAAGCAAAGATAGCATGCAGTCAGACTGTCAGGAAGGGCAGGCAGGTGATGGGACAAACTTGTAGCCAGTAGGGTGAGAATCAGTACATTAGGGATGCAGAATCAAAAAGGGTAGAAAATACAGTACTCAAAGTGTTACATCTCAATGCACGGAATATAAGAAATAAGGTGCACTATTACAGATTGAAAGGTATGATGTTGTGGCTGAAGGATAGTTGTAGTTGGGAGCTGAATGTCCAAGGTTCTATGTTGTATTTTAGGGATAGGAAGGTAGGCAGAGGAATTGTTGTGACTTTGCTGGTAAAGAATGGCATCAAATCTGTAGAAAGATGTGACATGGGATCGGAAGATGTTGAATCCTTGTGGGTTGAGTTAAGAAACTGCAAGGGTAAAAGAATTCCAACAATAGCTGGGATGTGGACCATTGATTAAAATGGGAAATAGAAAAGGCGTGTCAAATGGATAATGTTATGATAGTCATTGGAGATTTTTTTTTTAAATTTTTTGATTAGTTTTTCAAAACATTTTACAAATTAAAAACCCCAAGTCCCAATGAGGAGCATTAATACAGTGCAAAATTAAGCATACAATAACAATATGCTACAAAGGAAGAGAATTTAACAAAAAAGCACCTAAATTAAAGACAAGTAAGCTTAATGTCCTTCCCAAGCCCCACAACACAAGAAAAAAAACAACAACTCCAGACCGACCACAACACAATATAGAGAGTATAAGTCAGGACAGTCAAACTCCCAAACTGTGAATACACTTAGCAACAGAGGATAATAATGCCTACTACCAGAAAAAAAAGGAGCTGAAAGCAAGGGACTGAAAAGAAGAAAAAAAAAGAACAAAAAACCCTAGTCAAGAGGAAGGTTATGAAAGTACTTGATAAAAGGTCCCCAGACCTTACGGAACTTTAGATCCGAATTAAGAACTGAATAATAAATTTTTTCGAGGTCCAAGCAGGCCATAATGTCGTTAAGCCATTGTGCATGAGTGGGCGGGGCAACATCTCTCCATCTAAGGAGGATCAAGCATCTCGCCAGGAGAGAGGCAAAGGATAGTATTCGGCATTTGGTCGGACCCAGACATAAATCTGTCTCGCCCCAAAAACCGAACAGAGCAATTAAGGGGTTTGGTTCTAGGTGCTGATTCAGAATACCTGATAATGTAGTGAAGACATCTTTCCAGAATTTCTCCAAGCTAGGACAGAACCAGTACATATGGATGAGAGAGGCCACGCCCCTCTTGCATTTATCATAGAGCGGACTAATGCTAGGGTAGAATCGAGATAGTTTAGATTTAGACATATGGGCTCTATGAACAATCTTAAACTGTAAAAGGCAATGGCGAGCACAAAGAGAGGTTGAGTTAACCGATTTGAGAACTGAGTCCCAGCTCTCCTCGGATAAGGAGATATTTAAATCCTGCTCCCAGGCCATTTTAATTTTATCCACAGGGGCCAGTCGTAAGGCTGCTAGTTTATCTCGGATAATTGATATTAAACCTTTACCTAGTGGATTAATGGAAAGAAATAGGTCCATTGCATTTTTCGCAGGCATTTCAGGAAAGTTAGGAATTAAAGGAGCAATAAAGTGTCGGATTTGGAGATATCTGAAAAAATGAGCGTTAGGCAGGTTGAACTTAACAGAGAGCTGCTGAAAAGAAGCGAAGCGATTATCAATGAAAAGATCTTCAAAATGTCTAATGCCCCTCCTATACCAAACATGGAATGCTGAATCGTACATAGTAGGTAAAAAAAAGGTGATTATGAGCGACAGGGCTAGAAACGGAAAACCCCTGGAAACCATAGCATTTCCTGAACTGAGCCCATATACGCAAAGTGTGTCTAACAAGAGGATTAGCTATTGATCTGGGCAGAGTACTAGGGAGTGCAGAGCCAAGAAGTGCAGAGATAGATAATTCTTTAGTGGAGCTCAACTCCATTGCCACCCAGTTAGGGCACTCGGGTTGGCCGTGGAAGAAAGACCAGAAGGTAGCACAACGTATATTAGCTGCCCAGTAATATAAGCGAAAGTTAGGTAAAGCCATGCCACCCTCTTTTTTAGATTTTTGGAGGTGGATTTTATTAATTCTAGAGCGCTTATTCTGCCACAGATATGACAAAATAATAGAGTCTAAGGAATCAAAAAAAGATTTAGGAATAAAAATTGGGATAGATTGAAATAAGTATAAAAATTTGGGGAGAACATACATTTTAATACGACCTACCAAAGACATAGATAGAGGTGACCATTGTACCAGACTCTGTTTTATAGCATATGAAAGATTGACAAAGTTTTCACGAAAGAGATCTTTAAACTTCCTTGTGACTGTAATTCCAAGATAAGTAAATTGATTATGGACTACTTTAAAAGGGAGATCACGAAATATTAGTTCTTGTGCTTCTTTATTAATTGGGAAAAGTTCACTCTTATGTAAATTAAGTTTATAGCCTGAGATCTGGCTAAACTGGTCAAGAAGTGAAAACATTAGAGGTAAGGATGTAGACAGATTTGAGAGAAAGAGTAATAAGTCATCAGCATGGAGAGAAACTTTATGCTCAACACCCCCTCTCCAAATCCCGGTCAATTCAGGACAGTTTTGAAATGCTATCGCCAGAGGTTCTATAGCCAAATCAAAGAGAAAGGGACTTAAGGGGCATCCCTGACGGGTGCCACGTTTGAGATTAAATACTTGGGATTTCTGAAAATTAGTTAAAACAGAAGCAGTAGGACACAGGTACAGCAATTGGATCCAAGAGATGAAACTTTGGCCGAGGTCAAATTTTTCTAAGACTGCAAAAAGGTAGTTCCACTCTATACGATCAAATGCTTTCTCCGCATTGAGGGAAATAACACATTCAGGAGTCCCAGTTGGAGCTGAGTATAAGATATTAAATAGACGCCGAATGTTAAAAAAAGGGAGACGGTTTTTAATAAAGCCTGTTTGGTCATCAGAGATAATGGAGGGAATAACTGTTTCTAATCTATGAGCCAACACTTTAGCTAAGATCTTTACATCAACATTGAGCAGAGAGATTGGCCTGTATGAGGAACACTCTGTTGGGTCTTTGCCCTTTTTTAAAAGAAGAATAATAGATGCCTCATTGAAAGAGGGTGGCAATTTGCCGTAATTAAACGAGTCAGATAATACTGAAAGTAACTGAGGAGAAAGAAGTGAAGAGAATGATTTATAAAATTCTACAGGGAACCCATCAGGTCCAGGAGATTTCCCTGAGGACAGTGCAGAAATTGCAGAAGGTATTTCTTCTGATGATATAGGCGCATTGAGTTTGGCTTTGAAATCAGATGAAAGTGAGGGGATATTCAGATTCTGTAAAAATTGATCAACAGAGATATTGTCATTCAGAGATTCAGAGGAATAAAGCCGAGAATAAATTTTTTTAAATGCGTCATTAATTTCTAAATGATCCGATGTAAAGTCTCCGTTCTCCTTCCGGATCTTTGTAATATGTTGTTTGGCTTTGGAACGCCTCAGCTGATTGGCTAGGAATTTACCAGACTTATCCCCATGAATGTAAAAGCCACTCTTGCTTTCGAGAAGTTGGCGTTCAGCAGGTTGAGTGGACAGAAGGTTAAATTTAGTTTGGAGTTCAAAGCGCTTCTTGTATAATTCAGGGTTCTTAGTTTGGGCATATATTTGATCCAAATCTTTAATCTGGTTAATGAGGTCTGATCAATCTGCAGGGGATCTTCTGTTGAGATTTGCTGTGTAAGAGATTATTTGACCCCTCAGATATGCTTTCATGGCATCCCAGACAATCTGGGATGGCACTTCAGGTGATGTATTAGTGTTAAAATAAAAGGTTATCTGATCCTTAATAAATTTTACAAAATCATCATCCGATAGTAAAGTTGAATCAAACCGCCAGTGTTTATTCCTCTGAGGGAGACCAGGAAAGTTCAGAGAGAGGGTAATTGGGGCATGGTCAGAAATCAGTATACTCTGATAGTCACAACAGTGGACAAATGGGATAAGTTGGTTATCGAGTAAGAAATAGTCAATTCTAGTGAAGGTATGGTGAACATGTGAGAAAAAAGAATAATCTCTCTCCGTAGGATGGAGGAAACGCCATATATCAGAGATACCAAAATTAGAGAGAAACGATTGGATAGCTAAGGCAGATTTAGTAGGTGCTCTGGTAACAGAGGACGATCGATCCAGTTTAGGATCCAACCAACAGTTGAAGTCACCACCCAGTATAAGAGAGTATGAGTTTAAGTCTGGTAGTGAGGAAAAAAACCGTTCAAAAAAGTTAACATCATCAAAGTTGGGGGCATACAGGTTTGCTAGTGCAACTTTAGTGTTATATAGTTTACCAGAAACAATAATAAAACGGCCATTTGTATCAGATATTTTATTATGGTGTTCAAAAGGAATATTTGAGTTAATAAGAATGGAGACTCCCCTAGCTTTAGCGGCAAAGGATGAATGAAAATGCTGACCCGCCCACTATGACAGAAGCCGGGAGTTATCAAAACAATGTATATGAGTTTCTTGAAGGAAAGCAATGTCAGCTTTGAGTTGTTTGATATGTGAGAATACCTTCCTCCTTTTAACAGGGTGATTCAATCCCTTTACATTCCAGCTCACGAATTTAAGTGCACTAGCCATTATCAATTACTAATGCATAAAAGGCAGCAGGCATATAAAAAGTCAAGCAGTACAATAGCAGTCTGGGAGCAGAGATGTAAACATAGATTCGTAAAATCAAAACATATACATGTCCTGAGCAATAAAGAGAAACAATAAATACAGTGAGTGATGTTGGAACTGGAAAATCCACCCCATCCACACAACCCAAAACTAGACGGCTACCAAAACAAGTAGCTAGCTCTACCAAAAAAATTAACCCAAATACAACTTCCAGATCTGTGTCATTGACAACAGTTCCGTATAAATACTATAGCAAATAGTAACTGGTTTATGCACTGGAAAACATAACTACAGATTAGAACACCTTCTGCAGAAATATAAAACTTAATACAGAGAAAATTGGAAGAAAACCAAAACTAACCTACCCGCGAAAAATTATAGAAGAATAAAGAAAGAGAAAGGGAAAAAAAGGGGGAAAAAAAGGAGAGGAAGGGGAACATCATAAATTCAAAACGAGTATTTATCAACCATTTACAGAGAGGAGAGAAAAAAATTCAGAAATTAGAAAAAAGGGGTGAAGAAAAGAAGAAAAAAATATATAAATAAATATTTTAAAAAAGGAAAAATAAATCAGCAATTAAACTGTGAACCAACAAACAGGGAGGCCTTCACTAAAGACTTCGAACCTCCAAAACAAGTTAGAGTCAATTGTAGAACTCTGTAGATAAAGTTATACAAGAATAAAAATAGATTACACACACACCAAATCCCGGGAGAGATTGTCAACAGCCCTTAGAGTTTCAATGAATAATGTCTGAGTGATTCAAGTAAAGTCTGAGTCCAGAGAAAGTAATTTTACTACGAGGAGTACTTATCCACCATTTTAGGAGGTCCGATCGGGTTCCGAAGATGACTGGATAGCCGGAAGACTTGCCACAAATGCTTCAGCTTCCTTCACTGATTTGAACCACTTGTATTTTCCGGTATTAAGCTTGATTCGTAGATCGGCAGGAGTATGAAGAGAGGGTTTGAAACCACGTTCAAAAAGCACTTTCATTGCACCTTTAAACTCAGCACGCATCTTTAAGGTCTGGGGTGCAAAATCTTCCACAAAGCGAATGGTTGTATCCTGGGAAGTAAAAGACCCCCTGCGACGTGCCTCTACAATCAGACTGTGTTTTACCTGGTATTGATGGAAGCACAAGATTACTGGTCGCGGACGGGAGCCCAGAATTCTGGGGGGAACGTAAACTCTGTGTGCCCATTCGAGCTCGGGCGGGTACGGAAGCAAATCTTTCCCGAATATCTCACAGAGAAACTTGGCGAAAAACTTCACGGTTGGTCCATGTTCGGTCACCTCTGGCAATCCAAGAATTCTAAGATTGCAGCGTCTGCTGCGATTTTCGAGATCCACCATTTTGGAAAGGAGTTTGTTACATTTTTCCTCTAAGCTGGAACAGAGAGTCTCCAAGTATCGAACACGACTTTCTAAATCTTCAGAAGTCGAATCGATGCGAGATAGGTGTTCGGCATGCTTGTCCACTTTATCATTGATCCGATCCAGTTTGTCTTCCAACTGTTTGAAAGCGGTTTTAAATTCCTTTAAAATTTCGTCTCGGAGCTTTCCGAGCGCAACCAGAGTCTCGTCTGAGGGAGCCGTAGCTTCCTTTCTCCCGGATTTAGAACTCTTGCTAGACATTGTAAGTTAGATATGTTCACAGGCAAGTAAGAGATACCAAAAAAATTCCTAACTGAGGTTTAAAAAATGGAGACATTTAGTGCAAAGATAGCAACAGTAATGGAACAAAAATTCGGAGCAGCTAAACAATCGCCATCTTACCGGAAGTCCGGAGATTTTAACATGCAGGTCGATTTGGAAAATCAGGTTGGTAATGGATCTCAAGAGAATGAGTTTGTTGAATGCCACCAAGATGGCTTTTCAGAACAATTTGTTGTTGAACTGACAAGGTGATCAGCTATACTGGAATGGGTGTTATGTAATGAACCGGAGGTGATTAGAAAGCTTAGGGTAAAAATAACCCTTGGTAGGCAGTGAGCACAATATGATTGAATTCAACTTCAAATTTGATAAGGAGAAAATAAAGTCTGATGTAACAGTATTTCAGTGGAGTAAAGGAAATTACAGTGAAAGGAGTTGGCCAAAGTAAATTGGAAGGAGATGCTGGCAGGGGTGACAGCAGTGCGGCTATGGCTGAGTTTCTGTGGAAAATGAGGAAGGTGAAGGATAGATGTATTCCAAAAACAAAGAAATACTCAAATGGAGAACTAGTACAACTGTGGCTGACAAGGGAAGTCAAAGCTAATGTAAAAACAAGAATGAGGGCATACAACAAAGCAAAAATTAATGGGAAGATAGAGGATTGGGAAGCTTTTAAAAACCTACAGAGAGCAACTAAAAGAATCATTAGGAGGAAAAAGATGAAATATGAAAGCAAGCTAGCAAACAAGATCAAAGTGGATAGTAAAAGATTTTTGAAGTATATAAAAAATAAGAGAGATGAGTTTGGATACAGGACTGCTAGAAAATGAGGCTGGAGAAATAATGGAGGACAAGGAGATGGAAGAAGAAATAAGTGAGCATGTAGCATCACCCTTCACTGTGGAAGACACTAGCAGTGTGCCGGGTGTTGAAGGGTGTGAGGGAAGAGGAGTGAGTGCAGTTGCTATTACAAGGGAGAAGGTCCTCAAAAAGCTGAAAGTCTTTAAGAACATAAGTCACTTGGACCAGATGATCTGCACTCTCGGTTTCTGAAAGAGGTAACGGTAGAGATTGTGGAGACATTAGAAATGATCTTTCAAAAATCATTGGACTCTAGCATGGTGCCAGAGGACTGGAAATTGCAATAGTCACTCCAATCATTAAGAAAGGAGGAAGGCAGCAGAAAGTTAAATATAGACCAGTTAGCTTGACCTCAGTGGTTGGGAAGATGTTGGAGTCAATTGTTAAAGATGATATTATAGAGTACTTGATAAAACAGAACAAAGCCAGCATGGTTTCCTTAAGGAAAACCTTGCCTGACGAACCTGTTGGACCTCTTTGAGAGATTACAAGTAGAATGAATAAAGAGGATGCAATGAATGTTGTATATTTGGAGTTTCAGAAAGCGTCTGACAAGGTGCCACACAAGGCTGCTTACCAAGTTAAGTGCCCATGGTATTACAGGAAAGTTACTAAAATGGTTAGAGCATTGGCTGATTGGTAGGAGGCAGCGAGTGGGAATAAAAGGATCCTTTTCTAATTGGCTGCTGGTGACTAGTGGTGTTCTGCAGGGTTTAGTGTTGGAACTGCTTTTTATGCTGTATCTCAGTGATTTAGATGATGGAGTAGATAGCTTTGTTGCCAAGTTTGCAGATGATACGAAGAATGATGGAAGGGCAGGTAGTGCTGAGGAAACAGGTAGGCTGCAGAAGGACTTGGACAGATTTGGAAAATGGGCAAGAGAGTGGCAAATGAAAAACAATGCTGCAGAATGCATAGTCATGTACTTTGGTAGTAGAAATAAAAGTATAGACTATTTTCTAAATGGGGAGAAAATCCAAAAATCTGAAATGCAAAGGGACTTGGGAGTCTTTGTACAGAACACCCTAAAGGTTAACTTTCAGGTTGAATTGATGGTGAGGAAGGCAATGCAACATTAGTATTCATTTCAAGAGGTCTAGAATACAAGAGCAGGGATGTGATGCTGAGGTTTTATAAAGTCCTGGTGAGGCCTCTCCTTGAGTATTGTGAACAGTTTTGGACTCATCATCTAAGAAAGAATATGCTGGTATTGGTTTGGGTTCAGAAGAGCTTCACAAGGCTGATTCCAGGAATGAAAGGGATATTATATGAGGAATGTTTGATGGCTCTGGGTCTGTACTCAATAGAAAGATGAAGGGGGATCTTATTAAAGCCTTCAAATGTTGAAAGGCCTAGACAGAGTAGATGTGGAAAGGATGTTTCCCATGGTGGAGGAGTCTAGGACAAGAGGGAACAGTGTCAGGATAGAGAGGCATCCATTTAAAACAGATGCAGAGAAATTTCTTAACCAGAGGGTGGTGAATTTGTGGAATTTGTTACCACAGGCAGCTGTGGAGGCCGGGTAGCTGGGCGTATTTAAGGCAGAGATTGATAGGTTCTTGAGTGGACATTGCATCAAAGGTTACAGGGAGAGGACCAGGGCGTGGGGCTGAGGAGGGTCAAAAAAAGGATCAGCCATGATTAAATGTCAGTGCAGACTCGATGGGCCAAATGCCTAATTCTGCCTTTATATCTTATGGTCTTACCTGCAATTTCTTTGCCCATTCTTCTAATCTGTCCAAGACCTTCTGTAGCTTTTCTACTTCCTCAAACCTCCTGCCCCTCCAGCTATCTTCATATCGTCTGCAAATTTTGTAATAGAGCCATCAATTCCATCATCTAAATTACTCATATATAACGTGAAAAGAATTGGTCCCAACATTGGCCACTGTGGTACTCACTAGTCATTGACAGCCAACCAGAAAAGGCTCCCATTCTTTGCCTCCTGCCAATAAGCCACTGTTTTGTCCATGCTGGAAACTCTCCTGTAATACCAAGGACTCGTACTTTGTTAAGCAGCCTCATGTGTGGAACCTTGTCAAAGACCATCTGAAAATCCACGTACGCAACATCAACTGATTCTCCTTTGTCTTGTTTCTTCAAAGAACTCCAACAGATTTGTCAGGAAAGATTTTCCTTTGAGGAAACCATGCTGACTATGGCCTATTTTATCATGTGCCTCCAAGTACCCTGAGACTTCATCCTTAATAATCGACTCCAACATCTTCCCCCTCATTGAGGTCAGACTAATGAGACTTTTGTTTCCTTTCTTGGTGGACCAGCATGTGAGTGCTAAAGATGATGCCGGGACTGTGGTTGCAATCTCGATTCCAATTCAATTATGTTTGCATAATTGTACCTGAACTCTTTCAGCCTCAGATGATTGTCATAGACTCATACAGCATTAAAACAGATCCTTCAGCCTCACTGGGACATACCCATCTAAGCTACTATCCTGGAACTGGCAAGGGAACTGAGTACTGAGCGCAAGCTGAAGCAATGACTATGAACTTCTGAATATTTGGTTGGACAAAATTCGATCTAACACCTGCTAATTTAAAGACAATGAAGTCAAAGATGGGTGAAGATAAGTTCAAGTCGCATACTTGGGTATTTTTTTGATGTTATTATTTAGAGAGCAAATGTAGATTACATATAAAAGGAAGCAACTATAGATCCATCGTTGTTTCAAGAGGATATGGTGCAAGGATGTAAAATCAAGCCATTGCTTAAGTGTTGACACTCCTTGTGGATCCTGAGAAATATTTACAACACACAACTGACTTTAAACTAATTACTTCTGTAGGTGAACTGAATCAGTGGTTGATATCATTTACAAACTCTTTAACAACCTGCTGTTATTAAAAAAAAATGCAGCTGAGATCCAAATCAGAGTGTCTTTGAGGTGGTCTTAATGCTAGTGAGAACAAAGAAAAAATATAGTTAGCATTTGAGGTGACTGAGATGATAGGAAATTTTAAGAATAAACTTGGAAACTGTAAGAACACTTAAAAAGAACAAACACTGTGGCAAATACGAGTAATTCATTAGATCCTGGCTTTATTGATTCTTACCCTGAATTTATCTGGGCTTTTGAGTTCTTCCCTGGCTTTTAATGATAAAAGTTAATACTTGGAAAAACAATAGTTTTAAAAATTGAAGAAATTCCAAAGATCTGTGCACATGAATAATGGAACCAGATACAATGATAACTTTCAAAAAGAAATGTCATAAAAACTTTACAAGGGGATATCTACTGTACTTGCAGAGAAAAAGCAAAGGAGGAAAGTTAATTGGATAGCCCTTGGATAGAGATAGAAGAGGCATTATGGGCAGAATAGCCTTCTGGACAGTATTATTTCTTCACGTTCTGAATGCCTTCTGAAGAGATGAGGACTCTGGAGAGAAAGAAACTGAAATCAATGCAGAAAAGAAGATAATATATATACTTTATAGATGTAATTCTAAATCTTTACAAAGGGAAAACATGCTTTTGTTAAGGTGAAAACGTACTTTTCTATTTAATAATGTATGATGGCAGTGCTTTTATTACTTTTTTGATGCCATTTATCCGATGTGCAATCACTAAGCAACAATATACTGTAGCACAATACAATATCTTTACTGATCATTTTGAATTCAGATAAAAAAAAATTTCTTCTCAACAAATAACAGCATGATCTTCAAACTTATTTTCTGTGTGATGGTAGGATAAAAAATGTCTACACATTTGCACTGTTCAGCAGATTTAACTAACTCCAGCTTCCAAAAAATGAAAATATCCCAGCGTTCATCAAAGAAGCAGGGATAATTAGGAGTCAATTAGGAATGCAGGCTAAGGGCATGGCCGAAGGTGGAGGGCCTTAACAGGAGGTAAGGGCTGCAGACAGGCAGAATTCCTTGGAGAGTTCAACTGTATTGTATCAAGTTGCCAGCAGCACAGCCAGTAAGCGCACCAAAAAGCAAGGATGATGGATGTAGAATATCAGCAGAAATTTATAGCAGAGTACCAGAATACTGCAAAATTAAAAAGATGTTGCGGTACCTTTATTTGTAAAAGCTTTAAATAAAATAAAGAATTCTTCCTAATGAAGAGGGTTCTTCCTGTGGTGCAACCTAATCCAAACTAAGGTGGAGAAGTAACCTTGGGGGCATGTTTGTTGGTACCTATGAATTATGAACGGTTGCACTTGGATCTTTACTCTTAAGAAATTTGCCAACCCTAGATGTTAAGTTTTACCTTTGTTATTTGGAATAGGTAAGAGAGACGGCTGATATAATAACTTTTCCCTGGTTTCACCATCCTTATGCAATATTTAGCTTTCTCTGAAATTGGTACTTAAACCTTGGTTCTGAATTCCAGCAAATATTCACTGTGCAAATGTTTATCATTGATTATAACATTCCAGAGTTGCCTTGTTTCATGAACTGTTCCTTTTGATTGGAATACTAAAGTAGCAGATAGGAGAAAGTCTAGGTTGTTTACATACAGTGGATGCAGTCATATGGAAAATGCACCAGCGTTCTTACTCCCTTAGGAGGTTAAGGATGGTGGGCTTGTCATCGAACACTCTAATAAACTTATGCAAGTGTACTATTGAACGTATCCTGACTGGTTGCATCATGGTGTGCTACCACAATTCAATTGCACAGGAACATAAGAAGTTGCAGAGTAGTGGACTCTGCCCAAGGCATCACAGCCACGTATCTCCCCACCATTGGTATTATCTACAGGAGCTGTTGCTTCTAGAAGGCAACATTGATCACGGTAAATCACCACTACCTGGTCATGCCATCTTTTTCAAAGTTCAAAGTACATTTATTATCAAAGTATGTATGCATTATACAACCTTGAGATTTGTCTCCGAACAGGCAGCCACAAATCAAAGGAACCCAAAATAACCCACCAAAAAATAAACTGTCAAACCCCAGATGTGCAGAGGAGAAAAATAAATTGTGCAAACAATAAAAGCAAGCAAATATCATCTCAAATAGCAGATGCAAATGCACATAGCTTTTTTTCAGCTATCATCGGGCAGGAGGTACAGAAGCCCGAAGTCCCACACCACTAGGTTCAAGATCAGCTATGTCCTTTCAACCATTTGGTTCTTGACTAACCAATAAAACTCTAATCACTACAATTTAACAACACTGGCCATTTTGCACTAAAATTTAATTTCTTTTCTAACTATATCAAATCAGTAATCAACTGGCCAACTAATCTCTTTTGCCTACATAACGTCTATACTCTTCCATTTTCCTCACATTCATGAGTCTATCTAAATGTCCCTTAAAAGTGTCTAATGTATCTGCCACTACCACCATCCCAGGAAGTGCATTTAAGGCAATCATCACTCTCCGTGTAGAGAAAAAAAACTTGCTCTTCACATCTCCTTTGGAATTACCCCCTCTCACCAAAACTGCATGTCCTCTATCCTTAGATATTTCAATCTTGGGAAAAAGATACTGTCTATGTACTTTGTGTATGTTTCTCATAATCTTATAAACCTCAGCCTCTGCCTCTCTGGAGGAAACAGCCCAAGTTAGTCCAATCCCTGTGATACAGGGGCCATCCTTGGAGCTTCTCCAAAGCTTCTGTCCTTCCTATAATGGGGTGACAAGAACTCAATCCAATACAACAGATATAGCCTAACTTGAGTTTTATAAAACTGCAACGTAACTTCCTGAATTTTGAACTCAATGCCTTCACTAATAAAGGCACCTTATCAATCTGGGATGCCACTTTCTGGGAGCTATGAACTTTGACCCTAACATCCCTTTGCTCATCAACAGTACCTTCTTGCCCTTAACAATGTACTGTCTCTTTACATTTGCCCTACCATAGAGAAACATTTCACATTTGGCCTGGTTAAACGCCTAATAGACATGTAAACAACATCCACAGCTCCACCTTCATCAAACACCCTTGTTGCCTCATCAATAAACTCAATCAAGTTAGTAACACACATCCTGCCCTGCACAAAGCCATGCTGGCTCTTCTTCATTAGGCCATGGTGTTCCAAATGCTCAGAAGTCCCATCATTAAGTATTCTCTCCAGTACCTTCTCTGCTACTGATGTGAAACTCACTGGTCTATAGATTCAGGATTATCCCCTGTTCCCTCCTTGAATAATGGAATAACACTGGCTACTCGACAGTACTCTGGAACCTTGCCAGTGGCTAGCGAGGACACAAAGATATTGGTCAAGGCCCCAGCAATCTCTTCACTTGCCTCTCTCAATAATCTGGACAATATCCCATCATGCCCTGGGGTCTTATCCACCTTAATGTTCTTTAAGAGACCTAATACTACCTCATCCTTTACTTCAAAATGCCCTAGCATATTAGTACTCTCAGCACGGATCTCCCTATCTTTCACATCATTTTCCTTGGTAAATAATAATGCAAAATAGTTATTAAGTACCTCAGCAATATCCTTTGCATCCAACCAAATATTTGCCCCTTTGTGTTTGAGTAGTTCCAGCCTTCCCTGGTTTTCCTTTGCTCCTGATGTATGTATAGAATGCCTTGTGATTCTCTTTAATCGTACTTGCCACTGACTTGTCATGACCCCTCCTGACTCTATTAATTCACTTCTTGAGTTCTTTTTTTGCTTCTTTATACATTTGTAATTCCCAAGGACATGTTTGAAGCTTTACATACTTTCTATTTTTCTTCTTGACTAAATTCATCATCTCCCTCAACATCAAATGTTCTTTTACCTTGCCATCCTTCTCCTTCCTTCTGTCTAGAACATGCTGTACCTGTTCTGTACTCTTATGAAGTTGGTCACTCCACATGTCAGATGTGGAATTTCACAAAAGCAGCTGTTCCCAATTAAATCTCCCTAGTTCCTGCCTAATGTTCACGTAATTTTCCCAGCTCCAGTTGAATGCTTTTCCACAAGGCCCACACTTACCATTATCTACAGGTATCTTAAAACTTGAGTTGCGCTCACTGTCCCTAACTGCTCACCACTGTAAGGTCAGTCACCTGGCTAGGCTTATTACCCAACAACACCAGGTCTAGTACAATACCTCCTCTTGTTGGACTATCTACAATTAAATTAAGAAACCCTCCTGGATGCACATAATAAATTCTGCTGGATATAAACTCCTTCTAGTCAGAAGGTCCCACTTCATATTGAGAAAGTTGAAGTCTCCCATGACAACAGCCCTACCGTTTTTACAGCTTTCCTTAATCTGCCTGCATTATTCCTCAATGCCTAGTGGTTGTTGGGGGTTCTGTAGATTGCTCCCATCAGGATAGCACCCTTTCTATTTTTGAGTTCCACCCATATAGACTCAGAGGACAGGCATTCCACTGTGTCTACTTTTAATGCAGTTGTGATATTGTCGCTAATTAGTAGTGCAACTCGCCCCTTCTTTTATCTCCTTCTCTGTCTTTTCTAAAACATCAAATCTCTGGGACATTAAGCAGCCATTCCTATCACTCCCTCAACCAAGTCTATATAATGGCCACAACATCATAGCTCCATATACTGATCCATGCTCTAAGTTCACCTTTCACCTGGATCACCTTTGCCCATAATACTCCGTCATTATACTACACACACCTCAAACTATCCATCCCATCATCTCTATTACTTTGTTTCTGCCTGTTTTCACTGTCCCTGACATCTACCTTCCTCTCCATCCCTCTACTTTCTGACCTGGTGCTCTGGTTCCCACCCCGGCCAAACTAGCTTAAATGCTCCCTAGTAACGCTGATCAATCTCCAGTTTAGGAGCAACCCATCTCTCCTTTACAGGTCACCTTGCTCCAGAAGAGACTCCAATGAATTAAACCTGCAACCATTCCACTGTATCACTTCTTCAGCCACTCATTCATCTGTATTATCATCCTATTCCTGCCCTGACTAGCACGTGGTACTGGGAGTAATCCAGAGATTACCATCTTCGAGGTCCGGCTCTGCAGCCTATTTCCTAACTCCCTATGCTGCTTTCAGAGAGCCTCTGTCCTAGTTCTCCCTATGTGCACTACCGACTCTGGCTGCTCACCACCCTCTTGGGAATATTCTGCAGCCGCTCCAAGACATCCTGGACTCCAGCACCTGGGAGGCAACACACCATCCTGGCATCACTTTCACAGCAACAGAACCTGCTCGCGGTATCCCCCTCCCCACCTGCACCCCCCAGCAATCAGGTCTCCTATCGCTATCGCTCTGACTGACTTTACCCTTCCCTGCCGAACCTCGGAGCTGGCCACAGTTCCACTTGCTTGGCTGCTGCTGCTGTGTCCTCAAAGCTCATCCTCCTAGCAGTGTCCTAATGGAGATACTTGTTCCTGAGGGGCTGGCCACAGGGAAACCCTGCACTGATTGCTTACTCCCCTTACTTCTCCTGGTGGTCACCCGCTTACTATCTGAAGCGTGCACTCTGGGTGTGACCACCTTGGTAAAATTTTCACCTATGGAGTTTTCACCCTCCCTGATGGTCCTGCATCCAGCTCCAGCTCCTTTCCCTCAACCTTGTCTGTCAGGAGCTGAGGATGGGCGCACTTCCTGCAGATGTAGTCTGTTAGCTACCCTGAAGCGCCACATCTCACGGGAGGAGCATTCCACTGTTTTAACCACCCTGAACTAGGAGTAAGGATTTATAGACAATAAAAAAGGCTTATTTGTTCTTACCTGTGCCTTCTCTCGAAAACCTTTGAGCTTCTGTAGGTCATTTACTCAGCCTCTTTTCACTGAGTTTTGGCGCCAACTTCTCAAGTCCAATGTTCACATTGACCACCAAGTATTTAAGTCACTATTCACCAGCAGTTGCTAATTAAAGTGCTTATCCAGTTCTTAAATGTTGTAAGACTACCTGACTCTATTAACTTCTTAGGCAGTGTATTCTTCTGAGTTGAATAAACTCTTCCTCAGACACCCTCCAAGCCTCATAATCCTCAACTTAATCCTTTGCACTCTGAACTTAGACATCTATGCCATGAAAATAAGTTTCTTACTATATATGCTTCTACTAACTTTGTGCACCTCCATCAGGAACCTCCTCATCCTGAGGTGCTCTAATATAAACAATCCCTACCTACACCGTCTCTGCCAAAAATTGAAACTTTCCACCCCAGGCAACATCTTAGTGAATTACCTCTGATTCTCTCCAGTCCAATCGCATCCTGATTTTTGCCGTATAAATGGTGGAAAACACTTGGTGTGATGCATGTTGAGTCAATCGATGCAGGATACTCAGTCTCTGACCAAATTTTGTAAAAAACTGCTTTCGTGTGGCTGGTCAAGTTGACCATCTGTTTAGTAATGACTTTCAAGATGTTAATGGAGAGGGATTCAGTGCTGGTAACTCCACTGAATATTGCTGTGACAGTCAGATACACAAATATGCACATGTTGCCAAACATAGAAACTTCAGGCCATTAGCTCAGTGGTCTGGCACTGGGAGGGCAGAATCTCACACTGGTGAGACCCTTTCAGTGGCACAGATATAACACCTGCCAAGACATAGTTGGTGCACATGAATGACCTCAGCATGAATGAGATAACAGTAGGAAAAGATACTAAAAGGCATGATATCATAGGAAACCCAATAATAGTTGTCACTTCTTAATAAAATAGAATAAAAAGAAATCTGGTATTTCCTGCTTTCTTCTGACTTCTCACAATCCAGTCACTTCCCAAGACAGAGAGAGCATTAAAGTAATTCTGGCCTTAAACTACAGATTAAATTTCCTGAAACAAAAGCAGTTTGCCTCCAAGGGACATCACTATGTATATTGCTGCTCTCCAATGAGAGATGATGAGCAGGAGAAAAGGATTTTGGCTCTGTTACACTTTATGGTCTAGTTATTTCAAAGATGAATTCACTTTAGTATTAAAGCTGCTTTGCTGTTTTACAAGATTCCACAATAGAGGGAAATCAGAACAGGCAGATCCTGCACCATTGAGCCAGTTTACACAAATTATTTGTATGTTTAAGTGGAGATAAAATTAAATTGGGTTATTCAGCACTCAGCTGGTGCAAGGCTAGTGAAATGTATCGCATAACTGTGTGAGTCTTATCACAGTAATTGCATTTCCTGCAAAGGAAGAAATACTTTTCTATAGCGTTGATAGGGAGAGGAGATCATGAGAGATTATCAGGGAGGAGTGATGGAGGTCAGCCAAATCATTGTGGCTGTTAATCAGATAGATGATGAAAACCTCAAGCTAAGTTTGGGCTAAGACAGGATCTCTGACTTTCTTTGGGACTTAGATGGTGAGGTGGCAGGAGTGAGGGGGGTGGATGGTGCTGTGGTGTGGTGAAGCAGGACCAGCTATAGATTAATTGTGGAATCAAAAGGAGCTCCATGAAACTAAACAAGTTTGGTTATTTATTCACCCAAGCAGGGTCTGCAAAGATTTATTTTCAACCTGATTACTGATGCAGAATATGTGCAGCTGATATGTTAATAATTCCAAATAAGGGGAGGGTAAGGTGAATATCCAGCCATCATAGATTGAGACACAGTTCAGCAAAGTCCACCTCACTGCCTAAAAGCAGTGCAGGAGAATTCAAATCTGACTTTCTTAGCTGAATAGATATGTTTCCTCTCTACTAGGTGTCATCTCTGACTTAGCCTTGTTTGTGTTTGTAGGATTAATTGTGTGTTATTACCTTCAGGAATTCCAAATCTGAAGTTCTACACAAAAAGCAGAACCGTCAGCTCCCATGACAGTAAACAGAGAAATGTTATCACCAAAACTGTAGCTATTCATGAAACCTACTCTGTAATAAAATTGTATTCACACTCCATTTAAAAAAAAACTGATTACACTTGAGGTATCGACATAGTTATTGGATTTAATACCAATTTCTACACATTGGTGTGGAAGCAAAGGTTGCTGTTTTCATAAAGAGTGCTGGAAACATTTATTGCACATTCCTTAAAGAAGCACAGGGGTTAGCACAGCCGATCAAGTTGAAAAGCTAGTGATTGCAGTGGGAATTAGGTTCTCCTCATGCTGCCATCATACCATGTGAGGGCTGGATAGATGACCACCTGTGTGTATTGATAAGGTCAGTAATGACACAATTGACAAGGCTTTGCTGAGTGGCACAGCCATTATTGCTGGGTAAAACACCGTTGAATGGTGTTTCAGGCATTTCATGACATTGTTGCTTTGTCAAAGTCCTGTGGATTCTGAGGTGGCTAATCTAGGATCTGGAAACTATTGGACAAAAGGCGGGTAGTTTTTGAGTTGGTGTACTCTTCCTTCACTGTTTTTTTTGTGTTCCTGGTTCATGGCCTCTCAACACCATCCAAATGTTCCTTCTCCATTCCTTTAATCCTTTCATCTGTGCACCTATTAATCTTCTCCCAGAATACAACTCAGAGTAAAGTATCCGTTTTGGGTATCTGCTGTTAAAGCAGTCCAAGTTGGCCAATGGAAAGTAACTAACATTACAGCACTGGGAGGATTGATTTACTTATTCTTTCTGTGAATTTGGAGAGATAATATTGTTGCTATTTTTCCAGTTTCTTGGAATGTCCGTTGTAAGTAATCTAAATCTCAGAAGCAAATACAATGGTAGGGATAACTTGCATGGTAGACCGTAAGCTTTGTGCCACGAATGATCAAGTACCATTTTCCAGAATTAACCAAAGGTGTAGTGGCACAATAAATGCAAAGATGAATTTCTTCCTCAATATCCACCTTTATTGGAGGTTTTTTTTTTTACTGGATTTCCAGAACTGTAACTTAAACTAGCAACTTAGAAGGCTGAAAGTTCAAATACCACCATACTAGAAAGAGAATTTAAGTTTAATTAAGGAAGTCTATAGTAAAATGGCAAACATGAAGGTTCTGTAAAATACTATACAGAGTAAATGATTGGTGATGGTTACCATGGTTCCGTAAGGCTGTTATAACCAGGGGCAGTAGTGAAAATAAGCTCCCACCACCTAGTAAATGCTCTCAGTGGCTTGCATCTCAAATAGCCTCTGATACAGTCCAGCTCCTGGCCGTCACACATGGCTTAATTGACAGTAGAAATGGGCAAAGGCAGGTTACTGCCACATCAAAACCAGTTGCGTCAGACAGAAGGGGTTCATAGGCCACGGTTGGAAGCTCATTCAGAAGAAGGAAAACTTCGATCTCATACCTCTGCTGTCTTGTGGCTATACCCACTCATGGAGAAATTTTTGGGAGTAAATCCCGAGGAAATATGCAGAGCTGGAGTCCATGAGGCTGTCCTAAGTTGAGTTCAACGCTGACTGGCAACTCGTGCAATGCTGCTGGTGCCAAACTGTATTGGTCTCTGCTGTTCCTTTGGACTTATCAACTGTGTGGAGAGGGGGAGCCTACGACATGAGCAACAGCTTGCTCTCCATAGCATATTGCCCTGGCTTGTGTATCATGTAGATAGCTGGGACGCAACATTCATGATCAACCCCAACCAATGGAGGGCCTCAAGAATGGGTACCATGAAAGTGAAATTAACAAAAAAATCCAAGCAGTTCCCTACTATGCTTTAGGCGAAGGAATTGTTGTTCTTATCTGATGTGGCTTGTATGGGACTCCAGGCCTACAGAAATGCAGTTACTCTCACTTGCCTCAGAATGCTATGAGGGACAATCAAAGATGGACAATAGATGCCAATTGTACTTGTATCCTCTGGTAGAACAAAAAATAAATATAATTTATTCATTCACGAAGGATTTTTTGTTAAGGTACTGTATCTGTAAGTGATGCCTTTTTTCAACTAACTTAACTGTTCCTGCAGAGGTTTACATAGTGTTGCATTAACAAAGAATCTCACAAAATTACATGTAGATGGCACAGAAAGACTAGTTTGGAGCAAAATATGTTCTAGTTGTTGCTCATGCTTTTTGGAGGCTTCAAGTTTGCACCCAATATTTCAATTATTTTATTCCTAAACTGTAGAACTTTTGAGAAACTACCTGTGGATGCTCCAAGTTTAAGTTAATCTCCATTTGCTCAATTTAGGCTTGAGTTCCCTCTGCAAAACCAAAGAAAGTGAACATTTTGAGAAAAGGTTTACTTGTTCTCAAAGCATCAGACATTGTAAAGATACTCCCTTTATTATAAACTGGAATTCCAGCTTTTTTCCTTCATGATCTGGGTACTAAGATAAACTGGAATTGCTCTCATCTGCAACCTCCTTCTCTTGGCTTGAATTTGGCTACATCAGTACACCAGGAAATCAAGAATGTACATTGTAGTTGGTATGGCTTAGTATGACATTACATGCTATGAATAACTAACATATCTCCTGTCTAGAGACATTTGAACCTTATCAGGATTAGCTAAAATTTTAATATGTATGGAAAAGTCAAGGCAAAGCTTCTAATCCAAGAAAAAGTAATGGCTGGATTTTTTCAGATCAATTCATAGATGTCAATAATGTTTTTCTCAGCTTTTAAGTTTATAAAGCACCATGATGCAATGCTGTTGTCTCAATGTAATTTCTCAATAACTTCTTCGTATATCTGCTTGCATAGAGATTGCTGACAACCTATCTAATCATAACCTACTTTTTGCTCCCAAGTAAGGTCACTGGACAGCATCCTAACTTAAGGATGATAAGGCCTATAACAGTGGCATCACCACGGCCTTACCTGGGTTGTTTTACATAAGCACAAGACTTAAGGTGAGACTTTCCTGCACTGGATCCCTTGATATCACATCTCTTACACGAAAGGATACTCCAGAAGCTTGATGCAAAGTTTGAGCTGTTTTTATTATTTTAGATATTGGATAGTTTGTCTCTTTAAAATATATGAAGAACAACAAGAACATAAAAACAAAATAGAGAAAGTCAATCTTCAAAAGTATGCTGCTAAGTGTTCTATCATTAAATTCCTACTGCTATATAGATGGTAGCTAAACAACTGCCACAATTGCTGTTGACATAGCAACGAGAGTGAATATTAGATTTTCTCAGTAATATAATGGAAGGGAATGGTGTGAGAAAAGGGTAAAGTAATTTCTAATTTCTGGTGAGTCAGAAGGAAGCAATCTGACTCCTAGAAATTAGTGAATGGTACCCATCTGCTTTGCCTAATGCTTCACATTGAGTACCCATCTGCTGTCTCTGATAGTGCTGTCAAGGTAATTGCTTGGATGGCCAACATCCTATAATTGCTGCAATAGAGATGAATTGGTGTCATACAATCCAGCAACATTATCCTTTTGTTTTCTTTTGAGGGAATCTGCCTCTGAAGAATATGGTTAAACTGAACTTATTTTCCATTTATTTGATTTTGCCACATCAAGTATCGTGTCAATCTCCAACCCCTGCACGGTGGTCCTTTGAAGGTTTGCTGAGAAAAGATCCATGATTTTGCTTATCTGGTTTTCTCTTCATTTTGCAAAGAAACCTCATTTCCTTTGATCACATGCATAGCACACATCATATTAAAGACTGAACAATCTTTGAACCAAGTTCCTCTTTACCATGTATAGCTCTCCAATTCACATTGACTTCTTGTAACCACTGGATTAGATCTTAAAGCATTATCTTTGTTCCTAATTTTGATGAAAAGTTTGGCATGTGTATAAGATGGCAGTTTCCACTTTACTCATTCCTACCTTCTTAGTAAAATTTGTAAACCAAGGACATTAGAGCTGAATTATTTCAGCACTTAGATGCCTATTTGCATATTAGATCTAATTTTAATTTACTTTTATTTCTTTTTCATTTTCTTGTGTTTCAGCTTTTGTACTCTTTCTAGACAGGATATAATGTAGCCACCATTAAGCTATTTCAAACCAGAAGCTGTGCTAATTGATTTGGCTTAATAAAAATTGTCCATGTTACTGTAATATTCATAAGGCTTTCAGTTTTGTTTTAGAATTTGGATGGATTGATAATAAAATCAGACACAAAATCAAAGAAGCATTTTAGTGTCTAATGGTAATTATCAAGCCATAAATATTTTAAACTTATTACCGGAATCATTAAAGTGCATACAAGGATGGCTCTCACTTAGGAGTTACAATTTTAAATTTCATCATAAATCTACACAGGGTGCACCCTTCAATAGACTCACTTCCGAATGCATATGTTTTATAGACAGAGAATAATGTTTGCAGTACATTAAATACGATGATGGAAACTATTCAATTGCAGTGAAAGAATTTTACTGGAGTTTAGCGTGTCTAGTCTGGATCGTGACTCACTGCAGAATTATAATCTATTCCAAGATCAAGTGCTTTTTAGACCATTGTAGATTGATATTCTCGATGACTAAAGTAGCATATCCTTGTATTTTTAACAAGGTCTTAAATTAATAGCCCCTAATGTTAAAGATCCCTACACATTTTTTTTCATTTTTTTTCCCACGAGAGTCAGGTTACAGTGCTAATGTGTTTTAAAATGCATACATTATAAAATCTACTGCAGGACAATTAAATATTGTCTGGGTATTCAGTTTCCAGTGTATTTTACTAGCTATGCTTTTAGGGCTGGAAAATTGACACCTGAACTAGCCAGGGGCAAGGAACATTCTGAATGCTGAAATGCTCATGTTCTCAGCATACAAATGATACCACCATGTCATATTCCCTCCTCAGGTTCTTTGCTGTCTTTTTCTGCATCATAATCTTTGCAGCTATTCAGTCTCCTGACTCCATTAAAGTTCAGCAAAACTATATATCCATTTCCATGATTATACTTGGTTGATTAAAATTCACAAAAGCAAGGGGTAGTTTGCTTTGAATTTCTTTGCCATCTCCCTGTCATGAATGTAAAGAGCATTTACACAAGTAAATAAATTTGCATCTGAACTTGGCCAGAAGTGTGGCAGCAGAGTGGGAGGTGAATTGAGGAAGTTCAGCTACCTTGGATATCTTCCTGGATATCCTCTCTGTGAGCGCTATCAAATATTTGCTATTTTCAATGTGTAAGTGGCCCAAAGATAGACGTGATGCCCCAAAAGACTCGACTTGTGAGTGTGTGTAATGACTAGCTGAGCCAACAGTCCTTGTGCTTTGGAAAGTAACTAACACATCATTAGCAAAAAGATTAATAAAATCCAGTTGGATTGAATATTTGAGATAGACTAGGGAAAAAAAGATATATACACTGGATGGCTACACAATATAAATGCAAAGGCTGTTAGATGCTAGAAACAATTTACTTTTCAGTGTGTTAGTGGCAACTGGGACAAGCTGTAATTATGCATTTGGAATTGCCTGATCCTTAAACGATGTAAGAGGCTTTTATAGGGGAAAGCTACCTATTTGTTAAAATCTCCCCAAGATTCCTGGAGCTGCACTTGAGTGTTTGAGAGCAGTACCTCTTTTATTTTGTAAATTGACTTCAATTTATTTTCTTTTCCTTTCCCAAAACAGTGTATTGCTTGAAATAAGGTAAACTGAGTATGAGGTTGTGGGACAGAATTAACTAATCTGATGACCTATTTGTTGTTTCATATGTATGCTGTTTGTTTTTTTTAATCTAGAGCACCTCATAGAATTATTTCAATCAGAAGATGAAGAGTGGACATCACCCATTGTTTATAAATAAAACTTTAGTGAGTTGTAAGGATACTACATACTTGTGTTGGAATTTATGATTATCCAGCAATTGCTACCAGCACTTTATCTCTGCATTACAAGGCTGGCCTGGTTCAATGGATGGTGTTAGCCTTACAAGAGGGAGCCTTTTATACAAATTTCTCCAGATTTGGCCTGAAGTCTCTAATGATTATGAAAGCACTGGGAGGACATTGGCTGCGTGTTTCCCCTCATCGTCTTTTAGGTTAATCAGCAGTACTTCTCCTTCCATAGATACTGTCCCATCCACTGAGTGTTTCTACTGCATCTTGTTATTTTTTTTCATGGTTCCAGCATCACAGTTTTCTTTTTATTATTAGTGACTGTTCTGCAAGCAGTCTTCAAACGGCGAATTTTCAGTATTATGGAGGTCTGTTGGGAAAATTATAGACACAGCACATAAATTTCTGTCCCAGATACAACTGGCCCACAGACACCAGTAGTGACAAAAGGGCAGACCTGAAATCATTCTAAAAGCTGGCAGAGCTTTTATTTGGTAATGACTCCTATGTTTCTCCTCCCTCTCCAGAGCTTGCAAACATTACTGTATACAGGGATAGCTTTGCTACTCTATGCGCCAGACAATGAAATATCCCTCGAGGAAACATGCAAATTAACAGATGGCTGCAGGTTTATTAAGCTTTCAAGAACCATGACTTCAAGCAAATCAGAAAAGTGAATAAATAGGTTCACCATTAAACAGTGAGGTAATGCTGGAGGAAAACAGAATCAAATGCAGAGCCATGGCCTTGAGATTTGAATGCTCAGCACCTGATTTCAGATGCAGCACAATCGACCTCAGTTATTCTCAGAATAGATGGCATTGGAAATCACTTTTTGGATGAACTCCTATTGTACCTGAAATCGCCCTGGCTGTGTTAGTTTGCCCAGCATCATGTCATTATTTATGTAATGTATGTATGCGCAGAATGGAGCAGAATGCTCCACACAGTGCCATCAATGCACGGAGCCTCGAGAACAAGGAACACATTAAACTGCTTTGCTATTACGCTCTTCATTTAAAGCAATACTCTGCTGACATTGGGAAATGACTGCAGGCTGCTCAAAGGCCTTCAAAAGGTATGCTCAAAGTAACAGAGTTTTCCCAGCATGTAAGTGCCTATACTCATTTAAATGGGTGCCTCATTGGACTGACATAGTTGGCATTCTAAGTGACTGGGCACCTAGAGGGATCAATTTAGAATCTACTGCCAGACATAGTCTACAGGATGATAGTGTGTCATAATCTCATGACTGGAGTATTTTTTATGGAGGTCTAGGAAAAGTTAGCTCTCACCTACTTTTACTCCATTCTTTTTCTCCAGATCCTTCTTGTTTGCATCTACACCATCTCTGAAGCTTTCCACTATTCTGATTGTTTCTAACTTGATAGCTCTAACTGGCTCATCTTTACCATGGATATACAATCCCTCTAAAATATCTTCTGCACTGGAATGCTCTGAGACCCCCCAACCAGATCTCTAAATAGTTACGGTACTCTCTACGTTAATTTGTCTATCCTTCAGATCAAGTGAGTATGTGTTTTTGGGGGGAATATGCATGTCCTGCAATTTTTGTTTAAGAATTGCTCAGGCCAATTTGATGAACACTTTGTCTGGTATATTGACAACTATATTGATGTTGCTTCCTGTACACTAATAGAACTTTAATGATGCTGTCAGATTCAATCCTATTATGGTCTATATCGAACGCTTTCCTTCCCCTTTCTCGATCTCATTAACTCCATCCAAGAAAATGGCTACCTTGACTCAATTTTGTTCCCCACCCTACTTCTTGCAAGTATTCCATTCTTTAGGTTCTAATATCACTGACATATTTACTTTGATGATGAGGCATTCTGCACTGAATTTCTTTTGAGAAGTCCTTCATTTTCCTGGATCATGCTTCCCCTCTACCAGAGAGGCTTTAACAACATCTTTAACAACTATTTCCCACAGATCTACAATGAGGTACAACACGTGTCTTTTCATCTCTTTCCTTTTGCCATTCAGGGACGCAGACAGTTCTTTCAGGTGAAGCAGCAATTCACCTACACTATGTTCAGTTTGGGTAGCTTCAGTCCATCTGGGTAGCCTCCAACACGACATCATGAACATTCTCTAACTTCTCCTCCATATTGCTCCTCTCTTTTTCCATTCCCCATTCTGAATCCCCTTTTACCCCTTCTCTTCTCCACACCTCCCTATCACTCCGTTCAGTTGCCTTTCTCCTTCCCTTTCTCCCATGGTCCACTCTCCTCTCCTATCAGATTCCTTCTTCTTCAGGCCCTTTACCTTTTCCACCAATTACCTCTCAGCTTTGCACTTCAAACCCCACCCACCCATCTTCCCCTTCATCTATCACCTGCCTTCTTGTACTCCTTCCTCTCCCCTGACATTATTATTTTGGCTTTCTCCCCCTTCCTTTCCAGTCCTAATGAAGGGTCTCAGCCTGAATCATCAACTATTTATTCCCTTCCATAGGTGTTGCCAGAAATCTATGTGTGTTACTCCTTTCAGTCCAGTTTTATTGAAATAGTTAGTCACAACGTGTTTCTTCTACAGTGGAGTCACTGCTTCAGTCTGCAAGGGGACTGATGCACCATCAATAATTCTAGGAGACTGGAAGTGAACGATAGGCTTTTATTAACAGCAAAAAGGGAGCACGACATGTCGAAGACCGAGGGAGGAGCAGTGCCCCAATCACCTTTATACCGGGGTCTGTGGGAGAAGCCACAGGAGCAGTCAGCAGAGGGGCGTGTCCAGACAGGTATATGTAGTTTACCACAGGGAATCCATGCTTGCCATTGCCTGCCACTTTTATCTCAACCCTACCCTCACTCTAACCCGTTTTATGTTTTCCTGTGCTGTTATAACGAGGCAGATTACAAGCTTAAGGACCAACATCTCATTTTCAGCCTGGAAGAACTGAACATTTCCAGGCACAGTAATTAGTTCTAGAGCATCAGGTAGCTCATTTATTTTATCTATTGATCTACATTAAAATTGGCCAGTTCTTCCACTGTTGTTATTACCTCATTTTTTCTTTCTCCGTTTTTACAGCCTGACCTGCAAGGAAATTTTGCAACACTGACATTCCTTTGTCTGTTTTCTCATTCTCTAACTCCCTAAATGTCATTGCTTTTGATAGATGGCTTCCAAAAAGATGGCAGTGAACTCAATTGGAGCAGCTTCTGTATGTCAGCCAGAAGTGCCATTATCCTTTTAAAACATATTTTTTATGATCATAAGACCTTGCTGGTCATTAAGAACTTAAAGTACTGCAGGACTACCACATCAGTGAGTTGCTCATTGGTGGAGAAACTGAGGGAGTTAGGCTTGGTGTGGATCGTGCTGCAGCCTACATCAGAGAGGCGTTGGAGGACTCAGTGTACAAAGATGGTGTGCAGTCTAACAGTGAGTGATCGCCTTAGTCACTTTTCTTGTGATCGCATGACCCCGTTGGACATTGTTTATGTGGAATGCTGCAAGTCTGATTCGCTGATTTATTGGCCTCTGCTGTAGCAAAGACAAGGCCTCAATTCACAGCGTCACCTGTTTACAGCCACTGGGGAGAGAGGCGTCAGAGTTAGTGCAGTCCTCTGGAGGCGGTGTGGGTGTGTGGAGCCAGTGCTACTCCCCCCCCCCGTGTTTGCTCGGCAGAAGACAAGCTGTACTGAGTTTGATTGCAGACTCCTACAATGTTCATGGACACAGGAGCTTGGACTATTTCTTTGTGTGACTGAATTTTACTGAAACCTTATACTAGCTTGCTACCTTAGATGTGCCTTGTGTTGTGTGTGACTGTTGGTACTGTGTCTTGCACCTTAGACCCAGAGGTACACCGTTTAATTTGAATGTATTCATGGGTATTCATGTATGGTTGAATGACAATTAAACTTCAACTTCTTGAACTTTTTTGAAC
The DNA here is from genome assembly GCF_048418815.1 of Hemitrygon akajei. Lineage (NCBI taxonomy): Eukaryota > Metazoa > Chordata > Chondrichthyes > Myliobatiformes > Dasyatidae > Hemitrygon > Hemitrygon akajei. Next base: position 38,752,734 of record NC_133128.1, read on the forward strand.
AAAGAACAACACTCTTCTTCCCTAAATGCTCCCACTAATACGGTGACAAGATGAGCTCATATATAACATCTCCATGGCAACACTGGCCTCACCCGATCAGAGATGCTCTCTTTCTCCTATCCATCATTTCTACACCCTCTCTATAGCTTAATACTTGATTTCTCTTCTTTCTAGGTCTAACAAAGAGTCTTTTAACCATTACATTAAATTTCTTGCTCTTTCCACAGATCCCGCCTGACCTACTCAGTGTTTCCTACAGGAGAGTTACTGCCTGTCAACAGCAGCTTTGGTAAAGCTACCTTTAAACATTAACATTGTTAAGTCCTTCTATACAGGAGGAGAAATATTCCAGAGCATTAGATACAGTTCAGTTTTGGCTTTGTTGTGCTTTGTCCACTTTCCCACGGAAGTCATTAAGCAACATGATAGTGCTTTGCTTTTGTCTAACTGAATGAGTTCCCTAAGGCATTGTTCATGACACTCGCGTGGCTCTGCGTGAATAGCAGCAGGTTTTACCTTGTGCACTTGCAGCTGATGTAAAGTTATGCTTGATTGTTGACATGATTTATTCATCTTGATTTTGAGATGAGTTGATGGCCGCCCCTTCTGAACTCGGGAAAACCTTTACAGAGTTTGCTCTGGAGCTTACCTGCAAATTATTCCTCTCTTCAGATATTAAATTCATAGAAATGTCATTGCACCAGAGACCATTCAGTCTATCATATTTCCCGCTGGATCCTCATGAAGAAATCCAGTTAGTCCCCTTCCTCCATATCCCTGAAAATTATACTCTCTCATGCATGTGTCCAATTCCTTTTGTTGCCTCCATTTTGAAGTTTTGTTTCTATGGTGCCCTGCAACATGTAAAAGGCAGACTGACTAGCCAATCATACCAATGAAATCTCATAGAGCACAAATCAGGATACAAAACCACTAATGTGTCAAGATGTCTACAGTAAATGGGCAAGTTCTCCTGTCGATTTCCCATCTGCAACCTGTTGCTTGGAACAGCAGCTGATCAAAATTTCCCATCAGCCCCTGCTCAGTGTTTGACTGCATGAACCTAGATCTGTCTGGGCCAATGAGATTGGTCTTTGGATTTAGAGGAATTAAGTTCAGGAAATGAGGAGAACACACAGCAGGGAAATCACACTCTGAAACATCTGTACTGAAGAATTTTGTATTGTCTGATTTTAGCCATGTAAGGAATTGCAGAATTACTTGAAAAAGTTCCACAGAAAAGACAGAAAAAAAATTTTCAGCATATTTAGCTCCTTCTGAGGAGGCATGGGGCTGTTCCTATTCTGTAATTTCAATCGTTCAGAAATTTCTTTTGTAAAAGTGTATGTTTGTAGATATTGAGTTGGGTTGATCATAGTCAGATAACCTGCTGTCTTTCATTGTCTGTGCAGCCTAAGCAAGGGTCAGTGACACCAGCAAAGAAGGAAAGTAAAGAGGTGAAAGTTGAGGGGAAATCTATTCACTTTCAAGGAGTAACTATAAGAACTTCCTTTAATGCTTCAGGGCATAATACGCTCAGTGCAAGATAGTAAAGGTTGTAGCGGTGTGCTACATGCAGCGCTAAAATAACGACACGGAGTCGGTAAACTGCAGTCAAAGTTAAAGTTTATTCGAACTTCACAGCCTTGCTTTAAAGCCTCCCTCCCCCGCGCGGATGCTTCGAGAGGCACGTACTGACACCCTTTGTTGCGGACCTAGCCTTTGTGCCTGCACGCTAGCTAATTGTGAGCCGGTTTGAGTGTGCTAGTAAGTGGGTCACCACATAACCCCCACCCCCCCCCGCAGAACTGGCGATACACCCCCCAATGTCCACAGTCTGGGCCGGACCCTGTTTGGGAGGTCGGCCTCTGCACTGCGGTGCCGGAAACTCGACCGGTTGCGCCAGGTCCACATGGGCCAGTTTGAGTCGGTCCACCGTGAAAACCTCCTCTCTCCCCCCAATGTCCAGCCCGAACGTGGACCCGTTGTTCCTGAGCACCGTAAACGGCCCCTCGTAGGGACGTTGCAGCGGTGGCCGATGCCCGCCCTTTCGTACAAACACAAACTTACAGTTCTGCAGGTCTTTGGGTACGCAGGTCGGGTTCTGCCCATGCTGCGAAGTGGGTATAGGGGCCAGGTCACCGAGCCTCTCGCGTAGTCTGCCCAGGACTGCTGCGGGTTCTTCCTCTTGCCCCCTTGGGGCTGGTATGAACTCCCCGGGAATGACCAGGGGTGCGCCGTACACCAACTCGGCCGACGAAGCGTGCAGATCGTCTTTGGGCACCGTGCGGATGCCGAGTAGGACCCAGGGAAGCTCGTCCGCCCAGTTAGCTCCTCGCAGGCGGGCCATGAGAGCCGACTTCAGGTGACGGTGGCGCTCCACCAGTCCGTTCAACTGTGGGTGGTAGGCAGTGGTGTGGTGCAGCTGAGTCCCCAACAGGCTGGCCATCGCTGACCACAGGCTGGAGGTGAACTGGGCGCCTCTGTCGGAGGTAATGTGGGCTGATACACCAAAGCGAGATACCCAGGTGGCAATCAGTGCCCAGGCGCAAGATTCGGAGGTGGTGTCGGTGAGCGGGACCGCCTCTGGCCATCTTGTGAACCAGTCCACGATAGTCAGGAGGTGCCACGCTCCTCATGACACTGGCAGGGGGCCCACGATATCCACATGAATGTGGTCAAAACGCCGGTGGGTGGGGTGGAACTGCTGCGGTGGGGCCTTGGTGTGTCGCTGCACCTTGGCCGTCTGGCAGTGCATGCATGTTCTGGCCCATTCACGGACCTGCTTGCGGAGTCCGTGTCAAACGAACCTGCTGGAGACCATCCGGACGGTAGTGCAGATGGAGGGGTGGGCCAAGTTATGAATGGAGTCGCCAAGGTGCCGGGACGACGGGGCGGGGTTGGCCGGTGGCGATGTCACAGAGCAGGGTCCTCTCACCTGGGCCTACGGGGAGGTCCTGGAGCTGCAAACCGGAGACTGCGGTCCTGTAACTCGGGATCTCCTCATCTGCCTGCTGTGACTCTGCCAGCACCTCAAAGTCTACCCCTTGGGAAAGGGTGAGAATGTTAGGGCGAGAGAGCGCGTCCGCCATGACATTGTCCTTACCCGAGACGTGCCGGACGTCCGTCGTGTATTCAGAGATGTAGGATAGATGGCGCTGCTGGCAGGACGACCAGGGATCGGACACCTTTGTGAACGTAAAGGTAAGCGGTTTGTGGTCCGTGAACGCAGTGAAGGGCCTACCTTCTAAGAAGTACCTGAAATGCCGGATTGCCAGGTATAGCACCAACAGTTCCCGGTCGAAAGCACTGTATTTGAGCTCGGGTGGCCGCAGGTGTTTGCTGAAAAACGCCAGCGGTTGCCAGCGACCCGCGATGAGCTGCTGCAGTACCCCACTGACTGCCGTATTAGATGCGTCCACCGTGAGGGCGGTAGGGACGTCCATTCTGGGGTGCACTAGCATCGCGGCGTTCGCCAAGGCATCCTTGGTTTGAGTGAAAGCGGCGGCGGACTCCTCGTCCCAGGTAATGTCCTTGCCCGGACCCGACAGCAGGGCGAACAGGGGGCGCATGATCCGGGCAGCTGAAGGGAGGAAGCAGTGGTAGAAATTGACCATACCTATGAATTCCTGAAGGCCTTTGATTGTGGTGGGTCGGGGGAAATGGCGGACCGCATCTACCTTAGCGGGCAGAGGGGTTGCCCCGTCTGTGGTAATCCTGTGGCTCAGGAAGTCAATGGTGTCGAGCCCGAACTGGCATTTGGCCAGGTTGATTGTTAGACCGTAGTCACTCAGCCGGGCATAGAGTTGTCGGAGGTGGGACAGATGCTCCTGACGACTGCTGCTGACTATGAGGATGTCGTCCAAATAGATGAATGCGAAGTCCAGGTCGCGTCCCACCGCGTCCATTAACCGCTGAAACGTCTGTGCGGCATTCTTTAGGCCGAACAGCATGCGGAGGAACTTGAAAAGGCCGAACGGGGTGATGAGAGCCGTTTTGGGGACGTCGTCCGGATGCATCGGGATTTGATGGTATCCCCGGACGAGGTCTACCTTGGAGAAGATCCGTGCGCCGTGCAGGTTTGCCGCAAAGTCCTGAATGCGCGGCACAGGGTAGCGGTCCGGTGTTGTAGCCTTGTTCAGCCTGCGGTAGTCACCGCACGGTCTCCAGCCCCCTGTCGCTTTGGGCACCATGTGCAGGGGGGAGGCCCATGGGCTATCGGACCGCCGGATGATCCCCAATTCCTCCATCCTCTTGAACTCCTCCTTCGCCAGTCGGAGCTTGTCCGGGGGAAGCCTTCGAGCACGCACGTGGAGGGGTGGTCCTTGTGTCGGGATGTGGTGCTGTACGCCGTCTCTGGGCATGGCTGCAGCGAACTGCGGTGCCAGAACTGATGGGAAATCCGCCAGGACCCTGGTGAAGTCGTTGTCGGACAGCGTGATGGAGCCGAGGTGAGGGGCTGGCAACTGGGCTGCACCCAGGGAGAACGTCTGAAAGGTCTCGGCGTGAACCAGTCTCTTCCTGGGCAGGTCGACCAGTAGGCTGTGAGCCCGCAAAAAATCCGCACCCAGAAGCGGTTGGGCTACGGCGGCCAGTGTGAAGTCCCACATGAACTGGCTGGCGCCGAACCGTAGCTGCACCGGACGGGTGCCATAGGTCCTTATAGTGCTGCCGTTCGCGGCCCGCAGGGGGGGACCCGGCGCCCTGCTGCGGGTGTCGTAACTCGTCGGAGGTAAGACGCTGATCTCGGCACCGGTGTCGACCAAAAACCGTACAGGAGGCTATCCCGATGGCCAGCTGTCGTAGCCATCAGCAGCGGCTGGCCCTGGCGTTTCCCGGGAACTGGCAGGGCGGGCGACAACAGCGGGCTTCTGTGCCCCACCGCTGGTGGTAGAAACACCATTGCTCGTTGGGCTCCACACCCTTGCCTCTGGGGTTAGCGGGCTCTGCAGCCGGGCCTGGACTGGTTTGCTGCTGGGAGCATGGCCGGGTGATCAGTGAGATGGATGCCCCACTCACCTTCTTGGCGTTCCACAGCAAGTCCGCCTGGACTGCCACCTTCCGGGGGTCGCTGAAATCCGCGTCGGACAGCAGCAGGCGTATGTCCTTGGGCAGCTGCTCTAGGAATGCCTGCTCAAACATGAGGCAGGGTGTGTGTCCGTCGGCCAGAGACAACATCTCATTCATTAAAGCTGATGGGGGCCTGTCTCCCAAGCCATCCAGGTGCAGTAAACGGGCAGCTCGCTCGCGCGGGAGAGCCCGAAAGTCCTTATGAGCAGGGCTTTGAATTCCGTGTACTTGCCGTCCGCCGGGGGAGACTGTACGAACTCCGCGACCTGGGCCGCTGTGTCCTGGTCGAGGGAGCTCACCACGTAGTAGTAACGGGTGTCCTCTGAGGTTATCTGCCGAACGTGGAATTGGGCTTCTGCTTGCTGAAACCATAGGTGAGGTTGTAGCATCCAGAAGCTTGGCAGTTTCAACGAAACCGCATGAACAGATGCGGCGTCGTTCATCTCCGGTCCAAAAACGTTTGGACCGTCGGGGTCACCAATTGTAGCGGTGTGCTACACGCAGCGCTAAAATAACGACACGGAGTCGGTAAACTGCAGTCAAAGTTAAAGTTTATTCGAACTTCACAGCCTTGCTTTAAAGCCTCCCTCCCCCGCGCGGATGCTTCGAGAGGCACGTACTGACACCCCCTCAGGCTTTCTCCCTTTGTTGTGGACCTAGCCTTTGTGCCTGCACGCTGGCTAATTGTGAGCCGGTTCGAGTGTGCTAGTAAGTGGGTCGCCACAAGGTCATGTATTTGCTTTCCTGTCCTTGCTGTCTAGTTCAGAACAACAGTAGGCAATTACAATTACAGGATCTTGACTGCTTTAAAAGGAAGTTGCCACTGCAGCTATAAGATGCACAGGAGCAATGTATCTGGGGAGTGGGTGAAATTCAACTAGATGGAATATATATAGAACATATAACATGGAACCGTACAGCACAGGAACGGATCCTTCAGCCCACAATGTTGTGATGAACCAATTAAATTAAATAGCCAACTAATCTCTTCTACCTACACAATGCCCATATCCTTCCATTTTCCTCATATACATGTGCCTATCTAAACATCTCTTAAAAATCCCTAATGTACCTGCCTCTATCACCACCTCAAGCAGCACATTCTGGACACCCATCACTCTCTGGGTAAATAACTCTTGCCCCTTGCATCTCCTTTGAAATTACACCCTCTCACTTTAAATGCTTGCTCTCTGTTATTAGACATTTCAACACTGAGAAAAAGATACTGTCTGCCTGCTCTATTATTCTGCTCGTAATCTTATAAACCTCGACCAGATCTCCTCTCAATCTCTGCCGCTGCAGAGGAAACAACTGAAGATGGTCAATACTCTTATTATGCCCTCTTCTCCAGGCACCTTCCTGGTAAACCTCTTCTCCATCCTCTCCAAGACCTCAATATCCTTCCTTACTAGGGTGAAGAGAACTGTATGCAAAGTATCCAGATACTTTGTCCAGATGAGGCCTAACTAGAGTTTTACGAAGCTGCAAAATAATTTACTAATGTTTGGACTCAATGCCCTGACTAAAGGCGACAAGAATGCAATATCAACTTGTGCAGCCACTGTCAGGGAGCTATGAACTTGGACTGCAGGATCCCTCTCTTTACAGTTGACTTACCAAGAAGCAACACTTCCCATTTGGCTGAAACTGATCTATATCCCGATGTATTCTTTGTCAGTCAGCTACACTATCCCCAACAGTACCAATCTTCATGTATTGGAGTATAAAAGTTGCATTGTTTGCTGTGTAATCAAAACCATGTAGTCAGCTTTGAACTTGCTATTTGCTATGTATGTATCCAATTTAGTAGGAGAATGAAATCTTAAGAATGTAGAAGACAATGGTGTGTTAATGAGAGGTAGCTAAGAGATGTAGATTAGAACATGATTAAGTCAATAGGTAGAAACAATAGTGGCGGATGTACTTGTGATACGCAACTATAGACCGATTGGATATGCTAATGCAACTAAACCAGGAGATTGCTATAAAAAATGCTATGTACAAGGATCGGTGGGCAATCAGCAACTAGCTCAACGACTGTCTCAGCTTTGATTTGCGAATTAAAATTTAATACTTCTTGAAGAATCTTCTGCGTCTCCTGGTCGTTTGTGGGGCATGAAAAACCACGACACATGTCACCGGTAATCTTCCTAACCCACCCAACTACATTTTCATCCAGGTCATTTGCATACATCACAAACAGCAGGGGTCCCAGCACAGAACCCTCAGAACACCATAAATCACAGTTAGAATAAATCCCTTCGATCATTAGCTTCTGTCTTCTATGGGCAAGCCAATTCTGAATCCAAATGGCAAATTCACCATGGATCCCATGCATCTTCATCTTCTGGATGGGTCTTCCTTGAGGGACCTTGTCAAATGCCTTACTAAACCATGCAGACAACATTCACAATTCTACCTTCATCAATCACCCTTGTCACCTTGCCAAAAAACTCAGTCAAGTTAGTAAGACATTATTTGACCCGCACAAAGCCATGCTGTTCTGCCTAATTACGCCATAGTTTTTCAAATGCTCATAAGTCTTATCCATAAGAATTCTCTCCAGTAACACTCTACCACCAACATGAGACTCACTTGTCTACAGTTTCCAGGATTACTCCTGGTTCCCTTCTTGAATAATGGAACAATACTGTCCAAACCATCAAAGAACCAAGCTCACGTTTACACTATAACTATTTCAGTTAGGTGCTTCACTTCAGTATTAGTCACTTTCAAGACAAAAACAGAGAGGGAGAAAGAAGTTGGAAAAGGATCTTTGATTAAAGGGTCACAATGTTAATGTGAAGTAGCTGTCACTGCTGATGCATAATTATTAGCAGAATAACTTTTTCTGAATGTTTCTTGTTACAATATTTTCCCAAATTGGAATTTATTTTGAAAGGGAACTAAATATTGTCTAGCAATAATGGCTATGATGTGGCCACATGTTTCTGTTCTTCAAAAAAAAAACTATTGTTGTTGCTATTACTAGCCAAATCTTCTGAGCACCCTCTATAAACCGAACCCATGCCACATTAGATTTTAAGAGCAGACATGCACCAGATGCTTACCATCTGTTCTTGAATAAATCTAAGCTTTCAATCCCTTACATCAAAGTATAGGAATATGCCAGTGCTTGAGAATCATTCAACCAAAGAAAATTTATGACATAGAAGGCGGCAATTGTATGACATTGCATTGAGAAGGCCATAGAAGATAAGACTGCATCCAGCTACCCAATCTAGTCCAACCTTCCAGCACCTGGTTCCTAGTTTTGAAGATCACAACTCTGTGAGTACACATCCAGACAGGTATGCTTTCAGCCAGTGAACTTCAGATGGAGTACTTATCTCTGGGTGAAAACTACTTTTTTCATATCTTTGTAATCCCTATTTGCCACGTAAATCTATAATGCCTGGCCTCTGACAATACCAACATTTCTCTTCCCCAGCCACGCTCCACCAACACCACCAACATTCTATTTAGACATAAAGGCCCTCATAATTTTATACACCTCAATTAGATCTTCGTTAACCTCATCTATTTCAAAGAACACAAGACAAGCCTTACAAAAAAGCTGGATGAACTCAGCAGGTCGGGCAGCAAATGTTGACTGCTTCTTTCAACGGATGCTGCCCGACCTACTGAGTTCATCCAGCTTTTTTGTAAGGCATGATTTGATCACAGCATCTGCAGTGTACTTTGTGTTTACAAGACAAGCCTACCTGATCTTACTTCATAGTTAAAATTGACCAGTTCTGGCAGTGTCCTTATGAATGTGGAAATATACAGTAAATGCCTTATCTTTGTGCACCACATACTTCTCATATACATCATATTCAACCCCTTGCCTAACTAGTGTTGAATACTGTTCTAGTAAAACCTCCCTGATCTTGTATTCTCTGCCTTGGCTAAAAGTGAAAACATCCTTGCATCTGTTTAGTCATCAAATTAATCTGTTTTGTTACTACAAGGACCCTCTATTCCATCATGTTTCTCAATATCCTCCCATTTATTCTTTGTTCCATTGTTGTACCTCTCCTGATGTATGGTCTAGAAAGGTCACATGGCAAAATGGACAATAGCTCTCTGGACAATCTACAAGAAAAGGCCATTAGGCTCATGTTTATACAGACCGAAAAAAACAGAGTCAGAGTTTTATATAGCATGGAAACAGGCACTTTAAATTAATCCCACTTCCATCTTTCAGTCATAGTGTTATATACTTACACTGCAAATTTATTTCCCATGCTACCGGATTCTAGGACAAGAGAGCACAACTTCAGGATTGGAGGACGTCCTTTTAAACTGAGATGCAGAGAAATTACTTTAGTCAGAGGGTGGTAAATCTGTGGAATTTATTGCCACGAGTGGCTGTGGAGGCCAAGTCATTGGGTGTATTTAAGGCAGAGATAGATAGGTTCTTTATTAGCCAGGGCATCAAAGGGTATGGGCTGAAGGCAGGGGAATGGGATGACTGGAAGAATTGGATCAGCCCATGATTGAATGGCAGAGTAGACTCGATGGGCTGAATGGCCTTATTCTGTTCCTATGTCTTATGGTCTTATTTAGTTTATGGGCAACTTTAGTACTTAACCAGCTAAATTCCATAGGTAATGAAGTTTTACTAGCACCCTCTACCTTCTTCCACTTATTCCACAACCAATTTATCACTTACCTTTGCATCTCATGGTCTTTTAGTATCTTGACCAATACTTATTAATTCAAAAAATAAACTAAATTATTCTGCTGGTTGTGTGTTTTTGCTGGTTGCCTAATAACCAACAGTAATTTTATTGCATAGCTATTTGTCTGCAGCTTGTTGCCGATAACCAGGAACACATGCCCACTGCTATTATAAAAGGCAAGGTAAACTTGCCTCTTTTGCCTCCACAGTACATTTGGTCCTAGCTGAGGAGAAAATGATGGCACTGGGTGATGTAATGTCATTGTTTGGAAGAGCTAGAACAACAACACACCCTCTACTTAGGTGACTGTCAGAGACTTGGAAAGCCGCTGAACGTCGCTGACAATCACAACTCCACAAGAACAATAAAAGAACAAAGCAATAACACAATCTTAACATTAAGCATACTTAAAAATATAAAAATTAAAACACTTCAAAGCAATTTAAGCTGTACAAGCATTACATTTAAGTCAATTTAATTATTTCATCAATAACATACATTATTACAAACTAATTTAGTTCGGCATCTCGGTCAACATGGCTGAAATTGGTTTCTGTGCTGCATTCCGCTGTAATTCATATAAGCGTACTCAATCCTCACAGTCATTGCTCTCTATTAAAATGAAAGGACAAGTTGTTCTTCTTCCAGCTCTAACAAGGCAGGATCCCCATGTTATAGTTGGCAGAGTAACAAGATCATGTGCTACTAATGGACTCCATGAGGAACTCAGTTTCGCAACAGAACATGCAAACTGCAAACAAGGAGGTCAGCCAACAGGATAACAATGCCTGTTTACTTAAATTTAGCTCCAAAGATTTGAATCTCCCAGTGAACAATCTGACACTCACAAGAGTAAATGCCAACGGTTGAGTTTGAAACTGCCAGTATTGCTGAGTACATCCCAGCCCATTGGGGGTTTCTTTTGCAACATCCTAAGCTATCTTATTAAGATGGTATAAAGGAGCAAGTGCTAGTGAGAGCTGTCAAGTACAGAAATTACACAGGTACATAAAGTTTAAATATATACAGTATTTTCATTTCATTTTGGAACTAAAATGGAAGTAGACCTAAAAATACTCTTGCTTTGATTAACTAAGTGCTATTCTTAAAATATAATTGCCTTCATTTCACTAGAGGGAGCTTCTGAACAAATTGGACTGCACTGCATTCCATTAATGTAGATTGACTGCAATACGTGACTGTGATGAAATGGCTTTCAGGTAGTGTTCCTTTGCATATCTTACTCACCAAATACAAAATTTTATTTTTCAGATTACACAACATTGAAATTATGGCCAGACAAATGTTGGCACATTTGGTAACCTCAATATAAACTTCACTGCTCAATAATTATTTGGATTTATTTTGACCTATTAGTGGCATAGATACAACAGAAGACAATTTTAGAGATACCAGATGCAATTTCACATGTTAATGTTAGCAGTAACATCACAAAATAGAAAAATAAAAATGCTGGAAACATTGTAGATCCATGATCCACATACAAAATAAATCGGGGTTTCTTTGAAAAATAGTATTGCACGATATTCATCCACCTCTACAGTACTCAGGCTCACTCTGTCAGGGTATAAGCCCTCAATATTCAATATGAGCCCTGAGCCTCAATACCGAATATGACTCCTCAATACACTGATTATTGCATAACCAACTGAGTTCTATTGTGGGATATCTCAGTAACAATATAAATACATTATTTTCTTTCTTCTTTTCCCTGTTTCCAAATATTAATTCCCTTTTGACTTTTCTTTTTAAACTACCACACTGAGAAAGGTAAATATCCTCCTTTAAATTCTTGTTATGAAAGGCTTTTTTTTAAACTTCTGTCATTCTATTTTAAGTGCACCTACCCATTTTTATTTTTGTGTTGTTCTTTCCCATTGCTCTGGGGAAATTGAAATCTGAAGTTTTTAATGAAGTTGGGAATTTGGCTGGGGATGCAATAATAATATGATTGATATGCAATTGTTTACTCAGGCAAAAGCTACCCTACTACTTCCTAAAAAAAACAGTTTGCTACTCCAGCATTTCCAACCCAAGGGGGAGGTGAAGTGCATAGATTACATGGATCATGTAGATATTTTAATGATACTGTTAGTAATCTTTTCCTAATTGGTCAATATAATGATCCACCTTGTAAGAACAATCTTCATGTTGAAAAAAATTAGACTTTGAATAATTCATGCTACGAGTCTTACACATATCTGCCTTTGTTACTTAATTACAGGCATTAATTTGCTTTGTTAATACATTACACAGTGAAATTGGTTTTAAAGATATGGCACCTGTCATAAATCTTAACAAGAACCTAATTAGTGGCAACACTTTAAACAAGAATGTAATACCATTTCACCATCTGTCAGTGTGTGGCCCTGTCCAAACAAAATCACAGTTTCCCTTGTTTTTACAAGACACAAGCTTTCATTCACCAGCAAGTTAAAATGGCTGAGATAATTCAAAATGTTTGATTTCAATCACCACTTAAACTAATGTGCAGCGGAAATTGATACATATTAAAACGTACGAGTGGTTACAAACTTCCTTTTGGTCGTATTGGTCACTCTGACTAGCTGCATTCATGCTGACATGTTTTCCTTATATAATACAACTAATATTTATGCCACATGAGAAAAAGTCCTAAACTGCTTCGATGAACCACAGAGAAAAACAGATGGTTTGCTAAGAATAGAAGAGCTGTGGGAAGGTGCAGGATACCATATTAACTAAATATGTGACTGAAAAGGAGGCGAGGAGCTGCAGAGACTGACAGTGGTTAGAAAAAGTGTACAAGATAGCTGAAGATATCATATTGAGGCAAAAGGAGGTACTGTAAATGATGGACAACAAGGACACCAAAGCTGAGGATAGAGGTGGAGAGTATGCAAGCTGCAAATTTGATGAAGATTATAGAGGGAGTGAAGTGCAATGTGTTGGAAGGGTTAAGCATGTGGATGAAAATTGTAAATATGAAGTGCAGGACTGGGAGCCAGTGCAAGTCAATAAGAGCTGGGAAAACTGACTTGAAAATCAGCAACATATACAGTATTTGAATGAGTTGAAGTTTACACCAGAGGGAGCTTGTGAAATCAGGTAGAAAGTTTAATCCAGAACTAATAAAGATATTCTGTGCTGCATCTATACTATTTGTACACATTTCAGAATCTCAAAGTTTTCCACATATTTATTTCATAAATGTATTACTATCCCTAACTTTTCTACTCATTTCAACTTTGCCATTTCTAAGAAGTGAGGCTTGCATTATATACTGTATTTCTGTCACAACACAAAGTCAATGTTTTTTTAATCTAATAGGCTGACTACTTTGTATGCAGCAAAGTCTCACTGATCACAATGACATGAATAATCAAGTAATTAATTTTGTGTGCTGGGTAAGAGAATAAAAATAATACATGTCATTTGACCTCCTTATTGCTCACCTGACCTACATGTTGGTGTTCAGTGAATTCACAAGCATAACCAGGGCACTCAACATTTGCACAACCCAGTCTCACAAAATTACTGAGTTTCTCCAGCATCTTATGCGTGCTGTTTTGAATTTGCAGCATCTGCAGACTTTCTTATGTTTATAATTGTTATGTGCACTGTTATAGCATATTCTGGAGTTATGGTATATAACAAATATTTAGTGCAACAGCAGCCATTCTTCAGATTTGAATGTGGATTACAGATTGAATTTTAAATGCAGCCCTGAACAATAGTTCTCCTGGAGCTGTGGACCGGATGTTAATATCAAACCAGACAATGCTGATCAACATTCATTTTGGGTATCTGGAGTGTGGGTGCAAAGAAGGAGGTGTGAAACCATACGTAATTCAAAGGAAGTATTGTAGATATTGTAGCGGTGTGCTACACGCAGCGCTGAAATAACGACACGGAGTCGGTGAGCTGCAGTTACAAAAGAGGTTTATTCAAACTTTGCAGCCTCGCTTTAAAGCCTTCCTGATCCCACCCTCCCCGGGCGGGAATGCTGTAGGGGGCGCGTAGTCACAGTCCCATCCCGCGCGTGGGCTTTCCCCCTTGCTGGTGAAGCAGGCTTGGTGCCCTCTTTGGGACTGGCCTCTATGCCGGCGCATGCTGCTTTGTGAGCCGGTTTGAGTGCGCTGGGAAGTGGTTCGCCACATACCCCCCCCCCAGAACCGGCGATACACCCCCCCCAATGTCCACAGTCTGGGTTGGACTCTGTTTGGGAGGTCTGCCTCTGCGCCGCGGTGCCTGAATCTCGACCGGCTGCGCCAAGTCCACATGGGCCGGTTTGAGTCAGTCCACTGTGAAAACCTCCTCTTTCCCCCCAATGTCCAGCACGAATGTGGACCTGTTGTTTCTGATCACCGTAAATGGCCCCTCGTAGGGCCGCTGTAGTGGTGCCCGATGTCCACCCCATCGTACAAAAACGAACTTACAGTTTTGCAGGTCTTTGGGTACCCAGGTCAGGTTCTGCCCATGCTGCGAAGTGGGTACGGGGACCAGGTTACCGAGCCTTTCGCGTAGTCTGCCCAGGACTGCTGCGGGTTCTTCCTCTTGCCCCCTTGGGGCTGGTATGAACTCTCCTGGGACGGCCAGGGGTGCGCCGTACACCAACTCGGCCGATGAGGCATGCAGATCCTCTTTGGGTGCCGTGTGGATTCCAAGCAGGTCCCAGGGAAGCTCGTCCACCCAGTTAGGCCCTTTGAGGCGGGCCATGAGAGCCGACTTCAGGTGACGGTGGAAACGTTCCACTAGTCCGTTCGACTGTGGGTGGTACGCAGTTGTGTGGCGCAGCTGTGTCCCCAAAAGGCTGGCCATAGCTGACCACTGGCTGGAGGTGAACTGGGCACCTCTGTCGGAGGTAATGTGGGCCGGTACACCAAAGCGAGATACCCAGGTGGCGATCAGTGCCCGGGCGCAAGATTCGGAGGTGGTGTCGGTGAGCGGGGCCGCCTCTGGCCATCTTGTGAACCGGTCCACGATAGTCAGGAGGTGCCACACTCCTCGCGACACTGGCAGGGGGCCCACAATATCCACATGAATGTGGTCGAAACGCTGGCGGGTGGGGTGGAACTGCTGCGGCAGAGCTTTGGTGTGCCGCTGCACCTTGGCCGTCTGGCAGTGCATGCACATTTTGGCCCATTCACTGACCTGCTTGCGGAGTCCGTGCCAAACGAACCTGTTGGCTACCATCCGGACAGTTGTCCTGACGGAGGGGTGCGCTAAGTTGTGAATGGAGTCGAAAACGCACCGCTGCCAAGCTGCCGGGACGACGGGGCGGGGTTGGCCGGTGGTGACGTCACAGAGTAGGGTCCTCTCACCTGGGCCTACGGGGAGGTCCTGGAGCTGCAAACTGGAGACTGCAGTCCTGTAACTAGGGATCTCCTCGTCTGCCTGCTACGCCTCTGCCAGCGCTTCATAGTCTACCCGCTGGAACAGGGCTTGGATGTTAGGGCGGGAGAGGGTGTCTGCCACGACATTGTCCTTTCCCAAGACATGCCGGACATCCGTCGTGTATTCGGAGATGTAGGACAGATGTCGCTGCTGGCGGGATGACCAGGGGTCGGATACCTTCGTGAACGCAAAGGTAAGCGGTTTGTGGTCCGTGAACGCAGTGAAGGGCCTACCTTCTAAGAAGTACCTGAAATGCCAGATTGCCAGGTATAGCGCCAACAGTT
The DNA here is from genome assembly GCF_048418815.1 of Hemitrygon akajei. Taxonomy (NCBI): domain Eukaryota; kingdom Metazoa; phylum Chordata; class Chondrichthyes; order Myliobatiformes; family Dasyatidae; genus Hemitrygon; species Hemitrygon akajei. The sequence goes on from NC_133128.1 coordinate 38,768,173, forward strand.
CCTGGTCGAAAGCACTGTATTTGAGCCTGGGTGGTCGTAGGTGTTTGCTGAAAAACGCCAGGGGTTGCCAGCGACCCTCGATGAGTTGTTCCAGCACTCCACCAACTGCCGTGTTGGATGCGTCCACTGTGAGGGCGGTAGGGACATCCGTTCTGGGGTGCACTAGCATCGTGGCGTTTGTCAAGGCTTCTTTGGTTTTAATGAAAGCGGTGGCGGACTCCTCGTCCCAGCTAATGTCCTTGCTCTTACCCGACATCAGGGCGAACAGGGGGCGCATGATTCGGGCAGCTGAAGGGAGGAAGCGGTGGTAGAAATTCACCATACCCACAAATTCCTGAAGGCCTTTGATTATGTTGGATCGGGTGAAATGGCAGACCGCGTCTACCTTGGCGGGCAGAGGGGTTGCCCCATCTTTAGTAATCCTGTGGCCCAGGAAGTCGATGGTGTCGAGCCCAAACTGGCATTTGGCCGGGTTGATTGTCAGGCCGTATTCACTCAGTCGGGCGTAGAGTTGAAGGAGGTGGGACAGATGCTCCTGATGACTGCTGCTGGCTATGAGGATGTCATCCAAATAGATGAAAGCGAAGCCCAGGTCACGTCCCACCGCGTCCATTAACCGCTGAAACGTCTGTGCGGCATTCTTTAGGCCGAACGGCATGCGGAGGAACTCGAAAAGGCCAAAAGGGGTGATGAGTGCCGTTTTGGGGACGTCGTCCGGATGCATCGGGATTTGATGGTATCCCCGGACAAGGTCTACCTTGGAGAAGATCCGTGCGCCGTGCAGGTTTGCTGCAAAGTCCTGAATGTGCGGCACAGGGTAGCGGTCCGGTGTTGTAGCCTCGTTTAGCCTGCGGTAGTCACCGCATGGTCTCCAGCCCCCTGTTGCTTTGGGCACCATGTGCAGGGCGGAGGCCCATGGGCTGTCGGACCGCTGTATGATCCCCAATTCCTCCATCCTCTTGAACTCCTCCTTCACTAGCCGGAGCTTGTCTGGGGGAAGCCTTCGAGCACAGGCATGGAGGGGTGGTCCTTGTGTCGGTATGCCGTGTCTGGGCATGGCTGCCGTGAACTGCGGTGCCAGAACCGATGGGAAATCCGCCAGGACTCTGGTGAAGTCGTTGTCGGACAGCGTGATGGAGACTAAGTGTGGGGCTGGCAACTGGGCTTCACCCAGGGAGAACGTCTGAAAGGTCTTGGCGTGGACCAGTCTCTGCCTCGACAGGTCGACCAGTAGGCTGTGAGCCCGCAAAAAATCCGCGCCCAGGAGCGGTTGGGCTACGGCAGCCAGTGTGAAGTCCCACGTGAACCGGCTGGAGCCGAACTGTAGCCGCACCGTACGGGTGCCGTAGGTCCTTACTGTGCTGCTGTTCGCGGCCCTCGGGGGGGACCCGGTGCCCTGCTGCGGGTGTCGTAAACTCGTCGGAGGTAAGACGCTGATCTCGGCTCTGGTGTCGACCAAAAAGCGGCGTCCCGACCACTTGTCCCAGACATACAGGAGGCTATCCCGATGGCCAGCCGTCATAGCCATCAGTGGCAGCTGGTCCTGGCATTTCCCGGGAACTTGCAGGGCGGGCGACAGCAGCGGGCTTCTGCGCCCCATCGCTGGTGGTAAAAGCACCATTGTTCGTTGGTCTCCTCACCCCTGCCTCTAGGGTTAGCAGGCTCTGCGGCCGGGCCTGGTCTGGTCTGCTGCTGGGAGCGTGGCCTGGTGATCTGTGCGATGGATGCCCCACTCACCTTCTTGGCTTTCCACAGCACGTCTGCCCGGGCTGCCACCTTCCGGGGGTCGCTGAAATCTATGTCGGACAGCAGCAGGTGTATGTCCTCGGGCAGCTGCTCTAGGAACACCTGCTCAAACATGAGGCAAGGCTTGTGTCCTTCAGCCAGGGCCAGCATCTCATTCATCAATGCCGACGGCGGCCTGTCTCCCAAACCATCCAGGTGCAGTAAGCGGGCAGCTCGCTCACGCCGTGAGAGTCTGAAAGTCCTTATGAGCAGGGCTTTGAATTCTGTGTATTTGCCATCTGCTGGGGGCGATTGTATGAAATCCTCAACCTGGGCGGCTGTCTCCTGGTCGAGGGAGCTCACCACGTAGTAGTAACATGTGGCATTCGAGGTTATCTGCCGAATGTGGAATTGGGCTTCTGCTTGCTGGAACCATAGGTGAGGTCGCAGCGTCCAGAAGCTTGGCAGTTTTAATGAAACCGCATGAACAGTTGTGGCGTCATTCATCTCCGGTCCAAATATCGTTTGGGCCGTCGGGGTCACCAATTGTAGCGGTGTGCTACACGCAGCGCTGAAATAATGACACGGAGTCGGTGAGCTGCGGTTGCAAAAGAGGTTTATTCAAATTTCGCGGCCTCACTTTAAAGCCTTCCTGATCCCGCCCTCCCCTGTATTCACAGTCCCGTCCCGCGCGCGGGCTTTTCCCCTTGCTGGTGAAGCAGGCTTGGCGCCCTCTTTGTGACCGGCCTCGATGCCAGCACGCGCCGCTTTATGAGCTGGTTCGAGTGTGCTGGGAAGTGGGTCGCCACAGTATGGTGCAACTATAGAATTGTCCTGCTGTTACCTTTGATCTTTAGCATATAAAAATGCCATGTAATCTTGGGTCAGGAGGCCTCTTCCTTGAAGGGTGTTTCACTTTGTTGAATAAAGCTCTTCTGATCCACAGGCTTCAGTGTCTCCGGTGACTCTGTTCATGTTATAACATGCACCAGGGTGGATAATCTCACATTTTCCCACATTATTTTCAATTTGCCATGTTCTTGCCCGTTACATTTTGTAACTTTGAAACATTAAACCAATTCAAACGAAATGTGGGTCTAACTTTGAGTTTACTTTAAGCAAGGCCTGCACGTATCACAAGGTAGTGTAATGACATATGCAAATCACACATTTATATATATAACCCACGACTTACTATTTAAATGAACAAGAACACTTAATCAAACGTTACATATACAAGATCACTCAAATATTATTGAAATATTAAGTACACAATACTCCTCCCTGATTAGCTATAAGCTCCAACTCAATAGAAATAGCAACTGAACTATTCTATATAATACAACTACTATATACAAACATCCACAGCACAGTAATTTTTAAAATGGTCCCATTCAGGTTTAAAGATTTAATTGCTGTAGAGGATTTCTTACTCTTATGAGATAACATCTTCTCTAACAAGAGGGATCACTCTGCTAGGCAAGTGGTACTTGTGACTGTGCAACAATCTCACCTTCTGGGACCTCCTCTATTGTGGTTGTAGGAGTTGATTCTGAGATACAGGGTAGGAGTTGATTCTGAGATAGAGGGTAGGAGTTGATTCTGAGATACAGGGTAGGAGTTGATTCGGAGATACAGGGTAGGAGTTGATTCTGAGATAGATAGAGGGTAGGAGTTGATTCTGAGATAGATAGAGGGTAGGAGTTGATTCTGAGATACAGGGTAGGAGTTGATTCTGAGATACTGGGTAGGAGTTGATTCTGAGATAGAGGGTAGGAGTTGATTCTGAGATACAGGGTAGGAGTTGATTCTGAGAGAGGGTAGGAGTTGATTCTGAGATAGAGGGTAGGACTTGATTCTGAGATAGATAGAGGGTAGGAGTTGATTCTGAGATAGAGGGTAGGTGTTGATTCTGAGATACAGGGTAGGAGTTGATTCTGAGATAGAGGGTAGGAGTTGATTCTGAGATACAGGGTAGGAGTTGATTCTGAGATAGATAGAGGGTAGGAGTTGATTCTGAGATAGATAGAGGGTAGGAGTTGATTCTGAGATACAGGGTAGGAGTTGATTCTGAGATACAGGGTACGAGTTGATTCTGAGATACAGGGTACGAGTTGATTCTGAGATACAGGGTAGGAGTTGATTCTGAGATAGAGGGTAGGTGTTGATTCTGAGATACAGGGTAGGAGTTGATTCTGAGATACAGGGTAGGAGTTGATTCTGAGATACAGGGTAGGAGTTGATTCTGAGATACAGGGTAGGAGTTGATTCTGAGATACAGGGCAGGAGTTGATTCTGAGATACTGGGCAGGTGTTGATTCTGAGATACAGGGTACGAGTTGATTCTGAGATACAGGGTACGAGTTGATTCTGAGATACAGGGTAGGAGTTGATTCTGAGATAGAGGGTAGGAGTTGATTCTGAGATACAGGGTAGGAGTTGATTCTGAGATACAGGGCAGGAGTTGATTCTGAGATACAGGGCAGGAGTTGATTCTGAGATACAGGGTAGGAGTTGATTCTGAGATACAGGGTAGGAGTTGATTCTGAGATAGATAGAGGGTAGGAGTTGATTCTGAGATAGAGGGTAGGAGTTGATTCTGAGATACAGGGTAGGAGTTGATTCTGAGATACTGGGTAGGACATGATTCTGAGATACAGGGTAGGAGTTGATTCTGAGATACAGGGTAGGAGTTGATTCTGAGATAGATAGAGGATAGGAGTTGATTCTGAGATAGATAGAAGGTAGGAGTTGATTCTGAGATAGAGGGTAGGTGTTGATTCTGAGATACAGGGCAGGAATTGATTCTGAGATACAGGGCAGTTGTTGATTCTGAGATACTGGGTAGGAGTTGATTCTGACATACAGGGTAGGAGTTGATTCTGAGATACAGGGTAGGAGTTGATTCTGAGATAGATAGAGGGTAGGAGTTGATTCTGAGATAGAGGGTAGGAGTTGATTCTGAGATACAGGGCAGGAATTGATTCTGAGATACAGGGCAGGTGTTGATTCTGAGATACAGGGTAGGAGTTGATTCTGAGATACAGGGTACGAGTTGATTCTGAGATACAGGGTAGGAGTTCATTCTGAGATAGAGGGTAGGAGTTGATTCTGAGATAGAGGGTAGGAGTTGATTCTGAGATACAGGGTAGGAGTTGATTCTGAGATACAGGGTAGGAGTTGATTCTGAGATAGAGGGTAGGAGTTGATTCTGAGATACAGGGCAGGAATTGATTCTGAGATACAGGGCGTGTTGATTCTGAGATACTGGGTAGGAGTTGATTCTGACATACAGGGTAGGAGTTGATTCTGAGATACAGGGTAGGAGTTGATTCTGAGATAGATAGAGGGTAGGAGTTGATTCTGAGATAGAGGGTAGGAGTTGATTCTGTGATACAGGGCAGGAATTGATTCTGAGATACAGGGCAGGTGTTGATTCTGAGATACAGGGTAGGAGTTGATTCTGAGATACAGGGTACGAGTTGATTCTGAGATACAGGGTAGGAGTTGATTCTGAGATAGAGGGTAGGAGTTGATTCTGAGATACAGGGTAGGAGTTGATTCTGAGATTCAGGGTAGGAGTTGATTCTGAGATACTGGGTAGGAGTTGATTCTGAGATAGAGGGTAGGAGTTGATTCTGAGATACAGGGTAGGAGTTGATTCTGAGAGAGGGTAGGAGTTGATTCTGAGATACAGGGTAGGAGTTGATTCTGAGATAGAGGGTAGGAGTTGATTCTGAGATAGAGGGTAGGTGTTGATTCTGAGATACAGGGCAGGAATTGATTCTGAGATACAGGGCAGGTGTTGATTCTGAGATACAGGGTAGGAGTTGATTCTGAGATACAGGGTACGAGTTGATTCTGAGATACAGGGTAGGAGTTGATTCTGAGATAGAGGGTAGGAGTTGATTCTGAGATACAGGATAGGAGTTGATTCTGAGATACAGGGTAGGAGTTGATTCTGAGATACTGGGTAGGAGTTGATTCTGAGATAGAGGGTAGGAGTTGATTCTGAGATACAGGGTAGGAGTTGATTTTGAGAGAGGGTAGGAGTTGATTCTGAGATACAGGGTAGGAGTTGATTCTGAGATAGAGGGTAGGTGTTGATTCTGAGATACAGGGCAGGAATTGATTCTGAGATACAGGGCAGGTGTTGATTCTGAGATACTGGGTAGGAGTTGATTCTGACATACAGGGTAGGAGTTGATTCTGAGATACAGGGTAGGAGTTGATTCTGAGATAGATAGAGGGTAGGAGTTGATTCTGAGATAGAGGGTAGGAGTTGATTCTGAGATACAGGGTAGGAGTTGATTCTGAGAGAGGGTAGGAGTTGATTCTGAGATACAGGGTAGGAGTTGATTCTGAGATAGAGGGTAGGAGTTGATTCTGAGATACAGGGCAGGAATTGATTCTGAGATACAGGGCAGGTGTTGATTCTGAGATACTGGGTAGGAGTTGATTCTGACATACAGGGTAGGAGTTGATTCTGAGATACAGGGTAGGAGTTGATTCTGAGATAGATAGATGGTAGGAGTTGATTCTGAGATAGAGGGTAGGAGTTGATTCTGAGATACAGGGCAGGAATTGATTCTGAGATACAGGGCAGGTGTTGATTCTGAGATACAGGGTACGAGTTGATTCTGAGATACAGGGTAGGAGTTGATTCTGAGATACAGGGCAGGTGTTGATTCTGAGATACAGGGCAGGAATTGATTCTGAGATACAGGGCAGGTGTTGATTCTGAGATACAGGGTAGGAGTTGATTCTGAGATACAGGGTACGAGTTGATTCTGAGATAGTGGGTAGGAGTTGATTCTGAGATACAGGGCAGGAATTGATTCTGAGAGAGGGTAGGAGTTGATTCTGAGATACAGGGTAGGAGTTGATTCTGAGATACAGGGTAGGAGCTGATTCTGAGATACTGGGTAGGAGTTGATTCTGAGATAGAGGGTAGGAGTTGATTCTGAGATACAGGGTAGGAGTTGATTCTGAGAGAGGGTAGGAGTTGATTCTGAGATACAGGGTAGGAGTTGATTCTGAGATAGAGGGTAGGAGTTGATTCTGAGATACAGGGCAGGAATTGATTCTGAGATACAGGGCAGGTGTTGATTCTGAGATACAGGGTAGGAGTTGATTCTGAGATACTGGGTAGGAGTTGATTCTGAGATAGAGGGTAGGAGTTGATTCTGAGATACAGGGTAGGAGTTGATTCTGAGAGAGGGTAGGAGTTGATTCTGAGATACAGGGTAGGAGTTGATTCTGAGATAGAGGGTAGGAGTTGATTCTGAGATAGATAGAGGGTAGGAGTTGATTCTGAGATAGAGGGTAGGTGTTGATTCTGAGATACAGGGTAGGAGTTGATTCTGAGATAGATAGAGGGTAGGAGTTGATTCTGAGATACAGGGTAGGAGTTGATTCTGAAATACAGGGTAGGAGTTGATTCTGAGATACAGGGTACGAGTTGATTCTGAGATACAGGGTAGGAGTTGATTCTGAGATACAGGGTAGGAGTTGATTCTGAGATACTGGGTAGGAGTTGATTCTGAGATAGAGGGTAGGAGTTGATTCTGAGATACAGGGTAGGAGTTGATTCTGAGATACAGGGTAGGAGTTGATTCTGAGATAGAGGGTAGGAGTTGATTCTGAGATACAGGGCAGGAATTGATTCTGAGATACAGGGCAGGTGTTGATTCTGAGATACAGGGTAGGAGTTGATTCTGAGATACAGGGTACGAGTTGATTCTGAGATAGAGGGTAGGAGTTGATTCTGAGATACAGGGCAGGAATTGATTCTGAGAGAGGGTAGGAGTTGATTCTGAGATACAGGGTAGGAGTTGATTCTGAGATACAGGGTAGGAGTTGATTCTGAGATACAGGGTAGGAGTTGATTCTGAGATACTGGGTAGGAGTTGATTCTGAGATAGAGGGTAGGAGTTGATTCTGAGATACAGGGTAGGAGTTGATTCTGAGAGAGGGTAGGAGTTGATTCTGAGATACAGGGTAGGAGTTGATTCTGAGATAGAGGGTAGGAGTTGATTCTGAGATACTGGGTAGGAGTTGATTCTGAGATAGAGGGTAGGAGTTGATTCTGAGATAGAGGGTAGGAGTTGATTCTGAGATACAGGGTAGGAGTTGATTCTGAGAGAGGGTAGGAGTTGATTCTGAGATACAGGGTAGGAGTTGATTCTGAGATAGAGGGTAGGAGTTGATTCTGAGATAGATAGAGGGTAGGAGTTGATTCTGAGATAGAGGGTAGGAGTTGATTCTGAGATACAGGGCAGGAGTTGATTCTGAGATACAGGGTAGGAGTTGATTCTGAGATACAGGGTAGGAGTTGATTCTGAGATAGAGGGTAGGAGTTGATTCTGAGATAGATAGAGGGTAGGAGTTGATTCTGAGAGAGGGTAGGAGTTGATTCTGAGATACAGGGTAGGAGTTGATTCTGAGATAGAGGGTAGGAGTTGATTCTGAGATACAGGGCAGGAATTGATTCTGAGATACAGGGCAGGTGTTGATTCTGAGATACAGGGTAGGAGTTGATTCTGAGATACTGGGTAGGAGTTGATTCTGAGATAGAGGGTAGGAGTTGATTCTGAGATACAGGGTAGGAGTTGATTCTGAGAGAGGGTAGGAGTTGATTCTGAGATACAGGGTAGGAGTTGATTCTGAGATAGAGGGTAGGAGTTGATTCTGAGATAGATAGAGGGTAGGAGTTGATTCTGAGATAGAGGGTAGGTGTTGATTCTGAGATACAGGGTAGGAGTTGATTCTGAGATAGATAGAGGGTAGGAGTTGATTCTGAGATACAGGGTAGGAGTTGATTCTGAAATACAGGGTAGGAGTTGATTCTGAGATACAGGGTACGAGTTGATTCTGAGATACAGGGTAGGAGTTGATTCTGAGATACAGGGTAGGAGTTGATTCTGAGATACTGGGTAGGAGTTGATTCTGAGATAGAGGGTAGGAGTTGATTCTGAGATACAGGGTAGGAGTTGATTCTGAGATACAGGGTAGGAGTTGATTCTGAGATAGAGGGTAGGAGTTGATTCTGAGATACAGGGCAGGAATTGATTCTGAGATACAGGGCAGGTGTTGATTCTGAGATACAGGGTAGGAGTTGATTCTGAGATACAGGGTACGAGTTGATTCTGAGATAGAGGGTAGGAGTTGATTCTGAGATACAGGGCAGGAATTGATTCTGAGAGAGGGTAGGAGTTGATTCTGAGATACAGGGTAGGAGTTGATTCTGAGATACAGGGTAGGAGTTGATTCTGAGATACTGGGTAGGAGTTGATTCTGAGATACAGGGTAGGAGTTGATTCTGAGATACAGGGTAGGAGTTGATTCTGAGAGAGGGTAGGAGTTGATTCTGAGATACAGGGTAGGAGTTGATTCTGAGATAGAGGGTAGGAGTTGATTCTGAGACACAGGGCAGGAATTGATTCTGAGATACAGGGCAGGTGTTGATTCTGAGATACAGGGTAGGAGTTGATTCTGAGATACTCGGTAGGAGTTGATTCTGAGATAGAGGGTAGGAGTTGATTCTGAGATAGAGGGTAGGAGTTGATTCTGAGATACAGGGTAGGAGTTGATTCTGAGAGAGGGTAGGAGTTGATTCTGAGATACAGGGTAGGAGTTGATTCTGAGATAGAGGGTAGGAGTTGATTCTGAGATAGATAGAGGGTAGGAGTTGATTCTGAGATAGAGGGTAGGTGTTGATTCTGAGATACAGGGTAGGAGTAGATTCTCAGATAGAGGGTAGGAGTTGATTCTGAGATACAGGGTAGGAGTTGATTCTGAGATAGATAGAGGGTAGGAGTTGATTCTGAGATAGATAGAGGGTAGGAGTTGATTCTGAGATACAGGGTAGGAGTTGATTCTGAGATACAGGGTAGGAGTTGATTCTGAGATACAGGGTAGGTGTTGATTCTGAGATACAGGGTAGGAGTTGATTCTGAGATAGAGGGTAGGAGTTGATTCTGAGATAGAGGGTAGGAGTTGATTCTGAGATAGAGGGTAGGAGTTGATTCTGAGATACAGGGCAGGAGTTGATTCTGAGATACAGGGCAGGTGTTGATTCTGAGATACAGGGTAGGAGTTGATTCTGAGATACAGGGTAGGAGTTGATTCTGAGATACAGGGTACGAGTTGATTCTGAGATACAGGGTAGGAGTTGATTCTGAGATACATGGTAGGAGTTGATTCTGAGATACAGGGTAGGAGTTGATTCTGAGATACAGGGCAGGAGTTGATTCTGAGATACAGGGCAGGAGTTGATTCTGAGATACAGGGTAGGAGTTGATTCTGAGATACAGGGTAGGAGTTGATTCTGAGATAGATAGAGGTTAGGAGTTGATTCTGAGATAGAGGGTAGGAGTTGATTCTGAGATACAGGGTAGGAGTTGATTCTGAGATACAGGGTAGGAGTTGATTCTGAGATAGATAGAGGATAGGAGTTGATTCTGAGATAGATAGAGGGTAGGAGTTGATTCTGAGATAAAGGGTAGGTGTTGATTCTGAGATACAGGGCAGGAATTGATTCTGAGATACAGGGCAGGTGTTGATTCTGAGATACAGGGTAGGAGTTGATTCTGAGATAGAGGGTAGGAGTTGATTCTGAGATAGATAGAGGGTAGGAGTTGATTCTGAGATAGAGGGTAGGTGTTGATTCTGAGATACAGGGTAGGAGTTAATTCTGAGATAGAGGGTAGGAGTTGATTCTGAGATACAGGGTAGGAGTTGATTCTGAGATACAGGGTAGGAGTTGATTCTGAGATAGATAGAGGGTAGGAGTTGATTCTGAGATAGATAGAGGGTAGGAGTTGATTCTGAGATACAGGGTAGGAGTTGATTCTGAGATACAGGGTAGGAGTTGATTCTGAGATACAGGGTAGGAGTTGATTCTGAGATACTGGGTAGGAGTTGATTCTGAGATAGAGGGTAGGAGTTGATTCTGAGATACAGGGTAGGAGTTGATTCTGAGATACAGGGTAGGAGTTGATTCTGAGATAGAGGGTAGGAGTTGATTCTGAGATAGAGGGTAGGAGTTGATTCTGAGATACAGGGCAGGTGTTGATTCTGAGATACAGGGTAGGAGTTGATTCTGAGACAGATAGAGGGTAGGAGTTGATTCTGAGATAGAGGGTAGGAGTTGATTCTGAGATACAGGGTAGGAGTTGATTCTGAGATACAGGGTACGAGTTGATTCTGAGACAGATAGAGGGTAGGAGTTGATTCTGAGATAGAGGGTAGGAGTTGATTCTGAGATACAGGGTAGGAGTTGATTCTGAGATACAGGGTACGAGTTGATTCTGAGATAGAGGGTAGGAGTTGATTCTGAGATACAGGGCAGGAATTGATTCTGAGAGAGGGTAGGAGTTGATTCTGAGATACAGGGTAGGAGTTGATTCTGAGATACAGGGTAGGAGTTGATTCTGAGATACTGGGTAGGAGTTGATTCTGAGAAAGAGGGTAGGAGTTGATTCTGAGATACAGGGTAGGAGTTGATTCTGAGAGAGGGTAGGAGTTGATTCTGAGATACAGGGTAGGAGTTGATTCTGAGATAGAGGGTAGGTGTTGATTCTGAGATACAGGGTAGGAGTTGATTCTGAGATACAGGGTAGGAGTTGATTCTGAGATAGAGGGGAGGAGTTGATTCTGAGATAGAGGGTAGGAGTTGATTCTGAGATAGAGGGTAGGAGTTGATTCTGAGATACAGGGCAGGAGTTGATTCTGAGATACAGGGCAGGTGTTGATTCTGAGATACAGGGTAGGAGTTGATTCTGAGATACAGGGTACGAGTTGATTCTGAGATACAGGGTAGGAGTTGATTCTGAGATACAGGGTAGGAGTTGATTCTGAGATACAGGGCAGGAGTTGATTCTGAGATACAGGGCAGGAGTTGATTCTGAGATACAGGGTAGGAGTTGATTCTGAGATAGAGGGTAGGAGTTGATTCTGAGATACAGGGTAGGAGTTGATTCTGAGAGAGGGTAGGAGTTGATTCTGAGATACAGGGTAGGAGTTGATTCTGAGATAGAGGGTAGGAGTTGATTCTGAGATAGATAGAGGGTAGGAGTTGATTCTGAGATAGAGGGTAGGTGTTGATTCTGAGATACAGGGTAGGAGTTGATTCTGAGATAGAGGGTAGGAGTTGATTCTGAGATACAGGGTAGGAGTTGATTCTGAGATAGATAGAGGGTAGGTGTTGATTCTGAGATAGATAGAGGGTAGGAGTTGATTCTGAGATACAGGGTAGGAGTTGATTCTGAGATAGAGGGTAGGAGTTGATTCTGAGATAGAGGGTAGGAGTTGATTCTGAGATACAGGGCAGGAGTTGATTCTGAGATACAGGGCAGGTGTTGATTCTGAGATACAGGGTAGGAGTTGATTCTGAGATACAGGTTAGGAGTTGATTCTGAGATACAGGGTACGAGTTGATTCTGAGATACAGGGTAGGAGTTGATTCTGAGATACAGGGTAGGAGTTGATTCTGAGATACAGGGCAGGAGTTGATTCTGAGATACAGGGCAGGAGTTGATTCTGAGATACAGGGTAGGAGTTGATTCTGAGATACAGGGTAGGAGTTGATTCTGAGATAGATAGAGGGTAGGAGTTGATTCTGAGATAGAGGGTAGGAGTTGATTCTGAGATACAGGGTAGGAGTTGATTCTGAGATAGAGGGTAGGAGTTGATTCTGAGATACAGGGTAGGAGTTGATTCTGAGATACTGGGTAGGAGTTGATTCTGAGATAGAGGGTAGGAGTTGATTCTGAGATACAGGGTAGGAGTTGATTCTGAGATAGAGGGTAGGAGTTGATTCTGAGATAGAGGGTAGGTGTTGATTCTGAGATACAGGGCAGGAATTGATTCTGAGATACAGGGCAGGTGTTGATTCTGAGATACTGGGTAGGAGTTGATTCTGACATACAGGGTAGGAGTTGATTCTGAGATACAGGGTAGGAGTTGATTCTGAGATAGATAGAGGGTAGGAGTTGATTCTGAGATAGAGGGTAGGAGTTGATTCTGAGATACAGGGTAGGAGTTGATTCTGAGAGAGGGTAGGAGTTGATTCTGAGATACAGGGTAGGAGTTGATTCTGAGATAGAGGGTAGGAGTTGATTCTGAGATACAGGGCAGGAATTGATTCTGAGATACAGGGCAGGTGTTGATTCTGAGATACTGGGTAGGAGTTGATTCTGACATACAGGGTAGGAGTTGATTCTGAGATACAGGGTAGGAGTTGATTCTGAGATAGATAGAGGGTAGGAGTTGATTCTGAGATAGAGGGTAGGAGTTGATTATGAGATACAGGGCAGGAATTGATTCTGAGATACAGGGCAGGTGTTGATTCTGAGATACAGGGTAGGAGTTGATTCTGAGATACAGGGTACGAGTTGATTCTGAGATACAGGGTAGGAGTTGATTCTGAGATACAGGGCAGGTGTTGATTCTGAGATACAGGGCAGGAATTGATTCTGAGATACAGGGCAGGTGTTGATTCTGAGATACAGGGTAGGAGTTGATTCTGAGATACAGGGTACGAGTTGATTCTGAGATAGAGGGTAGGAGTTGATTCTGTGATACAGGGCAGGAATTGATTCTGAGAGAGGGTAGGAGTTGATTCTGAGATACAGGGTAGGAGTTGATTCTGAGATACAGGGTAGGAGTTGATTCTGAGATACTGGGTAGGAGTTGATTCTGAGATAGAGGGTAGGAGTTGATTCTGAGATACAGGGTAGGAGTTGATTCTGAGAGAGGGTAGGAGTTGATTCTGAGATACAGGGTAGGAGTTGATTCTGAGATAGAGGGTAGGAGTTGATTCTGAGATACAGGGCAGGAATTGATTCTGAGATACAGGGCAGGTGTTGATTCTGAGATACAGGGTAGGAGTTGATTCTGAGATACTGGGTAGGAGTTGATTCTGAGATAGAGGGTAGGAGTTGATTCTGAGATACAGGGTAGGAGTTGATTCTGAGAGAGGGTAGGAGTTGATTCTGAGATACAGGGTAGGAGTTGATTCTGAGATAGAGGGTAGGAGTTGATTCTGAGATAGATAGAGGGTAGGAGTTGATTCTGAGATAGAGGGTAGGTGTTGATTCTGAGATACAGGGTAGGAGTTGATTCTGAGATAGAGGGTAGGAGTTGATTCTGAGATACAGGGTAGGAGTTGATTCTGAGATACAGGGTAGGAGTTGATTCTGAGATAGATAGAGGGTAGGAGTTGATTCTGAGATAGATAGAGGGTAGGAGTTGATTCTGAGATACAGGGTAGGAGTTGATTCTGAGATACAGGGTACGAGTTGATTCTGAGATACAGGGTAGGAGTTGATTCTGAGATACAGGGTACGAGTTGATTCTGAGATACAGGGTAGGAGTTGATTCTGAGATACAGGGTAGGAGTTGATTCTGAGATACTGGGTAGGAGTTGATTCTGAGATAGAGGGTAGGAGTTGATTCTGAGATACAGGGTAGGAGTTGATTCTGAGAGAGGGTAGGAGTTGATTCTGAGATAGATAGAGGGTAGGAGTTGATTCTGAGATAGAGGGTAGGTGTTGATTCTGAGATACAGGGTAGGAGTTGATTCTGAGATAGAGGGTAGGAGTTGATTCTGAGATACAGGGTAGGAGTTGATTCTGAGATAGATAGAGGGTAGGAGTTGATTCTGAGACAGATAGAGGGTAGGAGTTGATTCTGAGATACAGGGTAGGAGTTGATTCTGAGATACAGGGTACGAGTTGATTCTGAGATACAGGGTAGGAGTTGATTCTGAGATACAGGGTAGGAGTTGATTCTGAGATACTGGGTAGGAGTTGATTCTGAGATAGAGGGTAGGAGTTGATTCTGAGATACAGGGTAGGAGTTGATTCTGAGATACAGGGTAGGAGTTGATTCTGAGATAGAGGGTAGGAGTTGATTCTGAGATAGAGGGTAGGAGTTGATTCTGAGATACAGGGCAGGTGTTGATTCTGAGATACAGGGTAGGAGTTGATTCTGAGATACAGGGCAGGTGTTGATTCTGAGATACAGGGTAGGAGTTGATTCTGAGATACAGGGTACGAGTTGATTCTGAGATACAGGGTAGGAGTTGATTCTGAGATACAGGGTAGGAGTTGATTCTGAGATACAGGGCAGGAGTTGATTCTGAGATACAGGGCAGGAGTTGATTCTGAGATACAGGGTAGGAGTTGATTCTGAGATAGAGGGTAGGAGTTGATTCTGAGATACAGGGTAGGAGTTGATTCTGAGAGAGGGTAGGAGTTGATTCTGAGATACAGGGTAGGAGTTGATTCTGAGATAGAGGGTAGGAGTTGATTCTGAGATAGATAGAGGGTAGGAGTTGATTCTGAGATAGAGGGTAGGTGTTGATTCTGAGATACAGGGTAGGAGTTGATTCTGAGATAGAGGGTAGGAGTTGATTCTGAGATACAGGGTAGGAGTTGTTTCTGAGATAGATAGAGGGTAGGAGTTGATTCTGAGATAGATAGAGGGTAGGAGTTGATTCTGAGATACAGGGTAGGAGTTGATTCTGAGATACAGGGTACGAGTTGATTCTGAGATACAGGGTAGGAGTTGATTCTGAGATACAGGGTAGGTGTTGATTCTGAGATACAGGGTAGGAGTTGATTCTGAGATACAGCGTAGGAGTTGATTCTGAGATAGAGGGTAGGAGTTGATTCTGAGATAGAGGGTAGGAGTTGATTCTGAGATAGAGGGTAGGAGTTGATTCTGAGATACAGGGCAGGAGTTGATTCTGAGATACAGGGCAGGTGTTGATTCTGAGATACAGGGTAGGAGTTGATTCTGAGATACAGGTTAGGAGTTGATTCTGAGATACAGGGTACGAGTTGATTCTGAGATACAGGGTAGGAGTTGATTCTGAGATACAGGGTAGGAGTTGATTCTGAGATACAGGGCAGGAGTTGATTCTGAGATACAGGGCAGGAGTTGATTCTGAGATACAGGGTAGGAGTTGATTCTGAGATACAGGGTAGGAGTTGATTCTGAGATAGATAGAGGGTAGGAGTTGATTCTGAGATAGAGGGTAGGAGTTGATTCTGAGATACAGGGTAGGAGTTGATTCTGAGATAGAGGGTAGGAGTTGATTCTGAGATACAGGGTAGGAGTTGATTCTGAGATAGAGTGTAGGAGTTGATTCTGAGATACAGGGTAGGAGTTGATTCTGAGAGAGGGTAGGAGTTGATTCTGAGATACAGGGTAGGAGTTGATTCTGAGATAGAGGGTAGGAGTTGATTCTGAGATACAGGGCAGGAATTGATTCTGAGATACAGGGCAGGTGTTGATTCTGAGATACTGGGTAGGAGTTGATTCTGACATACAGGGTAGGAGTTGATTCTGAGATACAGGGTAGGAGTTGATTCTGAGATAGATAGAGGGTAGGAGTTGATTCTGAGATAGAGGGTAGGAGTTGATTATGAGATACAGGGCAGGAATTGATTCTGAGATACAGGGCAGGTGTTGATTCTGAGATACAGGGTAGGAGTTGATTCTGAGATACAGGGTACGAGTTGATTCTGAGATACAGGGTAGGAGTTGATTCTGAGATACAGGGCAGGTGTTGATTCTGAGATACAGGGCAGGAATTGATTCTGAGATACAGGGCAGGTGTTGATTCTGAGATACAGGGTAGGAGTTGATTCTGAGATACAGGGTACGAGTTGATTCTGAGATAGAGGGTAGGAGTTGATTCTGTGATACAGGGCAGGAATTGATTCTGAGAGAGGGTAGGAGTTGATTCTGAGATAGAGGGTAGGAGTTGATTCTGAGATACAGGGTAGGAGTTGATTCTGAGATACTGGGTAGGAGTTGATTCTGAGATAGAGGGTAGGAGTTGATTCTGAGATACAGGGTAGGAGTTGATTCTGAGAGAGGGTAGGAGTTGATTCTGAGATACAGGGTAGGAGTTGATTCTGAGATAGAGGGTAGGAGTTGATTCTGAGATACAGGGCAGGAATTGATTCTGAGATACAGGGCAGGTGTTGATTCTGAGATACAGGGTAGGAGTTGATTCTGAGATACTGGGTAGGAGTTGATTCTGAGATAGAGGGTAGGAGTTGATTCTGAGATACAGGGTAGGAGTTGATTCTGAGAGAGGGTAGGAGTTGATTCTGAGATACAGGGTAGGAGTTGATTCTGAGATAGAGGGTAGGAGTTGATTCTGAGATAGATAGAGGGTAGGAGTTGATTCTGAGATAGAGGGTAGGTGTTGATTCTGAGATACAGGGTAGGAGTTGATTCTGAGATAGAGGGTAGGAGTTGATTCTGAGATACAGGGTAGGAGTTGATTCTGAGATGCAGGGTAGGAGTTGATTCTGAGATAGATAGAGGGTAGGAGTTGATTCTGAGATAGATAGAGGTTAGGAGTTGATTCTGAGATACAGGGTAGGAGTTGATTCTGAGATACAGGGTACGAGTTGATTCTGAGATACAGGGTAGGAGTTGATTCTGAGATACAGGGTACGAGTTGATTCTGAGATACAGGGTAGGAGTTGATTCTGAGATACAGGGTAGGAGTTGATTCTGAGATACTGGGTAGGAGTTGATTCTGAGATAGAGGGTAGGAGTTGATTCTGAGATACAGGGTAGGAGTTGATTCTGAGATACAGGGTAGGAGTTGATTCTGAGATAGAGGGTAGGAGTTGATTTTGAGATAGAGGGTAGGAGTTGATTCTGAGATACAGGGCAGGTGTTGATTCTGAGATACAGGGTAGGAGTTGATTCTGAGACAGATAGAGGGTAGGAGTTGATTCTGAGATAGAGGGTAGGAGTTGATTCTGAGATACAGGGTAGGAGTTGATTCTGAGATACAGGGTACGAGTTGATTCTGAGACAGATAGAGGGTAGGAGTTGATTCTGAGATAGAGGGTAGGAGTTGATTCTGAGATACAGGGTAGGAGTTGATTCTGAGATACAGGGTACGAGTTGATTCTGAGATAGAGGGTAGGAGTTGATTCTGAGATACAGGGCAGGAATTGATTCTGAGAGAGGGTAGGAGTTGATTCTGAGATACAGGGTAGGAGTTGATTCTGAGATACAGGGTAGGAGTTGATTCTGAGATACTGGGTAGGAGTTGATTCTGAGATAGAGGGTAGGAGTTGATTCTGAGATACAGGGTAGGAGTTGATTCTGAGAGAGGGTAGGAGTTGATTCTGAGATACAGGGTAGGAGTTGATTCTGAGATAGAGGGTAGGAGTTGATTCTGAGATACAGGGCAGGAATTGATTCTGAGATACAGGGCAGGTGTTGATTCTGAGATACAGGGTAGGAGTTGATTCTGAGATACTGGGTAGGAGTTGATTCTGAGATAGAGGGTAGGAGTTGATTCTGAGATACAGGGTAGGAGTTGATTCTGAGAGAGGGTAGGAGTTGATTCTGAGATACAGGGTAGGAGTTGATTCTGAGATAGAGGGTAGGTGTTGATTCTGAGATACAGGGTAGGAGTTGATTCTGAGATAGAGGGTAGGAGTTGATTCTGAGATAGAGGGTAGGAGTTGATTCTGAGATAGAGGGTAGGAGTTGATTCTGAGATACAGGGCAGGAGTTGATTCTGAGATACAGGGCAGGTGTTGATTCTGAGATACAGGGTAGGAGTTGATTCTGAGATACAGGGTAGGAGTTGATTCTGAGATACAGGGTACGAGTTGACTCTGAGATACAGGGTAGGAGTTGATTCTGAGATACAGGGTAGGAGTTGATTCTGAGATACAGGGCAGGAGTTGATTCTGAGATACAGGGCAGGAGTTGATTCTGAGATACAGGGTAGGAGTTGATTCTGAGATACAGGGTAGGAGTTGTTTCTGAGATAGATAGAGGGTAGGAGTTGATTCTGAGATAGAGGGTAGGAGTTGATTCTGAGATACAGGGTAGGAGCTGATTCTGAGATACAGGGTAGGAGTTGATTCTGAGACAGATATAGGGTAGGAGTTGATTCTGAGATAGAGGGTAGGAGTTGATTCTGAGATACAGGGTAGGAGTTGATTCTGAGATAGAGGGTAGGAGTTGATTCTGAGATACAGGGTAGGAGTTGATTCTGAGATACAGGGTAGGAGTTGATTCTGAGATACTGTGTAGGAGTTGATTCTGAGATAGAGGGTAAGAGTTGATTTTGAGAAAGGGTAGGAGTTGATTCTGAGATACAGGGTAGGAGTTGATTCTGAGATAGAGGGTAGGAGTTGATTCTGAGATAGAGGGTAGGTGTTGATTCTGAGATACAGGGCAGGAATTGATTCTGTGATACAGGGCAGGTGTTGATTCTGAGATACTGGGTAGGAGTTGATTCTGACATACAGGGTAGGAGTCGATTCTGAGATACAGGGTAGGAGTCGATTCTGAGATAGATAGAGAGTAGGAGTTGATTCTGAGATAGAGGGTAGGAGTTGATTCTGAGATACAGGGTAGGAGTTGATTCTGAGATAGAGGGTAGGAGTTGATTCTGAGATACAGGGTAGGAGTTGATTCTGAGAGAGGGTAGGAGTTGATTCTGAGATACAGGGTAGGAGTTGATTCTGAGATAGAGGGTAGGAGTTGATTCTGAGATAGATAGAGGGTAGGAGTTGATTCTGAGATAGAGGGTAGGTGTTGATTCTGAGATACAGGGTAGGAGTTGATTCTGAGATAGAGGGTAGGAGTTGATTCTGAGATACAGGGTAGGAGTTGATTCTGAGATAGATAGAGGGTAGGAGTTGATTCTGAGATAGATAGAGGGTAGGAGTTGATTCTGAGATACAGGGTAGGAGTTGATTCTGAGATACAGGGTAGGAGTTGATTCTGAGATACAGGGTACGAGTTGATTCTGAGATACAGGGTAGGAGTTGATTCTGAGATACAGGGTAGGTGTTGATTCTGAGATACAGGGTAGGAGTTGATTCTGAGATACAGGGTAGGAATTGATTCTGAGATAGAGGGTAGGAGTTGATTCTGAGATAGAGGGCAGTAGTTGATTCTGAGATACAGGGCAGGAGTTGATTCTGAGATACAGGGCAGGTGTTGATTCTGAGATACAGGGTAGGAGTTGATTCTGAGATACAGGGTAGGAGTTGATTCTGAGATACAGGGTACGAGTTGATTCTGAGATACAGGGTAGGAGTTGATTCTGAGATACAGGGTAGGAGTTTATTCTGAGATACAGGGTAGGAGTTGATTCTGAGATACAGGGCAGGAGTTGATTCTGAGATACAGGGCAGGAGTTGATTCTGAGATACAGGGTAGGAGTTGATTCTGAGATACAGGGTAGGAGTTGATTCTGAGATACAGGGTAGGAGTTGATTCTGAGATAGATAGAGGGTAGGAGTTGATTCTGAGATAGAGGGTAGGAGTTGATTCTGAGATACAGGGTAGGAGTTGATTCTGAGATAGAGGGTAGGAGTTGATTCTGAGATACAGGGTAGGAGTTGATTCTGAGATACAGGGTAGGAGTTGATTCTGAGATACTGGGTAGGAGTTGATTCTGAGATAGAGGGCAGGAGTTGATTCTGAGATACAGGGTAGGAGTTGATTTTGAGAGAGGGTAGGAGTTGATTCTGAGATACAGGGTAGGAGTTGATTCTGAGATAGAGGGTAGGAGTTGATTCTGAGATAGAGGGTAGGTGTTGATTCTGAGTTACAGGGCAGGAATTGATTCTGAGATACAGGGCAGGTGTTGATTCTGAGATACTGGGTAGGAGTTGATTCTGACATACAGGGTAGGAGTTGATTCTGAGATACAGGGTAGGAGTTGATTCTGAGATAGATAGAGGGTAGGAGTTGATTCTGAGATAGAGGGTAGGAGTTGATTCTGAGATACAGGGTAGGAGTTGATTCTGAGAGAGGGTAGGAGTTGATTCTGAGATACAGGGTAGGAGTTGATTCTGAGATAGAGGGTAGGAGTTGATTCTGAGATACAGGGCAGGAATTGATTCTGAGATACAGGGCAGGTGTTGATTCTGAGATACTGGGTAGGAGTTGATTCTGACATACAGGGTAGGAGTTGATTCTGAGATACAGGGTAGGAGTTGATTCTGAGATAGATAGAGGGTAGGAGTTGATTCTGAGATAGAGGGTAGGAGTTGATTATGAGATACAGGGCAGGAATTGATTCTGAGATACAGGGCAGGTGTTGATTCTGAGATACAGGGTAGGAGTTGATTCTGAGATACAGGGTACGAGTTGATTCTGAGATACAGGGTAGGAGTTGATTCTGAGATACTGGGCAGGTGTTGATTCTGACAGGGCAGGAATTGATTCTGAGATACAGGGCAGGAATTGATTCTGAGAGAGGGTAGGAGTTGATTCTGAGATACAGGGTAGGAGTTGATTCTGAGATACAGGGTAGGAGTTGATTCTGAGATACTGGGTAGGAGTTGATTCTGAGATAGAGGGTAGGAGTTGATTCTGAGATACAGGGTAGGAGTTGATTCTGAGAGAGGGTAGGAGTTGATTCTGAGATACAGGGTAGGAGTTGATTCTGAGATAGAGGGCAGGAGTTGATTCTGAGATACAGGGCAGGAATTGATTCTGAGATACAGGGCAGGTGTTGATTCTGAGATACAGGGTAGGAGTTGATTCTGAGATACAGGGTAGGAGCTGATTCTGAGATAGAGGGTAGGAGTTGATTCTGAGATAGATAGAGGGTAGGAGTTGATTCTGAGATAGAGGGTAGGTGTTGATTCTGAGATACAGGGTAGGAGTTGATTCTGAGATAGAGGGTAGGAGTTGATTCTGAGATACAGGGTAGGAGTTGATTCTGAGATACAGGGTAGGAGTTGATTCTGAGATAGATAGAGGGTAGGAGTTGATTCTGAGATAGATAGAGGGTAGGAGTTGATTCTGAGATACAGGGTAGGAGTTGATTCTGAGATACAGGGTACGAGTTGATTCTGAGATACAGGGTAGGAGTTGATTCTGAGATACAGGGTAGGTGTTGATTCTGAGATACAGGGTAGGAGTTGATTCTGAGATACAGGGTAGGAGTTGATTCTGAGATAGAGGGTAGGAGTTGATTCTGAGATAGAGGGTTGGAGTTGATTCTGAGATAGAGGGTAGGAGTTGATTCTGAGATACAGGGCAGGAGTTGATTCTGAGATACAGGGCAGGTGTTGATTCTGAGATACAGGGTAGGAGTTGATTCTGAGATACAGGGTAGGAGTTGATTCTGAGATACAGGGTAAGAGTTGATTCTGAGATACAGGGTAGGAGTTGATTCTGAGATACAGGGTAGGAGTTGATTCTGAGATACAGGTTAGGAGTTGATTCTGAGATACAGGGCAGGAGTTGATTCTGAGATACAGGGCAGGAGTTGATTCTGAGATACAGGGTAGGAGTTGATTCTGAGATACAGGGTAGGAGTTGATTCTGAGCTAGATAGAGGGTAGGAGTTGATTCTGAGATAGAGGGTAGGAGTTGATTCTGAGATACAGGGCAGGAATTGATTCTGAGATACAGGGCAGGTGTTGATTCTGAGATACAGGGTAGGAGTTGATTCTGAGAAACAGGGTACGAGTTGATTCTGAGATACAGGGTAGGAGTTGATTCTGAGATACAGGGCAGGTGTTGATTCTGAGATACAGGGCAGGAATTGATTCTGAGATACAGGGCAGGTGTTGATTCTGAGATACAGGGTAGGAGTTGATTCTGAGATACAGGGTACGAGTTGATTCTGAGATAGAGGGTAGGAGTTGATTCTGAGATACAGGGCAGGAATTGATTCTGAGAGAGGGTAGGAGTTGATTCTGAGATACAGGGTAGGAGTTGATTCTGAGATACAGGGTAGGAGTTGATTCTGAGATACTGGGTAGGAGTTGATTCTGAGATAGAGGGTAGGAGTTGATTCTGAGATACAGGGTAGGAGTTGATTCTGAGAGAGGGTAGGAGTTGATTCTGAGATACAGGGTAGGAGTTGATTCTGAGATAGAGGGCAGGAGTTGATTCTGAGATACAGGGCAGGAATTGATTCTGAGATACAGGGCAGGTGTTGATTCTGAGATACAGGGTAGGAGTTGATTCTGAGATACAGGGTAGGAGCTGATTCTGAGATAGAGGGTAGGAGTTGATTCTGAGATAGATAGAGGGTAGGAGTTGATTCTGAGATAGAGGGTAGGTGTTGATTCTGAGATACAGGGTAGGAGTTGATTCTGAGATAGAGGGTAGGAGTTGATTCTGAGATACAGGGTAGGAGTTGATTCTGAGATACAGGGTAGGAGTTGATTCTGAGATACAGGGTAGGAGTTGATTCTGAGATACTGGGTAGGAGTTGATTCTGAGATAGAGGGTAGGAGTTGATTCTGAGATACAGGGTAGGAGTTGATTTTGAGAGAGGGTAGGAGTTGATTCTGAGATACAGGGTAGGAGTTGATTCTGAGATAGAGGGTAGGAGTTGATTCTGAGATAGAGGGTAGGTGTTGATTCTGAGATACAGGGCAGGAATTGATTCTGAGATACAGGGCAGGTGTTGATTCTGAGATACTGGGTA
This sequence comes from Hemitrygon akajei, assembly GCF_048418815.1. Classification (NCBI taxonomy): domain Eukaryota; kingdom Metazoa; phylum Chordata; class Chondrichthyes; order Myliobatiformes; family Dasyatidae; genus Hemitrygon; species Hemitrygon akajei. Next base: position 38,791,364 of record NC_133128.1, read on the forward strand.
GGAGTTGATTCTGACATACAGGGTAGGAGTTGATTCTGAGATACAGGGTAGGAGTTGATTCTGAGATAGATAGAGGGTAGGAGTTGATTCTGAGATAGAGGGTAGGAGTTGATTCTGAGATACAGGGCAGGAATTGATTCTGAGATACAGGGCAGGTGTTGATTCTGAGATACAGGGTAGGAGTTGATTCTGAGATACAGGGTACGAGTTGATTCTGAGATACAGGGTAGGAGTTGATTCTGAGATACAGGGCAGGTGTTGATTCTGAGATACAGGGCAGGAATTGATTCTGAGATACAGGGCAGGTGTTGATTCTGAGATACAGGGTAGGAGTTGATTCTGAGATACAGGGTACGAGTTGATTCTGAGATACAGGGCAGGAATTGATTCTGAGAGAGGGTAGGAGTTGATTCTGAGATACAGGGTAGGAGTTGATTCTGAGATACAGGGTAGGAGTTGATTCTGAGATACTGGGTAGGAGTTGATTCTGAGATAGAGGGTAGGAGTTGATTCTGAGATACAGGGTAGGAGTTGATTCTGAGAGAGGGTAGGAGTTGATTCTGAGATACAGGGTAGGAGTTGATTCTGAGATAGAGGGCAGGAGTTGATTCTGAGATACAGGGCAGTTATTGATTCTGAGATACAGGGCAGGTGTTGATTCTGAGGTACAGGGTAGGAGTTGATTCTGAGATACAGGGTAGGTGTTGATTCTGAGATACAGGGTAGGAGTTGATTCTGAGATACAGGGTACGAGTTGATTCTGAGATAGAGGGTAGGAGTTGATTCTGAGATACAGGGTAGGAGTTGATTCTGAGATAGAGGGCAGGAGTTGATTCTGAGATACAGGGCAGGAATTGATTCTGAGATACAGGGCAGGTGTTGATTCTGAGATACAGGGTAGGAGTTGATTCTGAGATACAGGGTAGGAGCTGATTCTGAGATACTGGGTAGGAGTTGATTCTGAGATAGAGGGTAGGAGTTGATTCTGAGATACAGGGTAGGAGTTGATTCTGAGAGAGGGTAGGAGTTGATTCTGAGATACAGGGTAGGAGTTGATTCTGAGATAGAGGGTAGGAGTTGATTCTGAGATAGATAGAGGGTAGGAGTTGATTCTGAGATAGAGGGTAGGTGTTGATTCTGAGATACAGGGTAGGAGTTGATTCTGAGATAGAGGGTAGGAGTTGATTCTGAGATACAGGGTAGGAGTTGATTCTGAGATAGATAGAGGGTAGGAGTTGATTCTGAGATAGATAGAGGGTAGGAGTTGATTCTGAGATACAGGGTAGGAGTTGATTCTGAGATACAGGGTAGGAGTTGATTCTGAGATACAGGGTACGAGTTGATTCTGAGATACAGGGTAGGAGTTGATTCTGAGATACAGGGTAGGTGTTGATTCTGAGGTACAGGGTAGGAGTTGATTCTGAGATACAGGGTAGGAGTTGATTCTGAGATAGAGGGTAGGAGTTGATTCTGAGATAGAGGGTAGGAGTTGATTCTGAGATAGAGGGTAGTAGTTGATTCTGAGATACAGGGCAGGAGTTGATTCTGAGATACAGGGCAGGTGTTGATTCTGAGATACAGGGTAGGAGTTGATTCTGAGATACAGGGTAGGAGTTGATTCTGAGATACAGGGTACGAGTTGATTCTGAGATACAGGGTAGGAGTTGATTCTGAGATACAGGGTAGGAGTTGATTCTGAGATACAGGGTAGGAGTTGATTCTGAGATACAGGGCAGGAGTTGATTCTGAGATACAGGGCAGGAGTTGATTCTGAGATACAGGGTAGGAGTTGATTCTGAGATACAGGGTAGGAGTTGATTCTGAGATAGATAGAGGGTAGGAGTTGATTCTGAGATAGAGGGTAGGAGTTGATTCTGAGATACAGGGTAGGAGTTGATTCTGAGATACTGGGTAGGAGTTGATTCTGAGATACAGGGTAGGAGTTGATTCTGAGATACAGGGTAGGAGTTGATTCTGAGATAGATAGAGGATAGGAGTTGATTCTGAGATATATAGAGGGTAGGAGTTGATTCTGAGATAGAGGGTAGGTGTTGATTCTGAGATACAGGGCAGGAATTGATTCTGAGATACAGGGCAGGTGTTGATTCTGAGATACTGGGTAGGTGTTGATTCTGACATACAGGGTAGGAGTTGATTCTGAGATACAGGGTAGGAGTTGATTCTGAGATAGATAGAGGGTAGGAGTTGATTCTGAGATAGAGGGTAGGAGTTGATTCTGAGATACAGGGCAGGAATTGATTCTGAGATACAGGGCAGGTGTTGATTCTGAGATACAGGGTAGGAGTTGATTCTGAGATACAGGGTACGAGTTGATTCTGAGATACAGGGTAGGAGTTGATTCTGAGATAGAGGGTAGGAGTTGATTCTGAGATACAGGGTAGGAGTTGATTCTGAGATACAGGGTACGAGTTGATTCTGAGATACAGGGCAGGAGTTGATTCTGAGATACAGGGTAGGAGTTGATTCTGAGATACAGGGCAGGAGTTGATTCTGAGATACAGGGTAGGAGTTGATTCTGAGATACAGGGTAGGAGTTGATTCTGAGATAGAGGGTAGGAGTTGATTCTGAGATACAGGGTAGGAGTTGATTCTGAGATACAGGGTAGGAGTTGATTCTGAGATAGATAGAGGGTAGGAGTTGATTCTGAGATAGATAGAGGGTAGGAGTTGATTCTGAGATACAGGGTAGGAGTTGATTCTGAGATACAGGGTACGAGTTGATTCTGAGATACAGGGTAGGAGTTGATTCTGAGATACAGGGTAGGTGTTGATTCTGAGATACAGGGTAGGAGTTGATTCTGAGATAGAGGGTAGGAGTTGATTCTGAGATAGAGGGTTGGAGTTGATTCTGAGATAGAGGGTAGGAGTTGATTCTGAGATACAGGGCAGGAGTTGATTCTGAGATACAGGGCAGGTGTTGATTCTGAGATACAGGGTAGGAGTTGATTCTGAGATACAGGGTAGGAGTTGATTCTGAGATACAGGGTACGAGTTGATTCTGAGATACAGGGTAGGAGTTGATTCTGAGATACAGGGTAGGAGTTGATTCTGAGATACAGGTTAGGAGTTGATTCTGAGATACAGGGCAGGAGTTGATTCTGAGATACAGGGCAGGAGTTGATTCTGAGATACAGGGTAGGAGTTGATTCTGAGATACAGGGTAGGAGTTGATTCTGAGCTAGATAGAGGGTAGGAGTTGATTCTGAGATAGAGGGTAGGAGTTGATTCTGAGATACAGGGCAGGAATTGATTCTGAGATACAGGGCAGGTGTTGATTCTGAGATACAGGGTAGGAGTTGATTCTGAGATAGAGGGTTGGAGTTGATTCTGAGATACAGGGTAGGAGTTGATTCTGAGATACAGGGCAGGTGTTGATTCTGAGATACAGGGCAGGAATTGATTCTGAGATACAGGGCAGGTGTTGATTCTGAGATACAGGGTAGGAGTTGATTCTGAGATACAGGGTACGAGTTGATTCTGAGATAGAGGGTAGGAGTTGATTCTGAGATACAGGGCAGGAGTTGATTCTGAGAGAGGGTAGGAGTTGATTCTGAGATACAGGGTAGGAGTTGATTCTGAGAGAGGGTAGGAGTTGATTCTGAGATACAGGGTAGGAGTTGATTCTGAGATAGAGGGCAGGAGTTGATTCTGAGATACAGGGCAGGAATTGATTCTGAGATACAGGGCAGGTGTTGATTCTGAGATACAGGGTAGGAGTTGATTCTGAGATACAGGGTAGGAGCTGAATCTGAGATACTGGGTAGGAGTTGATTCTGAGATAGAGGGTAGGAGTTGATTCTGAGATACAGGGTAGGAGTTGATTCTGAGAGAGGGTAGGAGTTGATTCTGAGATACAGGGTAGGAGTTGATTCTGAGATAGAGGGTAGGAGTTGATTCTGAGATAGATAGAGGGTAGGAGTTGATTCTGAGATAGAGGGTAGGTGTTGATTCTGAGATACAGGGTAGGAGTTGATTCTGAGATAGAGGGTAGGAGTTGATTCTGAGATACAGGGTAGGAGTTGATTCTGAGATAGATAGAGGGTAGGAGTTGATTCTGAGATAGATAGAGGGTAGGAGTTGATTCTGAGATACAGGGTAGGAGTTGATTCTGAGATACAGGGTAGGAGTTGATTCTGAGATACAGGGTACGAGTTGATTCTGAGATACAGTGTAGGAGTTGATTCTGAGATACAGGGTAGGTGTTGATTCTGAGGTACAGGGTAGGAGTTGATTCTGAGATACAGGGTAGGAGTTGATTCTGAGATAGAGGGTAGGAGTTGATTCTGAGATAGAGGGTAGGAGTTGATTCTGAGATAGAGGGTAGGAGTTGATTCTGAGATACAGGGCAGGAGTTGATTCTGAGATACAGGGCAGGTGTTGATTCTGAGATACAGGGTAGGAGTTGATTCTGAGATACAGGGTAGGAGTTGATTCTGAGATACAGGGTACGAGTTGATTCTGAGATACAGGGTAGGTGTTGATTCTGAGATACAGGGTAGGAGTTGATTCTGAGATACAGGGTAGGAGTTGATTCTGAGATACAGGGCAGGAGTTGATTCTGAGATACAGGGCAGGAGTTGATTCTGAGATACAGGGTAGGAGTTGATTCTGAGATACAGGGTAGGAGTTGATTCTGAGATAGATAGAGGGTAGGAGTTGATTCTGAGATAGAGGGTAGGAGTTGATTCTGAGATACAGGGTAGGAGTTGATTCTGAGATACTGGGTAGGAGTTGATTCTGAGATACAGGGTAGGAGTTGATTCTGAGATACAGGGTAGGAGTTGATTCTGAGATAGATAGAGGGTAGGAGTTGATTCTGAGATATAGGGTAGGAGTTGATTCTGAGATACAGGGTAGGAGTTGATTCTGAGATACAGGGTAGGAGTTGATTCTGAGATATAGGGTAGGAGTTGATTCTGAGATACAGGGTAGGAGTTGATTCTGAGATACAGGGTAGGAGTTGATTCTGAGATACAGGGTAGGAGTTGATTCTGAGATAGATAGAGGGTAGGAGTTGATTCTGAGATAGAGGGTAGGAGTTGATTCTGAGATACAGGGTAGGAGTTGATTCTGAGATAGAGGGTAGGAGTTGATTCTGAGATACAGGGTAGGAGTTGATTCTGAGATACAGGGTAGGAGTTGATTCTGAGATAGATAGAGGGTAGGAGTTGATTCTGAGATAGATAGAGGGTAGGAGTTGATTCTGAGATACAGGGTAGGAGTTGATTCTGAGATAGATAGAGGGTAGGAGTTGATTCTGAGATACAGGGTAGGAGTTGATTCTGAGATACAGGGTACGAGTTGATTCTGAGATACAGGGTAGGAGTTGATTCTGAGATACAGGGTAGGTGTTGATTCTGAGATACAGGGTAGGAGTTGATTCTGAGATACAGGGTAGGAGTTGATTCTGAGATACAGGGTAGGAGTTGATTCTGAGATAGAGGGTTGGAGTTGATTCTGAGATAGAGGGTAGGAGTTGATTCTGAGATACAGGGCAGGAGTTGATTCTGAGATACAGGGCAGGTGTTGATTCTGAGATACAGGGTAGGAGTTGATTCTGAGATACAGGGTAGGAGTTGATTCTGAGATACAGGGTACGAGTTGATTCTGAGATACAGGGTAGGAGTTGATTCTGAGATACAGGGTAGGAGTTGATTCTGAGATACAGGTTAGGAGTTGATTCTGAGATACAGGGCAGGAGTTGATTCTGAGATACAGGGCAGGAGTTGATTCTGAGATACAGGGTAGGAGTTGATTCTGAGATACAGGGTAGGAGTTGATTCTGAGCTAGATAGAGGGTAGGAGTTGATTCTGAGATAGAGGGTAGGAGTTGATTCTGAGATACAGGGCAGGAATTGATTCTGAGATACAGGGCAGGTGTTGATTCTGAGATACAGGGTAGGAGTTGATTCTGAGATACAGGGTACGAGTTGATTCTGAGATACAGGGTAGGAGTTGATTCTGAGATACAGGGCAGGTGTTGATTCTGAGATACAGGGCAGGAATTGATTCTGAGATACAGGGCAGGTGTTGATTCTGAGATACAGGGTAGGAGTTGATTCTGAGATACAGGGTACGAGTTGATTCTGAGATAGAGGGTAGGAGTTGATTCTGAGATACAGGGCAGGAATTGATTCTGAGAGAGGGTAGGAGTTGATTCTGAGATACAGGGTAGGAGTTGATTCTGAGATACAGGGTAGGAGTTGATTCTGAGATACTGGGTAGGAGTTGATTCTGAGATAGAGGGTAGGAGTTGATTCTGAGATACAGGGTAGGAGTTGATTCTGAGAGAGGGTAGGAGTTGATTCTGAGATACAGGGTAGGAGTTGATTCTGAGATAGAGGGCAGGAGTTGATTCTGAGATACAGGGCAGGAATTGATTCTGAGATACAGGGCAGGTGTTGATTCTGAGATACAGGGTAGGAGTTGATTCTGAGATACAGGGTAGGAGCTGATTCTGAGATACTGGGTAGGAGTTGATTCTGAGATAGAGGGTAGGAGTTGATTCTGAGATACAGGGTAGGAGTTGATTCTGAGAGAGGGTAGGAGTTGATTCTGAGATACAGGGTAGGAGTTGATTCTGAGATAGAGGGTAGGAGTTGATTCTGAGATAGATAGAGGGTAGGAGTTGATTCTGAGATAGAGGGTAGGTGTTGATTCTGAGATACAGGGTAGGAGTTGATTCTGAGATAGAGGGTAGGAGTTGATTCTGAGATACAGGGTAGGAGTTGATACTGAGATAGATAGAGGGTAGGAGTTGATTCTGAGATAGATAGAGGGTAGGAGTTGATTCTGAGATACAGGGTAGGAGTTGATTCTGAGATAGAGGGTAGGAGTTGATTCTGAGATACAGGGTACGAGTTGATTCTGAGATACAGGGTAGGAGTTGATTCTGAGATACAGGGTAGGTGTTGATTCTGAGGTACAGGGTAGGAGTTGATTCTGAGATACAGGGTAGGAGTTGATTCTGAGATAGAGGGTAGGAGTTGATTCTGAGATAGAGGGTAGGAGTTGATTCTGAGATAGAGGGTAGGAGTTGATTCTGAGATACAGGGCAGGAGTTGATTCTGAGATACAGGGCAGGTGTTGATTCTGAGATACAGGGTAGGAGTTGATTCTGAGATACAGGGTAGGAGTTGATTCTGAGATACAGGGTAGGAGTTGATTCTGAGATACTGGGTAGGAGTTGATTCTGAGATACAGGGTAGGAGTTGATTCTGAGATACAGGGTAGGAGTTGATTCTGAGATAGATAGACGATAGGAGTTGATTCTGAGATATATAGAGGGTAGGAGTTGATTCTGAGATAGAGGGTAGGTGTTGATTCTGAGATACAGGGCAGGAATTGATTCTGAGATACAGGGCAGGTGTTGATTCTGAGATACTGGGTAGGTGTTGATTCTGACATACAGGGTAGGAGTTGATTCTGAGATACAGGGTAGGAGTTGATTCTGAGATAGATAGAGGGTAGGAGTTGATTCTGAGATAGAGGGTAGGAGTTGATTCTGAGATACAGGGCAGGAATTGATTCTGAGATACAGGGCAGGTGTTGATTCTGAGATACAGGGTAGGAGTTGATTCTGAGATACAGGGTACGAGTTGATTCTGAGATACAGGGTAGGAGTTGATTCTGAGATAGAGGGTAGGAGTTGATTCTGAGATACAGGGTAGGAGTTGATTCTGAGATACAGGGTACGAGTTGATTCTGAGATACAGGGCAGGAGTTGATTCTGAGATACAGGGTAGGAGTTGATTCTGAGATACAGGGCAGGAGTTGATTCTGAGATACAGGGTAGGAGTTGATTCTGAGATACAGGGTAGGAGTTGATTCTGAGATAGAGGGTAGGAGTTGATTCTGAGATACAGGGTACGAGTTGATTCTGAGATAGAGGGTAGGAGTTGATTCTGAGATACAGGGTAGGAGTTGATTCTGAGATAGAGGGCAGGAGTTGATTCTGAGATACAGGGCAGGAATTGATTCTGAGATACAGGGCAGGTGTTGATTCTGAGATACAGGGTAGGAGTTGATTCTGAGATACAGGGTAGGAGCTGATTCTGAGATACTGGGTAGGAGTTGATTCTGAGATAGAGGGTAGGAGTTGATTCTGAGATACAGGGTAGGAGTTGATTCTGAGAGAGGGTAGGAGTTGATTCTGAGATACAGGGTAGGAGTTGATTCTGAGATAGAGGGTAGGAGTTGATTCTGAGATAGATAGAGGGTAGGAGTTGATTCTGAGATAGAGGGTAGGTGTTGATTCTGAGATACAGGGTAGGAGTTGATTCTGAGATAGAGGGTAGGAGTTGATTCTGAGATACAGGGTAGGAGTTGATTCTGAGATAGATAGAGGGTAGGAGTTGATTCTGAGATAGATAGAGGGTAGGAGTTGATTCTGAGATACAGGGTAGGAGTTGATTCTGAGATACAGGGTAGGAGTTGATTCTGAGATACAGGGTACGAGTTGATTCTGAGATACAGGGTAGGAGTTGATTCTGAGATACAGGGTAGGTGTTGATTCTGAGGTACAGGGTAGGAGTTGATTCTGAGATACAGGGTAGGAGTTGATTCTGAGATAGAGGGTAGGAGTTGATTCTGAGATAGAGGGTAGGAGTTGATTCTGAGATACAGGGCAGGAGTTGATTCTGAGATACAGGGCAGGTGTTGATTCTGAGATACAGGGTAGGAGTTGATTCTGAGATACAGGGTAGGAGTTGATTCTGAGATACAGGGTACGAGTTGATTCTGAGATACAGGGTAGGAGTTGATTCTGAGATACAGGGTAGGAGTTGATTCTGAGATACAGGGCAGGAGTTGATTCTGAGATACAGGGCAGGAGTTGATTCTGAGATACAGGGTAGGAGTTGATTCTGAGATACAGGGTAGGAGTTGATTCTGAGATAGATAGAGGGTAGGAGTTGATTCTGAGATAGAGGGTAGGAGTTGATTCTGAGATACAGGGTAGGAGTTGATTCTGAGATACTGGGTAGGAGTTGATTCTGAGATACAGGGTAGGAGTTGATTCTGAGATACAGGGTAGGAGTTGATTCTGAGATAGATAGAGGATAGGAGTTGATTCTGAGATATATAGAGGGTAGGAGTTGATTCTGAGATAGAGGGTAGGTGTTGATTCTGAGATACAGGGCAGGAATTGATTCTGAGATACAGGGCAGGTGTTGATTCTGAGATACTGGGTAGGTGTTGATTCTGACATACAGGGTAGGAGTTGATTCTGAGATACAGGGTAGGAGTTGATTCTGAGATAGATAGAGGGTAGGAGTTGATTCTGAGATAGAGGGTAGGAGTTGATTCTGAGATACAGGGCAGGAATTGATTCTGAGATACAGGGCAGGTGTTGATTCTGAGATACAGGGTAGGAGTTGATTCTGAGATACAGGGTACGAGTTGATTCTGAGATACAGGGTAGGAGTTGATTCTGAGATAGAGGGTAGGAGTTGATTCTGAGATACAGGGTAGGAGTTGATTCTGAGATACAGGGTACGAGTTGATTCTGAGATACAGGGCAGGAGTTGATTCTGAGATACAGGGTAGGAGTTGATTCTGAGATACAGGGCAGGAGTTGATTCTGAGATACAGGGTAGGAGTTGATTCTGAGATACAGGGTAGGAGTTGATTCTGAGATAGAGGGTAGGAGTTGATTCTGAGATACAGGGTAGGAGTTGATTCTGAGATACAGGGTAGGAGTTGATTCTGAGATAGATAGAGGGTAGGAGTTGATTCTGAGATAGATAGAGGGTAGGAGTTGATTCTGAGATACAGGGTAGGAGTTGATTCTGAGATACAGGGTACGAGTTGATTCTGAGATACAGGGTAGGAGTTGATTCTGAGATACAGGGTAGGTGTTGATTCTGAGATACAGGGTAGGAGTTGATTCTGAGATAGAGGGTAGGAGTTGATTCTGAGATAGAGGGTTGGAGTTGATTCTGAGATAGAGGGTAGGAGTTGATTCTGAGATACAGGGCAGGAGTTGATTCTGAGATACAGGGCAGGTGTTGATTCTGAGATACAGGGTAGGAGTTGATTCTGAGATACAGGGTAGGAGTTGATTCTGAGATACAGGGTACGAGTTGATTCTGAGATACAGGGTAGGAGTTGATTCTGAGATACAGGGTAGGAGTTGATTCTGAGATACAGGTTAGGAGTTGATTCTGAGATACAGGGCAGGAGTTGATTCTGAGATACAGGGCAGGAGTTGATTCTGAGATACAGGGTAGGAGTTGATTCTGAGATACAGGGTAGGAGTTGATTCTGAGCTAGATAGAGGGTAGGAGTTGATTCTGAGATAGAGGGTAGGAGTTGATTCTGAGATACAGGGCAGGAATTGATTCTGAGATACAGGGCAGGTGTTGATTCTGAGATACAGGGTAGGAGTTGATTCTGAGATAGAGGGTTGGAGTTGATTCTGAGATACAGGGTAGGAGTTGATTCTGAGATACAGGGCAGGTGTTGATTCTGAGATACAGGGCAGGAATTGATTCTGAGATACAGGGCAGGTGTTGATTCTGAGATACAGGGTAGGAGTTGATTCTGAGATACAGGGTACGAGTTGATTCTGAGATAGAGGGTAGGAGTTGATTCTGAGATACAGGGCAGGAATTGATTCTGAGAGAGGGTAGGAGTTGATTCTGAGATACAGGGTAGGAGTTGATTCTGAGATACAGGGTAGGAGTTGATTCTGAGATACTGGGTAGGAGTTGATTCTGAGATAGAGGGTAGGAGTTGATTCTGAGATACAGGGTAGGAGTTGATTCTGAGAGAGGGTAGGAGTTGATTCTGAGATACAGGGTAGGAGTTGATTCTGAGATAGAGGGCAGGAGTTGATTCTGAGATACAGGGCAGGAATTGATTCTGAGATACAGGGCAGGTGTTGATTCTGAGATACAGGGTAGGAGTTGATTCTGAGATACAGGGTAGGAGCTGAATCTGAGATACTGGGTAGGAGTTGATTCTGAGATAGAGGGTAGGAGTTGATTCTGAGATACAGGGTAGGAGTTGATTCTGAGAGAGGGTAGGAGTTGATTCTGAGATACAGGGTAGGAGTTGATTCTGAGATAGAGGGTAGGAGTTGATTCTGAGATAGATAGAGGGTAGGAGTTGATTCTGAGATAGAGGGTAGGTGTTGATTCTGAGATACAGGGTAGGAGTTGATTCTGAGATAGAGGGTAGGAGTTGATTCTGAGATACAGGGTAGGAGTTGATTCTGAGATAGATAGAGGGTAGGAGTTGATTCTGAGATAGATAGAGGGTAGGAGTTGATTCTGAGATACAGGGTAGGAGTTGATTCTGAGATACAGGGTAGGAGTTGATTCTGAGATACAGGGTACGAGTTGATTCTGAGATACAGGGTAGGAGTTGATTCTGAGATACAGGGTAGGTGTTGATTCTGAGGTACAGGGTAGGAGTTGATTCTGAGATACAGGGTAGGAGTTGATTCTGAGATAGAGGGTAGGAGTTGATTCTGAGATAGAGGGTAGGAGTTGATTCTGAGATAGAGGGTAGGAGTTGATTCTGAGATACAGGGCAGGAGTTGATTCTGAGATACAGGGCAGGTGTTGATTCTGAGATACAGGGTAGGAGTTGATTCTGAGATACAGGGTAGGAGTTGATTCTGAGATACAGGGTACGAGTTGATTCTGAGATACAGGGTAGGTGTTGATTCTGAGATATAGGGTAGGAGTTGATTCTGAGATACAGGGTAGGAGTTGATTCTGAGATACAGGGCAGGAGTTGATTCTGAGATACAGGGCAGGAGTTGATTCTGAGATACAGGGTAGGAGTTGATTCTGAGATACAGGGTAGGAGTTGATTCTGAGATAGATAGAGGGTAGGAGTTGATTCTGAGATAGAGGGTAGGAGTTGATTCTGAGATACAGGGTAGGAGTTGATTCTGAGATACTGGGTAGGAGTTGATTCTGAGATACAGGGTAGGAGTTGATTCTGAGATACAGGGTAGGAGTTGATTCTGAGATAGATAGAGGGTAGGAGTTGATTCTGAGATAGAGGGTAGGAGTTGATTCTGAGATACAGGGTAGGAGTTGATTCTGAGATACAGGGTAGGAGTTGATTCTGAGATATAGGGTAGGAGTTGATTCTGAGATACAGGGTAGGAGTTGATTCTGAGATACAGGGTAGGAGTTGATTCTGAGATACAGGGTAGGAGTTGATTCTGAGATAGATAGAGGGTAGGAGTTGATTCTGAGATAGAGGGTAGGAGTTGATTCTGAGATACAGGGTAGGAGTTGATTCTGAGATAGAGGGTAGGAGTTGATTCTGAGATACAGGGTAGGAGTTGATTCTGAGATACAGGGTAGGAGTTGATTCTGAGATAGATAGAGGGTAGGAGTTGATTCTGAGATAGATAGAGGGTAGGAGTTGATTCTGAGATACAGGGTAGGAGTTGATTCTGAGATAGATAGAGGGTAGGAGTTGATTCTGAGATACAGGGTAGGAGTTGATTCTGAGATACAGGGTACGAGTTGATTCTGAGATACAGGGTAGGAGTTGATTCTGAGATACAGGGTAGGTGTTGATTCTGAGATACAGGGTAGGAGTTGATTCTGAGATACAGGGTAGGAGTTGATTCTGAGATACAGGGTAGGAGTTGATTCTGAGATAGAGGGTTGGAGTTGATTCTGAGATAGAGGGTAGGAGTTGATTCTGAGATACAGGGCAGGAGTTGATTCTGAGATACAGGGCAGGTGTTGATTCTGAGATACAGGGTAGGAGTTGATTCTGAGATACAGGGTAGGAGTTGATTCTGAGATACAGGGTACGAGTTGATTCTGAGATACAGGGTAGGAGTTGATTCTGAGATACAGGGTAGGAGTTGATTCTGAGATACAGGTTAGGAGTTGATTCTGAGATACAGGGCAGGAGTTGATTCTGAGATACAGGGCAGGAGTTGATTCTGAGATACAGGGTAGGAGTTGATTCTGAGATACAGGGTAGGAGTTGATTCTGAGCTAGATAGAGGGTAGGAGTTGATTCTGAGATAGAGGGTAGGAGTTGATTCTGAGATACAGGGCAGGAATTGATTCTGAGATACAGGGCAGGTGTTGATTCTGAGATACAGGGTAGGAGTTGATTCTGAGATACAGGGTACGAGTTGATTCTGAGATACAGGGTAGGAGTTGATTCTGAGATACAGGGCAGGTGTTGATTCTGAGATACAGGGCAGGAATTGATTCTGAGATACAGGGCAGGTGTTGATTCTGAGATACAGGGTAGGAGTTGATTCTGAGATACAGGGTACGAGTTGATTCTGAGATAGAGGGTAGGAGTTGATTCTGAGATACAGGGCAGGAATTGATTCTGAGAGAGGGTAGGAGTTGATTCTGAGATACAGGGTAGGAGTTGATTCTGAGATACAGGGTAGGAGTTGATTCTGAGATACTGGGTAGGAGTTGATTCTGAGATAGAGGGTAGGAGTTGATTCTGAGATACAGGGTAGGAGTTGATTCTGAGAGAGGGTAGGAGTTGATTCTGAGATACAGGGTAGGAGTTGATTCTGAGATAGAGGGCAGGAGTTGATTCTGAGATACAGGGCAGGAATTGATTCTGAGATACAGGGCAGGTGTTGATTCTGAGATACAGGGTAGGAGTTGATTCTGAGATACAGGGTAGGAGCTGATTCTGAGATACTGGGTAGGAGTTGATTCTGAGATAGAGGGTAGGAGTTGATTCTGAGATACAGGGTAGGAGTTGATTCTGAGAGAGGGTAGGAGTTGATTCTGAGATACAGGGTAGGAGTTGATTCTGAGATAGAGGGTAGGAGTTGATTCTGAGATAGATAGAGGGTAGGAGTTGATTCTGAGATAGAGGGTAGGTGTTGATTCTGAGATACAGGGTAGGAGTTGATTCTGAGATAGAGGGTAGGAGTTGATTCTGAGATACAGGGTAGGAGTTGATTCTGAGATAGATAGAGGGTAGGAGTTGATTCTGAGATAGATAGAGGGTAGGAGTTGATTGTGAGATACAGGGTAGGAGTTGATTCTGAGATACAGGGTATGAGTTGATTCTGAGATACAGGGTACGAGTTGATTCTGAGATACAGGGTAGGAGTTGATTCTGAGATACAGGGTAGGTGTTGATTCTGAGGTACAGGGTAGGAGTTGATTCTGAGATACAGGGTAGGAGTTGATTCTGAGATAGAGGGTAGGAGTTGATTCTGAGATAGAGGGTAGGAGTTGATTCTGAGATAGAGGGTAGGAGTTGATTCTGAGATACAGGGCAGGAGTTGATTCTGAGATACAGGGCAGGTGTTGATTCTGAGATACAGGGTAGGAGTTGATTCTGAGATACAGGGTAGGAGTTGATTCTGAGATACTGGGTAGGAGTTGATTCTGAGATACAGGGTAGGAGTTGATTCTGAGATACAGGGTAGGAGTTGATTCTGAGATAGATAGAGGATAGGAGTTGATTCTGAGATATATAGAGGGTAGGAGTTGATTCTGAGATAGAGGGTAGGTGTTGATTCTGAGATACAGGGCAGGAATTGATTCTGAGATACAGGGCAGGTGTTGATTCTGAGATACTGGGTAGGTGTTGATTCTGACATACAGGGTAGGAGTTGATTCTGAGATACAGGGTAGGAGTTGATTCTGAGATAGATAGAGGGTAGGAGTTGATTCTGAGATAGAGGGTAGGAGTTGATTCTGAGATACAGGGCAGGAATTGATTCTGAGATACAGGGCAGGTGTTGATTCTGAGATACAGGGTAGGAGTTGATTCTGAGATACAGGGTACGAGTTGATTCTGAGATACAGGGTAGGAGTTGATTCTGAGATAGAGGGTAGGAGTTGATTCTGAGATACAGGGTAGGAGTTGATTCTGAGATACAGGGTACGAGTTGATTCTGAGATACAGGGCAGGAGTTGATTCTGAGATACAGGGTAGGAGTTGATTCTGAGATACAGGGCAGGAGTTGATTCTGAGATACAGGGTAGGAGTTGATTCTGAGATACAGGGTAGGAGTTGATTCTGAGATAGAGGGTAGGAGTTGATTCTGACATACAGGGTAGGAGTTGATTCTGAGATACAGGGTAGGAGTTGATTCTGAGACTACAGGAAGTGTTCTGGCAGCACTGGACATTTTTCTTCCTTTTCTCTCTCTGAATCTACTTTGATCCTTTTCTTTTACTTTCTTGCATTCCTTCTCCCTTTCACACCTTTCTCTTTCTCATTCATATTCTTTCTCTCCATCTCTTCCCTCCTTTTTCTTCTTGCAATTTGTGTATCTTGGTCTTAGGAAGTTGCATTTAGTTTACTGGAGTATTCTCTTATTAAAACTTCTATTGCTCTCTTTAATCTTTCCTCGTGGTTTCCTCATCCACAATATCATCTGATGATTCCTGTCTTTTATCTCCATTGACTCCTTTCTTTCAGCCTTCCATCCATCCAATTGGGCTTTGATTTCTGTGCAGACACTGAAATTTTGTTCACACTCATTTCATTCCTGACACTCAATTGCGTCTCTGTCATCGGTTTCCATTGAAGCAGTGATTTCAACTGCTCTTTTAAAATAGAAATTGAGCTTCAATTAGGAGCTGTTTTCAAATGCTTTGTTTTAAGATTCCACAAACTAAACAATCTCTTCCATACCATTAAGCCCATTACTGAACTGACAATGCTCAGACAATCTCTTCAATTAGACATGAACGATGAAATGGACTCCGCTTCACTTCAATTCTGCTTATCAATCCTAAGGGAAGAGGGAAATTATAGGCCAGTTAGTCTAACCTCAGTGGTTGGGAAGATGTCAGAATCAATTGTTAAGGATGTGGATTTGGAGTACTTGGTGACACATGAAAAAATAGGCTGTAGTCAGCATTGTTTCCTTAAGGGAAAACCTTGACTGACAAATATGTTGAATTCTTTGAAGAAATATCAAGCAGGATAGACAATGGAAAATTGGTGGATGTTGTGTATTTGGATTTCCAGAAGACATTTGACAAGGTGCCACACATGTTAACAAGAGCTCATTGTATTGCAAAAAAGATATAAGCATGGATAAAGCATTGATGATTGGCAGGAGGAAAAATCTGGGAATACAGGAAACTAGTGGAATTCCACAGGGTCTGTGTAAGGAACGCTTCTTTTTATGTTGTGTGTCAATGATTTGGATGACAGAATTGATGGTTTTGTGGCCAAGCCTGCAGATGATATAAAGACAGATGGAAGGGCAGATAGTTTTGATGAAGTAGAGAGGTTACAGATGGACTTAGACCGATTAGGAGAATGGGCAAAGAAGTAGCAGGTGGAATACAGTGTCCGAAAATGTATGGTCATGCACTTGGTAGAAAAAATAAAAGTGTAGACTATTTTCTAAATGGAAAGAAAATTCAAAAATCTGACGTGCAAAGGATTTTCTAAAGATTACTTTGCAGGTTGAGTTGGTGGTGAGGAAGGCAATATGATGTTAGCATTCATTTTGATAGGACTAGAATATAAAAGCAAGGATGCAATGTTGAGGTTTTGTAAAACACTAGCGAGGACTCACTTGGAGTATTGTTAGCAGTTTTAGGCCCATTGTTTGAGAAAGATGTGCTATCATTTGAGAGGGTTCAAAGGAGGTTCTGGAAAAAGATTCCTGGTTTGAAAGGCTTGTCATATGAAGAGCATTTGATGGCTCTGGGCTTGCACTCACTGAAATTTAGAAGAATGAGGGATAACCTCATTGAAACCTATTGAATGTAGAAATGCTGCAATAGAGTGGATGTAGATAGGATATTTCTGTGGTGGTGGAGCCTAAGACCAGAGGACACAGCCTCAGAATAGAGGGGTGTACTTTTTGAATTTCTTTAGCCAGAGAGTGGCGAATCTGTGGAATTCACTGCCACAGCTGGCTGTGGAGGCCAAGCCACTGGATATACTTAAGGCAGAGGTTGACAGATTCTTGATTAGTCAGTGCATGAAAGGATACGGGGAGAAAGCAGGAGATTGGGGCTGAGGGGGAAAATACATCAGCCATGATGAAATAGCGGAGCAGATTCGATGGGCACATTTTCACAACTCTAAACGTTTGTTCTCTTCAGGCAAGTTATTGCAGCCAAGTAAATTAAGTGTGTTGTTGTAGATGACAGAGTTCAACCAATATCATTGAATTACGTGCCATCTACAAATGTGCACTTACATTCCTTCCCTGGCTACTTCAGCAACACCTTCCAAACTTAGCACAAAGAAGGCAAGGGCAGCAGGCCAGCAGGAACACCAAACCTGCAGGTTCCTGTTCAACTTGTGTACCATCCTGATTTAGAAATATTTAATTAATTCTTCATCATTACAGTGTCCATACTCTGGGAGAGACTAGCTTTCCAAAAGAAATTGCAGTAGTTTTGGAAGGGCTTCCCTATTACTTCTCACAGGCCAACTGACAATAAATGCTGGAAAAAAAAAAGAATTTTAAATAACTTAGTAGTAGCACTGTTCCCTCATGATTGCTCTAAATGTTCAGCCTGGTCTTCTAACAGAAGTATATAACTTCCCACACCAAAGTAAGTGCAATAGCATTAATCAAAATCTATTGCTTGCTGCTGCATCATCTTATACTTAGAATAACATCGGCCATCAAGTGCAACATTCCATTCTGTCTTCCGTGCTGAAACAAAAATAAACAAGTTATAGCAAGACCAATCCCGACAACTCCACCATTTAATCCTACTCCTTAGTAATCTTGAAAAGGAGATGTAAGTCAGGAGTAGATCATCAAATTTGACACCCATATTTTGTGCTCAAATGTCTAGAATAGGACTGAAATCAACAACCTAGATCCTGTCTTCAGAGTGCTACCAAACAATCCACACCTAATTGAAACTTTAAGCTGTTTATTTCAATAGACATTTCCCATAAGTTGGTCATGTTCTGTTTTTAGGAGGGTAATACATAGACTTTGATGGGATAGAAATTCATCCTTAGCTGTATGTGCTAAGTCTATGATGTCTTATATATGGTTTGGAATTTTACGTTTGGAATTCAGTTCTGCCAAAGTCAATAACACTGAATTTCTGAGGTGCTGTGTATTGCAACTATGTCACTATACCTTGTGTGTAGTACATGCAACAAAAATAAATTTCAACCATTGAAAGTATAAACTGGATGCCTCATTAAAACTGAAATATTTTCAGAGCTTTATAAAACTGTTCAAAATGGTTTTTTTCCTTTAAATTTATGATTTATTCAGGAGTATCAAGCATTCTTTCCTTCAGACTATCTTTGGATGGTTTTGTTTTTCTAGATCCTTTTTGTCTTCTTCAGTCAAATTTTCTCTTTGTGGTTGGAAGAAAATTATCTTTGGGGTCAATATTACCTGAGGATTCAGATGGAACAAATAACCTCCCATCTTATGTCCTGGGGAGAGAAAGATATCAACCCAACAACAAGGCCTCTAAGGACATGGCTGTAAAAAGTTTGGAAAGATTACATTTTACTAGAAGGTGGGAAGAGATATTCAATACTGTTTTGTGTTGAAACTATTAAAGTTCATGCACCAAAGATCAATGCCAAATCTGCTGAACCTTTCGGGTTAATGGTGTTTTTCATTAGGACTAATTTTACATATGTTTCTCTTAATCTTCATGTACTTCCACTTTTCAGAAATTTGGTTAATATTTTCAGACTATTTCTATGACCTTTCATCCAGCTCCAAGTTGAACTCATACTGTGTACTAGTTTCTAGATCAGTATCTAGAGAAAAAGTCAGGCAGTTGAGAACAATTTTTCCAACGTAGTTGCACTAAAAAAAGTGCACTCTTTCTTTCTTTCTATATCTTGCAAACTTGCAATTGTGCTAGAGATGTGGCCCAAAGGAATTTCCACCATTTTGAAATGTGCCCTACCATTTTTCCAACACTGGAGGCCAGTGAGTTTGGCTACATCAGGGTGGAAAACCAACCTGTTCACTGGAGGCAGATTTGTCCATAAAATATAATAACAAGGGTTAGCCAGACTGTGGTGTAGTGGCATTCACACCAGACTTCAAGGCAATTGGTTCTGGGTCCGAGTCCAGCTGGCTCCTTGCACACTTTCCATCCATGATGGGTTCGGTGTCGAGCTAGCAACTCAGCCTTGTAAAAATCAGACAAATGCTAAAGAAACGGCAAGGTTGTCATCCAGTGCAACAGAAGGCACAGAGAGGAACAACAGCAAGGTTTCTTATCTTGGAGTTAACCACATGCAGAATTTAACTTTGATTTTCAGGCCTCACAACCTAGGAACTGCAAGAGGTGTGGACTACTTTATCCAGGAGGATAATAAATTTTCCTGCTTGAGTTACCTACTTAACCACACCTGATAACTGAGCATTCCAACCCCATTCCCTTCCAATCACCCCTCTGATCTTTCCTCAGTTTTGATCTTCAGACACACCTCTGCTCCACATCACAACCTTCAATCAGTTCTGATCCATCTAACGCAGGGGTTCCCAACCTTTTTTTTATGCCATGGACCCCTACCATTAACAGAGGGGTCCATGGACCTCAGGTTGGGTACCCTTGCTCTAACGGATCTTAATCTTTCACCAATTCCAGCTGATCTCCAATGTTCTGCCTTTTGGACCCCAGCAATGGTTTATTTGATCTCCTCTCTGCTCTAACCATGGTTTTCAAGTGATTCTGACTTCTTAGCTCCCCTTAACTTTATCTTCCAATTCTCACCCTGTCTTTGGATATTTTCATGATTTCCTATGTTGGTTCTCAGGATACCTGTCTGATCCCTGACGTTAGGTCTGGATTCTACCCTGTCCCTAACCTCCAATCTCTCCTCTGCGTCTTATTTCCCTTTGTTCTCCTTTCTTGCATACAACTTTCTATTCACCCTCTTCTTCCCACTGTTTCTTCACTCTGTTACTTGACTGTGGAGGAATATAAAAGGTCTACCTTTTTGCTGCCTCAATCCTCATACCTTTCCATAATACAGTACACAGTATACCAGTCACCATATCTGACTGGTGTTTGTAATGTTTCCTTGTTGACTGAAATCTACAAGATTTGCATTCAAGACCCTAAATCCGATTGTATTTTTTTAAAGTAAAAGTCAAATCTGCCAAATAACATACATAAGAAACCTAACAGAGTATGTTTGCATCCAAGTTTATTTTTATGATATTCCTCTTGTTGGTCATGTTGTGCTCTGCTGGGACAGTCTGCCTTCTTCTTCAAGCTATGTAAATGATATCAAAAATCTTTTTATTCCTGAACAACAGTTCCATCCTATCATTTTTTTGTTTTTTTCTGCAGTTCAATGTGTATTGTTGAGTCTCTCAACAATTTATTTTAGCCTCATCCCTAGCTGACCCTATTTCCTGGACCTTTCTGAAAAAGCAATGGGATTCTTCTCTAAAAGCAGCGTTATTCAGTTTCATTGAAGATGTCATTCCTTGTTATTGTTCATTCTCAGCCAACTATACTACAGACATTCCATATCAACAAGTCAGTACATGGGCACATTCCCTCTGTCTTCTTTTTCTTAAGCAGTTACATTACTTCATGGAAACTGCAACTTGGTTTCTTTTCCCATCAACCTTTTCATATTTATCTTCAGGCCAACTATGAAATCTATTTGATTAAAGCCTCCCATCATAAACTACAGTTACATCAGGTAACAATAGTGTTTAAAAACATCAAATAACATTACAGCAATAAATGTAAATGCTATTTTGGAAAGCAAAAGTTAACAGTGATAATCAGATCCTGCATTAAATTCAATGGACTCTGAGGATGACCCATTCTTTTCATTTCCCCAGGTGCAAAATTTCCTGTCCTCACCTCAAACATTTCTGTTCTCAAAGATCAGAGTCTTAATACGGCAGCATTATTACAAGCTTTCTGCGTATTTAGTTTGAAAAAATTCTGCTTAAGCAGTGCTTTATTCTAACAAGGAGTCTGACAATAGAGAGATAAGGAGAGGTCAGGTGAAGGAGTATTCAAAAAGCTACTAATGATAACATCAATTATTAACCCATTCCTAATAACTTGTCTCCCCTTACCTTACACATTATTTTAGTTATTCTCTTCAATGCTTTTCTTTAACTGTCAGTCATCATCTCTGCTTTATGTCCTTACTGAGAATTCAAGACCTATTTTCTCACATAGACACATTCCTTTCTGAGCTCCAAAATGTCAAGGAATCACCGGTCTTCTGTTCCTATTAAATTTTCTTAAATATTACAATTGAAGTTTAACAAAAATATAACAAGAACATGCTATATCCACATGTGAAGAACTTACAGATCCTCAGGAATATCCGAATGAACTGATAGCAGGCCTTTTGCAAATTTTTGATCACTATATAAGAAAGAACTTCTATCATCTGCCTATTATTTCTTTGAAACTGTGCCCTTTGTCATTTTATATTTTAATTCAAATGCTACATTTGCTTTTTCTTTACCTCTCACATTCCAATATTATCACCTAGTTTCTCCATAATTTTCCTGACATTCTGGACTTGGTACTCAATTTGTATTTTATTGGCCTTATTAAATGTATAGTAGAAACTGGCTACAGTCTACCCTCACCTCCTGACTTTCAGTTTCACTCAAGGCATTGCAAGATGAGTATAAACATTAGTCAACAGCCTTGCAGCATTTAATGCAAATGAACAAAGAAATTTTTCTCCCCCACCCCCCGGTCTTGGATTCTACCTTCACATCTTAAATATTTCATTTGTGTCTCAGAGATAATTTGACCTGACCACTGGAACGCTTGTTTTCAGCATGACAAGCACAGGCTTGTAGTCTACTGTTTTAACTGTAGAAATCAATATTCCATTTGTTGTGCAGTTTGTTTCTCCACAGTAATTGGATGTTTTGAACACTGTTGAATATTAGTTTGTTTGAATCTCTGTTAGCTATGTCAATCCATTCATCACCCTGTTTGTCGCCCCATTTTCTTATCTATATACACCCATTGCAATTTAACATCACACCACTATTTCACCACATTACTTTTTATTGTCTGATTTATTCTTTCATCTCCTAGTTTGGTGTGCAATTTGTTCACTTAACAAAATATCTAGCACCCTGCAATTCCAGCATGATACTCTTTTCTCTCTCTCTCACTCTCCAGATTGCTCTCATCTCCGCTATTTACAGCACTTCCAGACACATCAACAGCATTTAAAAAGCCTTCACCACCTCTCTCACCTGGCAATAATACCATTTGTATCATTCAATCTCTCTTTTGTCTCATCCTACTTCCATCCCTCCTCTAAAACATAAAATATACTTATTCTCCTTTCCTAGTTCTGAAAAATAATTACCAATCTAAAACATTAACTTTGTTTCTTCCCCTACAGATGCTGCCTAACCTGTTGAGCAGTTCCAGAATGTTGTTCTTATTTTAGATTTCCAGTTTCTGTAGCTTCTTCTTGGTGACAATAATCCATTTAACATAGTTGCATTCAGCTTTATGTAAATGGTGAACAATATAAAGCCTGTGTCGATCACTGAGACACTCCATTTGCTTGTCTGTTTACTCTATGACTAACCTGCAGTACATTGTCAAAATATGTAATGTTCCCATTTATTGACTTGAATAGATAAGCAGGTACATTTTCTTCTTGCTGTTCTGATTTTTAATGTGATATTAATGGCTACAGATTGAGTTATATTGTTGGAATTTTAAATAAGCTACAATAGTAATCATTAATAATAGTCCAATAATAATTTTCCTATACTTTTGACATTAATGACAAATCTTATTTCATTTATTCCACCAATCCCAAATTTGTTATTTTCCTCCATGTCTAATTCAAAACATAGTTCCTTGGTAGCAGTACTGCCATTTATTTTTCCATCTATCCATTCAGTACAAATGGCGTCAATGTTGACTCTCCACTCCGAACTGCATCCTGAACTGAGAGGCTTATTAGAGGGGTATAGGCAAGATCAGTGTAATGATAATGGATTTATCTTCCTGAGCTATATTGAACCAAATGGGTTTTTACTGCAGTCTAGGAGTTTTATAATCATTATTGCTAATAAGATTTATTACATAAACTTGTGTTAGAGTTCATGTATTTGCATCAATGACTGAGGTCTCTACATACTAGTCCACTAACTTAACCAATGTACTCCTGTCCCCTTAAAATGGTAATTACTAAACTATATGACTGTATTGAAATAGACTATTTCTAATTTGAGGAAGGATTTCCAAAACATAAGACCTTAATAAAAACAAACTTTCATTGTGTGGAGGCAGTAATATACATTGAATATTGTCTAAACAATATCTGTTTTATATTAGCTGTTCTGGGCCACGCTGGTTATATTAATAACTAATATAGATTCTTTTCAGCAATCCTTTATTAGAGCAGCATATGAGTTATAAATCCCATAAGATCTTGCCTATTTCAAAATCCACTCAAACATACTGTTTTATAATATTACTTGGATAACAGAGTTGATCTCCTTAACCGCTGTGATTGATGGATTGGAAAGACAAAGGAGAACAGTAAAGGGAATGTGGATTGAATTAGGGTAAAATCAGGGAAAGGAAGAAAAATAAAACCAGAAATTTAAATATTGAACATTTAAAGACGTTAATAACTTACTATCAACAATAATAATAAAGCTCCACGATTTAAATTGTCTTCTATGGTGTCAGAGAATTTGAATGGAATTGCAAGAATGTGAAATGCCTCATTGAGAAAATTCTTATGTGCTGGATAACAGGCTGAAATTTGTGTGGCGAATTTAATGTGCAATTAGTGCATATTTTAGCTCCTTTATGAAGCTCTTCATATATTTGAGGGTGAATGATGCTTTTGGAGGCTGACGTGAGAATGGTGCAAATTGGCTGGAAAATTCTATCCCCTTGCAATTCACAGGATAATCTTAATTTGCAATAAGTTGGTATACTATTTCTGCATTAATAACAACAATGGCATTAAACTTGCTGTTATCTTGCACCATAGTTTAATTTTTCCTTCTCTAGCTAAAGGATGCTGAAATCAATCTATATTAATGGTTACCATCACCAGCTTAGAATAAAATAATAAATTCAACTCACATCTCGGATCTTATTTAAGATTTCCAACAAACTTCATTTATTGTCAAAGTATATCAGATAATTGGACAGTTAAGGTGTTTTTTGCGGTTGATCTGTGATTGAGGTGATGTACTGCAATCCAGTTAGTGTCAGCAAAGACATCAGTGCCTGCTGCATGCTATACAATTATGCTGTGTAAAGATCTTCCTTGGACTGGAGATCAACTTAGAATGGATGAGAATAGAGCACTTGATGACGTGGAGACTGCGCAGAAGAATTTTTCTATTAAGAACCGCTTCCGAGAGAGGACACACTTTTGGATTGCAGGACTATCTATGCATTGTTCTTCCTGAGAACAGCCTGAGAACTTGTTTATGGTATTTCACTTGTCTACCACAGCCTCAGTGGAACAACCCTGAAAACGATGCTGTTTATCTGTGATTATTGTCACCAAAAGTGGACTGGTAGAGCAGAGAACTCTGAGGTATTTAACCTTTGTGGTCTTTACTGAGTCTCACCTGTAGGGCTATGACTCTGTCCGACTATTTTTATTCCGCAGTGTTTCAACCAAATTATGGTCAAAACAACCTGAAAGGTTAGTATTTGAAGTAAACTTGTGACAGGGGCACAAGACTTGCTAAAATTCTGTATCAGCAGTTCATAGCAAGTGTGTACAGAATGGTAGTGACTTGCGTATAATTCTCCTAAAAAATATAACTCTCTTGAACGGTAATCTTTTATGCAAAGTTTCAATTTTAACTAAAATCTTTTTAGCAAAAAATATAAACAAAGAAATAGAATTTCATGCTAATATCCAAAAAAAATATTTTTCAAATTTGTCTACGTTCAGTTGGTAGGAGACCTGCCTTTGTTACTGAACCTACACCAAAACATTCTAGAGACACTCTGTAGATCAGGCAGCATCCATGGAATGTGAAAGAGTTAATTTTTCATACTGAAGATCCTTCATAAGAACTGGAAACATGAGTAGATAACTTTGTTTTAAAACCATCCTGTTTTATAACCAAATATATCTGATACACATCTTGTTCAAAACACAAATCAATACCATGCCAATGAGTTAAAACTTGTTTAATCACAAGCTTATATTAAGAGGATGTGATCAAATGTTTTAACATTATTTCCAAAGCTATAAATTACAGTGGGAAGAAGTAATGCAATTGATCGGGCTAAGACCTAAATATACAGAAGGAATTGCTTCAAAAATGTATATGTCCCATTACTCAAAAAATATCGCAGAAGGAATTGACTGTGGTTGTTTTACATCATACATCAGAACGAGTTTGTTTTTTCCACAGGAAAGAAGTTGTCACAGGATATATAAGTGTCTCATTTTTGGTACTGTAATGTCTTCAGAACATAGACTCTGCAGCTCATTTTAAAATAATGGAAAATTCTTACTTTTCTTGGAGACAGGTTTGTAGTAGATACTTTATAAATATTGTACATTGCCCAACCAAGAACATTATCTTGATTAGCTCCTTTGAGAGATAATGGCCTGTATTTAATGGTTCTAACAGAACCAGTCCTGATGTTATGACATTTTAAAAACTCCTTCCAAGTAGGTGTATATTTATCTGGCTGTGCTTAGCTATTTGAGTGATTCAGCTTTTTTTTAAACATTCTCTTGTTTTCTCTTCCACTATACTGAAATTATTGAACTTTGCTCATCATGTTTGTGTTGAGTTTTACATGTAACGCCCTGGTTAAGATTTGGTCCCCTAATCTGAGGAAAGACATTCTTGCCATAGAGGGAGTGCAAAGAAGGTTCAGCAGATTGATTCCTGGGATGGCAGGACTTTCATATGAAGAAAGACTGGATCGACTAGGCTTATACTCGCTGGAATTTAGAAGATAGAGGGGGGAATCTTATTGAAACGTATAAAATTCTAAAGAGATTGGACAGACTAGATGCAGGAAGATTGTTCCTGATGTTGGGGAAGTCCAGAACGAGGGGTCACAGTTTAAGGATAAAGAGGAAGCCTTTTAGGAACAAGATGAGGAAAAACTTCTTCACACAGAGAGTGTTGAATCTGTGGAATTCTCTGCCACAGGAAACAGTTGAGGCCGGTTCATTGGCTATATTTAAGAGGGAGTTCGATATGGCCCTTGTGGCTAAAGGGATCGGGGGGTATGGAGAGAAAGCAGGTACAGGGTTCTGAGTTGGATGATCAGCCATGATCATACTGAATGGCAGTGCAGGCTCGAAGGGCCAAATGGCCTACTCCTGCACCTATTTTCTATGTTTCTATTACTGCTAATGTTGTAGGGCAGTTCATTTAATGGCTTTCTGTAGAAGCAGAGGATTACCATTAAAGATAAGGGGTTGTGATATTCAGTTTAGGAATGTCAGGTCAGCCAATTAAAATGGTAGAATTGGGAGAAGGGTCTAGAGAAAGCTGGGTGGAGAGGTTTTGTGATGGACACTGGGGTGGGTCATGGTCTTTTCAGTGGGAGATGGAGAGAGAAGATTGAGAGAACTAGCGATAGGATGCAGTCCAACTGAAATGCGCAATTTGATGGAGTCCACGATGGGGAATTCTACCGGCGATTAGTGAATAGGACTTGGCGTTGTGAGTAAAAGGACACATCCAGCTTTTGGAAAAACTGAGCTTATGCACATTTGAGTGTTTTAATTATAATAGGCCCTTTTATTTATTTTCTTTCTTTTTTCATTCTTCTTTAATAATTGCTTGATTAAATACACCATCTTTATAATTGTATGCAGTGTTCAGTCTGTTATTTCTTGCTGACGGCTAATTACATGAGGGCAATACTTACACAGTATTCACTCAGATCGAGGTTCAAGTGGTCGAGACATCCCAACTTCCTGCCTTGGTGGGACCCAAGTCATACTGACCCTAAATGCATGGAGTTCGAGAAAGGTGGTTTTCTCACCGCTGTGACCAGTGGCTAGTCAGTGGGGAGTTAAAGGGCTGTGTTTCTAGAGATGCCCGATAAAAAGGGGTTTCATTGTGGGGGCTCGTCCGGGAACTGATTTGCTGAATACTGTGTAATTGCTGTAAGAATTGATTACGTGGTTTGTGTGTTAAGCCAGTGTTAAACTAGTGTCCGGAAAAGTAATTAAGATACGTGATTATGGACGCCGCAGGGATTAAGCTTTGGTGTGATTCAAATAAATTATCCGTAACTAATGCTTGTGTTCTGAGCGGGGTGGATATCTGCAGCCCAGATGAATTGCTGAATAGAGTTTTTAAGTTTGGTTCTAGTAATAGGGAAAGTAATGCTCATGGAATAGTAGTTTGACCAAATGGCGGGCAATGATGTCATTTTAGTTCAGACTAGCAATGACATGATGGGAGTGGAACCGCCTGGTATGATTGGGATGCCTGGAGAGGTGGGGCCTTGGGCTGACCATGCTTTAGAGAAAAGGGGAGTGTAGGTGAGGGTGCAGAATTGAAAGATGAGTTTCCCGTAGCTGAGGGTGGAGACTTTAAAGACAAGTTGCTCTCATTTCTGTTGAGTGCAATGAAGGAATTGTCTGATGTGGAAGGTCTAATGACTCCTTCGGTGGCTGGTGAAACTTCTGAATTGGTATCAGTAATTACGGCCCTGGTGGATAAATGGAAAAGTGCACCAGCGGAGAGTCGAAGTTATCGTAGGCTGAGAATGGTCTCGGGAGTGAAGCCCACCCCTAGGAGGGAGGAGGAGTATGAACTTGGGTGGAGCAAACAACTCAGCTGCTGGATGAGTGGCAGTGCTCAGGTAATGTAAGAAGACAGCAGCTGGCAGAGAGTCTAAAAGATCCATCTGCAGAGGTGGTGAGGTCCTTAAATGCAGAGAATCCATTTGCCATGTCAGCAGGCTACAGGCAAGTGCTAGAAAGTGTTTTTGGCATGAATGGGAAGCCCAGCAGAGCTTAAGATCAGGTTTAGGCGCATGCTCCAGGAGAAAGGGGAGAAAACTTTCTGCCTAATGTTTTGGCTAGAGAGTCAACTGCTTTGCTTGTGCTGTGAAGGAGTCATCCAACTGGCCGGTGTGAATCAATTAAGGATAGACCAAGCGACAAAGGGCACACAGGCACATTGCATGTTTGCTTTAAACCTCCAAAAGACTCATAGGACGCATCCCCCTTCCGTCGTTTGTTGCGCTGATCAGAGAAGTAAGAGAGGAGGAGAACGCAATGGAGGAGCAAGAGGCTTCCGTCAGCACGGCACAGTCATTGGTAGAAGCCTCTGTTGCTGAAGCGACCCTTGATGCCACACAAGCAAGGCTTTTGCAGGATTTTGTGAAAGATTTGAAAGCCAAGGTATCTCGGTTGATATTGGTTGGTGCTGCCACCAAGCTTGACAAGTCTGATAGGGAGCCAGACCCACTGGCGGGACGAACTAATCAGAGGGTGTCCCTTGACCAGAGGAGTGACCAGTATTTTCTGTTACAACTGTGGTGAGGATGGACATTTCAAGCAGGAGTGTGAAGGACAGGAAACCTTCAGAAAGTGAACTAACAGTTATGTAACCAGAAGAGGAAGTCAGGAAACCTTGGAGAGACCCAGTAAGGGAAAAGCCCGGCATCTTGAGGGGAGCACTCACTATATCAAGGAAGACACCAAAGTGTGAAACCCTGTTCCTGAAGGTCTAGTGGAGCCAGGCTCCAGCGTATCCCTACAGATTGAGGGTATTTATGCTAGAGACAAACTTGGCACAGATTCTCAAGTTACTCTGCTGTCCAGATCTTGCTACGACCAGTATTTGATGCATTTACCATTGATGCCACTCAGTGCCCTACAGCTTTGGGGCCATAGTACTAATGACTACCGGTATGATGGTTACTTGCCATTGAAGATGGAGTTTTCAGAGGGAGATGTAGGAGTAGCTGAGGACCTTGATACGTTAGTGTTGGGCTGTCCGGACCCAGTTGAGAAGGGTGAAGCTTCCATTCTTGTGAGAACAAATACAGGTGCCCCCCCCCCCTTTATAGAGGTAGAGCGTTCTTATGAAACCTTTCTTAAGCCAAAATGGCGTAAAGCGAAGAACCATTAACATATGTGAAAAATTTTCATAAAAGCAGAAATCCTCTTTGTAATGCAAATACAAGTTACTAATGTAGGTCTTCTGTAAAAGCAAAGTGGTGTAAAGCGGGGGGCACCTGTACTCCTATTGCGAGAAGGCCAATGGGAGCTTGCAAGGAGAAAATTAGAGAGAGTTTTCTGAAAACCCCGTCCATTCACCTGGTGTTCAGAGTTATTTTTGAGGAAGTGCAAGCTCATCCTAGGCTGGTTGATGAGCACAAAGGAGGAACTGTGTGGTGCACCCAGTCCAAAACTCTCACGTCACGGCCTGGGGAAGTAACTAGAGTGATGGGAAACCCCAAATTTCCCGGAATACCTGATGCGGCGGCCCTCCTGGTGGATGCTCCAGAAGACCGTGAAGAGTCATGCTTATTTTCTGGAGTTCAGACTTCAGTTGAAAACAATATGAAGACTCAGGTCCAAGTACTAGAATTGCCAAGATTTGATATCTAAACTCTTTCACAACAATAGGACATTAAGGAAATGTAAAACGATTAGGATGTGCTCCAGTCAAGTGTAGACTTTAATATGATCCAGAATGAACTGAAGTAGTTCAATGTGAATATCAACTCTTCTCAAAGTTCACAATCTAGGGAGCTGATGTCTCATTGTGGGTAGTGATGTGATTTAGCATAGGTTCAAATAAGTTTCCCTGTGTTGACACTGAGATCTAGTCTAGCTCATTATTATAATATTGGTAATAATGTGGCTCTTTGTTAAACTGGTGTTCTAGTACAGAACACATTTTCCAATGACAGTCCCCAATAAGAGCTTAGGTAAGGATCAGGCACATATTGACTGGCCGTACAAATGAATGCAAAGCATTGCGTTGTCATCACTCTATGTTCAGCAAGTATAAAAATCAGTTTCAGGGTATGCATTGATATTATGTCGAAGCCATATTTTTAAGATTATTCTATGATGACCAGTTCACTCAACACCATGTGATGTAGGACTAAACATTTATATTGTAACCAAATGTTTTAAATATTCTGTTTCATGCTCTGTACATTGCACAATGGTATTCAATCACAAAACTTTAATTTGTTGAACCACATGCCATAACCTTTGTCTTTTAAATAACAATGTTTTTGCACTTGTAATGCCCTGGTTCATATCTTTACTGTTATTCTGTAGATATTTCATTTAGCCGCTCTGTAAGAGCTGTCTGTTCTGCTTTCAGCCTGTTTGGGTTATTGCTGAAGATAAGGGATGATGTGGAATGTGTGCCATCCAATTAGCAGGAGGTTTTCTTGGTGAGGGACAATAAGGTTGGGCTTGTTTGAGAGGAGATGAAGAGAAAAGATGCTGGACAGAACTGTAGCGTACGATCCGGTGGGAGACCCATTTGCTCGAGGTGGATTGTGTGTGATGTTCAGAAGGTGTTGTGTGCTTCCATGTTGACCAAGGGCCCAGCGCGTGAGTGACAAAGAAGTTCAAGATGAGCTCCCACTTGTGCATATTTGACTGTTTAATTAGAATGGGCCCTTTGCTTTTTGTTATTCTTTACTATCCCTTCAGTTAAAATTCATACATATAATTCCTTTAATCGTATACTGTCTGTTATTCCGTGACAGTAATCTGCAACAGGGTAGCAAATGACACAGCATCCACACAAACCGAGGTTTGGGGTGGGATCGAGCGCACCTCAATCTCATGAGTCTGGTAGGGCCGGAGGTTGTCTTCTTTGGATTTACGCAGCCACGGAAACCAAGGTGGTTTCACACTGAAACTATAGTTTAAGGTTAGCAATATTAATATAAAGCACAACAAAAATAACTCAAATGTATGGGTGTATTCACCATCAATAGAAGTGCCAAGTCTTCAAAGAGGATGTTCTGCTCAGCAGCCTCCAACTACGATCATTATGTATAAATCTAAATAAACTAAAAGAATGTCGTTTCATGCTTATTGTGTATGACACCTGAAACAAAATTCACTGTTTGAGTTTATTTTTACAAAATCAGAACAACCCTACGTAAGCTATGCACAGACTCTTGCTATGCCAAGCCTGATTGCCACTTAAAAGCCAAAACCACCCCCTATTTCTAAATGTCAAAAGGGAAATGCAATTCATTCAACATGGTTTGAATACTCTAATGTTGACATATGCAAATTCACCTTTATGAAAAAAGTTATGGAATTGCTTATTTTTCTTAGAAAAACTTACCAGTTACATGAGAATTCCGGACACCTAAATGCTGGATAAATGAGAGTTTACTGTATTATATTTTGTATTTTTTTTTTGTTATTTTTGCTGTTCTCCTCTTGCGTGTTCATTCCAGTACACGCTGGAAAAAGCTGTAATTTCAGTGCCAGCAGAAGTTAAAAGGATAGCTATTCCTGTGGTACTCTTCATGTCAGAGATAGGGCAGCAGAAGCACCATTATCTGTGAGTTTGCTGGTCTTTATTTTCATGTCACACTCCAGATATTGAGCATAAAGTTGAAACTGAAAGTCTCATGCAGTATGTTGTCAGAAAAGATTATGTGACACTGGTTAGATAATAATCATTTCCATTATGTGTTATTTTTGAATTGGGAGCATGAAACAGTATTTTGTTTTACAAGCCTAGTCCAATCTGGTGTTGTTTCCTTGGGGTTTTGATCTGTGGTTTAGCTGTGTTTCTTTTTATCTGGTTACTATTGATAGATGCTGAATAGATTATTTTATGTCAATTTTTCTAATTGTCTTCTTTCTCACAATTGTACAATTTTGAAAGGTGTTGCTGGGAAATATTTAGAAATAGACATGCTAACCCAGATTATTGCTACACATCTTCGCTAGCTCTATTGAGAACAAGTAATTTAGGAATCTGAAAAATTTCACCTATTACTTTTTTTAAAAAGAGGCACCACTATCATTTATTTTAATCTTCTGTCTTCTTTATCCAAGGATCACTGGTGTACAGCTACCCAGCAAATAACAGCCAGCCACCATTTCACCTTCACCATCCGAAGAGCACAAGCAGCAGCAAAGATGCTATGAATTTTCTAGGAGTTATCCAAGACATTCCACAGCCTAATATTCTTTTATATTTCTGTAAAACAGAAGTTAACTGTCAAAAAGTTAACTGTTGTTGGAAAATCACTGATCCATTAAAGAGAGCCAGGAAAAATCTCAAATTTCCTTGTCTGATGGAACAACTGAGATCAAGTATTGAACTTTTAAATTGGAATGTAAGGGAGACCACAAACCAACATAATGTTGAAAATAGCATTTCTCAAAGATGAGTGCAGTTTGGTGTAAGATAGAAAATGGCCAATAGCACTTTAGATTTGCTGGTTTATGAATAGTTGATGTTTCACTGAACATAGGTGTGGTGAACTACATATACCTGTCTGGACACGCCCCCCCCCCCCCCCCCGCTGACTGCTCCTGTGACTCCTCCCACAGATCCCGGTATAAAGGCGATTGGAGGCACAGACCCTTCCTCAGTCTCCACCTCTGTTGTGTGGTGGTCACTTACTGCTTGTTCTTTCTTCCAGCCAATAAAAGCCAATATCTCACCTCACGCCTCCTAGAGTTATTGATGGTGCATCAATAGGAACATTGAAATAACTGATATGACAAAAACTTGGAATGAAAATTTTAACAACAAATGAATTGAGGCAGGTTTAAAAGTGTGCAACATAGTCAAAGAAATGTTCTTTGGAATGAAGGGTATCTTGTTTCAGTGGCTCAAGGACATATTTTGGGCAAACGCCGGAGAACAGTCTGGTTCAACTGATACAGTGGCCACTGATGCCTTTATTTTGCTCCAGGCACATCAAAATAAGACGTAGCAAAGCCCTTTATTTGGAGTTACAGTGACAATTTGTCTCCAACTTCATGTGCAAATCACAAATGATACTGAGTGCATTATATGTGAACATGCAAAGTAAGTTGAATGGGCAATGACCTGGTAAATTAGATAGTTTAAATCCAAAGAATATCACATAAGTGGGGCAGCTAGAACTACTGCCTCACATCTCTGTTGGCCTGTGTCTGATCCTTACACCCAGTATTGTCTTTTTGGAATTTATGCATTGTTGCTGTGACTACATGTATTTTCTCTGGGTCTTCCAGTTTCCTCCTATATCTCCAGAAATACGTTAGTAGGTTGATTTCCCCTGCTGTACAGGTGGGTGGTGGGAATGTGGACGCACCTGGGTGTTTGATGGTGGGAGAGCATCTATTGACCTTAAATGCCTGCTTCTGTGCTGTAAGACTGTATGAACACGCGTTCACAATAGAGTTGAAGCTTAACGTTTGGTATCAGGAAGAAACCCAACCATCATCCCCAACAGCTAATCTGCACTGCATAAATGGATCTTTAACGATTGTTGGGTAAAGATCAAGAGTGGAACTTGCCGATGACATTTGCTTGATGGAGATCATTAAATTTACAAAAAAATGAGAAATTGCTGAGGCTCCAGTACAGCCTCAGCAATCAACTTTCCAATTGATAGAAAGGCTTGTATCCATACCCCAAAGCCTTCAATGTGAAGTGAAAGACAGACAGGAGACCTAGAGATCTGGGTGACATATCAGAGGTGTACCTTCAGCATAAGCCCTCCAGCTGGTCAAGTTGGTAGCTCTTTACCATCTTCTCAAGAGCAGACTTGACACCAACATTTCATAAATCAATTTTTAAAACTTTTTATAATTCTCATATAATCTTCCCTCTATTGTTAATTACCTCAAGACTCAACCACATCAACAATCCAAACTCTATTAGTCCATTTAATCAGGTCCAAAAGCAGAGTGAGTTACTGATAACTATCGCCCTTTGCACATTTCATCGCCTACTACTACTCTGCACTCACCTGTGTTCAATGAGTAGCTGGCAGAGCTGGTAAAACCCTGATCACTTTCATAAGAACAAAGTGCACTTGATGGCCAGGATTTGCCATGTATTTACCAGTGATAGATTATAGTAAGGACACTAGTGGAACAGCTGTGGTGGGATCATGAGTTCTGCCATCCTGAAAAACAGACAACACCAGCTCTATAGGATCACTGCCAGTTCAGGAACTCACCAATCCTAATGATGTGTTTGATGACAGATTGCCGGAGTGACCCTTTGAAGAGCATTCAGAGCCATAATGTCATTGTTGGGTTTATGAGTGCATTGTAAAACAGTATGTTTGGCATTATTCTGGCCTTGAGACGTGAGATCGAGGTTTGGAACTAGTGTATGAGGGTGTGATGCAGCATATGATTGTAAGTTAAAAATCCTGATTGATGGCTATCTTTATTGGATGTATTATAGCAGTATGGAACTAGGTGCAAGATTAATGGTGCAGTTAATAGTGATAGAATTTCTTGATTTCTTTACTGACCTTGCTTGCTTTTGTGGGAGACAGCTAAACTTCTTATGGTACTGTGGGCATATCCCAGGCATTTCACTTAAAATGTTCATTTGAACGCAACTACCCAATGGCTGTTTGAGTGTGAATTGATTTGAGTTTGTGGGCCATTGTGTATATCTCTTTCTCCTCTTCTACCAAGGGATTTAGAGGTGTGCAGTGTTCCTACTCTCGGACATAACCTCCAGCAAATTTCCAAAACTTGTGAAATGACTTTCAGAAGCAGTTGGAGGCATGACTTTAATGAATACTAGCTAACTTGATCAGGCTCTTGCATTACATTACTTAAGTACAAATGAAGTAAAGTGTATGAGTAGTGTTATATAGATTTATAAACTGCCACTTTGCTTAAGAATTAAGTTCACTTTTGCGAAGTGAAAGAAATAGTTAAAAACCAACTCGGTTTCTGGTAATATTTGCTCAACAGCAACTCCTACTGGTATCAAAGATGTGTGAGTGTTGAAATGTATTTGGAATGGGTCTGCAGTGCAATGTCCTCCAGAGTTCGAGAGCTTGCTGGTAGTTACTATTAAGATTTACATGTGTACCATATTGAATTAATACCTGAGGTTACAATCGACCATTAGAATATCCATAGTAAAAGAATTAGTGCCTTGAGGAGAAAGATAAACTGAACAGAATTAGAAAGAACAAAACTAGCAGTGATAAAAATATCACTACAACACAATTTAAATTCTGTTGGCAAACTGATACCAAAATTTTTAGACTAGTGAACAATTGATCAATTCAAAATAAATACATGACTGATATGACTGATAAGAGTTTTTGGTCAGATCAGTGAACTGAAAACCAAACAGGAAATTTATTAACATTGCAAATAAAATGAAAGACAACTGAAAAGAAACTCTATGTGTCTGACTATCAGATGCAGCTGCAAGTACTGTCTTTGGAAATGTCACCTTATTTCCAAAGCAGAATCTTAATGTGGAGGAACTGGGGTGATAATAATTCAACACTTTGAATTTTACAACCTAACTATTTTGTTTTTATAGGCTTTTACCCATGGACAAAGAGAGCACTTGGATATTCACCACCACATATTAATTTCTGCAAATACTTCGGCATCCATGATGATTTGAACAAACATAAATAAAGAATGCTGCTTTTCTCACAGTGCTGCTGTTAACTGATAGAATTAATATTTGTTGAAATGGGCTTTCTAAAATAAAGCTTACTGATAAGTAATTTAGTGTCTGTTGGCTAAATTGTAAGTGGCACATAGCCAGAGGATTAAGGGTCATCGTATTGGGGGCCTAAAGACTTCTAATTCTGGATTTGAGAATGGTGCTTATGGCTCTTTAGAAATGTCATTTTTCTTTATCCTAAACTGTACCACAAGATCCCTGATGGGGAGAGGGAAAGAGGGTAGGATAAAAACATGGGCTGAGTAGATTTTCCAGGAGCTTAACTAACTTGTATGTGATTATTGATGCCTGTAAACTCAGGAGATCTGGTTGTTTCTACCCAATTCAGCTCAGAATGATGAAGGGTGTCCAGCTGACTAGTCCCACTATAGTCTCTTCCTTGTTTTTCAGATTCATTTGCTCATTTAATGCATGCGTACTAAAGGCAGATTGATGACATTGACTTTCATTTAATTGAAAGTGTTCTTTCCAATTTCACAGCAGAGCCCCATACTGTGATTAAAGGCTTTTTTTTTATAAAATCCGAGCTGCTTCAGATTGCTTTCTCAAATTGCTGCAGTCACACTACTCTTCTTGTACCAGTCAATGTCAATGAGTGGTTGCAACATCACTGGGTTTTTCTCTGCCTATGAGCTAAATTCTGATGCATCAGCTAATCACCCTCCAATTCCAGGACTCCAGAGATCCTACAGATGCTGAGAATCTTGAGCAACACACAAAATGTTAGAGGGACTCAGCAGGTTAGGCTGCATCTATAGAGGGGAACGGACAGGCAATATTTCAGGTGTACCCTTCCAATCCTGATGAAGAGTCTTGGCCCAAAACACTGACTGTTCATTTCCCCCCATTGTTGCTGGCTGCCCTGCTGAGTTCCTCCAGCATTTTGTGTGTATTGTTCATCCTCTGATTCCCAGTTTCCCAAGGCAGAACTACCTAGACATACTCAAGTCTTGTATTTACATAAGTGCATTCTTTTGACTTCCAGTGCTAAATTTTCTGAGACCCATTTTCCCAAATCTCATCTCTTTCCAGCTGTAACAGTTCTTAGAATATAATACTGATGGCCAAGTGGCTGTTCCCCATATTGCCCTTTAAAAAAATCAGTCATTTTCAATACTGTTGTCACTTGATGTTGCCACATTGCTCATTCATGCTGAGTCAGATTCAAACTCACAATGGCCATGTGCTTTGCAACACAATGAAAATGCACTGAGTCATAGAAAAGTCACAACACAGAAAGAGGCCATTTGGCCCATCATGCTTGTGCTGGTTGAAAACAGATACCTAATCAATTCTTACCTTCCATCACTCTGCACGCACGCGCACATCCAAGTAATGCTTAAATGTGTGAGGGTTTCTCTCTCCATCACTTAAGGTATTCAGTTCCACACACCGGCCACCTTTCTGGTGAAAGAAAATTTCCCCAATGAGTCTGGTCCAACTGAGGAAATCTTATGGTGATAGAAAAGGCTTTTAGACAAGTGCCCTCCTTTTCTTTCAGGTGAGCACACGTCTTTCTGATATCCTGACCAATTTACTCCTCAAACATTACAAATTGTCTAATAATTTGTCATAAACGATTGGAGGAAAATAGAGTTGAATCTAGTATTAATGCATCACTCTGTGCAGGTTTTTGTGAAAGGATATTTCTTGAACGTTGTGTGAGCAGAGATTTAGGAACAGACAGACAGTAATTTTCTGCTGGTGTTCCAATACCTATGCGTAAAACACAGGCCTGTTTTCATGTAACACTGGGAGAATTTTGGTCAACTTTTGCTGAAAGCCTTTCCAAAGAATGTAGCTATTTAGTTAAATAACCATTTCTTGTTTGTGTTGTCCTTGTTGAAACAAAATATTTCTATAAGTAATCACCAGAGGCTTTGTCTGTAACAATAAAGATTTAAAGATTCACGTTATTTTTCACATAAACATCAAAATATACAATGAAATGTGTCAATTGAGCCAACAACCAGCATAGTCCAAGAACGTATAAGGGGGCAAGCTTAGCCATACTTCTGGTGCCAAGATAGCATGCCCAGAACTTACCCTCTCCTAATGTGGGAGGAAACTGGAACAGCCAGCAGTCACACAGAGAATGTACAAACTCTTATAGACTGCTGGGGGAATTGAATCTCTATTGCTAATTGCTAGTGCAGTAAAGCGTTTGCTAACTGGTATGCTACCATGTCATCCTGTATAAATAGAGAATAATGAAGGAAGGAAGCAGAACCAAACTACAATTTACTTTGCACAAAACCATGAAAGATACTGAGACTATCCTGCCAGTGGATTGCAGAACTAGAAGTACCATTGCTTTGAGATGGTCTGGGTCTTTGAAGCACACAGGAATATGTCGGGTGGAACATAAACTTAGGTTCAGGTTTGATGACTTGGGGATCTGAATGTTCTATTTTCAGACGATTGATGTCAATGGTGGGGCACAAGTATAGATCTCTTTCGGTGTCTCACTTCACTGAAACATAGTTTCTGGGGAGTGTCCAGGATCTCACCCCTGAATCTTGATTGTTAGAAGGAGGAAGGGAGGTGGGCAAGTAATTTGTGCATTGGGGAAAGATTAATAACAACCCTTTGTCTTTTCAACATATACAAAATGCTGGAGGAACTCAGCAGGCCAGGCAGCATCTATAGAAAAGAGTAACGCCAATTGTCCTCTTTTCCATAGATAATGTCTGGCCTGTTGAGTTCCACCAGCATTTTGTGTGTGTTGCTTTAGATTTCCAGCATCTGCAGAGTTTCTCTGTTAGCTTATGTCTTTTTGTTTAGTGTAAGGCGTAATACCTCAAGTGCTTTGCTAAAGGTGTCAATGACAGCTTGAATATCCAGGTATCTGAAAGGTTGGAATAGAGAAGGAAAAAATCTGGGGGATGAGAGAGAAAGCTTGAGGGCCGTGGACGGTGATAGTGGAAATTCTTACAAGAGGTTGAGGGACAGTTACAGAGGGAGAGGCTATGCACAAACATGTGTTTGGCTTTGCCCATCTGTATCAACTCTATCCACATTAGACAGATGCAAACACATGCTTGTCAAGCAGAGTCTTTAGCATCATACTGGGTAATGTAAGAATTTAATAAATTATATCTGGAGACAAGTAAAGCATAACAATATTTTAGATCTAGACCTTTTTGTCTGTAAGTTTACTCTAGGATGAACCCAATGACATAATTATGTGCTTTCCCTCCAGAGATCTTGTGCACAATTCTTTGCATAATTTTGAGACAAGTGGAGATGATCTGCCAAACAGAGTATAATACGGAAAAATGTGAATTTGACCATCTTGACTGAAAATATATATATGATTTTAAAAGTGAGAGATTTGTACGAGACTTCTTTTAGGAAGGCCAACAGGCTGTCTTACTTTATTTCAAAGGGAGACTGAAGGCAAGTTCTTAATTTCTATAGGACTTTGGTAAGACCTCATCTGAAATAGTGTGAACAGTATTGGTTTTATAAAGGCCAAGCATTCAGGGGACACCACAATTAACAGTGCACTGATTATGTCTCCTTGTATGGTGACAAAATGTTTGCAAGTAAATTGCCAAAATCGGAGAACAACTCAACCCAACCATTGGTCTTATTCATGGAAGCAGGTTTGAGAAGGTTTACAAAAATCTGTAGAAGTCAATTTGCCTTGTGAAGAAAGGTTGGACCTTTCTTTGATTTTTGTGCAATAAAAATGTTTGGGGGCAAACTTCGGAGCAACTTTTAAGAAGTGAAGGGCGCAGTGATCACCTGCAGATTTAGGAAGAAACTCCTGGAATGATTATCGGGGAGTTGTTTTTATAGTCAGAGTTAAAGGGAAATACGTGTTAGTTTAAGTTGCAGTTGGGGTTTAAAGTGAAAACTTTAAAATTGTTAGAAGCATTTGTTCATGCCTGGTATTTCACAACACTTCATATCATATTTCCTCATAATATTTTCTTCTGTGTTGTGCATGCAAAATGTTGTATATTTAATCACTAGTACGTTTACTTACTTTCAAAATAATGTTCTCTCCTTTGCTGCTCTGTAAGCTTCTGCATCTGGGTGTTTTCAGGCTAAACTCCAAGAATAAGACACAATCGCCAAAAGAGTGGAGTTTGGCAATTTATTAAAGTCATGGCTGACCCTTTTACTTCGCCTGACTTTCCTGCATTAACCCCATATCCCTTGATTCTACAACTATCTGAACATTTTTCCCGTTTTTTTCTAGATTGCACTCACCTCCAGTCCTTTTTGGGTACACACTGCCAAAGCTGTACTACTCTCTTGGGAAAGACTTGTTTTAAAAACAGGCGACTGTTTAGCCCAGCTAGGACCATGCCAGATCCCAGAAGTGAAATCTTCTTATTATCCTGCATACTTTTGATTCTTCTCGTCTCCTGAATGGCTAACTCCTTA
The DNA here is from genome assembly GCF_048418815.1 of Hemitrygon akajei. Lineage (NCBI taxonomy): Eukaryota > Metazoa > Chordata > Chondrichthyes > Myliobatiformes > Dasyatidae > Hemitrygon > Hemitrygon akajei. The sequence continues at coordinate 38,831,349 of NC_133128.1, forward strand.
TTCTTGACACAGTGATTCTTTGGCTTTGCATAACCTTGGTACAGAAAACATATCCATGTGCTAATGATGCACCAGCAAAGATCAAATGAACCAACTGTTGCTAAAAATCAGTCCCTGTGAATTGGCACACTGCTTACAACATTTCCGAAAAATCATAGAAATAGACGCTGTATATACTCAGTAGGGCATTAATTTAACCTCGAATTCAGCCTCTCTCCCTCTCCTACAAATGCTACCTGAGAACTTCCAGCATTTTCTGCCTCATTTAGTTGCAGCAGCTCCGCTGCCTGTCCTACTGCGTAATTGGAGCATTTTCTGGTGATGTATCTCATCCACAGCGGGACTGCTCCTTTTTTTAAAAAAAACTGGCACATCGATTATAGAGCGAGTTTGTCTTCGTGTCCTGACACTCCGGAGACCCAGGTGTTGGGACTTCAACCTCCAGAAGACATTGCGCAACCATCTCATCATCCCCCCCCCTCCCACCACGCCCCCGGGTGGCCTGCTGAGCACGCGTGTGTGCACACGTCGGCGCCGCTGAGAGGATCACCTGCTCCAGGAGCAAAGCGGCGCGAGTTGGCTTCAGCTGTTCGCTATCGATCCCGCTGACATCTGGACCCCGAGCGCCGCACCGATCTCCTTGACACCGAGCGACGCGTACGCTGGCAAGTTAAAGCCAGCAAGAAACTTAAAGGAGACCTCTGAGAGAGAGGGGGAGAGAGTGAAAGTTTTTTTTTGTTTTATCCTGGTTCTTTCAGCCTCGGTGATCTGCCGCGACTGCGGACTGAAAATGAGCGCTTCGTGTACCGGGATGTTCCTTCAGCTTTTGATCCTCATTTTGGGGAGAGGGATGCAAGGTGAGAGATGCAATTTACTAATGTTGTTCTAACATAATGTGTGTTTGGGTAGGTGTGCGATGAGAAATTTGTTCCAACTTTTTTTCTTAGTTTCGTTTGGACGGTCCAAGTAACGTGCAATTGGGCTGGGCAGTTCAATTTTACTTGCTCGCTCCCATGTTCTTTAAATGAGTCTGTTTGCATCGTTGCCCTAAACCATTTCTCCCTGTTGCAGTCGGGGTTGTACTGCAGTGCTTTTGTTGATGATTACACTGTGTTCTTTTTAAAAGACCTCAATTTCACAACACACTCCAGGTTTGTTTGCACGTCGGTTGAAGGAAAAGGAGGAGAGAGGGAGGAAAGAAGGGAGGGGATGGGGAGGGAGGGTTGGAGTGGAAAAGTAGAGAGAGGGGGGGGAAAAACACTTGTTTGTCTGGTCTTGTTGGTAGAGCACCTGCAAAACGTGCAGACCAAATAGCAAATATTGTTTTAGGGGAAAAATATGGTTAGGGACAGTTACGAAGCAATTGAGGGCAGTTTAGTGTTTTCATCAGTAAATCATACAGTGGTGTTCGGTCTGTAGGTAAATTATCAAGTGCAGCTGCTATTTGTTTAGGGAACTAACTAAAGTCGGAACGCTTACTGCCATATATCAGATGCAAATACGAACGTCACGTTTAAATTTTAATTATTTGTACCAGCCTTTACATTTCATCTCCTTTAAGCGATTCATTGGCAGATGGCACATAGGTTATTTATTTTTAAAGAGCTGACCCCCCCCCCCCCCTCCCCATCCTGCGTAACTGTAGGGCAATTAGCGACGAAGCTGCCCCGAAGCTTTGACGTGTTGATCAGAGTAGAACTCTCCCCGTTTCTTGGCGGGGTCACTGATCATTCAACAAGAAGTCAGCAGCTCTTGCCTGTGGCTCTGTGCCCTGTGATGCTGACAGGTCGTATAATATTCTCTCAATTCGGTATCCCGCCTGGAATCACTAACAAGGTCGTGTTAGTGGTCCCAACACGAGCAGACTACTTTGGAGTAACCGGTGAAATACAACCCAAAACGAGTAGAAATGCGATTTGACTATGGCGGGAATGGACATTTGTTCCTAATCTGAATTTCGGCAGTTTGTTTCTTCCATTTTGAACTTTTTGAAAAGTTGAGTATTTTTATTTGTGGTACTTTCGGCCGAGCCAGCACGGCGCCCAATTAGGCGGGCGCGGGCGTGCGACAAATTATGAATAGCATCAGTGTCAGTATGACTACGAATTTCAGACTATCGAAAGTTTTTATTTAGAACTTGATGAAAAATGAAGCGTGTTCCCTTCCGAATTTTCCTGTATTATTTCGCCGAGTGGAATGAATGAGTAGTTTAAAACGAGCTAGAGGCACTCAATCAAATTGACATGGAAGACAGCATGAAAGTGTTGGCGGATAGGTAGCCGAACAAGATTATTTTCAAATACGAGTAGGGCGTGTTTGTTATTCTTCAACTGAAATTTAGTTTCAAGAATTTTGGTTTTTAAATAAACTAACTCATGTTGAAGTAATCCATTCAGCATCAACAGTCACATTGCAAATAAATAAAATAGCATTGTGAAAATGTCAATTAGGACGGAAAATATTGGAACTAAGTAACAAATGATCCAGGACTAATGAAGTGAAAGGTAGATTAATGTTTCATTTGAATTTGGTTTTGCCCAAGGCATAACCTCAAAAATATTAACTTGCATTTATTTTTCCTGTATTAGCATATTTACTCTGAATTTACTGCACTTTTTTAAATTAATGTACTGAACAACATTGCTGTTGTTAAGTCTGATGCTTGAACTTTCATTTGCTAACTATATCCAGATATACAACATTCTTTAGGGAGGGGTTAATTTTTCTGTTTAGTTTTGATCTGAAGTCAATTTTGCACTCTGGAAATGCATTGTTACAAATAATCTGCTTTCAGTCATAGCATCATGCCAAATGCCTTGATTATTTCAATATTGTTTTAGTCTTTTTGCTGGTTTCCAGCATGTTGAAGTCAGCAGGAAGATGTATCAGAAGAATAATTATTAATATTTTTGGAATCCTTACTTCAGTGTTTTTTAAATGATCTTGTATTGATTCAAAACCCTTTCTGACAATGTGCTGTATGTTTCTTCCAGGAGTGCTCTTGAGATGGTACTTGTACGCGCCACAATGCTTTTCTGATAGGTTCATTCATTCATTCATTCATTATGTGTCATGTCGTACGACATGGGCGATCATGGTCTTTGACCATAATTGTTCTTGGCAAATTTTTCTAAAGAAGTGGTTTGCCATTGCCGCCTTCTGGGTGGTATCTTTACAAAACTGGTGACTCCACCCACTATCGATACTCTTCAGAGATTGCCTGCCTGGTGTCAGTAGTTGCCTAACCAAGATTTGTAATATGCACCAGCTGCTCATAGGGCCATCCACCACCTGCTCCCATGGCTTCACATGACCTTGATTCAGGTGGGAGGAGTGAGAGGGGATGCAGGTGCTACACTTGGCTCAGGGGTGCCCTGTGGTACCTTACACCTCTTTTGGTGGAGACGTATCTCCACCCCTCCACCCAGAGATGCTTTTCTGACAGAGGGTTTGTAACTGGAGTGTTGTCTTATTAACATAGCATTTCCTGTGTTTATTTCAGACTCCCAGTGTTCATACTACTTTCCTTCTCTTATACCCGCACACAATATACAGATATCCTTGTGTCAATCCAATCTCTCTAAAAAGACAACATACAGTTCATCTGGTATGGACTGTCATCTAGGTTTTTACAGGGAATTCTTTCACCTTTCTTGAAAAATACAAGCTGTGGTAATTTTGAAAACAAAATGTCAATAATGTTGAAATCAGCAAAAGAAACCAATGTCAAGAAGTGTGTATTCCTTTATACAAGATCATAATTTGAAGTATTGCACTTTGGTTTCAGTTGTCATTACGAAATGGAATATTGAGAGGTGGAAAGTAAATGTAGACTGATGTAAACAAAGAACAGAAAATTGCCCTTCCACATAGAGCAATACCATCTTGTATGTTTCTGATCGGGAGCAGTGTTAAGTTAAAACATAAAAAATACTTTTCTCCACTAGATTTTACAGGTCGGAAACCTCTCTAGACAAACATGTCATGGATTTGCTATAAATTGTCAATTAGTGTCATGAGTAACAGCAAGATTGTTGTGACTTGCTAGAACTTGCACTACCTAGCAGAAGAACATAGGAGCCTCCTAAAACAGTGGCATGTTCTGTAACCTGGCAACAGCAAAAAGCTATCTTAGCATCATGCTCAAGTGCTGGGCCTGGGGATTTGTTAGTGATTCAGTAGACTGTGTTCAGTTTTTTTTAAAAATATAAATGATTACAATAAATTACAGAAAGCAGCAACAATATTTTTCATTGGTCTCTGAACAATCCCTATTGCTCCAGAGTGTCATTTCATTTGGTGTTCCTTTGCTCAGCATTTTGTTTTTGCCGCTGCAGATTTTGTTGGCAGTCAAGTGCAGTAGTCTCAAAACAACAATCTCAATCGCTGTGAAATCTTAACAATTTGTAAGCAATTTTCAAATACAAGACAAATTTACCTTGTCATTTTTTTCCAGCTGGTTTTGGTAGTTTAGGTTGTAGAGATTTTGAAATAACTGCCCCCAGTATTGGCTAAATCCTGTTAGCCAGTATTGGCCTAAATGTATACACTTGGCCAGTGTGGATGAAAACTGATTGAATTAATTTTGTTTTGTACTCTTTCTTGTAAAAATATTGTTTAATTTGTGTTTATCTTGTCCATGCTGTGATGCTGTTGCAAGTAAGTTTTTCTTTGCACCTGTGTATATGATAAACTCAACTTTGACTTTGGTACAGCAACAGTCTCAATATTGAAGCTGGGAGATTTGTTTATTAAAGTCAAGTGGAATTGAGAAGAGCAGACAAAACGAGATGGCAGAGCTGCATGAGAGCTGTTAGCACTCTGGATGCTCACATCTTGGATGCTGAAGAACTTAAGCAGGCATCAAATGTCTTTCTCCATTCTGGTGAATCTGTACTGTACATTTGCTGAGCATTTCCTAAAGTGGGGAACACTATTAATTAACCCTCACAATTTAATATCGGCATTTTATATAGAAACATAGAAAACCTACAGCACAATACAGGCCCTTCAGCCCACAAAGTTGTGCCAAACATGTCCCTACCTTAGGAAATTACTAGGCTTACCTATAGCCCTCTATTTTACTAAGCTCCATGTACCTATCTAAAAACCTCTTAAAAGACCTTATATATGCCTCCACAACCATTGCCACCAGCCCATTCCATGCACTCACCACTCTCTGAGTAAAAATCCTACCCTTGACATCTCCTCTGTACCTACTCTGCAGCACCTTAAACCTGTGTCCTCTAGTGGCAACCATTTCAGCCCTGGGAAAAAGCCTCTGACTATCTACACGATCAATGCCACTCATCATCTTGTATACCTCTATCTAGTCACCTTTTATCCTCTGTCGCTCCAAGGAGAAAAGGTCGACTTCACTCAACCTATTCTCATAAGGCATGCTCCCCAATCCAGGCAATGTCCTTGTAAATCTCCTCTGCACCCTTTCTATGGCTTCCACATCCTCCCTGTAGTGAGGCAACCAGAACTGAGCACAGTACTCCAAGTGGGGTCTGACCAGGGTCCTATATAGCTGCAACATTTACCTCTCGATTCCTAAATTCAATTCCACGATTGATGAAGGCCAATGCACCGTACACCGTCTTAACCACAGAGTCAACCTGCGCAGCTACTTTGAGCGTGTTATGGACTTGGACCCCAAGATCCCTCTGATCCTCCACACTGCCAAGAGTCTTACCATTAATACTATATTATGCCATCATATATGTTTTGTTGCTTGATGAAAGAGCAACTCCATTGACAGTTGAAATTGTCTTTTCACATTTAACAAGATTGGCATTAAGATTGTCAGAGTAATAATTATGGCATGCCAGAACTGGCATGTTAAAATACCCAATACCCAATATCCAACTGCAGAGAGGGGCAAATCACACTGATTTTTTTTTTTGGTTTGCACACAGCTCAAGGACAATCCATCATAATTTGTGATATTGATGTGGTCAACTTGCATGCTTCTCTTATATCTGTCAATAAAAAATAATATTTAGGTAGACAGACATGGGAAACAAATGGCCTTCAGCTGCTATCTTAAAAGTCACTGAATCATGTCCCTAGAAATTGGATTTCACCCTTGTTTTGTGTATAGAGTGTGTGCTTTCTATAGCACTAATGCCCCCGCTCCAATATTCCAAGAAAGAAATCATGAAATTGGCAAAAGTACATTAAAATTAGTGCCATGGCATCTTCCACTTGGAATGGGACTTATTTAGTTTCCATCTGGTATTATGTGAAGAATTTTCAACTGTTGTGTCTTTGGCTGCATTGTATATTGAGAAGTAAATTAGAGCTTCAATGCCCTCTTTGCAATGACATCACAATTCAGTTGCAGAAAACCTGCCTCGAAACTGAGGAAAAGCTCGTGGGGTGGTGAGGGGAGTGGAAACTAGGTGATTACATCCCTATCTGGGCACCTCACACCCCAGTGCCAATCATTTGTCCAGTCGACTTCCTCCTGTGAGTAACCTTGTGGAATGGGCTGATTAAGAGGCTAATGATCACAGTATATGGCGTTGACTGCATGGACCTGCTGTACTGTGTATTCCTGTGCTTCAGACTTTATCCTATCACCTAGTTAGTCTATTTCAAGTAAATGTTGAACTAACTTCTCAAGTAATCGCATTCCACTGCTCTGGCAGATGATAACAATCCTCTTGAAGAACCTAAAAAAAGAGAAAATCTGGAAATCCAAGCAACACACACAAAATGCTGCAGGAGCTCGGGCAGCATCTATGGAAAAAAGTGCAGTCGGCATTTTGGGCCGAAACCCTTCGGCAGGAATCTTGGAAAAACCTCTTAGTTTATCCAAAACAGAGCATTGGAAAACCCTAATGGGTCAAATAGCATCTGTGGTGGCACGATACAATTTGACATTTCAGTTTGAGACGCTATGCAACGTCACATGCCAGAACGTCAGCTTGTACCCTATGCCTTTACAGATGCTGCTTGACCAACTGAGCTTGTTTAGCATTCTGTTTCTGTTGTTGATTGCAGCATCTTCAATCCCTTATGTCTTCAATTTCTTGCTTGGTTTCTCTCAATTACTGCAGATAGTGTGCATTCTACGACCCGCTTGTCTAATGAGGTGTTGCCTGGATTTTCTTTATCAATTTTTTTTTTTCCATGACTTCATTGGGTTGTCTCTGAACAGGGAGCCATTGTGGCACAGCTCTTGGAGCTGCCCCGTAGCTCCAGCTGAAATCCAGTTCAAATCTTGACCTCTGGGTGACATTTTGGAGTTTGCATGTTCTCCCTGTGACTGTGGAATTCTTTTGGATGCTGTGCTGTTTTCCCGTATTCCAAAAATATGCGGGTTAGTAGATTGTGATTAGGTGGATGATGGAAATTGGGGAAGCTGGCAGGAAAACAGAAAGGGAAAACAAAATTAGTGTAACTAAGTGCTTAATGGTTTGTGTTTCCTTTAAAGACCAAAGGGTCTGTTTCTGTGCTTCATATTTCAATACGTGCCGGAAAGGAAATGCCCCCAGTTTCTCCCATCTTAGTCCTGTTCTCTTATTGAGAAACTTTAAACCTCCAGGTTCAAGTCATTTTATTGCTTAAGTTTTGATATTCATTTCCATCAAATAAATTAATAATTATAAGCTATTGATTATTTTCAGTCTTTTGAATTATGTCCTAAATTTCTGTGTTAATGCCATGAATTAGGTATGCTGACTTAATTGCCTTAGTAACAGACCCTGATGTTTCAAGTTCATAATGCATCGCTTCTTTATAATTTGATGCATACTTGGCTGAAGTCTGAAAGCAGAGAGTAAATGTTAAAGGGTGAAGTATGCAGTCTCATTCTTTCCATGTATTGTAATATTTCGTCTGTTATGTGTAAATTATCAGGGGTTTGAATATTGAGAATGAAAGCTCCACTTGTCCACATCTGGTAAAATACACGCTTTGCCGTAAATTCTTTATGATATCATGAACTGCTAATTTTAAAGGAATTGAGTCTGTTCCAGAGATCAGGAAGGGCAGCCATCAAACCAAGGCCAGGGCAGCTGGTCTGCAGATTTATTTTTGTGAACTTTAAATTTCCTTTAATACTGCGATGACCTCATACATTTATAGTCTTTGTTCTGCTCTTCAAAGGTGATGCACTCCTCTATCTTGATTTCCCCATTAAAATGAAACTGCTGTTTGTTCACTTCGCTACTCTGTCCATGTTTACTACTGCCATACTTGGTATTTGTAACATTGTCTAGTTTTGTATTGCCTGCAGACTTTGAATTGTGCTCCCAATATTCAAGTCCTGGTCATCTAAGACTCAAAAGAGAAACACTGACTGACGGGCAGCATGTTTTATGCTCCTCTGCAGTCAAATATTTACTCATTGTTATAATTGGCCTTTTATCTTTTAGCCAGTTTTGTATCAAAGTTTTCACTTTCCCTTTAGTACTGTCTGCTATTTTCTAAATATGTTCCTCATGATGTATGTTATCATTCCCTTTGAAAGTCTATAGAGTATCTACTGCACTATGTGTGATTGGTCATAGCACATGTGATGTCTGTACCATATTAACTCATTTTTCTCCAAGTGAGAATAAATCCTATCCTTGAAAAAGATTTCTGATTGTATTCACGTTATGATTTTTTTCTGTAATTACCTGTTTTCATAGTATCACGGAAAATTTCTGATACAGAAGAAGGTCCCTTCCACACAGTATGCCTTGGCTGGTCGAAAACAAGTTACTCAGCTTAATGCCACCTTTTCAGAAGAAGGTCTACAGTTCATAGGTTACAGCTCTAAGTGTACATCCTTCCGCCTTTATAGTGTAGATGAGGTTCTCTGCCTCTGCCACACTTCTAGGTGAAAGTATTTTACTTATCCCTTTTAATCTTTCAGTAATTTAATTTCAATATATGGTAACTGATTTTTGACAATCTGTTAAGAAAGCTAGATCCTTCCTATTTATTCATTCATGGCCTTTGATAATTGTATCCATAATTTTGTTCTTTACACCTTTGAACAAGATTGTAATATGTTTTACATTTGCAAATGCTATTTTTTTGTTAAAACCAAAATTAAGTGTTTTACACATCACTGAGCTCCAGGTACATTTTCAGAACTTTTCCTCCATTGTTCTTAATGGCACTTGGTAGGTTTCTTCATACAGTATTTACCTTTTTCTGGTATTTCAATAGCACCCTCAAACCTTCAGTCCAGTTTATTTAAATGCAATGAACTGGAGTGGCCCCTGTAGTGAACATTGCATGAGAAGTCTACCTACTTCACCTCCTCTGGGATCAAGTGGGGATAGGGTTGTCAGTTGTCTTGGAGGATGAATGTATCCTTGCCAACTCTGTTTTCAACTTTCTACTAATTCTTAAACTTTCTGGCCACCCCACCCCATTTTCTTTCCCTATTATTTTGTTATTTCCTTTGTCATTCTGTACTGTATACCTTTGTCAGGTGCACATATGCTAAAACAAAAGCATTATTTGCAGCTAATGTACTTATTTTTCTCAAAAAAACCCTGAGTTTGGGAAAGAATTTTCTGTTTATCCCAGTATATGGTGGTTTCATCATTTTATAATGTGGTTTCCCTAGCTGTGTAAAGTTAACGTTGGTGTAATTGTACTGCATTGTTGTAAAATAAGCCATATATCTGATGTATTGATCTACACCCTCTTGTACCTTGAAATATAATTTCTAGCCGTCTCCATGGTTTCCTCTCTAATTTTATTTGTGATCATAAAATGTGCCATATCTGGCCAATCACAGTACCTCAGGCTTATGGACTATAAGATATAGGAGCAAAATTAGGCCATTTGGCCCATCGAGTTGGCTCTGCCATTTCATCATGGCTGATCTATTTTTCCTCTCAGCCCCAGTCTCATGCCTTCCCCATGTATCCCTTCATGCCCTGACCAATCTAGAATCTATCAACCTCTGTCCTAAATATACCCAGTGACTTGGCATCCACAGCTGCCTGTGGCAGCAAATTCCACGGATTGACCACGCTCTGGCTAAAGAAATTCCTCCTCATCTTTGTTTTAAAAGGATGTCCCTAAATTTTGAGGCTGTGTCCACTGGTCTTAGACTCTCCCACCATAGGACACATCCTCTCCACATCCACTCTTTCAAGGCTATTCACCATTCGACAGGTTTCAATTAGGTCATTACACATTCTTCTGAATTCTAGTGAATACAGGCCCAGAGCCATCAAATGCTGTCCATATTCTGGAATTATTTTCGTGAACCTTCTTTGAACCCTGTCCAGTTTCAGCACATCCTTTCTAAGGTAAGGAGCTCAGAGCTGCTCCAAGTGAGGCTTCACCAGTGCTTTATAAAGTCTCAAAATTACATCCTTGCTTTCATATTCTAGTCCTCTGGAAATGAATGCTAACATCACATTTGCGTTCCTCACTTCATCCCTGCCAGTGTTCTTTTCCAATCCTCCTCTCTCATGCCTCTGTAATTCCCTTTACTCCACTGTAATGCTGATACATCTGACTTTAGCTTCTCCTTCTCAAATTTCAGAGTGAATTCATTCATGTTATGATCACTTGCTCTAAAGGTAATTTTACCTTAAACTTTCTAATCAATTCCTGTCCATTGCACACCACCCCATCCATAGTAGCTAATCCCCTAGTGAGCTCAACCACAAGCTGTTCTAAAAAGCTATATCATAGACATTCTAGAAATTGCCCAGCTAGGAATCCAGTACCAGCCTAATTTCCCCAATTTTTCTGCATACTGAAATCGCCCATGACTATGTGTAACATTGCCCTTTTGGCATACATTTTCTCTATCCCGCTGTAATTTGTAGACCACATCCTTACTACTGTCCGGATGGTCTGTGTGCAACTCATATTGGGATCTTTTTACCCTTGTAGTGCCGTAGCTCTGTCCACAATGATTCCATACTTTCCGACCCTGTATCACCTCTTTCTAATGATTTGATTTCAATTTTTTCCAACAGAGCAACCCCGCCTTCCTGCTTATAGTGTCTTTTTGATACAATGTGTATACTTGGGTATTAGGCTCCCAGCTATTATAATCTTTGTTTTGTTCTTCTAACTGAAAGGAAGATATCTGATATTATTTCAGGTTTCCCTGCTAGTATCCTTTTCTAAAAACTCATGTGAAAATCTTCCTAAATATTGCTGCCAATTTTTTTTTTTATCATTTTGACTTGATCATCCTTTCCTCTTGAAGCATCTCAGTTTGCTTTCACTAATCCTCTTTTTTTAATGTAAAATTCTTTGAATGCTTTTTAAGTATTTCCTAGTACCCTTGACATTTCTTATCCACCTCTTGTATTATCCTAATCCCCATCTTTTTCTATTATTGCTTCATACCTTGAAGGCTTTCTGGTTGAATTTTAATTAGTTTAGCTCTCCTGTGTTTTTATGTGTTTTCACATTACCAGGGTCTTTTTTTAAAGGCTTATCCTTATTGTATATTGTTACAATTTTTCCCCCCAAAAATCCCTCTATTCCTTTAACTCTTTGTGGAATTGTTTTCTACCTTGCCTCAATAAGAATATGTCCTAATTCACTTGGACAAGATTGAATTTCCCTTTTTTTTTTAATTGTTTAGGCTTTATAGTTTTACTTAAATTGTGTCTACTTCCTTTGAAAGAAATTGCCTACATTTAGCTCAGGGTTACTAGTCAATATAATTACATGTTTTCTTGCAACACTTTTGTTTTTCTAGCATACTTCAGAAAGAGTCCTGTTTACATGTTAGAACTTCATTCCCTTTTCTCCATTTACTCTCTCTCCTAGTTTATAAGTTGATAACTAAAGTCTTCACAAAACAATAACTTTATTATGCTTACTCATCCTTCTAATCTGACTGCATGTTTCCTCTCCTGTTTCCTTCCGACAGTTATGAGGTCAGTGACAGGTTCCTAATTGTGTGTTAAGTGCTTTAAAAAGCATTGAGCTCATTGGAATGACTCTACCTTCATCCTGTCTACACCAACTGTGTTCACAACATGCCATCAATGTTGTTGTACTATCCCTGTATCTGCATCCTAAATGTATCAAGCTCCAATAGGTTCCATTTTCCATTCATATTGAGTTCACAGCCAGATTCCTGTCAATACTAACCACTGTGCTGAGACTTTCCAATGAAGTAATTCCTCCCAGTTTTTTTCTGATTAATTTCCCTTATGCTTCTGATACAGTGCATGCATCTTAGCAATTTTCTGCTTCTATCTTCTTCCCTTTACTTTAACCTTTGTTCTTGATAAATACTTTTTCCTTAAATGTTATCCCCTTTTACTCAAAATAGTTGATTCTGGATGTTCTGTTTTTGATGCTCCCCTTCCTTTCTAGAGTATGTCATCACTTCCCTGCCTTAATGTTTACCAAATACTATCATTTAAACAACAGTTGGATCTTTATTGACATGCTAAATCTCCTCAAACACTTGAAATAGAGCCACTGGTATTCAGCCTTCTTGATTACATCGTTGTGTTTGGACCAAGATAGATCCTCCAAAATGCTGGCATTCAGGAACGAGAAACTGCTCATCCTTCCCACTGCTGACCCCTCAATGAGTACTGATCTGTGCTCTTGCTACTTTTCCTTCATAAAAGTCCACAGTCAATTCCTTGCCTGGTCTTGCTGACGTTGAGTATAATGTTGTTGTCTTAGCCAATCAGTCTCATTCCAGTAGGCTGACTCCTGCTCTTGTAATGTTTTTTTTTACAGCAAGTTAATCTATGTCTACAGTTTGATTAATTATGTATCTGTACCCTTAGATATTTTGTTCTGGTTCGTATTCCAATTCTCATTAGCTTAGACTATAGCTTTTATTTTTCTCCAATTAAAAGCTACATGACTCGTACATCCACATTAATATATATTTTCTTACTATTCATTATGCAGACTTATGTATATTTTGTACCTTAACACTTTTACATTAGCTTTGTCTCCCAATTTGGACTTGACAATAGTCTTTGAGGCTGATCTTCCCGTTTATGGGACCAAATTAGTTCTGGTGCTGATGTTTGTAAACTACCACTTATCATCTTTTGCTTATCTAACTAGCTATTTTAATGCTTATTCAAGCTTTTTTTTTGTTTTGAAGCCATCTTGCCACATAATCTATTAGCTCCCAATTAATTTCAGGGCTCTAATTTTGGTCATGATTCTGCTGTATTGGAAATTTTAACAATGAGTCTATGGATCTGTTCTAATCCTACAGTGGAAGAAAGGTAGTTGGTGAAGCAGCATGGTGCTTTGTAGAATGGCAACAGACCAGTTATTGTAACTCATTTTTTGTTTGCTCAGAAGGTCTTCTTTATCTCACCTTTGCAGCATTTCTTTTAATCTTTTCTCTCTGTTAGTCAGCTTATTCATAAATTAAGCTTTGCTGGTTTGAAATGGGATGTTGAATTGATGACCTTGGAAGAGGTGCCAAAGGATTGATTGAGCTCTAACAGTATTAATGTCAGGTATGTTTGGAGCATTGTCACTATCCAGGCATGCATTATCCCATTTGTCAACTCTCCAGTCTGTATTTCTAACTGCATTGGTCATCCCCATCCCTTTGACACCATATTTTCCTCAATAATGTTAATTTCACTTTGTGCAGACTCCTCACTTTCTTCTTGGGAAGCTAGAGTTTAAGAGCTTAGTTAGAGAACATGAGGGATTTTTTTTTCTATCATTCCTCTTCCATCATTATCAGTCATCATTCTTTATTCAATGGCATTTTAAATTTGTGTTCTTACACCTTCAAATAATCTCTATCACTCTCTGATCTGTTTGATTGCCTACCTCCTTTTCAGAGATACAGGATTTGAACAATGAAACTTATAGGCATCTACACCCAAATTAATACCTGGTGCTTCAATCACCAACACCTTGCAGGAATAGAACATTGCAGTTCTTTCCTATACTGCTTCCTATAGTTTATTTTAATTCTAGATAATATCAACTCGGCACTCTCATCTTCTGGTAATATCCACTTAGCACTTAGCTTTGGAAGTATTTATATCTCTTGTTCTGCAATGTACTTAAGGGATTTTTCATCTGAAACCACTGAGCTGTCAAATTTTAAACAAATAAATTGCATGTTAGTGGTTTTAAAGATTAGTGTTTTATTTTGTAATTCTCTTTTGATGTTGGTCATAACTTTGATCTGGTTAACAAGTACATATATGGATTCACCAGGTGAGGACAAGCTGTTTCTTTCATGAATTTCAACCTGCATTTGATCAAAATATTGTCTGATATCCATAGACATAGGGTATAGGAGCAGAATTAGGCCATTTGTCCCATCGAGTCTGCTCCACCATTTCATCATGGCTGATCCAATTTACCCCTCAGCCCCAGTCTCCTGCCTTCTCCCTGTATCCCTTCTTTCCCTGACCAATCAAGTATCTATCAACTTCTCTCTTAAATATACATTAAAAACTTGGGCCTCCACAGCTGCCTGAGGCAAAGAATTCCACAGATTCATCACTCCCTGACTAAAGAAATTCCTCCTCATCTCTCTTCTAAAGGGACACCCCTCAATTCTGAGGCTGTCTCCTCTGGTCTTAGACTCTCTCACCATAGGAAACATCCTCTTCACATCCACTCTATCAAGGCCTTTCACCATTTGATTTCAATGAAGTTGCCCCTCATTCTTCTGAGTTCTAGTGAATACAGGTCCAGAGCCATCAAATGCTCTTCATATGAAAAGCAGTTTAAGTTAGGAATCAATGTTGTGATCTTTGAGCCATCTCCAGTTTCAGCATATCCTGTCTAAGACAAATTGGCGAGTTGCCAAGTGGTTAAGGCATTGGACTAGCGATCGGAAGGTCGTAAGTTCAAGCCCCAGCGTATGCTGTGTTCTTGAGCAAGGCACTTAATCACACACTGCTCCAGTCCACCCAGCTGAAAATGGGTACCGGCAAAATGCTGGGGTTAACCTTGTGATAGACTGGCGTCCTATCCGGGGGGGGGGGGCTCATACTCTCAGTTGTTTCACGCCACAGAATAAGCACTGGCCTGATGAGCCTATAAGGCTCAGGACAGCCTTTAACTTTCTTTCTAAGATGGAGCCAAAACTGCTCAAGAATACTCCAAGACGAAGAATGAGCAAAAAAGTGGCAGATGGAATACAACATTGGGAAATATATGATGATGCATGTTGGTAAAAGGAACAATAGTTCAGACTACTATCTAAATGGGAAGAAAGTTCAAACATCAGAGGTGCAGAGGGACTTATGGGTCTTCGTGCAACACTCCTATAAGGTTAATTTATAGGTTGAGTCTGTGGTAAAGAAGGCAACTGCAACGTTGGCATTTATTTCAAGGGGGAATAGAATATAAAAGCAAGGAGATGATGTGGAGGCTTTATAAGACACTTAACAGGCTGCACTTGGAGTATTGTCAACAGTTTTGAGCCCCACAGAAAGAATGTGTTGTAGTTGGAGAGAGTCCCAAGGACGTTCATGAAGATGATTCCGGGAATGAAGGAGTTAACACATGAGCGTTTGGCAACTCTAGGCCTGTACTCAATGGAATATAGAAGAAGGTGGGGGCGGGGATCTCATTGAAAGCTACTGAATGTTGAACGAACTAGACAGGGTGGATGTGGGAGGATATTTCCTACGGCGGGTGTATCCAGAACTAGATGGCACAGCCTCAAAGTTGAGGGGCGACCTTTTAGAACAGAAGAATGGAGGAGTTATTTTACACAAAGAGTAGTAAATCTGTGCAATGCTCTGCCACAAACTGCGGCGGAGGCCAAGTTCGTGGGTATATTTAAGGCAGAAGTTGATTATTTCTTCATCGGCAGGGCATCAAAGGATATGGCAAGTGTATGGGGTTGAGTGGGATCAGGGATCAGCTATGACGGAATGGCGGAGAAGACTCAATGGGCTCAATGGCCTAATTCTGCTCCTATGTCTTAAGGTCTAAGTGAGGCCTCACCAGTTCTTAATAAAGTCTCAACCTTACATCCTTGTTGTCATGTTTTAGACCTCTTGAAATGAATTCTACCATGGCATTTGCCTTCTTACCATGACTCACCCTGCAAATTAACCTTTAGGGAATCCTGCAAAAGAACTCCCAATATTCTTTGCTCCTCAATTTTATTTTGTATTTTCTCTCCATTTAGGAAAAAAATCAATCCTTTCATTTCCTCTACCAAAGTGCATGGCCTCTTCCTAGCACTGTATTCCATCTGCCATTCTTTGCCCATTCTCCTAATCTGTCTTAAGTGCTTTTGTAGCCTCTCTACTTCCTCAAAGCTATTTGTCCCTCCATTTATCTTATCATCTGCAAACTTTGCAAAAAAGCCATCAATTCCAGCATCCAAATCATTGACATATAATGTAAAAAGAAGTGATCCCAACACGGACCACTGTGGAACACCACTAGTCAACCAAAAAAAACTCTCTTTATTCCCACTCCTTGCCTCCTGCCATCAGACACTGTTTTATCTATGCTAGAATCTTTCCTGTAATACAAGGGTTCATAACTCGTTAAGCAGTCTCATGTGTGGCACCTTGTCAAAGGCCTTCTGAAACTTCAAGTATACAACATCAACTGATTCTCTTTTGTCTATCCTGCTTGTTACTACTTGAAAGAATTCCAACAGATTTGTCAGTCAAGATTTTTCCCTTGAGGAAACCATGCTGACTATGACCTGTTTATCATATGCCTTCAATTACCCTGAGACCTCATTGACTCCAACATCTTCCCACATACTGAGGTCAGACTAACTGGCCTATGGTTTCCTCTCTTCTGTCTCTCTTTCTTCTTGAAGAGTGGAGTGACAGTTGCCGTTTTCCATTCTTCCAGAACCATTCCAAAATCCAGTGATTCTTGAAAGATCATTATTAATACCTCCACAATCTCTTCAGCCACCTCTTTCAGTACCCTGCGGTGTACACCATCTGGTCCAGGTGACTTATCTACCTTCAGATCTTTCTGTTTCCCAAGAACCTTCTCTCCACTTATGGTAACATCACACACTTCATGACCTTTGACAGCTGGAACTTCCACAATACTGCTATTGTCTTCCACAGTTAAGACTGACGCAAAATACTTATTCAGTTCATCGACCATTTCATTGCCCCCCCATTTCTAACTCTCCAGCATCATTTTCCAGTGGTCTGCAATCCATTTTTGCCTCTCTTTTACACTTCGTGTATCTGAAGAAACTTTTGGTATCTTCTTTAATATTATAGGCTAGTTTACTTTTGTATTCCATCTTTACCTTAATCACTTTTTAGTTGCCTTCTGTTGGTTTTTAAGAGTTTCCCAATCCTCTAACTTTCCACTAATTTGTGCTCTATTATATGCCTTTTTTGCCTTTATGTTGGTTTTGAATTCACTTGTTAGCTATAATTGTTATTTTTCCTTTAGAATACTGTTTCCGTTTTGGGATGTATATATTCTGTGCCTTCGGAATTGCTTTCAGAAATTCCAGCCATTGCTGCTCTGCTGTCATCCCTGCCAGTGTTCTTTTCCAATCAATTCTGGCCAACTCCTCTCTCATGTCTCTGTAACTTCTTTTACTCCACTGTAATACTGATATATCTGACTTTAACTTCGCCTTCTCAAATTTCAGGATGAATTTAATAATATGATCACTTTCCCCTAAGGGTTCTTTTAGCTTAAGCTCTCTAATCAATTCTGGTTCATTGCACAGTACTCCATCCAGAATGGCTGATCACCTAGTGGGCTCAACCACGAGCTGCTCTAAAAAGCCATCTCATAGGCACTCTAGAAGGTCCCCTTCTGTAATCTAACTCCAATCTGATTCCCCAATCAACCTGCAACCCAATCAGTCCTCCATGACTATTGTAACATTGCCCTATCTCCTGTTGTATTTTGTAGGCCACATCCTTACTACTGTTTGGTATTCTGTGTCCATCAGTGTCTTTTTACCTTTGCAGTTTTTTTACCTCTATTCACAATGATTCAACATCTTCTGACCCTATGTCACCTCTTTCAATGATTTTATTTTATTTTTTTTACTAACAGAGCAACACCACCCCCACTGCCTTCCTGTCTATCCTTTTGAAATAATGTGTATTCTTGGACATTAAGCTCCCAGCTCTCATTTTCTTTCATCCATGATTCTGTGATGCCTATAACATCATGCCTGCCAATGTGCACCTGCGCTGTGTTCATCTACCTCATTCCATACACTGCTCAAATTCAAATAGAATACCTTCAGTCCTCTATTCCTCCTTTTCGCTCTTGGCCACCTTTTACATTGGAACTCATCCTGTTGACTGCAGTTTTGCTCCATCAACAGCCTTTCCTCACTGCACATTGCCTCTGTAAACTAGCTATCTCATTTTTAACTCTGGACATGCTCAACCTTTTGGTTCCTAACTTTGTCTGAGGTCTTCCCAACATTTGCCTCCACAACCTCTCCACTAACTGTTCTGGTACTCTGGTTTCCATCCCCTTAGAACACTAGTTTAAACCCCACCGTGCAGCATTAACAAACTAGGATATTAGTCCCCCTCCTGTTCAGATGCAAATCAACCCTTCTGTACAGATCTCACTTTCCCTGGAAGAAAGACCAGCAATCCAAAATTCTTATGCCTTGCCTCCTACACCAACTCCTTAGCCACATATTAAACTGTATAATCTTCTTAGTTCTGGCCTCACTAGCACGTGCCACGAGTAGCAATGCTGAGATCACAACTCTGGAGCTCCTACCCTTTGACTTAGCATCTTACTCCCTGAACTTCCTATGTAGAACTCATCACTCGCCAAACCTATGTCATTGAACCATGACATCGGTGTACACATGGAACATGACATCTGGCTGTTCACCCTGCCACTTAACAATGCTGAGGGCTTGATCCGAGATATCTTAGACCCTGGCATCCAGTGGGCAACCTACCATCCAGGAGTCCCGTTTTTGCCCACAGAACCTCCTGTCCATTCCCCTAACTAATGAATCCCCTATCACCATAGTGTGTTTCTTCTTGCCCTTTCCTTCTGAGTCACAGAGGCAGACTGCAGAAGCCCTCACGCATAACTTATGACAGATCTAGTAGAAACCTTTTAAATTTGTTTCCCTAATTTTGTACCATCATTGATATCCTTGCCTCTGTCAGCAGGGCCCATTGTGCTGAACTAGGAATTACTTAATTTGTGTGGTTTCCAGTAAGATGCTGGCATGCTTTGACATAATGGCTTCTTTAGGGCAATCAAAGGGGCTTTTGCCATCTTTAAACTTGTTTTTACACTCATAAGACACTGTTGGACATTAAGCACTTCAGGTACTGCAGGTCCACCCATCAGTGAGTTGCTCAATAGCTGGTGGAGCTGGACTTGGTGCACACCATGTTGCTGCTTGCTACAGAAATGCATCGGAGTTGCGTGAAGATGGTGTAGTGTAATAGTGAGTGATTGTCTTGGATGTTTTGCTTGTGTTTGTAAGATCCTGTCGGGCATTGGTAATGTAGAAAACTGCAAGTCTGATTCACTAGTTGATTGGAGAGACTGGTGGCAGGGAGTTTGCATGGCCTTGGTTGTAGCATGGACTAGGCCCTCATGCCCGGGACTCACCCGTTGCAGCTACCCAGGAGGGGAGACACCCGAGGCGCTAAGGCGCAGCATCAGTGCTGGATTGGGGGTAGGCCGCTCTAAAAGGTGCTGCTCTCTGTTGTTCACTCAGTGGATGACAAGTTGGATTGCATGTGTATGTTTGTCTGCGGACTGCTGACGGTTTGCTCTTGCTAACCATCATCCCCATGCCATCAATCCGCAGGACATGTCACCCAGACTGTGACTGTATGCTTACTGCTATTTTATATGTATTGCTTGTGCCTCATGCTGTGTATAACTTGGTATTGCGTTGTGCATCCTGGCCCTAGACGTATGCTGTTTCATTTAGCTGTATTCATGGATATTCATATATGGTTGAATCATAATTAAACTTGAATTTGAACTTCCCTATTTAACCCCACCTAAGTCTTTACTTTTTTGGATTATTCTTAAAACCAAATTCTTTGACTTATAATCTTCCTGTTGCTTACTTTTAATTGCTGTGAGAAGAGAATTTTCCAATAAATTTGTTTTGACAGCATATCAATTCCTTTTTCAAATGCTTCTCTGAAGCATTTGAAAAACAATGAACAATGCAAATCAGTGAATTCTGAACAATCACATTTTTAGTAAGTTACTAATTATAAAGTAGTTTTGTTGGTAGCTTTACATTAAAATGTGATCTCCTTAACCTACAAAAGGGAATTTATCTTCCTTTAACTACCTTTATGATGAAATGTTCCCTGATTATTTTCTTATTAGACCAGCAAATATGTGCTTCTTTATTATCATCATCTGGTATCCTGCCTTGGTATGGGAGATATGTAACAGACATTATGTTTTAGAAACCACTTCTTAGAAAACAGGGCACAGAGGACAATTTGCAATGTCAATATTCTTTTAAGATGAGGAGCATGGTGGAAAGACAGCAGGGATTGTTGGGGGAAAAAAGAGGAATGTGAATTATCAAGCCTCTGGCTAAAGCTAAGTGAGTATGGAGCTGTGCCAATTACCTTGTTGAAGTAGCAAAAACAAATATTCTGTGTGAATTTAAATTAGTGTGATATTCTCAGGAATCATTTACAGAAGTTATCCGTAATGCTCTCCTTTAATCTCTGATCTATCCAAACATGGTCTATATTCTGCCTGTAAGAATAAGTACAACAGCTATTAGTCAGATAGTCTTCAGTTCCAGTGGCACAAAGGTCAGAAAATACTGAATTTATGCTATCCAAGTAACAGTTTATCACGGGAGCTGCTGGCCGTATACGGAACAGTTCCTTCTTCCTTCCTTCCTTCACTCCCGAAGTCTTTGCTGAGTTAGATGACCTCAGGTTGTGGAGTAGAAGTGGATTATAGTTGACCATGGTAACCAAAGTTTAGTTGCTTCCAGTCATAACCATTATTTAATAATCTACCAGGCACTGTTTTGTGTGGATGTTAGATGAGAACGGGATCAAGCTGGCCTGTAATCAGCTGTCCGAATCAGGTTTATTATCGCCGACAGATGTCATGAAATTTGTTGTTCTGTGGCAGCAGTACAGTGTAATACATTAAAAAAACTACATGTAACAATAAGAGATGTAAAAATAAATGATTAGTGCTAAAAGAGAGCAAAGTAGTGAGGTAGAGTTCATGGACCATTCAGAAATTTGATGGCAGAAGGGAAGAAGCTGTCAAAACATTGAATGTGCATCTTCAGGATTGTGATGGTGGTGATGAGAAGGGGGTATGTCCTGGATGGTGAATGTCCTTAATGATGGGGCTTCACCTTTTGTATTTGCTAATAGTCTATACCTTGGATCAGGAAATGTGCCTTAATGGTTATATGATTTCTTTTCCCAATCTAATTTCCTGCTTCCTGAATCCATTGATTCCTTATTGGGTTTACTGATCTGTCCTCTGGACTGTTGTCCCATTCTTGGCTGGGGAGAGTCATTGTAGTTGAACATGATTTATATCCTTCCCCACTGATCATACTTTCCAGGAAGGGTCGCTATATAATGTCAGAAAAGATTAGCTCCATTGTGTAGATACAGCTGTGATTAGAAACTACATGTGTACATTCTGGCTGAGAAACCTATTGTCATGGCATAGAAAAATAGTTGCATAGTTATTTTTCCAAACCTCTTAGTGCCACACAGGAAATCTAGACTTCCCGGCAATATTTTCAGTAGTGCGATAAATTAGTCTGATGTGATGTTCAGTCCATGAAGTCAATAATTATGGAATGTTCATTTTTTAAATAATTTCTGTGTGATATTCCATCTCTTATCAAAACAACACAAAAGAGCCAGCCAACATCTACTTGCAGAATAGTCAAGTTTTACTTAACTGTTTTCTTTGGAATTACAATATCAGGATCATGTGTGACTTGGAAAGGAATTGGCAGATGTTGCTATTCCTATTTGGCTGCTGCCTTTTTGCCTTCTAGATGATAGAAATGACTAATCTTGGAGAGACTGGTGGAACAGAATGTATGAATGGCTGGATTGCATTTTGCAGCCATTCTATCAGTGGTGCTGGAGGCAGTTTGGGTCTTTGGTGTGGTGCCAGTAAGTGGGCTAATTTGTCCAGGATACTGCCAAGTTGCTTGAGGTGTTGGTGCGTGTAGAGTCTTGGTAAGGCTCCAGGGTACAAAAAAGGTTGGGAACCCCCAGTGTAGGGCATTCAATTGTGTGCCTTTATAGATGGTTGAAAAGTGCTGGTGTTGGTTGAGGGTCAAAGGTGAGATCATTGATGCAGAAATATTCAGAGTCACATCTGCTGTTGTAGTTATGGCTCTTGTATAGTGTATCCATTTGAGTTTTTACTATTCTGTTGGACAGCTCATTGGTAACTGCATCATCTGGCATAATACTGTGGTCCTTGAAACAGTTAGACAGAAATCACAATTAGTTTCTTTTCCTGTAGATTCAACTTCAATAGACACATTGAGTCCATTCTTCACAAATTCCAATCCACTTTGTAATCTGATACTTACAGATTAATATGCTTCTCATTCAGAAACCTTCTCATGAATTTGTCCTATCTAGTATTTGCCCATTCTCCTGTTTCATTCTATTTCACTGATAAGCCTTCAGCTGTGGTAGTCCTGTACTGAACAGTTCTTTCTAAAATTTTCCTTTTTGATGCAACTCTGCGTATTTAACTATGATATGTCATCTGTCCTAACTTCCTATGATTGTTTTCATATGTGTCTATTTAACATGTTAATTGGTTAAGTTTCACACATTTATTTTGCATATATTTGGGTAACAAATACTCAAATTCTGAGCAGAAATGAACAAATTGCAGCTGAAAATAAACTACTTGAATTCAGCAAGCCAAGTAGAATGTATGGAGGCAAAAGGATGAAAATGTTTCAGCTCAACTCTGCCTTATGACTCATTTGATGATGTAGTCAGGATTTGTGCAAAGTGAGTGAAGTGTTGTGCATTTGGAGGGGTAAGCTTGGAATAGGTGAGGGGAGTAGAGAAGTCCAGGTGGTTAAAGTCGTATCAGCATTTGGGAATGAACAGATCAAGAGAGTGTAAGATGCCAATATGGGGTGAGGGTTCCTTGCTGAAGAAATGGACATGGAGATGAAGGTGGTGGGAGAAGATACTCAAAGTCATGGATTTAAAAAGCAGTGGGTCTCCAGACCCTATGAATAAGATGGCTCTGGAGTTACTGGGTATACTGGCTGTCTTTCAAAAATCCATTGATTTTGGAGTATTTCTATCAGATTGGAAAGTTGCAAATATAATTTCAGTATTTAGCAAAGAAGACAGTGAGGTAAAACAAAGATTACAGACTAGGTAACTTGATGTAATTCATAGGAAAACTGTTAAAATCTATTATTAGGGGTATGATAATAGGTGAGTTAGGTAACAATTGAGCAGTCAGTGGATTTTTAAAATACATTTTTGTGGTGGCAGCTAGCAAGTTTGTTAAGTGCAAACCAGTCAGTGTAGTATTTGGAGAAAGTCTTTGAGGTGCTGAAAAAATGTCATAAAAAATACCATATTTGACTGGGTAATATTCAACTTTGGATTGAGGATTAGTCAATGGATAGAAAAAATTGGAATAAATGGGTCATTTTCAGGATTGAAGGAGTCAGTGACTGGATAATTAGAGTCAGGTTTAATATCACCAGCATTCTGTATGTCATGAAATTTGTTAACTTTACGGCAGCAGTACAATGAAATGCATGATGAATATAGAGAACATATATAAGCTGTAATAACTAATATATGTATGTGTTTGTGTGTGTAATATATATATATACATACACACATGCATATAGAGTGTTAAAATAAGTAGTGCAAAAACCCCCCAAAAAATAGTGAGGTAGTGTTCATAGGTTCGATGTCCATTTAGAAATTAGTAGGTGCATACTGAGACCATCACTCCAAGCACCATTAATTAATAAGCAGGCCTATCAAACTTTTACTTGCCTAAGGATGCCTGTGATCACTCAGATGAACTGAGAAGCCCTCGGTTGTATAATGCAGTCACGTGAAGCTCAGTGAGACAGAACCCAAAGAAGTCCCTAGATGTCCTTTCTCACTTCAGGTTCATGTACTTTGTTTTCAGTGGCCTAGACATTAGGATTGCTGATGATACGCAGCTGAGGGGCAGTGTGGATTATTAAAAGGGTACAGAGAATTCCAGAAAGGCTAAGTGAATCAAGAGGACATAGCAGATGGAATTTGGTGTCAGTAAAGAAAAAATCAACTGTAGTCTTTTGAAAGATGGAGCAGCCACAGCATGTTAAATGGGTTTACTTCTATTTTTATGTGCTCTTGGACACCAAGTGATTTTGTAACACTTGGTCTTGTCTTATGAAAGATCAATGTGAGCAAATATTATTGTTTTCTATTTAGCAATAAGAGTAGAAAATGACAGTATTGAGGTGATATGACAGTATTTAATTTGAGGTGATAATCACGGTTGTGAATTTATTAATTAAGTCCCCTTTTCCACCTCATTGTATTTTTTTTAGCATCTCAGACTTGGTTCATATTCAGTGAATTGCAAATACTGTTAATGAACTCGTTTAGGCAAAATGTATAATTTTACCCTTCAACATGTCATAATGATAAAAAAATTATGCCTAACTCTTTAATTGTAGATTGTGTAAGGTAATGCCCTTTATTTCTTTGACATCCTTGTATGTGTGTGCTGTTTTGATAATGGAAATTTGGGTAAAAGAACCTCTTTCCTCCTGTCTTGCAGTCCAAATAAGTTTAATAAATTATGGCATTTTCCAAGATTTAAAAAATGGTGTTGATTCTATGAGATTGCCTTGATTTGGTAATTTTCTAATAGTGTTAGAAAATGCTTGGAGGTTTGTGTATGTTGCTTCAAGTTGCTTCTAAAATCCATCTGCCTAGAGGTTGATAATGTACAAGTCCTTGCTTTTGAATTCTAGGTGATCCAGATTCCAAGGGGTTAGGAATAGGGTGTGTGCAGGGGAGAACAAGTAACTAAATGCAAAATTAGGATGTTGACAGCATGGATATAGAATTTGTCATTTAGGGTGTATCAGTGATGTTGTGTAACACCATTTCCAGAATGTTCACATGTTGAAGCAGCTGTATGGTATTCAGGCTGCACCTGTTGATACAGGTTTTCATAATTGCTTCTAATACCTGCTTCCATGCAACTTTGAGAAAACTGGTACAGATTACTCACACGCAATGGATTCTGCATAAACTGGAGCAAGCCACACAAAATGCTGGAGAAACTCAGCAGGTCAGGCAGCGTCTATCGAAATGAATATTCGGGCTGAGAGACTTTGCCAAGTCAGATCACTTGCCTTTGGTGAATATTTAGTGTTATTAGTGCTTGATCTTTGAGAGCTACCCACAACCATCCCAAGCAAGAGGCCCTTGCCCGACTCAAGATTTTCCCCTTCTCCCATTTGGAATTGGGTTATTAGTGTCAATGTTCTGAGGTTCAGTGAAAGATATGTCTGTATAGATCAACACATTTACACAGTGAACTGAGGTAGCACAAGGTAAAATAACAACAGAATACAGAATAAAGTGCAGTTGCCACAGAGGAAGTGCAGAGAAGGTAAGTAATGAGGTGGATTATGAAGTCAAGAGTCCATCTTACTACTGTACTAGGAAATCATTCAGTAGCCTTATAACTCCAGGGTAGAAGCTGTCCTTAAGTCTGGTGTTATGTACTTATCTATCACCAACCTTCATAGCACAAATCCATTCTGCGTGGGCATTTGTAGTTCCATTATTAGCCTCGCTTCACTTATGAAGTATATTGCAGGAAGCTGTTAAAGTACTGCTGTTAATGCTGGTACTGAATTTTCTTCTCCTTCCTGATCCAGTCAGAGCCATTGAAGTAACTGATTACTCTGACTTTTGGTTTCACTTGCCCTTTGCTCACACAGCACATGAAGGAAAAGCCTTGCGTTGGTAAGGTTGATTTAATAGCAACCTGCAACTTTGGGTGAAATGCTATTTATTTTCCAACTGGAACTGTGTAGTTACTGGCTTGCTGTGCAGCAACCATTTAGTGTGCCACTACATGTACCAAGAATATTCCATAGCATAGGGATGTTACAGATAGTAAGTATGACCTACCTATCCGAAGAACAGACTTGGCTCTGACAAGAATTAGTCTTAGTAAATTAACAGTATGTATACATGTATGGGTTTTATCTTTCAAAGGGCATTGGAACAGTTTAATTCTTTTAATATTTGGAGTAGATTGAGTAAACAGTCTTAAAATTGCATTGACCTTCTCAGTGTCATTTTGCACAATTTTCACCGATTCCCACTAGAAATACCGTTTGCAGAACAGACATTACACAGATTGGGTATGAGAGGATTGAATAGATAATGTTAAAAGCTGTATAAATTTCTAGACAGGCCCTGAGAGGACGATGGAATAATTTAAATAAAGTGAATATGACCAAGCATTACAAATACATTCATATTACCAATGTGATTGCTTTAGGACTTCAGTTTGGTGAGCAGTTCTTGAATATTCTTAATTACTTGTTGAGTAAAATCCTTTAATGTCGCCCTCAAGGAAGCTGAATAATCATAAACCCGTGGTTGCTAATTAAATAATGACATCATAGAAATTAAATATTAACCATCGAGAAAGTGCTTCGTCTAATAAATAATGCATGAACTGAAATAATCACTTCTAGTTTTCCTATTTATCATTTCTTAAGTTTGATTTTTTTATGAGCCAAGCACTAAAAATATTGGTGAGTCTTTTCGGACCCCAGAATGCTTTGAATATCAATACCTTATTTCATAGAACTATCCATATAGTTAGCATACTGTTAGTAATTGTGATGGAACTTTGAGTTGGAAGTGTGGACAAATCAATTAGATGTACATACTAAAATTTTCAATGTTTTTATTAGAATAAATAATATGCATAACTTGTCTGTAACACAGGTCATTTACACTAGATTACATGACAAAGTTGTGATTTTGAGAATATTTTGCAACCAAGCTTTTTAAGTAAAATACCTATCTAGCATTCAAATGCTAACTGCAATTTGGGATTGTACTTGTATAAAGCTGTTGCTTAAATTTCCATTTGATATTGGTAACCAGAAACTTAAGGTAATTGTTTCCCATATTGCATCCTGTAGTAGAATTTCTATGAGAACAAGAATTTATTCCACTTTGACAAATGTCCTTATTGTGGTTTCCTTCATCGTGCTGTGAGCTGTACCTTCATATCTGTGTTTTCATGTGGAATAGCTATTTAGTGTTTGGTATTAGAGGCTAACAGGACTATATTCAATTCTGTTGTGAATCATTCACTTATCAAGCTGTAAGTATTGTTTAACTGTCTGCACAGGATAGAAAAGTCCCTGGGTGCATTGGTAAAGATGCAACTCTTCTGAAAATCAATTTATTACGGTAAGTATCCCCTGCCCTCCTTTCACCCTCTCCAAACAGGAGCAACCTGAATTTTTTGTAGAACATCTGCAATACAAAGTCTTCTTTCATGTTGTGTTTACCATTTCAAAAATATCACATTTGCTTGCTAATTCTTTGAATCCAGTAATGGTGTGAAATACTATGTGATTTGGATTTAGCCTAAGGCCTTGAGTTGATGAATCACTGGTCTGGTTTATAAAATTAGCTCTGAAAGTGTGAGAGTACATGGGTGAACTTACTTCAGAGTGTGATGGTCTAAAGCTGTGATTTAATTTATGTAAAACAAACACAAATCACTGTACACGTTGCTTGGTGGGGTGTAAATTGAATTCTGTTAATGCAATGTAAAAAGGCCAAGTTCAGGGGCACGATGTATATGTTAGTTAAATTTAAGAGAATTTGTAACAGTAATTCAGAGCAAAACTTCCTGGTTTCTTCAAACAAAGTAAAGTTAGAATTTAAACACGAGTTTCTGCAGACACTGGAAATCCTGAGCAACACACAAGATAACCTGAGATCCTCCTTCAGGAGCAGAATCAGAGCTAGGTTTAATATCACTGGCATATGTTGTGAAAAATAACTGAATTACAGTAAATATATGTAATAACATAAAAATATTTATAGTAGTTCAATTAAATAAGTAGTGCAAAAATAAAAATGAAAGAAAGTAATGAGGAAGTGTTCATGGATTCAGTGTCAATTCAGAAATCGGATGGCAGAGGGGAAGTGTTCCTTAATCATTGAATGGGTGCCTTCAGTCTCCTGTACCTCCTTCCTGATGGTTGCAATGTGAAGAGGGCATGTCCTGTGTGGTGGGGACCAGAGTTAGAATTCATCAAATTTTGCTTAAATTTCCACTTGGATGTCTGCATTTTGTTGTGAAATTCCATTCATCAACTAACCCAAAAAGAACTGGGCTCTGACTATTCATATTTGCTTCACTGTTTTTATTGGCAAACTATTGACCCATATTGTGTATTTTACTCCATTTTAAAATCAGTGCCTTTTTTGGTTAATTTATTTTGTGTATTCAAAACGTTTGCTCATATCTAAGATGCATGTATTTTTAATCTTGAACAAAGGGGGAAAAATTCAGTCATGTATCATGTGTTGACTTCATTACCTGAGACGGTTTGTTTGGCTAATCTTAAAAAAAAAAAATCAGATGCATTAATGAGGTGTCCACATCCACAGTGTGAATTCTTCATTTTCTTTAAAGATACAAGTTGTGTTCGGAGTGATCAGTTTTAAACCGAAGATGGAATAAAGCTGGATCTAGAAATATTGTTGTCCCCCTCTGCCCTGGATGAGATTGCAAATGCCTGGTAGTTTTCATCTTATTTGGAAGGGCAAGAAATGCCTGGTAATCAGATGAGTGAAACACTGAAAACAAGGATGTAGTCTGTCCATTTTAAATATAACTTTTTTGTTTACCTTTCCACAGTAATTTGAGAAGAATAAAATTCTATTACTGTCCTGGTTGCATATAATAGTCTACACATTATATAGTAATATTTTCCAGAAGTCAAGCAAATATAGACAGCTATATTAAAATTTAACGCTGCTATGTGTGTGATAACAGGAATTTATTCCATCCAGCAACTTTTCCCTCCTATCAACATTCTATGCCATTAATCTGGATAATCAAATAATCCTATTGGTCAAAAGGAATTATTTCTAAGTGATTAAGACTTGTGTCAGAGGGTCTGGTGAAATTCCACTGGCAATCTTATTGAATTTCTTATGATTGTCTTCCCCTTAGGCAGCGATACACCACAATGTAAGAATTAATTTAATCAGTAATCCATTAACATTTTTTGAATTAGATTTATAATTGTATTGCGAAACTAACACTTGTAATAATATCCTGGCTATATGGGAACATAAAGAGGTATTAATTCACTGCATCGTATTTTAAAAGAATGGTTTAATCTCAAAGAAGTGTAGTGCTATTTATCACATATGTATTGGGTGATAATGCAACAATTTAGCACCATGGCATGTTGAACCAATTTAAGCAAGGTGGTAACATGTTACAATTAAGTGCACCAGTGACTCTAAGAATTTAGATGTTTATTTTCCATTATGCATCGTGAGACCACTTACAACCATTTACTACACCCAGCTTGATTTAAAAAAAATATTTTTGATGCCACATTGTTTAGATGTGTAGTTTAAATTCAGAAATTAAACTTGCTACCAGTAGATTTTGCTGCAGATCTACTCAGTTTTCTTTATTTTTGAATATCTTTAACTTTTATTTTTCCTATTGACACGTCGCCAAAGTGGCAAGTTTTTGTACAAAAACATTCCATGTGGAAAAACCACAATGGTTTTAGACTGTCATCTGTAGTGTGAATACAGCAAGGTAGAGAAGGAAATTATAAACACAAGAGATTCTTCAGATGTTGGAAATCCAAAACAACACACACCCAGTGCTGGGGAAACTTAGCAGGCCAGGCACCATTAATAGAAATGAATAAATACTGGATGTTTTGGGTTGAGAACCTTCACCAGGGTTGAAAAGGAAGGGGGAAGATGCCAGAATAAAAAGGTAGGGGGAGGGGAAGGAGGATAGTTAGAGGGTGATAGGTGAAGCCAGGTTGGTTGGAAAGGTAAAGGCTTGAGAAGAAGGAATCTGATAGCAGGACGAGTTGACCAAGGAGAAAGGGAAGGAAGAGAGGAAGGTGATGAGCAGTGAGAAGAGGTGAGAGGTCATTGTGGGAATAGGAGGGGGAGAATTTTTTTTACTGGAAGGAGAAATCGATATTCATGTCATCAGGTTGGAGCCTACCCAGTCAGAATATAAAGTGTTGTTCCTCCACCCTAAAGGAGGCCTCATCATGGTACAAAAGGAGGCTGAGGACCAACATGTCGGAATGGGAATTGAAAATGTTTGCCACAGGGAAGTTCTACTTCTGTCTGATGGAGTGAAGGTGCTCGAGAAGCTGTCCCTAACTTACAGTGGGTCTCACCAATGTAGAGGAGGCCGCATCAGGAGCACCGGACACAATAAACGATCCCAGTAGATTTGCAGGTGAAGCGCGTCTCACCTGGAGGGAGTATTTGGCACCCTGAATGGAGTTAAGGGAGGAGCCGAATGTAACACTTCAATTGCTTGAGGGATGAGTGCCTGGAGGGAGAATATTGGGGAGGGACAAATGGACAAGAGAATTGTTGAGGGAGCAATCCTTGTGGAAAGTAGAGAGGTGGGGGCAGGGAAAGCTATGTTCAGTGGTAGGATCCCTTTGGAGCTGGAAGAAGTTGTGGAGCATGACGTGTCAGATTCAGAGGCACATAGGGTGGTAGGTAAGGACAGAGGGACTCTATCACTGTTGAGGCAGTGGGAAGATGGAGTGGTGCAGCACAAGCTTATTTACCCATCTTGCATTCTTCCTAATTATGATTACTTATTTTGTCCCTAAATCCTCTTTTATCAGCTTTCACCTACCCAGATAATCTAACTGAGAATGTTGATAAATTTTCCAACCCAGCCATTAATCTTGAAAGTAAAAGTCTTAAAGTTGTAACAATGGAAATATACCACTGTCCTTTGTTGAATTCTTGCAGTTTGTCTTAATTTCATGAGTCTTCACTCCAGGCTCCTCCGCTGTTGAATGCATTCAAGTAGTGCAGTGGAAAGCAATAGCAGAATAAAATGTTACAGTTACAGACAAAATGCAGCTCAGGCAGCCCATAAAACACAAGGCCATCTTAGAGTCAATAATTTATATTTAAGAGTAGAACAATCATACTAAAAGTAATGAGCAGATCTGCAGAGAGCAGCTTACAATGAACTCCAGCAGCAGCTCCTGTTAATTAAAGTTATTGAAAACAAACTCTGCGCCACCATTTTGACTTAGGGCTGCTGCTTTAGATGCAGTAGCCATGGTTGAAGTAAAGCTAAGGTGTTATATTAGAATCAGAATCAGGTTTATTATCACCGGCATGTGATGTGAAATTTGTTAACTTAGCAGCAGCAGTTCAATGCAATACATAATATAACAGAGAGAGAAAAACTAATAATAATAAATAAAACATAATAATAAACAAGTAAATCGATTACATATATTGAATAGATTATTAAAATATGTGCAAAAACAGAAAAACTGTATACTAAAAAAAGTGAGGTGTATCCAATGCTCAACTCAGATCATTATTGTAGACATGTTGACTCTATGCCACCAGCTGGCTATCAACAAGATCAGTCCATTATCTGTAGCATATAGACTGAAATGCGTTGTTACCTCTAATTCTTGCAACTAGATAACCCATTGAACTTTTAACACTTGAATGAAAGTTTGCTGACACGTGCTGCGTGTTCTGCTTACACATTGCCATTCCCTCTCGTTTGTAGGTCTATTTCATTAGGAGCAGTCAAATATGAAGCAGCCCTTGGTTTCTCATCACAGTCATAAAAACAGTTACCTAGTAATTCATCTGATTGGATGCTGCATAATCAAATAAATATTTACACTTTGACTCTGGATTGAATGTCAGATAAAATGGAATGAATTTTGGAGTCACAGGACAATGCATTGCGATAGCCTGATCAACCAGAGATGACTTTCTAGATGTATAACTGCAGAAGAGCAAAATTCGCTTATCCTAGGATGTGAAAAATCAGCTTTGATTCATTTAATTTCGTGGCCAATATTTCTTAGAGATTACAGCACTTGTTGAATTGTAGGTGATGCTAATGGATTAATATGTACCGGTACTAGCTGTCATCCTTCGACTTTTCTTCATTAGTAACATTGTAAGTCTTACCCAATTTACTTAAAAGTGAGTTAAATGCTTGTACAGGTTGAGTACTCCTTATCCAAAATTCCAAAATCAGAAAGTTCCAAAAACCACTTTTTTTTGAGCACTGAAATGATGTCACAAATGGAAAATTTCAAAAGAGTTTGGAAAGGTTTCTATGTCTGCAGATAGTTCTGAGAAGGTGATGAACAGAAGTTAATGACAACAGGAAAACACTGCATAAAGTGAAAAGCTTGATCATGTGTCGTCAATGTCAGAGTGAATATATGTTGCTTAATGGTAAGCTGATCAGGAAACAAGCAAAGATCTATCATGACAAAGTGAAAATTGAAGATACCGTGCCTATAACATATTCACCCCCTTGGAAAGCTTCA
This sequence comes from Hemitrygon akajei, assembly GCF_048418815.1. Lineage (NCBI taxonomy): Eukaryota > Metazoa > Chordata > Chondrichthyes > Myliobatiformes > Dasyatidae > Hemitrygon > Hemitrygon akajei. The sequence goes on from NC_133128.1 coordinate 38,863,900, forward strand.
TGTTTTACAGCTTTGAATTATAGTGGATTTAATTGGCTTTTATGACACTGATCAACAGAAAAGACTCTTTTGTGTCAAAGTGAAAACAATCTCTACAAAGTGATCTAAATTAATTGCAAACATAAAACTCAAAATAATTGATTGCATAAGTATTCACCCCCTTCAAGTCAGTACTTAGTAGATGCACCTTTAGCAGCAATTGCAATCTTGAGTCTGTGTGGATAGGTCACTATCAGCTTTGCACATCTGGACACTGAAATGTTCACCCATTCTTCTTCAGAGCTCAAGCTCTGTCAGATTGCATGGGGATCGTGAATGAACAGCCCTTTTCAAGTTCAGCCACATGTTCCTAATTGGATTGAGGTCTGGACTCTGACTTGGCCATTCCAGAGCATTAACTTTGTTGTTTTTAAGCCATTCCTGTGTAGCATTAGCTTTGTGCTTGGGATCATTGTTTTCTTCTTCCAAGTCACAGTTCTCTTGAGGACAGCATCGAGTTTTCCTCAAGGATTTCCGTGCGATTTGATGCATTTATTGCACTCACTATAGACAATAGGTGCAGAAGTAGACCATTCGGCCCTTCGAACCTGCACCGCCATTCTGAGATCATGGCTGATCATCTACTATCAATACCTGGTTCCTGCCTTGTCCCCATATCCCTTGATTCTCCTATCCATAAGATACCTATCTAGCTCCTTCTTGAAAGCATCCAGGAATTGGCCTCCAGTGCCTTCCGAGGCAGTGCATTCCAGACCCCCACAACTCTCTGGGAGAAGAAGTTTTTCCTTAACTCTGTCCTAAATGACTTAACCCTTATTCTCAAACCATGCCCTCTGGTACTGGACTCTCCCAGCATCTGGAACATATTTCCTGCCTCTATCTTGTCCAATCCCTTAATAATCTTATATGTTGCAATCAGATCCCCTCTCAATCTCCTTAATTCCAGCGTGTACAAGCCCAGTCTCTCTAACCTCTCTGCATAAGACAGTCCGGACATCCCAGGGATTAACCTCGTGAATCTATGCTGCACTTCCTCTATAGCCAGGATGTCCTTCCCTAACCCTGGAGACCAAAACTGTACACAATACGCCAGGTGTGGTCTCACCAGGGCCCTGTACAAATGCAAAAGGATTTCCTTGCTCTTGTACTCAATTCCCTTTGTAATAAGGGCCAACATTCCATTAGCCTTCTTCACTGCCTGCTGCACTTGCTCATTCACCTTCAGTGACTGATGAACAAGGACTCCTAGATCCCTTTGTATTTCTCCCTTACCTAACTCTACACCGTTCAGATAATAATCTGCCTTCCTGTTCTTACTCCCAAAGTGGATAACCTCACACTTATTCACATTAAACGCCATCTGCCAAGTATCTGCCCACTCACCCAGCCTATCCAAGTCACCCTGAATTCTCCTAACATCCTCATCACATGTCACACTGCCACCCAGCTTAGTATCATCAGCAAACTTGCTGATGTTATTCTCAATGCCTTCATCTAAATCGTTGATGTAAATCATAAACAGCTGTGGTCCCAATACCGAGCCCTGTGGCACCCCACTAGTCACCACCTGCCATTCCGAGAAACGCCCATTCACCGTTACCCTTTGCTTTCTATCTGCCAACCAGTTTTCTATCCATGTCAATATCTTCCCCCAATGCCATGAGCTCTGATTTTACCCACCAATCTCCTATGTGGGACCTTATCAAATGCCTTCTGAAAATTGAGGTACACTACATCCACTGGATCTCCCTTGTCTAACTTCCTGGTTACATCCTCAAAAAACTCCAATAGATTAGTCAAGCATGATTTGCCCTGTCTTTTCTGCTAGGATATCCGTCCAGTTAACTTTGGCCAGCTCCTCCCTCATGGGTTCATAGTCTCCCCTGTTCAACTGCAACACTGACACCTCCGATCTGCCCTTATCCTTCTCAAATTGCAAATAAAAACTTATTATGGTCACTACCTCCTAATGGCTCCTTTACTTCAAGATCGCTTATCAAATCCTGTTCATTACACAATACTAAATCCAGAATAGCCTTGTCCCTGGTTGGCTCTCGTACAAGCTGTTCCAAGAATGCATCCCAAGCCTTCACAAGCCTTCCAGGGCCTGGTGCAATGAAGCATCCCCACAGCATGATGCAGCTACTACCATGCTTCACAGTAGGGATTGTGCAATTTTGATGATGTGCAGCATTTGGCTTAAGCCAAAGATAGCATTTAGTCTGATGGCCAAAAAGCACAAATTGGTTTCATCAGACCACAGAGCCTTCTTCCAGCTGACTTCAGAGTCTCCCACATGCTTTCTGGCAAGCTCTAGCCTACCATGAGAGCCTTTTTCAACAGTGGCTTTCTCTTTGCCACTCTCCATAAAGCTGCAACTGGTGAAGCAACAGTAGTGTGCACAGTCTCTCCTATCTGAACCACTGAAGCTTGTAACTCCTGCAGAGTTGTCAGCCTCTTGGTGGCCTCCCTCACTTGTCCTCTTCTTGCATGGTCACTCAGTTTCTGAGGATGGCCTACTCATGGCTGAATTACAGCTGTGCCATATTCTTTCCATTTCTTGATAATTGACTTTAACTGTACTCCAAGTGATAATCATTGACTTGGAAATTTTCTTGTATCCATCTCTTCACTTGTGCTTTTCAATAACCTTTTGGCAGTGTTGCTTGGAGTGTTCCTTTGTCTTCAAAGTGTATTTTTTTGCTAGGATACTGACTCGCCAGCTGTTGGACCTTCCAGATACAGGTGAATACTTATGCAATCAATTATTTTGTGTTTTATATTTGTAGTTAATTTAAATCACTTTGTAGAGATTTATTTTCACTTTGACACAAAGGAGTCTTTTTACTATTGATACGTGTAAAAAAAAACAAATTAAATCCACTGTGTTTCAATATTGTAAAACAATAAAACATAAAAACTTCTGGGGGGGGAGGTGAATACTTTCTATGGGTGCTGTAACTGAACATTCAGCAGGCTGGTGAAAGAAATTTGAAAAAAACGCGGCATTAATTTTTTAAAAGTGTCTGCAGATTATGACGATCCAGCACCAGAGCAAGACTGCAATGCTGATTGTTTTTTATACCTTACAAAACGGCATTACATTTTTAAAGCAAAACTGGTGAAAATCTAACAGCAGAACAATTTAAAATGCTGATTGTTTTTGTACCTTACATAAACAAAAAGTAAACTGCAAATAGAGTTTACTGTAACCTTTTAATTAAAGCACGGCATCGTAGGTGGAGACCGAAGGCCTGCCAATTTTTGTTGTCGTTCAACAACTTGTTAAGATACTCTCCCAATGCTGCTGAGCTGCTTTTGTTACCCTGCACACATTATATTTTCATTCTTTTAATGATATGTAATAATTTTCACTGTCGTGTATATTTGGGTGAAGAACAAGTTTAAGACAAAGATTGCTTTTTGAGACAAAGTAGTTCATGTATTCAGGGTTGAAAATAAATATATATAAGCTATCTTATATATTACAAAAACACCCAAAACACTTCTGGCCCTCGGCATTTTGAATAATAGCTACTCAACCTGTACTACGATCATCCCACTAATTGATTACCAGACTTAACTTTTGATGCAGTTTTTTTTTACCACATTGGCATATCTAATACAGATACTCATTCTAATTTCTTAAAGACAAGCTAAGCAAATATTCAGTAAATTTCAACAGCAATGTAATTTTGTATATACCTTTTATTGTTTGGACTTTAAATTTTATATTAAGTATTTTATACACTGCATTTTAATGCAATATCCAATCTTAAATTAAATATCAAATTATTCTGAAATTCTGTTATAAAGTATAAACTTAAACCTTTTATTATTTTTTCACAAATATTTAATGAACCTTTCATCCTAATAGAAAAATGTTAGTCAAAGAGGTTGCTTAGAGATGGATGAGAATATTAATTAATGATATGGCTCTACTGCCATACCATCAACTAACCTAGGCAGTAACTTCACAATTCTATCAGGAATATGACTTTGTCAGCTTCTTAAAAGAATATAAAGCGAGATTGACTTTCTCCATCATTTATTATGAACATATTGATGAAGCTATAAAGAAGGCAAGACAGCAGCTATATTTCTTTAGGAGTTTGAGGTGTTTGTCAAATAAAACACTCAAACATCTACAAATGTACTGTGGAGAGTATTACAACTGGCTGCATCACAGTCTGGTATGGAGGGGTAATGTACAAGATTGAAGTAAGTTGCAGAATCGTGTAAAATTAGTAAACTTCTTCATGGGAATTAACCTGTGTAGTATCCAAGACATCTTCAAGGAGTGGTGCCTTAGGAACATGGTGTCCATCATCAAAGATCCCCCCCCCCCCCGCCCCCATCCAGGACATGCCCTCTTCTCATTGGGAAGCAGGTACAGAAGCCTGAAGTCACACACTCAGTGATTCAGGAAGAGTGTCTTCCCTCTGTCATCCAATTTCTAAATGGACATTGAACTCATGAACACTACCTCACTATTTTTTCTTTTTTTTTGCACTACTTACATTAACTTAACTATTTAATGTATATTAAATGAGAGATATATTAAATGGTGATGAGACCATTGCCAGATCAGTCATGATCTTATTGAATGGTGTAGCAGGTTCGATGGGCCAGATGGCCTACTCCTGCTTCTATATACATATATATATAATTCAGTGTTTTTTCTCTATGTTTATTTATCATTGGCATTAGTACCAATATGTTAGAAAATTATTAGTGCAATCCACAACTTTTTTTTAATAATCTTTTTTAAAACTTTTACTTCCTTTCTTCAGTATGCTGATTTTCCAGAAACGTTTTTTTCTATTTTGGATTTGGTATGTGAAGCTTAGAAAACTAGAAGGCTGTGGGTAACCCTAGGTAATTACTAAAGGGCACAGCATTGTTGGCTGAAGGGCCTTTATTGTGCTGTAGGTTTTCTATGTTTCTATGCATTTCATTGTACTGCTGCTATAAAATTAAAAAATTTCACAACATACGCCGGTGATATTAAATCTGATTCTGACTCGAATTTTGTCTGATCCTGTACCTCACCTGCTTCCATGTTCAAAGACCCTTCCTTATTTTTCCATTGCAGCCTGTCTTACTGAGTGTTTCCAGTATTTTCAGCTTTTATTTTAGATTTTAATCTTTTGTTCTGATTTTTTTTCACTAAGCTGTCTACTGTTCTGCAAAAACTAGATGCCGTTACTGGCGCAGCACAACAGTATGTGCCCAGCCCAACTGACCATGATGTTGCAAGTGGTTCTCCCTCTCCATTGTTTATCTTTAAGGTCCTGCTGGAAATGAAATACTTGTATTAATATTTTGTTTAATAATAACATTTATTCTACAGATCAAGAAACTTGTAATATGAATCTTGTGCCAAGATGTGGTTGTTGGTTTATAAAAATAAACAGCAGAACTTGCTGGGTAACATTAATATTCTTTCTAATGGATCTGGTTATTCCAGTGATGAACAGCCTTCTACTTTCACTTTAACTGTGAGATCATTGAAAGCTGCTGCCTGTACCTCTGTTCACTGAAGTACAATGGCTCTTTAGGTAAAACATCTTAATCTTAAAATTATTGATTGGACATGTTCTTCCCATCTCCTCCAGCCCAAGATTTCCCTGCTCCTTAAAATCTGACCTTTACTACATTCCTGTCTTGATGGAAGTTGCTTCATCTGACTTGACTCTATCTGCAGTCCACCATTGAAACCCACGTATCTCTTTAGCTTTCTTTTCATCTCCAAGTTGATTCTTAATACTTATCTTCACCTGTCATAATGTCTTCTTCTGTACTGTGAAATTTTATTTTCAGCTGTTCTATGAAATCTTCCTGTATTAAAGCACTCTTTAAACCGTAAGCTATTATAATTGCAAAGGGCAGATGGCAAAATTCATTTGGCTCCTCCTTGGTTTATCCATTAAGGATTATGAAAGAATCCTGTTGTAACTTCCACTTGGTACAAGTAGTTTTCTAAAAGTGGTACACTGGTATACTGTGGCAAACGTGGTCTATGCTTACTTGCTTTCATCAGTTGTATGGAGTACAAGAGATGGGACACCATGTTATAGTAATACCGAACCTTGGTCTGCTCTTGGAGAATTGAGTGTAATTCCGCTTGAATGTGCAGTAAAGACACAGGGATGTTGCTAATACTGGTTGGGTTGTAAGGTGTTACTGAATAAACTGGGGCTATTTTAAAATTTTTAAAAAATCGTCAACACCATGGATAGGGAAGACTGCTTTTCACTCAGGGTAGGGGAGCCTAACACTATAGGGCATAGATTTGTGGTGGGGGGGGGGATATACTGAAGGGGAATCTGAGGGGTGAATTTTTCACACTGAAAACGGTGGGCTTGTGAAACGAGATGTAAGAGGAAATGCAAATATAATGTTTAAAAGACATTTGGGCAGGTTTAGAGGGGTGTGGGCCAAACATGGGCGAATGAGACTTGCATAGATGGGCATCTTAATCAGCAAAAACATTGTGCCAAAGGGTCTGTTTTCATGTTGTGTAACTGACTCTCAGAGAGGGCATAGACATTTGTTCACTTATCTTTCCAGTGATGTTAAAGGGTCGCTGATATTTTCTGGTATCTTGAGATATATGCTGCAGTAGTACATAACTCAGAGGCATATGGGAGGACAAGCATCACCCTTGTCCAGTTGACTGAGTTTTGTGACAGGTCTGAGGTTGTGATTATTAGATGCTCCTTATTACCTTGAGTGACAAAGCTGTGAATTTTTTTTTGGTCAATGTTTGTCTTCACTGAGAGCTAGTCCTGAGGCAAATGGGTCCACGTTTTCCAGGGTCTTACTGTTAACATTTAGGGTAACAGAGCAGTGTGGCATAATGTAGATGACCCCTGTCTTGTGGATGTAAAATGTAAGGCCTGTCGTCTTTCATTTAAAAATGTCAACTGTGGCTTGGAGCTCAACCTCTGAGCATACACTGTCTGTACTCCAGTTCAACTAGCAAAGTTTCACTAACTCTGGTGGTTTAAACAACTTCCCACATGTTCTGGATTGGCTTCCTTTCCTGCAGGAAGTTTGTTGGAGATGAGATACAACACTAGGGAGAGAGATTGGGGAAAAACTTTGGGCATTGACTGATCTTTGTGTTGTTGCCAGCTTTGTCTGATAAAGCTTATGTAGCGTCCTGGAGCAGAGAAATACAGAGACAGCATGAGCCATTATTTGAATCAGCTCAATCTTGCCTTTGTCCAATGTACGCACACATCCGTTTCAGCGGTATCGGGCGGAATTTCCTTTTTCCCTGAACCTGATATGCTGAACTACTCTTGGTTTCTGTCTGCCGCCAGTTTGCAGCACAGATTGCTGATGAATCTGAGACCTTCCAGGTCGACACTCAAATGAAAGGATATACACTGGATGCTGCTTAATTGGGATACATTGAGACAGTACATTTTGGCTTGGGGCTCAGATATGTAATTGATGGCAATGGTTCTACAGTCAAATTTGGCTGTCTAATTCTGGAAGTACTAAACCTATGAACATGTAGATCTAAGGAGCTCTTTGTGGTAATGGAAATGTTTCTAGATGAAGCATTGTGAGCAACTGATTGCACATACAGTGAACTCTGCTTAATTGGGACACATTGGGACCAGTACATTTTGGCCCAATTAAGTAGCTGCCCAAATTAGCTGAAGTTTCATGGAAATAGTTAAAAAGGCTTTTTAAAAGAAAAATGAACTGCTATTCAGCTGAGTAATAAATGATGTATTTAAATGAAATACAGAACAAATTAGAACACTGCCATTACAACTACAGTACTTTAAGGTGTATTAGTTCCTAATAGCTATCAACAGAGCAATTCATCTGGTGTGTGCTGCTATGTATGGATAGTTCAGGGAGAGGTAACACCTCTGATGTTGTATTCCTTCTGGGGCAACTCACTCACCTTTGGTTCTCACTGGGCACTCGGCTCTGACCTGTAGCTGACCTGCATGCTATGCTATTTGCATACAACAGTGGCCACACCCTGGTACACCACTTCAACAGGAGGATTAAACCAGGTGAGGGTAGCTGGTGGCAGCTCTAACCCCATGAAACGGGGACAAACCTGACCTAGTATGTGAAGTCAGCTCCAGTAGACCAGGCGGATGAGATCAACGGTAAGATCCAGTGAGAGGGCATCTCTGCAGCACTTCGTGGAGAGCAAAGGATAAAGCACAGAAGTCATGGTTATCCACTGCAGCCAAGAAGACCTCAATTTGTGACAACTACTCGTAGCACTAGACCTAGACTTCCGAGGTCGAGAGAGTGGAACTGTTTCAGTGCAATGGCTTTTCCATTTTAAAAACTCTCCTGCACAGATTTCACTGTCATCATCGGATACAACAAACAGCCAACACACTGCCATGTTCTTTTAACTGACTGTAAATGATCAAATTCAGCACAGGCACTTGTGTAGATAATGGACTGCCTTCATACAATGCTTTCAACAACTGCATCCTCCAAATCTTCATTTTCATTGCAACATCCAAGGTGATTGTCAATGCCTTAACTCTTTGTAGCCCCTAACTTGTTGAAGTAGTGAAATCATTTAATTTTCACTCCCAGCTGTTTCTGACATCTTCAAACCTGAATATTTAAAACCGGTTAGCAAAGTAATTCTAAATTGCCCTACTGCTTATTTCTTTCCAACAATCAGTGACAATAATCACTGCTTTTAGAACACAAGTACATGCAAATAATATTTTAGAACTATTTGCTGTAAGCATGGTGTAGTGTCTAACGACCACGAGTTCACGCGACCAGCACTAGATAGAAACTGTTTGGCAACGATCTCCTGTCCTAATTAAGCGATATGGTGTCCCAAATAAATGAAGGGAGTCCCAGCTATCTCCTCAATTACTTTTAGTTTTGAAGAGTTGTGCCAAATAAGTGGCTGCTCTGATTAATTGCAATCCACAGTAGTTCACTGGCTAAGCTTATTGAAAAGTGATGTAGACAGAGTTGGGTCAAATTCGTATATTTTCAAATATCATCAGAATTACCCAATTTTGGATGCATCAAGCTCTGAATTCAGTTTAATGCTCTGCGGTAACATGGTTTAATATATCACATGCTTCAGGAGCATGGTACCATTTTGTATATTAATAATAGATATCCATCTTTTTGAATAGGACAGGTGAAATGAGAAGTGCTCTAATGACACATTCAGTTCATGTATTCAGCGTGATCTGATTTGTTGCACAGCTACAACTGATAGCAAGCCCTCGAGCTTGATTATTGTAAACCTACAAAAGTTACTGAATATGACAGGTTCTTTATATGTGTAATCCCAAATTTATAGTCAGTAGAGTGTTGTGCAAAGGATTCCAAGTTGGGATTGGCTATGCAATAATAGCCAGCAGGAAAAAAATGACAGCTAGTGAATCAAGCAGATTTCCTGTCTTGTGAGAAACACAGCAAAAATAACACAATGATTTCAGAGTCTCAGGATGTTTTTAATTTTTTCTTTTCATTGCTTCAAGTACTTATTTCAAATTGATAGTAAAGATTAGATCTCATTGAGAGGAAAGACCTTATGTCAGTGTCTTGGAAAAGATTTATGTACATTTTTGTACTTTTTTTTAATGTGTCCAACTGAAACATTCAGGTAGAAATCTCTACAGAAACAGGAAATAATAAGCCTTTAAAATGTTCAGGTAAGATTAGGATAAGGTTGAAAAATAGAAGCTACTTGCTATTGGCCTAATAGTTCTTTAGGTGGACAGCTCCTTTGTTATCTCAATGCAGGATTTTAAATTAGTTTGTTTAAACAAACAGTTGCCTTAATTTTCTTAGTTTCCTACTGAAATTTAATGTGGAGAAAACTAGCCTGCGGTCTTTCAGAGCAACATGGTAAGGTGAGTGTCCAGGGAAATGCACAATTACAATTCATAAAAGTATGAACTGAATCTTGATATTCCCAGAAGGTACAATGTTGCCACAATCAAATTAGTTGTTCATTTCCCCAAATCAGACAATTTTCCACCTTCCAGGATATTTCAAGTAGCTACATTCTGAATGCGATAAGAGTAAGTGGAATGGCAGATGATGTCTGACCTGCTGAGTTCCTCCAGCACTTTGTTTCTTACACCAGATTCTGGCATCTGCAATCTCTTGTGTCTATGTTGTACATTCCCTTGCAATTTCTTGGACCTTAACTTTCACATCTACTTACAGAAAGGCTGTTTAAAAACATCATTATTACTGCAGATAACAGTTGGATGAATTTAAAATGTAACACGTCTCTAAATTTTGAGTGTCCCGGTGCTGAGAGGAATATGCTTAACTGTTTCATTGGTATTCCTGGTTCATTGCACTCAATGGTATAAATAGGTACTGGTTCTAATAAAGTTGAAAAGTATCTTGGACAGAGTTGCTACCTCCAGGAAATATATTTGTTACCCTACATTAGTTGTGGTTGATCATTGTACTCTGGGAACTGTGTGCCATTTTGCACTTTAGTGGTGGCTTGCAATGTCATAGATTATACGGAGGCAAATTTATGAAGCTTCCTGATATTTAGATCAAGTATTGCCTAATGAAGTTAGCTTCTTTGATCTGGTGGTTCAGCTTTTGGGGGAAGAGCTATCATAATATGATAAGATTTTATTGAAAAATTGGGAGTGATTTAATTCTACCTGAAAATTCATTCGTAAATTTGAATAAAGCAAATCACAAGACATGAAATGTGATGTGGTCTTGTTAGATGGCAAAGCTCCATTAATAGGTGTAACAGTAATCAAGTAATGACTAAGCATTTATGGAATTTATACATTGTTTATAGATTGGATATATCCCATTTTAAATGAAGAACATAAGAAATCGGTGCAGAAGTAGGCCATCTGGTCTGTCGTGGCTGATCTGACTGTGGACTCGGCTTCACCTACCTGCCTGTTCCCCATAATCCTTAATTCCCCTGTTTTGCAAAAATCTATCTAACTCTTAAGTTGAATTAATAAGGTAACCTCTACTGCTTGCTTGTACAGAGAATGCCACAGATTCACTACTCTCTGGGAAAAGTAGTTTCTCTTCATTTCTATTTGAAATCTGTTGCACCAAATCTTCAGGTTATGTCCCCGAGTTCTAGTCTTACTTAACAGTGGAAACAGCAGTAGGCATGAGACGGACTCTGCAGAAAGTCAATCCCAGTAAGGTGATCAGGCCAGACAACATCCCAGGCTGAGTACTCGGAGTGTACACACCACATCCCTGTATCAAGGAGCTCCACACCTTCAGAACTAAGTAACTACTGCCTAGTTGCACTGATGCCAATCAACGTGATTTTTCTGGGGTTGAGCAGCATAATAAATCAGCCATGATGGAATAGCGGAGCAGACTCAATGGGCTGAATGGCCTAATTCTGCTCCCATGTCTTATGGAAGTGCTTTGAACGGCTGATAATGGCACATATGGGGAAAAACTCCATTCCTGCCACAATGGACACTCACCAATATGCTTATTGACAGAACCCCTCTGGCATGCACCTGGCCCTGACATGCATAGAAAACAAGGACACTTATGTCAGAATGCTGCTTCTGGTTTTCAGTTTGACATTTAATAATATTGTCCCATGGACCTTGGTGAACAAACTCCTACTCATCACTCTAAACGCCTCTGTGCAGCTGGACTTCCAAACCAACAGACCTCAGGTATTCAGCATGTACACCTGCTTCTCCTTCCCCATCATCCTCAACACGGTTGCCTCCCAGGGCTGTGTTCTGAGCCCATCGGGGTACACTGTGCTCATCATGAATGCACGGCCAACCACCTGAATAATCACATTGTCAGGTTCCCCGATGACACGACAGTGATGAGACTCATCACCAACAACGATGAGATCATCTGCAGAGAGGAGGTGGAAGAGCTCGAGGCCTGGTGCCGGGCAAATAACCTTATTCACATTGATAACAGACAAAGGAAATGGTTATGGACTTCAGGAAAACCTGCACTACTCACACTCCTCCACATCGGTGGCACCGCTGCTTCAAACTCTTGAGACAACCTCTCTTGCACAACCCCTCATGGTCCTACTTTCTGAGGAGGCTGAAGAGAGCTGGACTATGCATATCAATACTCATATGCTTCTGTACATGTGCAGTAAAGAGCATCCTAACATGCAGCATCACTGCGTGATATGGAAACTGCACTGGGGCAGACAGGAAGGCACTGCGAAAGGTAGTCAAAACTGCCCAATGCATCACTAGCATTGGCCTGTCTGCCATCAAGGACATTTCTAAAGAAAGCTGCTGGAAAAGGGCCAGTAACATCATAAAGGATCCCACCTACCCTACTCATGTCCCACTCCCATCAGAGAGGAGTCTATGTAGCATCTACACCAGACCCACCAGAATGAAAAACAGTTACTTTCTCCAAGCAATAAGGTTGATCAACACTTCCACCTACTAACCACCCCTCCAGATTTCCTTTCAGAGTCATCTTATGCCCTAGCATCACTATATGGACTTACAATCAATTTGTGTATATATATTTTTTGTTTTTATTTTTGTGTTCTTTTATCTTATTTTTGTTCTTTGTGCTGCATCAGATCTGGAGTAACAATTATTTTGTTCTCCTTTACATTTGTTTACTGGACATTAAACAGTCTTGAACAAAGTCAGGCAGCATCCCCATTAGCTTAACATATTTTATGTATGTTTTGAAGAGAAGGGGTTGGGAATGTAACCACCCATCCTGAGAGACTCCAATTCACCTGAAACCACAGTCACCGTTGCAGGCATAGGATCAGTCTTCTGAAGAGTGAACCCATGGTAAGCATCTCACCTGGATGTTGGCCCTTGCTTTGTCATTAGATCCTGTACAGATTAACTGGGGGTACTTTCAGACATTTTTAACCACTCCCTGCTTCAATCTGAGGTTCCTACCTGCTTTAAGAAGACTATTATCTATCTGGTACCTAAGAAAAACAGGGTAATGTTTCTTAATGATTATCGCCCGGTGGCTCTGACATCTACTATCTGAAGTTATTGAAGAGGCTGTTCATTGCATGCAGTGACTCCAGCCTCCCAGACAAACTTGACTGACTGCAATTTGCCTATTGCCAAAATGGGTCTACAGTAGACACCATCTCCCTGCATTACACTCATCTCTGGAACATAAGCACATTAAGCTGTTTGTTAACTACAGCTGTGCCTTCAATACCATAATTCCAAGCCAATTCATCTCTAAACTCTTAGACCTGGGACTCAGCACCTCCTTTTGCAACTGGATCCTTGACTTCCTAACCAGCAGACTGCAGTTAGTAAGAATAGGCAATGGCACTTCTGTCATGATTATCCTCAACTCTGGAGCCCCACAAGGCCTGTGTCCTCAGCCTGCTGCTCTGTTCCCTGTAGACTTATGATTGTATCATCAGATTATGCTCTGACTTCTACAAATTTGCTTATGGTACCACAGTAGTGGGCTATATCACAAATAAAGATGAGTCGGAGTACAGGAAGGAGACACAGAACCTAGTGACATGGTGTTATGATAACAAACTTCCCTTCAATGTCAGCTGAAATGAAAAGAGTGGGTTGTTGACTTCAGGAAGTGAGGGGGGTAGGGAAGGATTTCATGTGCTCCATGTTCCTGTTTACATGAGCTGTGCTGAGATCAAGAGGATTGGATCCACAGATTTCTTGGAGTGAACATCACCAATAGCTTGTCCTAGATTAACCATGTTGACCCTACAGATAAGAAAGCTCTCTGCCATTACTCCCTCATGAGGCTATTGATATTTGGCATGTCCCATTTGTGCTATGAGGTGGTGCCAGTGAATGTGACCAATGACAATGTCCTGCAGACAGTTCACAAAACTACTTTTATTTCTTCTTATTTCAAATGTGATTCTTCTATTAAGCTACCTGCGATTGGAACATGTGATTTGCATTTCGATGGTGTGTCTTTTTTGCCCAGTTGAGCGATTTGTTGCTTTGCTGTCTCTGAGGGGTTGGGAGCAGTGTGTATGGCCTGGAGGACTGGAGATGGGGTGTGAGCCCAAGATCGACTTTATTACTTCTCCCCGATTGAGGTACCAAGCAAGGTTGAAGTCGATGAAGATGAGATTGGAATGCAGGCTGGTGTTCAGAACTGTTTGCCTGTGTTTGACTGGTCTTCCTCTCCCACTAACTGCTGTTGGCAGAAAGTGCAGGGACCTTGGGTTCCATGTTGCAAGGCTTGATTGGCGAGGCTTGTGGCTATGGATGTTGAGGTGCATGTTGCATGTGTTTTTGTATTCTGGTTGCTCTTTTGAGCTGTTTTTGAGCTTTTTGATTGGTCCAGACTGTGTTGCTGTGGAGAAGACTGGCTCTGCAGCCCGCAGTTGGCTAGGGTCACTAAACTGAATACTGCTGGACTCAAAAGATTGATATTCTATGTACCATTTGCTCACTTTTTACTATTTATGGAATTTGTTCTTTTCTTATCCATTGGAAGTTTGATATGTATGTGCATGTGGGTCCTGCCCATGATCACAAGAAATGGCAGAAAGTGCGAATACAGTTCAAAACATCACTGAAGATGACCCTCCTTCCATGTGCTCCTACACTTCTCACTGCCTCAGTAAAGCAGCCAACATAATCAAAGACTTCACCCATCTTGGTGTTTCTCGATTCTCCACCCCCCACCACCCCCCCCCCCCCAACTTCCATCAGACAGAAAATACAAAAGCCTGAAAGCATATACCACCAGGCTCAAGAACATCTTCCATTCTGCTATTATAAGAGTATTGGACCTACAATGACAAGGTGGATCCTTGATCTCTGTCTACCTTGCTATGACCTTGCACTTTATTGTCCACCTGCAGCACCCTTTCTCTATAGCACTTTATTCCACTTCCTGTTATTGTCTTGTACTCTGTCAATGCCCAGTTGTCATGAATTGATCTGTAGGAACGATGGGCACAACAAGTTCTTTCACTTTACCTCGATACACGTGACAATAATAAACCAGTTTAACCAGTTGTTGTAGTGTAAAGTGCTACAAGAGATCATTAAACAAAAAAAGACAGCATTGGGGTGAACTGAGGAATGGTTAATGAATGAAAAGCAATAAGTAATAGAACCGGGTTAGTTTCAGGTTGGTGGGGCCACTGAGGAGCGGGCTCTGGTGATCAGCAATGAAAACCCAATCATCATGGTCCTAATACGTTCATTGTAAGGAGAAGGTAGGGACGCTTCTGGGGAATATAGACAGGTTAAATGAATATGCAAGAACATGGCTGATGGAATATGACGTGAGTTTGTCCACATTGGTAAGTAAAATAGAAAGACTGAGAATATCAAATGGTGAGGGACTGAAATGCATTAATATTGAAAGGGACCAGCGACTCCTTGTATAGAAATCACTGAAAGTTAACATGCAAGTACAGCAGACAGTTAGGAAGGCAAACTGTCTATTATCCTTTATTGCAAAAAGATTTCAGGGAAAGACTAGATGTGCCCTGCACCAATTATAAAGAATTTATATGGCACAGAACAGCACAAGAACGGGCTTGTTAGACGACTGTGTCTACTCTAAACATGACATTAGTCTAAATAGTTTCATCTGCTTGCATGTGGTCCATATCCCTCTATTCGTGTCTATTCATGGTTGTTCATGTTTGTCTAAATTTCTCTAAAGTATTGCCATTGTATTTGTCTCCACCACCTCCCCTAGCAGTATGTTCCAACTGTGTACCACTCTCACCCTTGGAAGGCTGCTTCTGCTGTGCTCTGAACTGCTCTAATTCCTCCCTGACTTGGGAAAGATACAGTGCAAAGAGATTGACCAGATTGATACTTGGGTGGTTTTTTATTGTGTGAGGAGATGCTAATCAGACTTGAACTACATTCCCTCAAGTTTTAGAAGAAGGTATATAACTCTTAGATGGCTTTCCAGAGGGGATGAACAGTTAGTATTTCCTATGGCAGCATGGAATGACATCCAGAAAATAAGGAATTGAGGAAAAATTCAAAAATTAAACTTCGGAATTCCAAAGAAGCTGTGGAGGCTCAGTAGTTGAGAACATTTATGACTTTAGTGAATCAAAGGACATGGGGTTAGTGTATTAAAGTAGCAGATATATAAACAATCAGTCATAATCATATTGATCTGTGGAATACAACGAATGTTAAAAATATTTGGCAAATAGGTCAGGCAGTATCTGTGAAAATGGATAGAGCTTTAACATTGTCTCTCCACAGATTCTGAATGATTTGCTGAGTATTTCCAGGTCTTTCTGCTGTTATTTCAGTTTTCTAGCCTTTATTTTAATTTTTCTGATAGTGAAGCTGGCATATTGAGCTGAATTGCCTCTTCCTGCTTTGTTTCTTTCTTTATGAACTTTGATGGAAAGCTTTAGGATGTGGCCATATCACTAGAAAATTCCTTTGCAACCTTTTGATTTCACTATTCAGCTATTATTATTCAACAAACACTTGCCTCGACTCCTGTGGGTCAGTGCCACAGATCTTTTACAATTCTTGGCAGGAATATTAAAATGAAACCCCTTGTCTCTTCTTATTTTTACCTGTCTGTGATTCCACATATTCTTCTTTAAAACCTTACTTGTGTAGCTATATACTATAACAATACTGGTCTGAACTTAACGCAACTTCTTTCTCCACAGAAATGCTCCCCTGTCCTAAACCTGCCCATGCCATTTGCCACATATGTTATCTGTTGGACTGATGCTATTTGATTTATTTTTCCAGCGTAATATGTTTTATTGTCGATGCCATAGACAGGTTACCAGAAAGGACTTCCTTGCCTTTACTGGGGCTGTTTGTAAGTTGGCACAATGTTCCTTCTTGAGGGCTTTGCTGCAGTCACTATTATTAACTGAAAACCATTACATGGTGAGCACTAACAAGAGAATCTGCAGATGCTTCAAATCTGAGCAACGCACATGCTGGAGGAACTCAGCAAGGCAGGCAGCATCTATGGAAAAAAAGTACAGTCGACGTTTCGGGCCAAAACACTTCGGCAGGACTGCGAGTCTCAGCCCGGAATGCCAACTGTACTCTTTTCCATGAATGGTGGCTGGCCTGCTGAGTTCCTCCAGCATTTGTGTGTGTTGCTCGGATTTCCAGCATCTGCAGATTCTGTCTTGCTTGTGATTTCTCTTACAATGTTCTGTGGTTCAATATTAGTTTTTAATTTGGTCACCACTCAGGATTTCACAATGAAACTACCAGTGTTGTTTCATTGCATATCCTATAGTACAATATTGGTTTATAATATAGGCATTGTAATGAATTATACATTGGACTTCACCCGTGCAGTTCCTGCATTGTACAATCTCACTTCAGTTTTATTTATGCTACTTTGTTTTTGCATTGAGGCGTAACATGGTTTTGTATATCCTGAAGATTTTTTAAATAGTTTATGAATTCCCTTTAGGGTTCAAAGGCTAGTATAGAAAACAAATTCTTGGGTGGGTCAATTTTATGCCTGCAGGCATAAGAATCCTGTTTTGAAATTGAACTTAATGTTGTAAATACACCCTTGGGAAATTTTAGCAGACTGGTCTTGAGAATGGGTCAAGTCTATATAAAGATTAAATGTAAATAGTTTCATAGATAAAATAGTTTCCATAGTTTTCAGGGGACTCATCCCATTTGTATGAGCCTAAATTAGGGAAATATAACCATTTAACAATTACAGCATGGAAACAGGCCATCTCAGCCCTTCTAGTCCGTGCCGATGCTTACACTCACCTAGTCCCACTGGCCCGCACTCAGCCCATAACCCTCCATTCCTTGTGTTTGGGGGTGGGGGGTGCAGGTTATCCAAGGTAATGCAGTGTATACAGTTCAAACACAGGGTTTCACTTGGTGAAACAGCCATCAAACAGTTCACAAAGTTTCCTATTGTTTTTCTTGCTAAGATGAGCCAGTTTTGATTTTAAGAAAAATTTACATAGAATTTTAAAAATGCAACTTGAACCTTAATAAGCTTAATAAGGGAAGTAAGGTTAGAAAGTGCACTAAATATTTAAAAATATGGAAGAATATCTAAAGATAAATTGGGTGGGATCTGGAGAATTAATGGAGAACATCATGGTGGAAGTCAAATTAAGACGTTATTTTGCTAACATCGTTACTATGAGAATAAAGGTAACATCCAAGTAATAGCTGCAAATCAGGACTTGGAAGGGAGGAGGAAGCTTGCTATCTCCAGGGAAGTGATGTTAAACAAATTGTTGGAACTATAGGAAGACTAGTCTTGAGTCACGATGGACTTCATCCATGTGGATTAGAAGATGTGGCATTTGAGGTTTTCATTTTCCAAAATTCTCTAATATGGAAGATATTGTATTAAGGTTGCAAATAATAAATTTAACAGTTGAAAATAGAAGGAGATAAAGCAAGAAAGTACAGGCCAATTAATGGACATCTACTGAAGGGGAAGATGTTTGAACCTGTCATCAAAGAATGCTAGGGCAGGGCGGTTTAAAAAGGTTAAGGTAATAAGACACAGTCAACATGATTGAAGTAGAGTTTGAGAAATTTATTAGAGTTAATTAAAAAGTTAGCAAGTCTTTATGATGACGTATAAGTAGTAAGTGTCCAGATCAAAGTTATTGTGGAAAATAAAGGCTTATGATGGAAGAAGTAACATACTGAAATGTGTAAAGATTGGCTGCCTGAGTAGGAAATGCTGGACAGTTGAAGCTTGCATGGAGAAAGGAAGAGAGTGAAACCCTCATGGGGAATCTAGAACTTTGGAAATGATGCTTGAAATAAAAGGATTCAACAGTTAAACCAGAGATGAGATGTGACCTTTTCTCTCAGAATCATGAATCTTTGGAACTCTTCTTCAAATAGTGTGGAAAGAAAGGAAGAAATACTTTCAAAACAGAGCTAGCTGGATAGTTGGGGTGTCAAGGTTATTTTGGAGTCAAAGGTACAATTTAAGCAGCCATAAGCTTGCAGCCCTGAAGGAAATAAAGAACAGATTTATGTAGTGCATTGTTATAAATTAACTCTTAACTTTGAATCTTCTCTGTTCTCTCCTAAGTTCACTGTTCATTTCCTGAAGTTTAGTGCACAAGATGAAGTACTTCAAGTTTATCTAAGGGCAATGCACAAAATGCTGGAGGAACTTAGCAGGCCAGGCAGCATCTATAGAAAAGAGTAAACGGTTGTTGACATTTCGAGCTGAGACCCTCTGTCAGGAGTTCATCTAAAGGCAACTGTTTATAAATTCCAGCCTTCTTGATATCAACCCTTTTGTTTGGAAAAGTAGATTGTTGCAAGTGCCAACAGGTAAGTAATATCTGTAGAGAAAGATCATCTCAGATCCATCAGATCAGATCATTAGCTTCTCAGACCTTTTAATTTTAACTGTCAAAAGTTAAAGGCTTGGAGAAGGGGTGACGAGAGAAAGCGAATCTGGTGGTCTGTGATAGTACGGATGGCTGAAGACAATAAATAATCGAAAGGATGACAGTGTAAGATGAAAAGATGGTGGTTATGATCCAAAAAGGGGAACAAAAGGTCAATCAGAACCAGACTCATCTCTGAAAATGTGTAAAAGAAATGCTGGAAATGATTTAACTTAATTTATTGAGTTCAGAAAGCTGTAATGTGCCCAGTTGGATGATAAGATGCTGTTTCTTGAGATTGATTGTGTTCAGGCATTCCACGCTGTTCCAGAGGTCAGAGTGGGAGATGAAATGGGATTGAAAATAAAGATGAAATCTGACTGAAAGTTTAGTCATACAGGCAGACTGAACATGCAAAATACAAGTAGGCTTTATCAGAATATTTGAGGGCTCATCATCTCTCCTCTAAATTTTACTATAAATCAACAAACCCTTTATTAGCTTCTTTGCTAAGCAAATTGGGTCATAGTTCTGCCAAAGGTCTCCAGCCCGACGCATCGACTCTACCTTTTTTCCATAGATGCTGCCTGGCCTGCTGAGTTACTCCAGCATTTTGTGTGTGTTGCCAGGATTTCCAGCATTGACAGATTCTCTTTTGTTCATATTTTTTTCCACTGTTGTCTAGGTCTTTAATAAATTTATATATCTCCATTAAGTCATTGATTAGTCTTCTTTGTTCCAGAGATTACTCAGTCACTTAACACAAATTAAAGTTCTCCGCCTAACAACATTCCTGCTTCCTTTTGTGCTATCATACCCTTCCAATAGTGTAGTGATCAGAATTGTATACGGCATTCTAAATGTGGCCTAACAAACTGGAAACCAACCTCCAGCATACCTTGCAACACGCACAAAATGCTGGAGGAACTCAGCAAGCCAGGCAGCATCTATGGAAAAGAGTCCAGTTGGTTAGTAGGTTAATTGGTCATTGTAAATTGTCTCATGATTAGGCTAGGGTTAAATTGATGGGTTGCTGGGTGGAGTGGCTTGAAAGGCCTGTTCTGTGCTGTATCTCTTTTCTTAAAAAAAAAACAATGCAAATCACAAGGTTCTTTCTATCTCTGTGCATTCTTATTTTTGCAAATAGCTTTTTTTCAGGAACTTATCAAATACTTTCCAGCTATACCTTGGCTTCTTTTGAAAATCATTTCCATATTTCAATCTTGACTGCTCATATACACTGCTAAACAAGAGAAAATCTGCAGATGCTTCACTTCACCTGTGAGTCTGTCAGTGTCATTTACTATGTCCTGTCCTTATGATTCAGCCTCCTGTAAATTGGTAAGATCTGGCATAGACTGGGGAAGGGGGGGGGGGGCGCTTTATCGAGCACCTTTGCTCTAAACGTCGACTGTACTCTTTTCCTAGATACTACCTGGCCTGCTGAATACCTCCAGCAGTTTATGTATGTTGCTTGGATTTTCAGCATCTTGAAGTGTCACCTCACCTGGAAGGATTGTTTAGGGCCCTGAATGGTTGTGAGGGAGCAGGTACAGGGGCAAATGTAACACTTGTTACATTTGCAGGGTAAGTGCCAGGAGGATGATCAGTGAGGTGGTATGAGTGGACAAGGGAGCCATGCAGAGAGCGATCTCTAAGGAAAGTGGATTGCGAAAGATGTGCTCAGCAGTAGCATCCCATTATAGATGCCAGAAATTACAGGGCTCGATGTGCTTAGTGGTAGGATCCCATTGTTGGTGGCGGAAGTTACGGGAAATGATCTGTTGAATATGGAGGCTCTTGGGTGTTCAGTTCGGAAAAGGGGAATCCTATCCCAGATATGGCTGTATGAGGATGGGGAAAGACAGATGTTCAGAAAATGGAGGAGATGCAAGTAAGGGCAACATCAATGGCAGTTCAAAGGAACCCTCCCCAAGTTAATGAGTTTGGTGATGGTGAGGGAGACCATAGCCCGATGTTCCTTAGTGTGGTTCTATTGAAGGAGGTGTCTGAGAGTTGCTGCTGGCCTCAGGAAGGTTGCGGTCAGTATATCAGACTACAGTAACATCCACCTTGTCTGCCGGATTTATAGTAGGTTTACAACAGTGCGGGGAATGGAGGGCAGTGTGTTCAAATGGTGTGAGGTTTGAATAAGAGAGAGGAGTAATGAAGTCAAGACAGGGATGTCTCATTCACAGTTAAAGGTAAGAAAGGTGCAACAGGTTATTAAGAAAGCAAATAAAATTATATTTTGATTTTTAAGGTTCAGAGTGGGCAGAAAACCATAGCAGGGTGTCCAAGAAGAGGGGGAAGGTTGACGGTGGGAGATGGGGAATCCTTGTAGTAAAAGAAAGCTTAGAGATCGGCTTCAGAAGAAGAGCTCGGCGTCAATGCAGGTCTGATATGCTCAGTCTGTCTTTGCAACTTGAAACCCTTCTGTCCCAGTAACATGCTCGTAAATCCTTGTTACATCTTTTTCAGTTTAATGTCCTTCCTACGGCAAGGCATCTGGAATTAGCCTTGCCATCATCTTGTACAGCTGTAACAATACATCCCAACTCCTATATTCAATATTCCAACTAATGAAGGCAAGTATGTCAAATCACAAACACAAGAGATTCTGCAGATGCTGAAAGTCCAGAGCAATTCATAACAATTCTGGAGGAACTTGGCAGATCAGGCAGCATCTGTGGAAATAAATAAAGTCAATGATGCTTCACCAGGACTGGAAAGGAAACGTAGAAACAGAAAACCTACAGCACAATACAGGCCCTTCGGCCCATGATGCTGTGCTGAACATGTACTTATTTTTCCCTTTTGAAAGGGGAAGAAGGCAAAATGAAAAGATGGGGGAGAAGAAGGAGAACATGCTAGAAGGTGATAGGTAAAGGGCTGGAGAAGAAGTAATCTGATAGGAGACGAGAGTGGACCATAGAGAAACCAACCTTACTGCATTTTCTACCTGTGTTGCTTCTTTCAAGGAGCAATGTGCCTACACCCCTCTGTTCTAGAATATTCCAAGAGCACTACCCATTTATGCCTTTGACCATGTGAGTGGAATGAAGAATTAAAGCAGCAGAAAGTTCGGGGTGACTCCTGTGGACTGAATGCAGTTGCTGCATCACCCACGCTCTGTTTGGTTTCTCCATTGTAGAGGAAGCCACATTCTGAACAATGAATGCAGGGCACTAGACAGGAAGAAGTGCAAGTAAATTGTTACTTCACCTGGAAGGGTATTGGTGATCTCTGGATTGTGGGGATGGAAAAGGTGAAAGGACAGATGTTGCACCCCCTGCAGTTGTATGGGAATGTGCAGTGAATCAAGATGGTGTCGAGCTGCGATGTCTGTCAAGGTTGTGGCTCAGCTTAGTTGTTTTTTAGGTTCATAGGGTGGTCTTGGAGACAGAGTGGAGATTTTTGGGTCAAGTTAGAGTTTAGGGACAGGGATGAGTGGGAGTTAAAGGTCAGGAGCAGTAAAGGAAGAATCGGGCAGGAGCTGGTGGTCAGAATCGAGGTCGGAGTGTTCTGTGGTCGAAAGCCAGAAATTCCCATGGATGGTTGTTGAGTTGGCAGGTGTTGAGGATGAAGAGCAGCGATCCCTGTGGTCAATGAATAAGGTTGGTGGGGCCCATCACAAGGGCTAGTGATCCCCCCCCCCCCCCCACCCCAGGTCAATGAGGTTGAGGCCAGTAGGTCAAAGCTCTGTGATTGGTAGGTTCTGAGGTTGGAGAAGTCCGGAGTTTAAAGTCCAGTGATTGCCGAGTTTGGAGGTTGAAGACGAAAGTCGGCGCGTCTGGAGGTCCAGGCCTGAACTTCGTAATCTCTGGGTCAGCATATCTGGAAGTCGGAGGCCTGATGTCTGTGAATCTGGGCCAGGGCCTGGAAGTTGGAGGTGTAGAGGAATGGAGTTGGAGGCTTGAGTGGGTGGGTGGGAGGGAAGGAGTTTTGTTTTGCTATTGTTTTGTTGTGTTGTTCTGCTGGACATTGTGGAAGTGTTATGTTGGCACTGGAATGTGTAGTGACATCAGTTCTGGTCGCCTCAGTATAGGAAGGATGTGGAAGCATTGGAAAGAGTACAGAGGAGGTTTACCAGGATGCTGCCTGGTTTAAAGAGTATGATCAGAGATTAAGGGAGCTAGGGCTTTACTCTTTGGAGAGAAGGAGGATGAGAGGAGACATGATAGAGGTGTACAAGATATTAAGAGGAATAGACAGAGTGGACAGCCAGCACCTCTTCCCCAGGGCACCACTGCTCAGTACAAGAGGACATGGCTTTAAGGTAAGGGGAGGGAAGTTCAAGGGGGATATTAGAGGAAGGTTTTTCACTCAGAGAGTGGTTGGTGTGTGGAATGCACTGCCTGAGTCAGTGGTGGAGGCAGATACACTAGTGAAGTTTAAGAGACTACTAGACAGGTATATGGAGGAATTTAAGGTAGGGGGTTATATGGGAGGCAGGGTTTGAGGGTCGGCACAACATTGTGGGCCGAAGGGCCTGTGCTGTACTGTTCTATCTATCTATCTTCTATCTATCATCTGACATGTGCAGGTTGCCCATAGCACATCCTTAGGTTCTGCTGGTTGTTAAAGCAAACGATACTTTATTAAATGTTTTAATATACATGTGATAAATAAATGAATTTGACTTTATAATGTTTGTCCTGACCCATTTTATCTCATCAAAATTCAACACGTCACTTTTGCATGAATTAAATTCTATCTGCTATTCCTCAGCCCAGTTGATCAAGATTGTTTTGTAATCTTAGATAAAAAAATTAGAATTGGCCTTCTGACTTTGCTCCTTAGAATATGCTGTACTTGCCACATAGTATTTAGCACATAGTCTGCTCGTCATAGTGCTGACGACTTTCATAAATAACATGCAGTGCACTTGGTCAGCAATAATCTGCCATCACAACTCCATGTGGATTTGTTAAATTGCTTAGTCCTTGCCTCTAATTGGTTCCAGTAATGTCATTTGGTTTAGTTGTTAATCTCTTGCACTACTGGGATTTTGTCATCTTCCTTCACTGTGAAAATGTCTACAAAAAAGCCAGTTAGCATTTGCTGTTACTTATTTTCCTGTATACTTTTTGTCTGCAGCTGTTTTAAATCTTGTATTAATTCTAAAAACCTTTACTCTTGTCAAGATGTTTGAGATCAAAAGTAAATTTGCTGGTTTCAAAATGCCAACAATTGGGAGGATCTTTGTGGGTTCCCTGGGATTTCAAGTTTTAATAATATAAATTTTGGCCTGACAGAGCTCGTGGCTCAGAAGTGTAATTGACAGCAATGGTCTGCAATCGAGTTTGGCTGTTTAATTCTAGAAATACTAGACCTATGAACATATAGATTCTAAGGAGCACTTTGTGGTTATGGAACCATTTCTAGTGGAAGCTCTGTGAGCAACAGATTGCACATGCAGTGGATTCTGGTTAATTAGGATGTGTTGGGTCCAGTATATTTTGGACCAATTAAGCAGTTTCCTCAATTAGCCGAGGTTTCATGGAAATGGTTAAACTGTAGTTTGTCTTTTTTATACCTTTTTAACTGAGTAACAAATTATGTATTTAAATGAAATATAGAACAAATTATAACACTACTAGTACTAATGCAGTACTATAAAACTGTCTTAGTTCCTAATAGTAATTAATAGAAAATTCATCGTGTATACTGTGCTGCTTTCTTTTGACTATAAGTGATCAAAATCAGCACACACACCTAGTGCAGATAATGGACTTGCCTTCATACAATGCATTTGACAATTGCATCTTCTAGATTTTCATTTTCATTGTGACATTCATGATGATTCTTAATACATTCAAATTCTTCATAGTCTCTAACTTGTGGAAGTAGTGAAAGCGTTTCAATTTCACTCCTGGCTGTTTCTGGCCTCTCCAAGTTTGAATGCTTGGAGCTGCCGTGAACAAAAGTGTTCTGAATTGTCTTGCTGCTTATTTCTTGCCAGCTATCAGTGACAAAAGTCACTGCTTTTTGATCACAAGCACATGCAACTGGCCCAATTTAATTTTTTTTCAAAGCGCGGTGTAGTGTCTAAAGGCCGTGCAAGTGTGCACGCTTGATGCTAGTCAGAAACTGTCCCAACTAAGTGGCATTGTGTCCCAAATAAACAAAGGGAATCCCGGTTATTTTCTCCATTTAATTTTTGTTCTTTTAAAGTTATCCCAAATAAACGGCTGCCCTAATTAAACGGAATCTACTGTAAAATCAAACGCAGGTTGTCTTCTTTAAATAAGTGTTTTATGTGGGGCTTGGATAAACTGTTTAGACTTCAAGTAAAAAGAAAGGGCAGAGGTGCTATTCCCTCCCACCTGGTTTAAAAATAAAGTTCTTTTTGTGTTACTATTAAAAACAATATGACAGGAAAATCAGGTTTAATGAATATTTGATTTACTGAGTGTGAACTCAATGCTAATTGCTATTGCGTGCATAGGGCAGGTTATCCCCAATCTCATTAAGTGGCATTGAGGGCATGCTGCCTGCAGTTTTCTGTGCTCTGAGATAGGTGGATGGAAACTTACTTGCTTGAAAATTTGCTTGAAAACAACCTTTTTTTTTTTTACTATGCTGTGCCTTTACATGTAAAACATAATGTTGTCACAGTTAAATGCCATCTGAAATCTGCATTGTTGAGATTTGTTATTTGTGGAAGCATAGAATTTTGGTACATTCTTTTAAACCTTGACCAGAAACAATAAATCAAGGATCTATCCAAAAATGTTTGTTGTGTGTAGTTTAAAGGAAGTCCTTTTCAGCATACGGCCATTATTTCCATCAAAGTATTTCTGGAGCATTTGCCAATATTTCCATAGTAACAACTGATTACATTGTCTTTTAAATCCAGAAATGGTTTGCTGGCTGGATTGCCAACATTTCCATAGGGACTCTTCAGACACATTACCTGTTCATCCACAGAAACACTCCTTTTGAAATGTTGAAGTGTATTCATAGAAACTGTTTGGATGATTTGCCTATATGGTGGACCCTAGAAAAAGCTAAATTGAGATATTTAACCAATAATAATTTGTTTCTCTAGACTTACATTATTATGTTGCAACTTGCTTTGTCGGTGATTAAGGGAATGACTGGTTTATTATTGTCACAGCAAAAAACGTATACCAATCAAACAGGTGAATTCATTCTAACAGTACGTTGAGGTAGTACAAGGTAAAACGATAAGAGTGCAGAATAAGGTGTTATCAGTTACAGAGAAGTGCAGTGCAAGTAGACAATAAGGCACAAGGTCATAATGAGGTAGACTGTGAGGTCAATAGTCCATTTTATTGTACAGTGGAATCTGTTTAACTGTCCCATGACAACAGGATAGAGCCAGGTGGTACATGCTTTGAGGCTTTATATCTTCTGCCTAATAGGAGAGTGGAGAAGAGAAAGGATGTCTGGGTGGGTGCCTTCTGCTTCATCAAGGCGTTATCTAGCACTGGCTTAAATATTAGAAATTCCCTTTGCCTTTTTACTCCTCATCTTGTTTTTATGGCATGGGTTTATCCTGAAATACAGTCCTGTAGGTTTTATACAAATTACACTAGCGAAGGCTCACAATCTACCTGTGCATATATTTACCAACAAAGTATAGTTCTGACTTGTAATGAGAATTTCAAGCTGAGGTCAACTGACAAGTGGCCTATAGATTTATGCTGTGGTAATAGCACTATTGTTCATTTTCTTATTGTCATTTCTGTTATCTTTATTCAGAAATATTACAAAATAAAGTTATTTACAATAAATTATGCGTTGGCTCTCTGTTCCTATTCAAATTAAAGATATTTACAATAAATCATTCATTGACTCTCAAACTTTAGTCAAGGATTAAAGACTTATTTACAGTAAAATAAAAACTTAACAATAAACATCCAGGTGTTGACTCTCATGCCATTACCGAAGTTCCTTTATGGTCTATACATTTCCAGCCACTCCTGGGGCACCACGTTGACTCATCTATCCACACTGCTGATGAGGGGTATTCTTCTCCCCACCTGACCCCTCCCACTCCTGCGGGTGATGAACCTTAAACTGTGGTCCTTCCCCAACGGGCCTTCGCGGTGGCTGCACCGAGCCTGAGTGCGTCCCTCACCACGTACTCCTGCAGGCGAGAATGTGCCAGCCGGCAGCACTCAGCCACGGACATCTCCTTGTGCTGGTAGACCATCAAGTTTCGGGCTGACCAGAGAGTGTCCTTCACCGAGTTGATGATCTGCCAGCAGCACCGGATGTTTGTCTCCGTGTGCATCCCCGGGAACAGCCCGTAGATCAGAGAGT
Organism: Hemitrygon akajei; assembly: GCF_048418815.1. NCBI lineage: Eukaryota > Metazoa > Chordata > Chondrichthyes > Myliobatiformes > Dasyatidae > Hemitrygon > Hemitrygon akajei. Next base: position 38,891,528 of record NC_133128.1, read on the forward strand.
CCTCTGTTACGCAGCTGCTGGGCATGAACCTTGACACCATCCCTTCCATCCTCCTCCACACCTTTTTTGCGAACCCACAGAGTGCAAAGAGATGAGTCACTGACTCCTCCTCTCTGCAGTCCTCCCGTGGGCAGCAGGGTGTGGAGGTGACGTTCCGGGTGTACAGGAGGGACCCTCTCACCGCCAGCCAGGCGACGTCTTGGTGCCTGTTTGTGAGGTCTGGCGATGAGGCAATTTGCCAGATGTACTGGACAGTCTGCTCAGGGAACCACACCAATGAGTCCATCTTGTCTTTCTCCTGCATCGCCGGCAGGACATTACGTGCCGACCATTGTCCAATAGCCTTGTGGTCAAAGGCATTGATCTGGAAGAACTTTTCTACAAAGGACAGGTATGGCGGCAACGACCAGCTGACTGGGGCATTGCGTGGGAGTGGGGCCAGACCTATCCTTCGCAGCCAGGGTGACAGGTAGAACCTGGGCACATAGTGGTGGTTTGAGCCCACTTATCTGGGATCCACACACAACCTGATGCAGTCACACACGAAGCTGGCCATCAGGGTGAGGGCGACATTGGGGACGTTCTTGTCCCCATTGTCCAGGGACTTGTGCATGACGGCCCATCTGACTTGCTCCATCCTCGATCCCCAGACGAATCTGAAGATGGCGCTGGTAATTTCCAAGCTGCAGGAGAGGGGGATGGGCCACACCTGCGCCAAGTACAACAGACCTCAGTGCACCTCACACCTGATGACCAGATTCTTGCCCGTTATCGAAAGGGAGTGCCCTCCCCACAGCCCCAGTTTCTGTTTCACCTTGGCAGTCCGCTCCTGCCAGTTCTTCTTTCACACTTCTGTCCCTCTGAACCAAATCCCCAACACATTCACGTGGTCAGGCCTGACGGTGAAGGGAAAATTTCTGTTATTCTGGAAGTGCATGTTGCTGGCAATGACCAGCATTTAACCTCTCCTGGTGAAGCAAATTCCACAATATATGTAGCTGAATGAAATTCTAGAATTTAGATCTTGTGATAATAGAGGAGTGAAGAATAATGAAGTGCAATACAGAAATTCTAGATCTGATGGAACAAAGAAGGTTAGTGGAGAATAATGAATAACTAGTGGAGATTAACCAGACAATTGTGCAATATTGCAAAGGAAGAATGGCTGAATCAAAAATGCAATGAAGTAGAAGGCCATATTAACAACAGCAAAGAAATGCACAAGAAAATTAAGGAAATTACTGGAATTAAGAAAACCTCCTCTACAGGATGTATAAGGTCAGCAGATGGATTCATAAAGTAGGTGAGAGGTGGATTCAGTCTATAGAGCAGCTTTTTGAAGATAATAGAGGGGAGCCCCCAGATATTAAACACCCTGATTCTGGCCCATCTATTGCCAAAGAAGAAATGACTAAAGCAATGAAAAGTGTGAAATGTGGTAAAGCCACTAGACCTGATGAAATTTCAGTGGAAATGATACAAACCCTATAAGATCTGGGCATAGATATTCTTTTTGAACTGTTTAATGGCATATATGAGTCTGGTGTATTGCCTGATGATCTCTTGAAATCAGTATTTATAACTCTGCCAAAAATTCCTGGAACTATTGACTGCAAAAATTATAGAACAATCAGTCTTATGAGTCAAATAATAAAGAATTGGTTAAGAATTGTTCTGAGTCGAATTAAAAACCAGTTAGGGTCAGAAGCTTCTAAACTACAATATGGGTTTATTTGAGGATAGAGGAACTAGGAACGCAATTTTCATACTTCGAATCCTTTTAGAAAGGGCAATTGAATATCAAAAATGTCTTTTTATGTTTTATTGATTTCACTAAAGCATTCGACGAAGTGTAACATGACAAATTATTTCAAATTCTTGCTAAACTAGACATTGATAAACGGTGGCAGTAAAAATTGATAATAGTATAAGCAGTTGGACTAAAATTCAAAGCAGAGTTAGACAGGGATACGTTGCCTCACTGGAATTATTTAATATCTATAGTGAAATGATTCTCAGAGAAATAGAAGACCGAGATAGGATAAAAATTGGGGGTGTTATCATCAACAATATAAGATATGCAAACGATACCACCCTAATAGCTAGTGCTGCAGAAATCCTCCTAGACAAAGTCGTACAAACAAGTGCAGATTTTGGTCTAACCATTGTTATGATCCCAGCCCCCTCCTTCTTGAGAATCGCAAGATCGCTATTAATTCGGGTCTTGGACCCAGGAAATGAGAGAGAATCCTCAGCCAGACAAAGCAACGGATTTGGCCATTGTTTCTTGGAGACACCTTTGTGGATTGCGATCCTATACTACGTGCCAGCTCTTAGGGCTACGTGTACACCCTCGGGCAATGTGGGCTGGGGATTGCATCACCCCACCCTGATTGACATCTACAACCCTGCATGTCAAGATAAAAGAGGGGCTGCAGGGGGCAGTCCCCTAGCGATGCACCAGAAGGAGACACCATCGCTCATCGCTCCCATGATAACGGGAAGCTATTCGGAAGCCACCTGTGGTCCGTTTCCCCTGGCCTGGGGAACGGGTGGCTGATAATACCGAAAAGGACTTTGAACTAACAACGGGGAACCCACGTTCCCGATTCAACGGTTTGCATCCTAAAAGACTGGGCAAGTTTCTTTTCTCACCAAAAATCTCTCTCTCTCTCTCTCTCCAACACGTGAAACCCCGCGGTCCCCGAAAGGCTAAAGCCTGCATGAACTCGAGAGACTTTTGTATTTCCATCGGACAATATTTTTACCCCTAGACAAAACGATAGAGCTACTTCTTATTGATGATTATTACTATACCCGTGCTTTAGATTGAGTATTGACGACGTATATTATCTGAATGTTTGTATTAACCTTACTTTTGTGCCCCTTTATAAATAAAAACGTTTAAAAATAGTACCATCAGACTTCAACGGACCTCTCTATCTTTGCTGGTAAGTGACCCAGTTACGGGGTTCGTAACACCATCAACTGCAAAAACAATCAAATGTATGGTAATATCAAAACAACAGGATACTCCCAACTGCCAATTGTACATCGGTAACCAAGAGATTGAACAAAAGACCAGCTTTAATTACCTTGGTAGCTTTATATCACAAGATGCTAGAAGTAAAGTAGAAATAAAAAGATTTGCCATTGCCAAAACCAACTTCCAAAATATGAAACCCAGTTTTACCAACAGACACATTTCTATGACAACAAGGCTTAGGCTACTAAAATGTTGTATCTGGTCAATCTTGCTGTATGCTTCCGAAACATGGACTGTAACACCAGAACTCCAAAGAAACTTAGAAGCAACAGAAATGTGGTTTCTTAGAAGAATGCTGAAAATATCATATAGAGATAGGGTAACTAATGAGACAGTACTCCAAAGTGCCCATACAAAAAGATCTTTAATGATAACATTAAATGAGAGGAAACTTAATTTCCTGGGCCATGTCATCAGAAAGGGAGAAATAAAACACCTTACATTACAAGGCCATATGCCTAGGAAACGCGGAAGAGGCAGGCAAAGAAGAAAACGTATGGACACTCTGAAAGAACTAACAAATCTAAATGTGCGAGGTATCACTGACGCTGCGAGGGATTGTTCGATGTGGAGAGCCATGATCACCCAAGCATGTAACATGCAAGGCACATGAAGAAGAAGAAGAAGCTAAAAGAGGAGTGAAAATATATTTCCAAGTCAGGGTGGAATGTGACCTGGAGAGGCTTCAGGTGTTGCAATGCACCTGCTGTCCAACTTTTTGATGGAAATGTTTGTGGGTAGGGTTGGTAATGCTGTTCATGAATGGCTGCCATGCATTTGTAAAAGGCAGGTACAGTGCAATAGTAATAAAATAAAGTAATGTTGGTGTGTTATGAGTTGCCAATCAAATGAAATTCCCCCCCCCCGTGGATTTGAGCCTCTTTGGAGCTGCAATCATTTAGGCAAGGGATGAAAATTCCATGACGTTCCTAACATGTTTTGCTGTTGCTAGAAAATCTGGATTCAAAAAGTGAACTCAACGGATTCTATTCTTTTTTTTAATTTTTTAATTAGTTTTTCAAAACATTTTACAAAATTAAAAACCCCAAATCCCAATGAGGAGCATTAATACAGTGCAAAATTAAGCATACAATAACAATATGCTACAAAGGAAGAGAATTTAACAAAAAAACACCTAAATTAAAGACAAGTGAGCTTAGTGTCCTCCCCAAGCCCCACAACACAAGAAAAAAACAACTCCAGACCAACCACCACACAATATAAAGAGTATAAGTCAAGACAGTCAAACTCCCAGACTGTGAATACACTTAGCAGCAGAGGATAATAATGCCTACTACCAGAAAAAAAAAGGGAGCTGAAAGCAAGGGACCGAAAAGAAGAGAGAAAAAAAGAAAAAAAACCCTAGTCAAGAGGAAGGTTATGAAAGTACTCGATAAAAGGTCCCCAGACCTTATGGAACTTTAGATCCGAATTAAGAACTGAATAATGAATTTTTTCGGGATCCAAGCAGGCCATAATGTCATTAAGCCATTGCGCATGAGTGGGCGGGGCAACATCTCTCCATCTAAGGAGGATCAAGCGTCTCGCCAGGAGAGAGGCAAAGGATAGTATTCGGCATTTGGTCAGACCCAGACATAAATCTGTCTTGCCCCAAAAACCGAACAGAGCAATTAAGGGGTTAGGTTCTAGGTGCTGATTCAGAATACCCGATAATGTAGTGAAGACATCTTTCCAGAATTTCTCCAAGCTAGGATAGAACCAGTACATATGGATGAGAGAGGCCATGCCCCTCTTGCATTTATCACAGAGCGGACTAATGCCAGGGTAGAATCGAGATAGTTTAGATTTAGACATATGGGCTCTATGAACAATCTTAAACTGTAAAAGGCAATGGTGAGCACAAAGGGAGATTGAGTGAACCGATTTGAGAACTGAGTCCCAGCTCTCCTCGGATAAGGAGATATTTAATTCCTGCTCCCAGGCCATTTTAATTTTATCCACAGGGGCCCGTCGTAAGGCTGCTAGTTTATCTCGGATAATTGATATTAAACCTTTACCTAGTGGCTTAATGGAAAGAAATAGGTCCATAGCATTTTTCGCAGGCATTTCAGGAAAGTTAGGAATTAAAAGAGCAGTAAAGTGTCGGATTTGGAGATAAAGTGAGCGTTAGGCAGGTTGAACTTAACAGAGAGCTGCTGAAAAGAAGCGAAACGATTATCAATGAAGAGATCTTCAAAATGTCTAATGCCCTTCCTGTACCAAACATGGAATGCTGAATCGTACGTAGTAGGTAAAAAAAAGGTGATTATGTGCGACAGGGCTAGAAACGGAAAACCCCTGGAAACCATAGCATTTCCTGAACTGAGCCCATATACGCAAAGTGTGTCTAACAAGAGGATTAGCTATTGATCTGGGCAGACTGCTAGGGAGTGCAGAGCCAAGAAGTGCAGATATAGATAATTATTTAGTGGAGCTCAACTCCATTGCCACCCAGTTAGGGCATATTCTTCTTTTCTTTAAACTCACCAGGTTCATTGAAAAATCATTTATACTGTTGCATAACATATAAAAGAACATAAGTGAAGTAAAAGTGTGTAGTAGCAAAAAGGAGTAACATCCAATGATTTGAAAATCTACTAGTGAGTACCAACAAAGTCCTGTTTGTGCCGTTTTACTGTGCCAAGTTTTATTTTATGACCAGGGGGTTTCCCAGTTGCTCCTGCTGTTATTTTGATAGCTCTTCTGACCTGCAGTCCAACTAGTGGGACAGAGGGTACTCGGAGATTTGATGGCAGAGTTTTGCATCTTATCTTTAAAATATGGTTCTTTATTGCAACTGCATCTACCTTTTGGTCAACCTAATTGTGAAACAGCTCTCCCAATTTGGATGCCATTGCTTAGGTGCTCATGAGGAGCGCTTTGAAGTTGAGTGGACTGATTATGCAGTTGATTTTTGAGTGGTGTGGCTGGATTTGTCCTTTATCTGTTTCAATGATAGATCTGCTAGGTCGTGCTAGGTTGTTTGAGATAGCATTTAGAAGCAATCACAGGGCATAGAAACACGAATTATTCTGTAAACCTTTTCAGAATTTTGCTAAGATTTTTACGTTTATTATGTCATATGTCATTAGGTAGTAAATGTAAAAGAAATCCCTGTAAGAGTATAGAGCATAGGTCACAACTGTTATAGTAACTGTTCACTCGGCAGTAAATCTTGTTGGCTGCACCTAGCCTTCAGTTGTTAATCCTTCAATAGAAGTTACCACTTGGGGAATAAGCACTCAGATCTGTATTTGCATAGAGACCCTAAGCCTGTACGTAGATTGGGGATAAAGAGGACGAGAATTACTTCACGTGAATACCTTTAACTTTGCTTCTGTTTTAAATTAACTTTTATGTTTTAATGTATTGCTTCCACTTAGCAATTTTTAAATATGACTGATCATTAAGTGTTTAAAAAATATTGAATTGCTTGATGGTTTTTAACAGAATGTGAAGAATTACACACAGCTTTGCCTGTAAGAGCTGTTCTGGCTTACAGCCTCGACATCATACCACCACAAATTACTGTTAAGACCCAATTACCTGAATCAATGTATGCAGTGTTAGCATAATAGTTCTCTGCATTTGGGCCAGGTAAGTATGGGTTTATGCAAATGTAGTTAGCTACTTGGGTACAGTGCATCATACCAATAAAGTAATGCATAGTGAGGCAGAAAGTACAGTTCAAGTTACACTGGAGAATCTATTGGTAGTAAAGTCAAGTTAGAAAATGGAGATGTAAAATAATTGCTACATTGTCGCTTTTCAAAAAAAGGGATTGAAACAGCCCCACTCCCAATCCAAATTTACAAGCTGGATGAGTTATATTGCAACTGTATAAGAGTTTAAATATTTCTTCAGTGTTGAGGCTCACTGTCAGCATTTCAAATGAGCAAGATGACATATTGTCAACAGAGAAACCATGGTGTGCACCCTTAAATATCATATCAATGTTTTCACAGGCACATTCAGGATATCTTGCCTGTGTTCCCATTGACAGATCCTTGAATATCATTGTTAGTATTGTCACAAACACATTTTTGTACATCTTGTCAGCTTTTTCATTGACGCAGTCTGGTTATCTTGTCATTGTTCATATGAAACATTTTAATGGAATCATCCATGGGTGGTTTGCCAGCATTTTGTTTTCCCCACAGGGATGATTTTGACATATTTTCAATATTTTCTGTAGATGTGCAGTCAGTATTTCTAGAAAAGCCAAGGATGCTTAATATTCTGCACAATTATAAATGGTTGCAATTGTCTAGACACCTAACACAAGATCTTTTATGCAGGATATAGGGCAGGTTGGGGTAGTTTATAATGGAAACCAGCTTTTTTATCTTGTTAACTCAGAAAATCCAGGCAGAAAACTGCATGTGTTTGTCTAGAGAGCAAGTTATGATTATTTCTTCAAGCAAGTGAGTTATTTATTCACTGGTTCTGCTTTAACCATTTGCAATTGTCCATGCACTGAAAGACCTATAAGTAGATCCAATAAAAATGAAGTGTTTTCATTTTTTATTATATGTAAATTACTTGTAATGCATGAATTAAGACTGTAGATTTTACAAAGAATTGAATAAACAGTGATAAACGCTTGATAGTTCTATTGTCTTCAGTTGTGTAGTCTATTATGATGCACTTTTCCTTCAACTCTGGTAACTAGCAAATTTACTATTGTTATCATCTACACTCACCAGGACTGGCCTAACTATAATTGAAATAAATGGAGTTTGTGGTTAGCAGCCAAAATGTTAGTAATAATCAATTCAGTGTGTATTCGGTGGTTATTATTGTAATAACTGTTACATATATCTGATAATGAAGATTGACTACACCAGGAGGAATTAGGTAGAGCTGACAAAACACTTCCAGGTGTCAAGGTTCCTATGCAGTAATTCTGGGGCTGTAATACCAGGTAATTAACTTTATGGAAGGCTGATGCAATTATAGAGAACTGACCTGGGTGAACTACAGGAGAATACTTTCCACTGCAAGAGAATGCTTTCCATAAAAAGCATAACATAAGAAACTCATACACTTGAACATTAGGGAAAATAATTGATACTTAGGCCAAACTACAATGAAGGCTTCTGGCAAAATAAAAGTTGGAAACAACCCAACTAGTGGAAATAGAGAGCAGATTGACTTACAGTAATAGAGCGCTTGACTCATCTACAAAGAATAATTTTAAGAGTAAATAGCTCCTATTGTACTGGCCAGAATACTTTAATAGATAATGAAATGTTTTGTGTAATGCTGAAATGTGTTTAAAAAGTGAAGCCGAGTTTCAATCTCAGCTGGTGCTGTATTAGCTATTCTCATGGGTACTGTTTAGGGAAACAATATTTGGTCTTGGTTTGTCAAGTAATGAGCAGGTTACTTTAGGATACCCAATTCATGACCTGTCTTGATGATGGAGGACTCTATGGTAATACAGAGTGTCAAGGGAGTTGGTTAAGTTATCCCTTGTTGGAGATGAACATAGCCTGGTAGTTCTGTAGCAGGAATATAAATTACCACGTATCAGCCCATCCCTGATTGTTGCTTGGATCTGGCTACTTAAAGTTAGGGGCAACTTCATTTTCTGAGGAGTTGCGAATGGGATTGTATAATTGTCAGTGAAAAGAATCATTATTAACAATGATGGAAAGAGGTGATTTGAAGCTGCTGAAGATAATTAAGCATAGGAGATTCCCTGAAGAGCTCCTGCAACAGTGTACTGAGGTTTTGTGTACACGTGACTCCTTATTATTGGTGTTTTTCCCTTTTATGCCCATGATTTCACTTTTACTAGGGCACCTTGATACTGCATTTGGCCAAATACCAACCAGATGTCAACCACAGTAACTCTGTCCAGACCTCAAGAATTCAGCTCTTTGATCTATGCTTAGATCAAAGCTAAGATGTGGTCTGAAGTTGAGTGGTCCTGGTAGCTGCGCGTCCTTGAGTGGGTTTTTTAGCAAGTGCTACTTGTTAGCCTTGTTTAAGACGTGACAGTCGGAAACTTTGGCAACAATTGGCTAGATTGAATTTGTCTTCCTTTTTTTGTTTTGAATAGGTTTTAGTTGGATGGTATTCCTTGTTACATAGATGCCAATATTTTAACTGTACTGGAATAGCTTGACTCAATTAATAATAAGTTCTAGAGTGCAGGCTGCAGTGGGAGGTTATCTGGCCTCTGCTTTTACTATATCCAGTGCTCTCAGCTTTTGCTTGAAACCAGAATAAGGTTTACTACCACCGACATGTGATGTGAAATTTGTTAACTTAGCAGCAACAGTTCAATGCAATACATAATATAGAAGAAAAACTAATAATAGTAATAATAGTAAATCTTATTCAGTATGTTTCATACAGTATATGTATATTGAATAGATTAAAGTCATGCAAAAAAACAGAAATAATATATATTTTTTAAAAAACGGAGGTAGTGTCCAATGGTTCAATGTCCATTTAGGAAACAGATGGCAGAGGGGGAGAAGCTGTTCCTGAATCGCTGAGTCTGTACCTCCTGCCTAATGATAACAGTGAGAAAAGGGCTCATGTGGAGTGTGGAGTGAATCAGATAATGTAGAGACAGGTAACTGTGATGGCGGAGATTTCACTCTTGGCTGAACATGACTGGCCATCGCTGACAAGGGAAATGTTCTTCTCCCTCTCAATATTTCATTGTCCACCATTATTAGTTAGGTGCCGTTTTTGATTTTTTTTAATCTGACCCCTTGATAGTGAGATTATTTAACTGCTTGACCCATTCTGTTTCTGCTATTCTGTATGCATGTCGTGTTGTATTGCATCTTGTGGTGTTACTCCTGGCGAGCCTTTATAGTCTCCGTTTTGAACCAGGGTTGATCTCCTTGCTATGATGTTAGAAATTGTGGTGAAAAGTTTGATAAATTTTGCTGTTCTATTGATCCACAGTGCCTCAAGGACACCCATATTTGTGCTGCTAGTTCTATTGAGACTATACAATTCAGCATAATTGTTGGATAAATGTAGGAAGGTGTCCTCGTTGTAAATCAAGGACTTTGTCTCCACAAGAATGTACACATTATTTATTTTGAGTTAATTAATCTTTTAGATGGCAGAAACCTATATAAAGAATCCAGAAGAAAATGTCCATCATCCAGCCTGACTTGGCATTATGCAATCATAATTTCAACACCATTCATTTGCCCACTTCCATTGGCGAAGAGTAGAATCAGAATGGTCACTTTTTAAGTCTAAATGTCAGTATCCTGTTCAATTCAATTTTTTAAGCAGGGCATTGCAATGGTTTTCTAAGGGAGGAAATATTTGAGACAGATTCCTGTTGCCAGTGTGTTTTTTCAATGTGTTTTGGGAACAGTACAGAGGTGGATGCAAGGTTTTTTTTATTTAAAGTAAAATTTATCTTTCTTGATTCGTTATGAGCTGCCAATAATTCATGTTCCTGTAGGTCTTTCTCCTATTCATCAGTTTTTCATTTGTAATCCTGCAAGATTTGTATGTAACCAAATAAACAAAGCTGCACATCAATGGTTAGAGAGATATCACTAATACGTCTACATCTTCAATATCTTTCCTAACGCACATTATCTGGTAATTGCTACATTGTTTGTGGAAGCTTGCTATCTGCTGCAGCATGTACTGCATTACATGTAAAGATCTTTGTGGAAGGTGCTTTATAACTGCAAAGCCTATTGGCTTCTTTGGTAAATCAAAGGTACTACGTTAAAGGCATTAATTCTCAGATTTTGTGTTTGCTGCGAATCTCTGTGATTTTCCTTTAATAATTAATGAAGATGAAGGGCAGTGGATTTAACACAGATCCCTGAAGGTTTCTAGCAGTGACTAGCAACTACACTGAGCTACTTCCATTTGCAACTAGCCTCTGTCAGTGAAATTGCATCCAATTGCTATCCAGTGTTAGCAGTTCCCCAGGATGCAACCTTACTTTACAACCTTTAGTATTATGCTTTAAAAGTCCTTTTGAAATATAGAATTGTAATTTAAATAATGTTTTTGTCATTCTCCCACTGGAATTTCTTCAAAGCCAGGGATTTTTCCTTAAGGCAAATCTTGACACCCTAATAAACTGTTTTTTTAAATTAATACAGACTACATCTATTTTCTGTTTTTCTCCTGTGTATCATTACTCAAGATTTCCAGCATCAGCAGACCTCATGTTCCACTGTTTTGTTGCTCCTTTGCAAAGTTTCCTTGAGGTATACCTACCCTGATGATGATTCCTCCTCTCAGATGTCAGTGAGACTCTCTCTGTGAGCTCTGCTGGTCTCCAGCTCTTCAAACACGTACTCACCCAGTCTCACTGCCACAGTGACGTGTCCTTCCTCATGTGCCAAATGGTTTCCAGTTCTCTTTCTAGGTGCCTTCCTCCCCTATCAGATTCCTCCTTTTTAAACCCTTTAGACTACAAGACCATATGATTTAGGGGCAGAATCAGGCCATATATCAAAAATAGCCCTCTATTTTTCTAAGCTCCATGTACCTATCCAGGAGTCTCTTAAAAGACCCTGTTGTGTCCGCCTCCACCACCATCACCGGCAGCCCATTCCACGCACTCACCACTCTGCATTAAAAAAATCTTGCCCACCCTGACATCTCCTCTGTACCTATTTCCAAGCGCCTTAAAACTGTGGCCTCTCATGTAGCCATTTCAGCCCTGGGAAAAAGCCTCTGGCTATTCACACGATCAATGCCTCTCATCATCTTATACACCTCTATTAGGTCATCGCTCATCCTCCACCTCTCCAAGGAGAAAAGGCCGAGATCACTCAACCTATTCTCATAAGGCATGCTCCCCAATCCAGGCAACATCCTTGTAAATCTCCTCTGCACCCTTTCTATGGCTTCCACATCCTTCCTGTAGCGAGGTGACCAGAACGGAGCATAGTACTCCAAGTGGGGTCTGACCAGGGTCCTATATAGCTGTAACATTACCTCTCTGCTCTTAAACTCAATCCCATGGTTGATGAAGGCCAATGCACTGTATGCCTTCTTAACCACAGAGTCAACCTGCGCAGCAGCTTTGAATATCCTATGGACTCGTACCCCAAGATCCCTCTGATCCTCTACACTGCCAAGAGTCTTACCATTAATACTATATTCTGCCATCATATTTGACCGACCAAAATGAACCCCCTCACACTTATCTGGGTTTAACTCCGTCTGCCACTTCCCAGCCCAGTTTTGCATCCTATCAATGCCCCGCTGTAACCTCTGACAGCCCTCCACACTATCCACAACACCTCCAACCTTTGTGTCATCAACAAACTTACTAACCCATCCCTCCACTTCCTCATCCAGGTCATTTATAAAAATCACAAAGAGTAAGGGTCCCAGAACAGATCCCTGACGCATGCCACTGGTGACCGACCTCCATGTTGAATGTTGTACACCCGTCTACAACCACCTTTTGCCTTCTGTGGGCAAGCCAATTCTGGATCCACGAAGCAAGGTCCCTTTGGATCCCATGCCTCCTTACTTTCTCAATAAGCCTTGCATGGGGTATATTATCAAATGCCTTACTGAAATCCATTTACACTACATCTACTGTTCTACCTTCATGAATGCGTTTAGTCACATCCTCAAAAAATTCAATCAGGCTCGTAAGGCACGACCTGCCCTTAACAAAGCCATGCTGACTATTCCTGATCATATTATACCTATCCAAATGTCCATAAATCCTGGCTCTCAGGATCTTTTCCATCATCTTACCAACCACTGAGGTAAGACTCACTGGTCTATCATTTCCTGGGCTATCTCTACTCCCTTTCTTGAATAAGGGAACAGCATCTGCAACCTCCAACCCTCCAAAACTTTCCCTGTCCCCACTGACAAAGCAAACATCATTGCCAGAGACTCGGCAATCTCCTCCCTCACCTCCCACAGTAGCCTGGTGTACATCTTGTCTGGTCCCGGAGACTTATCCAACTTCTACAGTTATATTAAAAGCAAGAGGATAGTGAGGGATAAAATTGGTCCCTTAGAGAATCAGGGTGGTCAGCTATGTGTGGAGCCGAGGGAGATGGGAGAGATTTTGAACGATTTCTTCTCTTCGGTATTCACTAAGGAGAAGGATATCGAATGGTGTAAGGTGTGGGAAACAAGTAAGGAAGTTATGGAACCTATGACAATTAAAGAGGTGGAAGTACTGGCGCTTTTAAGAAATTTAAAAGTGGATAAATCTCCGGGTCCTGACCGGATATTCCCCAGGACCTTGAGGGAAGTTTGTGTAGAGATAGCAGGAGCTCTGACGGAGATCTTTCAGATGTCATTAGAAACAGGGATTGTGCCGGAGATTGGCGTATTGCTCATGTGGTTCCATTGTTTAAAAAGGGTTCTAGAAGTAAGCCTGGCAATTATAGACCTGTCAGTTTGACATCAGTGGTGGGTAAATTAATGGAAAGTATTCTTAGAGATAGTATTTATAATTATCTGGATAGACAGGATCTGATTAGGAGTAGCCAGCATGGATTTGTGCGTGGAAGATCATGTTTGACAAACCTTATTGAATTTTTTGAAGTAGTTACGAGGAATGTTGACGAGGGTAAGGCAGTGGATGTAGTCTATATGGACTTCAGCAAGGCCTTTGACAAAGTTCCACATGGAAGGTTAGTTAAGAAGGTTCAGTCGTTAGGTATTAGTGCTGGAGTAATAAAATGGATTCAACAGTGGCTAGATGGGAGATGCCAGAGAGTAGTGGTGGATAATTGTTTATCGGGATGGAGGCCGGTGACTAGCGGGGTGCCTCAGGGATCTGTTTTGGGCCCAATGTTGTTTGTAATATACATAAATGATCTGGATGATGGGGTGGTAAATTGGATTAGTAAGTATGCTGATGATACTAAGGTAGGAGGTGTTGTGGATAATGAGGTGGGTTTTCAAAGCTTGCAGGGAGATTTATGCCGGTTAGAAGAATGGGCTGAACGTTGGCAGATGGAGTTTAATGCTGAGAAGTGTGAGGTTCTACATTTTGGCAGGAATAATCCAAATAGAACATACAGGGTAAATGGTAGGGCATTGAGGAATGCAGTGGAACAGAGAGATCTAGGAATAACAGTGCATAGTTCCCTGAAGGTGGAGTCTCATGTAGATAGGGTGGTGAAGAAGGCTTTTGGAACGCTGGCCTTTATAAATCAGAGCATTGAGTACAGAAGTTGGGATGTAATGTTAAAATTGTACAAGGCATTGGTAAGGCCAAATTTGGAATATTGTGTACAGTTCTGGTCACCGAATTATAGGAAAGATATCAATAAATTAGAGAGAGTGCAGAGACGATTTACTAGGATGTTACCAGGGTTTCAGCACTTAAGTTACAGAGAAAGGTTGAACAAGTTAGGTCTCTATTCATTGGAGCGTAGAAGGTTGAGGGGGGATTTGATCGAGGTATTTAAAATGTTGAGAGGGATAGATAGAGTTGACGTGAATAGGCTGTTTCCATTGAGAGTAGGGGAGATTCAAACGAGAGGACATGATTTGAGAGTTAGGGGGCAAAAGTTTAAGGGAAACACGAGGGGGTATTTCTTTACTCAGAGAGTGATAGCTGTGTGGAATGAGCTTCCTGTAGAAGTAGTAGAGGCCAGATCAGTTGTGTCATTTAAGGTAAAATTGGATAGGTATATGGATAGGAAAGGAGTGGAGGGTTATGGGCTGAGTGCGGGTAAGTGGGACTAGGTGAGATTAAGAGTTCGGCACGGACTAGGAGGGCCGGAATGGCCTGTTTCCGTGCTGTGATTGTTATATGGTTGTTATATGGTTGATGCTTTCCAAAAATCTCCAACACATCCTGTTAATGTCTATATGCTGAAGCTTTTCAATCTGCTGTAAATCATCCCTGCAATCGCCAAGACCCTTTTCCGCAGTGAATACTGAAGAAAAGTATTCATTAAGTACCTCTGCTATCTGCTCCGATTCCACACACTTCTCACTGTCACACCTGATTGGTCCTATTCTCTCTCATATTATCCTTTTGCTCTTCACATACTTGTAGAATGCCATGGGGTTTTCCTTAATCCTGCTCGCCAAGGCCTTCTCATGGCTCCTTTTGTCTCTCCTAATTTCATTCTTAAACTCCTTCTTTCTAGCCTTACAATTTTTAGATCTCTGTCGTTACCTAGTTTTTTGAGCATTTCGTAAGCTTTTCTTCTTGACTAGATTTTCAACAGCCTTGTACACCATGATTCCTGTATCCTACCATCCTTTCCTTGTCTCATTGGAACGTACCTATCCCCCCTGAACATTTGCCACATTTCTGCCGTACATTTCCCTGAGAACGTCTGTTTCCAATTTATGCTTCCAAGTTCCTGCCTGATAGCTTCATATTTCCTCTTACTCCAATTAAACGGTTTCCTAACTTGTCTGTTCCCATCCCTCTCCAATGCTATAGTGAAGGAGATAGAATTATGATCATTATCTCCAAAATGTTCTCCCACTGAGAGACCTGACACCTGACCAGGTTCATTTCCCAATACCAGATCAAGTACAGCCTCTCCTCTTGTAGGCTTATCTACATATTGTGTCAAGGAACCTTCAACCTAACAAACTCCACCCCATGTAAATCCCTTGCTCTAGGGAGATGCCAGTCAATATTTGGGAAATTAAAATCTCCCACTATGACAACCCTGTTATTATTACACCTTTCCAGAATCTGTCTCCCTATCTGCTCCTCAATATCCCTGTTACTATTGGGTGGTATGTGTATATATCTATATAGATCCAGTAGAGTTAGTGACCCCTTCCTGTTTCTAACTTCCACCCAGAGACTCAGTAGACAATCCCTCCATGACTTCCTCCTTTTCTGTAGCTGTGACACTATTTCTGATCAACAGTGCCACACCCCCACCTCTTTTTCCTCCCTCCCTGTCCTTTCTGAAATATCTAAAGCCTGGCACGCTAAGTAGCCATTCCTGCCCCTGAGCCATCCAAGTCCCTGTAATGGCCACAACAGCATAGTTCCAACTACTGATCCATGCTCTAAGCTCATCTGCTTTGTTCATGATGCTTGTGTTAAAATAGACACATCTCAAGCTATTGGTCTGAGCGTATCCCTTCTCTATTACTTGCCTATCTTCCCTCTCGCACTGTCTCCAAGCTTTCTCTATTTGTGAACCAACCACCCCTTCCTCCATCTCTTCATTTTGGTTCCCACCCCCTAGCAACTCTAGTTTAAACTCTCCCCAATAGCCTTGGCAAACCTCCCTGCCAAAATATTGGTCCCCCTCAGATTCAAGTGCAACCCATCCTTTTTGTACAGGTCACACCTGCCCCAAAAGAGGTTTGCTAAGGGAAATCTGAATCCCTGGCCCATGCTCCAATCCCTCAGCCACGCATTCATCCTCCTCCTCACTCTATTCCTATACTCACTGTCACGTGGCACAAGCTGTAATCCCGAGATTACTACCTTTGAGGTCCTGTTTCTCAACTTCCTACCTAACTCCCTGTAGCCTGTTTTCAGGACTTCTTCCTACCTATGTCATTGGTACCAATATGTACCATGACCTCTGGCTGTTCACCTTCCCACTTCAGAATATTGTGGACACGATCAGAAACATCCCAGACCCTGGCACCTGGGAGGCATACTACCATCCGTGTTTCTTTCCTGCGTCCACAGAATCACCTGTCTGACCCTCTAACTATAGAGTCCCCTATTACTGCTGCCTTCTTCCTTTCCTTACAACTTCTGAGTCACAGGGCCAGACTCTGTCCTAGAGACGTGGCCACAGTTGCTTCCCCCAGGTAGGCTGTCCTCCCCAACAGTACTCAAACAAGAATACTTATTGTTAAGAGGGACAGCCACAGGGGTACTTCCCAGTATCTGACTCTTGCCCTTCCCTCTCCTGACTGTTACCCACATATCTGTCTCCCGAGTCCCCGGTGTGACTACTTGCCTAGAGCTCCTCTCTATCACCTCCTCACTTTCCCTGACCAGACGAAGGACATTGAGCTGCATCTCCAGTTCCCTAACCCGGTCCCTAAGGAGCTGCAGCTCGACACACCTGGCACAGATGTGGCCGCCCAGGGGGCTGGGAGTCGCATGGACATCCCACATCTGACATCCAGTACAGAACACTGGCCTCACAGGCATACTTCCTGTTTGTATCCCTCACAGGTAACTTACCTTGCCTCGACCCGTTATCACCAAAGCCCTACCACTCTGCCTCGACTCGCTCTGTCGATGACCACTCTGCTAGGCAGTGTCTCCCTTTTATGCCTGAACCTTCCCTGCTATCTAACTCATGATTGGTGCTCTGGTTATAGCCGCTGATAGGCCACATACAAGGGACTAATGTTCTCAAAGCTCCCTTTTAAATAACCACCGCCAACCTGCAAGAAATCCCTCTTGGTAAGCTCTGTTGACGCTGCTGATAGGCCATGGACATCCCTTCATGTCCTGACCAATCAAGAACCTATCAACCTCTCCCTTAAGTATACGTAAAGACTTGGCCTCCATAGCAACCTGTGGCAAAGAATTCCATAAATTCCATAAACACTCTCTGGCTAAAGAAATTCCTCCTCATTTCCATTCTAAAAGGATGCCCCTCTATTCTGAGGGTTTGTCCTCTGGTCTTAGACTCTCCCACCTTGGGAAACGTCCTCTCTACATCCACTCTATCAAGGCCTTTCACTACTCAATAGGTTTCAATGAGGTCACCCCTCATTCTTCTGATTTCCAGTGAATACAGGCCCAGAACTATCAAACAGTCTTCATATGATAAGCCATTCAATCCTGAAATCATCTTCTTGCCCCTCCTTTGAGCCCTCTCCTGTTTCAGCACTTTCAGCACCTCCTTTCTAAGATAACTGCTCACAACACTCCAAGTGAGTCTCACCAGTGCTTTATAAAGTCTCAACATTATACCCTTGCTTTTATATTCTAGTTCTCTTGAAATGAATGCTAACATTGCATTTGCCTTCCTCATCACATACTCAACCTACAAATTAACCTTTAGGAAATCTTGCACAAGGACTCCTAAGTCTTTTTGCACCCTCTTTTTTGTATTTTCTCTCCATTTAGGAAATTGTCAACTCTTTCATTTCTTCTGCCAAAGTGTATGATCATACACTTCCCAACACTCTATTCCATCTGCCATTTCTTTGCCCATTCTCCTAATCTAACTAAGTCCTTCTGAAGCCTCTCTACTTCCTCAAAACTACCTGCCACTCAACCTATCTTTCTGTCGTATGCAGACTTTGCAACAAAGCCATCAAATCCATCATCCAAATCATTGACATATAACATAAAAAAAATCAGTCCCTTCCATCTTCCATTTACCCCTTCCATCTAACATCTGTAACTTCCCACATCATTCTCTTTATTTGTCCCTCCCTCACCGATTACCTTCGGCCTCACCTATCACCTACCCTCTTGTGCTCTTCCCCCTTGCCCACATTTTTATTTTGGTTTCTGTCTCCTTTTCCAGTCCCGATGAAGTGCCTTGGGGAGAACTGAACAGTTCCCATAACCAATGGACTCGCTTTCAAAGACTCTTTATCTCATGTTCTCGATATTTTAAAGATTAAAAGGTTCACTTTATTGTCAAAGTATGCATGTACAATACAACTCTGAAATTTGTCTTCTCCAGATAGCCACGAAATACTGAAAAACCATAGGAGTCATTGAAAGAAAAGACATCAGTCCCATTCCTTGTGCAAAAATTAAAAAAACAAAACTCGCAAACCCCAACCCCTCCCTCGCACAAAAACCAACAGATTACTGACCTGGAAGATGGCAGCTAGAACATCAAAAACCTCAAGCTCCCAACCCACTCACCTGCAGAAAGAACAACACCAACAGCACCAAATCCCAAACCCCTCTTCCACACACAAAAACTAACAGATTGCCTGTCCAGAAAAAACAACAAGAAAAATTATTATTTCCTTTTTTTTCCTTTTTGTATTTGCACAGCTTGTTGTCTTTTCCACATTAGTTGTTTGTCCATCCTGTTGGGGTTGGCCTTTCATTGATTCTATTGTGTTTTTTGTATTCACTGTTAATGCCTGCAAGAAAATGAATCTCAGGGTTGTATATGGTGACATAGATGCACTTTGATATTAAATTTACTTTGAACCTTTGAACGTTGGAAACATCAACTGTTCACTTCCCTTCATAGATGCTGCCTGACCCTGCTGTAGGTAGAATTTTGTGTGTGTTGCTCCAGGTTTCCAGCATCTGTAGAATCCTTTGTGTATGCATCTGTTAATATCTTCCTGTATCTGCTTATACCTAAGACCTCTAGTTTTCATTTTTTTTCTGAATTGGTACCCTCTCAGATAAATATCTTTCCTCCATCCACGGGAAGTTATTCCAACTTTTTATAGCGGTTTATATCAAACAACCCGATTTCAGCTCTCCAGGATGGAGTCCAGCAGATGAGTGATTCGGTTGCTTTAGAAGCCTCAATTCTCGTAAGAACTTTTTTTTTCATCCACTTCTATGGTTTTGGTTCCAGCAAAATTTCTATATAGCAGTAGTAATGATAGTATAATTTTCAGTACTTAATGCAGAGTAACTTATAAAACTCAGCTATAGCTGCCCTGCAAAATCCACAGTAATATCAGGTTTAATATCACTGGCATATGTCGTGAAATTTGTTAACTTTACAGCAGCAGTACAATGAAATACATGATAAATATAGGGGAAAAAAGACGAATTACAGTAAGTGTATATATCTGTGTGTATGTATGTATATTAAATAGCAAAAAAAATGTAGTGAGGTAGTGCTCATGGGTTGGAAGTTTATTTAGAAATCATATGGCAGAGGGGAAGAAGCTGTTCCTGAATCGCTGAGTGTGTGTAACAGTACATTGTAGCTTTCTGATTTTTAAACAAATTCTATGCCTTTCTGTGTACCTATTCTAGGCCTTTTACTACAGTTCTTGTTTCTAAATGTGAAGTCATAAGCAGTTGAAGTAGAAAGACTGGGCCAGACTCACCTCCTTAAGAAGTGCTTCCTTTTAAGTTCTTCCTTTTGATTTTTCTTTTCCTTGTAATTTTCATACGTGGTTAAATAACATCAGATCTGAGATAGTTCTGGCTCATCAATACCCTTAGATCTTGTTAAAGATGAAAGTGATTTGTTGCATGGGGGAGGAGGGTGTGGGAAATGAAAATCGGGGAAACTTTTCTTTCCAAAAACCAATTGAGCCTCATTGGAGGGGGGTGTGTGGGGGGGGGGGGGGAAATAAAAGGATGATTTCCAAAAAACCCACATCTGAAGTGTGATCTGTTTGTAATGAAGGGTGTGGCTCTACTTCCAACTTTCTGTGAAGTAAAAGCAAGTATGGAATTGCTATTCTGTTCTTAGTGCTGGATTAAGGCAGGTGTGTGTGTGTGTGTCTTTGTGTGATTTGATTGATAGTAAAAGCACATAATCAATTAACAATGGCGTCACTCTGTTAGAAATAGAAGTTGCCTGATTCCATTGATTCATGTAGAAGCAGAAGACTAATTTTTCTTTGGATGATATAAACTGTTGCTAAATGTGTTAGCATAAAACCTGGTACCTTAAGAAGAGTATATGTATAAATATAAACAAGCCAAAGGAGTACTGATAGATTAGTAAGCACCAACAATGCAAGGTGCCATTAGAGGAGCTGTTGCAGATATGCAGTGAGATATGGTTCTAAGCTTTGAAATAAATCTGCCTCATTCACTGTGCATTAGTCATTGCACCTCTTGGCAATAAATACCTGTTCTCTAGTACCGTGATATGTTTACTTTGTGGTTCAAAAGAAATTATGCCTCAGGTTAAGGGACTCTGATCTCATTTTCAGCTTTAATCAACTCTGTTCCTTGTTCTGGTGTAATTTATATAGGACACAACTAATTTAAAAAGCAAGACAAGAGCTGAGAGCATTAATTAACTTGAAGCTTGATCTCTTCCCACAGTCATGAATATGTAGCATGAGGTGAGAATGTTTTAGTTTTCTTTTGGTGAATATCACAGATTTTGATCCAGCTGTATGCTCAGAATTTTGATCCTGTATTTGACAAGAGACGGAAGGATCCAGAAGGATCCAGCAGAAAATAAGATGAGCAGAAAAAGGTCTCCTGGCTCATTTAGCTTGCTCTGTCCTTCAATCTAATCATGGCTGTTCAATGTGAAAACTTAATTCTTCTTACCCCCCCCCCCCCCACCCACACCACAATTTAACAAGCTGCCATTCTTTCTAGTTTTGATGAAGGGTCTTTAACCTGAAACATTAACTCTATTTTGAGGCCCGTTTTGAGGCGGAAAATGACGTGGTGGCGAGGAAGACCACCCCTCCCACAAATGACCAGGTGCTGTGTCTCACCATGGCTGATGTGAGAAGAACCCTGTGCAGGGTCAACCCACGGAAAGCTGCTGGACCAGACAACATTCCTGGTAGAGTGCTCAGAGGATGTGCAGACCAGCTAGCAGATGTTCTCACTGATATCTTCAACATCTCCCTGAGCAGCGCCACCATTCCAACGTGCTTCAAGGCCGCCACCATCGTCCCCGTGCCGAAGAAGTCTTCAGTGTCCTGACTAAATGACTACCGTCCCATTGCACTCACATCCATCATCATGAGGTGTTTTGAGAGGCTCATCATGAGGCATATCAAGACCCTGCTGCCCCCCTCACTGGACCCCCTACAGTTTGCATACCATCCCAACCGCTCAACAGATGACGCCATTGCCATCACCCTCCTCCTGGCCCTAACCCACCTGGACAAAAAAGACACATACGTTCGGATGCTGTTCATAGACTTCAGTTCAGCATTCAACACAATCATCCCTCAGAAACTGATTGGAAAGCTGAGCCTACTGGGCCTGAACACCTCCCTCTGCAACTGGATGCTAGACTTCCTGACTGGGAGACCTCAGTCAGTCCGGATCGGGAGCAGCATCTCCAACATCATCACACTGAGCACGGGGGCTCCCCAGGGTTGCGTGCTCAGTCCACTGCTGTTCACTCTGCTGACCCACGACTGTGCTGCAACACACAGCTCGAACCATATCATCAAGTTCACCAATGACACGACCGTGGTGGGTCTCATCAGCAAGAATAATGAGTCAGCTTACAGAGAGGAGGTGTAGCAGCTAACGGACTGGTGCAGAGCCAACAACCTGTCTCTGAATATGAACAAAACAAAAGACTTGTTGACTTCAGGAGGGCACAACGAGCACTTCCCGCTGAACATTGACGGCTGTTCGGTAGAGATCGTTAAAAGCACCAAATTTCTTGGTGTTCGCCTGGCGGAGAATCTCACCTGGTCCCTCAACACCAGCTCCATAGAAAAGAAAGCCCAGCAGCGTCTCTACTTTTTGTGAAGGCTGAGGAAAGTCCATCTACCACCCCCCATCCTCATCACATTCTACAGGGGTTGTATTGAGAGCGTCCTGAGCAACTGCATCACTGTCTGGTTCGGAAATTGCACCATCTCGGATCGCAAGACCCTGCAGCGGATAGTGAGGTCAACTGAGAAGATCATCGGGGTCTCTCTTCCTGCCATTTCAGACATTTACACTACACGCTGCATCCGCAAAGCAAACAGCATTATGAAGGACCCCATGCTCCCCTCATACAAACTCTTCTCCCTCCTGCTGTCTGGGAAAAGGCTCTGAAGCATTTGGGCCCTCACAACCAGACTATGTAACAGTTTCTTCCCCCAAGCTATCAGACTCCTCAATACCCAGAGCCTGGACTGACACCTTACTGCCCTATTGTCTTGTTTATTATTTATTGTAATGCCTGCACTGTTTTGTGGACTTTGTGCAGTCCTGGGCAGGTCTGTAGTCTAGTGTTTTTTTTCTGTGTTTTTTTTTAACGTAGTTCAGTCTAGTTTTTGTATTGTGTCATGTAACACCATGGTCCTGAAAAGCGTTGTCTCATTTCTACTATGTACTGTACCAGCAGTTATGGTCGAAATGACAATAAAAGTGACTTGACTTGTCTTCCCAGAGATGTGGCCTGACCCGATTAGTGTTGCCTGTGTCTTCTGTCTTTACCTTGATTACTTTGCTGTATGAAGTCCAAGTAGTCCTCAATTGCCTGATTTTACACAGCAGTATCTACCCCTTCTTTAAATACCTCCAGTGGTCCCTCCTTCATGACCAACGAGGACAGAGTATTCTGGAGATATGCCATTCTCTGTGAAAAGAAAAAAGCTCCTGCACCTCTGTTTTAAATGTACACCCTCCCGCCTTGTCACTGTATGCTCTTGTTTGAGACTCTCCAGCCAAAGGAACCTCACAAGATTCATCATTTTGCATGGTATGATCAATAAGATCTTTCTTTAGCTGTTCATGATAGAAGAACTCTCATCCTAGGAAATGGCCTTGTGAATTCCTTCTCAACTGCTTCCAATGCTGATATATCCTTTCAGAATTAAAGCAGTGAAAATGAAATTTTAAGTAGGTTATTCTGTTTTAAGTCTATCTTATTATTTATTCTTGAATGACTTTGTAGCACAGTCCAAGTCATAGAGAGCACATTGTCTGCATTATTAATAACTGTAACTGTTAGCAATATAAGGTGCCAGAATCAATTTTATTTTCATTGAAGTATGTCATGAAATTAATTGTTTTGTGGCAGCAGTACAGCGCAACATATAAAAACCACTACAAGTTACAAAAATAAATAAATAGTTTAAAAGAGTAATAACAAGGCTGGAGCCTCCAGGTTCATTAGAGGGACTGCTGCAGCTTCAGAACTGGATGTGGTTTTAAACTGTCATGCAAGTCTCTTAACTTTATTTTCCTTATGACGTAACTAACCATTGCACCTCAAGGTAATAAGTGTTTCCCCTTTGTTATATTTACACATTTTAATTTGATGATTTATATAGTGCCTTGAGTCATATAATACCTTCTCTGGCAGAAAAAAATGTTTCAAGCTTACAAATGCTTTAAGGTCACAGCAGCATTAGCAACAGAATTATGTGATTTTTATGCAATGTGATATGATATTAGGAAATATGACTAAAAATTTAGTCCAAAATTTAGATCAAAAGTGTAGGCTTTTAAAAAGCACCTTAACAGAATTGAGAAATCTACTATGCAGATGTTTAGGAAGGGAATTACAGATGAACTCTGGAAATCTCTGTTCTCAGTGGTGACCAGAATTAGAACACAAAATTCCTAAGGTATCCGGCCAGTGAATATTAGAGACAGAACAGGAACTTGAAAAACAGGAGGAGAATTTGTTCAGGAGTCCATGTAGTAAGCAGGTTAGGACATAGGATAATCTCAGGTTGAATGTTCAAAGTAAATGTTATTAACAAAGTACATGTACGTCACCATATTCAATCCTGAGATTCATTTCTGTGGGCATACTCAGCAAATCAATAGAATAGTAACTATAACAGGGTCAATGTAAGATCAGCTATAGTGGAGAGGTCAAGAAAATGCAAATGCAAATATGAGTACTTAGTGAGAACTTGTGATAATGAGATGGGGTCCTTAAAATGAGTTGTATCAGTTGTAGGGACATTTCAGTGATAGAGCAAGTGATTGTAGTTATCCCCTTTTATTCAAGAGCCTGATGGTTGAGGGATAGTAACTGTTCCTGAACCTCTGGTGCAAGACCCTTGGACCTTCTACCTGATGCCATTGCCACCACCCTCCACCTGGCCCTAAACCACCTGGACAAAAAAGACACATACGTTCGGATGCTGTTCATAGATTTTAGTTCAGCATTGAACACAATCATACCTCAGAAACTGATTGGAAAGCTGAGCCTATTGGGCCTGAACACCTCCCTCTGCAACTGGATCCTAGACTTCCTGACTGGGAGATCTCAGTCAGTCCGGATCGAGAGCAGCATCTCCAACACTATCACACTGAGCACGGGGGCTCCCCAGGGTTGCGTGCTCAGTCCACTGCTGTTCACTCTGCTGACCCACGACTGTGCAGCAGTACACAGCTCAAATCACATCATCAAGTTTGCCGATGACATGACCGTGATGGGTGTCATCAACAAGAACAATGAGTCAGCTTACAGAGAGGAGGTGCAGCGGCCAACGGACTGGTGCAGAGCCAACAAGCTGTCTCTTAAGGTAAACAAAACAAAAGAGATGTTTGTTGACTTCAGGAGGGCACGGAGCGACCATTCCCTGCTGAACATCGACGGCTCCTTGGTAGAGATCGTAAAGAGCACCAAATTTCTTGGTGTTCACCTGACAGAGAATCTCACCTGGTCCCTCAACACCAGCTCCATAGCAAAGAAAGCCCAGCAGCGTCTCTACCTTTTGCGAAGGCTGAGGAAAGTCCATCTACCACCCCCCATCCTCATCACATTCTACAGGGGTTGTATTGAGAGCGTCCTGAGCAACTGCATCACTGCTTGGTTCGGAAATTGCACCATCTCGGATCGCAAGACCCTGCAGCGGATAGTGAGGTCAGCTGAGAAGATCATCGGGGTCTCTCTTCCCGCCATCACGGACATTTACACTACACGCTGCATCTGCAAGGGAAACAACATTATGAAAGACCCCATGCACCCCTCATACAATCTCTTCTCCCTCCTGCCGTCTGGGAAAAGGCTCCGAAGCATTCGGGTTCTTACGACCAGACTATATAACAGTTTCTTCCTCCAAGCTATCAGACTCCTCAATACCCGAAGCCTGGACTGACACCTTGCCCTACTGTCCTGTTTATTATTTATTGTAATGCCTGCACTGTTTTTGTGCACTTTATGCAGTCCTGTGTAGGTCTGTAGTCTAGTGTAGCTTTCTCTGTTTTTTTTTATTACGTAGTTCAGTCTAGTTTTTTGTACTGTGTCATGTAAACCATGGTCCTGAAAAACGTTGTCTCATTTTTACTATGCACTGTACCAGCAGTTATGGTGGTCGAAATGACAATAAAAGTTGACTTGACTTGACTTGATGGCAGCAATGAGAAGAGAGCATGACCTGGATGGTGGGTGCCTCAGATAATGGATGCTGCGTTCCTATGACAGCACTTCTTATAGATGTGCTCAGTGGTTGGAAGGACTTTAGCCGTGATGTACTGGGATGAATCAGGTACATATTATAAGATGTTCTGTTCAAAGGCATTGGTGTTTGCATACCAGGGTGTGATTCAGTCAGTCATTATACTCTCCACCACACATCTATAGAAGTTTGTCAGAATTTTAGATACATACCGAATCTCCACAGACTCATAAGGAGTAAGAGAAATTGCCATGCCTTCTTCGCAATTGCATCCTGGGTCCAGGTCAGGTCCTCTGAAATAGTAAAACCCAGGAATTTAAAGTTGTTAATCCTCTCCACCTCTGATAAGGACTGGCTCAGGGACCTCCGGTTTCCCTCTTCTGAAGTCAATAATCAGCTCTTTAATCTAGTGAGAGGTTGTTGGTATGACACCACTCAAATGAGGGAAGCCATTTAGAGGTGTTATAAAATGATACAATTTATTCCGTACCACATCTCCTGAGTTCCCTCCTCCTTTCTAGAATAGCATTTTATGGGGAAAAATGGGAACAAACACCTGTATATCTCATCTGCTTTCTCCTTGTGTTTTTCTGTCATTAATTCCTAAGATTCATCTTTTTGTTAAGTTTTTTAAAAAAAAAATCTGATATTGCATCAATGGCAAGATTTATTTCATAATATATTTTTTCCTGATTTATATTTTAGAAATTCTTTGCTGTTATTCATTTTCTGGATGTTATAAAGTAAGGACTTCAGCCCCAGTTGAGTGAGGCAGGAGAGGAATCAGATAATTTTGGAGGTGGAAATCTGTTATCTTTTTTTAAATGGCATTGATAAGAAGTCTGAAATTCAGTTCAAAACTGCAGATTGCCTGCAACAGTTGCCATTGAGTCAGTAACTAGGACAGAGTGTTTCTGACAAGGATTACTGGGGATATTTTTGCCATCCCATGATCAGTCATAAGAAAATTTTGCTCATTCAGTTGTATAGATGTTGTACCAATAATCCGGAGAGACAGTGATGAGGCAAAGATGTGCACATGAAAATTGAGGTTGTGCTTTCATGTGATGTTGCACAGAGTCAGCACATGTGTTTATGATCTTCGAGGCTGTCAAGTATAAATCCTTGGAAGGAGGATTCGGTAAAAGCCGCAGTTTACAAATGGTGTAAAGTAGACCACTTTGATGGATGTGCATCTCGTTATTGTGATGTACTGAGGTCAGAGACTACTATTGCCCGAGGAAATATATTGGCAGCTGATTTCACTGAAACACCTGTATTTTAGCTGAGAATAATTTTGAGAGGAATAATGTTTATCTTTGGTCAGTAGTTTTGTCAGTTGAGTGAAATTCGTGCAATGAGAATTGACGGCATGTGACAGTAAATAAACCAGCAATTTCAAATACTGCCTTGAGGATTCCATGGGTGCTTTTGACAGAGAACTATGTCTTAAATTCAGTGCTGATTTGAATGATAGTTCAGGGCAATGATAGCAAAACTTACAGCTAACATCACTAAGTTCTGATGGAGCAGTAAATCAGGTTCTGCATATTGTTGCCAGGGTTGCCAAGTTACAGCTTTGGTAGAAACATGCTTGTCAAATATACCTACTATGATCATGGTTACTTAATTAATCATGAAAAGAAAGCCTCGAACGCACTTATGTCACATCCTTGGGGTAATTCCAAAATGTTTTACAGGAGTGGAAGTTTTTGATGTATAGTCACTATGACACTCTATAACTAATTTATAAAGAGCAGGTTGCCAGTGTGATCAAGCCCTGATCATCATGGGATAAATATTGACTAGTAAATATTGAGAAGAAATAGTGACAGGAGTGGGTTGGGTCTTTGATTATGCTGGCTGCTTTACTGAGGCAGTGGGAAGTATACACAGAGTCTATAGAGGGCAAGCTGGTTTATGTGATATACTGAGCTGTGTCCATAATTTTCTGGAGTTTCTTGTGGCTGTCTCGATCCAAAAAGAAATTGAGGGATAGAACACAATTTGACACTTAAGTGTATAAATCAGAAAGTTCTAAATGTACAGGGCAGCATCATGGAATGCAATCTTCAGAACATCCAGAACCCCATATATACTAGTACTTCAGTTCACATTTCAAGACTGTGATTCCACAAATAATGCTAGGAGTTACTGTTGGACCATTGTATGTAGAGAGAGGTGTTACTGGCAATGCTGCTGTAATGAGACCCTGGAGCAAATTCAGCAAAGAAACACTGCCTGGTTCAGTGTGGAGAGGCTGCCTGTGAAAGCTAGTACTGTGCGGGCTAATTTGACTGGTGTGTCTGAGCAAAGCTTACGTGCCGCTTAGGGCTGCGTGTTGGCAGGCATACCAGGTATAAGTCATAGTTTCTTCAGATACATAAAGTGTAAAAGAGAGACAAGAGTGGATATTGAACCACTGGAAAACTGTGCTGAAGAGATAGTAATGGGGGACAACAAAATGGCAGATGAACTGAATAAATATTTTGCATCAGTCTTCACTCTGGAAGACATTAGCAGCATGGTGGAAGTTCCAGGTAGCAGGGGGCATAACTAGAGTGAAAGTTCTTGGGAAACTGAAAGATCTGAAGGTAGATAAGTCACCTGGACCAGATGTTGTACACCCCAGGGTTCTGAAAGAGTGGCTGAAGAGATTGTGGAGGCATTAGTAATGATCTTTCAAGAATCACTAGATTCTGGAATGGTTCTGGAAAACTGGAAAATTGCAAATGTCACTCCACTCTTCAAGAAGGGAAAGAGGCAGAAGAAAGGAAACTATAGACCAGTTAATCTGACCTCAGTGGTTGGGAAGATGTTGGAGTCAATTATTAGGGCTGAATTCTCAGAGTACTTGGAGCAGCATGATAAAATGGACCATAATCAGCATGATTTCCTCAAGGGAAAATCATGCCTGACAAATCTGTTGGAATTATTTGAAGAAATAACAAGCAAGATGGACAAAGGAGAATCAGTTGATGTTGTGTACTTGGATTTTCAGAAGGCCTTTGACAAGATGCCACAAATGATGCTAGGAGTTACTGTTGGACCATTGTATGTAGAGAGAGGTGTTACTGGCAATGCTGCTGTAATGAGACCCTGGACAAGCTACCAGCCCATGGTTTTACAGGAAAGATTCTAGCATAGTTAAGACAGTGGCTGATTGGCAGGAGGCATAGAGTAGGAATAAAGGGAGCCTCTTCTGGCTGGCTGCCAGTTACTGATGCTTCACAGGAGTCTGTGTTGGAACCAATTCTTTTAACGTTGTATGTCAATGATTTGGATGGTGGAATTGATGGCTTTCTTGCAAAGTTTGCAGGCGATGTGAAGATAGGTGGAGCGGCAGGTAGTTTTGAGGAAATAGAGAAGCTACAAAAGGACTTGGACAGATTAGGAGAAGTGGCAAATTGAATACATTGTTGGGAAGTGCATAGTCATGCACTTAAGTAGAAGAAATGAAAGGGTTGACTATTTTCTAAATGGAGAGAAAGTACAAAAAACTGAGCTAAAAAAGGACTTGGGAGCCCTTGTGCAGTATTTCCTAAAGGTTAATTTGCAGATTGAGTCTGTGGTGAGGAAGGTAAATGCAAAGCTAGCATTCATTTCAAGAGGACTAGAATATGAAAACAAGAATGTAATGCTGAAACGTTATAAATCACGGCTGAGGCCTCATTTGAGTATTGACAGCAGGTTTGGGCCCGTTGTTATCTTAGAAAGGATATGTTGAAATTGGAGAGGATACAAAGGAGTTCCCCGAAAATGATTCCAGAATTGAATAGCCTGTCATATGAAGAATGAAGGGTGACCTCATTGAAAGCTATGGTAAAAGGCCCGGATAGAGTGGATGTGGAGAGGATATTTCCTGCAGTGAGAGAGTCTAAGACCAGAGGACAGAGCCTCAGAATAGAGGGGCATCATTTTAGAACGGAGTTGAGAAGAATTTCTTTAGCCAGATAGTGGTGAAACTGTGGAATTCATCGCCACAGGCAGCTGTGGAGGCCAAGTGTTTATATATATTTAAGGAATAGGTTGATAGGTTCTTGATTGGTCAGGGAATGAAGGGATGCAGGAAGAAGGCAGGAGATTGGGGCTAAGAGGAAAATTGGATCCCCATGATAAAATGGCAGAGCAGATATGATGGGCCAAATGGTCCAATTCTGCTCCTATATCTTATGGTACGATAGCTGGGAACTGTCAGTAGCAACTCCATGTATTTGTGGTACCCAGATCCTACATTGTTTCTTCAGCTTTTTGTGGGCATTATTAAGTTGCCATCTTCTCTTTCATTTGCATTCACAGCTATCCATGGCGTAAAGATTTCTCTCTATTAACAAACCTAATAACTGCATCTTCAAAATAGATTTCTTTTCAAGTACTTGTGAGTGTTCAGACTGGAGGAGCAAGAATGCAGTAATGAACTGGTGCTCTGTGGGGTAGCACTAATCTGACTACCACTGAATTAAAACTGGATCCAGTCCTATTCAATACTGCAAGAGAGACTTTTGATTTAGACGGGAAATTTGCAGTGGCTTCTACTGAAGATCACAGCAGGTCAGCAAGAACAACTTATCACAACTAAAAACAGAAAAAAGCCATCATCAGATTAGGCAGCATTTTATGAAGAGAAATAAACTTCATGTTTCAGTTTGGAGGTTCTTCAGAATCAGAAAAGCTAAGTGTACGGCAGAGTATCTGCCCAATACATCCCTCTCTCACTCTCAGTTGCAGAGAGTGTAAGAGAGGGATGTATAGGGCAGAGGTGACTTTTCCAAGCAGACACCAGTTTTATTGTTAGTGATTAGCTATTGATGAGGCCATCTGCTTGATGGTTCAATAAAGGCATTTAGAGAGAATGTAGCATGGAATGTGAGCACAATGAAATGAAAGTTGTAGGAAATGCCCGTGGTAAGGGGGAAAAGCAAAACCGGTGTGATATTCAAGATGGTAACCTACTATAGCAGGGAGAAAGCAAATCACTGGAAGTTATGGAGTCAGAGCAGTTTCGCATAGATACAGGCCCTTTTGGCTCAATGAATCCATGCCAAACATGTTGACTACTTAGATGGTCTCAATTTCCTCCCTTTGGCCCATTTCATTCAAAGTCCTGTTCCTCCATGTGCCTATCCAAGTACTATTTATACTATACTGTTGTTCCTGTTTCAACCACTTCACCTGGCAATTTGTGCCATATACTGAACTCAGGTCTAATGTTGGTTTCAAAGATGGACCAATGTTAGCTGTCCCTCAGTCTTCTGGAATTTCATCTGTGGTGAACAAAAGTGCTAAAATTTCCATTATCAGCTCTTTCCCCTCTCACCTCGTCTCCCCCACCATGGAGAGAAGTCTGTTAACAACCTTGTCTATGCTCGAGATAATTTTAAACAATTCTGTAAGTTTGCCCTTCATTAACCATATAACAATTACAGCATGGAAACAGGCCATCTCAGCCCTTCTAGTCTGTGCTGAACGCTTACTCTCACCTAGTCCCACCTACCTGCACTCAGCCCATAACCCTCCATTCCTTTCCTGTCCATATACCTATACAATTTTACTTTAAATGACCAAATTGAACCTGCCTCTACCACTTCTACTGGAAGCTCGTTCCACACAGCTACCACTCTCTGAGTAAAGAAATTCCTCCTTGTGTTACCCCTAAACTTTTGCCCCTTAACTCTCAACTCATGTCCTTTTGTTTGAATCTCCCCTGCTCTCAATGGAAAAGGCCTATCCACGTCAACTCTATCTAACCCCCTCATAATTTTAAATACCTCTATCAAGTCCCCCCTCAACCTTCTAAGTTCCAAAGAATAAAGACCTAACTTGTTCAACCTTTCTCTGTAACTTAGGTGCCGAAACAGGTAACGTTCTAGTAAATCTCCTCTGTACTCTCTCTAATTTGTTGACATCTTTCCTATAATTTGGTGACCAGAACTGTACACAACATCATTCTTCGATGTTGCAGGGAATAAGGACTTAGCCTAGCCAACTTCTCCTTGTGAGTCAGACCTTCTAGTGCTGGCAGCATCTTTGTAAATCTTTTCAGCACTCTTTCCAGTTTAATCATTACTTTCCTATAACAGGGTGACCAAAACTGTATACAGTAACTGAAGTGCTGCCTTACTGCTGACTTGTACATTGGCAAAGTAACGTAGAGTCATAGCAGAGTATAGCACAGAAACAGGCCCTTGTGCCCATCTAATCTGTGCCAAATCATTTAAACTGCCTACTCCCATTGACCTGCACCGAGACCATAGCCCTCCCTATCCCTACCATCCATATTCCAATCCAAACTTCTCTTAAACATTGAAATCAAGCTTGCATGCACCACTTACGCTGGCATTTTCATTCCCCAATCTCACGACCCTCTTAGTGAAGAAGTTTCCCCTATGGTCCCCTTAAACTTTTCACCTATCACCCTTAACCCATGACCTCTAGTTATAGGCCCACCCAACCTCAGTGGAACAGATGTCTGTTTCATGGTTCAGTCCACTGTCCTTCTTTAATGAGTTTCCTGTATTTTCACACATATAACACTAGTTTACACCGTCTTGTTCTCTTTATAGAATCATTGAGTTGTAAAGCACAAAAATGGGTTTCTCAGTGTAACTTGTCCAAGCTCATGCTAGTGCTAACCCCATGACTACTACCTTTGCCTCCCATTGTCAAGCAATTTTGCATCCATTTTCTCAGCACTGTGGACATGTTCTCTAACCTTCTGGACCAGCCTGACACATGGGCCTTTGTCAAAACCCAAGCCAAAGTCCAAGCCACCACATATACTACTCAACGTCCTTCAGTTTTCTTGCCTTCTCAAAATATCCAATCATATTTTTGAGACAGGTTCTTCCCTTCATAAGACCACGCTGACTTCTAATCAGTCCTTACTGCCTGTCTAAGGGAGCACAGATCCTGTCTCTTGGAATTTTTCCAATAATTTCCCCACTACTGACATGAGGATTACCAGCCTGCACTTCACTGGATTGTCCCTACAGCCCAACATTAGCTGTCCTTTAGTCTTCTGGAACTTCATCTGTGGTGAACAAAAGTGCTAACATCTCCATTATCAGAATCAGGTTTAATATCACGGGCATATGTTGTAGAACTTGTTACTTTGTGGCAACAGTACAATGCAATAGAAAGTATATTAAAAAAAACAATAAAAGTAAATATAAAAATAAATAAGCAGTGCAAAAAGGAAGTGAAAAATACTGAGGAAGTGTTGGTGGGTTCATTGTCCATTCAGAAATCTGAGGGTGAGGGGTAGAAACGGTTCCTGAAAAAATTGAGTGCATGTCTTCAGGCTCTTGTACCTCCTCCTTGTTGGTAGCAATGAGAAGAGGGCATGTCCTGAGTGATGGGGGTCCTTAGTGATGGATGCCACCTTTTTGAGGTATCATCCTTTGAAGGTGTCCTGGATGCTGGGGAGGCTAGTGCATGTGATAGAGCTGGCTGAGTTTACAACTTTCTGAAGCTTTTTCTGATGCTGTGCAGTGGCCCCTCCATACAAGATGGTGATACAACCAGCTAGAGTGCTCTCCATGGTACATCTGTAGAAATCTGCAAGTGTCTTTGATAACATACCAATTCTTCTCAAACTCCTTCCTTGTAATGCATCAATATGTTGGGCCCAGGATAAGTCCTTGGAGTTGCCAGCACCCAGGAACTTTAAACTATTCACCCTTTGCACTTCTGATCCCTTGATTGGACTGGTGTGCGTTCCCTCGATTTGCCCTTCCTGAAGTCCATAATCAATACCTTGGTCTTACTATTATTGAGTGCAAGGTTGTTACTGTGACACCACTCATCCAGCTGACTTATCACATTCCTGTACACCTCTTCATCACCATCTGAAATTCTGCCAACTATAGTTGTGTCATCTGCAAATTTATACATGGTGTTTGAGCTGTATCTAGCCACATGGTCATGGGTGTAGAGAGAGTAGAGAGATGAGCTAAGCAAAGAGAAAATGTTATTTCTAATCCACATTGACTGTGGTCTCCCTGTCAAGATGTCAAGGATCCAGTTGCAGAGGGAGATACAGAGACCGAAGTTTTGGAGCTTTTTGATTAGGACTGAGTGTATGAATGCTGAGTTTTAGCTAATAAACATCAGTCTGTCATAAGTATTACTATTGTCGAGGTGATCCAGGGCCAGGTAGAGAAACAGTGATATGGTATGCACTGTAGACCTATTATGGCGATAAGCAAATTGATCCCAGAATCAATTCATATCCTTTTTTTTGCCCTTCTAATTTCTTTCTTAAAATCTCTCCTCCATCTCCTATAAAAACTCAAAGGTCTCACTCAAAACCAGCTGCCTATACTTGATATATGCTTTTTAATTTCAGATCAATCTTTCAATTTCCTCTAACCAAGTTTACCATTCTTACCATTTTACTGGGTTTTTTTCCCAGGACATGATTGTGACCACTTTCTAACCACCACGTATCAGATGTTTTATACTTTCTAACAGCTGCCCCAAATCTACTTTGTGCCCTGTCCTTCTCCTACACTCTTTGTCTCCTGCCCCACCTGAGATTCCCTGACAAAGGCTTTCAATATTCTTTTCATCAACTGAAGGAGCAGAACAGCTGCCATAAAGCTCCCAGTCACGTTTTTTAATTTAAAATTGAGTCTGGAAGTCCTCTGTGTGCCTAGACGAAAGATGAGGTATCATTCCTTATTGCTTCCTCTACATAAAGTCTCTCATCTTGATCCCCCATTTCTCTGAATCTCTTCAGTTATCTCCCTGATAACCAACCCCCATCCCTCTTCAAGGCCTTCCCCGCAATCCTACCCCTGCATCATGCCACTTGATGACCAGTGTGTAGGGTACTTGCTAGCAGCAGCGCTGGTCCATCTTGTCCATCAGCAGTGGAGCAGAGGAACGAGACCACACAGTGAAGTGACCATGAGGGCTAGCCTTCCTCTCAGTCATCTCCATGTTCACATGCTCCTTTTCTCTTCTCCCTTATGTTTTCTTAATTCACAATCTCTATTCCATCCTAGCCTTCCCAGTTTTCCAGCTGCTAGTCACTTGGCCAGTAGACTAGCCTTGACCATCAAACCTTTCCCAGTGAAACCTTGGGCAGGATTGCAAAAAAAAACCAAGACTTGTCATTGACTTCAGGAAGCAGGACAGAATATGCACACTCCTGTCAGGAACAATGGTGCTGAGATGATTAAGAGTTTCAAGTTCCTCAATATAAATATCAATAATTTATCCTAGTCCAGCTGTCTAGAGATAATTAGTGAATAGGCCCTTCTGGCCCTTTGAGCTGTTCTGCCCAGCAACCCTTGACAACCTCAATTTAATGCTAACTTAATCACAGGACAATTTACAATGACTATTTAACCTACCTAGTATGCCTTTGGACTGTGGGAGGAAACTGGAGGACCTGGAGAAAGCCCACACATTCCATGGGGATGCATTTAACTCCAGTCTCCGATGCCCTGAGCTATAATAGTGTCATGCTATCCGCTACACTACCGTGGCACCTGTGGCTTTGCGATCACTATGCCCAAGAAAGCACACTGCTTCCTCAAAGTTAAGGGAATTTGACATGCCCCAGTGACCCTCACTAATTTTTACAGATGCACCATTGGAATTATCCTATGCATGGAATGGATCATAGCTTGGTGTGGCAAATGCTGTGCCCAAGACTACAAGAAATTGCAGTTGTGAGCACCGCCAACTCCATCATGGAAACCAGCCTTCCCTCCAGTAATTCTGCACCTACTGCAGCCAATGTAGCCAAGGCCCCTTCTCATCCCAGTCATTACCTCTTCTCCAAATGCTCCATCACTCATTCCAACCCCGTTAAATGAACAGTGCCACAGCTTGATTGCGTGTACCTCCAAGCTTGGGGACAGCTTCTGCCCCACTGTTATAAGACTCTTGAATGGGCCTTGAACAGCCTCAGGACTTGGACCACCAGGTTCAAGTACAGTAACTACCCCTCAACCATCAGACTCTTAAATAAAAGGGGGTAACTACACTCATTTGCCCTGTCATTAAAATGCTCCCACAACCAATTATCTCACTTTAAGCACTCTATCTCATGTTCTTGTTATTTATTGCTATTTATTTATATTTGCATTTGCACAGTTTGTTGTCTTTTGCACTCTGGTTGATCTTTCATTAATCCTGTTATAGTTTCTATAGATTCTATAGTATTCTATAAATTTGCTGAGTATGCCCACAGGAAAATTATGTGGTGATGTATATGTACTTTGATAATAAAATTTACTTTACGTGGATAATAAAGATGAATTCTTGATCTCTCGTGGTCCTTGTATTTATCTACCTGCACTACATTTTGTCTTTCCCTGTAATTTTAGCACTGTATTCTGCTTGTTTTGTTTTTTTATACTACCTCGATGTACTGATCTGTCCGGATGGCACACATACAATGTTTTTCAATGTATCTTGATATGTAAATGCGAAAATAATAATCCAATTACCTATCATATCTACACCCATGGGGCCTCTGTCCTCACCACCAGCAAATGATTGCTGACAAGCTTGTTTAATAACTCACTCCTGTGCACCAATCAGTAACAAAAAGAAAACACTCATTAGTGGTGGGTATATCAAATTGATGGATATACTCTGGCAGGGAAGATGTTATTTTGTTCCGTTGTAGCATGTCGTTCAGTTCATTCAATACTTAATCCTTGGGCTAGAAGGCTTGATTCATAAAAGTCGTAATTTATGGAAGGAACGATTCCATGGTCCTTAAGTGCCACAAATTGTATTACTCAATGTCCTGACACAGCTGCTGATAAATTTTCATTTATTTGAACGTACCTTCTGCACCAAGGCACATTCCAGATGGAAGAGCCATTGACACAGATTTATTCATTGAAACGAAAGAACTCGACCAAGAGATGTGAATTATATTAACTTTACTTTTTCACATAGCAGAGGTGGAACTAATTGTTAATCCTAAAATATTTTGGTCTGACTTTAGCTCTGAGCTTGGGCATGCTGATGGGGGTCTTGGTAAATAATGCAGATGAAGTTCTTGCAGGTTGGCATACTGTCAAGAGCCCTCGGTTATTGTGTAATTGTGGTTTAATGTACTTCCACATTGTCCTGGAGTTGAATTGAGTAGGAGTGACAGAACAGCCAATTACAGTGTGGGAAATTGTGCAGTAGCAAGTTAACTGCTTATGTTCCCTGGCAAATAGAGTTCATTTGAAGGAAGTGATCTGAGAGATGAATATCAAGGGAGGGGAAGTTGTCAGAAAAGGTGAGCCAACAATTGTAGAAACGATCCGTTGCTGCTGGACTTCCTAGTTGTTACATTTTATAATAGTGCCAAAGGGCCTGTTGTGGCCTTTTATCTAAATGACACCATAGTTGAAGCTACGCGGCTTGGGGTGCCATGGTCGCATAGTGGTTAGCGTGACACTATTCCAGCTGTGTACCTTCCGCAGTTCTGACTTCAGTTCCAGTACCATCTGTAAGGAAATTGTATGTTCTCCCCGTGAACCATGTGTGTTTCCTCTTGGTGCTCCAGTTTCCTCTTATAGTCACTGCGGAAAAGGGTCTTAGCGATTGCAGGGATGATTTACAGCAGATTGAAAAGCTGGAGCATATAGACATTAAGAGGATGTGTTGGAGATTTTTGGAAAGCATCAAGTTGGATAAGTCGCCGGGACCGGATGAGATGTACCCTGGGCTACTGTGGGAGGCGAGGGAGGAGATTGTTGAGCCTCTGGCGATTATCTTTGCAACATCAATGGGGACGGGAGACATTCTGGAGGATTGGAGGGTTGCGGATATTGTTCCTTTATACAAGAAAGGGAGTAGAGATTGCCTAGGAAACTATAGACCAGTGAGTCTTACTTTAGTGGTTGGTAAGTTGATGGAGAAGATCTTGAGAGGCAGGATTTATGAACATTTGGAGAGGTATAATATGACTAGGAATAGCCAGCATGGCTTCGTCAAGGGCAGGTCGTGCCTTACGAGCCTCATTGAATTTTTTTAGGATGTGACTAAACACATTGATGAAGGAAGAGCAGTAGATGTAGTGTATATGGATTTCACCAAGGCATTTGACAAGGTACCTCATGCAAGGCTTATTGAAAAAGTAAAGAGGCATGAGATCCAAGGGGACATTTCTTTGAGGGTCCAGAACTGGCTTGCCCACAGAAGGCAAAGAATGGTTGTAGATGGGTCATATTCTGCAAGGAGGTCGGTCACCAGTGGTGTGCCTCAGCGATCTGTTCTGGGACCCTTACTCTTTGCGATTTTTATAAATGACCTGGATGAGGAAGTGGAGGGATGGTTTAGTAAGTGTGCTGATGACACAAAGGTTGGAGGTGTTGTGGATAGTGTGGAGGGCTGTCAGAAGTTACAGCGGGACATTGATAGGATGCAAAACTGGGCTGAGAATTGGCAGGTGGAGTTCAATTCAGATAAGTGTGAAGTGGTTCATTTTCGTAGGTAAAATATGATGGCAGAATATAGTATTAATGGTAAGACTCTTGGTACTGTGGAGGTTCAGAGGGATCTTGGGCACCGAGTCCATAGGACACTCAAAGCAGCTGCGCAGGTTGACTCTGTGGTTAAGACGGCATACGGTGTATTGGCCTTCATCAATCGTGGAATTGAATTTAGGAGCTGAGAGGTAATGTTGCAGCTATATAGGACGCTGCTGAGACCCCACTTGGGAGTACTGTGCTCAGTTCAGGTCAACTCACTATAGGAAGGATGTGGAAACCACAGAAAGGGTGCAGAGGAGATTTACAAGGATGTTGCCTGGATTGGGGGGCATGCCTTATGAGAATAGGTTGAGTGAACTCAGCCTTTTCTCCTTGGAGCGACGGAGGATGAGAGGTGACCTGATAGAGGCATTGATTGTGTGGATAGTTGGAGGCTTTTTCCCAGGTTGCCACAAGAGGACGCAGGTTTAAGTTGCTGGGGAGTAGGTACAGAGGAGATGTCGGGTAAGTTTTTTACTCAGAGAGTGGTGAGTCCGTGAAATTGGCTGCCGGCAATGGTGGTGGAGGCAGATACAATAGGGTCTTTTAAGAGACTTTTGGATAGGTACATGTAGCTTAGAAAAGTAGAGGGCTATAGGTAAGCCTACTAATTTCTAAGGTAAGGACATGTTCGGCACAACTTTGTGGGATGAAGGGCCTGTATTGTGCTGTAGGTTTTCTATGTTTCTAAAACTCCAGAGACCTAGATTTAATCTTACATTGTCTTGATGGAGTTTGTGCAGTATCCCTATGGCCATGTGGATTTCCAGTGTTCTGGTTTCCTTACATATTGCAAATATGTGCTGACTGGTAGGTTAATTGGCCACTGTAAATTGCTCGAAGTGTGTAAGTGATTGGTAGAATCTGAGGCAATGGGGTGGAGTTGGTGGGAGTGTGCAGTGAACAGAGTGGACTCAGTTTAATATTATTTTTGATACTTGGACTGGATGCGCTGAAGAGCTGGTTGCTGTGCGTATGACTCTGGACTTTGAGCCTAACATTTCAAGATTTGAGGCAATCGTAGTACTGTTAGTCCATACGTTTATTTACACTGATGCATTTTGCTATTAAAACTCCTTTTTATCGGTCGTCTCCAGAAATGCGGCTTGTTAGCTCCTCGCTAACAGCCACTGCAAGAAACCCACCTTTTTCAGGCTCTATATTTCTCAAGGTGTATACATCTAGGGTGTACACAACTTGGGTCCTGCCAAACCCGTGAGGTTGGGATGTCCTTACCACCCAAACCCTGGTTTCTGTGAATGCTGTGTGATTTACTGCACCCCTGCAATTGCTTGTCGACAAGAAATAACAAACCGTACACTACATATAGTAATAAAGAAAGTATATTTTTGAATGTTAACTCAACCAAAGAGTTATTAAAGAAAAGAAAGACAAAAAAAAAATGCCATTTAATTAAACAATCAAATATACACGTAAGTTGGAGCTCATCTTGAAGTTGGCTGTAAGTCACTCGCTAGACCCTCGGTCGGCAGGAAAGCACACACCACCTTCCAAATGTTGCTTGAAGTTCATTTCGAACAAACAGGCTCCCCACAGGAGTATCGGTCCTTCCTTCTTGAAGCCATTCATCTGCACAAAGCACCTTGTACAACAGGGACAGCATCCTCATCTTCCCTCCTGTTTTCTTCCAGCTCCCGCGAAAAATGTCCAATCTCACCAGTGTCCCTCATTAAACCTCTCCGCCTAGCGTTCTGCAGAACCTTCTCCGAATTCCACCATCCTGACTGGCTGACACCATATTCCCAAGTTGAGCAAAAAAGCCCCTTATCTCAGCTCAAACCCAAACAGGCTGAAAGCAGAACTGACTGCTGTTATGGAACTGCTAAAATGAAATACCTACAGCATAGCAGTAAAAATCTTAACCAGGGCATTACACTATCTTAAATCATCACTGTACTTACCTTCAAATCCCTCCATTCCTTTTATTATTGTAGGAACACAGATGGGAGCAAAGCCACTGAAGAATTGAATGGAACTTAAAATCTAAATATTGGAAAATGTGCAATGATGTATGAAATCTGGAGTATTTTTTAGATGCATTGACATTTGTAGGAAATATCAGGTGAAATGCCATGCAGGAACATAGGAATTAATGGATCCATAGATGTCAAAGAAATGGATTAAGAATTTGGTAACAGATAGATTTCAGCAAGGATACTGGTGGAAATTAAAAAGTGAGCCATTATGATAAGGAGGTTGTGGGATTAATGGAAGTTCTGGCTTCAATTAATCCTGTGGTCCTGGTTATAAATTGGATAAGTTGTAACACTTGTAGATTTACAGGCAAATCTAATTCAGTGATAACCAGAAAGTGAGTGTGGAGTTGTAGAATGATAGTTGTAGAGTATACTGAAATGGTACAGAGCATCAGAAGTCCGAAGTACCCATTCCATTTGCTGGTATGCTACTTGACCATGAACACATCCTCATTGAGCAATACAGCACAGAACCAGGACCTTCGACTCTACTCTTCCATGCTGAACATAATGGTCATTTCCCTCTAAACCTTTCTTATCCATGTACCCATCCAAATGATTTTTTAAAAATATTGTTATTTTAGCTACCTCAACCAGTCTCTCTCATAGCCCATTCCATATCTGCTCCACACACTACATGAAATACAGTAGCTGTTCCTCAGCTCCCTTGCTAGATTAAGCCCACAATCTAATTGCAGTGGTCTGTTCACCTTAAACTCATGGCTTCTAGTTTTTGATGCTTTTGCCCCGGGGAAACAGTCTCTGCATATTCAACTGGTCTCTGCCTGTCTTGATTTTATATACTGTATCTTGATAAGGTCGCCCCTTGGTTTCTTACACTCCAAGCAACCAATTCCCAGCCTACCCAATGTATGTTGAAATCCTCTTTGCACTCTTTCCAGCTTTTAATGACATCTTTCCTTTAATAGGGTAACCAAAATTGTACACAAAAGTCCAAGTCTGGCCTCACTTACAATGTAACCATAATGGAATTACAATTGCAACTACACTTACAATGGCAGTCTTTGTACAACAGCAACATAATGTTCCAAATCTTATACTCAATGCCCTGACTAAAGGCCAAACACCTTCTTCACCACCCTGCCTACCTTTAATGCCATGAACTATGTAGAAACATAGAAAACCTACAGCACAAAACAGGCCCTTCGGCCCACAAAGTTGTGCCGAACATGTCCCTACCTTAGAAATTACCTGGAGTTACCCATAGCTCTCTATTTTTCTAAGCTCCATGTACTGATCCAAAAGTCTCTTAAAAGACCCTATCATATCTGCCTCCACCACCATTGCTGGCACTCATTCCATGCACTCATCATTCTCTGCGTAAAAAAAAAAAACCCAAAAAAAACAATTTACCCCTGACATCTCCTCTGTACCTACTCCCCAGCACCTTAAACCTGTGTCCTCTTGTGACAGCTGTTTCAGCCCTGGGAAAAAGCTTCTGACCATCCACACGCTCGATGCCTCTCATCATCTTGTACTATTAGGCCTCTCTGTTGTACAAAACTGCCCAGGCTCTTACCATTCACTATGCAAGTTCTATCCTGGTTTGACGCAACATCTCACATGTACAGTGGCATGCCAAAGTTTGGGTACCCCTGGTTAAAATTTCTGTTTCTGTGGATATGTAGTTAAGTGAGTAGAAGATGAATTGATCTCCAAAAGTCATAAAGTTAAAGTTGAAACATTCTTTTCAACATTTTAAGCAAGATTAGTGTATTATTTTTGTTTTGTACAATTTTAGAGTGAAAAAAAGGAAAGGAGCACCATACAAAAGTTTGGGTACCCCAAGAGATTTGAGCTCTCAGATAACTTTTACCAAGGTCTCTGACCTTAATTAGCTTGTTAGGGCTATGGTTTGTTCACAGTCATCATTTTCACAGGAAAAGCCAGGTGATGCAAATTTCAAAGCTTTGTAATACCCTGGCTCCTCAAACCTTGTCCCAACAGTCAGAAGCCATAGGCTCCTCTAAGCAGCTGCCTAGCACTCTGAAAATTAAAATAAATGATGCCCACAAAGCAGGAG
Organism: Hemitrygon akajei; assembly: GCF_048418815.1. Lineage (NCBI taxonomy): Eukaryota > Metazoa > Chordata > Chondrichthyes > Myliobatiformes > Dasyatidae > Hemitrygon > Hemitrygon akajei. Next base: position 38,934,017 of record NC_133128.1, read on the forward strand.
AAGGCTATAAGAAGACAGCAAAGCATTTTCAGGTAGCCCTTTCCTCAGGTTGTAATGTAATTAAGAAATGGCAGTTAACAGGAGCGGTGGAGGTCAAGTTGAGGTTGAAGGACCAAGAAAACTTTCCGAGAGAACTGCTCGTAGGATTGCTAGAAAGGCAAATCAAAAGCCCCGTTTGACTGCAAAAGACCTTCAGGAAGATTTAGCAGACTCTGAAGTGGTGATGTACTGTTCTACTGTGCAGCGATAGCTGAACAAATATGACCTTCATGGAAGAGTCATCAAAAGAAAACCTTTCCTGCGTCCTCACCACAAAATTCAACGTCAGAAGTTTGCAAAGGAACATCTAAACAAGCCTGATGCATTTTGGAAACAAGTCCTGTGGACTGATGAAGTTAAAATAGAACTTTTTGGCTGCAATGAGCAAAGGTATGTTTGGAGAAAAAAGGGTGCAGAATTTCATGAAAAGAACACCTCTCCAACTGTTAAGCATGGGGGTTGATCGATCATGCTTTGGGCTTGTGTTGCAGCCAGTGGCACGGGGAACATTTCACTAGTAGAGGCAAGAATGAATTCAATTAAATACCAGCAAATTCTGGAAGCAAACATCACACCATCTGTAAAAAAGCTGAAGATGAAAAGAGGATGGCTTCTACAACAGGATAATGATCCTAAACACACCTCAAAATCCACAATGGACTACCTCAAGAGGCGCAAGCTGAAGGTTTTGCCATGGCCCTCATGGTCCCCTGACCTAAACATCATCAAAAATCTGTGGAAAGACCTCAAAAGAGCAGTGCATGCAAGACGGCCCAAGTATCTCATAGAACTAGAAGCCTTTTGCAAGGAAGAAGGGGTGAAAATCACCCAAACAAGAATTGAAAGACTCTTAACTGGCTACAGAAAGCGTTTACAAGTTGTGATAACTTGCCAAAAGGGGTGTAACTAAGTACTGACTGTGCAGGGTGCCTAAACTTTTGCTTCGGGCCCTTTTCCTTTTTTGTTATTTTGAAACTGTAAAAGATGGAAATAAAAAAAGTAATCTTGCTTAAAATATTAAAGAAATGTGTCATCTTTAACTTTATGCCTTTTGGAAATCAGGTCATCTTTTACTCGCTTAACTATTCACAGTAACAGAAATTCTGACCAGGGGTTCCCAAACTTTTGCATGCCACGGTATCTGAATCGAACCCCATTTGCCGTTCCTCAACCCACTTATCTGACTGGTCAAGATCCCCCTGTAGTATTTGTTGAGCTTAGTTAGCCTTGACGATACCATACCTTAGTATCATTTGTAAAATTAGTAACCATTCCATGTATATTCTCATCCAAATTGTTTATATAAATGACAAACATCAAAGGTCCCAATACCAATCCTTGTTGCACACCTCCACTATCACCCTCTGCTTTCTACCATCAAGCCAATTATGTAACCAATTCACTAGCTCTTGGATCCCATACAATATGGACTTCCACAAGGGATTTTTCAAAAGGCCTTGCTAAAATCCATATAGCCAACATCCATCACTCTTTCCTCATTGGTCCTCTTGGTTACCTTTTTGAAATACAACTTTTAACAAATCTAGACAAGTAGATCTTAATTCCAGACCATTCTTTGTTTTCTGAGTCCCGGAGAACTGAGCACTGGATGACAGGATTTTCTCTTCTCTATCTATGGAAGTTGGAGTCAATTACTGAAACGTTCTCTCTCATCATCTGACACTAACTAAGAGCACGGAGATAACTTACAGCACCAATTGTTTCGTATTATTTACCCATCAAACTGATGGATGAATTGCTTAATCTTTTGTTGAGCTTTTGGTAATTAATGTGTTGTATCTGATGCTCATTAATGAAATGATCAAAATGAGATTCTGCGGATGTTGGAATTTAGAGCAAAACCAATACAGGAAGATCTCTGTGGATCAAGCAGCATCTGTGGAGGCAAAAGATGTAAGCCAATGTTTTCATTCAATGTGCACCTTTTGCCTCCACAGTGGCATTCAAAACAGAAAGCCATTGCTGTTTCCAGAATGACTGGTACCTTTAATCTGTAGGCAAATTGATGCTATACATCATCTCACCCTTGGACCTCTTATGCATATGCACATAATAGATATGCTTCCACATATTAAGAACCTAAAAATGTTTAGCTGAAAATGACATTTGGTAGGCTTCATAATATTTTCACTTAGAAGGTATGGAGCATGACTTGGACTGTACAGGATCTTGACCGAAACAAGATCTTTTGCTGCACCGGGTGCTGCTTGAACTACCGAGTTCTTCCAGCTTTGTTTTTTGTTAATGAAATGATGAGTCCTCAATTTGGATGAAACCATTTTCCATTATTGGAACTGTGGAGTTTACAGAGGAATAGTGGATGTCAAAGTAGAAGTATGTAAAAATAATAAAGGGTATGGACAGAGTAAACAGGGGAAAATTGTTCTCAGGAGCAGCAGGGTCAAGACCCAGGATACAGGCTGTTGGTTAAAAGACTAATAGTGATGTGAGGATTTTTTTTATTGAAGCAAGATGATCTTAGAATACATTCTTGGGATAGTGGTCAAGGTAGATTCATTTGCAGTGTTCAAGAAGAAACCAGATAAGTAGGTGAAAGAAAGGAATTTGCGGAGGAGGGTGGAGGAGAAGAACTAACTTGATTGATCTTGGAGAAGGTAAGGAGTTGGTGGCTTAAATGGATCCCTTCAATTACTGTAATAAGTCTATGATACGGATGTGATATGTTACTAATAACAATCTTGCATATATTTAATACATTTTGCAATTTTGAATATTACTTTTAAAATTCAAAACAAGTCCAGTTTAAAGAAATTGTCATCGAAACCAGGTTGACTAAGCAGGACTTTCAGGTAACCAAAACAATGGCCAGGCGTTTTCATGTTGCCCTTGTATTTAGGCAAAACGGACAGCTGAGCTCTGAGATTTGTTTGCAGAGGAGAATGAACATCTGGCAGATGTTTATTCTGTGAAGATGAAACACAGAATCTCCAACAGCCTTCAAACAAATCTTGGAATATTGGGTAGTTGCCAGCTGTCATTTCATACCTTGTGTGTTTGACTTTTTATTTTCCACCTGGGTAGTGCAAATTATCTCTCCTGTAGGCAGTATAATTAACCCTCATTCAAGCAGGATAAGTTTTTTTCTATAAGCCTTTATCTTCCATTAAAATGAACGAAGTCAATTTGTAGATGATGCATGGCAAAATAATCTTCACAGCTGCTTTTTCTTAAAAGAAAACTATAGTGAACTGCTGAATCACTGCAATACATCGTTCTTGCCCCTGGATCTCATATACATATAAACAGAATAGATGTGTTTCTCTGTGTGTGTTTGTGTTTCTACATATAGTATTCTGTATATCAAGGACTTGGAAACGGGTAAAATTACATTTGGTAGGCTTCATAATCTTTTAACTCAGATGGACGTAAGCTTGAGAGGGAGAAGCTGAGATCAATGTAACAGTATTACAGTTGATTATAGGTAGCATGAGGGACCAGCTGGCCTTAGTTGATTGAAGTGGGACTGCAGCAGGGAAGACAGCGGAGCAGCAATTGCAGGAGTTTTTGGGAATAATTCAGGAGACACAGCAGAATTTCATAGCAAGAAAGAAGCAGCATTGTTAGGGGAAAATGAGGCATGATCAAGAATGCCTCACTTTTTTTCACTTTTATTTTCACTTTTCTGAAATGCAAGAACATTGCCCAAATTTAACACTGCATCTGCAATATTGACATGTCAGCTAATTCAGCACAGGTTAGACAGACTTGGAAACATTAACTGCTTCTCTATAGATACAGCCTGAACTGCTGAGTGCTTCCAGTGCCTTTTAGTAATTCAGCACAAAGTGGAAATTGAATTTCCTACCTTTTTGAATTGCATCTGTGAGCCAAAGCAAGAAAACAATCAGCTTTGGGTCATTGTACCTTCTCTACCCCAAGTTAAATTGCCTGCAATTGCTTGCTATCACAAGTCACTAAAGAATAATGATGATTAGGATGACTATCTGGAATGCAGCCGGCAACATTGTTTGCATGAAGGTTTGCAGCTGGGAATTGATGTCAATAACTGTAAGATGGCAGTGATTGCTTTAATCTGTATTTGATTATATAAATGGTTCTCTCAGGCTTTCTGAAAACAGAAATGTTCCGTCTGGACACTGTTCTGCTCTTGCTGCTCATTTGGAACAAATGTTCAGTATTTTCTTTAATTTTGTATAATGTTGAAATCAAAGGACTAAGTAAGTTTAACCATTTTTTAAAAAGCTGCATAATTTCAAAAAAGCATGTATGATGTATAGTTTCATTTGTGCTGGCTTTTCAATCCTATTTTTCTGCAGTATATTAGTGAAATTTACAATTTTCCAACCTACATATTGCCTAGCACTTTGTAGACTTGCACACTGTACATTTCAATAGGACTCCTATCACATTTGCAGCACCCAATTAATAATCTAAAAAGAAAATCAAGAATATCATAAAAAGCTGATGCAAAGTATATTGGTACTTAATTATTTTCAAGTCTGTTCAACAAAGAAAGAAATGACTCATTTTTAAAAATTCCACATTGGAATCATTACTGTGATTACTACAAGCAGAGACAAGCACAGAAAAGTTTTTCTTTCTCAACCTTTTTTAATTTAGATGTTCAAATGTTGAACCTTACATTTTACATGCAGTTTCCAAATGAAATGAAGCTCTGATGCTCTGATTAATTAATGTGGCCATGGCTTAGCTGATCATTGCCACCAGCACAGGAAATATTCCCAGGTCAGGGAATGGATAATCAATTAGTATTCAGGCATGGACACCTTAGTTGTTTTCTGTCTCAGGAACTGTGATCAAATTGAGCTGATCAGTGTCGAGAATGATGAGATGATATTCGTGATGAAGAGATGATTTAGCTTTGGATGTTGTTGCAACTTTATTAATTTATGGGAAATAGATGTGGCTAGTAGAGCCAGCAGTTATTATCCAGCCATGCTTGCCTTGAACTAAATCAATAGCTAGTTCATATCAGAAAGCAATAAGGATCAACAATTTGGCATTCATTAAGTGAGGTTTTACACTGAACCAGTGGACACATAGTCTTCCTCTGTATAAATTCCAGATGTAACAGAGTTTAAATTTCTTAGCTGCTGTGGTTGAACTGTTGTCTCTAGATTGTCAGACCAGGCCTTTGGCCTAATCAGAGCTCCAGTATGAGCTGAGCAAGTTGTTTTCACATATACTGTACATAACATGTCTCTGAATCAATCGTTTTATGAAAATAGTCAAGGCGAAGCAGAATGCCAGAGTAGAGCCGTATTGTTGTTTACGTACTGGATTAAGAAATAATTTACTTGTGTTGTGCACATGCATAAATTTACTGTGACAGAACTGCAGGCTTTGTAAGTACAGTCGGCCCTCCTTATCCGCGGATTCTACATGTGCGGATTCAACCAACCAACCGCGGAAAACCCGGAAGTCCAGCACTCGTTGTTTGAGCATGTACAGATCTTTTCCTTGTCATTATTCCCTAAACAATACAGTATAACAACTATTTACATAGCATTTACATTGTATTAGGTATTATAAGTAATCTAGAAATGACTTAAAAGTACAGGCAGTCCCCGGGTTATGAATGAGTTCCGTTCCTGAGTCTGTCTTTAAGTCAGATTTGAAGTCAGAACAGTACATTCGGTATTATTTAGCGTCAGTTAGTCAAACGTTTTTCATAGTATATAGTACATATTTTACCTTTCTATGCATATAAAACACTTAAGAAACATACGTATTTCAATAATTAAACTACTGCGATGCTTAGTAATTATTGTAGCTTTCATCAGGGCAGGGCCTTTCACATGCTCCATTAAAATTGTTCCGATCGTTCACTGACTGTAGCCTAACGCTTTATCAAAGACCGATGGCATTTTACCTTTTTCCAATCGCTTTATTTCTTCCACCTTATTTTCAATCGTGATCGTGATTATTTTCGTGAACAGAAACATTGCGGATTCAGAGCTGTACCGTCGGGTCCTAATGTCCACTGCACTGAGCATGTTGAAGAAAGTCCAGGGTTCCGCTGGGTCCTAAAGACCACCACACTGAGACAGTTTAAATAAGGGACTTGAGCATCCGGGTTTTTTGGTATCTGTGGGGGGTCTCAGAACCAATCCCCCACGGATAAGGAGGGCCGACTGTATTCTTTTATCTTTATATCCTTTTTGAATAAATTAGGGATCATTGCCCTTTTTAAATTGTAGGTTTTTGCATTTCTTTATTGGAATGAAGGCGTGATGGAACTAATACTAGGTAGTCTAAGACTGGATTTAGTGTTTCTATTTTTTGCCATGTTCAAAACCAGTTGATGGTGCATGAGTCAGAACAAGATAATTTGTTTGAAGTGTTATTCCTTGTTGACCCCACCTTTTAAAACAGAAGTAAACGTGGGGGTGGCTTGGTCTTGAAGGGCAGGGGAGACTCTTTCCATTCAATTTCCTTCATAGCTATTTCCAGAAAACCTATTTCAAAACTTGGCTGGCTCACAGTGTTTCTCATATAAAACTACTTTGCCTCTATGTGTTAAAGAATCTAATCCTAGCATGCACGTCTTTCTTTTGTATCTGTGAAGATCAGACAACAGTATCAGATGTCTTAAGTTGTACATCGAGGTACAATTGCTCTAGACATGGCTGAGTCTGGAATTTTGTTAAAATAAGAATTGACACACTTCTGGCAGGGCACTTAAGCAGGAATGGTAAATGGGTTACACTCTCACTGATACCTAGCCAGTATTTAGTGATGAATAGAGTACTCAAATAGTGTTCTCCTAAATGAATCCTAATGGAAACTAATAAAAGGTTAGCTTTGGGGCATTTCATTGATAGATTCTGCGTAATGTGTGCTGTTTCTTCCGTCATTGTTACTTTTGTGCCCTTTGTACAGATTCACCATATCCTTCACTAAACCATAGTTTCTGCATAATGTCTCCTTAAAACACTAAGGATATGTGGAAGAAAATAAAAACAAAAAAACTTGAAGTAGTCAGCAAACCAGGTAGCCTTTGAAGAAAAAACTGTCAATGCTCTGAGTTGTGAGTTGTACAACTCAGAAATAGACCCTTCAGCTCAACTTATTCTTGCTGATCAAATTGCCTTCCTGAACTAGTTCTATATGTAGGATTTTGTCCATATCCCTTTAAACATGTCCTAACTATGGAGCTGTCCAAATGCCTTTTAAAATTTAGCAATTGTATCTGCTTTTACCACATCCTCTGGTAATGTATTCCATAGTGTAAAAGATCTGCCTCTCTGGACTCCTTTAATTTTGCATCTCTTGTCTTAAACTGGTGGACTCACTTAACCTGGGAAAAAGATTTTGGCAATCTATCTTACCTCTGCTGCTCATGTTCTTTTGAATTTTTTTTTGTTTATTTTTCCACAATTCTTTCCAGTTATGTTTCTGTAGCAATCTCCCTTCTCCAAGCTGGAATGTAGAATGATTTGAATTATTTATTTTCTGCTTCAGGAAAGATTGCTGACCCATTGGGTCTATCCCTTATGAACTTGACTTGCAACCCACCCCCTTCAAGCCTTTGAGGATTGCTTCCAACTTTAAAGAAAAGTGATCTGAATCAAAAATAAATGTTTGTAATTTCAACCTGCGGAATAATTTCTAGGTACAGAAATAAGTATTAGCATTTGCTGTGTTCATGAACATTTTTAGGGACGTGTACTTCCCCATTCATATTTAATTACTCTTCAGAAGATGGTGATAAGCTGCTACCTTGACCACTGCTGTCTTTCTGAAGTATTGAGAGTTTTGGGATTTAGATCCAGTGAGTAAAAAAATGGTAAACATGAGAAAATCTGCAGATGCTGGAAATTCAAATCGACTGTACCTCTTCCTATAGATGCTGCCTGGCCTGCTGCGTTCCACCAGCATTTTGTGTGTGTTGGTTGAGTAGAAAAATGGTTATATATTTCCAGATTTCTCTTCACTGTCTCACCACTCATTCTATCCCTACTCTCATCCAGTCCTGTAACATTGGGTAGGGTAATATTTCATATAATTTTTACTTGTGAACAGAAACTACAAATGTGAAAAAACAGTCAAGAAATGTGGGCAACATGTAAGTGTTGACAAGTGTGGGTACTGATAATCTCATATAGTAGTTTACTTGCTTCCTGAATGAGTTTCATTGCAAGTCCAAAACCTTAATTTCCTTTCCTGAGGGATAGACGGTCACTCTCTTGCTAGTTTTGTTCCTTTATCCTTCTGTCATGAATGTATTGACCTTGCTTTGTAGTGAAGTTAAGCCTTTTTCTAGCAGTGGATTTTAAGAAAGATTTTAATGCTCTATTTTGGCATATATGCGTTAAATCGGCACTAGAAATGAATAGTTAGCTGCCAAACCACACAGTCATCAGGAGAGGAAGTCTGTGCAGTTGAGAAGGATTGATGTTATTAGGGGCTGTATAATGGATTATAGAACCTCCAAGCTTCAAAGTATATTGTATGGTAGGATCTGCTTCACTTGAGGGTGGCTCAAAGCCAGTTGTTTGGAAAATATTGAGACAACTTGCTTCCGATTTCTGGGTAATGTGTAAAAGCCACAACAGCTGCTTACACAACACCCTCAGAATCCTGGAGAAACTCAGCAGGTCAAGTAACATTTCTGGAAAGAGATGAGTAGTTGATGTTTTGGGCTGATTGATTGTGTTCCCCATTTTTAAATACTTACCTCCCCTCTTCTGCAGGTCATGGTCAACAAGGTAATGGAGATCAGGCAAATGGTCACCTATGCTGTTTAGCTCACTCCCTCATTTGCCAAGTTCTTATCTACTCAGTCAACCTGCCTATATCAGTATGGTTACTCTATTGTCATTGCAGCATACCCTTGCACCTATTTTATTGTGTCATATTTCTCAGAAGAGAACTAAGGAGCCATCTCTGCTCTTCAAGACTGCTTTGAGTACACTGACTGGCACATGTTCAGGGAGGCTGCAACCAATGGCGACTCTACCAACTTAGAAGAGTACACAGCATCAGTGACCAGCTACATCAGCAAGTGCATTGATGATGTTACTCTGTCCAAGACCATCACTATACGTGCCAACCAGAAGCCATGGATGACCACAGAGGTGCGTGTGCTGCTGAGGTTCCACGACTCCGCCTTCAGAGCAGGTGACAAGGCAGCTTTAACAACAGCAAGGGCCAAACTGTCCCAAGCCATCAGAGGGGCAAAGCGTGCACAAGCCCGGCTAATCCACAGTCACTTCCAGGACAGCGGTGACACACGGCGCATGTGGAAGGACATCCAGGACATCACCAATTACAGGACCACATCACCTGACTGTGCAGGTGATACCTCTCTCCCAGATGCGCTGAATAACTTCTACGCCCAGTTTGAGGTGGAAAATGATGTGGCGGTGAGAAAGTCCACCCCTCCTACAAATGACCAGGTGCTGTGTCTCACCATGGCCGATGTGAGAAGAACCCTGTGCAGGGTCAACCCACGGAAGGCTGCTGGACCAGACAACATTCCTGGCAGAGTGCTTGGAGGATATACAGACCAGCTAGAAGATGTTCTCATTGACATCTTCAACATCTCCCTGATCAGCGCCACCATTCCAATGTGCTTCAAGGCCGCCACCATCATCCCCGTGCCGAAGAAGTCTTCAGTGTCCTGACTAAATGACTACCGTCCCATTGCACTCACATCCATCATCATGAAGTGTTTCGAGAGGCTCATCATGAGGCATATCAAGACCCTGCTGCCCCCCTCACTGGACCCCCTGCAGTTTGCGTACTGTCCCAACCGCTCACAGATGACACCATTGCCACCACCCTCCACCTGGACAAAAAAGACACATACGTTCGGATGCTGTTCATAGACTTCAGTTCAGCATTCAACACAATCATCCATCAGAAACTGATTGGAAAGCTGAGCCTACTGGGCCTGAACACCTCCCTCTGCAACTGGATCCTAGACTTCCTGACTGAGAGACCTCAGTCAGTCTGGATCAGGAGCAGCATCTCCAACACCATCACACTGAGCACGGGGGCCCCCCACGGCTGTGTACTCAGTCCACTGCTGTTCACTCTGCTGACCCACGACTGTGCTGCAATACACAGCTCAAACCACATCATCAAGTTCGCCGATGACACGACCATGGTGGGTCTCATCAGCAAGATCGATGAGTCAGCATACAGAGAGGAGGTGCAGCGGCTAACGGACTGGTGCAGAGCCAACAACCTGTCTCTTAATGTGAACAAAACAAAAGAGATGGTTGTTGACTTCAGGAGGGCACAGAGCGACCACTCCCCGCTGAACATTGATGGCTGTTCAGTAGAGATCGTTAAGAGCACCAAATTTCTTGGTGTTCACCTGGCGGAGAATTTCACCTGGTCCTCAACACCAGCTCCATAGCAAAGAAAGCCCAGCAGTGTCTCTACTTTCTGCGAAGGCTGAGGAAAGTCCACCTCCCACCCCCCCCCCCCACCCCATCCTCATCATGTTCTACAGGGGTTGTATTGAGAGCATCCTGAGCAGCTGCATCACTGCCTGGTTTGAAAATTGCACCATCTCGGATCGCAAGACCCTTCAGCGGATAGTGAGGTCAGCTGAGAAGATCATCAGGGTCTCTCTTCCCGCCATCGCGGACATTTACACTACACGCTGCATCCACAAAGGAAACAGCATTATGAAGGATCCCATGCACCCCTCATATAATCTCTTTTCCCTCCTGCCATCTGGGAAAAAGCTCTGAAGCATTCAGGCTCTCACGATCAGACTATGTAACAGTTTCTTCCCCCAAGCTATCAGACTCCTCAATACCCAGAGCATGGACTGACACCTTACTGCCCTACTGTCCTGTTTATTATTTATTGTAATGCCTGCACTGTTTTGTGCACTTTACGCAGTCCTGTGTAGGTCTGTAGTCTAGTGTAGCTTTCCCTGTGTTGTCTTTTTTTTACGTAGTTCAGTCTAGTTTTTGTACTGTATCATGTAACACCATGGTCCTGAAAAACATTGTCTCATTTTTACTATCTACTGTACCAGCAGTTATGGTCAAAATGACAATAAAAGTGACTTGACTTGACTTGAAAAGCCCAAGCAGCCAAGCAGTTAGATCACTCATACCAACAATAAGAGAAAGACAACTCAGATTCCTTGGACACATCATGCAGGCAGATGAACTAGAAAAAGTCATATTCTCTGGAAAGATCAAGAGGAGCAAACCGAGAAGAAGACCTCGGCTTATGTACATCAAAAGCCTAGCCAGGAGGCTACACATCAAGGAAATGTAAGTCATCCAAAGAATGAGGGATAGATCTGTATGGAAAACCACGATCACCAACGTCCTCAACGGATATGGTATCTAGACAGACATAGGCAAACTTGGATATCTTGCATTCTGTCTCCTCTTCCAGGTTGTTGAGATAAAATGTAAATAATCGAGGGCAATGAATTTACCCATAGGGCAATTTCCTGGCTGCATCTTTCCAGCATAGGAAGCTCCCATCTTACTTGGTGAATAAGCTACAAGTTCAGATGACAACAGGACAGAATGGGTCAAGATCATTTTGTCAGACAAGGGAGGACTTCGTCAGTGAATGCTTGTGACTGGACTAGGAAAATTAAGGTGTCTTCTGTTTTGTTTTTGCTATTATCTATGCAAAGTTGAGACAAAGTGAGTTTAACAATTTGATTACTTCTGAGGTGGAAGTATCCGGTAATTATTTCCTTTATTAGCTGCACTTAATAAAGCTCACACTGTGAGCATAAGGCTGTTAAATAATGTGCAAATGCTTTAAGAAAAGGAAGGGTGGAAGGGATGGGGAATTGCCAGTCCTCAATAAGGTCATTGAAAATTGAAGCCATTATTGTCACAGATATGATTGTGATATTTGAGAGGTATTTAGACAGGCACTTGAACATGCAGGAAATGGAGGGATATAGATCACGTGAAGGCAGATGGGATTAGAGTAATTTAGCATCATCGTTGGCACAGACGTTGAGCAGAAGGGCCTGTTGCCGTGCTGTACTGTTTCATGTTGGCTTCAAGCAAGTTTCTTTTAAGGCAAAGAATTGCAAATGTTGATGCTTGGCTGCACATGGGTGATATTGTTATGTGAATACACATAATAAATATACACATATTGTCAGAAATTTGAAGGATAAGTTGGTCTTTGCAGCAAAAAGGGATTGGAATAGAGGAGTAATGGGGCCCTTTTGAAATTGCACAGAAATTGAGATGTGACTTGGAGCATTATATGCAGTTGTAGATTGTGTGGAAAAAAATGTAGGAGATAGTCTAGGAATGATTTTGGGACTGATTAGGTTGGATTAATTGAATAGAATGAGCAAAAACATACATGTTTAGAAGAATGCCTAATGAGACCATTGCAAAATAAGGTTTTGATAGGGATCAATAGGTTAAATGTTAAGAACTTATTTCTCTGGATGGGAATCAGGAGTGAGCAAGTTCAAGGTGACTCTTACTTCTATTTCTTGTTCTAATGAAGATCAACAAATTTAGCATCACCAGGAATCAACCTTCCAACCTTCCTGGTCAACATGATAACACTGCAAACACATGACCAACTTGTTCACACTTGTTCCTGTATATCACTTAATATTTTCAGTTTGTTTGGCTTTAAAAAAGACTGAATCTAACTCTCACGAATATAAACTTGCACATAATCACACTAAATTGATACGGAAAGACTTGAGTCATTTGAAGAATTCAGGGTGAGCACAGGTCAAAGAATGCTAACAAGCAGATACGTGCAATGTTAGATAGCAGTGATTTCTTTGTTAATAATATTCAAGTAGTAACTTATTTGATCTTTGCATTTCTTTATCATTGAAGTGTTTATGAATCAGCCATTTTCTATATAAACCTTAAAATGCAAATGAATAAGGAACACAAATAATGAGGTAGAACGTACAGATGCGTTTGGCAACAATGTATTAATATAAAACTACTTGAGGTTGGAATTGTGACAGCATCATAGAGTTGTACAGCATAGAAATAGGCCCTTCAGTCCATCTCATCAATACAGACCATCCCACATGCCTGTAGTAATCTCATGGGCCCACATTAATTCCACATCCTCTATACCTTGTTCATTCAAGGAAGATGCCCCATAAAAGTTATTACTGTTCCTGCCTCCACCATCTCTTCTGGCTGCTTGCTCATAATATCTATTCTTTGTGTGACAGATTTATCCCTTAGATTTCCTCTAAACCTCCTCCCTCGCACCTGTCCCAGATCGAGCCTATCAAATCTCTCCTCATAACTCCTCTGATTCTTTTTATTCATCCTGTAGCTGAATCACATCCTTCCTATAGTGAGGAGACCTAATCTGCACACAGTATCTCAAGTGCAGCCTAACCAACTGCAATGTGATGCCCAAACTCACCTATTCAAAGTCTTGGCTGAGAAAGTAAGCACGCAGTTCACCTTCCTCACCAGCCTGTCTACCTGTGTTTCTGTTTTCAGGGAGTTATGTACTTGTATTCCAAGGTGTCTTTGTTCAACAAATCTTGCTGGATGTATGCTTAGTTTAGCTTGCTAATATCACCTACCTGAGTTAATTCCCTTTACCCACTCTAGCAGTTAAACTATATAGGTTTCCCCCGCTACCTGAAAGTAGAGCATTCCTATGAAACCTTCCGTTGCTGAAATGGCGTAAAGCGAAGGAACAATTACCATTAATTTATATGGGAAAAATTTTTGAGCGTTCCCAGACCCCCAAAAAATAACCTACCAAATCATACCAAATAGCACATAAAACCTAAAATGACACTAACATATAGTAAAAGCAGGAATGATATGATAAATACACAGCCTATATAAAGTAGAAATAATGTATGTACAGTGTAGTTTCACTTAACAAAATCGGGAAGATTTTAGCCAAAACCGATTTATCGAAAAAAATCGGCACGTACACGCATGTGCACATACCTGCCCGCACAAGACTTCACGGTCATGGTAGTCTTTTTCAGGGTAAACACAAGTTTAAAGCGGGTGCCTTTTTTCGTAAAAGCAAAAATCCTCTTCAGTTAGCGGAAACAGATACTAATGTAGGTCTCATAAAAGCGAATATTCATACATTCTCATCCAAATCATCAATGTTTAACAAGAATAGGGGACCCAGCACTAATCCCTGTGATCACTGTGGTCATTGGTACCACACTGTGCCTCCTACCACCAAGTTGCTATTGTATCCAGTTTGCCAACTCATATTGAATCCTTTGCATTCTCACCTCCTGGACTAGCCTACCATTCAGAATCTTTTGTCATAAAGACCACGTAGATATGTGTTTGTCCCTGTCTTTCTCAGTCCTCTTGGTTCACAAAAAGTTTAAATTCAGAAGACATGATTTCCCCACACACAAAACTATGCTGACTAGCCCAAATCTGTCCTTGCCCTTCCAAATGTCAAGTCCTGATCCTCAGAATGCATTCTAATAACTTTACCATTACTAAAAGGTTTTCTGAGCTGTAGTTCTCCTGCTTATCCCTGCTGCCATTCTTAAAATAAAGGTAGTTATCCTCCAGTTATGTTACCTGTGGTTAATGATACAAGAATGTCTGCCAAGGCCCCTGAAATCTTCTCTCGTGCTTCCCCTAATATCCTAGTCAAGATTTTGAATTTATCTATCTTTATGCATTTCAAGAACTTCAAGACCTGCAACACCTCCTTTAAAATGTTGATATGATACAAGATAGATCTGTTCCCACCCTTGAACCTTTAGCTTCATGTTCTTTTCCATGGTAAATGTGAATAAGAAATATTTATTTAAAACCATGCATTTTCCCATGGTTCCACTTATAACTGCACTGATCCTTAGGGGACTTCATCTCTCATAGCTAAGCTTTTTCTCTTAGCATTCTTCCAGAACCTCTTGGCAATTCTCTGACACCACTATCACAGACTTATAACTAATCTGTTGTGGTCTTTTTACCAAAGAGGACACTCCCAGTGTTGCCAAACCAGAAACCATGATAAACCTGGACATCTGATCTCTACTGAAGTCTAGTACTACAGCATTCAAATCAGGTGAACCTAACCTTTGCAGGAAATGGAGATGTAACCATTGTAAAGTTATCAGGGATGCCAAGAGACAATAACAGTCCAAAATTGAGTCCTAGACCAGCTGTCAGTTGTGACAGGGCTTGTGTGCTATAAGCAGACTACAAGTGAAGTCAGGCAGCATTACCAACAACAGCAGGTTCATTTCCGATGAACTTAATGCATCCTATGCTTATTTTGAAAAAAAGGCGATTGGAATTCCATAATCCACCCTGAAAGCCTCCAACATATCCGAGCCCGCAGTTGCTTTTACGGAGTCCAGTGTTCCAGAGAGTGAATCTGCTGGAAACATTTGGCCAGCATGTCCTTAGATACTGCACCAATCAGCTTGCAGAGCTATCTGCAGGTAATTATAATGTTTCCTTGTTTAAATCTGAGGTCTCACCTGCTTTAAGAAGGTTATTATCATCCAGTGCTTAAGAAAAACAAAATAACAAACATAAAGCCTTAATAACTTATGCAACACGCACAAAATGCTGGAGGAGCTCAGCGGGTCAGTATGGAAATGAATAAACAGTCAACATTTTGGGCTGAGACCCTTCTTCAGGACTGAGAAGGAAGGGGAGAAGGCGCCTGAATAAAAAATGGTGGGGAGAGGGGAAGTTGGCTAGTGGAAGGTGAAGCCGGGTGGGTGGAAAGGTCAAGGACTGGAGAAGAAGGAATTTGATAGGAGAGGAGAGTGGATCATAGGAGAAAGGGAAGGAGGGAACTTGGGGAAGTGAGAGGCAGGTGAGAAGAGGTAAAAAGTAAGAGTGTGGAATAGAGGAGGTGAGGGGTGGGTTTTTTTTTTACCGGAAGGGCACATTGAAATTCATGCCATCAGTTTGGAGGCTACCCAGATGGAATATTAAGTTGTTTTTCCTTCATCCTGAGGGTGGTCTTAACTTGGCATAATAGGAGTTATGGATTGACATGTTGGAAGGGGAATGTACCAGTATCAACACCTGTTTGCTCTCTTTTGGGCAATGGGTTATGATGCACAAAATGGAGAGAGAGTTGTGGCATTATTTTTAATACAGTTTTTAATACCTTTTTTAATACAGTTCTAGTTGATTCTGTTACAGGAGATGTGGCATGCAAATGATGGATGGATCTCTAGCCAAGTTGTAGTTGTCTTAGCCACTCATGCCCCCACAATTTGCCTCCTGTTTTTACAAAATACAAACCCAATGTTGTACAGTAGTTCACTATTGTGAATGTCATTCCTGCAGGAATTATCTTCATTGTAAGTTCTTAGTTGGACATCTGCAGGCTTCAGTTCAGTATACTTGAAATACCAGTCAAACTCACTGTGTAGAATAACTGACACATCAGAGCCAGTTTCCAATTCCATTTTAATTAATTTACTGTTCACTTCTAGTGTAAGATGTATTGTTTGTCTACGGTTAGGTTTCATATTGTAAATCTTAAGGCCACACAATCCCGTGTCACTCTCATCATTATCATGTAGACCAGTGCTCTTCATGAAACTGCAACTTGACATCTTAGCTTTGTCTCCTCCTTATTTAGTCCATTTATTTTCATCTGCCTGATATGCTTTTTGTATGAGACCTATTTTGTTGCATTTTCTGCAAGTTTCCCCTTTAAACCTGCATTGGTCTGGTGTAAGTGAGCTCCTGCCACAATGGCTACACAATCTGTTTGGCCAGGTAGGTTTCTGTTTAGACATTGCAATTTTGTTCATGCTCACTTTCATCCCTGTCTGCAACTCCATTGCATCACTGTCTTTTGTTTCTATTGATTCAGCAATTTCAACTGGTCTTTTAAATGCAAGTTGTGTTTGGATTGGGAGCCATTTTTGAATGGTTTCTTGTAAGATTCCACAAACTAAGTGATCTTCTATCATTAAGTCCACTGCTGAACTGACAATGTTCAGACAACTTCTTCAATTCAGCCATGTATGCTGAAATAGACTTCCCTTCCTTTTGATTCTGTTTTTGAAACCTAAAGTGTTCTGCAATCAAAAATGGTTTTGGTTCAAAATATTCCTGTGCATTACTTTCAGCAAAGCCCATTTCGGCTGTTTGGTTGGAGCAGTCAAACTCCCAAGCAAACTCCACTCAGCAGAACTGGTACTTATTTCTCATCATCTGTTGCATTTGCTTTAAAATATTGCTCAATTAGCTCAGTATACTGTACATGTTCCAGTTGTCTTTTGTGTAATCAGATACATCAGTCTTTCCAAAGTAGCCAGCCATTTCCATTTTTCTTTTTAATGATTGTTCTCACTTGGTACTCATTGTTTATGAACTCATGAATTTGTCCATTTACTGCCTTTTTTTTAAACTGGAGCATTTCTCTTTCCCCTTTTCAAAAATATATGTGTTGTGCTGTTTTTGTTAACTCTAACATCACACTGCACTTTTTTAATTCGCATGTTTCATTGCACTTCGACAGGTAGGTAGTGGTTTTGTAACTCTTAAAATGTTAATCTAATTGAAAGGAAAACAAGGAAGCTGGAAATTTGAGTCTAACTTTGTTTTTTACTTTAAGCAAGGCATGCACTAATGATGTGGTGTGACGGTATATGCCATTTATATACTTCTACATATAATCCAAAATTCATTATGTAAACAACAAAGAATGCTTAATTAAACAATATATTAACAATATTACTCAAACATTACTGATAGATTAAATGCACAACACAAAGGATTCCTGGTGGACTTCAAAGGCCTTAGAAATCCAGAGACTGGCAGACACTGGTGACTCGAGAGACTTCATCCAATCTATGGTCCAAGTTACTGTGGAATAAACCCCTCGTACTCAAAGGATGGGAAGAACCTGCTGAGGGATCAGAAGGATATCAACAATTGATGAAAAGATTACTTTCAAGAATTTTTGAACCATGACAGCACTGCCGAACCAGATGTTACTGACCAAATCCTCCAGAGCCCATGAGGGAAGATATGGCGGAACCTTCCAGTGTGAAAGGGGTCCATGAAAAGCAACAAAGCCACTGGGCCTGATGGGATTTCAGCAGAGATATCAAGGAAAGTGGACCAGCTCTCCTGTACCACATTCATACCCTGCTCCTGAAGGTCTTGGAAACGGAACATCTACCCTACGAGCTCAGGGGTGCTCTAATAGTGACCATATTCAAGGAGGGAGACAAGGCAGATTGTGGTAATTGCTGAGTGATCTCTCTCCTGTCTATAACAGGCAGTGCTTGCACATATCCCAATCAACCGACTCCTTCCACTATCTGAGGAAGTACTCTCTAAATCGCAGTGTGTTTTCCACACATCACAGATATGATTTTCACAGCAGCATGCCAATTATAGGAAAAGTGCCATGAACAAGGCAATCCTTGTAATTAGCTTTCATCGATTTGTCAAAGGCATTTGATACAGTAGACCTCCAAGCTCTCTGGCATACACTATGAAGATATGGCTGCCCTGACAAGTACTTACAAATACTGATGGTATGATGGCATGTCAGCCACAGTACTCAGCAACAGCAATGCTGAATCAGAGCACTTCACTGTGAAGACAAACAGAGCTGTATCATTGCACCCAGCCTATTTGTCATCTTTCTTTCTGACATCCTTCACATCACTGGCCAAAACTTGCCACAGGGAGTACCAATCGTGTATAGAATGGACAAGAGGCTTTTCAACCTCAACAGATTCAAGGCCAGAACGTCAACACCGTCACTGTACTGGAGGCGGCCAACATGAGCAGCATCTGCATCATGACAAGGCAGCACCAACTCCAATGGATAGGTCTGATCCAGATACCCAACTCGCATCTCCCTAAACAGATCCTTTATTCCCAGTTGAAGGAATATCAGCGAGCCCCTTGTGGGCAAAGAAAACATTTCATAGCTAACATCAAAAACAACCTGAATAAATTCAACATTACATCTGAAAACTGGGAAGACATTGCAATCAATAGATACACCTAGAGGAGATCTGTTCAAGAGGGAGCTGCTCTACATGAGAGCGACCTCCTCTGTGCTGAAGAGAAGAAGCAGTAACTGTAACAGGAGAAGCAGAGGAACCAAAAGACCTAACCACTATCCATAGCCCACACTGCACCAAAACATGTGGATCCCAGATTGGCCTTTACAGCTACTAAACACCCACCAATGTACAGTACTGTGCAAAAGTCTTAGGCAAATGAGTTAGAAGTTGTGGCACCACTCAGCCAGATTTTCAGTCATTCCTATATGCTGATTCGTCATCGCCTTTGAATCAGCCAGCAACAGTGGTGTCATCAGCAAACTTAATTATGGCATTGAGCTCTGCTTAACCTCACAGTCAGAAGTATAAAGCAAATAGAGCAGGGGGCTTAGCACACAAAATGGCGGTGCACCTGTGCTGGTAGAGATTGTGGATCCTGGTGTATGTATCTTCACTGTCCATGTGTTCCTTGGTTGAGTGAAGAGGTATCTGCTGTTGACCTGTTGTGACGGTGGGTAAATTGGAACGGATCCAAGTCACTCCTCAGGCAGGAGTTGATGTGCTTCATCACCAACCTCTCAAAGCACTTCATCATAGTGGATGTAAGTGCACCTGGATGATAGTTACTGATGCAGGTTACCACGTTCTTCTTGGGCACTGGTATAATTGAAGCCTGCACAAAGCAGGGGTGTACCTCAGACTGCTGAAACAAGAGGTTAAAGATATTGGTGAATGTTCCAGCCAGTTGATCAGCACAGGTCTTTATTATTCAGCCAGATACCCCATATGGGCCAGATGCTTTCTGTGGGTTCACCCACCTGAAGGATGCTCTCATGTTGGCCTCCGACTGAAATCACCATCAGAGGCTATGGGAGTTCGTGAAGGACATTAAGCTCCTAGTCTTGCTCATCCCTCAAGTAGCAATTATGTCATAATCCCATGTGCTGATCCATGCTTTGAGTTCATCTGCCTTACTTATGAGGCTTCTTACATTAAACTAAATGCAGTTTATCTTGTCAGACCTTCCATGCTCCCTGCATGTCCTACCTGCTGGATTTTCTTTCTCTGACCTCTAGATTTGTTTTAGCTTCCTCATCACATGCATATAGGAGAACTGGAAATATTCAGCACTTTCAGTGATATCTGTGGAGTCTTCAAGCTTCAGAATTACGATTAGGATACTGGGGACCTGAGCATTTACAGCATTTCATTGATTTTTATTGGCAATTAAAAACAGGATCACCAACCTGGGCTTTATTAAATGACCTCAGTAGGAATATTCACTTCCTTCCACAATTGGCCAAGGGAGTTGCAGTAAGGTTCTTCTTTCTGCCGAGTAATGTTGATCAAACTCTGCTGGAAGGATCATATTGAAGTGGAGTAACTTTAAATGTTGTGCTGGAATCTTAGCTCTCTGTCACCCCATACAAAACTGCTGTCTGTTACAGCTATTATAAGGTTGCCCTGGATACTTTGTCAGTTTGTGAGTGTATTGCCACTGCTGAGATCTAGCAGGGATTTACAAAAACAAAAAAATTAATTTACTCCTCACATTTCATATTCTGCTGTGTGATGGAGGAAAAGTTGCCTGATAGAAACAACAAGCAGAGATTGAAAAAGATAGAATGCAAGTAGTTTCTTTTACCTTTGGCTTGGAAGCTTTGGTTAATAAAGTTGCTTTATGGTCAATATCAGTAGATTCTGGCATAATATCTCTGTGGATATACTTTTAAATATTTTTTTTAGCAGGGTCTAGTCTTGCTCTGTGGTGAGGGGGATCAGCATAAGTTTAAGGTTGTAATTAGGATCTGACTGTTATTTAGTACAATTTTGCAGCTCCTGGTTGCTTTGAGATAACAGATAAACATTGGGCCTACCGAGAGAAGTACATTGTAATTGTGCAACATTTTATGAAGATGCAGAATGTTCCACACTTTCAGAAACTTGAAGCAGGAGTTAAGAAAGGAACTCCAAATTTGGTGAAACCACCTCTTAAGTATTCTAGGTTGTCTCAGCAGGGTATTTAAAACAAAGCTTACCTGTTTAACTTCCTATATATCCATGGTTGGCTTCAGCTTAAACATCAAATCTCATTTTAGCCTCCTTACATAGTGGAAGTAGAATTTTTTGGACTCTGCAGAG
The DNA here is from genome assembly GCF_048418815.1 of Hemitrygon akajei. Classification (NCBI taxonomy): domain Eukaryota; kingdom Metazoa; phylum Chordata; class Chondrichthyes; order Myliobatiformes; family Dasyatidae; genus Hemitrygon; species Hemitrygon akajei. The sequence goes on from NC_133128.1 coordinate 38,955,171, forward strand.
CTCCAGAAGATTAGATCCCAGATTAGAGTATAGTCAGTCAGATATAATGAGCCTAATCTCCATGTCAAAGAAACCTATACTTAACAGTAATATGATTGACATTTGCAAAACAATAAAGGAAACCATTCTAAAGATCCTGTATTTCACCTGAAAAGGCATAGGAGGATCAGAAGGTAGAGTTGCAAGTTGCATGAAAGCAGAATTATGTTGGATGACAAACTGATTGGCAGCTGGCGCTGTGAAAACTGATGTATTTCATTTGAAAGCCAGACCTTTCTTCTGATTACACTCTGTACCTCTATATAAAAGTTACAGTGTGAACTGGGACAATATAATCACATTTCTGCTTCTGGAGATTTTTTTTTTGTTTTACTCAAACTTCCTGAGTCATCCCATGTGCATTGCTGTTCATAGAGCCATTTACAGGGCTGACCAATTACAAGGAAAAATAACTGTAGGAGAGGAAGTGCATTTGGGAGTCCAGAAGGAACTTCAAACTGGTACAGAAAGTATAAGAACTTTGACCAAAAAAGGAAAAGGCAAAATTATTTAAATTGTGTCTTTATTGCCACAAGATGTTTATTATCTGTTGTTTATTATTCTTGAAGATGATAGGTACCCACTTTCTTGCAGTTTTGCAATCATTGTTGTGAAGTTACTGATAAGGAACTGCCATAGAAAGAGTCCAGAGTACCAATCTGAGACAACAGCTGACCAGTTCCATTGATCATTGCTCATTCCTATGTTGTACATCAATAACAAGTGTTCTTTGTATCCGGAACCTGTGAAACCATTAACTGAATTTTACGGGAGCCCCATCAAGAGGGTGCTGACCAGCTGTATCTGTTATGGGATCAGTAGAGCATCAGTCCTTACAAAGGACTGTTAGAACAGCCAAGAGCATCATAAGGGTCTCCCTGCTATCCACTGGGGGGCATTTATCAGGAGCACTACATACAAAGGGCTCTTAGTATTATCAAGGATCCCACCCGTAAATCTAGCATCCTCTTTGACATTCTACCATCAGGCAGGAACTCCAGTGCATGAAAACAAAAATGATCAGTGTGGGAAACGGCTTCTGAACTCCCTGCCGCATTGCATTTGAAGTGTCATAGGATAATTTGTACTGTACCCTACAATATTTAATTTATGCACTTTGTTTACCTATGTGTAATTCATTTGTAGATTTAATTCTCACTTTTTGAAGTTATTGTGTGTTACGTGTACTATAGTACTTTATAGCCTGATTTGGAGAAACATTGTCTCGTCGACTTTATACACGTACATGGTTAAATGATAATAAACTGACTTGACTGAGCTTACAGTTTATGATAATAAACTGACTTGACTGAGCTTACATTTAAGGCGTGAAAGGCTAAATTCAAAGGACAGTTTTTTTTGGCACAGAATGGTGGGTATCTGAAATGTGCTGCCTGGGTGATGGTAGATAGAAATATGATGGAGACATTGAAGAGGCATCTAAATAGCCACACAAATGAGCTGAGAATGGAGGGATATGGAGATAGTGCAAGCAGCCGCAATTTCTTTTGTTAGACATTTAATTACATGTTTAATTCAGCACACCATCACGGGCCAAAAGAGCTTGTTTCTTTGCTTCTATAGTGTCTGTATTCTAAAAATGTCCCTATCAAGTTGTAGTAGTGCATGGATATGTATTGTGCCCTTGAAGACAGTTATCATCCTTGTATTTCATTTTTCGTGTTATACTTAAAATAATCACAGTCTATTTTGCACCACTGAAGAACTTTTCACTTGGATCTTACGAAGGGTTTTTGACCTGAGATTTTAACTCTTGTTTCTCTTCCCACGGATGTGGCCTGCCTGACCTGTTGAGCCTTTCTAGCAGTTTATTCTCTCTTATTTTAAGTTTCCACCTTCTGCTGATTTTAAAAAAATTTTTAGTTTTTCTGAAATTTGGCCTCTTCTCCATTTCCTGTTCTTAGTGTTTGTTTTGGATTTCTACAGATGCAGTTTTGATTTTCTTTGTATCTTTTTATATTAGTTGTACTGCAGATAGGCCCTTTAGCACAACTCTTCCATGCTGATAGTGATGTCAATCTACTCTTAATTTTTCCACAATAGACCCATAATCTTCTACTCCTTTCCTATCCCTATTTAAAATATGTCTTAAAATATACATTAGTATAATGTATTGATATATTTTTTCTTGTACTCTGTATTCTTATAAATTAATTAAAATATTGGAAAGAAAATATGTCTTCTAAATGCTGTAATTGTATCTGCCTCTATCACTTCCTCTGTAACCTCATTTCTCCTCTGTGGAAATACCTCCTCTGATCTCTTGTAAATATCTGCCCTCTAGTTTTAGACTCCATAAACCTAGGAAAAAGATATTTACCCAATTTTTGCCCCTTATAAGTTTTTATGAAGTCGTCCCTCAGCCTTCTACACTCCAGTGAGAACCCAGCCTATTTAATATCTCTTTATAACTACAGCCCTCAATTTCAAGCAACTTTCTGGTGAATCTCTTCTGCCTTCTTTCTAATGCTACCATATCCTTTCTCTTGTGAGGTGACCAGAACAGTACACAATACTGTAAGTGTGGCCTAACCAACATTTTGCAGAGCTGCAACATGATGTCCCAGCTCTTGCATTCATTGGGGCTTATTGTTAAATGGCAATGTAAAATTCCATATATTAAAATCTCAACTATAAATCTGTAATGGGATGCTTTGATTCTGATTGGCATTCAGTGCAACTCCAGAGGAGATGGAGAGCAGACTTACGACGCTGTCTGGAAGAAAGACATTGGGCAAAGGAAAAACTAAGCTGCATTTGTCAAGGTGTTGTTGGCATGGGCATTATTCTAATTTAAGAACCTAAGGTGATTGGTGAAAACAAATGTTAATGAGTTGGATTTGGGGGAAGAAAGAGAAAGAATACTTGGAGAATAAAGAATGAGGCATACTAATCAACAAAAATTAAAGGTTCAGAAAATAAAGAGTAAAATCTGAAGAGGATAACTTGTGAAACTGTCAGTGGCATTAACACACATTCCATACTACTTACTGATAAAGAATTTCCAAATAAATACCATGTACTCTCAGCAGTCAAGCCAGAACATTATACTCTGGAGATAGGAGCCTAAAATAATATTTATTTAAAGAGGATACCAACCAGTAGGTCAGTGTGAAAATGTACATGGAACGAGTAACTCCTGTAATAAAACCCCCAAAAGATTGAAAAGCAATACTGAAAGCAAATGTGGGAATTTAAATAGACAGCAAAAGCGGCAGATTACTGTTATCCTGTGACCTGAAGTTAAACGAGATAAATTAAGGCAGATAATCTTCAAGCAAAGTTGGCTACCACATGCACTGGAGTTGAGAAGGAAAAGTTATTCGCATGCAGTTGTAATGAACTCATCTTTAGATTAGTGAGAACAAGGTTGGTAAAGTATCTAATAAAATAACTCCTCAGCAAGCTGGATGTAAACACTGTGCAATTATTTCTTTTTTTTACATATAATTCTGAGCAGGAGACTGCATCTCAGTCCCTCAGCCATGCTCTGCTTCTTTAATAAGCCTGTGGTTGATATAGTTTTAATTTCAAGCCCACATTTCTGCATATCTGCAGTAACCTTTAATCCCTTTGATTATCTGCCTCATTCTGTCTTAAAGAAATTGTGCTTGCACTGCCCTTTGAGGAAGGGAGTTTCAAGGATGTCTGTCCTGCTGAGAGAAAAAGAATTTCACTCATCTTCAGTTTAAATGAGTATTCCTTAGCTTCAAAAAAGGTGACCCCCTAGTTCTATATTCTTCCATCAGAAGATGTATACTCTCCACATTAATCCTGCCAAGACCTCTCAGGATCATTTACAGTATGTTTCAATCAAATTCCCTCACACTCTTCATAAATCCAGCCAAGCTTTATGCAACCTTTCCTCGCAAAACCATTTGCCAATTCCAGGTATTAATTCAGTAAAAAAAATCTATGAATCGCTTTCAGTGCAAAAGCATTCATCCTTGAAGAAGATCAATATGGCATGCAGTACTACAAGTGTGTTCTCACCAGTGCCCCGTATAACTGAATTCCCTACTTTTGATTTGCTTCTCTTAACAATAATTACTTGCTGTACCTTCCTACCAGCATTTTGCAGACCATGCACTAGGATACCTAGATCCCTCTGCACTTCTGAACTCTGCAGTTTCCCACCATGTAAATAATTTGCTTGCTTTAATTTTGGGGCCAAAGTGGATAGATTCATGTCTCCAGTTTTTCAAATCTGTTCATTCATTTACCTTATACTGTAATTGCCACAGCCTTACAAGTAATACGTAGTTATTTATAAATTTGTTTTTAATTAGCGATAGAGTGTGGCGTAGGCCCTTCCTGTCCTTCGAGCCAAGCTGCCCTAGCAACCCCTGACAAACCTGATTAACCCTAACCTGATCACAGAACAATTTACAATGACCAATGAACCTACTTGGTACATCTTGAGACTGTGGGAGGAATCAGAAGCCACAGGAGTAAACCCACACATTCCATGGGAAGGACGTACAGAGACTCCTTACAGAACGGAACCAGAACTTAACTCTGAATGCTGGAACACCCAAAGCTGTAATAGCGTCATGCTAACCACTACACTACCATGGTGTTGACAGTTAGTATTTAATATCCAAGGCCTAATTTTGTTTGTGTGTGTGTGTGTGTGTGTGTGTGTGTGTGTGTGTGTGTGTGTGTGTGTGTGTGTGTGTGTGTGTGTGTGTGTGTGTGTGTGTGTGTGTGTGTGTGTGTGTGTGTGTGTGTGTGTGTGTGTGTGTGTGTGTGTGTGAGAGAAAACACTGATAAACTACCTCCTTGATCTGCAGTCTTTGCACTGATAATATAACTATAGACTCTTTGGCAGGATGTTCCAAGAATAAACCCAGCAACAATGAAAGAATTTGCTCAGCTGTCAGTGCCATCATTTATTGTCAATTTTTAATTGCCCTCGAAAAGATGGTAGTGAACTACGTTGCAGTTTTTTGTTCTTATTATGACACAGCAGGAGGCCATTTGACTTTTTGGTCCATGATAGCTCCCAGCAAAAATATCTCCCCACTTAATTTCCCTAAAATTTAATCTTTGTTGCATGCCTATTAATTCTCCTTTGTTACTTACCTACACCAAGGTTTGATTTACAATAATCAATTGACCTACTAAAAGATTTTCAGAATATTGGAGGAATCCAACAAGCCTGATAGAAACCCACACAGTGATTGGATGATCATGCAAACTCCAAATGGACTGTACCTGAAGATATGATCACCTGTTCGAGTGTAAAGCACATGATGTGGTCAGGAAGAGACGACAGATGGGAATTGGTGATATAATGCACATCTTTTAAACTGGTTTCAAAAAGCGCAAGTCTTATTATTCCACATGCTATCTTGAAAATTCTGGGTAAATTTGAAAGTATGGTCTTCTTAACTAAGTCTGGCACAAGTATAAAATAGCGTAAATAAGTTTAGCACATACTGATCTTCTTTAAACCGCTCCTCATTCCCTACTGAAGGATTATTTTATAATATCCTCAGCTATAACTTTAATGAAATCAACAGATGTTACAGATACCAGGATTAAATTTTGGGTTTATGTTTGCTGTTTTTCATTTATTGCTATGTGGGGCTTTTGATTAATTTTCTTGAAGTTAACCTTTTAAGGATTATGGTTATGTGTGCTTCGCAAAGGAATATAGTCCCCGTACTGTGGTTTCTTAGCATTTTGATGGGTAAAACATATTGAATTATACAAAATAATGCCAACCAATGACATAGAGAACAGTTGTTGGTACTGAAAGAATTGTTTTTCTTAGTTTTGAAAAATTTAAGATCAATGACATTCATGCTTTTGTTCATCAGGAATTCCAGAGTGAAGTTTTTTGTGTGAAAATATCAAATGAGCTAGCTCAGAGGTAGTTTGACAGAAATGTACACTAAGCAAACACTATCCAGATTTGACTCCATGGTCTTACTACTCTAATACAAGTATGTTATGATTTGTGCTGTCGTAGCTTTAGATGGCATGAACCCATCAGAAATAAATTTCAGATATTTTAGTGAAGAATGCAAGATATTTCTCCTGCTTGGGAGATTGGGGGTAGTGGTGGGGAGAGATAATATTTCAGGAAACTTTTGAAAGATTTAAAAGGATTCTCAATATCCAGGGTCTACATTTACATTACAACAGAGACAGTAGCTGCAGAAAAATGGGAACAGTGGAATTTGTAATACAAAGAGTGACCACAAGTCACCATTGTGCATGCATTGCAGTTATTGAAGGAACGGAGATACAGATTTGATATATGTTGAATATATAGATGATAAAACCCTGATCTTAAAATAAATCAGCAGCTCCCAGCCAAACATCTTACCACATACAAATGTTTACTACATTGTTTCAACAGTTAACTAATTCAGCTGTTTAATCTATCTCATAAGTCTGAACACTTCAAAATATAGAATATTGCTAAAATTATTGTAAAATACAGCTAAATAAAATTATCACTTAAAGTCTTCACCTTTTGGATAAAAACAGCCAAAAAAACTAAGGAACTGGCTGTTTTTAAAAAAAAAATTAAATCTTGAGAAATGGTGTTTTGTAATGACAATGGCCTTGAGCAATGAAATGAAATACACAGACACTGCAGCTGTCCCATTCAGGACTTAGTCAAAGGAACTGTCAAGAATTACAATTATTTATTTTCTGTCAAGAATGCCCTTATTGGACTTTTGTATTCTTTTGTTTTGTGTTGAGCTTTGAAGTAAAATGTATGTTGCATTGCTTCAGAATATAAATATTGAATATAACAGACTTCCTTTGTTTGAACAGATTGTGTACTGTTTGGGCCTGACGTTCTTGTGCAAACAATTTAAAATAATCTAGAAGTCTTTGAGGATTATAATTTCAAAAAAAAGACATTTCCTCTTCAGCAATGATAACCATTGAGTTGTATATTTAATAACTCTTTCAGCCAGAAACAATGAATACAAAACGTGAAACTTTCTGGCAGATTATAATAAGCATTCCTTTGGTGCATGGTTGGAATTTCAAATAGTAGCATTATTTCATACACAAGGTGAGCTAATACTTTACCTCTACCTCTGCAATCTATCACGTACACCAACTAATCATCATGCATTTTTATAATCTACTGTTTTATTCAGTAATTAATTTTGGGTATTAATCAGATTTTACATGAAATAATTTCTGGCCTCAGTCCTAATTTTTTTTCTCTCACTAATGTAAAAATAGGAAACATTCTGTGTTTTTGTTTTTTTTTGTGCGGGGAGTGGGGAATTTCGGGGGTTGATGGACGTGCTGCCTTTCTTTTTCTTTCTTGGTTTCGTGGCTACTCGGAGAAGAAGAATTTCGACTTGTATACTTTGATTATAATTGGACCTTTGAACTTGCTATCCATGCCACTTGCACAACTATGAGTATTTGTTTTGAAACTATGATCATGCCACTGGCTGTAAGGAGTTTGTATGTTCTCCCTGTGACTGCATGGGTTACCTCCAGATGCTCTGGTTTCCTCCCACAGTCCAAAGATGTACTGGTTAGCAGGTTAATTGGTCATAGTAAATTGTTCTGTGATTGGACTGGGTTTAAATCAGGGGTTGCTGGGCCGTATGGCTCCAAGGACCAGAAGGGCCTACTCTGTGCTGTATCACAATAAGTATTGATCTTTACTGTCATTTACTTTTTTTTTACTCCTGTGGGACCCTTTCAAACAAATTGTTTTAGTGTGGATGACTTAAGTTACATGTTTTTATTCTTCTGTTCATCTATTTGAGTTTGAATGTGTTTGTTGAGGCTTTTAACTATAACAGTGGACAACAAATGATGGATCCCCATTACCCTGATACTGTTTCTTCATGACCGCAATATCCTGGTGAAATCTTATACTGTGTATGTCAGTGACTGTGCTAATATTTGTGGGGAAGAAGTCTGAATGGGAATGTTGCACTTCATGGTTTTGTATGTCGTTAACAGCTGCATATAGTTTAGTGTTCTGTAGTTCCCAAGAAAACTTTCAACAACATCCTTAAGTGCCTTCCATGTGATTTTCTCTAGTCCCACTAGAAGTTCTTTGAATCACCTGTCATTGAAGCCCTGTTTGATTTGTGGACCAACAAAAATGCCTTCCTTAATCTTAGTATCAGTTATTCTGACTCAAATTATAAATTGAAGTAACAAATATGGGTGATTTTTTTAATGGTGCATGATGGGGAAATTTGATGATCAGCAGCCCAAAATCCATAAGATACGCGTAAAAGTGTTGAGGAAGCGTTTTGTTGTCCAGTGTAATTGGACATAATGCTTGGATGATAATTGATGAGGGAATTGTTGACTTCAGCATTATATTCTTTCAGTTACATTGTTATACTGTGCAGATCTGTAAGTACAAACTACTGAAAATGCTCAGCAGTTAAGGCAGCATTTTCTCTTTATTTCAGGTTTCTACTATGTGTTCTGTATGCAGTACTTTATGTAGAATTCCATCTACTAGTTGCTGCGTCACAGTGAAAGAACCTTTAGTTTGTACTGCTACACCCAGATGCATTTGACTTCTAACATAGCTTCCATTCTAAAGTCTTATCTGTGTGAAAAACTGGAGCTTACTCTTGCCTTCAGTAATTTCCTCTGATAATGATTCAAGTAAATCTGGGTATAGTCAGTCACATACCAAGTCTAATAGTTGACATCCATTCCCAAAGTTAGATTCACTTTTGTGAGACAATATCAAAGAAAGATTAAGTACTTTTGTTGTGTCTGTGCAGCAACATATAAATTAGTTAAGTGCACACATGTGAGAGATGGCTTTAACTGGTGTATTCACATTGTAGTGAGAGAGAGAGAGAGAGAACAATGCACACGCGCAGGCAACAGTCCATATGTAGTGCTAATGGTAGTCATTACTCTAAAAGAAATAAGTCCATACACTACAATTCATCCTCCTTTAGATTAATGTAATATAAAACTATATGTACAAAACATTCAATTACTCTTTCGAAACCAGGTCCAAATAAAAATGCTTTCACAATAACCGTCCTTTACTAACTTAACTGTTCTAAAGGTTCATTCAGCCCTTTGGGTGGCGTTGTCTTTCTTTCAGGATAGTGCCTCTGGACCTGTGGAGTCACATTGGGTTTGGTAGGTGTCTTGCCTAAGACATTGTTCTCAGTTGTTGTCAGTGACATGATCATCACTGAGAGGTAAGTCCAGTGGCTGTAATGTGTCTGTCTTGTTGGATGCAGTCGACTCAGGTATGTTCTTTGGTTGAGCATCCAGTATCTGGTCCACATGATGTCTCCATGTATGATCTCCAACAGTCACTATGTACATCAGTGGTCCAGTTCTAGTAGCTATCCTACCAGGTATCCGCTTGTCTTTTCAGTAATCATGTGCTAGGACTTCTTGTCCAACCTTAAAGCTCCTTGTTGATTACTTGACAACTGGCTGAACTGTTTATTCTGCACTTACCTCTGGAGGTTTATGCTCATGAATAGCATTGCAGGTGTTTGATTTGTCGATGCATGAACAGAGTTCTGATACACAAAAAGGAAATTGTTCACCTTATGCTGTAGAGAAATGTCCTCCTTGTCCATTGCTTTAATGGATTTCTTGAATGTTTGGATAAACCTTTCAGCTAACACTTTCGTTGCTGGGTAGAGAGGAGTTGACTTGAAATGTCTGATACCATTTTTCTTCATGAACAGTCAAAATTCTTCTGATATGTATTATGGTCCATTGTCACTCACAATTTGTTTTGGTAGGCCCTTTCTGATGAAGATAGTTCTTGGAGCAGAGACAGTTTTTACTGAGGTGGTTGACTTCATTGGTATAACCTCTGGCCACTTCGAATGAGCATCCACAACAATCAGAAACATGGACTCCATGAATGGTCTAGCAAAGTCGATGTGTACTCTTTGTCATGGTGATGACGGCCACTCTCTCAGGTGTAACGGTGCCTTTGGGGGTGCACTTTGAACTTAATGGCATCCCAAATAGTTTTTGGTCAAGTCTTCAATCTGTTTATCTATTTCATTCTCAAACACCTTCTCATTACCATTAAGCAGCTGTGCCAGTCTCTGGTTAGTGCTACCATTTGGGCTACAGTTGCCTATTGATGCCGCATTGAGAGCTTTGATTTTCCTCAAACATTCACGTCCGAAAAGTGCTGGCCCTCAATTTTTCAACTCTAACTGCTGTGTTTAGCCCCCATATATCATATTCATTTTCAGATTGCCTTTGGGGGGAAACTTATTCATCTGTGTATGTCTTTAGCATCACTGAAGTCTCTATCTTAGAAAATAGTCTGTTAGAGCCAGCCTCTGAAATCATAGACAAAGCTGACCCTGTGTCCAGTTCCATTTTCAGTTCTACACCAGACACATCTATTGTGATCCGCTTCAGTAATACTTTACAGTCCTAGGCATGATCGATCACCTTTGTCAGGCTCTGTTGTCTGATTCAGTTTCACATTCAGTCACTTTATGCAGTTGCTTAGTATTGTGGTGAAACTTTTTACTCAGTTGGCTGTGCTTTTTGTCTGATTTGCACATTCTCTATGTGACTGCGTCTGTGACACGTTCTTCAATTTTTTTTCTTTGAATCAACAGTACCATGCAAGGATTTGCACTATCAATTAAATTTTTTAGCTTTTTGAACCGTTCAGGGACATTTTGTCCATTTCACTTTCGAAACCCTTTTTCTGTAGTTCTGCTGCATCATTCTCAAAAGATATTGCAGTGGTCAATGCTCATTCAAAAGTTAGGTCTCTTTATGACAGTAGCCTCTTTGAGTGCTTTGACTTTGACCACATAGAAGCCTGTCCCTTAATGCATCAGAAGATCTATCTCTAAAGTCACAATATTGGGAATGTTTGCACAGTTCTGCAATGTTTTCAGAAATGCTTTCATCCTTTGAGTGGTTCCTGTTGTAAAATCTAAATCTCTCAGCTATTACCAGCAGTTTAGGGCCCAAGTGGTTTTGTAAAATTGAAACGATTTTGTTAAAATGTCCTGCTGGCTTTTCAGGGGTTACTAAGTTGCATAAGAGACTGTACGTTCAAGGGCCCATTAAGCTAAAAAGCGTGGGGGCTTTCTTTTATTCCTCCATGTGGTTTGCTTTACAATACAGTTCAACCCTATCAATATGACTCCCAGCCTTCATTAGCACTATCAAATTCGTTAGCTTTCCTGACTGAAGCCATTGCAAGATTATTTTCACTTTAAATTTTGCTAGCTGCATGTCTTTCATTGGGTACTATGCTGTACTAGCACATCCCTTTTTTACCAGGAATGATGGCTTCCATACTGTTTAACTCTTTCCTCTTGCTGTTTCGGCCTGTAACTGTCAATGGAGTTCATGATACTTTCTGACATTGAGGTTCGTAGTCATCGCCAATTTGTTGTGTCTGTGCAACAATGTGCATATTAAATAAAAGCACGCACGTCGGAGATGACTTTAACTGGTGTGTTCACATGGGGGGGAGAGAGGAAGAGATCAATACACATGCGTAGCCAACAGTTCACTGTGCACGCACAGACAACAGATCATACATTGTGCTAAGAGGAATCGTTTCTCTAAAAGAGATCCATGCATTGCACATTTTTTTTCCTTTGTGAGGAAGTGAAGAAAAATTTGAAACAAAAACTGAATACCGACAACCAGTGGTAATTTACATCATCTGAGGGCTGATGTGTGTGCCATTTAGTGCAGTGGTAAATAAGATAGTGATATATTTTAATATGAATTTAAATTATTAACAAATTATTATACTGGGGCACACAGCAATATTACAGTTCTCTAAATGTGTGAGGAACCCAAATCTTTTCCTACAAATAGTTTTCAGAAACTTTATATGCAATGAAGTCCAGATGTACAATAGTTATAGTAGTATATTACAGTTGTTATCCCTCCCTGTACCTTGCCCTTTCCTAAGCGTCTGTCTTTTTTTACGAGGCCGAGTTACTAGCTCAACACTCAGCCCAGCAAGGATGGAAAGCATCCAAGGAGTTGGCCAGATTCAAACCTGGGACCAGCAGCCTCAGAGTCCAGTGTGGATGCCACTACACCACTGTGTAGTGTAGTCCAATAACACTGGACAATTAATTCAGAAGTACAAGTCCAAATTCCAGTCATAGCCAGGAATTCATTTTCCAGAGTGTTCATCGCTAGAATCAGTAAAAGTGACCATGAAATGAATGGATTGTTGTTAAATCTCACTGGTACACTAATATTCTTTACAGAAGAAAATCTGTTTTATCAGGTTTGGCCTGTAAGAGACAACCATGTTGCTATGCATCTAAAGTCGCAGCAATGATGATGGCTTTCATTTTCCTTCCAAAATGGATTAGGAAGAGACTTGCTCAGAGGAAGTGTATATCTGGGCCATAATGTTGGGCTGACCAGAGTTATCAACTATATTAAAAAAGCAAGTTTAATTCTCACTGATTTTAAAAATGCCATGATCCTAATTTAGTATTTAGAAAATTATTATGTTTTAATGAATATTAAGTTTTGTCTTAATATTAAGATTATGGTAAAAGGAGATCCTCATCTTGGTCAATGCTTCTAAGCAGCATAAGAAACAGGATAATGCAGTGTGGCAAGCTACCAGTTATTACCACTGAGCAGACGCCATAGATGCAAAAGAAATGAGCAGCTCTTCCTTTTAAATCAGTCATTCCCTGGCATTCAGATTCATTTATTGACCTCTTTGGCGTCTGCCCAATTTGCTTTTGTTAATTGTAATTGACAGGTGCTTATTCATTCCTTTAATTGTAAATGACAGATGTTTAATTAGTGTTTTCTCTGCATGTACAGCCAAACTGCACTTTGCTGTTAACCTTTGATTGATATTTGTTAAGATTTCATTGCTTGCGCAGTCAAAGGTTTAGTAACAGCAGGAAAGTGCTTAATGCTAATTGTATGGGTGAAACTTACATAGCCACTGAATTATGAGTAGCAGGATGGGCCTTAATATAGTTAATCTTCACAATGCCTGCCGGAAGAATGAAATACTTTAATTAGTCCTTTCTCAGCACCAACAAAAGCAAAGCCCTGCTTTTACTCACATCTTCTTAATAAATCTGCTTTGAACTTTGAACTCCATCTTCAGGGCATATCCTTGTGATTGTTTAGCAATATTTTTGAAATTAAAATAACTCAAGTTTGTATTAACTGAGAGTTCTAGGTGAATTAAATTTTCTGAATGTATTTGAAACATTTAAGCTCCCCAAAAGCAGGAAGCACTTGGATGCATGTAATATGTTGATGGTAAAGTAATAATTTTTGTGAACCTGCCAGAAATATTTGTTTGGTGAAAGTAGACTAGCAAAGTAGGCAGTAATTGTCAGTGTAACTCTTCCTATTATCACTGGGAATTCATTAAAATGTAAGGGTCGGCAGATGAATCATTTGTATTGCCACTAAATTGCTCATCCTGTTTCCATGGCGTGTTGCTGAATATATTGTGTCCTGAAATACAGTTTGAAGTTACATGAGAGGAAAGATCAATAGAGCAGGCTGATGCAATGGTGTTAGATGCAACAGATATTCACTAATTATAAATATCGAAAAGCATGGGAGTATGATTTACGGAAAGAAAGCTTACTGTATGCTGGAAGCATGATTACTAATTACATGTAAGCACAATGTACACAGGGATTCAAGACTAAGAATGGTCTTCATGTAAGATTTATTAGAGCAATACACAAAAAGTGCTGAAGGAAGCCAGCAGTCAGGTAGCATCTATGGAAGGGAAATGAACAGTTGACATTTTGGGCTGTGACCCTTCATCAGGTCTAGAAAGAAAAAGGACAGAAACCAGAATTCTGTTTGCATAAATGAGCCTTTACATTACAAGACATCTAACATTTCCTCTTCCCCCCTTCCCCCCCAGAAAATGAGGTTTTCCCTCCATTGGTGAGGACCTCACCTGGCATCTCCGCCATTTTTTGCAAGTCTGCCCTCCCCCGACAAAATAGGGATAGATTTCCTAGTCCTCACCTGTCACCCCATGAGCTTTTGCATCCAACAAATCATCTCCTGAACCCTCACCTTCTCCATCAGGAACATCTACTGCTCTCAGCTTTCTGCATGCATCGCTCTCTCCGCAACTGCCTTGACTGGCCATCTCTCCCTATGCAACTTCTTTCAACCACTTATCCCTACAATCACACTTGGGTCCCTACTCCTCCTCTACCCTCACCACCATTTGAGGCCTTAAACTCTGATTCCAGGTGAGGCAGCACTTCGCATGTGAATTCACTGGTGTCATCTGTTGCATCCAGTGTTTCCTGTGTTGATTGTCAGTGACGAGGCAATGTTATTTCTGATCCCCTCCTGGCGAGTAAGTCGAGGATCCGGTTGCAGAGGGAGTACAGAGCCCCAGGTTTTGGAGTTTGTTAATTAAAGCCCAGTGTATGGTTGTTTTGAACACTGCATTGTAGTCAATAAAGAGCAGCTTGATGTAGGTGTTAATGTTGTTCAGGTCATCCAAGGCCGAGTGGAGAAGCCAGTGAGATTACATCTGCTGTAGACCTATAGTGACAATATAGTGACCCTGGGTCCAGTCCTATCCTTCTCCATAATTATATTGAAACTAATGGCATTGTGATCACTGGACCCGAAGTGCTCCCCAACACATACGTCCGTCACCTGACCTATCTCATTCCATAACAGGAGATCCAACACTGCCCCTTCTGTAGTTGGTACCTCTATGTATTGCTGCAAAAAAACTATCCTGCACACATTTTACAAACTCCAAACCATCCAGCCCTTTTACAGAATGGGCTTCCCAGTCTATGTATGGAAAATTAAAATCTCCCACAATCACAACTTTGTGCTTACTACAAATATCTGCTATCTCCCTACAAATTTGCTCCTCCAATTCTTGCTCCCCATTAGGTGGTCTATAATACACCTCTATAAGTGTTACTACACCTTTCCCATTCCTCAATTCCAACCAAATAACCTCCCTAGATGAGCCCTCTAATCTATCCTGCCAAAGCACCGCTGTAATATTTTCTCTGATAAGCAACACAACACCTCGCCCCCTTGCCCTTCCGATTCTATCACACCTGAAGCAACGAAATCCAGGAATATTTAGTTGCCAATCATACCCCTCCTGCAACCATGTTTCACTAATAGCTACAACATCATATTTCCAGGTATTAGTCCATGCTCTAAGCTCATCCACCTTTCTTACAATGCTCCTAGCATTAAAATAGATGCATTTTAGAAACTCTCCACCTCTTACTCTCTGTTTATCCCTAACAGTGCAAACAAATTTATTATCTTTTTCTTCCTGCTCCCCTACATCTTCGGTCTGAGCGCTCCCCTTCTCTATCACCTGTTCTTACAATGGTATTTTCTTACCATTGCTTAAATAACTCTCGTCACAAAGATTAAACAGGCAACTGTCAGTGAAGAATGCCTTCCAAAAAGTCAGCAATTGCTCCCTCAGTGATTCCTATCTAGAAAACTAATCTACTACTGGGGGTAGCTGTGCAATGACCTGAAAGGCATAGGGCAAGGAAGTAGCAAAAGCATTACATTATTGCTTCACACTCCAGGAAAGATGTAGCCAAGGAAATATTATGAAATGTAATTCAAAATGTAGTTTTAGCACAAAACAAAACAAACATTAGGAAGGCAACACTCTCCACATGTGTCATGGCTACATACCAAGAATTAAGAATATTGATAATTGTAGTTGGATTTTAGCCACAGTACTATGTAATAAATAGCAGAGATCTGTTCTGATGTTATTCTTGACACTGCAATAAGAGCACCACCTATCTTCAAATGAGAGCAGGATCAGTTTTGACTGGGATTGAACTTGCTATTAACAACAAACCCACATCCCGTGAACAGTCTCCTGATACCTTCAACTTTGTGGTTGCAGGGGTGGTGGGGGGGGGGGGGGTGGTTTGGATCATAACAAAGAAAAGGTCTTGCCTCTGGAGCTGCAATCCAGCAAATTACACGTCAATTAATCTTAGCACAAGGATACATCACCATACCATTCAATTGCAGCTATTGAGGAATTCCTATTAATCCTGGGAACAGTTTGAGGCAGAGTTTTTTTAAAAAAAAGCTAACCAGGGATGCGGTAAATTGCAGATATAAAGCTGGTGTCTGTAACATGATCAAGAAATTATAAAATGCAATAGAGACCTATCTATCTTGCCATTGTCCCTTGGGGAAGGAGATCAACTCTTCGCTGCTCTGGCCTGCTCTTTTTGTGACTTGCATCCATCCCTATAGCAATATGATTGACTCTTAATTGCCTTTTGAAGCTGTCTGGCAAGCTATTCCATTGTACCAAACCACAATGTGTGATTCAAGCAGGGAGATTATAACTGCATTATTAGGGCAATAAATGTAGTCTTTGCCAACAAACCCACATCACATGAATAAATAAGGTTTGTTAGCATGCCACTAAGGACCATAGTGATAAAATACACACAAATTGCTTTTATGTCGTATTGCTACAGGTTTTTTCACTTGCAGATTTAGATGATAGCAAAAGTAATGTTGGATACAATTTTGTATAAATCAAGTGGTAATGGAGTGAAGCAGGTAAAGTGGATCCCTAGATTAATGGAATAAGAATAATCCAGATCCGGAAAAAAAAATTGAGGTAGAGTAATGCAAAGTAAAGAGACTTTGAACTCTGTACTACAGGCACAGAAATACGAATAATTAAAAATGAGGAAGGTGCCAAGTTAGTTGGACAATTGAATGCAAAGAAACCACTTCAATACCAAAGGATTTATCAGATAGAAAAATTGAATAAGGAAATAATGAGAAATTAAATTAAAATGGGCATTCATCACTAAGGATCCTCACCATCCAGGACAAGCCCTCTTGTTACCACCATCAAGGAAATAGAACAGGAGCCTGAAGAACCATATTCAACAGTTCGGAAACCACTTCTTTCCCTCCAGCATCTGGTTTCTGAACAGATAATGAAAGCCACCTTTATTCCTTTTTTTTGGTACTATTTACTTATTTCATATAATTTATAGGAATTTTCATGTATTTGCACTGTACTAGTATCTTCATTGTTGCCCTAAACACCAGCAGCATAACAGGCAGTATCTAACTGTACTGTGGCTGTAAAAGCAACAAATTTTATATCATTTAAGTCAGATTCAGAAATCAGCAGCACTATTTTGGATAAAGGAAGGAAAATTTGGCACTAACTCAAGAGTGATGAAGAAACTGAAGAGTAGAAAACAAATGCACAACTGGAAGACTTAAACTAGATGTAAGAGTAATAAGTTTATACAACTTTTTCAGCCCCTTTAGAGACATTTCAACTACCTTGCCAGGTACGATGTTGTGGCCATCATCACTAAATCATGGCTGAAGGATGGTTGTAGTTGGGAGCTGAATGTCCAAGGTTACACATTATATTGGAGGGATAGGAAGGTAGGCAGAGAGGGTGGTGTGGCTCTACTGGTAAAGTATGGCATCAGATCAATAGAAAGATGTGACATAGGATCAGAAGATGTTGAATCCTTGTGGGTTGAGTTAAGAAACTGCAAAGGTAAAAGGACGTTGATGGTAGTTATATACAGACCTCCCAACAGTGGCTGGGGGGTGGACCACGGATTACAACAGGAATTAGAACAGGTGTGTCAAAAGGGCAATGTTATGGTAATCATGGGAGATTTTAATGTGCAGGTTGATTGGGAAAATCAGATTCATAATGGATCTCAAGAGAGTGATTTGTTGAATGCCTAAGAATTTTGCCATTGAGCCTACTAGGGGATCAGCTAAACTGGATTGGGTGTTATGTAATGAACCAGATGTGATTATGGAGCTTAAGGTAAAAGAACCCTTAGGAACCAGTGATCACAATGTGATTGAGTTCAACTTGGTATTTGACAGGGAGAAAGTAAAGTCTGATGCAGCAGTATTTTAGTGGAGTAAAGGAAACTACAGTGGTAAGGGTACAGTGGTAAGCTGGCCAAAGTAAATTGGAAGGAGCTGCTCGCAAGGATGTCAGCAGAGCAGCAATGGTGTGTGTTTCTGGGGAAAATGAGGAAGGTGCAGAACATGTGTATTACAAAAATGACAAAATACTCAAATGGTAAAACAATACAACCATGGCTAACAAGGGAAGTCAAACCTAATGTAAAAGCAAAATAAAGGGCATACAACAAAGCAAAGATTAGTGGGAAGAAAGAGGATTGGGAAATTTTTAAAAACCAATAGAAAGCAACTAAAAAAATAATTAGAAAAAAGATGAAATATTAAAGCAAGCTAGCAAATAATATCAAAGTGAATAGTAGAAGTTTTTTCAAGTATGTTAAAATAAAAGAGAAATAAGAGTGAACATAGGACCACCAGAAAATGAGGCAGGAGAAATAATAATGGGGGACAAGGAAATGGCTGTTGAACTAAATGAGTATTTTGTATCAGAATTCACCGTGGAAAACACTAGTAGTATGCTTTATGTGTGTGAAGGAAGAGAAGTGGGTGCAGATACTGTTAGAAGAGACAAGGTGCTCAAAAACCTAAAAGACCTAAAGGTATATAAGTCACCCAGACCAGATGAACTGCACCCTAGGGTTCTGAAAGAGGTAGTGTTAGAGATTGTGGTGGAATTAGAAATGATCTTTCAAAAATCTTTGAACTTTGGCATGGTGCCAGAGGACTGGAAAATTGCAAATGTCACTCCACTCTTTAAAAAAGGAGGAAGGCAGCAGAAAGGAAATTATAGACCAGTTAGCCTGATCTCAGTGGTTGGGAAGATGTTAGAGTCGATTGTTAAGGATGTGGTGATGGGAGTACTTGGTGACACAGGACAAGATAGCACAAAATCAGCATGGTTTCCTTGAGAGAAAATCCTGTCTGACTAACCTGTTGGAATTCTGTGAGGAGATTACAAGTAGGATAGATAAAGGGGATACGGTAGATGTTGTATATTTGGACTTTCA
The DNA here is from genome assembly GCF_048418815.1 of Hemitrygon akajei. Lineage (NCBI taxonomy): Eukaryota > Metazoa > Chordata > Chondrichthyes > Myliobatiformes > Dasyatidae > Hemitrygon > Hemitrygon akajei. Next base: position 38,974,160 of record NC_133128.1, read on the forward strand.
GAAGGCCTTTAACAAGGTGCCACTCATGAGGCTGCTTACCGAGTTAAGAGCCCATGGCATTACAGGAAAGTTACTAACATGGTTAGAGCATTGGTTGATTAGTAGGAGACAGTGAATGGGAATAAAAGAATCCTTTTCTGGTTGGCTGCCGGTGACTAGTGGTGTTCTGCAGGGGTCGGTGTTGGGACTGATTTCTATGCTGTATCTCAGTGATTTAGATGATGGAATAGGTGGCTTTGTTGCCAAGTTTGCAGATGATACAAAGATTGGTGGAGGGGCAGGTAGTGTTGAGGAAACAGGTAGGATGAAGAAGGATTTAGACAGATTAGGAGAATGGGCAAGAAAGTGACAAATTAAATACAACATTGGAAAATACATAGTCATGCACTTTGGTCGTAGAAATAAATGTGCAGACTATTTTCTAAATGGGTAGAAAATCTAAAACTCTGGGATGCAGAGGAACTTGGGAGTCCTTCTGCAGAAATCCCTAAAGGTTGACTTGCAAGATGTGTCAGTGGTGAGGAAGGCAAATGCCATGTTAGCATTCATTTCAAGAGGTCTAGAATACAAGAGCAGGGATGTGATGCTGAGGTTTTTTAAGGCACTGGTGAGGCCTCACCTTGAGTATTGTAAACAGTTTTGGACCTCGTATCTTAAAAATGATGTGCTGGCATTGGTGAGGGTTCAGAGGTAGTTCACAAAGATGATTCCAGGAATGAAGGGATTGCTAGCAGCAACGCTGGTGAGAGATAAATATTGGCCAGGCATATGCTGCACATGCTGATCACAGACAATATGCTAGCATTTGATACTCCATTTTATGTAATTATCTGAGGAGGCAAAATAACGATAGAATGACTTGCATTTTTATTTTTTTTCCATAAAGGCTGTAATAAGTCACAGGCTATTAAAGAAGAATTGGTTTTGCTGTCAGACAGTATCTCTCTTTAGTAAAGGCTTGTTAAGTTTTAGTATGACTGTATTTACTCTGGTATTTGAGCCTCAGGCCCTTAATTTGGATAACAGAGGTGACGGCTTTGTGGCCAAGTCTGTGGATGACACGAAGGTAGTGAAGGGTCAGGTAGTTTTGAGGAAGAATGCATTCTTCATAATGACTTCATCAGATTAAGAAAATGGCCAAAGAAGTGACAGATGGAGTGTAATGCAGGGAAGTGTATAGTCATGCATTTTGATAGAGTAATGGCATAGACTGTTTTCTAACTGGGGAAAAAATTCAGAAATCAGAAGTGCGAAGAGACTTGGGAGTCTTCCAGCAGGATTCCCCAAAGTTTAACATGCAGGTTGAATTGGTGGTAAGGAAGGCAAATGCAAAGTTAGCATTAATTTTGAGAGGACTAGAAAATAAAAGGAAGGATGTAACGTTGAGTCTTCGTAAGGCACTGGTGAGGCCTCGCTTGGTGTATTGTGAGCAGTTTTGGGCTCCTTATCTCAGAAAGGATGTTGTTGGTGTTGGAGAGGGTCTGCAGGAGGTCCATGAGAATGATCCTGGGAATGAACGGGTTACTGTATAAAGAGCTCGTGATATCTCTGGGCCTGTACTCACTGAAATTTGTGAGAATAAAATGGATCTCATTGAAACCTATAGACTATTGAAAGGCTGGGATAGAGTGGGAGGATATTTCTTATAAAACCGTAAGACGTGGAGCAGAATTAGGCAATTTGGCCCATCAAGTCTGCTCCGCCATTCCATCATGGCTGATCCCAGATCCCACTCAACCCCATACACCTGCCTTATCGCCATATCCTTTGATGTCCTGCCGATCAGGAAACGATCGACTTCCACTGCAGTCTGTGGCAGAGCATTCCACAGATTTATCACATTCTGGCTATAAAAATTCCTCCTTACTTCTGTTCTAAAGGGTCACCCCTCACTTTTGAGGTTGAGCCCTCTAGTTCTGGATACCCCCACCATAGGAAACATCCTCTCAACATCCACCCTTTCTAATCCTTTCAACTTTTAGTAGATTTCAGTGAGATCCCCCTGCACCCTTCTAAATTCCAGTGAGCACACACCCAAAACTGCCAAATGGTCCTCATATGTTAACCCCTTCATTCCTGGAATGATCCTTGTGAACTTCCTCTGGAGTCTCTTCAATGACAACACATCCTTTTTGCACTGTGGGCCCACAACTGTTGACAATACTCCAAGTGTGGCCTGACTAGTTCTTATGAAGCCTCAGCATTATCTTTTTTTATATTCTACTGCCCTTGAAATAAATACCAACATTGCGTTTACCTTCTTTACCACAGACTCAATCTGTAAATTAATCTTCTGGGAGTCTTGCATGAGGACCCCTAAGTCCCTCGGCATCTCTGATGTTTGAAACTTCTCCCCATTTAGATAATAGTCTGCACTATTGTTTCTCTTACTTCAGCACTATCTCTCCACCTATCTTCGTATCATCCGCAAACTTTGCCGCAAAGCCATCAATCCCATTAACTAGATCATTGACCAACAATGTGAAAAGTAGTGGTCCCAATATTGACCCCTGAGGAACACCATTAGTCACCAGCAGCCAACCAGAAAAGGCCCCTTTTTTCCCCACTTGCTGCCTCCTGCCTGTCAGCCATTCCGCTATCCATGTCAGTACCTTTCCTGTAACACCATAGGATTTTATCTTGTTAAACAGCATTATGTCAGGCAAGATTTCCTTTCACAGAAACCATGCTGACTTTGACTTATTTTATCATTAGTCTCCAAGTACCTTGAAACCTCATCCTTAATAATAGACTCCAACACTTTCCCAACCACCAAGGTTAGGCTAACTGACCTGTAATTTCCTTTCTTTTGCCTTCCTCCCTTCTTAAATAGTGGAGTGATACTTGCAATCTTTCAGTCCTCTGGGACCATGCCAGAATCGAGAGATTCTTTAAAGACCATGACCAATTCATCCATTATCTCTTCAGCAACCTCTCTCAGGACTCTGGGATGTCGTCCATCTGGTCCAGGTGACTTATCCACCTTAAGCCCTTTTAGTTTGCCCAGCACTTTTTCCTTTGTAATAGCAACGGCACTCACTCCTGCTCCCTGACACTCACAGACTTCTGGCACACTGCTGGTGTCTTCCACAGTCAAGACAGATGCAAAATACCCATTAAGTACATCTGCCATTTCTTTGCCCCCTTTACTACCTTACCAGCATCATTTTCCAGTAGTCCAATATCAACTCTCACCTCCCTTTTACTGTATAAGTGAAAGAACTTTTAGCTTCCTTCTTTATATTATTGGCTAGTCTGCCCTCATATTTCACCTTTTCCCTTCTTGTAGCTTTTTATGTGCCTTTTGTTGGATTTACAAAGCTTTCCAGTCATCCAACTTCCAACTCATTTTTGCTACCTTATATGTGCATTCCTTGGCTTTTATGCAGTCCTTAACTTGCTTTGTCAGCCACAGTTGCCTACCCCTGCCAATTGAGAACTTCTTCCTCTGCTGGACATGTCTATCCTGAACCTTGTGAATTATACCCAGAAACTTCAGTCATCTCTGCTCTACCGTCATCCCTGCCTGTATCCTCCTCCAATCCACCTGGATAAGCTGCTCTCTCATGCCTCTAATTTCCTTTATTCCATTGTGATACTGATACATGTGAGTTATGCTTCTCCCTCTCAAACTGCAGTATGAATTCAATCATATTATGATCACTGACTCCAAAGGTTCCTTTACTTTAAGCTCCCTAATAAGACCTGGGTTATTACACAACACTCAATCTAAGATGGCTCAAGCACAAGCTACTCTTAAAAAGCCATCTCATGAGCATTCAACAAATTCTGTCTCTTGCGATCGGACACCAACCTAATTTTCCCAGTCCCCCATTACAATCATGTCATAGCCCTTATTACATGCCTTTTCCAACTCCCTTTGCAATCTCAACCCCACATCTTGGCTACTATTTGGAGACCTATATATGATACCCTTGAATTACCCTTCTTAATTCCACCCACAAAGATTCAACGTTCTCTGACCCTATGTCACCTCTTTCTAAAGATGTAATTCCATGTCTTACCAACTGAGGCACACTACTGGCTATGCTTTCATGCCTGTCCTTTTGATACAAAGCATATCCTTTGATGTTGAGCTCCTAACTGTGGCCTTCTTTCAGCCACGACTCAGTGATGCCAACAATGTCATACCGACCAATCTCTAATAGTGTCACAAGTTCATCCATCTTACTCTGAATGCTACGCACATTTAAATACAGCACCCACGGTCCTGCATTCTTTGCCCCTTTTAATTTTGCCTCTGTGGTACAATTTAACTCTTTGCACTGTCTGCATTTGTACCCAGTCGTTGGCTTGTCCTTCTGTACATTCATGTTACACCCATCACCTACTTGTAAACCTGTTGGCTCATCCTCAGTTCTATTATCCTAGTTCCCATCCCCCTGCCATATTAGTTTAAACCTGCCTGCAAGAACATTCATCCTCCTCGGATTCAAGTGCAACCAGTCCTTTTTGTACAGGTCCCACCTGCCCCAGAAGAGGATCCAGAAATCTGAATCCCTGCCCCAGCTCCAATTCTTCAGCCACACATTTATCTGCTACCTCATTCTACAGTATTCCTATCCTCACTGTCATATGGTACAGGCAGCAACCCTGAGATTACTACCCTTGAGGTCCACTTCTCAATTTCTTTCCTGATCCCTATATTATTTTTTCCGGACGTCCTCCCTTTTTCTACCTATGTCGTTGGCACCATTACATACCACAACTTCTGGCTGCTCACCCTCCCTTTTCAGGATATTGTGGATGTGTCCAGAAACATCTCGGACCCTGACACCTGGGAGGCAAACTACCATCCATGTTTCCTTTTTCCATCCACAGAATCGCCTATCTGTAGTGGGGGGGGGGGGGAGGGAGCACAGTCTCCAAATAAAAATGTTCCCATAGAATAAAGATGAGTAGGAATTTCTTAAGCCAGAGATGTTGAATCTGTGGAATTCGTTGCCACAGACAGCTGTGGAGGTTAAGTTATTGGGTATACTTAAAGCAGAATATGATTATGTTCTTGATTAATAAGGACATCAAATGTTCCAGGGAGAAGGCAGGGAAATTGGGTTGAGAGGGGTAATAAGTCATCCATGATGGAGTGGCAGAGCAGACTCAATGGGCTGAATAGTCTAAATCTGCTCCTATGCCAAATTCTCTGAAGAACAGTTTAGCGTTAGAAAAAAAAGGCAGCATAGTTTGGGGGAAAAGGGTGTAGCTGTACATTAAGGCACTAATCAAAATCATTTTAACACAAAAGTTTTGGATGTTTTGGATTAATTGGATACACACATTCAAAGAATGCTTTTACATTTTTTGTGTCTAGGTTAGTTGAATTGATATGTTGTAACAAGTAGCATACTTGGAATTTTTCAAGTCTAAACATTGCTAGATTCTTGATGATATACAAAATGTTTTTACATAATACATCTTTCAATTTCATTCTGCCTTTACAACCAGTAACGTATAAATCCTCATTGAGGCATCAATGTCACAGAGGATCTATCCTGGAGCCAACATATTGATGCAATCTGCCATCAGATTTCTGAATGCATGCAAACTAACTTGGTATTCCTATTTTTGCACTTTTGTTATGTTTGCACTGTAATGCTGCCACAAAGCAATACATTTCACAATTTACATCACTGATAATAGACCTGATTCAGATTCTAACAGTGCTACTCGAAGTAATAAGGCATCAATCCTGAGTAGTTGCAAGAGTTTGCTGTTTACACATATGGAAAAGAAGGCAAAATGCAGTATGTTTTAAAGTTCTCTCTGCTCGTGATGACATCTGTTGTCATGTATTTTTTTCTTCAACTTAGAAGCTCATCCAAGAATGTCCTGGGGTGATTGGGGTCCACCATTAAGGGCCTCCATCGCCCAGGATATGCCCTCTCATTGCTATCATAAGGGAAGAGGTACAGGAACCTAAAGACATACGTAACGATTCAAGAATAGCTTCCCTCTGCCATCTGATTTCTGAATGGCTGTTGAATCCAAGAACCTCACTACTTTTTTCTTTTAGCACTACTTATTTAATATAACTTTTTAAATATATATATATTTCTTACAGTCATTTACAGTTTTTATTATGTATTGCAATGTACTGCTGCTGCATAGCAACTAATCTCATGGCATAAAACAGTGATATTAAACCTGATTCTGATTTTGAACATTGCAAGTCTGACTTTAAATGTGTGAGACTGTGACACACAGGTCAGGCCCATGTTGAGGTACTCAACATTTTTCCAATGTGATCTTTGGGGTGGGTGTTTATTTAAGGTGGGAATCTTGGTTGAACTTCACTTAGACTAGGAGTGCTATTCCATTGGAGCCCTCAGTAAGTTCATCTGGTTTATAGAAGACTAGTAAACAAATTTGACTTTGTCAACAAATGACAATATACTGCAGCTGTTAAATATCTGCAAAATAAATAGAAAGTACTCTGTGTCTAGTAGAATACTGTCTTCCTGAGAGGATCATCATTGAAGTGGATGGAGAACTGAACATCTACAGTAAATACAAACTAAACTTAGATAGATAGATAGATACTTTATTCATCCCCATGGGGAAATTCAACATTTTTTCCAATGTCCCATACACTTGTTGTAGCAAAAACTCATTACATACAATACTTAACTCAGTAATAATATGATATGCATCTAAATCACTAACTCAAAAAGCATTAATAATAGCTTTAAAAAAAGTTCTTAAGTCCTGGCAGTTGAATTGTAAAGCCTAATGGCATTGGGGAGTATTGACCTCTTCATCCTGTCTGAGGAGCATTGCATCGACAGTAACCTGTCGCTGAAACTGCTTCTCTGTCTTGAAAACTTGGCATGAAAATGTTAGAGCTGTTATGAGGTGATGCATGACAAGTCCTGTGAAGGCATTTGATGTGTGTATGTTGTCTTTTAATAACATGACAACTGAATTACAGCTGATGAGCCTCTCAAGTACTGAACATTAACCACTGGTAATTATTCCCATTTGTTTCTGTGCATATTAAAGCACGGTTATCATTAACTTTTACCATTTCTAATGGGAGGGGAAATCAACATGAACCATTAACTCTGTTTCTCTTCTGAGGGATGACATTTGACCTTGAGTATTTTTGGCATTTTCTGTTTTTATTTCACATCTTCCACTATCTTTGCTTTCGACATTGCATTCACTTTCTCTAATTTACACTTTGGCATGGTTTTCTTGTTTCCTTTACTACAATGTAGTAAACTCTCACATTTTCAATAATTGGCATTGTAAAATATTGTTAATAAGCAGAAGTTCCTCTCGGCCCCACTACAGCAATTGCAAGACATTTTAATGCATCATTGTGATGTATAATCGATTATATTCGCCTGTTGCTTACCTAAATTTAAGTCAATTTGGTCCCAATATGGCCTGGCACATCACTTGTGATTTTACATTCAATCATTTATGTAAATATTGCAATCTGCATGTGTTTGCTGTGAAGTATAACATGCACAACACTCTTTTATCATTTTCACCAGATACAGTGCCTCTAAAATACATACATCACCCCCAGAAGTTTTCATGTTTTATTGTTTTACAACATTGAATCAATCACAGTGGATTTAATTTGGCTTGTTCTGGCTTTGATCAACAAAGAAGACTGTTTTGTGTCAAAGTGAAAACAAATTGGTTTATATTTATTACAATTATTAAACACAAAATAATTGAGTACACAATTACTCACCCCTTCAGGTCAGTATTTCGTAGCTGCACCTTTAGCAGCAGTTACAGCCTTGAGTTTGTGTGGATGGATCTCTATTAGCTCTGCAGTTTTTCCTCATACTTCTTTACAAACTGCTCAAGCTCTGTCAGATTGCATGGTGATTGTGAGTAAACAGCCCTTTTCAAGTCCAGCCACAAATTCTCAATTGGATTGAGGTCTGGACTCTGACCTGGCCACTCCAGATCACTAAATTTGTTGTTTTTAAGCAATTCCTGTGTAGGTTTGGCTTTTTGCTGGGGGTCATGGTCTTGTGGTAAACAAATCTCCCAAGTCGCAGCTTTCTTGCAGACTGCATTAGGATTTCCCTGTATTTTGCTGCATTCATTTTACCCTCTATTTTCACAAGCCTTCCAGGGCTTACTGAAGTGAAGCATCCCCATAGCACGATGCAGCCACCACCATGCTTCACGGTAGGGATGGTACATTTTTGATGATGTGCGGTTTAGTTTGATGGCCAAAGAGTTCTATTTTGGTTTCATCAGACCATAGAACCTTCTTCCAGCTGACTTCAGAGTCTCCCAGATGCCTTCTCGCAAACTTCAGCCAAGATTTCTCGTGAGCTTTTGTCAACAGAGGCTTTCCCTTTGCTACTCTCCCATAAAGCTGCAACTGGTGAAGCACCTGGACAACAGTTGTTGTACGTGCAGTTTCTCCCATCTCACCCACTGAAGCTTGTAACTCCTGTCGAGTTGTCATAGGTCTCTTGGTGGCCTCCCTCACTAGTCCCTTCTTGCACGGTCACTCAGTTTTTGAGGATGGCCTGTTCTAGGCAGATTTACAGCCGTGTCATATTCTTTCCATTTCTTGATGATTGATTTAACTGTACTGCAAGGGATATTCAGTAACTTGGAAATTTTCTTGTATCCATCTCCTGTCTTGTGCTTTTCAATAATATTTTCACAGAGTTGCTCAGAGTGTTCTTTTGTCTTCATGGTGTAGTTTTTGCCAGGATGCTGACTCACCAGCAGTTGAGCCTTCCAGATGCAGGTGCATTTTTTCAACAATCAATTAAAACAGCTTGACTGCACACAGGTCTCCAAAAACAAATCTCCATTTAACTAATTATGTGACTTCTAAAACCAATTGGCTGCACCAGTGATGATTTGGTGTGTTATATTAAAAGGAATGAATACATATGCAATCAATTATTTTGTGTTATATATTTGCATTTAATTTGGATTACTTATAGAGATCGTTTTCAATTTGACACAAGAGTCTTTGCCAGTTCATCAGTGTCAAAAAAGCCGAACTAAATCCACTGTGATTCAGTATTGTAAAACAATAAAACATGAAAACTTCCAGCGGGAGAGGGAGGTAAATATTTTTATAGGCACTTTTTATTTTTAAATATATTTTATTTATTTTTTAAAAAGGGATTAATCATTTATCTGAAGTATTCAAAATAAAATATTTGTCTTGAGCAAAAGTAGTCTTCTGATTTTTTTTTTCTCAAATTAAGAATGACCACAAGTTTTACTTCAGCAGTGAAATAATTTGCTTCATTACATCTATTCCCCTTGGGGGTATAGAAGTTTTTGTCTTGATCAGATCAACCAAATACTTTCTTCACAAATCAGTTTCTGAGATTTCAGCCCTATCTCATGGTGGATATTTCTTGTTTACTGATGTCATCTGCTCATGATTAAGCTGTACTGATCAAATTGGATTATTGGTTAAACTTGGAACTTGTAAAACAATAATTATTATCAATTTTGGTGTTTTTAATTTTTGCTTTATTTTGTTTGGCTTTTTCTCATGTCCTGCATATTTCTTGTAATTCCTCTTCCTGGTTTGCTAGTTTCTGAGGGTTAACTCAGATAATTGGCAAGGTTGAGTTGAGCTGGGATCATTGTGCACTTCTGTGAAAGTTGAAAGTGTTATCCTTAAATGCAGCATATACGTTTTATTGGATGAGTTAATAGAGGCCTGGACTCCCAACACATAAACTGAAGAATCTGCGTTCAAATAAATCTAAAATTTAAAAAAATCTGAAATGTGAAAAAATAAAGTAATTTCACTAAAAGCAAGAGAGGCTTTTGTAAGAACCTATTGTGATCATTTTTTCAGAAAAGCAAATCTGCTTTTGATCTTGGACACACACATACACATAAACTACAAGTCCAGGTATGACCTACAGAAGGCTATTTTAAGGGAGTAAAAACAGTTTCAGTTGAGGTTAGAGACAGAATCGGATGCACGTCAGCTCTTGCAGAGTTGGTAGGTCATTACTTTCTGCAAAATGAAATGAATGGCTGTGATGCCTTACTCCCAGATGAGCCCAGTGTCTTTTATGCATGAAATGGAGAATAAAACTGTGTGAATCATGACCCTGTGATCTCCATCTCAGAAACCAATGTCAGAATATCTTTCAAGAAGGTGAAGCCTCACAAGATCTCAGGCCCTGATAGTGTACCTCGTGGGGCTCTGAAAACCTGTGCCAACTAACTGGCAGGAATTTTCAAGGACATCTTCAGTCTCTCACTGCTGCAGTCGGAGGTCCCCACCTGCTTCAAATGGGTGACAATCATACCCGTGCCCACGAAGAGCAGGCTGAGCTGCTTCAATGACTGTCACCCACTAGCACTCACTGCTACTGTGATGAATTACCCTGAGAGGTTGGTTATGGCTAGAATCAACTCCTGCCTAAGGAAGGACCTGGACCTACTGTAATCTGCCTATCGCCACAATAGGTCTTCATCTGATGCAAACTCACTGGCTCCCCACTCAGCCTTGAATCATCTGGGCAGTAGTAATACCTATGGCAGGCTACTGTTCATTAATTAAGGATCAGTATACAACACAATTATACCCTCAGTCCTAATCAATAAGCTCCAAAACCTGGGCCTCTGCAACTGGATCCTTGACTTCATTACTGGGAGCACATAGTCTGTGCAGATCAGAAATATCATCTTCTCCTTGCTGGCAATCAACACACATACACCTCAAGGATGTATGCTTAGCACACTGCTCTACTCTCTCTTCACCCACGATTGTTTGGCTAGGCACAGCACAAACCCTATCTATAAATTTGCCGATGATGGAACTGTTGTTAGCAGAATTTTAGATGGTGATGAGGCATACAGGAGCAAGATAGATCAGCTTGTTACAGCAACAACCTTGTACGCAACATAGGTAAGACCAAGAACAAGTTCCTGAGAGTTATCATCTCTGAAGGTCTATCCTGGGCCCAACATATTGATGCAATTACAAAGTAGGCAGGGCAGTGGCGATCTTTCTTTAGGAGTTTGAGGAGAATTGGTATGTCACCAAAGATGCTTGTAAATTTCAACAGATGTACCATGGAAAGCATTCTAACTGGTTGTATCCACCATCTGGTATGGAGGGGCCACTACACAGCATTGAAAAATGCTGCAGGAAGTTGTAAACTCAACCAGCTCCATCATGGGCACTAACCGCCCTAGCATCACGAACACCTTCAAAAGCTGATGACTCAAGAGAGCAACTCATCATTAAGGAATCACCTATGATGTGCTCTCCTCGTTGCTGCCATCAAGGCGGAGGTACAGAAGCCTGAAGATACACTCAACTTTTCATGGATGCTTTCTTCCCCTCCACCATCGTATTTATGAATGAACAATGAACCATGAACACTACCTCAGCATGCTTTCCTCTGTTTCTGCACTACTTATTTAATTTAATTTTCATGTTTATATACTTATTGTAATTTATAGTTTTTATTATATATTGCAATGTACTGCTACCAGAAAACAAAAAAATTCACAGTGATATTAAATCCAATTCTGATTTTGCTATAGCAATGTAATTGACTTCTAATTACTCAATGAAGTGTCCTACTAAGCCACGGGACAATTAGGAATGGATAGCTAATAAACCAATAATGGTCACGTAGCATGAATAATTTTTTTTAAAATGAGCGTTCCTGGAAGGCTAATAACATGAAGTAGTCATGTTAGTGGTGAAAAGTGCCAGCTTTCCTCAATCCAAGTACAGATGGAATTAGCACTGAGTAAAGCAAAGCCTAAAAGGATTTATGAAATATGCCAGGTTATGCATATGCCCACTAAGTGCAATTGCTGAGTAGTTAGGCCGTTTGACAATGTGCATTAGCTGTAGCTTGCATGCTGACCTTCAGCTGCTGTGCAAGATATTTGTTAACTGCTGGATACTGAACTTGATACTTCTCTCATCATCAATCCCTTTTAAAGATCCTGACTTTGATTAGCAACATTATAATTATACACTTAAGGGAGTTTAGGAAGATACGGTGATTGTACTAACTGCTTGGAACAGTCTAAACTATAAAGTCGCCAGCATGCATAATTTCCCACTGTACCAATGAAATGTGTTTAGTGTTTCAAGTTGTGATGATTATATTTTTGAAGCTGCTTCATGCATCCATTTATTGCACTAATTATCAGAGCTAGCATATAGTTGATTCATTACTTAAAGATTTTTAAATGGTATGTGCTTTTTCTCCCCCCAAGGACAATTGTGATGGGCGCACATACGTCCGTTGTAAACATCTGTGATGTGATGGTATTTATTTGAAAAGGAAGAGTTGTTATTCATTAAGATCTGGAAGTGCTACCCACATTCTGAAATATTCAAAGAATTTCACATTTCTGATTCATAGAAGTGATAAATCAGAGCTTTGTTTGATGAAGTAAAATAATCTGAGCACTACCAGTACAGAGAAAGGTCCAGATGTGTTAACATTCCTAAGATGCCAAAATTATATACAGAAATCTGACAGTTTCCTCCAATTGAACAGGCAGAAGTCTTGTTGAAATGGGGAGAAAAGATGTGCTGTGCTCTAATAAGTTAACACCATGCTCGTCAAATGACGAACCTGACTGTGTCAATCTATGAGACAAACATTATTTAAGCAATTTGTAGAAACTGGCTGTTACTCAGAGCAGCACGTTCATATCTTTTTGACAGGCCCACTTGTTTTTGTTCAAATAAAAGAATTTGTAACACTATCTATTGGACACAAAAACAAGTACATTTTAAAACTGAAATAGGCTGAAATATGATTTTTTTAAATAAATTCTGTAAAATATTTGTAATCATATTCATAATCACAGTTGCTAGTGACTGATTACTGTAGTATAGATCTCTGTAGTTTAGTCAGATGGCATTTTAGGTGAACCACCATGGTTCTTTGCATTTTCCTAATAGCACTTCATTAATTGTCATAAAAACATTCAATATCCTATCTGATTCAGACAGTTTAACTGTTTGTTTTGTCAGTTACATCAGAGCAGAAAATTTGTTTTTACATTTAAAGGAACTGAACAATCCCAATTACAGATGTTGCTGAAATTCCGCATTATACAATTTTCATCTGCACTGAATAGGGTTTCTACAGTTACAGAGTCATAAAAAAAACTGCAGTACAGAAATAGGCATTTTGGCCCATCTAGTTTGTGCTGCACTATTTAAACTGTCTATTCCCACTGACCTGCACGGGGACCATAGCCCTCTATACCCCTATCATCCATGTAAAATATCTTGTATGTTGAAATCAAGCTCACGTGCACTCTCACAACACTCTGAGTGAAGATGTTTCCCCTTAAACTTTTCATCTTTTACCCTTAGCCCATGACCTCTAGTTGTAGTCCCACCCAACCTCAGTGGAAAAAGCCTGCTTGCATTTACCCTTTCTATACCCCTCATAATTTTGTATACTTCTATCAAATCTCCTCTCAATCTTCTTTATTCCGTGGAATAAAGACACAACTTATTCAAACTTTCTTTATAACTCGAGTCCTCCAGTCCTGTAACATCCTTGTAAATTTTCTTTACATTCTTTCAACTTTATTTACATCTTTCTGGTAGGGAGGTGACCAAAACTGCACACAACACTTCAAATGAGACTTCACCAGTGTTTTATACTTCAGCATAACATTTCATCTCCTGTACTCCCTGTACTCAATACTTTAATTTATGAAGGCCAATGTGCCAAAGGCTTTCTTTACAACCCTATCTGCCTGTGATCATTAGTTCCTGCGTATATCTGCTATGCAGCTCCTTATTTTTCTTAATCAGAGCCAAGGTTCTCTAAACCTGTTCTGTTTATCTTTTATTCTGACAGGCACATACAAGCTTTGTACTCTCAAAATTTTACTTTTGAAAGCCTCCCACTTAGCAAGTACACCTTTGCCAGAGAACAGCCTGTCCCAGTCCACATTTGCCAGATCCTTTCTGATACCATCAGAATTGGACTTTCTCCAGTTTAGAATCTCAACCCACAGACCAGACCTATCCTTTTCCATATTTACTTTGAAACAAGTAGCATTGTGGTCACTGGATGCAATGTGATCTCCTACACAAACTTCTGACACCTGCCCTGTCTCATTCCCTAATAGCAGATCAAGTATTGTACGCTCTCTCATTGGACTTCTGCGTACTGATTAAGGAAACTTTCTTGAACTCATTTGACAAACTCTATCCCATCCTGTCTTTTTTACAGTATGGGAGTCCCTGTCAATCTGTGGAAAGATAAAATCACTTGCTGTATTAGCCTATGTTTCTGGCAGCGCCGTGCGATCTCTCCACAAAATTGTTCCTCTAAATCCCACAGACTGTTGGATGGTCTATAATACAGCCTCATTAAAGTGCTTGTTTCCTCAGTTCCACCCAGAAAGCCTCACTAGATGAGTTCTCTTGATTAAGCACTGCCATGACATTTTCCCAGAGTAGTAATGTCACCCCTCCTGCTGGATCATGCCTAAAGCAATGGTACCCTAGAATATTGAGTAACTAGTCCAGCCCCTCCTGAAATCATCTCTCTAATGTCATAAAACCACATGCTTATCCGTGCTCTGAGCTCATACACCTTCCCTACAAACAATATTCCTTGTGCACACAGCTCTCAACATTAGTCCCACCATGCTCAACTTTTTGCTTTCTGACTTTGAGGACTTAATAACATCTGTCTCCACAACCTTTCTGCTTTTTGTTGGGATACTCTGGTTTCCATCCCTCTGCAACTCTAGTTTAAAAGCCCCCTCCCCCCACTAGCAAACCTTCCTACTAGGATGTTAGTTCCCCTCCAGTTCAGGTGCAAACCCTTGGACACTACTTCACTTTTTTTAATATATAGTATTTCTGGGTTTTAGCACAATTTTTAATCTATTCAATATATGTATACTGTAATTGATTTAGTTATTTATTATTATTTTATTTTGTGTTTTTTTTCCTTCTATATTATATATTGCATTGTACTGCTGCTGTTAACAAATTTCACATCACATGCCAGTGATAATAATCCTGTTTCTGAAACACTGGGTCCTGTACATGCCCTTCCTTTTCTGGAAGAGAAACCATGATCCAAAACTCTGACCCTCTCCCTCCTCCGCTAACTACTTAACTACATGTTAAATCGTATGATCTTCCTAGTTCTGGTCTCAACAGCACATGGCATGGGTAGCAGTCCTGAGATCACAACCCTGGAGATCTTGTCCTTAAACTTAGCACCTCACTGCCTGAACTCCCTATGCAGATCTTCGTCACTCATCCTACCTATGTTATTGTTACTTACGTAGACCACAACCTCTAGCTGCTCACACTCCCACTTAAGAATACTGGAGACTCAATCCGAGAACTCCCAGATCCTCGCACCCAGGAGGCAACATACCATTTGGGAATCTCACTCTCACCCATATAACCTCCTTTCTGTTCCCCTAACTAATAAATCCCCTTTCACTACAGCTCGCCCCATCTACTCCCTTCACTTCGGAGTCACAGAGCCACGGTCTGAGGAACAGTTGTTATCGGCTTTCCTGTTTCCATCTGAATTTCTTCATCTCCTTGCTGGATTTTGTACTTAAAATCAGCAGCATACATTTCTACACAAGAAATTCCTCTGTAAAGCATCAAAAAATCTAAACATAGTGAAATGTTTTTTAGGGGCTGGAATTTCTTATCTCCAGAAGAGTCTAACGAAGTTGAATACTAAAAGTAAAAGTTTTCTGTGCAAGAAAAAAAGCGTTCTTCTAGAGGCCATATTCAGTTTTTAAATTAAGAAATGTCATTGCTTTGATTTGAGAGACATTTTTGCTACATTCAATTCAGAAGAATGAATTGTGCTAGAATGATTTAGCTTTTATATCCGGTGTTTTATGTATTGGATGCACTTTGGAAGTTTAAGTTTCACAAAATTCAATCTTATCTCAGTAATTGCTTCCATTTGAAAAGTCTCAATGGGCAACTAAGTAAACTGAGTCATAAAAGGGATACCAACTTGAAATAGAAAATGGCAAAATTACTCAGCAGGCAGGCAGTGTGGGTGGATAGAGAGAAACAACGAACTTCGCAGGTCACTGGCCTTTAAGGAAAAAAATATTCTGTGAGCCAACTGTGATTGAACAGGCCTGATTACCTTCTGTGATATTGGAAACAAATACAATAGCTGGGAAAAATTAAAAACATGAAGGTTCTAGATTGACAAATTTTTGTATTTATAAACTGGAAGAAACTGGGAATTCTGAGTTAACAAGCACTGGAGATTATTCCACTACTTTCAGTATACTGGTGACCTGCCTCCATGTCATTCACTACTCTGGGTTGCTCACTGGTAGAATCAAGAATGGGAGCTTCTTGGGTGAGAGAAGTTACACCACATAACAATTAACAAGCCATCATGTGCAGGAAGGATAATAAAAAATTAATGTGTGAAAGTTTGAGCAGACTTTGTAAAGTTTTTGAAGTAATAAGACGGTTGAAGTTCTTGGAAAGCTCATAGAACAGAGGAGCATAATAACATATCAGGATAGAAAGGGAATGTTGTTGCTGCTGCTAGGGACTAGAGATATGAGATGTAAACAAGTCCACTAATGCCACACCCATGAATGTTATTTATTACAAAGATATTGTTTTAAAAAAAACCTGAAGGGGCATTTCAGTTTAAAGCTGTACGTAGTTGTTCAAGTGAAATGGATTAATACTGAGGACTTAACACTTTAGTGACCACAAACGAGAAAAAAATCTGCAGATGCTGGAAATGCAAGCAACACACACACAAAATGCTGAAAGAGCATCTATGGAAAAAAGAACGATCGACGTTTCAGGCCTGCTAAAGGGTTTCGGCCTGAAACGTCAACTGTATTTTTTTCCATAGATGCTGCCTGGCCTGTTGAGTTACTCTAGCATTTTGTGTGTGTTACTTAAGTGAGCAAATATTATTGTTACCAGAAGGGCATTGTCATTGAAAATGTGACATGGGTTTATGTAGGGGCCTGATTTTAAAGTATAAGCAAAACCCAGGCTTAGAGATGTTGATGGAGACATATTCTTCTAAGTTACCTGCATGTTATAAGGGTTTTGATTGCAAACCAATAGGTCATGTATGCTGAAGTGATAGAGCTGCACTCACACAGGTGGAAAAAGCAGGAGGCCTTGCATGGATGCCCATTCAAAATCTTAAAAATAGCAGCTGATAAAGCAAGTTGTTCATGTATGTTTCAGAACCAAGGAGGCAAGTTAGATTGTATCGTGCATATGATAGTCAGGTGAAGAAATGGAGGTAGGCATACTTTGGTGAATCTTTGCTGCATTCCATCTGCAGTAAGTATATCCTTTCTTATAAAGGAGCTGGAATTGTTCACTCTACAACACCCTACTATAAATGTAATTCCTTACTATTGTAGTACTCAAATCATCTTGCAGTAAAAACCAACACATCATTTGCCTTTCTACATATCTGATTACTTGCAAGATAGCTTTCAGTGACTTGTACAGAAACAACCTACCGGTAGTTCAGTTTGAAAAGTAACATTTCTGTAGTCAGCATTTCTGGATTTCTTTGTCCCTCTCTGGATAACTATATATTTCCACATTCCATTCCATTTTCCATTTTGTTGTCCATTGTATCCTCCTTGTCACTACTAATAACCCATTTAGTTTTAATTTCATAATTGACCTCCCAAATGTTATATTTGGTCCTGTCAGCCTAATTGTTGACATAGATTGTGATGAGTTAGGGCCAAGCACCATTCTCTTGTAGTGTTCCATTATAGGTGGTCCATCACCCTGAAAGGGACTCATTTATTCCTTCTTGTTTTATATCCCTTACCCAACACTCAAACCATGTCCATATATTGTCCCAATTATCTATCATTCTTAAGAATTCTGAAAGAGCAGCAATGATCATGCAGGAGACCAAATCAAGACACTTGGATAGAGAGATTGTATTTATTTTTTAATCAACATAATCTGGGACTGTTAGGATTGCCAAGAAACTGGTTCCATAACAATAGAGCAGTAGTAAGGTAGGTTCAAATGGTACAGAGTAATCTAGTATATAATTGCACCTTCAAGCCTACTACAGAAAGCAGTAACTACCTGAAAAAGAGAATAAAATATAGAATTTGTGAAATAGCATTTCAACAAAATGGAAGTTTATTTCTGTAAATATAAGTAATAGTAATAACTTTAAGGAACAAGAAGAAAAGCCTTACATCAATAGTGGGATAGAGTCAATGGTGAAGCTATTTAATCTTTCTGATAGTACCTAGCAGTAGTAAACTGAGTAGAGGGTTTCCAATGATGTGGGGTGTAGCCCAGGCAAAGTCATAACTTGATGCACCAAGTTAAAATGAAGTCCCTACAGCTGAGAGGTTTTCAAACAGAGAATTTAAAAAAGGCAGGCAAACCACACTGTGATTTTAGAACATCCTTCACAAAAAATAATGGCATTGCCAGACTTCAAAGAAATCTTCAAGGATGCTATATATTATTAGAAATCCTGGCTCTCAAAGTTGACTTACACTCTGAGGATGAAATAGGAGCAATTTCAGCGATGAAATAGAACTTATACTGGATTGCTCTGTACCATGTGTAATATTTGTGGGCCAGTCTGAAGTGAAAGATGCAAAGTCTGGATGTGCCACTAATCTTGAGTGCTGTGAGTTCACAGTGTTGATATGAAAGGATATAATCAAGTGTGCCTAATCTAGAGAGAGGTAAAAATCTTGGATTAGAATACATTTTGCACTTATGGGGAGGGGGTAAAGAGCAGAGAAGCAGACGAAAACAAAAAAAAAACTGCAGGAGGAACTCTGCAAGTTGATGAGTATCGGTCAGGGAAGAAATTATAAATGTTTTGGGTCAACCCTATGCATCAGAGCAGGAAGTGGGGATGGAGGATGGCCAGTATTAAGAGGAGAGGCATGAATGTGGGCCAATAGCAAAGACGTGAACCGGGGACAGTTGTAGGATAGAGGGCAGATGGAGCCCGTGAATGAGGGCTGGAGCTGGGATGCTAACAATATCATGATAGGTGGAAACAGACCAAATTAAAAATTAGATATATCCAGGCAGAAGGATGGGAGTGTAAATGTGCAGATAGCTGCTGGACGGTGATGTAGGACAAAGATGCTAACAGTGCTGGAATCTAATAAATATGGAAAACAATTATGGGAACCTAAGGGGAAGATGAAAGACTGATAGAACCAGATGAGGGAGTGGATTCAATGGGGTAGTATGTGGTTAGAATCAGGAGGGAAGGGGAATGCTGGGGAATGGGAAAGGGACTAGAAATGGGAGGATCAAAGATTGATTGGAAGGAGAGAAAAAGAGAGACAGAAACACAGATGTTAGAAATTAGAAAACAGTGCTCCTACCATTGGGTTGTAGACTACCCAACAGGAATGTGAGCTGCTCTTCTTCTGGTTTGTGTTGGGCCAGGTCCTGGCGGTGGAAAAACTGGTTTACAACTAACGTGGAGTCAAGAAATAGAGGAGTGCTGAAAACAGTACTTGTGCTCAGCTGTCTATGTCCGGAAGATGGTGCAAAACAAAGGGGAAGACATGAACTGCAACAGACAAAAGAAAGAGTTTGAGATAATAAGGGAAGTTTAAGGAATCATGATTCCTGTTCTCCTTAAATGGTCAGTGGGGTGCTTTACAGCATCAGTGATCGATGATCAGAGTTTCCAGCCACTGTCTGTGAGGAGTTTATACATTCGCCTGGAGGCTGCATTGGTTTCCTTTGAGGGTTCTGGTAGGTAAGTTGAGGACATGCTATGTTGGCTTCAGAAGTGGAGCAACACATGCAGGCTGCCTCCAGCACGTTCGTGCACTGTGTTGGTCATTGGCAAAGGATGCGTTTCACTGTACATGTGACAAATAAAGCTTACCTTTCTGTAGCATGTTAGATTGTTGTTACCCTCGTCACTCCATTAACGAAGAGACCATTAAATCGTTTATTCCTTTGTCATAACAATATAAAACCAAGCCCTGATCATGGGTTTTCCCAGTGAACTGTGGTGCCACTAGAGAAGGACGGCGTGGTCTTCTGGTGGAGGCAGACCCTAAAATAATGCCTTGGAGGAAACGCCATGAAAGGCTGAAAAGGGGATGAATTAAATGGGAGATCCTTAAAAATAAAAAAGGGAAATAAATCAATCTTTGAGACTGCCTGAAAATAAAGGCAAAATGGAAAAGAACCCAAGCAAAGCAGTGATATGTGCCTAAAAGAATTTTGAGTATCTTGTATAATTGTAGTTATTAAGAGCTATTAGATGTTTGTGTTCATGGTTACATAAACTGTGCTTTACATGCAAATTGTTTAAAATTTTGGAATTAATTATGTTAATTACACTCACTCCAAGTGGTAGTACTAGCACCGTCACTGAAGCCTTTGACCTCAGATCCATATACTGCTGACACGGTCTATGTGTCACTATCTTTTTGCTGTGCAACTTCTTCATTGTTTTTTTTTTGCTCTCTGAAGACTGTTTCATTTTCCTGCAGTGTGATCATAAACTGCTTTAGTACCTTATCCAGCTAGTCAGTTTTGAACTGATAAAAGGGTCTCAACTGTGGAAGCTAATACTCCAGTCTCTTCTTTACCTCACACATGTCTGCTTACAAGCAGGGTTTCTACCACAACCATGTTCAGTGGAACTATGGTTTATTTTTCACTTTCCTGGTCAGTTGCATCTGAAACTCTTCACAGCACTGTTTCCTTTCCCAAAAAAAACAAGAATTGAACTGTTGATCTTTCTGATCTGTTGAGTTTAGTGCCACACCCTGAACATACAAGATGGTTCAAATCAGAGAAGTTACATTTGCTTGCTTAGGTACTCAGTAATCTCCTCTGACCAAATGCCATTTCTGTCAAAGAATTGATTGTCATGGACAGTGTTTTTAAGACCTGAGGTTTGTCCCTTTAGATCTTTTTACTGATGGAGAAGATTATATCTACACCTGATCAGGGCTCAGATCCTAAAAGTAAAAAAATGTCAGCCTATTTAAACAGGATCTCTAAGTGCAAATGATCCAAACTAAAATTGTGAGTTACTTCCCCCACCCCCAGCCAGTGGTAGATGAGATGAAAGACACTCAGCATTTGTTGCCTGCAAGTGAAGATTGCAGCATATGTGCAATCTTCATAACTCTCATTTATGAGCAGCCTGACTGTACATGTTAAGTATCAGGGAATTAAACAGAATCCTACTGCTACTGCCAGGGAACATTTTAATTTTGCTTGGCGTGATGACAGCAATACTAATAGCAGATACATACTTGACTAATGATGCCAGGAATCCATAAATTATCATAATGTACTTGCCCTTTACCTTCCTGCTCAACTTGAACCTGGAATACTGTCCAACATTTCTTAAAGACTTTTCTGCTAAAGCATACAGCACCAAATGTTAAGATAATTTGCTAAGTTAAAAGATCATAGGTGTAAGCATAATATTTCAAATAGTTCATTACATAAAATAAATAACTGGCACCATTTATTCCTTGTTAAGGACTTTTCTTAGTTGTGCATTGGAAAGGAAACAGCATTGGAAAGAGCACAGGAAGACGTCCAAAGACAAAAATGAGGCAGATTCTGGAGATCTGAAGTAAAAATAGAAACTGCTGGAAATATTTAACTAGTCAGGTAGTTTCTTGAGAAAAATATAATTGCCACTTCAGGCTGATGACCTTTCAAAGCCGGGAAAAGAGTAGAAATGCAATAAATTTAATTTGCAAGGAGATGAGGAATGTAGACTCTATTTTGGGAAATAGATTGGCAACTAGTATCCACCACAATCTCATGCACTTCCTCAGCCACTTTGACTACACTTCCTTGCATCTGTCTTGTGAGGCTTACATTTCACTGCCCCATTTTCTGCACCTTTGTTGTATCATAATTACTATACCTTCCATGTTACTACTTTAAATAAATCTTTTTTTGTCTTCAGCGCTGGCCTCTGCTCCACCAGTTAAGTGATGTCAACTGCATCTTTCCACTTTAGCTTTTCTGCTCTGTTTTGCTCCCACCCTGATTACATACAAGGTCCCCTGCCCTCCCTCTCCACTGCCACATTCAAGGTGAGCTGTGTAAAATTTCCACAACTCCAATGTGATATCACCTTTTCTATCCTTTTTAATCATGCTGCAAGGGCCATTCCTTCTGTGACACTCTAGTCAAACTGTCAGTCTCCAAATATATCCACATTCCTCCTCACAATACCTTCCAAAACAACCTGAGGAGATGCAACACTTGCTCCTTTCCTCCTCTTTTCCCGTCACCCAAGAGAAGTGAAGCTGTGATTCATTTGTAGTTCCAATTTAGTATACAGTATTCAAATTTTATAATACTGTCTCCTGTACATTGTGGGAAAACAAATACAGATGGCTCCATCTCACCCCATCTCTGACTTTTCCACCTTTCTGAAGTTCAATAAGCAGAACCTCATCATCCAACTTGGGGGCAAATTAACACTTCAGGACTCAACAACTGAATTCAATTAGTTCCGACAATCAGCATTCCAGTCTTGCATCGTGTACTTCCAGCATTTAGACTATCCCATTATTTCAGATTTTATTCAACTCCTTCACTTATACAGTACCTTTTCAAAATATACCTTGAAAGCACTCTTTAACAGACACTACCAAACATTTGTGTCACTCATGTATCTGATCTTCATCCTGTCACAGATGCTACCTCTGGTCTCTGTCACCACTTTCTCTACAGTTGAAAATATCTTTCATTTATAAATTGTGGCGTTACCTTCCATCACTCATAACATGTGACTTGACTGCACCTATTCCACAAGAAGAGGCATCACAGGCAAGATTCACCGTACAGTGTGGATCATACTGTCTGAGTACGGTTTCAGACATCACCATTTCCTTCACCTTTTTGAAAGCCACCTCACACTGCTTTGTCCATTGCCTTTTCTTCTCAACCTTTAGTTCAAGGGGTGGAGCAAAGTAGCCAGGTTTTGCAGGAACCTTTTGTTGTAGTTGACACATCCTAAAAAGGACTACAACTTGTGGTGAACTACATATACCTGTCTGGACTGCTCCTGTGGCTTCTCCCACAGACCCCTGTATAAAGACGATTGAGGCCTGAGGCCGGCCTCATTCTCCAGGATGTAGTGTTGTTCATTCTTCCAGTCAATAAAAGCCGATATCTCGCTTCTTGCGTCTCAGAGTGAGTTATTGATGGTGCATCAATTTTATTGACTGGAAGTTAAAACATGGAAACCGTTTTATGTCCGGAAAGATGGGATTTGGACCCCCCAAGACCCTGAAGCAGCTCTTGCCTTTGAACTCTGGCTTGCATGCTTCCAATCATACTTGGAGGAGGTTCGTGCAACTGACCCCGCTGTTAGGCACAGAATTCTCCTCTCGAGAGTCGCCCCAAAAGTTTATTCATTCATCAGGGACCTCTCGACCTACGAAGGGGCGCTTGACACCCTCAAAAGACAGTACCTGCGGCCGGTGAACGCCATCTACGCCAGACATCACTTGGCCACGCGCAGACAGCGCCCTGCGGAGTCGTCCGCCGAATTTCTCCGAGCTCTACAGGCACTCGTGCGGACTTGTGACTGCAAAACGCTCACGGCGGAACAGCATGCGGAACTCTTGGTACGAGACGCCTTTGTGACCGGAATTAGGTCAGTGTATGTGCGCCAGCGGCTGCTGGAAAATGCTGATCTTACGCTCGGCGATCGAGACGGCCGACATGCTGGAGGCTGCTCTGCTCTATGCCAACGCTTTCCAGCCGCGCGATTCCCCGCCGGGTCCGTGGACGTCTCCGGCCCCGCCACCACCGGTTCCCGTGAGCGAATTCGCCAACGCCGCTGCCAGTCGCGGTTCCATGCACTCCCCGAACCCGACCAAGCGAAAGCTGTGTTATTTCTGTGGGCTTGAGAAACATCCTCGAAACCGTTGCCCAGCTCGAGAAGCGACCTGCTCCAGCTGCGGAAAACCGGGCCATTTCGCCAGAGCCTGTAAGTCTAAACCGCGTGCGGAGTCGAGCAGCGCTGCGTTTGAGACGTGGGGGCCACCATCTTCCATGCCTGGATGTGGGCGGCCATCTTTGCCGGCGTCACCATGCCCCGCCCCTACCCCTTGTGACACATCCCTTGGCCTTGGGGCTTGAATTTTCTCAACGCACTCGTGTAATCTTTGTGACCACAGTAAGTGATGATTGGTTTAAAGAGTGCACACTTGTTGCAAAATGCTCTGAGCCTAAAATATTCTAATCTTTTTGACACTGCTTTGTGATTTTGGAGATGTTCCTTGTCATCCTTACCAGTAACAATGATGTAAGACTGAGTGCCTCAGCAGATTGCAGCACCTGGTCCGTCGCTTTCTGCTAGAGTGTAGATTCAAGTGCTGCTCTGAAGATGAGCCTATTATATTGATGAAGCCCTTTGTGAGTCTTTATAGTAAGAACCACATCGTTTCTTCTACCATCTCCAAGTGTAGGTAGGCCTCAGCTAACAAACAAGAGAAAATCCAAGCAACACACACAGCTAAGTCCCCTTTGCTGAAATGTTTTCCTGCGAAAAGGATTGTAAAGATATGCTGAGCAGAGGGTATTGAGCTACTTTCAGTACTGTGTTGATGGTAAACTTAAATCAACACAGATCCTGACACACCCATCCCTTTTTTTTTACTGGGACCACTGGTGTTGCCATGGGCTCCACTCAACCATGGAAAGAATTCCTTCAGCCTTCATGTGATCTGGCTTACTGGCTACTTTACCACGGAACTGGATTGATTTGCAAAACTTGATATGTTTGAGTTTTCCAGTGCCATCCTTGAATACTGCTATGGCATCATCCAGTACCTTTCTTAATTCGATGTCAGTTGACTCTGTTGCAGGGAACATGACGTGCAATTGATGGGTGGATCTCCAATTATGTTGTAGTTGTCTCAGCCACTCATGTGCCCACAATGCTGGTTCTCCCGTTTTTACCACCTGCAAGCCCAATGTGGCTTGTCAGTTGTTGTATTTCACCATTACAAATGTCATTCCCACAGGAGTTATCTTTTCTCCAGTATTAATTCTTTGTTGAATTTCTACAGGCTTCGGTTCAGTATCTTTAAAATGCAGTTCAAACTGATTTTGTGGAGTGACTGAAACAGCTGAGCCAGTGTCCAATTCCATTTTAATTAATTTACTGTTTATTTCTGGGTGTAAGCCATATTGCATATCTCATGTAGTTTTCACACTGTAAATCTCAAGGCTACACAGTCCTGTGTCACTCCCATTATAGTCAGATTTTTCATCAATAGTATGCAGATTAGTTTTGAACCTACAATGTGACTTTTTTAACTCTTTCCTATACAATCCATTTAGTGTTGTCTGCCCAGCATGCTCTTTGTGTGTGTCCTACTGTGTTGCATTTTCTGCAAGCTTCACCTTTACATCTGCACTGGTGTGGTTAAATCCCTGCCACAATGGTAACACAACTTGTTCATTGCAGTTTTGTCCATGCTCACTTTCATTTCTGACCAAAACTCAATTGCATCTCTGTCTGCTGTTTCCATTCATACAGAGATTTCAACTGCTGCTTTAAATATGCATTGTGCTTCAGTTAGGAACCATTTTTGAATGCTTTCTTGTAAGAGTCCACGAAGTAAACAATCTCTCAGTGCAAAATTAAGCCGATCACTGAACTGATAATGCTCAGACATTCTCTTCAATTCAGCCACGTGGGCTGAAATGGACTACCCTTCCTTTTAATTCCACTTATGAAACCTGAAGTGTTCTGCAATCAACAGTAGTTTCAGTTAAAGTGTTCCCACAGTACTTTCACAGTATCAGCAAAGCTAATTTTTGTAGGTTTAGTTGGAGCATTTAAACTTCTAAGCAAACTGTATGCTTTTCTGCCTAATGCACTCAGCAAAACTGGCAGTCACTTTAACATACTGCCCAATTCGCTCAGTATACAACATCCAGTTATCTCTTGTGCAATTGAATGTGTCCATGTTTTCAATGTAGGCAGCCATTTCTGTTTATTTAATTTATGATTATTATCATCTGGAACTTACTGTTTATGAACCTGTCAATTCATCTATTTTCTGCCTTTTTCTTTAACTTGATCATCTCTTTCTTCGCCTTGTGAGGAAACACACATGTTGCACTTATTAAAAAAACTCGAATATCTCACTGCGCTTCAACAGCTAGATAATTGTCTCGGGTTCATTTAAAACTTCCTTGTCACTCCTTCCTTGTCAGACTGTTAAGTTTTGTAACTCCAAAACATAAATCTAATTGAAAGGAAAACACAGAGCCAGGAGATGCATGAAAGTTTTGAAAGGTTTCATCAGGGATTCCCAAGCTGGGATCCACAAACCCCTTGGATTCTATAGGTAGGATTCTATAGAATGAAAACGGTTGGGAACCCCCGGCCTGGACCAGTGCAAGTATTTGGAGTATAGGTCCTGAGCCTAATTAGAAGCTCTTATGGAAGACATTATGAGGCCCAATTAATTCACCTTGTTTAGTATTGAACAAGACAAGTAATTAGCAGGGTATCCTAGCCAACATCTCTAAAATAATCATATCCAAATGTTCAGGTAGAAGATGAAGCAATGGCTACAAATCAATGTACATAGACTAAGGAATGGGTACAAATAAAGACAAGGCAGACAATGACTCTTGTTATTCCAAGAACAAGTAGTATACCATTACTTCATTTAAGGAGGAACAGTAAATAAAGCAACAGATTGTCACTTTGACATTCAAAAGGCTCCAGTTTTAGCTTGTATATCCTATCATACTCATGAAAAATTAAATCAGTTAATCTCCGGAGAGAAGTTTTGACACACTTACTTCAAATGTCATGATCCTGAAATTATGGATAATTGGATTTTTAAGAGCTAACAATTTGTCTAAAAGGGGCTGTGCTATATAGTTGCAAATGAATTTACTTTTTTTTTGGAAAGGCTGTAGGATTCCATGGCAGAATATTGATCAATCCTTTTGTGGGGTATAGGACTGAAATGACATAACTGCTATTATTTCTGTGCCTTTTATTTAGGTCTGTTTACCTATTTGCTATTATGTCAGTTTTCATTTGTTAAGATTGTTAGATTCATTATGCTTGGAAAAGATAAAGATGTTTGGGAATTGTAATTAACTATATATTTAAATCAGGAAACCAGCATCATTTTAATCGATCCAAATTGCCTAAGTTTTCAGATGTTTTCCCTAGGTTAAAGACTTCAAGTGGCAGTTTTCACATATGAACTTTTAACGTATCATTTTTTACTGCAAAGTTAGGCTGTTTACCGTATATATTGAGTACATGTGGTCATAATGTGAGCACTTAACTGAATATGA
The DNA here is from genome assembly GCF_048418815.1 of Hemitrygon akajei. Classification (NCBI taxonomy): domain Eukaryota; kingdom Metazoa; phylum Chordata; class Chondrichthyes; order Myliobatiformes; family Dasyatidae; genus Hemitrygon; species Hemitrygon akajei. The sequence goes on from NC_133128.1 coordinate 39,001,497, forward strand.
TTTGGAATCTCAGGCCATTCCACCTACACAGTCTATGCTGTCTTTTGGTAGGGCAGTTCTCTCCTTTGAATTGATGACCACTGCTTTGATTCTGTTTCTACCATCCAAAGAGTGAAGTCCAGATCATAATTACTGTCTGAATAAAGATACTTTACTCTAATTCGTCCAGCATTCTCTGCTTAAAAATTCAAAAGCTTCTTATTGTCCTTAAGCCAGCCACTAATATTATTCCTTATTTACACTTTCTATACTGGTCCAACCCATCAAATCATCTTTTCATTTGTTTGCTCCAAGGAGAAGAACTAAAGCCCCTTCATTGTAACCTCAGTTAAAATCCTTCTTTCCTGTAACTATTCCGATAAATCTTTTCAGTTTTGGATCTCTAGGGCATTCATATCTTTCCTAAAGAGTGGTGGCAAAAATTGGATATAACATTTCATTTTTGGCCCAACCAGAATTTTGTATAAGTTCAAAATTTTTGCACTTTATGCTTAACTTTTATGCTTCTATTTAGAATCCCATGATCCTTTTATATTTTAATAACCATGTTTTCAACAAGATCGTCCACTTTCAAGAGTTATTGCACATACTTACTAGAGTGTCTCTATTCTTTCACACTGTTTAGAGCTCTGCCATTGAATCTGTAGTACTCTTCTTCCTGTTATGATATACCATTTCACAGCCCCAGTACCTGGGTTTCTCTCCACATTTCACTCTGATTAAGCCAGTGTGATTGGAGAACCTTTAAATAAGTTTGTCACAGGATCCCTTAATCTCAGTCATTTTGATTAAATAGAAGAACATGAAGCCTTGTCCGGTTATGATTTATGTTTAAAAAAGACATTCCTTCAAGTTCAAGTGTATTGCCATTCAAACATACACATGTACACAGCTAAATGAAACTTTGTTCCTCATCTAGGACCAAGGTGCAAAACACAGTACATGTGTCATGTACAGCACATAATGATATTAACACAATAATATTAACAGATAATTTAAACAGTTCTGTAGATGTATAAGTTGATATTAAGAGCATGTATGCCATATAGTTAAATGTACAACAATATATTACTACTGGTGCTGACACAAGTAACCAGAAGTCTCAGAAGTCTCATAGCCTGAGAGGGAAGTAGCTGTTCCACAGCCTAACAGTCCTTGCTCTTATGCCACAGTACCTTCTGCCTGAGGGTAGGAGGTCAAAGAGATTGTGGGACGCATGGGAGGGGCCCTTGATGAAGCTGAGTGCTCTATAAATACAGTGCTTCTGGTATATGTCCAGAATGGAGTGGGGGGGTGGGGGATAGAGCCTCAATGATTCTCTCAGCAGCTCTCACAATCTGTTGCAGGGGCTTACAGTCAGATGCTTTGCAATTCCCATACCTTTGGGAAGTGGAAGCGCTGCTGTGCTTCCTTGACTAAAGGGGTGGTGTTAAGAGACCGGGTGAGATCATCCGTGATGTGCACTCTAAGAAATGTGATGCTCCTAATTCTCTTCACGGAGGAGCCGTTTATGTGCAGTGAGGAGTAATCAGCCTGCACCTTTCTGAAGTCCACAATCATCTCTTTAGCCTTGTCCACGTTGAGGCTCAAGTTGTTTTGCTCGCTCCAGTCCACAAGTCGCTCTACCTCATCCTTGTATGCTGACACTTCAGTGTTGCTGATGAGGCCAATCACTGCTGTAATCAGTAAACTTACTGATGTGGTCAGAGCTGGATCTAGCAATGTGAACAGCAGTGGGCTTGAGCGCACAGCCCTGGGGCACCAGTGCTCAGCGTGATGGAGCTAGAGATGTTGCTGCCAAAATGAACTGTCTGTCATCCAAGATTTAGTTACCTTTCTGTTACCAATATAATTTGAGCACATGATTTAACAGTGCATGAAATATATGCAGCATTGTTTAGTTTAGTGTCCTTCCTTTTAATTTTTCAAGAAGTGTTACCACTGTGCAACCAGTCCCAAGCACCTGGTATCTCATTTGGATGAAATTTAATATTGTAATAAGATGCATTGATCAACATAGTTAAGATATTTCCTGATGTACTTTTCCTAAAGTCAAATGACAGCCAGAATAGGGCAACATTAAGCTTATTATCTTTTTGTGTGGTTACCATCAAATATTTATGATTACCAGGTTTTACTGCACTTCCAACAAAATTTATTTATCTGCACAAAACCTGCATGTTATTATTAACTGGAATCAGCGCTATAGGCAAAACAGAATATTAAAGTAAAAGTAACAGAAATAAACCATCTCAGAGCCAATCTTCAGTTTCTGAAGGCTCACAAACCTTGCTTCTGCAAGCGATGACATGAAAGGCGATCTATGAATGTGGGTTTTGCAACTATAGTAAATATTTGCAATGTCACTTTAAAGCCTGCTGTGGGTTCTTCTGAATTGGTCAGACTATTTCTATTAGGTCAGTCTTCTCTGCTGCCAGCTCCAAATCAATCTTCATTTCCCCCATTGATTTTTGCCTTACTTTTCCAAGAGAAATTTATATGAGCTCACACTTTTATTTCTGGAATGCAAGTGTAGCTGGCGAGCCCTCTATTTATTACCCATCTTTAACTGCTCTTCATCTGACCTGCTGGTTTGGCTTTTTTAGAGAACAAATAAAAAGCCATCCACAGTACAGTGTGTGCTCAGTTGCAGACAGAGTAATAAATCTAAACAGCATTGGAGGTAGTCTCAATCCAAATCACACACCTAATTATGCTAATCCTATCAAGTCCCATTTTATTCTCCCTGCTTCTCAACCAACTCTAATTTACCAACTGTCCAGGGCAACTTGCAGAGGTGTGTTAACCCATACAGCATTGGGAAACTGGAGGCAACTGGATCACCCAGAGGAAATAGATAGATAGATAGATACTTTATTCATCCCCATGGGGAAATTCAACTTTTTTTCCAATGTCCCATACACTTGTTGTAGCAAAACTAATTACATACAATACTTAACTCAGTAAAATATGATATACATCTAAATCACTATCTCAAAAAGCATTAATAATAGCTTTTAAAAAGTTCTTAAGTCCTGGCGGTAGAATTGTAAAGCCTAATGGCATTGGGGAGTATTGACCTCTTCATCCTGTCTGAGGAGCATTGCATCGATAGTATCATTGCATTCACAAGAAAAGACGGCAAACAGTGCAGAGGAAGCACTCGTAGTCAGGATGGAACCCAGGTCATTGCTGCTGTGCTATCTGCATCACCATCCCATCTGTGTGGAGTAGAATGACATATCACAGAGCACTCTGATGAAGTAGATAGATTTTACAACAATGAGGTTGTTTCGTGCCATGTGCTTCAATGAAATCCTGTGCCATGGGATTGAATGCAGAATCCAATTAATCAGTATGCACTGATAGAAGGGTGCTAAAATGTGGCCCTTTCCCTGAGAACCCCTGCAGCCATTGCACTCAGCTTCAGTGCAAACCGAAGTGTAGAATCCTGGACTTTTGAGCATGCCAGTTCGTTGACAACCTTTTAAAATACAGGTGAATGTTTTTTTTTGCCCTCCAAATACCAGTGGCTTTCATATTTACCTGTGTGTGGCGCATGGCCAAGTGGTTAAGGCATTGGACTAGCGATCTGAAGGTCACGAGTTCGAGCCGCAGCCGAGGCGGCGTGTTGTATCCTTGAACAAGGCACTTAACCACACATTGCTCCAGTCCATCCAGCTGAAAATGGGTACCGGCAAAATTCTGGGGGTTAACCTCGCAATAGACTGGCATCCTATCTGAGGGGGAGTCTAGTTCTCTCTGTCGCTTCATGCCACGGAAACCGGCATAAGCAACGGCCTTTAACTTAACAGGACAGACTTTAACTTTAACTCCATATTTACCAGATTGCCTTCATTGTCCCAGCAGTAATCAGTATTCCTTCATTGTCTGACATTGGCAACCACTTGTTCAATGCCAGGTCCTAGATCTGGTCAAAACTCAACAAAATCTACTGTAACTTTCTATCTCTGTGGCTCAAAAGGAAAGAGGAGTGCAGTAGTGATAGGGTATTCCATAATTAGAGGTGCAGGCAGCAGATTCTGTGGATGTGGACACCCTGATGCTATGTTGTCTCCCAAGTGCCAAGGTGTGGAATGTCTCGGACTGGGTCCACAGCATTCTAATGGGGAAGGGTGAACAGCTGGAAGTTGTGGTATAAACACGAGTAAATCTGCAGATGCTGGAAATCCAAGCAACACACACAAAATGCTGGAGGAACTCAGCAGGCCAGGCAGCATCTAAGGAGTAAACAGTTGATGTTTTGGGCCGAGACTGGGAAAAAAGATCAGGTCAGAGCAAGAAATGGGTGGGGGGGGGGGGAGTGGAAGAAGCACAAGGTGGTAGGTGATAGGTGAAACCTGGAGAGGGAGAGGAGTGAAGTAAATTGTACCAATGAAATAGATGGGAAAAGGGAGGAGATCCTGAAGAGAGAATATAGGGAGTTAGTTAGAAAACTATAAAGGAGGACCTCCAGGGTAATAATCTCTGGATTGCTTCCTTTGTCATGTGCTAATGATGGAAGAATAGGATGATCTGGCAGAAGAATGTGTGGCTGAAGAATCGGTGCAGGGGACTGGGTTTCAGATTTCTAGATAACTGGGATCTCTTCTGGGGAAGCTGTGACCTGTACAAAAAGGATGGGTTACAACTGAGCCCAAAGGAATCCGATATCCTTGCAAGCAGGTTTGCTAGAGCAGTTGGGCAGGGTTTAAGCTAATTTGTCAGAGGATGGAAACCAAAGTGATAAGATGAAGATGGGGCAGTTGGTATGCAACTAGATGTAGTGTGTAGTGAGACTGTGAGGAAGGAGAGGCAGATGATAAGGCAAATTTGCAGTCATTGGGACGAGCTAAAGTGTAACAGGCCAAAATGGTGATGAATAAAGGTTTGAAGGTTTTAAACAGAGAGGGTGGTTGGTTCAGTAGGTAAAAAAAGAATGAAATCAAATCGTTTGAAAGAGATGACATAGAATCGAAAAATGTAGAAGTCTTGTGAGTAGTGTTAAGAAACTGCAAGTGTAAAAAGACCCTGATAGGACTTATATACAGGCCTCCAAACGTAGTCAGGATGTTGTCTACAAATTACAACAGGAGATAGAAAAGGCATATAAAAAAGGCAATGTTGCAATAGCCATCGGGGATTTCAGTGCAGGTGGATTGGAAAAATCAGGTTGGTCCTGGATCCCAAGAGAGGGAATATGTTGGATGCCTATGAGATAGCTTTTTAGAGCAGCTTTTGGTTAAACTCATTAGGGGAACAGCAATTCTAGATTAGGTATTATGTAATTACCCAGATTTGATTAGGAGCTCAAGGTAAAGGAACCCATAGGAGGCAGTGATCAGAATATGATAGAATCAACACAGCAGTTTGAGAAGGGAAAGCTAAAGTTGGATGTATCAGTATCAAAGTGGAATAAAGGGAATTACAGAGGCAGGAGAGAGGAGCTAGCCCCAAAGATGATTGGAAGGGGACACTAGCAGGGATGACAGCAGAACAGCAATGGCTGAAGTTTCTGGGAGCAATTTGGAAGGTGCAGGATATATACATCCCAAAGATGAAGAAGTATTCTAAAGGGAGGATGAGGCAACTGTGGCTGAAAAGGGAAGTCAATGACAGCAGAAAAGCAAAAGAGAGGGCATACAATATAGCAAAACTTAGTGTGAAGTTTGAGGAATGGGTAGCTTTTAAAAACCAATGGAAAGAAACTTAGAATGCCATAAAGAGAATAAAGATGATATATGAAGGTAAGCTAGCCAATATAAATGAGGATACAAAAAGTTTTACATAAACAAGAAATGAGAGACGAGTGAATATTGGACTGCTGGAAAATAACACTGGAGATGTAGTAATGGGAGACAAAGAAATGGCAGACAAACTTTTAAGTATTTTGCTTCAGCCTTCACTGTGGAAGATGCTAACAGAATGCCAAAAGCACAAAAGTGCCAGAGAGCAGAAGTGAATATAGTTGCTCTTACTAAGGAGAAGGTGCTTGGGAATGTAGAAAAATCACTTGGACAAGACGGACTACACCAGTGTTCTCAAAGAGGTGGCTGAAGAGATCATGGAGACACTAGTAATGATTTTTCAAGAACCACTAGATTCTGGAATGATTCCGGAGACCAGAAAATTGCAAATGTCACTCCACTCCTTAACAAGGTAGGGAGGCAAATGTAGGGAAATTACAGGCCAATTAGCCTTACTTAAATAGCTGAAAAGATGTTGGAGTCTATTATTAAGGATGAGGTTTCATGGTTCTTGGAGGTACACCAGAAATTAGGCCAAAATCGCCATGATTTCCTAAAGGGGAAATCTTGCCTGACAAATCTGTTGGAATTTTTAAAGGAATTAACAGGCAGAATAGACAAAGGAGAGTCAATGGACGTTAATTGTTTTGATTTTCAGAAGGCCTTTGACATGATGCTGCATATGAGGCTTCTTAGCAAGGTGAGATCATAGTATCACAGAAAAGATACTAGCATTGTTAGAAGATAGGCTGACTGACAGGAGGCACAGAGCGGAAAAAAGGGGGCCCTTTCATGGTTGGTGGCCGGTGACTAGTGGTGTGCCACAAGGGTTGGTGTTGGGCCTGCTTTTTTTCACATTATATGTCAATAATTTGAATAATGGAATTGATGGCTTTGTGGCCAAGTTTACAGATGAGACAAAGGCAGGTGGAGGGGCAGGTAGTGTTGAGGAAACCGAGTCTACAATGTACTTGGACAGATTGGGAGAATGAGCAAACAAGTGGCAGGTGGAATACAGTACAGGGAAGTTTTTGGTCATACACTTTCATTGAAGGAATAAAGGCATAGACTAGTTCCTAAATGGGGAGTAAATTCCAAACTCAGAGGTGCAAAGAGACTTGAGAATTCTTGTGCAGGATGCCCTAAAGGTCAACTTGCAGGTTGAGTCGGTGGTACAAACGGTAAATGCAGTGTTAGCATTCGTTTCAAGAGGACTAGAATACAAAAGCAAGGATATGATATTGAGGCTTTATAAGGCAGTAGTCTGACCACACCTGGAGTATTGTGAGCAGTTTTGGGTCCCTTATCTAAGAGAAGATGTGCTGGCATTAGAGAGGGTCCAGACAATGATCCCAGGAATGAAAGAGTTAACATATGAGGAGTGTTTGATGGCTCTGGCCTGTACAATACTCACGAAGTTTAAAAGAATGAGGAGGGAACCTTGTATCAAGTATTGAAAGGCCTAGATACAGTGAATGTGGAGATGATGTTTCCTATAGTGGTGGTCCAGCAGGCACAGCCACAGAATAGAGGTATATGAATTTAGAACAGAGATGAAGAAAAAATTCTTTAGACAGTGGCTGGTGAATCTGTGGAATTCATTGCCACAGATGGTTTGCAGGCCAAGTCATTGGGTATATTTAAGGTGGAGGTTCTTGATTATTCAGGGCATCAAATGTTATGGAGGTAGCAGGAAAATGGGGTTGAGAGGGATAATAAATCAGTCATGATGGAATGGCGGAGCAGATTTGATGGGCTGAATGACCTAATTCTGCTCCTATATCTCATGGTCTAACCATTTCCAAACCAGCCTAACAAAGATGCTTTCCAACATAAGATGCATTAGGGTCTCATTTCTTGTGCACGCATTAGGAGAACGGTATGTAGTGTGTTTAATATTCTAATTATCCATGGAGGATCTGATGAAGGGGACCTTTCTCATCATCAATCAAGCAAGGTTTTGGTGTTTGTTTAAAAGCTTCAGTGATGAGGCATTCTGACAAATGATTTTGACGGTTTGCTTGGAAAACCACCCCAAAGGGTTTTCTGTCTCCTTTTCCTCCAGGGCTTCATTTCATTTCTTGAAGACCATTGAATTATTGATTTGTGATCAAAGGGTTTCATCTAGGTAAGGTGCTCTGCAGGGGTTGGGTAGTTTGTCATAGTTGAATGACAGTGAGTGTTCTCAGGCAAAATGGCTCCATGAAGTGGAATCTGATGTGGAAGATAATCTTAGAGAATTTTGAGATGAGCGAGATTTAGTGGCTCTTTACCTTTTTGGGGGTGGGGGGTAGATCCTCCTCAACATTCTCTCCCATCAACCACAGAAGGAGGAGATTCTACATTCTTCCCTGGAGTTAGTGCATTTCCCCTTGATTCTCTTGATTTTTGAATCTGTTTGAGATTGAAGAATTTCTTAAATGTTTTCTTTGATTGTTTCCCATCAGTGCATTGAGAAATCAAAGAAGAGCTTTATCATCCCGCAGAGGGTTGTAAGCTCAGTCAGCAATATCACGGGCATGAGCCTCCCCACCATCAGGGACGTCTTCCAAACTGATGCCTCAGGAAGGTGGCATTCACCACTAGGGACCCTCACCATCCGGGAAATGCCCTCTTCTCATTGCTACCATCGGGGGGGGGGGGGGGGGGAGGGTATCGGAGTGTGATGACCCACACCCCTCATTCTCCACTTCAGAAACAGCTTCTTCCCCTCTGCCATCAGGTTTCTAAAGCTGCCGTTTTGAGGTTATGTAGTCCCTTTTCAGCTTCTTGGTGTTAATGGGGTCTGCTGGGGCTGTTTTGCTCATGGCAGTGTGTTCTCAGATTTCTGGAGTTTGCTTGTAATACTCTTTGTGATGCTGTACCTGGCTTTCCAGAGATGGGCTATATTACTCTTCACTTACTCTTGTTCCTGGTTTTCTCAAGAGCGAGGTGAACCTCCTGATGCGCCATCAATAACTCTTGGAGACAGGAAGTGAACGATAGGCTTTTATTAGCAGCAAAAGGGAGCACGACATCTCGGGGACTGAGGGAGGAGCAGTGCCCCAATCGCCTTTATACAGGGGCCTGTGGGAGGAGCCACAGGAGCAGTCAGCAGAGGGGCATGTCTAGACAGGTATACATAGTTTACCACACCTCCTCTGCTCTCGGTGATGACAAAGGTGCTTCCTTTCTACTCAAAGGATTTCAGTATCTTCAAGCAGCCATCCACTTCTCAAGAGGTTACTTCCAAACTCCTGCCACAGTGGGCCTTGTAGGACAAAGATGTAGCATGTCTCGTGGTTAGATACTTTCTTCACCAAGGTGCTGCAGCATCAGTTGACTTCACCTGAGTATGAATGGTGTTCTGTACAGCATGTTTAGAGACCCTCTCCTTCCACTAAATATAGCTCTTGAAAGAAGTGCTCAGCTAGCAAGGACTGCCGGGTCTCTGATAGAAGAATAGAGACTCAGGAATCTGATCTTTTGGAGCAAAACCTTACCAGGGAAGAATTGACATGTCTTATGAAGAGAGGTTAAGTGAGCTAGGGCTTTTCACTTTGAAGCAAAGAAGAATGAGAGGTAATTTGATAGAGGTGAATGAAATGGCACAGTTAGAGTCTCCTTTTTCCCAGGGTGGCAATAGCTAACACCAGAGGATGTCCTTTTAAAGTGATTCGAGGAAAGCTTTGGGGAGATGTTAGAGGTCTTATTTTTACACAGAGCGGTAAGTGCCTGGAATGCACTGCTGGGGATAGGGGAGGAGACTGGTATATTAGGGACATTAAGGAATCCACTGCTGGGAGTGGGGTGCAGACTGGTACGTTAGGGACATTTAATAACCTGGGGGTGGGAGTGCAGACTGGTACATTAGGGACATTTAATAACCTGGGGGTGCAGACTGGTACGTTAGGGACATTTAATAACCTGGGAGTGCAGACTGGTACGTTAGGGACATTTAATAACCTGGGGGTGGGGTGGACACTGGTACGTTAGGGACATTTAATAATCTGGGGGTGGGGGTGGACACTGGTATGTTAGGGACATTTAATAATCTGGGGGTGGGGGTGCAGACTGGTACGTTAGGGACATTTAATAACCTGGGGGTGGGGTGGACACTGGTACGTTAGGGACATTTAATAATCTGGGGGTGGGGGTGGACACTGGTATGTTAGGGACATTTAATAATCTGGGGGTGGGGGTGCAGACTGGTACGTTAGGACCATTTCAGAGATTCTGGGATAGGCATGGATGAGGAAAAAAAAGGAGTGTTATGAGCTGTGTAGAAGGTAAGCATCATAGAACAGGTCAAAAGGTCAGCACAATATTGTGTTTAAGTGTCTGCACTGTGCTGTATTGTTCCTATGTTCTATTAAATTAACTGAGCCGTGTCTAAAATTGTATACAAAAGGCTTAGTAAGTCTTAAATTTATGAAGTCCAAACATCTCCCCAGCTCACCACCCCCCACTAAACCCCATTCTCCTCATCTTCAGTCAAACTGATTATACGGCAGGGTAAAGCAGTGGCTGATCTGTAGGAGGCAAAGAGTGGGAATAAAGTGAGCCTTTTCTGGTTGGCTGCTGGTGACTAGAGGTATTTCACAGAGGTCTGAGTTGGGATTGATTCTTTTTACATTATATGTTAGTGATTTGGATAACAGAATTGATGGCTTTGTTGCCGTTTGCAGATGATATGAAGATAGGTAGAGGGGCAGCTAGTTTTGAGGAAGTAGGCTGCAGAAGGACTTTGACAGATTAGGAGAATGGGCAAAGAAATGGCAGATGGAATGCAGTGTTGGAAAATGCATGGTCAGGCACTTTGGTAGAAGAAATGAAATGGAGAGAAAAAATTGAGGCACAGAGGGACTTTGGAGTCAATAAACAATAGACAATAGGTGCAGAAGTAGACCATTCGGCCCTTCGAGCCTGCACCACCATTTTGAGATCATGGCTGATCAATTACTATCAATACCCGGTTCCTGCCTTGTCCCCATATCCCTTGATTCCCCTATCCATAAGATACCTATCTAGCTCCTTCTTGAAAGCATCCAGAGAATTGGCCTCCACTGCCTTCCGAGGCAGTGCATTCCAGACCCCCACAACTCTCTGGGAGAAGAAGTTTTTCCTTAACTCTGTCCTAAATGACCTACCCCTTATTCTCAAACCATGCCTTCTGGTACTGGACTCTCCCAGCATCTGGAACATATTTCCTGCCTCTATCTTGTCCAATCCCTTAATAATCTTATATGTTGCAATCAGATCCCCTCTCAATCTCCTTAATTCCAGCGTGTATAAGCCCAGTCTCTCTAACTTCTCTGCGTAAGACAGTCCAGACATCCCAGGAATTAACCTCGTGAATCTACGCTGCACTTCCTCTATAGCCAGGAAGTCCTTCCTTAACCCTGGAGACCAAAACTGTGCACAATACTCCAGGTATGGTCTCACCAGGGCCCTGTACAAATGCAAAAGGATTTCCTTGCTCGTGTACTCAATTCCCTTTGTAATAAAGGCCAACATTCCATTAGCCTTCTTCACTGCCTGCTGCACTTGCTCATTCACCTTCAGTGACTGATGAACAAGGACTCCGAGATCTCTTTGTATTTCTCCCTTACCCAACTCTACACCATTCAGATAATAATCTGCCTTCCTGTTCTTACTCCCAAAGTGGATAACCTCACACTTATTCACATTAAACGCCATCTGCCAAGTATCTGCCCACTCACCCAGCCTATCCAAGTCACCCTGAATTCTCCTAACATCCTCATCACATGTCACACTGCCACCCAGCTTAGTATCATCAGCAAATTTGCTGATGTTATTTTCTATGCCTTCATCCAAATCGCTAACGTAAATGGTAAACAGCTGTGGTCCCAATACCGAGCCCTGTGGCACCCCACTAGTCACCACCTGCCATTCCGAGAAACACCCATTCACCGCTACCCTTTGCTTCCTATCTGCCAACCAGTTTTCTATCCATGTCAATGCCTTCCCCTCGATGCCCTGAGCTTTGATTTTACCCACCAATCTTCTATGTGGGACCTTATCAAATGCTTTCTGAAAATTGTGCAGAATTCCCCAAAGGTAATTTTGCAGGTTGAGTCTGTGGTGAGGAAGGCAAATGCAATGTTAGCATTCATTTCAAGAGGACTAGAATATGAAAGCAAGGATGTAATGTTGAGATTTTATAAAGCACTGGTGAGGCCTCACTGGGAGTATTGTGAGCAGGTTTCGGCCCCTTATTTTAGAAAGGATATGCTGAAACTGGAAAGAGTTCAAAGGAGGTTCACAAAAATGATTCCTGGATTGAATGGTTTGTCATATGAAGAGCGTTTGATGGCTCTGGGCCTATATTGACTAGAACTCAGAAGAATGAGGGGTGGCCTCATTGAAACCTATTGAATGGTGAAAGGCCTTGACAAAGTGGATGTGGAGAGGATGTTTCCTATGGTGGGAGTGTCTGAGACCAGAGGACACAGCCTCAGAGTAGAGAGGCATTCTTTTAGAACAGAGATAAAGAGGAATTTCTTTAGCCAGAGAGTGGTGAATCTGTGGAATTCTTTGCCACAGGCAGCTGTGGAGGTCAAGCCTTTATGTATATTTAAGACAGAGGTTGATAGATTCTTGATTAGTCAGGGCATGAAGAGATACGGGGAGAAGGCAGGAAGATTGGGATTGAAAGGAAAGTTGGATCAGCCATGATGAAATGACAGAGCAGTCTCGATGGGCCATATGGCCTAATTCTGCTCCTATATCTTATGGCCTAATCCCTAACTCTTCTCTCTCCTCCTAACTTTCCCTCTTCCAGCTACCCCTACCAGCAGTAGCCTAGCTGCCTCCCCAATCTTAAATCATTTCAGCTCCTTCACTGCACCCCCTGCACCCATCCACCTCCAAATTTACAACTTCTGATCATCCATGCCTCCATTATACTCTCTCCACCTCTTCTGATATCCGGTAATACCACCTCCAGAACTATCCTGCCGCCACTGTCTGATTCACTCGGAGACACGTCAGAAGAACGTGTGCAACATGGGTTCTGCCTCTATGGTCATCATAAGTTCCATCTCATCCATCTTTCTGGGCAATACCAAACTGATTTTTTCATTCAGTCTGAGCTACATAAATATAGATTATGGAAAACACATTTCTTCCCGTTTTGATCAACAGGTTGGAAAGCTGTGTGGCATGCAGCAACATATTAAGATCATTTTAATTATCTCTCGAAAAAATAAATTAGTGAACAATGATCCTTCTGTTAAAGCATTCCAAAGCGCTTCAGTCAATATATTTGCCCCTGTTGCAGGGTCAACTGTAAAAAGTAATTTGCAAGGTGTTACTTATTTTTACAACTGCCTGGTCTTACATGGCATTGTAAAAATAACATCTAGGGGAAAGTTTGTGATCATGTCAATCTTACTGTTTGCATGACTGGTTAAAAGATTAAGGTCCCAAAATTATCTTTTAGTTTTTTCCTGTAGGTATGTCCCTACATGGTAACAACGGCTTTCTACAGAGGCAATTCTATATGAGTAAAATGGAGGAATGTAACTGCAAACAGCTGGTTCATTCTTATTTATTTATTATGATGCAGAAGCAGGCTATTGGCAAATTAAATTGATGGTGACTCTCGTCAGAGCAATCTCATCAGTACCATACCCTGCTCTTTCATTCCTTATACTCCGGTATCTTATTGTTTCTTTCTACATCAGTGACTTTTTGAATCTTTTTTCCCCACTTATCTACCAAGAAAGTTAATTCGGTTTCCTTGCTTGCTGTCTGCAAACTACAAGTGATGTCTAATGGCCATTTCAGAGGGTTGCCGTACTTCTTAGACTCCATATCTTTACGTATCCATCATATCAGCTGCTTGATAATGTTAAATTCAGGTTATAAACAAATATCCATTTGCTCAGAGAAAAAGGAAGTAGAGACTTTGGCCCAGTCACCATGTAGCGAAGTTAAGAATCAAAGTGAACCACTATCTTGTCCCTCCAAACTGCTTTGCCAGTTCTGTAAAACAATGGTTGCTCTGGTCTTTTGCTTCAACCCCATTTTCTTGTATACCTGTACTCCCAATAGCTGTTAATGCCATTATAATCCAGTGAACTATTTCAGCCCTCAATCCTGTTAGTGACTCTGCATCCATGGCTCTCTGGGATAGGCATGCCTCATAGATTAGAAATTCCTTCTCTTTAGAGTTAAATGATTTTCCTTTGTCCTGAGATGAAGTCACTAACTCCTGTACACTCCACCCCATGGAAACATTTTCACAACATTTACATTTCCAAGGCCTCTCAGAATTTTACATGTATTCAGTGTATTTCTCTATCTTTCAGCTGAATTCAGTGCATGTATCTCTCAACACAGCACAACTCTCAGATTAGGAATCAATGCAGTGAACTTTTGGTGCACTAGATCTGAGATATATGCACCATTGCTTACATGAGTAACCAAATATCTCCTAGTGCACCAGATATGTTCTCACCGTGTTCTACATTCCAACTGCCGCTTTAATTATTAACTACACTTGCACAATTACACTGTGTTCTTTGTATAAATCCAGTTAGACCTCTGAGTGTCCAAATTTAATAGATGCTTACCAACTGAAGCAGACAGTTTAACAGAGGCTCCCCTCCCCTCTCAGCTTCCTGCAGTGATTACTCTGTGACTTCCTTATCTGCTCATCCACCTCTGCCAGCACCCCACCCGACACCTATCCCTCAGTTGTTCTAAATTGTACATCTGCACAAATGCTAACTCCCTCACAGCCATTCAGAGCCCATGTAGTCCCTCGAGGTAAGGCTGTCTGCGTTTATCCATTGGTGTGCCTTATTACATCCTGAGCTCCCAGTGTAGCCTCCTCTACATCGTTGAGACCTGACACAGATTGGGGAATTGCTCCTTCGAGCAGCTTCATTCAGTCTGCTACACCAGCTGGCTGTCCTGATGCCCAGCCATTTTGGTTCCACTTCCTCTGCCCACACTGGCATGTCTGTCTAAGCCTCCACTGCTGAGCTGAGGTCAGACACAGATTTGAGGAACAGCGTGCTGTATTCTGCAGTGCCTTAGGAAAGCGGCGTCCATCATTAAGGATCCCCACCACCCAGGACATGCCCTCTTCACACTGTTACAGAAGGAGGTACAGAAGCTTGAAGACACACACTCAGTGATTCAGGAACAGTTTCTTCCCCTCTGCCATCCAATTTCTAAATGGACATTGAGCCCTTGAACTACTTTTTTATTTCTGTTTTTTTTTGCTCTAGCTATTTTAACTTAACCGTTTAATAAGCATATATATACTTAATGTAACTCGGGTTTTTTCTGTCTATATACTTATTTATCATGTATTTCATTGTACTGCTGCAGTAAAGTTAACAAATTTTACAACATATGCCAGTGATATTAAACCTGATTCTGATTCTGACAGTCTCCAACCTGGGAGCATGAGCATTGATTTCTCTGACTACTGGTAACCACACCTCTCTTTCATTTTCCTTTTTAAAATTATCTTGATAGACAATCACGTCCCTAATATCATTTAGCTTCTTACATAATTCCTTTCTCCTCCACCCCTCAGCTTCTTATCCACCCCTTCATCTCAATTCATCTATCACTTGCCAGCTCTTGCTCCATCTCTTTCCCCATCTTTTTATTCATCTCCATCTTTCTCTCTTTCTCCATCTCCACTCTTTCTTTCCTTTCCTAATATTGGGACTTGACCTGAAATGTCAACAGATCATTTCTCTCCTTGGACGCTGCCTGGCCTGGACGGTTCCTCCAGCACTTTCCTGTGTAGCTCAGAATTAGAATCCGGATGACATTACTTTGTCCCTCATGTGTTTCATGTTTGTAGTCACTGGACTCTGCTGTTGGAATAAATTTTGTCGCTCTCACCCTGAATATGATCTATTAAATTATGATCACTTTTAATTAACCTTGCCTTATTATACATAAATAATCAGTTGTTCTCTTGTGGTCCCAAATGTATTTTTCTAGGAAATTTTCCCAAGTACATGATATGAATGTGTCCTCAAGGGGATCACTGCCAATTTGCTCACTCTGATTAAAGTGTTCCCATTATTTATCAGCTGAAAGCATGACCATCACAATGCACTTTGTCTCTATTGGAATTCTTAGATAAAGTAACAGGGAAGAAAGACAAAGGAGAATCAGTGGGTATTGTTTATGAGGATTTTTAGAAGGCCTTTCACAAGGTGCTGCACAATGCGAAACAAGCCCATAGTATTTCAGAAAAGATAATAGCATGACAGAAGATTGTTTGACTGGCAAAAGGCAAAGAGTGGGAATAAAGGAGTTCTTTTTTGGTTGACTGCACGTGACTAGTGGTATTCCATTGGGGTTGGTCTTGGTTCTGCTATCTTTCATGTTATATGTTAATAAGCTGGATGATGGAATTGATGGTTTTGTGGCCAAGTTTGTGGATGACACGAAGATAGGTGGAGGGCAGAGAGCCTGCAGAAGAACTTGGACAGATTAGAATGGACAAAGAAGTGGCAGATGGAATACAGTGTAGGGAAGTTTATGGTCTTGTACTTTAATAGAAGAAATAAAGGTGTAGACTTTAAATGGGGAGCAAATTTAGAAATCAGACATGCTAAGGGACTTGGGAGTCCTTGTGCAGGATTCCCTAAATATTAATTGCAATTTGAGTTAGATTTAAGGAAGGCAAATGCAACGTTAGTATTTATTTTGAGCAGGCTAGAATATAAAAGCAATGATGTAATGCTAAGGCCTTACAAAACATTGGTCAGACCACAATTGGAGTATTGTGAACAGCTTCGGCTCCATTTCTAAAGGAGAGATGTGTTGGCACTAGAGATGGTCCAGAGGAGGTTTACATATGTGATCCTGCAAATGAAAGGGTTAACATACGCTGAGCGCTTGGTGCTCTTGACCTGTACTACTGGACTTCAGATGAATGGAGATCTCATTGAAACCTACTAAATATTGAAAGGCCTGGATAGAGTGGACGTGGAGAGGATGTTTCCAATAGTGGGAGAATTTAGAACCAGAGGGTACAGCCTCAGAATAAAAGGACATCCCTTAAAAACAGAAAGGAGGGATTTCACCAGAGGTGGTCAGTCTGTGAAATTCATTGCTATAGACTGATGTGGTGGCCAAATCATTGGGCATATTTAAAGTGGAGGTTGATAAGTTCTTGATTACTAAGTGTGTCAATGATTATGGGGAGAAGGCAGGAGAATGGGGTTGAGAGGGATAATAAATCCACCATGATGAATAGCAGAGCAGACTCAATGGACTGAATGGCCTAATTCTGCTTCTATGTCTAATGGTCTGATTAGGGGCCTTCTATTGTACTCCCATTAGTTCTTTATGTCACTGGTTATTCCTTATCTCTACCAGAAGTAACTCTCCTTTTTGATCTTCATAACCAAGATCCTTTCTAAGTTCAGTGTTAATGCCACTTTTTAACTACTGGAGCTAAGCTCTACTCTCCACTCTTTTCTCTTTGGCCTAACACTCTGAAATACAAAGTACCCTGGAATATTCAGTTCCCAACCTGGGTCACCTTGCAACTACATCTACGAGAGCTATTAAATCAAACCTACCTGTGTCTATTTGTGTCAGTGATTTTGTTCACCTTGTAAATGTTTTGTGTGTTCTGATTAAGAACTTGGACTTCATGTTACCATTTTACCCTACTGTGACACTATTGCAATTGTATGCTTTCTCCCTTTCTGTCATTCTCCATTTATTGCTGCTGACTCCAAATAGTCATAGACTTTCAAAGCTTCCTTTGGTCAACGTTTTACATTTAATTCCATTTCTCAACTAACAATAACCACTTGCATGTCATTTCTCTTCACATTCTCCCTAGCTGAGATTCTGCTTGATAACGCCAAGTCATTCTGAAACTGGCAGCTTGTGAATATTGATTATGGAGAGCTGTTGTCCTGTCTCAAGGATGTTACGGTCAGCCTGAAGTTACCCAATTGAGAGCAGTTCTGGCTTTAAATTGGAGAGGGCATTGATTCCATTGTAAATTTTGTGGGAAGTTAACATCTTGGAGGAAGCAACTGAACTACAACTAAACAATCTCTGTGAACAAGTGCAAGTTAACATTGGCCGCTTAGATAAAGATACCAAAGGCTATGAAAAGTAAAATAAAACAAACTGCAAGTAGGTCTGAGAATGTTCCAGTGATGGTTGATAACCTGTCAAAAGAATGTATTTGAAAGTAACTGATACACTTCTAAGTTTGATTGTCTTTTCAAAATACCTTGCCGTTCAGAATGAGATTCTGTATCAAGCAGCATGGACCCTCTTGGATGATGTTTTTTTTGTAACAACTCTGTGAAACAAGTGTAAGATTTGCTACAGGATTTTAAGATAGAATGGAACTGGGATGGGAACCAGCAAATCTGAGATCTATCCAGTTTGAAAAGCTGACAGATTCAATTCTCAGCTGTAGGGAGTTAGCATCTATCTGTCAGAGTGTGATGTTTTGTTTCGACAATCCTCAGATGATGACCTACCTCATCCAAGAAACTTCATCCAGAAATATTGATGTTCTGTTATTAAAATAATACAGTTCTGCTGCTGTAGCTGCACATGGTCAATTTACAAATCGATGATGAATGTGAAAATTACTCAATTTAGCTATTGTTCCCATATTAAATTATCTTTGTTAATTTGTAATAATGTTGCAGAACAGGATGCTCTATCAGAGGATGTATCAAAGTATGACATCATATGTCTAATTATTGTTCACTCACTTCTGAGCAGAATTAGGATCCTTGTTCAAAGTTTTTGTGGGAATAATTAAACTTGAAAGAGAATGTGCTACAAATAATTTTGAAGATTAAGTAACAATTGTTATGTTATTATATTAATAATGTAAAGTAATAAAGTTATTGTACTAGGAGGTGTTCTTCATTTCTGGCTTCTGCCCTCTTCCATTCCAATCCTGATGAAGGGTTTTGGTCTGAAATGTCGACTGTTTATTTCCCTCCATAGATGCTGCCCGACTTGCTGAGTTTCTCCAGCAATTTGTGTGTGTTGCTCAAGGTTTCCAGCATCTGCAGACTCTCTTGTGTTTGTAGAGGAGTTCATTATTTTCTTACTTCCAGTATCTTCCCTTTCTGCTGCTCTTGTAACAGCAGGATATTATTGTAATAATCAAAAAAAAAATCGGATGCTGGATATCTAAAATCAAAACAATAAAAATGCTGGAACTACTCAGCAGGTCAGGCTGTGCTTGTGGGAAGAAAAACAGAGTTAACACTTCAAGTCAAAGACCCTGTGTCAGAACTCGACTCCATAATTTTTTGTTTTTAACCATGATTGAGTGATGGCCTCCTGTTGCCCATCTGTGCTGATCACAGATGATTCTGCTATTGTTAGCACTTGCTTCAGTGTATAGACGGTACATTCAGCTAATTTATAACTTTCTGATATAGATTGCAGGATTTAACTCCACGTTAGCTTTTAAGACGTGGCTTCTTTTTTCATAGGGTGCATTTGAGTTAATCAGAAACCAACTAATAAAGAACTCAAGTGTAAAACAACCTGGGCAGCAGCTGTATTCCCACGAAAACCCTATGGACAACTACACTATCCAAGTTGACGGCACTCATCAATAACAATAACAACATCTTGCCTGTACTGAGGTGACATGGTAGGGGCGCTATGGTAGCGTACCGGTTAGTGCCAGCATCCCAGGTTCAATTCCCTTCCCTGACTGTAAGGACTTTGCATGTTCTGCCTGTGACCATGTCAGTTTCCGCCAGGTGCTCCAGTTTCTTTTCACATTCCAATGATGTTCACGTTGGTAGGTTAAGCAGTCGCATGGCTATAACAGGTGGCCTGGTTCTTTAGGAGGAAAAGGCCCATTACTGTGCTGTATCTCTAAATAAAATGAACTTCCGTAAGGTTTACTTCCATGAAAAATAACTGGATTAGATGTCAGTTTAGAAGAACGACCTGTGAGATTTACAGGCCAACAGTGCCTTGAGGTCAGCTGTAGGGTCATCAGCCAAAGACCACTGATCATTGATGTTTTGTTCCCATGGCCCTGGTCCCAAAGCAGTGACAGGAATGTCTCCCTGGCAACCCCTGCAGCTTCCAATGGGGTTAGTCGATCTCCCAATTTCTGGTCCTTCCTCCTCAGCCACAGCCAAAAGCTTCCCTTGCCTTTTTAATGAAGGATTGCTGAGACAGCTTGTGTCACCCTGACTGAAAAATCCTCACGTTGCAGAATTGAACTTGTCTCTGCGTATGGTGTACTTAATAGGGTACCAGGTTTCTGTTTGATTTGACAGTTACCTACAGCACGACTGTGAGCTGTAGAATGGTATCTACACTTAGTCGATGCTTCAGTAAATTTGTGTTAACTTTTCCCTGCAGAATTTGTGAACAAGGTAGCTCTGTGCCATAAAAGAGAGATTAGATCAAGTACATTTTAAACACGATAAATTGTATTCTTTTTTATAAAAAGGGAAAAAGAGAGTATGAGGAGGAGGTGGTCAGTGGTTATTCTAGCAAGTAATTAGAAATTTTCATGCTAGGGTAATGCGGAAATAACGTTGGCTCCATAATGTAGGGCCTTAAGATATAGGAGCAGATTTAGGCCATTTGGCCCACTGTATTTGCTCTGCCATTTCATCATGGTAGTTCCAGTTTTCCTCTCAGACCCAGTCTCCTGCCTTCTCCCCGTATCCCTTCATGCCCTGACCAGTCAAAAATCTGTCAGCCTCTGCCGTAAACGTACATAAAGACTTGACCTCCACAGCTGCCTCTGGCAAAGAATTCCACAGATTCACCACTCTCTGGCTAAAGAAATTCCTCCTCAGATCTGTTCTAAAAAAAGCCTGTATTCTGTGGCTGTGTTCTCTGGTGTCAGACTCTCCCACCATAGGAAACATTCTCCCCACATCTGCTCTATCAAGGCCTTTCACCATTTGATAGGTTTCAATGAGGACACCCCTCATTCTTCTGAATTCTAGTGGGTACAGGCCAAAGCCATCAGATACTTTTCATATGACAAGCCACTGAATCCTGGAATCATTTTCGTGAACCTCCTTTGAACCTTCTTCAGTTTCATCACATCCTTTCTAAGTTAAGGGGGCCAAAAATGCTCATGATACTCCAAGTGAGGCTTCACCAGTGCTTTATGAAGTCTCAACATTACATCCTTGTTTTTATATTCTAGTCCTTTTGAAAGGAATGCTAACATTGCGTTTGCCTTCCTCATCACAGACTCAACCTGGAAATTAACCTTTAGGGAATCCTGCACAAGGACTCCCAAGTCCCTTTGTGCCTCAGTGTTTTTGTATTTTCTCTCCATTTAGAAAATATTCAACCCTCTCATTACTTCTACCTAGGTGCATGACCATACACTTCCTGACTCTGTAATTCATCGGCCATTTTGTTGCCCATTCTCCTACTCTAAGTCCTTCTGTAACCTCTCTACGTCCTCAAAGCAACCTGCCCCTCCAGCCATCTTCATATCGTTTGCAATATACCTTGATCACCCAGGTGTCTGACTCAAAGAGAAGTGCATGTCTCTGCTAAGACATGAGTATTACACGAACTTCAATATCTATGACATTCCCACACATTGAGAATTGTTTTAAAGCAAGTTCTTATCAGATTTAACAATTAAGTTAACCGGTATGCATGCATTATCCTCTGCTATTCTAACAATGTCATGTTATTGGTTGAACTTAAATGTGCATCATGTTTCATCATGATCAGATACTGCGCATAATTGAAACAATTCCTTGCAGACATAAAATCCCCTTTTGCACCTCGTTGAGGATGGTTTTCCTCAGACCACCATCACCTTGGACATTTCAGACCCTTGGACAGGATGAAGGACCCATCATAAACAGGCCATTGACTGAGCAATAATGCATATATCTCTTACTGGGAGAACATATTACAACTTAGTAACTCATTAAGAAATTGTCGAGCAAATATTGTTCATTGATAGATTACTGTTGATTACTAGTAATCTTGGATTTCTAAAGACGGCTTCTATATGAGAATTCTAAGAGCCCAGACTTGGAATAGAATCAAGAAATAATGACAGGATGAGGCCATTTTACCCTTTCTATCTCCTTAAATATATTTGATTACATGACTGTTGAGGCCTTCTGTAGTAGAGAATTCCAAAACTTTACCACACTCTCAGAGAAGAGTTTTATTCCTTACTATCATCCTGCAAGATTTATCCTGTTTATTTTAAAATTTGTTGATAAGAAGGTGTATGGTGTGTTGGCATTCATTAACTGTGGGATTGAGTTCAAGAGCCATGAGGTAATGTTACAGCTATATAAGACCTTAGTTATACCCCACTTGGAGTACTGCGCTCAGTTCTGGTCACCTCACTACAGAAAGGATGTGGATACTATAGAGAAAGTGCAGAGGAGATTTACAAGGATGTTGCCTGAATTGGAGAGTGTGCCCTGTCAGAATAGGTTGAGTGAACTTGGCCTTTTCTCCTTGGAGCGACAGAGGATGAGAGGTGTATAAAATGATGAGGTGCACAGATTGTGTGGATAACCAGAGGCTTTTTCCCAGGGCTGAAATGGCTAACACAAGGGGACATAGTTTTAAGGTGCTTGGAAGTGGGTACAGAGGGATGTCAGGTGCAATTTTTTTCACATAGAGAGTGGTGGGTACATGGAATGCACTGCTGGTGACGGTGGAGGAATTATCTTTTGAATCAATGGTTCTTCTAAGAGCCTCTTAGATAGATACGTGGAGCTTAGAAAAACAAGGCTATGCGGGTAGTATTCTAGGCGGTTTATAGAATAGTCTACATGGTCAGCACAACATTGTGGGCCAAAGGGCTTGTAATGTGCTTAGATTTCTATGTTCTATTTGTATTCTGTTGTGAAGTTTGAAATTTCAGCTAATAATCAAACCATGCTTTAATTGTACTCAGTGTTTCTCCTGCAATGTTGGTCATGACAAATTAACAGGCATGAAGTTTTACACCAAGAATGTTACGGCACACAGCTTGTTCTTTATGGATGTCATATTTTCTGTTTATTATATTACAACTTTTGCTTGTGTTTGAGGACAAAATTTTGAAATTATTATCCTTTTCAGGTCCAAGGTACATAGCAATATAATGAACCATGTAGCAGAAGAAGAAACAGTTTCAGCACTTTACTGCGCATGGGAAGAAGGGGTGAAATTTAACAGTCCTTCAAAAAACTAGACTGTGTGTTTGAAGAAGAATGATGATGCTTCTAGGAATTTACTACAAGGGTTTAGGGTATAATACCATTGATGATGGTAATCTGAAACGAACATAAAATGTCAGAAGTACTCATCAAGTCATGCAGGATTCATGGAAAGAGAAATACAGTCATCATCTGAATTGGAAAATGAAAAAAAATGATCTGTGTGCTTTAAATTGCAGGAGGAGGGTGGGGAGAACAAAAACAAAATGACCCCTCTCACATCTGAGTCTCTCAATGCAGTGCATTGCTGAAAGTGGGTGGGATTGGGGATGCTGCCAGGAATAGTACCAGGTGAGTTGCGATTGTAAGGTTTGTTCACTGACCAGAGGCTGTCAGGCACCCTGTATTTGCAGGCTGCACACATGCTGAGAGAGCACTGCGCATACCCACCTATGTGTGGGTATGAGCATTTATACAGTTATAGCCCAATCTGCAGTGATTGTGGACCTGAATGCTACTGGCTTAAGACATTCCTTGTTTAAAAAAGAATCCAATCCAACCAACACTTAATCCTTAAAGGAGCATATTAAAGAATTTTATGCTGCAACAATCACAAGTTGACATTTATATTGAAAAGTAAAAAAGCTTGTTTGAGAAGAAGTAATGATTTACAATTTCATCTTACAAGCTAAACCTGCAGGCTGTCTAATAACTCAATATTTCTTCCTTGTCTAAGCATTACTTTATCTCTGGCATACAAAGCATACCTTTTAGTACAAGGTTAAATTTCAAATGCTATCTGGAGAAAGCTTTGAAAATTCATTCAATGGATCTTCAAGTTGCTTTTTTTTTCATGTTAACCTTAAATTTCTTGCTCTTTTTTTCTCAGATAAGAAGATTTTTTCCAATCAGAGAAGCAGTACTAAAGTTCATAGTTTATTTGATCATCCCTTAAAGCAAAAAAATAATTGAATCTTTCTACTAGAAGGTATCTATTTCTAAGCAGTAGGTGCTAACGCTCAGTTTCTCCAGATAAAAATTGATTGTAGTTTGTAGTTTCTTTGTGTGTATGTGTGTGTATCACTTTTAAGTGTACATATCTCCAGACTAGGAAGTAAACAGATCAATCTGAAATTGGACACTGGGTCATTTCCTTCCATTATTTTGCCAAACTACCAGAGCTTGTTGTAATGCGCCCATTTTGGAGTGTGCTATTTTAAATTTGACTTATTCTCTCCTCCCATTAAGGCCCTGAGTGAAATACCAGGGGAAATAGAGCACTAATCTGGGAGGGAAAGCTTCAGTATCGTGGAGCTAAAGGAGAAATCCTGATTCAAAATCATTTTCTCTCATGAGAAAATAGTTTTTTGTTGGTCTTTGTCACTTAAACTATGATGATGCACTTTCTGCAAGGAAGCTTAAAAATGCAACGGGCCATTAATGCCTGAAAACAAACCTGACCAAATAGTGGATCAATAGAAAATGATGACCCCCCCCCCACCCCACTCTATTGAGATTGTCTATTGTGGAAGTGGAATGTAAACTTCACCTGTCAAAACTTATTGTTTTCTCAATACTGTGTAGGATGAAATTTACTAATGCACACACTTTTGCAGGGAATCAAACAGATCAGAAGTGCTTATCCGGAAATCATACTTTCCCCATGATGTTCTGTTAATGAATTTAAATATATCTTTCCATTTGCAATGTGGTTTATCACACCTTCACTGACCTTATTAACTCTGGGGATCTCCCATTCACTGCCACCACCCTCATTATTCCCTCACCCCATACCTCCTGTTCCTACCTTCTACCCAAGATCCACAAACCTGCCTGTCCAGATAGACTCATTGTTCCTGCCCCAAAGAACTTGTATCTTCATACGTCAACTGTTTTATCCCCCCAGTTCTATCCCTTCCTACCTACATCCGTGACATTTCACACGCACTTGATCTTTTCAATTATCTCAAGTTCCCTGACCCCAATCATCTTATTATCACTATGGATGTCCTGTCCCTATACACCCCCAACCCCATCAGGAAAGCTTCAAAGCTCTCCATTTCTGTCTGGACACCAGACCCAACCGGCTCCCCTCCATCTGCCAGAACTGGTCCTCACTCTCAATAATTTCTTCTTTGGCTGCTCTCATTTTCTTCAAACAAAAGGTGTAGCCATGGGTACTTGCGTGGGTTCCATCTATGCCTGACTTTATGTCGGCTCTGTGGAACAGTCTAAATGTTCCAAGCCTACACTGGTATAACTCCTCAATTTTTCCTATGCTACATTGATGACGGAGTTGGTGCTGCTTCCCACACCCATGTGGATCTCATCAACTTCATCAACTTTGCCTCCAAATTCCACCCTGCCTTCAAATTTATCTGGTCTATTTCTGACACCTCCCTCCCTCCTTTTTAACAATTTCTCTGTCTCTGGAGACAGCTTATTTACTGATATCTGTTATAAACTCACTGATTATCACAGCTACCTGGACTATACCTCTACCCACCCTGTTGTAAAAACGCCATCCCCTTCTCTCAATTCCTCCATCTCCTTCTCTCAATTCCTCCATCTCCGCTGCATCTGCTCTCAGATGGAGGAAGAGGCTTTCCTTCCTCCACCATCTACACTGTCCTCAGTTGCATCTCTTCTGTTTTGTACACGTTTGCCCTCACCCCTTCCTGCCGCCACCCAACCAGGGATTGGGTTCCTCTTGTCCTCACCTTCCACCCCATCAGCCTCCATGCCCAGCACATAATTCTCCGTAACTTCTGCCATCTTCAGCAGGATCCCACCACCAAGCACATCTTTCACTCCCCCCCACTTAATGCCTTCTGCAGGGATCGCTCCCTACATGACTCCCTTACCCGTTCATCCCTCCCCACTGATCTCCCTCCCGGTACTTATCCTTGCAAGCAGAACAAGTGCCACATCTGTCCCTACACTTCCTCCCTCACTACCATTCGGAGCCCCCAAACAGTCCTTCCAGGCAAGGCGACACTTCCTGTGAGTCTGTTGGAGTCATCTGCTGCATCTGGTGCTCCTGGTGTTGCCTCCTGTATTTTGGTGAGGCCCGACCTAGATTGGGAGACCGCTTCGCCAGCACCTACGCTCGGTCCGCCAGAAAAAGCAGGATTTCCCAGTGGCCACACATTTTAATTCTACTTCTCATTCCCATTCCAATATGTCAGTCCATGGCCTCCTCTACTGTCAGGATGAGGCCACACTCAGGTTGGAGGAGCAACACCCTGGGTAACCTCCAACCTGATGACATGAACATCAATTTCTCGAACTTCCAGTAATGCCCCCCTCCTTCACCATTCCCCTTCCCATATCCCTCTCTCACCTTATCTCCTTACCAGTCCTACACCTCCCCCAGTGCTCCTCCCTCTTCCCTTCCTTCCATGGCTCTCTGTCCTCTCCTGTCAGATTCCCCCTCCTCCAGCCCTTTATCTCTTTCACCAATCGACTTCCCAGCTCTTTACTTCCCCCTTCCCCCTCCCGGTTTCACCTGTCACCTACTACCTGGTATTTCTTCTTCCTCTCCCACCACAATTTTACTCTGACTTCTCCAGTGCTGATGAAGGGTTTCAGCCTGAAACATGGGCTGTTTACTCATTTCCGTTGATGCTGCCTGGCCTGGTGAGTTCACCAGCATTTTCTGCGTGTTGCTTGCCCTGCTTCCATGTTCTTCCTGGTGAAATGTTAATGAAGTAAATAAATGAAAGTATGAAGAGACTGATTCGAGGGTCTATTCAGCTGCAGCTTTACCAGCAGTAGTATAAATCAGGTCTGGGTCTTTTCAGTAGTTGATATTAAAAGCTCCAGGTGCTGAAAATCCAGACCAAAACACAAAATATTGAAAATGCTCAGCAGGCCAGGCATCATCTGCAGGGAGAATGGCAAAATCAACATGTCCTTGGCCCTCTATCAGAACAGGCAGTTGATATTTAGAACAAAAAATACATATTAATAAAATATAATCTATGTATTTATACATAATTCCAGGTGCATTTTTAATTTTAAAGTAATACTGTTACTTTGATGTACAACTTAAAAAGGAAACAAAGCAGTAAGTAATAATTTTGCATATTGTGTTTATTTATTCCAGTTTCAATGAGGAATCTGTTTCATATTTTGTTTCTGAGCTAACTTGCATTGTTAACATTCAATTTCTCTTGACAGCTGTCACATATTCTGCTGATTATCCTATGCTATTAAATTAAACATACTCAATATAACCTAAGGTGAAGAGCTGCAGGCAGTATTTGCTGCCTGTCAAAATAGTCAAGCGAATTGAAATAGGCATTGCCAATAGCATCAAGCTTTCCATTTAGCAGACAACCTCCTGGGTAGGGAAGGAAAAACACATTTAATTGAAAAGTCGGCAGATGTGCATTTAAAAAAATTAAATTGGTATGCAGAAAGGTGTTTTCCCTTGACAAGTGCACTGAGTAGATGCAGTGTGTGGTATTTACTGAGCACAAGGTTTAGAAGGATCAAATCTTAATCCACACTGAACCAAGGGAGAGAAGGGATAGGGGGTACATGGCCTGGGTAGCTAATACAATCCAAAACATTTTATTATTATTACTGTGCAACATATTTAGTGCCTTTGTTACTCTACTATCCTTCTACTTTAACTGAAATATTAACTTGTTTAATGTGAACCCCCTCAGTCCAGTGCATTCACCTTGTATGCCGTCTTCATTGGTTTGCCCGTATTTCACTTCATTGCTCATCTTTTTAAATTGAACGTTGCTGACTTTTCACCTTATCTTAGCTAGGTGACCCTTTATCACCCTTTCCAAGATATATTCCAATAAATAGCATGCTTCACTGAACTACAAAGATGAGGCCAGTCTTTCTGAAGCTTTTTATAGTCTTTGGTCTTCGTCACTTTGTTCTTCAGAATTCTAAATTAGTTTCTGGCATAGCTGCAAGTTTTGTTCTTGTTTGAAATTGTCCTCTGTACCCATAAACATATTTACATTTCTTTCTCTGCATGGCAACAAAATTTATGGAATCTCTGGACACTTAAACTGCATCTTGTCTCCACAAGAACTTCCAGCTTAATTGGACAGATAAGCAAACTAATATTCATGCCTTTTCCCAGGTCCATGCCCCAGCGTTGAGGCCTTTCCTACACTCGGTGTTAGGTACTTTATTTCTTAATTTTAATTTATTGAGATACAGCGCAGAGTAGGCCTCCCAGCTCCATGAGCCACACCACCCAGCAACCCCTGATTTAACCCTAGACTAATCACAGGATAATTTTCAATGACCAATTAACCTACCTGCACCTGGAATGAACCCACACGGTCACAGGGAGAACGTGCAAACTCCTTACAGGCAGCAGCAGGAACTGAACCCAGGTCACCTGTACTGTCAAGTTTTGAGCTAGCCATTACACTATAGTGCCACTTTGGCCAAGACCAGATGCCCACAGCAGACATTCTGTCATGTGAAAAGATTACAAAGCAGACAAATTAAAAGTTTTAAGGATGTATTCAAAGCCTTCTTGAAGAATTGGGACATTTCCTCTGATTCCTGGAAATCTCTGGCTCGTGAAACTGTATCTAATCATTCACTCTGTCAACCAACATCTGTCCGCTGCACTTATGAAAAGATCTGCAATTCCCACATCGGCCTCATTGACCACCTCAGAACCCACAAAACTCAAATGGAATTATGTCATCCTCAATCCTAAAGGACTGCCCCAGAGGAAAGATACTTGGATGGCATGTGATCAAAAGGAGGGGATTTCTGTTGCAGTAATAAGCTACTCTTTCATTCGTCACTCATTTGGTTGTGCTCGCTTTCATTTGAAAGCTGATTCACTTTGATGTTAGTCCTGAGTAGCAGTCAGTGTTAAGTCTGATTTCAGGCTGACCCTGCTGGGTGCCAGTTATGGACCATGATACTCCAGAGGAGTTACTTTTCAGACAAGCCAAGAATCTTACAGTATCTTTCAGGTACTTTAGCACTATTTTAATGAAAAATGCACACGTTATGTCAGGTTTGTCATGTTGGCTTGGGAGCCCCAGTTGACTTGGAGCATAGTGACAGGCTGCAGCAGTGACGATGTAACTTTCAGGTACTTTTGCACTATTTTGATGAAAAAACGTGCATGTTATCATAGCAGGTTTGTTTTGTTGGCTTGGGAGCCCCGTCCACCTGGGGAACATGGTGGC
The DNA here is from genome assembly GCF_048418815.1 of Hemitrygon akajei. Taxonomy (NCBI): domain Eukaryota; kingdom Metazoa; phylum Chordata; class Chondrichthyes; order Myliobatiformes; family Dasyatidae; genus Hemitrygon; species Hemitrygon akajei. The sequence continues at coordinate 39,030,591 of NC_133128.1, forward strand.
AGGCTGCTGCAGTGATGCTAGGGCAGAACACACGGCTCTTAGCTTAGGCTATCACTGCTGTCGCTGTGACGAAGTGTGAGTAAGGCCTGAGGGAGATTAACCTCTTGGAAAACTTGCAAAGTTGGATCAAATTGTGCCACTGGAAGTTTATGATGGGCTAACCTTCAATATTAGATTTCCTCTTGGCTTGTGAGAAATGATATTCAATAATCTTTGAAGATCTAGATTAAAACCTTTTGTATTTAAAATGGGAGCTTGGGGCTTTTGGTGATGGTGTCGGTACCTGTGAAATCTCCAGCACTGAAGTAATAGCAGGAGTTTTACATATATATCTTCTAACTCAAACCTAATTCTTGCTGATTGAGGCACAGGCTGAAAGATGTTAGGCTTGCGGCAGCCCTCCCAAAGATTTGAGTTTGGGTCCCTAGGCAATGTTGCTAAATATTCTTTGATTTAATGCCTGCTCATACTGTTGCATAGTCATGTCATCATCTGTATTTATGTTTTTACTGTTAAGCTTGAGAAATTTGTACTACATACTCTCATTCAAAACCTGGGACATGTGACTGATTTCCCAGTAGGCAGAAATTTAGAGATATTTTAGAAGAAAGATTAATCAGGAAGGATGATGCGTAATAAGATGACTGATTATACCTAGTGCAAAAAATTAAAATTAAAAATATCCAACTCCCACACTTAGTTTTGACAGCTACCTTCAGGAGAGGATAAGTGCCATGGAACTACTCTTGATTTTAAAAATGGAAATGTTGGCAACATGTATTTTATAATGTTACGAATGTGCCACGGCTCTGAGGGGCCGAAGGGTGCGGGGTAGCCCCCCTCCTTTGTGAGAATCGCAAGATCACTATTAAGTCAGTTCAGGAGACCCAGGAAATGAGAGAAAGACATGCAGAATCCACAAAGAGTTGGAATGTGTCCTGGCCTCCGAAAGGCGGACCCATTGATACCGGCTATTGTCTCTTGGAGACGGACTTGTGTATTGCATCCTGTACGATGCATCGAAGCCCCAGGCAATGAAACGAGGGAGAGGTTGGTGGAGGGATTGCATCATCCCAACCTGATTGACACCTGAGACCCTGTGAGTCAGGATAAAAAGAGGATCTGTGGGAACAGCCCCTCAGACGCACCAGAAGAAACGCTAACAATCCCGTAATAGCAAAAACCAGTGGAAGGCCACGTGCGTCCTTTTCCGTTTGCCCCGGAATCAGTGTGCCCTGTACCACGGCAGAACGGTTTTTAGCTAACAACGGGGAAATCAACTCCCAACGACTCTCGAAGGATTGACATCATAAAAGGAATGGGCAAGTTAAACCTCCGTCTTTCTCTCCAACCCAAAAGCTGCAGCTTGAATGAACTGAGTGACTTTTATATTTCCATCGGACAATACATTATCCCCTAGACAACGATAGAGCCATTTCTTATTGATTACTATTAGACCCGCGCTTTTAGATTTAGTATTGACGACGTATATTATCTGTTAGTTTGCCTTGATATTATTTTGTGTATTTTTATCAATAAATACTGTTAAAAATAGTACCATCAGACTTCAACGGACCTCTCTATCTTTGCTGGTAAGTGACCCAGTTACGGGGTACGTAACAATAATCAGAAGTATATGGTCAATACATATTGACAGACTGCAGTGTGCAGGAAGGAGATTGGTTTACAATTGTTCAAAACCTGGAAAATCATTAAATCCCATTAAGAAAATAGCTTTTGTGAGTAGTCAGTGATTCTTCTATTACGACATGTTGAAGGCCAAAGATTTGTTACAACAAATTTTGAGGTAAGGAAAGAATTTAGCACAAATCTACATTGTAGATATATGTCTATGATGGGTCTATTTTTTATTTGTTGTACATACTAAATTATGTTACCAATTATTGCAGAGTTCACTTCACAAAAAATTTGGAGAACATTGCCTAAACTAGGTGAGATATCTCACTGACAAGCCAAGTAAAATCCCAAGCAACACACACAAAATGCTGGTGGAACACAGCAGGCCAGGCAGCATCTATAGGAAGAAGTACAGTCGACGTTGTGGGCTGAGACCCTTCGTCAGGACTAACTGAAAGTCAGTATTTGAGCTATGCCTAGCCATACAGTCGTAGGTGTATAGAGAGTAGGGCAGTGGGCTAAGCACACACCCCTGAGGCGCACCAGTGTTGATCATCAGCGAATAGGATATGTTATCACTAATCAGCACAGATTGTGGTCTTCTGGTTAGGAAGTCGAGGATCCAATTGCAGAGGGATGTACAGAGGCCCAGGTTCTGCAACGTTTCAATCTGGATTGTGGGAATGCTGGTATTAAATGCTGAGCTATAATCAAAGATCAGCATCCTGACGTAGGTGTTGGTGTTGTCCATCATGGTCTAATATAACTGTCATATAACCAGGGTTGATAGCCTTGCTTAATAGTAATGGTAATGTGAAATATGCAAAAGTACATGCTGGTAGTTGCACCAGACATGCCTAAAGCTGTTAAGCTGCTAATCTATTGAAGTTGCAGTGCTGAACTACTTGCATGGTAAAAAGCAGAGCAATTGTTGTGTATTTAATATGTCAGTAATATTTGAGTAATATTTTAAATATATTGTTAGATTAACCATCCTTTGTTTACATAATTCATTATGGGTTATATGTAAAACTACGTGAAAGGCATACGTCATTACAGCACCACGTCATAAGTGTATGCCATACTAAAGTAAAAAAACTCAATGTACATGAATTATTTCCGGCTCCTTGTTTTTCTTTCTATTTGTTTTTTTTTTCGGAATTGGGGAAACATGACAATAAACAATAAATGGAGTTAAGAAATCTCATATCAAAGGAATCAGATTAAATTGCTGCAATCCCACCATGTTAAAATTCACAAATATTTATTCCAAAATGGCAGCGCGACGCAGCTTGCAGCGGCCACTCCGGAGCTGATTATCTGTTATTTGTGAAGTGGGGTGCCGTGCGCAATCATAATTGATTGAAAACGAACGTGGGAGCATGGAGGAACATCGGGAAATCTCCAGGAAGACCTTCGTTGCTGCTGCTGGTGTGAGGTCCGGGACTCTGCTGGGAAGAACAGGCCCCCAGTCCACGGGGTCGCGTTGCCGATGGCCGTTGGCGGGACCGTCTTAATACACTCGGCAGAGGATGGTGCTCAGAGAAGCTGTGCCGGAGGGGATGGTCGTCGGCTCGGAGGTTTGACGGACTCGGAGTCCGCTGCGGTCAGGTCGCTTTTGGTGTGTGCTGCGTCTGTGAGGCTGGGTTCGACGGAGCTTTCATCGTGTGCTGCGTCTGCGAGGCTGAGTCGGGCGGCGCCGTGGAAGTCCATAGCGGGGGTATTCCCTTCTGCCACCTGCGTAGGATGACGAGTCTGTCGAGACCCTGGGGTCTTGTGGAAACTGTGTGGTGGTTTCTTTTGAACTTATAGTCTTTTAACATCTTTGCACTATTTTTACTGTGCCCATGGTCTGTCTTTTATCAATTATGTTATTGTTTGCACTGTTGTAGCTATATGTTGTAACTATGTGGTTTTGTGCAGGTCTTGTAGCTTTAGTTTTTGGTCTTGTTTGTCTGGTGGATTTGGAGCTCCTTTCTGGGGAATGCGCTAAGACGGTAGCACGATATTAATACGCAGCAGCCTCTCCGGACTCTGGATTGGGGATTGCCAAAAGTTACGTGGATTTTCTAGTGTAGTCTGTTTTGTCATATGCTTTTGTGATATCATTCTGGAGGAATGTTGTCTCATTTTTTAACTGCATTGCATTTGTGGTTTCTAAATGACAATGAATCTGAATCTGAATGTTCACCATCATTTATTATTAAATAATTAAACAACTAATGGTAAGAAGAGACTTTGAGAACATTTCTTTCCTCAGAAGTGGAGGGTCCTGCAGTTTTCCCACAGAATGCATACCACCAAGAAATGGAAATGGCCAAGCAAGTTCACCAATGCCTCTACTTCCTCAGGAGGCTAAAGAAATTTGGCTTGACCCTGACAACTCTTACCAATTTCTTTCAATGCACTCTAGAGAGCAACCTATGTGGGAATGGATCATGGTCTGGTATGGTAACTGCTCTGCACATGACTGCAAGGAACTGCAGGGTGTTGTGGATGCAGCTCAGGGCATTACAGAAACTGTCTCCCCTCTATCAACTCTATTTCTGGCTGCCTCAGAAATGCTGCCAGCATAATCACTGATTGCAGCCACCCTGGACAATCTCTGTTCTCCCCTTTCCTATCAGTCAAAAGATATAAAAGCCTGAAAGAATGTACCATCAAGCTCAAGAACAGACTCTACACCTCTGTTATAACACTATTGAATGGTTACTTCGTATGATAAGATGGACTCTTGAATCACAATACACCTCATTATGATCTTACACCTTAGTGTCTGCTTGTACGACATTTTCACTGTAACATTTTTTTTCTGATACGTTTATTGTTTTACCTTGTTCTACCTCAATGCATTGTGTAATAATTTGATCTGTATGAATAGTATGCAAGACAAGCTTTTTACTGTATCACAGTGCATGTGGCAACATTATACAATTCCAAATGTCAATATTGCCCGTTATACACAAATCCCAAAATGAATTTAAACAAAACAATTAACAGGTATGTAGTGATTACATTTGGGAGGTTAAGGACCAAGAGCTGGAAAGTGGGATTAGTCTAAAGTTTTTCCACTTGTGTGGACTTGATGGGCCAACTAGCCTAATCTGTGCAGTATTTTTAGCAACTCCTTTTTTCTCCTAGTTTCTTAGATTTAATTTAAGTTTTAGCAGAATTTTATGCTGTGAAATGTGCTTTTCCAGAACAGAAATTTCCTTAAGTATATACTCTCTCACCTTATATGACTTAATATAATCTAACTTAACATACACAGATATAAATACAAAATGGTTAAGTTAAAAATAAGTAGTGCAAAAAAGAAAGTAGTGAGTTCAAGGGTTCAATGTCCATTTAGGAATCAGATGGCAGAGGGGAAGAAGCTGTTCCTGAATCACTGAGTGTGTGCCTGCAGGCTAGGTCATTCATAACTGGTCAATATTGTAGCAATTTAAACCTCTCTTTTCCATTTCTTTTACTTCTATGAGAATGCTTATTCTCCATTCTCTCCTTGAGCTAAAAAAAAAATTGCTTCTAACTGTCATAGTGACACATTTATGTTTTGTTGTAACAGTTGGAAACTCAGGTAATAAAACTTCGATTTAAAATAAAATCTGCAGAATTCTCAGACGATCCCGCTAGTCTGACTGGTATTGCATCTCCTTCCACACCATCTCCACCTGATCATTTCTTCCCACTTAACATTCAGCTCCCGCCTCTTCTTGCTGAATTTATTTACGTAAATCTCCAACTGAATGACCAACAATTGTAATACGTAGATGTTTGGATAAAACCCTAATATCTTCAGTGAGATAGACCAGAAAAATAATTCATTATGTTTATTGAAGCTTAAGTAGACTTGCGTTCAGAGCTGAGCTATGATGACAAACCCCTGACAGCAGAGAAAATTATAAATGTATAATCCTTGCATTCCTCTTTGTATATAATTAAAGGTTAAGTAAGTAATTACCTTGGGCTAAAGGATCAGTTAGGAGTATGAGTGGACCTCATGGTTTCTTGAGCGTGCTCTGATCTAATGATTTGCCCATGTTCCATTTTCCTGACTGGTATTCATAACATTGAATGCCCCTATAATCAAAATACATCTCATCGTAGAAAATACCTAATGACAGACTTTGGATTCCTTTTGTGGAAGAATTTGAATCATAATCTTACAGTTTCTACCCTATCAAGCACCCTCAGGATTGTTTGTCCCAAAGAAATCACCTATCAGAGAATATATATCAAAATCTGCTCAGTCTTTCCTTTAAGACAACCCTTCACTTCTTGGCCTTTACCTGTGTATTCATTTGGGTTACCAATTTACTGAACCTTTGCTTTATTTACCTCCAAAATAGGTGCTTTTTCACCAAGCTCATACCCAGTAGAAGAACACATCCCTTTTGATAGGATGCAGAAGTGGGCTGAGAAGTGGCAGATGGAGTTCAACCCAGAGAAGTGTGAGGTGGTACACTTTGGAAGGACAAACTCCAAGGCAGAGTACAAAGTAAATGGCAGGATACTTGGTAGTGTGGAGGAGCAGAGGGATCTGGGGGTACATGTCCACAGATCCCTGAAAGTTGCCTCACAGATAGATAGGGTAGTTAAGAAAGCTTATGGAGTGTTAGCTTTCATAAGTCGAGGGATTGAGTTTAAGAGTCGCAGGTAATGATGCTGCTCTTTAAAACTCTGGTTAGGCCACACTTGGAGTATTGTGTCCAGTTCTGGTCGCCTCACTATAGGAAGGATGTGGAAGCATTGGAAAGGGTACAGAGGAGATTTACCAGGATGCTGCCTGGTTTAGAGAGTATGCATTATGATCAGAGATTAAGGGAGCCAGGGCTTTACTCTTTGGAGAGAAGGAGGATGAGAGGAGTCATGATAGAGGTATACAAGATAATAAGAGGAATAGATAGAGTGGACAGCCAGTGCCTCTTCCCCAGGGCACCACTGCTCAATACAAGAGGACATGGCTTTAAGGTAAAGAGAGGAAAGTTCAAGGGGGATATTAGAGGAAGGTTTTTTACTCAGGGAGTGGTTGGTGTGTGGAATGCACTGCCTGAGTCAGTGGTGGAGGCAGATACCCTAGTGAAATTTAAGAGAGTACCAGACAGGTATATGGAAGAATTTAAGGTGGGGGTTATATAGGGGCAGGGTTTAAGGGTCGGCACAACATTGTGAGCCGAATAGCCTGTACTGTGCAATATTGTTCTTTGTTCAGTCAAGACAAACATTTAACTAGCCTTAGTCTATGTAGTATTTTTGTGACTTTTTTTCTCCTAGTTTCTTAGATTTAATTTAATTTTTAGAAGAATTTTATACTGTGAAATGTGCTTTTCCAGGACAGAAATTTCCTGAAATATATACTCTCTCTCACCTAATCATGACTTGCTATGATCTAACTTAACTGTTGGGCTAATGTAACAGAAAAAAACCATTTTGAGCTGAAATCAGAATCAGTTTTAATATCACCGGCATATGTCATGAAATTCATTAACGGCAGCAGTACAATGAAATACATGATAAATAGAGAAAGAAATACTGAATTAGAGTAAAAATATATATGTTTATATTATGTGTGTGTATGTATACATATATGTGTGTGTATATATGTCTATTAAATAGTTAAGTTTAAAAAAAAGTATTGCAAATAAAAGGGAATAAAAAAAGTAGTGAGTTCATGGGTTCAGTGTTCATTTAGAAATCAGATGGCAGAGGGGAAGAAGCTGTTCCTGAATTGTTGAGTGTGTGCCTTCAGGCTAAGTCATTCATAACTGGTCAATATTTTAGCAATTCCTCATTTCTTGCTTTCCTAGCATTATTTATTCTTTGGAGGTTTCGTACTGTACAAGGTTAAGCTTTGCCAGAATATAAACTTAACATTTTTAGTGTTCTTGAAAATACCAAAACTGACTTAATTTCCATCAAAACAACCAGTGGATCTAAACCTGTAAATGGAAACCCCACTGAGCAGAAGAATAAAAAAGTTGCTGTTAAGCAGTTGAAGTTTAAAAAAAAAACATCCATGGTCCTAATGACTGAAGGAGCAGGTATGAGAGGCTGAATGAGTTACTGCTACATCTAGCATATACGTTCTTGTCCTGTACTGTGAACAAGATTAAGGTCCATCGGTTATTTGATTAGAAAATTGTGTCAATTGCCTTTCTCGTTCTTATTTGAATGAATATTACTCATTTAGTAATATTATAAGTTTGTAATGTTAATGTGACACAAATAGAAATGCAGCTGGTTTGCCACACATAAGATGACATCCCAGAACTTCATTTAGCATTGTGATATATCTATGGATAGTCACTCCTCACCTTATGTGTCAGAACTGCAAATATTTCTGGTCATGATGTTATACAAATCATATAGAGGCACCAGAGAGGCAGCAGAAATGTACAAGGATTTTACCAGAAATGAACAAGTATACATATCAGTAAAATAACACACCAGCTTCATTTCCAAGCAGGTCTGGAAACAAATTTATCCTGAGCAGCTGCTCTTCAGTTTGGCTGTTTGCAGAGACATGTATCAAGACAAACATCAACTGTTGCTGGAAGTTCGTCAGCTAGGTGAAGGATGCAATTTGGTCTGCTCAAACCTTGGTCTTCTGGTGTAACAAGTCTGCAAGTGAATGCTCCAGCTGGCATTCCACGCTACTGGAATATGTGTTCAGAGAGACACTGAAGCTTGATGCAGCCATTACAGAAGGACCACAGTCTAATGTCCAACTAACTTTTAGAAGCTCTGTCCTATATAACAGCCTCTCAGACACTTCATGGATGTGCATTGCTATTTTGTAAGAGTATGTATTGGTAGCACAGTGAATGTATTGATTAGTTAACTTGATACAGTGATGCAATGGATGGAATGAATGACGTATACTGATTGTGTTGTATTTTCCGTATGTATTTATATAGTCCTAGAGTGAGGTACTACTTGGTGTTTAGACTATTTAATTGCTGGCCCAGATAGACTGGGAAGTTTCAGTGTGGAGGTGAGGGTCGGGCTGGTTTTGCTCACTCCCCCACAAAGTTCACTCCTCTCTCCGGTGGCTGTCGTCTCTGCAAATTTTGCGGCGTTTTTGCCCCACTAATATGATGGGGCTTGAGAGGTTGAGGCTTGGGCCTACTACTGCGGCTGCTCCAGTAGAGCGGATGTAAGGACTCAGTCTGGTTTGGAATGCTGCCGTTTGCATCTATTGCTCGCAAGTTGTGTGTGTTTTTTTCCCTTTTACTCTGTGCAGTGTTTATGGTCTTTTTTTTAAAATTGGGTTCTTCAGGCTTCTTGCTTTGTGGCTGCCTGTAAGTAAACAAATCTCAAGGTGTATAATTTTATACAATCTTCGATAATGTACAATTGATTGATTTTGATTGATAAATAAAGCATATCTTTTGAAATATAACATATGAGGCTTCTTGAGAAAGTTAGGCCAGGTGGGTTCTCCTGGACCTTGCAGGAACATTCAGCCCACTTTGTTGTTGACTTTTACTTGCGATGGAGTTTTCTTTTCCCCTGTTAATTGTGTAATGACAGGTTCTCTTTAACTCCTGAATTTGTCTTCCTGGTTACCAGTCTATCCTCTGGCTGTTCCTTCTCTCAGTAGCTTGCAAACTGCCAGGCATACACAAGCAATTTTGCTGATGCTGGAAATCTTGAGCATCACACACACAAAATCGTGGAAGAACACAACAAGTCAGGCAGCATCTAGGGAGGTGAAAAACCAGTCAACATTTTAGGCCAAGACCCTTCATCAGGCTTTGCATACATTGTTTTACATAGTTTGCTGAATGTAAACCAGGTCCAAATGTTTGCTCCTCACTTCCTTCCTTTGGAGTCTTCCCCAAGCAGAATGATGTTTGCCCCAAGTGATCTGAATTTGCCACTGTCCTGCACTGTTTATAGCTGCAGTCCTCAACAGAAGCTTGATTTCCCTGTCACTTTGGATAATACACCCTTGATTTCTGCTGATTATATGCTTAGTATGGCATTGCCCAGGATCAGCAAGATTTGAATAAAGTCATGGAAACCAAACACGTATTGATGCAAGAATCTGAAGTGGTCTGGAAGTACTCAGAACACTTATCAGGTCAAGCATTACCTATGAGAAACAGTTAATGTTTCGGGTTGAAGCTGAAGTCGTGCCTGTAGAGGTGTCTCACAGCATCACAAAACTGTCAGTTGTAGTTTCGTTAACTATCACTATACATTGACCATTCACCTCAGTGGTAAATTTAAGTTCACTCCAGTCTTCTCTTCTGAACATTTAAAAAGAAATCAGACAAGGGAATAGAAGAAATTTGGATTTTTATTTGACTCTTAAAGAGTAGAACTTGTGGTCTTCCCTAGTTAGGGATCAGGTGGGAGACTAGGCATCCACTCCACATTCGAAGGCTAGTGACATGGAAGTGGGACACAGGACATCTATGGTCAGATATCTGGCTGACAGACCGGTGAGGGTGAGAGCAAGTCGTTGGCGTGTTCCATGTGGCAGGAGGCACTCGCAGCGGTGACCCCCCCCCCTAGGGTATGCTACTCAGCAAAGACCAGAATTCAAGGCCTAATGTTCAGGGTCCTGCCATCGGCAAGTCCATTCAAGGTCCTGATCCAGGGTCCTTCTTCGCTGTTATCGGCGAGTCCTGGTTCAATACCGAAGATTGAAACATGATGGTCAATTGGACGTCAAGGCCCAATGGCTGGAACCCTGCATCTGCGAATCTACCAGCAAGGTTGAAGGCACAGTGCCCGCAAGTCCGCTGGAGGCTGAAAATGGCCTGTCTTTAGGGTTGGAGAACTGTGGGTGTGTGGGTGGGAGGGATGGGGCTTGTTTTGCTGTTGTTTTGTTGCTGCTGTTCTGTGGTAGTTGTTGTTGCTCATGTTCTGCTGAACCTTGGGCATGCTATGTTGGCACTGGAATAGATGGCGACACTTGCAGGCTGCCCCAGCACATCCTTGGGTTGTGTTGGTTGTTAACATAAACAATAGGTTCCATTGTATGTTTCGATGTACATGTGAATCTGAAGGGTTTAGTGGCCTCCCAGTGTGCAGCATTGAGCAGCAAGTTATGACATGTGACAAAGACAAGTAGGAAAAACCAGAAACATCCTGAGGCAAGAAAACTGAGAGTGTCTGTGTTTCTGTCAACCACAAAGCAGTGATCTAGAAGTACAACACTCTGTTTGAGGTTGTAGGAACTCACATATCTGACTTGGACAAACAAGTTTGTTTGAATTTTGGCACATTTTCAAATAAAAACTCGGTGGTTCTGTGGAGTGTTGGTGGTAGTGATTTTCAGGCTGGTGAGGCTGAAGGTCTTTTTACAGAAGATTTTGCATATGAGTCAACTGTTGATTGTCCAGGGACTGTATGATGCCAGGAAAATAATAATTAGGGTAAACATGGTTCCTGCCAAAATAAGAGGCATTGAATTTCATGTTGGGTGTTACCATGCCCAGAAATATGTGGAAGAAGTGCTTTATTTAAGCTTATGCCAACTTACCATTGCCCAGAACGTATTATAGTTAGAGTTGTTCAAACACAGTGTCTTTTAAGTGATAAAATATCTTGAGCAATGATTAGTCCCAACTTCAGAAGTGAACACCGGGGACTTTTTGAATGTTCATTGCTGTTGAAATGCCCTTTTCAAAAGGTTGACTGGACCATTGTTTTCTGGTAAAATTACAAGCACTATAATAGAAGTTCTATGGAGTGTTGTTTCAATATGGATGCTGCAACAGAAGTTACATGAACAAACTTGGCTTCATGCCTACAAAGCAATTAAATATAACTGCTTTTATGGGTATGAGTTTTGAAGTATTGCACCCTCAAAAGTAGCCTGCAGCAATAAGTACATAGCACAAATCTTAAACCTGTCAACAAAAGCTCATTTCAGTTATGTTCTGCACTCTGTTCTATTGTTTAGTTCTCTCAACAGGCACTGTGTTCTCATATATTTTGGCTCAGTCTGATGTTGATAAATATGTTGTGATTCCAATTTTCTTTCCTGTTTGCTTCTCAACATCAGTTTTTATCCCCCCTCGCTATTTTACCAGTAGCTGGGAGATATGAGAGGAATGAGGCTAAAATTGGGAAACAAAACCTTCGCTGCATAGCAGTGGCTTCCTTGTCCATTTTTGGTTCTTCAGTTTTTTTGGTTGGTGGCCATGTGTGGGGGGGAGTGGGGGAGAGACATTAGAATGGACTCTCACCGTTGAATGCAATAGCATCTCCATGTTTCCAGATTTCAATGTGCTGTAAATCCCTACTCTCCCCCATTAAGTATCAGGACCATTGAATTCCTTCAGTGGGCTCATTCAGTTGTGTCTTGATGGGTTACACATTTGCCTTTGAGCCAGAAGGTTGATATTTGAAATCCCACTCCAGAAACTTGAGTACAAAAGTCTTGGTTGACATCCCAGTGAAGTACTAAGAACTGTACTTTCCAGAGTAAGAGCAAAAGAAATAAAAGCTGGAATGGGTCATTCAGAAACTTTTGCTTGCTTGGCCATTTACTAAATTGGAGTTGATTTTTGCACATTCCTGCATTACCATCACATCTCTTAATATCCAAAAATATATCAATCTTTGCTTTGAATTTAATCAGCAACCAAAACGTCACAGCCCACTTTGATTGAGAATTCCAAATGCTCATCACTGCTTTGGTGCAGAAATTCTATTTCCTAGCCCTGAATGGATGACTTATTGCCTTGAGACTATGCTGTCACTCTGGGCTAGAAAACACATCTGTCACGTGAACAGTCTTTTGTGTGTCTGTGCTGTCAAACCTAAGAACTTTCACCAGTTTCACTGAGATCATCTCTCAAGAATTTGAGAATAAAATCTCAATTAAAAAAAAAATGATGTAAGCATTCAGCAGATTAGATAGAAGCAACAGAATGAAACAGTTGCCATCTCAGTTCTAATGTCAGGTCATTGACCTGAAATGTTAGCTCCGTTTCTCTGTCTGAGCTGATGAAGGATTTTCAGCATTTTCTGGGTATTTTTGTTCAGATTTCCATCAAATACAATTTTTCTTGCTTTTAGAGTACATTCCTCGTCTCTTTAACACTTCTAGGAATAATCTTTTTTTTTTATTGTGCTCTCTTAATAGCATTACTATCTTGGGCAGGGAGACTAGAATTGTACCCAATTTTCCAGGTGTGGTCTCACCATACCAAGACATTTTTACATTGTTATCCAGTCTTCTCACAATTAAAAGCTAGCACAGCATTTGCCTTTGTAATTTCTTCCCTACCTAGTGACTTCCAGTCATTCCTGTATAAAGAGTGGGGTCGCAACAGTTGAATCCCCGACCATTTTAAACATACATTTATGGAAGTTTCCAGAGTGGCTGACATGACCCTAATACTTGATCTCCTTCCCTAATGCCAAAGCCATCTGTATTCCTTGCATGCTGGGAAGGAGGAAATCGAGCATTCTTTGCAACTTCATGTTAGCTGACCTATTCAAAAAATTAACTCCAGTGTTCTAAGAAAAGATACAGCAACATGTTACTAAACAAGGTATGAATGAAAGAGAGATGTTGCAGGCTAATTCCACCTTATACTGTATCTTGATTTAGAGACACGTTCTCAAATACTATTTACTGCAGTTATAACCAGTAACATTGAGGAAATATTATAATATGTATGGCTCGGTAGCAGAACGGTTAGGATAATGCTATTGCAGCGCCAGTGATCCAGGTTCAATTCTGGTGCTGTCTATAAGGAGTTTGTACGCTCTCCCTGTGACTGTGTGGATTTTCTCTGGGTACTCCAATTTCCTACCATATTCCAAAGATGCACGAGTTAGTAGGTTAATTGGTCACGTGGGTATAATTAGGCAGCATGGGCTCGACTGAGCTGTAAAGACCTATTATTGCGGTGCATCTGTCATGAAAAATAAATAATATGTGGGGAATGTATGCCTACCTGCTGGGAATTCTTTGCCACCTGAACATCACTAAACAGCAGTACATTCATTTGCAGGATTTTTTTTAAAGTTTTGGTAATGATTTTGTAATTCCCACAATTAGAATCAGCAGTACATTTGAAATTGGTGTCATTGCTACACAAATGCATTTTGTTTTGCTACAAGTGTTGGCTTTTAAATACTTATACCAATTTAACAAAGAAACGCAAATTTGAAGCTGATCAGAAATTACTTTTTTTTAAAAAACTTCTCAGCAGTTCTTTGTTGAGAAGGAAATTGGAACAGTTTCAAAGAGTGACTTGTTAATACTTCATGTCTGGTGAGAGAAAATGACTCTTTTGTTAAATTGCTAAATATCCTCTGGGGTGAATTTCATTGAGGCTTGACTGCCATACAAAATGTGCATGAGTGTGCCCTTCTTTTACCCTGGACAAATAAGGACATTTCTCCGATAGTCACTGAAGAATTCCACTGCAAGTACAACTAATTAGGGAAGCTTTAAACAGATTCCCAATTTATAACAACAGATCACATTTTATACTAATTGGCAGTTTAATACGGAGACAATTTGTTCTTTCATATTTGGACTTAATGTTGCTGATTTGCTTAACAATAATCTGAAATTACTTCATTTTGTTTGTGCTCAGTGTATGACGAGCAGAAAGTTAAAGAATAAAAATGATTCCACATGTTTATGCGGCTTTTAAATGTACTGTCATGAACTTGCATGTTAGTTAGCAAATCAGGTCATCTACTCCATTCACACTGTTAACTATCAAGCTATTAAGTAAAGCCATTTTCTGGTGTTCTAGTGGTTTACTGGGTTTGTGGACATGAGGAAAATATTTTCAAATTTGATCTCCTCGTTAGCAGGTTTCAGTCAGGTCAGAGTTTGGCTTCTGATGCCAAACTCTCTTTGTGAGCCTGGGAGATCAAAGTTCATAGTACATTATATTATCAAAGTGCATATACTGTATGTCACCACAAACAACCCTGAGATTCATTTTCCTGTGGGCATTCTCAGCAAATCTGTAGGATAGTAACTGTAATAGGGTCAATGGAAAGATCAAGTAGAGCATAGAAGACAACTGACTGTGCAAATGCAAATATACTGTAAATAAACAGCAATAAATAACAATGGTGTTAAATAACAAGCTAAAGAGTCTTTAATGTGAGATCATTAATTGTGGAAAAATCTCAATAGATGAGTGCAATTATCCACTTTTGTTCAAGAGCCTGTTGGTTGAGGGGTAGTAACTATTCTTGAACCTGGTGAGTCCTGAAGCTCTTGTACCTTTTATCTAATGGCAGTAGGGAGAAAAAAGCTTGGGCTGGCTGGTAAGGATCTTTGATGATAGATGCTGCTTTCCTGTGACTACATTTCATATACGAGGGGTGATTGATAAGTTCATGGCTTAAGGTAGAAGGAGTCAATTTTAGAAAACCTAGCACATTTATTTTTCAACATAGTCCCCTCCTACATTTAAACACTTAGCCCAGCGGGCGTGCAGCATACGGATCTTGGACCTCCAGAAAGTGTCCACAGATGGGTGATTGATAAGTTTGTGGCCTAAGGTAGAAGGAGATGAGTTATTAACTTCAAACTTTCTGCATAGTCACTCAAAGAGTTGACCTGCAAGTGTATGTAACTTGAGCTGTATTACTCATGATCAGCCATGTTCATACTGAATGGCGGTGCAGGCTCGAAGGGCCGAATGGCCTACTCCTGCACCTATTTTCTATGTTTCTATGTGCTCCACGACTGCTGGACAAAATGTGTAAATGTAGGAGGGGACTATGCTGAAAAATAAATGTGCTAGGTTTTCTAAAATTGACTCCATCTACCTTGGGCCATGAACTTATCAATCACCCCTCGTATATGTGCTCAATGGTTGTGAGGACTTTAACCATATAACAATTACAACATGGAAACAGGCCATCTCAGTCCTTCTAGTCCGTGCTGAACGCTTACTCTCACCTAGTCCCACTGTCTCGCACTCAGCCCATAACCCTCCATTCCTTTCCTGTCCATATACCTATCCAATTTTACTTTAAATGACAATACTGAACCTGCCTCTACCACTTCTAATGGAAGCTCGTTCTACACAGCTACCACTCTCTGAGTAAAGAAATTCCTCCTTGTGTTATCTTAAACTTTTGCCCCCTAACTCTCAACTCATGTCCTCTTGTTTGAATCTCCCCTATTCTCAATGGAAAAAGCATATCCACATCAACTCTATCTATCCCCCTCATAATTTTAAATAACTCTATCAAGTCCCCCCTCAACCTTCTATGCTCCAAAGAATAAAGACCTAATTTGTTCAGCCTTTCCCTGTAAATTAGGTGCTGAAACCCAGGTTATATTCTAGTAAATCTTTTCTGTACTCTCTCTATTTTGTTGACATCTTTCCTATAATTCGGTGACCAGAACTGTACACAATACTCCAAATTTGGCCTTACCAATGCTTTGTACAATTTTAACATTACATCCCAACTCCTATACTCAATGCTCTGATTTATAAAGGCCAGCATACCACAAGCTTTCATCACCACCCTATCCGCATGAGATTCCACCTTCAGGGAACTATGCACCATTATTCCTAGATCACTCTGTTCTACTGCATTTTTCAATGCCCTACCATTTACCATGTATGTCCTATTTAGATTATTCCTACCAAAATGTAGCACCTCACACTTATCAGCATTAAACTCCATCTGCCATAGTTCAGCCCACTCTTCTAACTGGCCTAAATCTCTCTGCAAGCTTTGAAAACCTACTTCATTATCCACAACGCCACCTACCTTAGTATCATCTGCATACTTACTAATCCAATTTACCACCCCATCATCCAGATCATTAATGCATAGGACAAACAATATTGGACCCAGTACAGATCCCTGAGGCACACCACTAGTCCAACCTGACAAACAGTTATCCATCACTACTCTCTGGCATTCCCATCCAGCCACTGTTGAATCCATTTTACTACTTCAATATTAATACCTAACAATTGAACCTTCCTAACTAACCTTCTGTGCGGAACCTTGTCAAAGGCCTTACTGAAGTCCATATAGACAACATCCACTGCTTTACCCTCGTCAACTTTCCTCGTAACCTCTTCAAAAAATTCAGTAAGATTTGTCAAACATGACCTTTCACGCACAAATCCATGCTGACTGTTCCTAATCAGACCCTGTCTATTCAGAAAATTATATGTACCATCTCTGAGAATGCCTTCCATTAATTTACCCACCACTGACATCAAACTGACAGGCCTATAATTGCTAGGTTTACTCGTAGAACTCTTTTTAAACAATGGAACCACATGAGCAATACGCCTATCCTCCGACACCATCCCCATTTCTAATGACATTTGAAATATTTCTGTCAAAGCCCCTGCTATTTCTACACTAACTTCCCTCAAGGTCCTAGGGAATATCCTGTCAGGACCCGGAGACTGTTTATATTCCTTTTATTTTATATTATATTATATTATATTCCTTAAAATCGCCAGTACTTCCTCCACTTTAATCGCCATAGTTTCCCTAACTTCCCTACTTGTTTCCCTTACCTTACATAATTCAATATCCTTCTCCTTAGTGAATATCAAAGAAAAGAAATTGTTCAAAATCTCCCCCATCTCTTTTGGCTCCACACGTAGCTGTCCACTCTGATTCTCTAAGGGACCAATTTTATCCCTCACTATCCTTTTGCTATTAATCTAACTGTAGAAACCCTTTGGATTTATTTTCACCTTACTTGCCAAAGCAACCTCGTATCTTCTTTTAGTTTTTCTAATTTCTTTCTTAAGATTCTTCCTACATTCTTTATATTCCTCGAGCACCTCATTTACTCCATGATGTCTATATTTATTAAATCAAGTTCCCAATATCCCTTGGAAAACTATGGCCTTCTCAAACTTTTAACCTTCCTTTCAACCTAACAGGAACATAATGATTCTGTACCCTCAAAATTTCACCTTTAAATGACCTCCATTTCTCTATTACATAATTCCAATAAAACAAATTGTCCCTATCCACTCCTTCTAAATCCTTTCACATCTCCTCAAAGTTAGCCTTTCTCCAATCAAAAATCTCAATCCTGGGTCCAGTCCTATCCTTCTCCATAATTATATTGAAACTAATGGCATTGTGATCACTGGACCCGAAGTGCTCCCCAACACATACCTCTGTCACCTGACCTATTTCATTCCCTAACAGAAGATCCAACACTGTCCTTTCTCTAGTTGGTACCTCTATGTATTGCTGAAAAAAACTATCCTGCACATTTTACAAACTGCAAACCATCCATCCCTTTTACAGTATGGGCTTCCCAGTCTATGTGTGGAAAATTAAAATCTCCCACAATCACAACCTTGTGCTTACTACAAATATCTGCTATCTCCTTGCAAATTTGCTCCTCCAATTCTTGTTCCCCATTAGGTGGTCTATAATACACTCCTATAAGTGTTACTACACCATTCCCACTCCTCAATTCCACCCAAATAGTCTCCGTAGACAAGCCCTCTAATCTATCCTGTCAGAGCACCGCTGTAGTATTTTTTCTGACAAGCACAACACCTCCCCCTCTTGTCCTTCCGATTCTATCACTCCTGCAGCAACGAAATCCAGGAATATTTAGTTGCCAATCTCACCCCTCCTGCAACCATGTTTCACTAATAGCTACAACATCATATTTCCAGTTATCAATCCATGCTCTAAACTCATCCACCTTTCTTACAATGCTCCTAGCATTAAAATAAATGCATTTAAGAAATTCTCCACCTCTTCCTCTCTGTTTATCTCTAACAGTACAAAGAACTTTACTGTCTTTTTCTTCCTTCTCCCATACATCTGTTCTTACACTCTGGCTCCCCAACCTACCTGCAAGAATATTTGTCCCCCTCCAGTTCAGATGTAAACCGTCCCACCGGAACAGGTCCCACCTTCCCTGGAAAACTGCCCAATTATCTATAAATCTGAAGCCCTCCCTCCTGCATCATGTCTTCAGCCACGTGTTGATCTGCTATTTCTAAACCCACCTGCACGTGACACTGCTAGCAATCCTGAGATTGCTATCCTGGAGGTCCTGTCCTTTAACTTGGCACCTCGCTCCCTAAACTCACCTTTCAGGACCTCCTCACTCTTCCTACCCACGTCATTGGTCCCTGCATGGACCACGACATCCGGCTGCTCACCCTCCCTCTTGAGAATACTGAGAACTCGATCCGAGATATCGCAAACCCTGGCACCAGGGAGGCAGCAGACCATCCAGGATTCTCGATCTCTTCCACAGAACCTCCTATCTGTCCCCCTAACTATCAAATCCCCTATCACTACTGCTCTCCTCTTTTCCCTCCTTCTCTTCTGAGCGTGAGGTACTGGGCTGAACCCACTACCTTACGGGTAAAACCCTCCCGACCATTGAGCACAGTGACATGAAATGCAGTCGTAGGAAAGCAGATGGGTAATTGGCCAGATTTATTGTTGATGATCCATACTATTGTGCTTGCCCAGATTCAATCTCAAATCTATTAACATTTACACTTTGGTCTCATCGGTGAAGGATGAGCAATTAGGCTGGTTTTCAGAAGCATTCTCAGACACTGAGCTATATCCTTAAGTTACAACGAACAAAAAGGAGAGAAAAATGAATAAAATTATTGGAACAAAAATATGCTTGTATATGTTTGGCACCATAGTCACGTGCACACTTAATCCTGCAAACCAATACAAAATATTAAACACAAGATTCTGCAGGTGCTAGAAATGCAGAACAACACTCACAAAATGCTGGAGGAACCCAGCAGGTCAAACAACAGCTATTGATTTCCCTCTGTAGATACTTCCTTCAACATTTTGTGTTGTTGCAATACAGAATATTGTAGCTTGATTTGTTTACTCAGTAAATTTGCACTTAATGTTCATTGAAATAATCACAATAGAATCCTTTCAGTATCTATTATATATGCTCATTAGGTAGAGGTCCAATTACAAATTAATTGAATTTCACAGGAATTTTTTCAAGTTTTTGTCATGGGTAGCTTGAATGCAGCAATAGTTTCTTCTCTGAAATATATTACAAACAAATTCACAAATTTAAAAAGGAAGTAGAACAGGATGTCTAGGAGCTACTCTGCACCTCTAAATAAGATTAACTTCAATGACCTTTGGACAGGACTTAATCAAAAACCACCCATGGCTCATTTTCAAGAACTTAAGTTGTATCTGTATTATTGATTTTTAAACCAGATGTTTGTATGAGTTCCTAGCATATTTGCATACAATTTGTCACTATTTGCAAATCTGAAGGTATGTGGAGTCACTTCTGTTGTAAGAATCCATGAACAAGTGAGATGGTTTCAATTCATGCCTCCACTTTCTAGCAGATTTTTTTCTCTATTGTTGGCCTTTGCACGCGTTCGTTCGTCTTAATGAGATTAGTCAGATGCATAGTAATTTTAAAGTGCTTTAGTCTTATTTCTGAAGTAGCAGCTGTGCCAGATGTTGCTGCAGAAACAGCAAGATTGTCGAAATCTACTTTTGGGTTCAGTTGAACTCAAAAGTTCAAAGTGAATTGATAACCAAAGGACAGTAATGTCCTTGAGATTCATTTTTGAAGTTATTTATTGGACAAGAAAGTAATGTAATAGAATCAATGAAAATATACATAAAGTCTGACAAACAATGAATGTACAAAAATGACAATCTGTGTAAACACACAAAAATAATAAATGAGTAAAAAAGTAATACCAGAACCTAATGTGTTGAAAATGAATGAGTTCAGAGTTGAGGTGACTGAATTTATCCGTGCTGATTCAGGAACCTCATGGTTGAAGGGTAATAACTCTTCCTGAACCTGCTGGAGTGGGACCTAAGGCTTCTGTTCCTCCTTCCCAGTGGTAGTAGCAAGAAGAGCCTGGATGGTGGGGTCCTTGATAATGGATGTGGCTTTCTTGTGGCAGTGTTCCTTTTGGAAGGGCTCAATGGTGGGGAGGACTTTCCCTGTGAGGAACTGGGCAGTTTTTTTTGTAGTATTATCCATTTTTTAGCTAGTTTTTCCATTTCCGGCCATGATTCAACCAGTCAGGATACTCTTCTCTGCGTCCTCATAGATGTTTGTTAAACTGCAGCTATTTCAAATCAGTTGAAACTTACTAACACCCTTAAGCTATATGCTGCTCATAGGAATGTCTCTGAGGTGTCACAATTATTTTGGAAATTGATATTGTATTTTGAGCAAAGGAGTCAATTGAACGAGGAGTGTATGGGAAATTTTTAAATAATTATGAACAATTTTATAATTATTATGATATTGTACAGGAGTAGTTTTGTGTTTATTCACATTCTTGAATTGCCACTGATTAGTTTAAACAGATGGTCTTCTGATAGTTGGAACTTGTATTCAAAGACAGCAATGTTTCTTAGTCCCATCTTGTTTTGAAAGGAGTACCAAGGAGAGGGGCCATCTTTTCTCATTGGAGTTGAGAGAGGTGATCTGTTGCAGCTGTTGAATTTATTCCATTCAGAAGGTAGGAATTTGTATTGGTAGCCTCTTTAAAGAATCCCAAAGCAGTGCAAACCAATTAGATTAAAAACACACACACACACACAATCAATCTGTTTACAGGATTGTATAAATTAAGCTGTCCTTGTTAGCACTAAGGAATAAATGTTGACATGAATAATAGAGGATTCTTGTACTCATTTAGTAAGCAGGAGCATCAGTATTGGCTTATTTGGACAGCAGAGCTTTTCTGGAACACAAGATTATTTCCTAAAAGTAAGTGGTGCTGAATATTCAGAGAAAATGAAAATGAAAGTATTTTAAATATCATGGGGTTAAGAAGAGGTGCTGGAGCCAGAGCTTTTGCTGCATGTCTTTTCAGATCTCCGAGGCTAGTTGGAATGACACAACTGATGCGTAACCAGGATATTCACAACGCTAACAATGTATTACCATATTTATAAGGTGCAGAGTGAGCCTTTGCCAAGTACAGCCTGTACATGATGAAATTTGTACTCTTCTACTAAACAGGGAATAACTGTGAACTCAACTAAAACTCTCAATTAAAATAAAAGTGGCTTATGTTTTAATCAACTATTTGGTTGTATGTGGTGAATAAGAGATTGGCCAATGTGTTACTTCTGTGGATGCCCAATTCTTACCTTTAAGGAGGTGTAATCCCTGTGGGATTTGCACGCTGTGCAATTCTGAAGAATACATTTTAACAGGTTGTTTCACCTTGGAAGTACCTTGATTGAGCCAGATCCTCATTTGACATCAAAACTCATTCAGCAGTGCAAAGGAGCAGAAATCTGCAATAACTCCTGTTCCCTTCCCAAGCCAGTAAATTAGGCTAATTCTGTCATTCTAGCTGCACATACCTAACTAGCATTGACTAGCAACTGATAGGGAAACTTTTGTTGCTTTAGGTATCACTCAGAAGTGATAAGACTGCAACTTGTTTGTGAAACAATGTAATGTATTGACAACATGGCTATAGAACTGTACCAGTTAGGATGTAGCAGTGTTAACTTGGAGCAACACACAAAATGGTGGATTAGTGTTACATACACACAATTTGAACACGGGACAGTGGGTTGATGTAATTGTCTCATGACCGTGGGGTGATGTTATATCACATGCATGTTCCAAATGGTATTTAAACGAGGCCATGGTCAGTGATGCAGTTCTCATTTTTATTTTTGTGCAACGTTGTTTTTGCCAGTCGGAGAAGTGGAGGCTCCACCGGTTTTGTTTGTTGCACGTTTAATTTTCCCTTACAGTCCAGTATCGGAGAGTGAAGGCATTACTGGAGTTATCTGAGTTCAAAGGATCGGATAAAGTTAATGTTGTTCAGCGTTTTGGGGAATGATAGACCTTTGACTTGGTTCAAGAATTGTGGCATGCACATTTGAGTTAAACCCCTACAAGGTCAGGAAGGTTTGTGCAGTGACCACCCTCCAGCCAAAAGGTCAGTTCCTTTTATTTCCTCGTGATTTCTTCAAACAAGGCATCTCTCGGCTGTGGGATCAGCAGATTCGTAGTTACTTCGAAGGAATCGTTGTTTCGGGGAAGTCTGTCCTGAATGACTGTATAAATCACATGGACTTTTGAATTTATCACTTTAAGTCTGTGCTTGGATGAGAACTCGTTGAGAACAGTTTTTGTGTTTGACCGTTTGTTAGATATTGCCGCCTAACTGTTAACTTCCGGTTAAGTTAGTCGTTCGTTTACTTTTCTAAGTTTTGAGCAGAGGTTAATAAATCTCGGGATTTGTTTTAAACCCTGTCTCAGTTTCATATTCCCTGCAGCTGCATTCATAACAGTTAGGAAGCTTCTATGGAGTGAAATGGACAGTCAATGCTTTTGGTTGAGACCCTTCATCAAGAATGGAAGGAAAGGGGAAAGAAGCAGCCTGACATGCTGTACGTTGCTCCAGATTTCCAACATCTGCATACAGCCTGAAACTCTTACTCTCCACAGACATCCTCAAAATGAAGAATATCCCCAAAGAATGAATGACAGAAAAAAACCCAGAAGAACCCCAAAGCCCCCTGTCCCCTCCCATGCACAAGCAGCATCAACCCTCCCCTGTCCTCTCCCTCCACTTGAGTTGGTTCTTCCACTATTTTCTATTGCTGGAGAGCAGATGACAAAATTTCCGACATATTGTATAAAGTACCAATGAGCTGCATCAAGTACTGGGAATGCATTTTCTCTAACTTTCCATATTGATTCTAAAGAATAGCACATATTGCATGGAGAAAAGGATAGAAATGAAGAAAGGTACTGAGCTCTGTGCTCAAGACAGCTAGGTATTTTTCTTTTCTGGAATGGCAGTTTAAATCTTGTAACATTAATCAGTAGGCTTTCTCATTTAAGCCAAGAAGAGGCTCTGCACCATCTGTTTTTCTTATCTCTCAGGTAAGGATATAGGCATAAACTGTTGTTGTGATGGTGGTCTAGAATTGGCTTTACTACATTGATTCTTGGTATACACCCAGCTGTGTGTGATGATGTTGATAATGTATTTTGGGTATAATTAAGACTCAGGCTCATTTCTGGCATTCTACACTCAATAGGTGTGTGGCCTGGCAACAGTTAGTTCTATACAGAAATGTTATACAATATATTGATGTCAATATGAACTTCTGTACCTATTCAACTGATTCTGTTTTCAAGAGTTTGTAAATAATTTGCTTATCATAGGACCAGCACAATGGTGCCAGAATTAATGCTGCTGTTACCTCAGTTCTGGGATTCTAGGATTAATCCTGAGCTTAGGTGCTGTCTGTTTTGGAGTTTGCTGTGACCATGTGGGTTTCTTCTAGTTGTTCTGCTACCCTCACATCCCAAAGGCGCTGCTGAACTAACTTGGTGTGACTTCACCTGCAGCACTCCAAAAGGAACATTGCAGTTAAACTCCAATTTTGAAGTCATGTGGAGCCTTACATGAGGTTCTCTACCGAAAAAAAAATAGTACGCTGTGAAAGCGTGAGCCGAGATGGTACTTGTTGGAGAGGAATGTCAACATCTAATGTGACAACGGAGTTTGTGGATTGCCACTGAATCACAATAATAGGATAAGATTTCGGTACTCAAAATTATTTGTTTGTAAGATCATCTCCAATTTAATTAAAATTTCAACACTTGACTAAATTTTGTGAGGAACTATTAATGGTACATAATCTAGTGAATCGTTATGTGCATCATTTTTTGGGTGTGAAGGAAAATCAGCATGGTTCTTATTTACCACCTAGTCTGATATTAAATGTTCTTTATGAACAATTTGGGTCAACATGCACATTGAACGATGCAGGAATTTGGTGTTCATTAGTGCCTGAAACCCAATTAAGGGCATCTGCATGCCACATTCCCAAACTAGAGTGATTCCAATTCTTCCATTCAACCTAATTTTACTTATGTAACATTAAATAATAGACTAGCAGCAAGGCAAAACAATCACTAGGTATGCTCAGTAAATGCCTCATATTGCCTTAGTAGACTAATATTTAAGATTTATTAAACTGTTTGGGGACTACCTAGAATTGAAAGAGAAGGAAATGGGTGCCACTGATCACCATGTGTTCCTTCTCTCCCATGATCCCAATAATTGACTCCTATTTCTTTACAATAAAATATGCTGACTCTCTTTTAAGAGTAAAAGTGGGAATGAATGAATCCGTTGGGGTTTAATACCTCTGCCAGCGTCAGAATCTTTTTCAGCTGAGGTCTGCAAACTCGCTCTTTATACAGATGGTAGCAATTAACTGACTGATTCGCCCAGCTGTCTCCCCTCTCTTTTTCTCCCATTTCACTGAGACATTGGAACTGGGGAAATCATGGACTTTGCTAGATGGCATGGCTCAGATAGGAGCAGGAGAAAAGCAACCAGCCTTTTGGGTCTACTCTTCCATTCATCAAGATTATGGCAGATCTTCCATCTCAGCACAATTGTCCAGCACTATTCTTGTAACCGTTGATTCCCTTGATGCCTTGAAATTAATCTCTATTTTGCATGAGCACAATGACTGAGCATTAACTGACCTCCGGGATGGAGAAATCCAAAAGTTTACTACTCCGAAGAAAACTTTTCCTCCCTACTACAGTCCTGAATGGCCTGCCCTTATTGGATCTTCTCACCCTAGACTAGTTAGTCAGGGGAAACTTCCTCCTTATCAAGCCCTTTAAGAAAAAGTCACTGGAGACTGAAATTTCCAGTACTATTCCTTAACAGACAAGCAGCAATAAAGCCACTAAAGGCACACAATGACTTATTATGCTACCCTGTACTAATTGGCATATTTGAAATGATGATTGCCTTAGGGTAAATGAGATCATCTTTTTAAACAGAAGCACTGTAATATGATCTGCCCCCTTATGTCTCAGTCATTCAGTCCCATCTGCGAGGTGAAGTTTTCAGTTCAAAATTAGCTTTTAAGCAACAATGCTTTATCTCAAGTGGTCTTTGGGGATCTGGAAGATTTGCTTCAGCTTTGGGTTATGTTGGCTCAGAAATGATGCAACAAACCAGTGTTGGATTTGAAGACTTCTGCTGGTGGGGCAGAGGCTTCTTGAAGGGGCAGGTAGGTGGGTAGTTAGTAAGGTGAGCACTCTTTCTACCATTTACCCTGGGCTCTTTGTGGTCCCAATGCAAGCCATGCTTCACTGTAGGGTAATAGTTGCAATATTTTCCATTTGCAGTGCATGCACATAAAATGCTGAAGGAACTCAGCAGGCTGGGCAGCATCAATGGAAAAGAGTAAACAGTCAACGTTACGGGCTGAGACCCTTCATCAGGACTGGAAAGGACGGGGATAGATTAGAATAAGGTGGGTGGAGGGGAGGAAGAAGTATAACGTGGCAGGTGATAGGTGAAACCTGGGAGGGGTGAAGTAAAGGGCTGGGAAGTTGATTGGTGAAAAGAGATAAGGGGCTGGAGAAGGGGAATCTGAAGGCAATGGAACAAAGGGAAAGGGGACAAGCACCAGAGGGAGGAGATGGGCAGTTAAGAAGAGGTGTGAGAGGGAAACAAGAATGGGGAATTTCTTGTTTATTTTCCATTTGCTTCTTTCTATTACTGACTGAAAGCATACAAAAAGAATGGACTTTGCAACATCTGCAAGTGATGGAACTGCTAATACGCCCTTCTGACAATAAAGTTGAGACCCTGGAAAACATGAACCACTTTGAATATTTTGAGCCGTGAAGGTAGAATGTAGACATTAGTGATGTGCAATTCACCGTCCACCAGCATAAATTTTGGTCAGTGGAGATACAGTAAGTTTGATGATCAAGTCATTAAACCATAACTTTTGTGTCAGATCTGCCAGACCACAATGATGCCTGACATTCTGAGATGTGACATCATGACATTCTTATGCACCTATAGCTGGTATCATAAGGCAAAGGAAAGTAGCATCATCACGGTTTCTCCAAAATCTTCCAAATTCACTGTAGGAATGCACTGATCCACATCATTGTCGTCTCAGAGGCAGACACTGCATTGTAACAACCCCACCCCCTTCTACTTCCCTAGTTATAGTTCTGGGCCATGTTGTTCACTTGCCCAACACCAAATTATTGCAGCAGACACTATTCCAAACTCTCTCGTAACAAGTGACTACCAGAAGGAACCTTAGTTCCTTAAGGTTGTTGTAGCCAGGGGTGGTAATGGAGATAAGCTCCCAATATCTGTTATATGCTCCCAATGGTGCATGACTCAAATTGCCTCTGACAACCAAGCCCAGCTCCTGGCCTTTGCATGAGGCTTAGCTACTAAGCCCGGTGGAACCGTTTCTACTGACAGGAGAAGGGGCAAAGGTGGGCTACTGGTGTCTTAAAACTTACTACTTTAGTCAGATGGGGCTCATCAAGGAGAAGGAAAACTCTGATCTTAAACCCCCGCTGCCTTGTGGCTATACCCACTCATGGGGAAAGCTTCGGGAGTAAACCCAGAGGGAAAAATCCAGAGCTGGAGTCCCTAAGACAATCCTACATTGAGTTCAATGCTGACTGGCAACTCCTGCGATGCTGCTGGTACCAAACTGTACTGGTCTCTGTCATTCCTTTTGGATTCATCAGATGCATGGTGGGGGTGGGGGGAGCTTGTTACATAGGCAACAGCTCAGTCTCCATATTGTACTGCCCTGGCTTGCGTATCCAAGTTTTAGAATACAACGTTCATGGTCGACTCTGACTGACAGAAGCCTCAAGATGGAGCAGGAACAGCTTCAAAGATGTGCTCAAAGTTCCTGGGGACAAACAAGACATCTCTACTGATATTTAGGAATCCCGTGCTCAAAGTAAAGGGAAACATTCTAGATGATTCTTTGGAGAATTTGGGAAATCCTGGAGGATTTCAAGTTAGTAAATTGGTGGTGCATTGCAGCTCTGCATAAGTAATAGAGGGTGGGTAGTATCTCACAGAATACCAAAATGCTGCTTGCCCTGTCAAACAGGCCCTACCCTATCTGTGGTAGAGTTTGTATTTCCCATATTGTTTCCAGCAGTCATCTCCGTACTCATAAAGCTCGAGACAAAGTTAGTCATCCTTGATCCCAAATGGCTGCCTTAAGGATACATTGCTTAAGGTGTTAATAATGGTGTTGCATATCAGCTTTAAAATCCTGCAGATAATAAGTCCTTTCATTTGAAGAATTCATTATGCTTCTCATAAACTTTCATCATGAAAGCCAATGCAGTTCTCCCAGTTTACACCTATCAATTTAAATTGAATAAAGCAATTAATCTTAGATTTACATTGGTAAAGTTTACTTCTTTATGATTTGTTCCCACCCCAGATGTATTAACTGAATACTAGGAATTGATAACATTTGGCAGCCTGAGCCTTGTATTTATTTATGATGGTCAATTAGATCTTTTCAAGGTATTTTCAATTTACCTAAACCTAAGAGGAATGTAACCATGGAGCTTGAAGGGACTAGCTCGTGCACTAACAAATTGGAAGATAGCCCACAAAGTCTCAATATTGTCATGAGAACATGTGGAAGATAATAGATTACTAAGCTCACAATTATTCATCTGTAAGAAACAATAAGTGAGCATGACATGTAAAACAAAAGCTGCCTGATGTTTGTAATAAAAACACAAAATGCTGGCAGAACTCAGCAGGCCAGACAGCATCTATGGGAGGAGGTAGTGACGATGAAGGGTTTCGGCCCGAAACGTCGTCACTACCTCCTCCCATAGATGCTGTCTGGCCTGCAGAGTTCTGCCAGCATTTTGTGTTTTAATTTATTTCCAGCATCTGCAGATTCACTCGTGGCGCCTGATGTTTGTAATCCTGTTTTTCGCAGCCTAACTTTCCCCATAGATGCACTGTATCCGTCCCTGATTTGATTTGTTTTTGAATTATCTTTCCATCTCCTAGTGAGATTAAGTAGAAAACCAGTCTTTGTTTGAGATTACATTTAATACCCAGAAACTCTGCTATATCGGGTCTCATTCACAGTCCCACTGAAGAGAGTGAGAGTGACATTTTAAATTCACTGCTAGATGGATTCTGCTTAAATTAATAACATTTGTGAGGAGAGATTTCAAGTGCTGGTGCTTGGGCGCCATTTTATATGGATTGCAGTTCTACACAATGGAAATATGGCATCTATGTAGTTCTTTTTGGAGAGCATTACTAAAAGCCTGAAACTTGCAACCTGTGCAGATTGTGTTCTCTTCAGAAAGGCGTCAAATACAGTAAACTTCACTGCCTCTATTTGGAAACAGAAAGCCTGGCACTTAACACACCTTCCAACTCCCTGGTTTGGGAGTTCTAAGGCCAACTCTAATAACCAGTTTGAAATGAGTTAATAGAGGAGAAAAAGTATTAAATCTAGCTTATTCTGGTATAAACATCTCTGTGCAAGACTGAACTGTTCCTTAACAAAGAGAGCAATTGAGGAAGATACAAAGCAGTCTTCTTAATACTGTGTAAAGTTGTAAAGTTCAAGACTTAGAGATCAGCTTTCAGGTGATGGCCTGGAAAAAAAGCAAAAGTGATGTGAGAAAGTAGTTGTAATTTGCAGTGTTCCATTTGAAACGATGGTGGAAATTTATTTTATTGCGGCTTTCAAAAAAAATAGTGAAAATATTTTTTAAAACGTATACAGGACATTGGGGAAAGAACCGGTGAGTATAACTATAAGTGAATTGTACCTACAGCATATGATTATTAAGCTATATAGTTTTCCCCCCTGTCCTGACAAAGGGTCTCGGCACGAAACGTTGACACTGCTTATTCCTATAGATGCTGCCTGGCCTGCTGCTTTCCACCAGCATTTTGTGTGTGTTGCTAGTTTTCTTCTTTTCTATGCTGTAGTACTTGTATTGAATACAACAAAAGCATTGAGAAGCAATAGCCATAGACTTGAATTAAGTACATTCTTGTTTTATATAGGATAAATGATATTAAATTGGAGAAAGTGAAGAAAGTATTTAAAAGGTTATTGCCGGGAATTGAGGTACTGAGTTATAGAGAGAAATTGAACTTTATTCCTTGGAACATAGGAGACTAAGACGAGATGTTATTGAAGTGAATAGAATCATGAAGAGCAAAGATAGGATGAAAACACTCAGTACTTTTCCCAGGTTTGGTGAATCAAGAATCAGAGGACATAGGTTTAATGTGAGATGGAAACTTGATAGGAACTTGAAGGACTTTGGTATCTATGTGAAATCAGCTGCAAATGAAAGTGGTTGAGGCAGGAATGATAACAACTTTTAAAAGACAGTTGAACAGATACATGGTTTGGAAAGGTTTAGATGGTTTTGAGCCAAATGTTGGCATTTGAGCCTTGTTTGGACGGAGGATCTTGATCGTCCTGGAGCATTTCGGCTAAAGGGCCTGTTTTCACAGTACAACTCCTTCATTATTCTAATCATTGCCTAGACACATCCCAGGTGGAGGAATGTGAAACGTATAAAATTGTAAAGGGATTGGACAGGCTAGATGCAGGAAGATTGTTTCCGATGTTGGGGAAGTCCAGAACAAGGGGTCACAGTTTAAGGATAAAGGGGAAGCCTTTTAGGACCGAGATGAGGAAAAACTTCTTCACACAGAGAGTGGTGAATCTGTGGAATTCTCTGCCACAGGAAACAGTTGAGGCCGGTTCATTGGCTATATTTAAGAGGACGTTAGATATGGCCCTTGTGGCTAAAGGGATCGGTGGGTATGGAGAGAAAGCAGGTACAGGGTTCTGAGTTGGATGATCAGCCATGATCATACTGAATGGCGGTGCAGGCTCGAAGGGCCGAATGGCCTACTGCATCTGTTTTCTATGTTTCTATGTGCTTTTCCACTCTCACAGTTCATAACAATTTATTGAAAATTCTTCAGCTATCTTTAGCACTCCCACAGAACCAACCATTCTTAGAATATTTTTGCCCATTTTTATTAGCAGCAGAGACACATGGACCAGATGTGACTATTCATTACTACTTCTCCTATACTTGGCTCTAATTTTATCTTCAAGTGATTAAATACAGAGGTGTCATTACACTGGTTTTCTGTTATAAATTATAGACACATACAACATAAAGAATAGCTTCTGCACCAATTACAGCTGGCCAAATGTTCATTCATTCATTTATTAATAAGATGAACATGTATGCTGCCTATATTTTTTGGTCATATACAATGTTTGCTTGCTTATCCTTCACTTAACAGTAGTACATAAGTCATTATCGACAATTGAAAATGAAGTTTTAAAAATATTAGTGGTAGATAAGAGAAATGGCCACCTTTGCCATTAAAGTTAATATACCTAATAAAGGACTCCAATATAATTCCATTGAGTGCTTCTAGTTACTGTTAAAACTATTAATTCAGCATGCTCAGGACCTGGCAGGTTTTCTAGACCAATGGATGTCATTCTATAATAACACTGGACAACAAAGATTTTGCTTCCTGGATACCTCTAGGTGTATCTTACGAACTTTGGGCAACTGATCATCAAAATCACATTGGAATTTCTCTATCACGCACCATCTTTTGAAATCACTTATGTTTATTATTTCAATTCATTATTCAAGTCAATTAAAATGTTGCCTACAATGTAGTTGGAAAGTTTCCTACCTTGTCCAGGCATGCTTGGGCATGCTTAGGCGGCGTGGCTGCTGCATGGCAGGACAGGTTTTGGAAATAATTATTGGGTTCAGGACTGTAAGGATGGAATTTGCTATCACTAGGCACAAAAATTTCTATGAAGGATTTTGATATTTGAGACAGATGCTTCCCAGAATAACTGATGCCAAGATTAAGGAAAGCATTTTTGTTGGTCCACAAATCAGACAGGCAATTTGAAGAATTTCTAGTGGGACAGGAGAAAATCACATGGAAGGCATTCAAGGAAGTTGTTGAAATTTTTCTCGACATCTACAGAGCACCAAACTACGTGCAGCTGGTTGAAAGCATGCTTCAAGCATATAAAACCATGAAATGCAACCTGTCACTAAAGATTTATTTTCTGCATTCCCGTTTAGACTTCTTCCCTGCAAATCTTGGTGCTGTTAGTGACGAGCATGGAGAAAGGTTTCACTAGGACATTGTGATCATGGAGAAAAGATACCAGGGCAACTGGAATCCATCAATGCTGGTGAATTATTATTGGACACTTAAGCAAGAAGCCTCAGATGCTGAGTACAAATGAAAATCATTAACAAAATATTTTAAACACATTATATTCAATAAAAGTTAATTTGTTATTTCTCCAAATTCCTACATGATACAAGTAGTCTGAAATTATATTTGTGTTCATCTTCAAGCAGTCTATCATAAACAAAAAAAATTCTGAGGAAGCAACACTTTCGAAAAAATTTGTTGTCTGGTGAATAATGCACCAACCAGCTTTTAATTCATTTATTCAATATTACACAGTAGTACTGCAAATTTGCCAGCATGCTTAGTAAGTTTAAAAAGACTGAGAAAGAAAACTGCGAGTTTCAAAGGAGCATGGGAAACTGAATCAGGTAAATTGCAAGGTAGTTTGGGGAACAGGGACCTGATGAGATTGGGAGCACGGGGACCCAGTGTGGTTGTGGGAATCAGCAGCCAGTGAGCCAGCTGCTAAATCATTTGAATTTGTGAACACTGAATAGCAAATTATCAGAGTTTTATTGCATATGTTTTGAACACAAAACATAGGAGCAGAATTAGGCCATTCAGCCCATCAAGTCTGCTCCACCATTCCATCATGGCTGATTTAATATCCCTCTCAACCCTATTCTGCTTTCTCCTTGTGACCTTTGACACCCTGACTAATCAAGAACCCATGAACTCTGCTTTCATACACAATGACTTGGCCTCTGTGGCAATGAATTTAACAGATTCACCACCCTCTGGCTAACAAAATCCCCCCCATCTCTGTTCTAAAGGAAGGTCCCCCTATTCTGAGGCTGTACCCTCTACCATGTTGAAGGCACACACGTGTGTGTAGTTAATGAGCACTTTGTTGTTAACAACCATGTTGTGGTAATGATAATTACACTTTGAATTATTTGGAAACATCAGAAATGAAAGATGTTGCACTGTGAAAGTACTGTTCTTAACGTAAAACTAATCTATACTGGAGCATTATGGCTAATAGAATTACTGGAGAGAAATTTAAAAAATAATTAGTTCCTGTGGTTTGCCACTGAGTGTTTCCAGAAAGCCCTATGGCATCCTGTTTCCTTTTGCTTTCTCTGATCATACCTGTGAACGTCCAGTACAAGGAGCTAGAAAATAAACTTGCACAACAGTTGTAGAGGGATCCTTTCACTGCCAATTCCTGGTGTGCTGGCTTTGCATAGCTACTGCCAACATCAGTTTAAACTTGCCAAGCTCTTGGAAACTAGGTCTTGGGAAGAAATATTTAAATACTGGTGGTTCTGCCAATCTCTGTAGGCAGATTTAATTTGTAATTACATTGGATTCTAACAGCATTAATCCCCATTGTTGTGATCAAAGTGAAAAAAGGAGTTTAGGTTAGGTTGTTATCCAGCTTCAAGTTTCCAATCTTTAATGATTTTGTCCCCTGTCATTCTTGATATTGTGCAGATGTATATAAGTGAGAGGAATGCAAGGGAAGGAACATTCCAAAAGATTCACCCCCCAGCATTTTTATCACAAGTTAGAAGCCAGTTGTTTAATTTCCAAGCAATCAATACAAGTTCAGAGTAGAGTGATAACCACAGCATTGTGTGTTATCTGCAATATTTGTAATGACAATATATGCATAACTCACTTAATCTCACATCTTTTATTGTATGGTCCCTCTGTGTTTTGTCCAACATAGCTTCTTTATAAACATCTGCTTTTCAAATCATTGTTGTTTGTCAGAATTGCTTGGATATAGATGGACTGCCTAACATTCACTGCCCTTGAAGTAATCTTTTGACAGTATATATTATCCTTCTTGTACCTCTCCTTCCCTCTAAAATGACAATGCCATCTCAAGACTTTACAGCCAGTGTTTGTGTAAGCTGTGCTTCTTCTGAGCCCCTTCTTTTCCCTGCAAAAAAAAACTGTTGGCTAGGATTTCAGTTCCTGATATCTCTCCAGTGATTCTGCTGAAAAGGTGGCTTCATGATGAGTGATGACAGATAGAACTATAATACCCAATTCTCCACCTGCCTTCCCCATAATTCCCCCACCCCCAAAATACATACCTGTAAAGTATACTCATTAATTACAGTGGCTCAATCAGGGTTCAATTCCCACCGCCGTCTATAAGGAGTTTGCTCGCTCTCCCCATGAGCACATGGGTGTCTTCCAGGTGTTCCCGTTTCCTTTCACATTCCAAAGATGTCCAGGTTAGGAGTAACGAGTTGTGGGCATGCTATGTTGGCGCCAGAAACTCGGCAAAACTTGAGAGCTGCCCAGCATAATCCTCACTGATTTCATTTGATGCAAATGAGGCATTTCACTGTAGTTTTTGAGTTTTGATGAACATGTGACAAATAAAGCTAATCTAATCTACCCAAGGCTTGAACATTATAAAATAGCCATTGGCTGAGGTATAAAATAATAATTAACCCCGTGACCCTCAGAACAGATTGGAGGCTGGGTATCGTGACCCATTTTCTGACCCCTTAAGGCCAATGCATCATCTACAAGGTATGAATCAGGAATATTTTCCGGATGAGTATGCCTCCAACAACTCTGAAGAAGCTGAATCGCATCCAGGAGAAGCAGCGCACTAACCACTGTAACTATTCATTTCCTCCAGCACTGGTGTAATGAGGTTCCTGTCTGTACCATGCACAGCAGGTTTGTGTTTCTTCCGAAGGTGATAGGTGAAGCCAGGTGGGTGGAAAGGTTAAGGGCTAGAGATGAAAGAATCTGATGGTGGGGGTGGGGGGGGGGTGGAAGAAGAGTGGACCATAGGAGAAAAGGAAGGTGGAGGGACTAATAAGCAGGTGAGAAAAAGTAAAAGGTCAGAGTGAATAAAGCAGGAGATAAGGGAGGAATTTTGTTCACTGGAAGAAATCAATATTTATGTCATCAGGTTGGAGGGTACCTCATGTATGAGAGCACCATTTCACGTTCATCCCCCATGTTGTTTACTATCCCAAGTTGGAAATATATTAATCCTTTATCTTCTCTGGGTCTGAATCCTGAAATTCACTATCCAACAGCAGGGTGGGAGAAACTTCCCTACAAAGCATGTGATGGTTCAGGAAAGCCACCTGACCAACACATTGAGAGCAGTAAATGCTGGCCCAGATCCCAAAACTCAGTCTGTCGCAGAGAAAAAAAAAGCTAGTTAAGGAAATGTACTAAACACTAAGGGGTTTAGTGTTTAGTGATTAGAGAAGCTTAGCAAAATAAAAGAACCCATGTGGTTACTTAAAACAAGTTGACTGTTCAACAATCATAGTTAGCTTAGGGAAAAACAGGAACAGGAAAATATACTGGATAATGGAAGGAAATTCAGTTGTTTGGTTTTAAGATTATACTGTTGCACTCACAATGTTCACGTTATTTCAGTTAGGTCTGCATGGCAATATCATACCCCTTTCATTTTCACTTTTTATTCTGCCTGTGATTTCTGGAGCAAAATCCAAATTATAATCAAGATTATTGTTAACAAAAACCTACTTATAAACTAATCAGGTTATTTCCCAGGTTTACTACTTCAACCAGATGTGAATGTCAGTAATATGTTTAAAGTTGTTTTCTGGTAGGCAAGGGTTCTCTCACTTCCATTAATTTTGAAACATTGTTAGGAACTGAAATGATCTTTCCTTTGACTGTCAGCTCCGAAGAGATGAAGAACCTTTTGCATTACTCAAGAATTGTTCATACATAACGATGAAAGACAGTTTTCAAAAAAAAGGTCACTTTCTTCACTTCATTGCGCTTTCTTTGTAGCTTGGAAGGCTAAAATCAAACCTGAAATCTCGTTGCTAACATACAGTACTGTGCAAAAGTACTTAGCTAGAGTACTGTATTTGTCAACGTGGAGCAGAGAGCATGTTTGAAAATCTGGCAGGAGAAAAGAATGTTGGGAATGGTGAGGGTGGAGAGCCACGGCAGGGGTGTGGGACAGGTGGCAGAGAAGGATTGCTAGGTATGATGGGGGGCGGGGGGGAATGACAGGTGT
The DNA here is from genome assembly GCF_048418815.1 of Hemitrygon akajei. Lineage (NCBI taxonomy): Eukaryota > Metazoa > Chordata > Chondrichthyes > Myliobatiformes > Dasyatidae > Hemitrygon > Hemitrygon akajei. Next base: position 39,066,267 of record NC_133128.1, read on the forward strand.
CTGGACACACCCAGCCCAAAGCAACAGGCAAGGTCACTTGATTCAAAACAATTGGTTTACTGATCATAACAGAATGTGCCCCTGGTGCTTCCTGCACCCTTCCCACTCTGTCCACAATAGAGACTTCTATCAGAATCTGATTTATCATCACTCACATACAGTGCCTATAAAAAGTATTCACCCCCCCCCCACTTGGAAATTTTCAGGTTTTATTGTTTTACAATATTGAATCACAATGAATTTAATTTGGCTTTTTGGACACTGATCATCAGAAAAGACTCTGTCAAAGTGAAAACAAATTTCTGCAAATTGGTCTAAATTTCTTACAATTTTTAAACACAAAATGAGTGATTGCATAATTACTCACTCCCTTCAAGTCAGTATATGCACCTTTAGCAGCAATTGCAGCCTTGAGTCTGTGTGGATAGGTCTCTATCAGTTTTGCACATCTGGCACTGCAATTTTCCCCGTTCTTGTTTACAAAGCTGCTCAAGCTCTGTTAGATTGCATGGGGATTGTGAGTGAACAGCTGTTTTCAAGTCCAGCCACAAATTCTCAATTGGATTGAGGTTTGAACTCTGACTTGGCCACTCCAGGGCATTAACTTTGTTGTTTTTAAGCCATTCCTGGATAGCTTTGGCTTTGTGCTTGGGGTCATTGTCTTGCTGGAAAACTAATCTCCAAATTTGCAGTTCAAGTTTTCTTCCATGATTTCCCTGTATTTTGCTGCACTCATTTTACCCTCTACCTTCACAAGCCTTCCAGTGATGCTGCAGTGAAGCATCCCCACAGCATGATGCAGCCACCACCATGCTTCATGGGAGAGATGGTGCATTTTTGATGATTTGCGGTGTTTGGCTTGCGCCAAACATAGCATGTAGTCTGATGGCCAGAAAGCTAAGTTTAGTTTCATCATACCACAGAACCACCAGCTGACTTCAGAGTCTCCCGTGTGCCTTCCAGCAAACTCTAGCCAGGATTTCATGTGAGTTCCCCCCCCCCCCTCACCCCCTGCCCCAATGGTGGCTTTCTCTTTACCCCTCTCCCATAAAGCTGTGACTGGTGAAACACCCAGGCAACAGTTGTGTGTGCAGTTTCTCCTATCTCAGCCACTGAAGCTTGTAACTCCTCCAGAGTTGTCATAGCTCTCTTAGTGGCCTCCCTCACTAGTCCCCTTCTTGCACGGTCACTCAATTTTTGAGGATGGCCTGCGCTTGGCAGGTTTAAAGCTGTGCCATATTCTTTCCATTTCTTGATGATTGATTTAACTGTACTCCAAGGGATATTCAATGACATGGAAATTTTCTCGTATCCATCTCCTGGCTTGTGTTTTTCAATAACCTTTTCACAGAGTTGCCTGGAGTGTTCTTTTCATGGTGTAGTTTATGCCAGGACACTGAGGCTACATCTGACTCACCAGCAATTAAACCTTCCAGATTCTGGTGTATTTTTACTACAATCAGTTGAAACACCTTGACTGCACACAGGTGATCTCCATTTAACTAATTGTGTGACTTCTAAAACCAATTGGCTTCACCAGTGATGATTTGGTGTGTTATATTAAAGAGGATAAATACATATGCATTCAGTTATTTTGTGTTTTATATTTATAATTAATTTAGATCACCTTGTGGAGACCACTTTGACACAAAAGAGTCTTTTTCTATTGATCAGTGTCAAAAAAGCCAAATTAAATCCACTATCATTCAATGTTGTAAAACAATAAAAATTGGAAACTTCCATGGGGCTTGAATACTTTTTACCAGCACTCTGTCATGAAATTAGTTTTTTGCAGCAACAGTAGTGCAATACATAAAATCACAACCATATTGTGCCAAAGTCTTAGACTTCCTAGTTATATACATGTGCCTTAGACTATTGCACAGCACTGTATCTCTCATTTATTTACCTACAACAATAACTTCCATGGTAGTCATAACATTAAGAGTGTGTCATCATTCCATTAGAAGGCTGTAAGTAACTGATTCACCACCAAGCATCATTATCATTAAAAAAATCCTTAAACATTTATGCAAGTTCTGATATCCCACTTGAAAAAATGTTTTAATTATTTTTATTAGTACTGTTCCCATTCAAAGTTACTTGCATTTACAGTATAATGAACTGGTATCAGATAATTGCCTAAAGGTGTAGGAACAATGAAACTTCTGTTGGGGCTCAACTGAGATCCTGACATATAATAAGAATCCTCATTACAATGTATTTGGCAACATTCATTCTAAAAATCTGCACCATCCACAATCAACTGCTGTCATCCAGTGCTTTGAAATTTCTTGGACCTCCTGGGGCCTCGCAGCAGCACAGCTAATAGAACTGCTGCCTCTTCATGCTAGCAATCTACCATGGTGACATGCAATCAATAACAGGCATTAGACCTAAACTTCCAGAAATAGCTCAGTTAGGAACTTGACACCTGGAGTAGCTGTCAGTTACCTGAATGACCACTGATTCTGCACGTTAACAAGGGTGAAGGAAAGGTCAAAAATAAACTCCCAAGTTTCTCAATCACAAACAAGAGAAAATCTGCAGATGCTGGAAATCCAAGTAATACACACACACACAAAATGCTGGAGGAACTTAACAGGCCAGGCAGCATCTATGGAAAAGTGCATAGCCGACGTTTCAGCCCAAAACTTGGACAGTTTACTCTTTTCCATAGATGCTGCCTGGTCTGCTGAGTTCCTACAGCATTTTGTGTGTGTTGCTCAAGTTCCAAAATCTTCAGTTTCATAGTGGAGAAAATGAAATGCACATTGGCAAACCAAGAGTTGAGATCTGATATTGTGCATGTTTGATGGAAAAGCAGAGAAGAAGTAGATCCACTTATCTACAAGCTTAATCATGTAGAAGTGTCGCAGCAGGGATAGATCCGCATACTTTTTTCATCTAAGCACATCTTCCTGGTGTGATAATGAGCTTTGTTCAGCTGTTTTTCATCAAATTCCTGCTCTGTTAGAGCAATCATATTGTGGGATTTTACTGTTTATGGTCAAATCATAACAATTTAAAAAAGGGTAAAGAGCTTGCTGGTGCCTAATAAGATTACTGAGAACGTAATGAGCAACAGAGAAAAACAATCACTAATGCATTAGTTTTGCTGTACGTATCCATATAAAGATCAGATCTTTATTAAAATAAGCTGAAAATTCAAAATAAACTAGTTTATTTAGATTCCTCATTCCAAGTTTTGTTCAAACCATTCTGCCAGAATTTAATTACCAGAAGCAATATTTGAAACTGACCTGGTTCACCAAAAATGGAGAAGTAGCCATGTTTGTCAGTGGTCCTGGGAATTATACTCATCTGGTAGATCTGAAAATGTTTGTCAATCTAAAGAAAACCTGAGTATATTTTGTTCCCTTAAAGGAAGTAAACGTTTTATTACAATTAACATTTTCTTAGAAGAACTGGATTCAGAGAATTACATGCAACAAACAGATTGCCGGAGGAACTCAGCAGGCCTAGCTAATACCATCCATCAGGATTGAGAGGGAAAAGGGGAGAGGGGCAATATAAAAGGGGGGGGGAGGGAGTGTGGGGGATTGGTGAACTGAAGAGAGATGAAGGATGACAGGCAGAATCAGCCAGTAGGGGAGGAGTGGTTGTGAGACAGAGGTAGGCAGGTGATAGATTGTGCCAGACAAACAAAAAAGTCACGGGCAAATAGAGGCAGGTAGAGGGAAGGGAGGGAGAAGGACAAGAGAGTAGGAGGGTTATAGGCAGGGACAAAAAAAGCTACCAGTACTGGAATCTGATAAGGAAGGAAGATGACATATCCCATTTTCATCTTCTTATATTCTGGAACTGGTAGCCTTTATGTTCCTGCTTATCACTGTCGACACCCCCCCAGCTCCACATGTCATCACATGTGATGTCTGTCTCGCAACTCCACCCTTCTCTCTCTCCTGCCCACCCCCACTATCTGGGTCTGTTTGCCCATTATCCTTCGTCCCTCTAGCTCCTGTCTCACCCCACTCCCCATCTCTTTGTACTTTCTGTCTTCCCTCTTCACTCTCAAGGATGCAGGGTTTAAACACGAAATATTGACAGTTCCTTTCCTCCATCTGCACCTCCTGCGCCCACCCCACCACCACACTGGTGCTGCTTCGACCCATTAGTCCTCCAACCGATTGCTTGCTGCTCCAGATTACAGCATCTCGTTACTTTGGAAATATAGAGTAATTTTTATGTCTTCGCACTGTACTGCTGCTGTAAAACAGAAAATCTTACGTCACACAAGTCAGTGATTCTGATCTGCAGTCTCTTCTGTCTCAGGAGGTTACATGCTACTTAATCTTGGTAATGTTATGCATAACCAAGAGTTGTACTGCACTTTGTACTTGTTATACTACAGTGGATTCTGGTTAATTGTGACACATTGAGACAAGATCAGTACATTTTGGCCCAATTACGCAACTGCCCCAATTAGCCAAAGTTTCAGGAAATAGTTAAATGTAATACAAATTAGAACACAACCAATACTTCTGCAGTACTATAAAATTGTGTTAGTTCCCAATATTTATCGACAGAGGAATTAATCTGTGTTGCCTTCTTTTGACTGTAGATAAACAAAATCAGCTCAGATACCTAGTGCAGATTGTGGGCTACCTTCATACGACGCTGTCAACAATTGCATCCTCCAATTGTTCATTTTCATTCGAGATGATTGTCGATACTTTAAATTCTTCATAGCTTCTAACTTGATGAAGTAGCAAAGTTGTTTCTTTTTCACTCCCGGCTGTTTCTGGCGTCTCCAAGCCCGAATGCTTGACGCCACAGCTAAACAGTTCTCAATTGGCTTTCTGTTTATTTCTCACCATCAGTGACAAAAATCACTGCTTTTTGAACACAGCCACATGCAACTGCTGCTATTTAAAAACTGTTTGCTCAAAGCAAGGTGTGTTGTCTAACGGCAATGCAAGTGCACGCGACTGATGCTAGTTAGAAACTATTCGGCAAGACTCCTGTCCAAATTAAGTGGCACAGTGTCTCGAATAAATGAAAGGAATCCTTGCTATTTTCTCAACTAGTTTTTGTTCTTTATGACTTGTCCCAAATAAGCAGCTGCCCCAAATAACCAATAACCCGGTTAATCAGAATCCACCTAATTTGTAATTGTTTTGAATATATGCAAAAGACAAAATTAAAATATAAGTTCTAAAGTAACTACAGGGAGGATAAAGCGGGCATCAAAAATTTGGAGATGATCAGGAAAAGTGGTCTAAATCCTAAAATATTGGAAATGGAATGGTGTGTTTGTGGAAGTTTGCAGAAGTAGTTTAATATAAGAGATCTAGATGTATTAATAACTTGATATATTAATGTAAATGTCAGGATTAGATGATGATAGAATCTGTAACTTAATCTTTTTAATAATGCTTTCTGAAGAGGTTGGGAGGGAGGTGGCCCGGGGTAACTGTATCCACGAAGGATTCTGTCACTGCAGTAGAATGTGGATATGTTCCTTGGAGATTTTCCAAGGCCAGTGTTTCCCAACCTTTTTTAGCCCAACACCCCCCGAAAGCACTTTCATACTTGCCAACTCTTAGGCAATACTCTTAGGCACAAAGTACTTTCCAGTGTAAAAACATCTACCATATGCCAATATGAGAAAGATGATTCAGCTTTAAATTTTTATTTGTCTTTAAACCTAACTTACACAGTACCCTTACGCTGTTCAGCAGCTTCAATGTCAATGTGGTCCTTGACCTTGAGCAAGAGTTGAAATATCTGTTTCAAGTTGTGATGCAAAAGCTTCAAGTCCCCACGTGTATTAATGTCCAAGTGGTTTCTGTTTTTTGTGAGTATGTGGTTCACTGCACTGAAGCTTCTTTCAAGGAAGGAGGATGGAAATACAATGAAGAGCAGTTTGACTCTCTCCAAAGAGCAAGAAACTTTGTATGACAGTTTAGCCACATACCACAAAAGTTGACATTTTTTAAAAAGCATTTTTGCTGCTTCATCATTCTGAATTTTGATAATTTTTTTCTTACAAACTCTCTTCCTGTTCTTCCACCTTGCAAAGAAATGGGTTAATTACCCAGTCTGGAATTTATAGATTGCTATTGAATCGATTCTGAAAATTCTTCTTCTGTGACTGCAGGTGTAAGCACTACTCTTGCAAATCACCGCCTGTGAAAGGGAGTGCCAAACTTTCTATGCAGGGAAACTGTGAGGACATTCTTCTCCCAATGTTTTCCAATTTTCTGATAAAAGTGGACATTGCACTTTTTGCCCGATGTTAAATTGAAATTCTTACCCTGCAGTTCCATATTTAGAATGTTCGTTTTGTCAAACAGATCAGCCGGCTATGCCACATCTCCATGCAGGAGTTTGATCTTGTTTCCCAAGCTCTTGTCGACCTTGAGCAAAAATTCAACCACAATGTCAAAAACGTTAAAGAAACATTTTAAGCAGCAGCCTTTTGACAGCCAACGCACTTCAGTGAGAAGAAGCAAGGGTTCAAACTTTTCATCATTATCTTGGCATAACTGGCAAAATATTCTGCTATTTAATGGATGAGCTTTAATTTTGTTGATAGCAGATATTAAAAGAGTCATGCTTCCAAAAAAAAATCGCTGGCTGAGGTTTTTGGCTGCAATTGATGTTGAATTAAACAGTGGTTTTGCAAACCAACTTGGAATTTTCTTCTTCATAAATGCCAGTAAACCAGCATGGTGACCTGCAATATATGGTGCTCCATCTGTTACACAAGAAATCATATTCCTAAATGGCACACACAAGATGCTGGAGGAACTCAGCAGGCCAGGCAGCATTTATGGAAAAGAGTACATAGATGCTGCCTGGTCTGCTGACTTTCCCCAGCATTTCATGTTTATGGCTTGGATTTCCAGCATCTGCAGATTTTTTCTTGTTTGATCTTCCTAATCAGAATATTTTTATCCTCAACATACATTTTGAGCTTGTCGTAGATTGATTCTCTGTTGATATACTTTGAACATTTTACGAAAGAAAATCTCTTCATAAACTTTTCCAATTTTGATAAACTGTACATATTCCATTAGCAATGCCTCGTTGTCTTGCACAATTGACTCACCCAGTTGTATCCCAAATTCTGCTTTTGTAGTTCTATGTATACTTGATACTCAAATGTCTTCACCTACGATCTACAGAGTTATTACTCCGAGGAATTGATTTAAAAATACTTGTATCCATTTTCAGAACAATGGTGAGCACTTCTGATGCAGTATGCAATATTAATCTTTCACCAGTTGTGAGATTTTCCACACTTTGGAAAATATGATTTTGGAAATGTTATAAGAAACAATGAGACCACTATCAAGGGTGTTTTTAGCTTTCTTGGAAAATGACTTAAGTATGCAATGCTTTTCAAATGTTTCTTTCATCTGGAACTGAGTAATACCATAAGTAGCCTTTTCAGGGTGTCTTTTACAAAAATGTTCTTGCAATCTTGATGGTTTCATAGATTCATTAGACAGTACAATATTACAAATAAGACACGGGCCTTTTCTGGTTGGCTAATGGTGTTCCTCAGGTGTCAGTATTGGGACCCTTACTTTTCACATTGTTTGTCAATGATTTGAATAATTGAATTGATGGCTTTATGGCAAAGTTTGCAGATGATACAAAGATAAGTGGAGGGCTAGGTAGAGCTGAGGAAGCAACGTGGTGCAGTAGGGCTTAGGCAAAATGGAAGAAAGGGAAAAAATGTGGCAGATGGAATACAGTACGTATTGGAAAATGTATGATAATGCATTTTGGTAAAAAGAACAATAATGCAGACTATTATCTAAATGTGGAAAAGGTTCAAGCATCAGAGATGCAGAGGGACTTAGGAGTCCTCATGCAAGACTCCCAGAAGGTTAATTTACAAGTTGAGCCAATGGTAAAGAAGGTAAGTAAAATGTTGGCATTTATTTCAAGGGGAATAGAATATAAAAGCAAGGAGATAATGCTGAGACTCTATAAGGCACTAGATAGGCTGCACTTGGAGTACTGTAAACAGGTTTGGGTCCCATATCTCAGAAAAGATGTGTTGACATTGTAGAGAGCCCTGAGGATGATTCCAGAAATGAAGGGGTTAGCATATGAGAAGTGTTTGGCAGCTTTGGGTCCGTACTCACTGGACTTTAGAAGAATGCATTGGGATCTCATTGAAACCTACCGAAGGTTGGAAGGACAAGATAGTGTGGATGTGGAGTGAATGTTTCCTATGGTGGGGTTGTCCAGAACTGGAGGGCACAGCCTCAAAATTGGGGGGGCAACCTTTTAGAACAGAAGTAAGAATAAATGTTTTAAACCAGAAAGTAGTGAATTTGTGGATTGCTCTGCCACAGTCTGCGGTGGAGGCCAAGTCTGTGGGTATATTTAAAGTGGAAGTTGATAGTTTCCTGATTGGTCAGGGCATCAAAATAGGATTGAGTGGGATCCATGATGGAATGGCGGACCAGACTCAATGGGCTGAATGGCTTAACAGTCGGTCAGGTCTTGTGCCTCAAGTTAGGGTGCTGCTTACCACCACTCTCCCAAAAATTGTGAATGCCCACCAATGACTTTTATTTGCCCTAATGCCCCTTCAGGACACGTAACCACCACCACCACTGGGAATCACTGTCCTAAGGCAATCTTCATGTGTAAAGTGTGTTACGTTCCCCGTAACTGGGTGACTTACCAGCAAAGATAGAGAGGTCCGCTGAAGTCTGATGGTACTATTTTCAAACGTTTTTTATTTATAAAGGGGCACAAACGTATGGTTAATACAAAACATTCAGATCATATACATTGTCAATACTCAATCTAAAGCACAGGTATAGTAATAATCAATCAGAAATAAGCTCTATCGTTGTCTAGGGGATAATACTGAGTCCAATGGAAATATAAAAGTCACTCATAAATCTGCAGGCTTTTCCGTTTGGGAACCGCTGGCATTTCACGTATGGGAGAGAGGGATTGGTGAGAGAAAGGAACACTTGCCCGTTGTCTTTGCGAAGCAAATCCCTGTTGTTAGTTAAAAACGGTTTTTCCTTTGGTTTCAGCCACAGACTCCCGATCCGGAATCTAACGTATGTGGCTTCCTTCAAAATGGCTTCCCACTCCGACGGGAAGCACTATCGTGTCTTCTTAGTGTGTCTCCTTGGTGTGTCTGAGGGGCCGCCTCGGCAGCCCACCTTTTATCGGGACTTGCAGGGTTGTAGCTGTCAATCAGGGTGGGGTGAGGCAATCTTTCCCCATCACCCAGCCCACGTTGCCCTGAGGGTTTGCACGTAGTCCAGTCCCCATTCCACAAAGGTGTCTCCAAGAGACAATGGCCATGTCCGTGGCTTTTGTCTGGCTGAGAGGCCAGACCACATTCCAAACCTTAAGGCTTCTCTCTTATTTTCCTGAGTCCAATTTCAGCACGTTGCTCTCTCTCTTGGGTCATTGACCCCCCCTTCACTAGGGCTCTTGCGATTCTCACAAAAGAGGGGGCTGGGGTCATAACAAGTGAAAATTGGCCAAAATAACTCAGATGAAAAATAACTTCGGTGAAAGTGGGTGATATTAACTATCCGAAAGGAAACAGGAATAATGTTATAAAAGTGGGCCATGCATCAGGACTACTTCATGATTCAAGACTACTTTATCCATCAAGTCTTGTCAGCATGGAATCTGTGGAGATTTGGCTGCATGCATTTGAAATTGGCTGGCCCATAGAAGGCAGAGGGTGTTAGTAGTTGGAGCATATTCAGCCTGGAGATCAGTGACTAGTGATATTCCATAGGGATTTGTTGTGGGGATCTACCCCCCGCCGCCCCCACTGTTGGTGATTTTTATAAATAACTTGTTTGAGCAAGAGTGGGTCTATAAGTTTGCAGATGACACAAAGTTTGGTTGACAGTGTAGAAGTTTGTTAGAGTTTACAACAGGATACCAAGCTGGGAGAAAAGTGACAGGTGGAGTTCAGTCCTGAAAAATGTGAAGTGAAATGCTTTGGAAGTTTGAAATTGAAGGCAGAGTACCAGGATAATGACAGTGTGGAGGAACAGAAGGATCTTGGAGTTCAAGTCATTAGATTCCTCAGGTTCAAAGTTGCTGTGCAAGTTGAATAGGTGTTTAGGAAGCTTATGGTGTGTTAGCCTTCATTAGTCAAGATATTGAATTCAAGATCCACAAGGAAATGCTGCAGCACTATAAAACTCTGGTCAGACCGCACCTGAGAGTATTGTGCTCAGTTCTGGTTTCCTCGTTATATGAAGAATGCGGCAGCTTTAGAGAGAGTACAGTGAAGATTTACCACAATACTGCCTGGATTAGAGAGCATGTCTTATGAGGAAAGGGCTTTTTTCTTTGGAGTGAAGGAGCCGAGAGGCAATTTGATAGATTATGAGAGGCATAGATGGAGTGGGCAGCCAGCACCTTTTTCCCCCGGATGACAATTGGCAAATATGAGAGGATATCCTTTTAAGGTGATTGGAGGGAAGTTTAGGGGAGATGCCGGAATATCTTTTTACAGTAGTTTATGCCTAGGCACACTGCTGGGGTTGTGATATGAAGGCTGATGCAATAGGGACATTTTAGAGACTTCAGATAGGTACATGGATGACAGAAAAATAGAGAGTTAAGGGCTGTTTAGGAGAGATTGGTTAGATTGATAATGGAGTAGGTTTATTTTGGTCGGCACAACATCATGGCAAATGGCCATGTACTGTTCTATGCCCTAGATGGGGATTTTATCATCAAAACTAACATAGAGCATGGTTTAATTTAGTTCTGGGAAGTGGAACAAGGTAAATAGTTCATGTAAGGGCGGGGCAAAAATTGGGTAATTATAAGAATCCCAAGTATGAAGCAATAACCCTGGTGTACTGGAGAAGTTCAGAGTTCATTGAGATTAAAACTAATTTCTGGTCCAAGTTTTCTGGCCAAAATAATTAACAAGCATATTGACAAATCAGTCATTAACTTCTTCAAATAAGTGGGATACACAGAGTTTAAAATAAATACAATTCTTGAAAAGGCATATCAAAAAAATAAAGCTCTACTGATAAATGCCATAACATAATCTGAAAGTTATTGTTTTAGGTGCATAGGGTCAGGACAAGCCTAATGGGCTGAATGGTCTTGTTCTGCTCTCTAATTGTCTATGATTCCATCAATAGGCAGTATTTTACTTAATAAGAAAGGTGGAAAATTTGCAAGCATTATGATTCGGAATGAATCAAAATAGTTTTCAGTTAAGGAATAAGACAGGCAAAATAGCACAGTGAAATGACATTTCTATCTCAAGACAGATTTTGGATAGGGAAGAATGATCGTCTGACGTGTTGTATCTGCTGTAGAATTCTGCATGTAGAAATATTGGCTTTAGCTGAAGCTGAAAGGAGTAAAGTATCAAAAACATCATAAAGGAACCAACCAAGACTGCTCAGGTAATTATATTGAAATGAAATAACTGATCTGCCATCCCTATTTTAAAAACAGCATAATAGGATTACATTGGACCTACTGAATTTCACCTCTCACCACCACCCAAAAACTTGGCGAGCTTCTGTACCTTGTGAACCATCTTTTCCCACAGTTTTGTGGGCACCATCATGGCCTCCTGATAAAGTGGTCCTTGACAAGAAGAAGTAACTGCACTCGTGCAGCGTTCTCATGATTTACAATTATGGTGTAGCTGACACTGAGCATCCATTTCACCTGGCACGTGCATGTCAATAGTGGCCATATTTCTGGGGTTCAGACATAACAAACCACAAAGAACTGATGCTTTTTGATCACTTGGTAACAGAACTAGCCTAAATTGAATTGATGGAAAATCTTTCAATATAAATTGAGGTGAGAGACACCTTTGACCTATTGATCAGCACTTGTTCCCTCTCTGACATTTGCTTAATTTTAAAAATGACTGTTTTATTTTTATTTTCTTTGAAGCCACCAACACTGCCCAAATCAAAGCCCTGTAATTCTTTTGCTGCTGTAAACAGGCTTTTTTTTTGCTTCACTAGTTCTTCCGAGACTGGCGTCTGTAGCCTCCTGAATTTTAATTACTTTGGTCTTTGCTTTCAGTTGTCTTGGCTGTACACTCTGGAGTTCTTTCCCAAATTCATTCTGCCTGAATCTCAAAGTAGCTGCATAAACAGATGTCCATAACCAAGCCTTTGGTCACTAACGTAGAGACTAAAGCAGGCAAGGTTGGCAGGACAGCCAGGGCTGCGCAGGCAGTGAGGAAGATAGGTTTGGCTGAACTGCACTTATTTTAATGAACAAAGCCTGTCAGGTAAAGCAGATGCACCCGGGGCCTGGATAGATGCATGGCATTGTGACATTATAGCTAATACAGAAATATAGTTGAGGGATGTGTAGGATTGGCAGCTCAATCTTTCTGTGTACAAGTACTACGAGTGTGCTAGAGTTGGAGGTAAGGGGGGGGGGGTTCGCATTTTTAATTAGGGAGAACATAGCAGCAGCACTGAGAGGATATTCCTGGGAGAACATCCAGTGAGGATAAACAGGTAGAATTTACAAATAAGAAAAGGTAATAATGTGATAGTGTTTTTCAGATTGGAGGATTGTGATCAAAAGTACGCCACAGGAATCAGTGCAGGTCCTCGGTTATTTTTCATTTATACTAACGATTTGGATGAGAACATAGGTGGCATGATTATTATGTTTGCAGATGACAACAAAGTTGGTGCTGTGGTGGACAGTGCAGCTGATTGTCAGGATATAGATCAAATGGGAATGTGGGCAAGGGAATGGCAGAAGCCGTTTAGCTAGCTAAGTGTGAAGTGATGCACTTTGGGAGGCCGAACTGCAGCGAGAGTACAAGTGTCCTGAGGAGTGTGGTAGTACAGAGAAACCTAGAGGTGCAAGCTGTCCCAAAGTGACAATGCAGGTAGAGAAGGCATGTGGCACACTTGCCTTCATCATGTGGGACACTGAGTAGAAGAGCTGAATCGTCATGTTAGAGCTGTACAAGACATTCCCAAGATTGTACCTGGAATTCTGCATGCAGTTCTGGTTGCCATACTGTAGGAAGAATCTGATTAAACTAGAGAGGGAGCAGGGAAGGTTCACAAAGATGTTACAGGACTGGAGGACTTGAGTTATGAGGAGAGATTGGATAGGCTTGGACTGTTGACCCTGAAGTGAAGGAAACTGTGGAGTGTGACCGTGCAAAGGTGATAAAATCATGAGGGGCATAACGAGATGGATTGTCACAGTCATTTTCCTAGTGTTGGGGAGTCTTACCTAGGGGTTATATGTTTAAGGTGAGAAGGAAAAGATATAAAAGGACCTGAGGGGTATATCTTTCACACTGAAGGTGGTGAGTATATGGGACAATCTACCAAAGGAACTGGTAGAGGTAGGTACAGTAAGAATGTTTGAACAGGTATGTGGATAGGTAAAGTTGAGGGGGCAACAAAACTGTGCTAAAGGAATTCAGCAGGTCATTCAGCATCTATACGAGGAAAGAAATTATTGATGTTTCAGATCAAACCCTTGCATTAGGACTGAAAGTGGAGAGGTGGGATAGCCAGCATAGAGGTGAGAAGGGGGAGTGATAAGAAAGAATTCCAGGATGATTTGTAAACTGGGGAAGGGTGTGATTTGACTGGTCCTCCCATTTTTTGTTCCTAAATTCCCTCCACCTTCAACCCCTTCCCCCTTTTGGCTTCATTTACCCACTTCATTCCCTTCCAACTCCCATCTAGTTCACCTCTCCCCTAACAGCTCCCTGCTCCCCCTCTGTGAGCTCTGATGTTCTCCAACTTTTTGCTCCTATCGCCTTCTAGCTAGTCCTCATACCCCCCCACCACAGCTTTTTATTCTGGCATCTCCCCTCTTCCTTTCCAGTCCTGAAGAAGCGTTTCGGCCTGAAATGTTGACTGTTTACCCAGTTCCATAGTTGCTGCCTGACCTGGTGAGTTCTTCCAATGTTGCGTTTGTCTTACTCGCATTCTCAGCTCTGAAGATCTGAATCTACACTAGTGACTTGTGTTCCTGCTTATCTCCCTCCAGCAGCTGTCTGCTATCTTCACACTCTCCTCCCCCATCAGTACTTTTCCTTTCTCCTCTCTGTGTGCCTCCAACTATCATACATCTGCCACGCATTCCAACTCCACCTCTGCTCACCTCCCCTACCTGGCACTGCCTGCCTGCTTCAGCAGATTACAACATCTGCTATCTCGGCTGTCACCGAGGTTTTAGGGGGATATGAGCCAAATGTAGGCAAATGGGACTGGCTCAGGAAGGCACCTGGTCTGGTATGAATGGGCTGGGTCAAAAGGCCTAACCCATGCTGTATAACTCTGGGACTTGTCAGATCTAGCTTCAGTAAAGGAGGTGAGAATGGGAGTATCCTGATACATTCTCAGTGTCAGACATTGCCAGTTTTGGATTTGATAATGTCAGGAGCCTTGAGATGTTTCATTATTGTACAGGAAGTAATTTTCATCCAGCTCATTGGCCAGTAACTGCACTTTGTTGTTTTATTCACTCATCGCAGCAGATGTAACTTATTCCAGTGTGGGAAAGTAATATTGAAGTTCATAAAACAACTGCGAGTGAAAAGCAGAGGAATTGCATTTTGCCTTTGTTCAGTCTTAGCTTTGTAAATGTGTGTATTAAAACTTTTAAACTGAAATGAGAATGTTGTGCCTTACATCAACTCAAAAGCAAAACTGATGAAAGAAAATTGGGCTGTATGTAAGATTGGCTGGATGATAGCTACAAATATATATTTAACCTTCCATCATCCCACCAAGACAACTTTTACTCCCTATTCACAACATTTAAGGAGTCCATCTCGGAATGATTATGTTATAAATTGTAGCAATTTAGATTATAAGCATCTGCAATTTAAGAAAATGTACTGATTGCGTGTTTGTTATTTCTGTGTGCGTATGGGGGTGCTTCTATTTGTATGGAAAATGTTAGAAATCTTTGCATTAGAATGCCACCATTCTGATTCCTTGTGTGAATCAGTTAACCAAATAAGACTGATATACATTTTTTTCTCTGCGTCCATCTGTCTTGCCTTGTAAGGGTGAGTGGGAGTTCAGATACGGAGCCTTTTGTGCCCATTGAGCTTGTCTGTCAAGCTGTGTGCATTCATTCAGTGCTCTCACTGCCAGGCACAATAACTCCTCATAGCAGCATTCCTCCACTGATTGAAATTCATGCTATATATTGAATGTTATTCTTTGGCACAGTTTTCCCCCCTTTTTATTCCCACTTTCCAAGCAGCAGAGGTTATTTAGGTAATTTATTTCGTACATTATAACAGGAACTTCATTTATGGTTCGAGGTTATGGAAGGTCCTAAACAAATGTTACTCCTTTTTTTTTCGTATTACAAGCTTCCTACACATTTCACACAAGTTTTGATTTGTGTCAGCATTCTATTCAACAGCAAGCCTTGCCAATTCTGTTACTTCTGTTTTCAATTTTGCGTAATTGACTTGTGGATGAACTCAATGATTTTAGAACGAACGGTTCAAATGAGTTCCCTCATCTGAGCTTCACGTATTTTCTTTATCCCAGGCCTTGAAAAATATGGAAGGTAAAAGCAAGATCTCACACAAGAAATTAGAGTGCAAAATTAAAGTGATTAAAGTGCATGGGATGGTGGGTAATGCAATCGTCATCAATAGAAAGCTGGCTGGTAAACAGGAAGCAAAAAAGGAGGAATAAGTGGGTCCTTTACCAAGAGGAAAGCAATGACTGTAGTATACCTTAAGGTTCAGTGCTTGGACGTTAGTTATTCACTATATAACAGGACACAGAGGATCACTGGGGACCTGAGTCACCCCAACCACAAACTGTTCCAGCTGCTACAATCCAGGAAACAGTACCACAGCATTAAAGCCAGGACCAACAGGCTCCAGGACAGCTTCTTCCAACTGGCCATCAGACTGACCTGGGAAAAGGTCAGATGACCTAAAGCTATGTGGGAAGATGAGCTGTGAGGAGAGTTCAGAGAGACTCTAGGTGATACAGATAAGTTGAATGTAAGAACACAGAAAAAACAACAAGAGTAGACGTAGGCCATTCAGCTCCTCAATCCTGTCCTGCCATGGCTGATCTGCTGGAGGGCTCCCCTTCTGTGCCAGTTCCCCATGTCCCCTCAATTCCCTGATCTTTCACCAATTTACGTACTTTATCTTTAGATACCTCCACTGATTGAACCTCCACACCCCTTTGGGGATAGAGAAAATGAGAAATTGATGACTCTCTGTCAAAGGGTCTCAGCCCAAAACGTCGACTGGACGTTTCTCCATAGATGCTGTCTGGCCTTCTGAGTTCCTCCAGCATTTTCTGTGTGTTGCTCCCTTTACTCTCAACTTTTCATTTAATTACTGCACCGAGTCTTGTAATTAAGTGTTCTGTGTGCGGAAAATGCATGACAGATGTAGTATAATGCAGATAGATATGAAGACATCCACTTTGGTAGCAAATTGAACAGTGAATGATCAGGAAGGGGGGAGGTACAATGAGATCTGAGTGCTGTTACACACCAGTTGATTGAAAATAAGCATGCAGATGAAGCGGGCTGTTAAGAAGACAAGTTGTATGTTGGCCTTCTTAATGGGGTGAAGTGAGAACAGGAGCAGGGATGACTTACTGCAATTGGACAGTGCTTTAGTGCAATGTATTTGTGCAGTTTTGATCTCCTTTTGAGGAATGGTGTTCTTGCTGAGGAGAAAATGCAGTAGAGGTTCTCTAAATCAAGTTCTAGTATGGAGATACAAAAAAACTGTACCTCTCTTACATTTCCTCTGTTTCTCAGATTTCTGCTCTCACCCACCACAAGAACCACTCTTTCAGTAACTTCTTGGTCCCCTCATCCTTCCCCAGCACCCCTCACTGACCACTGGCACTGTCCCCTGCAATGACAGAAGGTGTGACACTTGTTCTTAGACCTCCTCCCTCACCACCTTCCAGAGACCATATTCCCAGCTCCCTCAGTACCCATTTCCATCCCCCTCCCTCCCCGTTTCCAAGAACCTACTACCCACAAGAACCTTCACCCACCAACTTTCCGTCCCCTCTCCCATCTGGTTCTGATTCCATCTGCCTTCCCTCTCTCCCCTCATGGTTCCCAATATTACCTTCACCACAAAAAAAAAAGTCAAGGCCAATTCATTAAATCCTTTAAAGGAGGAATGAGATGTGGTGCTAATGACTAAAGATATTTAGGGACATGCAGAGATAGCAGTTCCACACACAGAATGCCGAGGGATTCAGACAGCATCTATGGAAATGAATAAACAATCGATGTTTCAGGCCATGTCCCTTCATCGGGACATTCACATTCACAGTGTACCGGACATGGATAATCAGCACTGGTAAAATTTGCATGTATCTCCTAGTTGGTTAGCAATTGAAATTACTCATTGATGATCATTGAAACTTGCCTGCTCCATCTACGAACCACAGGTGATGTATTTGAAAGGATTACGCAGCTGGCAGTATCCTGGAGCTCCTTGGGAAACCAGTAGACAAGTCTTACATGGACTTGCTTTTCCTGCATGCATTTGGCTTCAGCAGACTTCTTCTGGCGTTGACAAATATAGCCAGTACATTCCTGGCTCCTAATTAGCATGCACTTCCTGCTTCCCATACTATAGGATGTTTGATACCTATCACTGAGACAATAGGTCCTTCTATATTGGAAAGTTCTATTGTTCAATGAAGGATGATTAAGTGGATTTCATATTTTGTTCTCCACTTAACCTAGGAAGTACATATTTAATCACATCACCAGCTAACATTAAGCAGTGAGGTGAGAGTCCTACTGGTCTGCTTAACCATATGAGGCATTGTTTTTCCTCTGGAGCCACAATCTTTAAAGAACCTTGTGAACTCATGCTTTGGCATCTATACATCTGACTTTTTTTTTTGGAAAAACAATCCCCGCCGCCCATACCATAGGCACTTTTATTTATAGATAGACACATACAAATGGTAAAAATATGCACAAGGCTCTAAAAACAGTTCTCCCAGAACAGTAAATTTTTGGAAGTTCAGTACCAGGAAATTGAGCACTTAAAATGTTGTATAAAGTAGAAACAGTTTTTATTATTTAAATTTCTAAGAAATGGATAAAATATTGTTGCTTATTTCATTCACAGTATTGTAAGGTTTTAAATTAGAACAGCACAGGAACATTCCCTTTGCCCTCAAAGTCTGAGCAGACTTTGCTGCCAAACCAACTTAATCCCATCTGCTTGCATGTGGTACATACCCTTCTATTCTCCGCTTCTTCACGTTTGTGTAACTGCCTCCTAAACATTGATACAGTGCCTATAAGTAGTATGCACCCCACCCCTAAAAGTTTTCATGTTTCTTTGTTTTACATTAAATTATGGTGGATTTAATTTGGCTTTCTTGACACAACAGAAAAGACACTTCCATGTCAAAGTGAAAACATTTCTACAAACTGGTCTAAATTTATTACAATTATTTAACAAATAATTAATTGCATAATTACTCACCCCCTTCAAGTCAGTATTTAGTAGATGCACCTTTGGCAGCAATTACAGCCTTGAGTCTGTGTGGATAGGACTCTATCAGTTTTGCATATCTGGACACTGCAATTTCTCCCATTCTTCTTTACAAAACTGCTGAAGCTCTGTCAGATTGCATGGGGATTGTGAATGGACAATCCTTTACAAGTCCAGCCACAAATTCTCAATTGGATTGAGGTCTGGACTCTGACTTGGCCACTCGAGGACATTAACTTTGTTGCTTTTAAGCTATTCCTGTCTAGCTTTGGCTTTGTGCTTGGTGTCATTGTCTTGCTGGAAAACAAATCATCTTCCAAGTTGTAGTTCTCTTGCAGACTGCATCAGGTTTTCCTCCAGGATTTCCCTGTATTTTGCTGCATTCATTTTACCCTGTACCTTCACAAGCCTTCCAGGGCTTGCTGCAGTGAAGCATCCCCACAGCATGATGCAGCCACCACCATGTTTCACAGGACGGATGGTGTGTTTTTGATTTGCAGTGCTTGGCTTACACCAAACAAAAAGCTCAATTTTGCTTTCATCAAACCATAGCAGCTTCTTCCAGCTGACTTCCGATTCTCCCACATGCCTTCTGGCAAACTCTCTCAGAGATTTCATGTGATTTTTTCCCCCCAACAGTGGCTTTCTCTTCGCCACTCTCCCATTAAGTTATGACTGTTGAAGCAACCAGGCAACAGTTGTTGTATCCCGTTCTCTCCTATCTCAGCCACTGAAGCTTGTAGCTCCTGCAGACTGTCACAGATCTCCTAGTGATCTTCCTAACTAGTCTCCTTCTTGCACAGTCACTCAGTTTTTGTGGACATCCTGCTCTAGGGAGAATTACAGCTGTACCATATTCTTTCCATTTCTTGATGATTAATTTAACAGTACTCCAAGGGATATTCAGTGACTTGGAAATTTTCTTGTATGCATCTCCTGACATACAAGAGATGTCACTTGGAGTGTTCTTTTGTCTGCATGGTGTAGTTTTTGCCAGGATACTGACTCACCAGCAGTTGGACCTTCCAGATATATGTGAATTTTTACTACAATCAATTGAAACATCTCCTGTTATCTCCATTTAACTAATTGTGTGATTTCTAAGACAAATTGGCTGCACCAGAGATGATTTGTTGTGTCATATTGAAGGGGGTGAATACTTATGCAATCAATTATTTTGTGGTTTGTATTTGTAATTAATTTAGATCACTTTGTAAAGATCTGTTTTCACTTATACATCAATGAGTCTCTTTCTGTTGGTCAGTGTCAAATTAAATACACTGTGATTCAATGCTATAAAACAATAGAACATGAAAGCTTTCGGGGGGGTGAATACATTTTAGAGGCACCTTGGGAAAAGAGTATGGTTTGTACCCTTTTTTACCTCTCATAATTTTAGATACTTCTATCAGGTCATCCCTCAGCCTTTAAGAGACCCTGAAAAAAACAAACTCTTCTTATGGCTAATTCACTACAATCCTAGCAATATTTGGAGAACTGTTCTGCACCCTCTCCAAAGCCTCCAAGTCCATCCAGTGGTGTGGCAGCCAGAAATGGACATAAGACCTCAATGATGGCCGAACCAAAGTTTCATGCAGCTGTAGCATAACTTCCAGATTTTAATACTCAATATCCCAGCTATTTGAAGGCAGGCATGCTGTATATCTTCTTTACTATCATATCCACTTGTGATGCCACTTTCTGGGAACTATGGACTTTGATACCAAGATCCCTCAGTACATCAATGCTCCTAAGGTTCCTGCCATTTACTGTATACTTTTCTCTTGCATTTGGCCTCCCAAAATGCATCACCACACACATGTCCAGATTAACCACCATCTGCCATTCCTCTGTCCATATTTCAATGTCATCTATATCCTGCTGTATCCTTTGTTGACCTTTCTGACCATCAATTCAATTCTCATGTCGTCTTCAAATCTACTAACCAGGTCACCTACGTTTTCATCCAAGTCATTAAAATATATTAAAAACAACAGAGTTCCCACCACTGATCTTTGAGGAACACCACTGGTGACAAACCTCTGAACAGAAACCACCACCCCCCTTCACTACTACCCTTTATATTCTCTGATTAAGTCAATTTAGTATCCAGCTTATCAATTCATCAAGGATCCCATGTCACTTAATTTTCTGGTTGATTGAGGTTTACTAAAATATTTTACTAAGTACACGTGGACAATATCCATTGCTCTACCATCATCACTCATTTTCATAACTCAAGAACTCAGTTAATTAGTGAGACTAGACCCCACCCACACAAAGTGATGCTCATCATACCTAATATGTAACAAACACAAAATTCTGGAGGAACTCAGATGATCAGGCAGTATCAATGGAGAGGAATAAAGAGCTGACATTTCAGGCCAAGACCCTTCATCAGGACCTAATATGTCTGCTTTTCCAAATGAAAGTAAGCTTTGCCCATGAGAATATCCTCCAATAATTTCCCTACCAATGATGTGAGGCTCACCAGCCTATAGTTTCCTGAATTATCTGAGTTGTCCTTCTTAAACAAGGATAACATTGACTGTTCTCCAGTCTTCTGGGATCTCATTACTGACTAAAATGGATACAAAGATCTCTGAAGGCCCCATCAATTCCTTCCTTGCCTTTCCCCAGTATCCTGGAATAGATTTCAGCAAGTCCTGGTGAATTATCCACCTTAATGTTTTCTTTAAAGATCCAATACCAGTTGCTTCTTAATATTGACCTGCCCTAGAGAATGAGCATACCCCTCCCTCGACTTGCCATCATCTATGTCCTTCTCTGTGATGAATACCAATGAGAAGAACTCATTTACTCTGGTTGGAATGCTCAGCAATGAATTGTTAATGCAGTTGTAGCATATTGTGTTTGCAATACCAGTCATTGTTTTTTGTCAGTATTCTTATCTGGGAAAAGAAATGGTGATTATTCAGCACTGGGATCATGCAGGCAGGTTATCTCCAGGAGGACTGCTGCCTCTTTGTACTCACTGATGATACAGATCATCTTCAATAGAAACGTATGAAGTTAAAGAAGACAGCTTCATCACTTTGCATGGTTTTCTTTAGAAAAGTTTTGTCTTTGTTTAAGGCATGAACAGAGCAGGCACATTTTGTATCTTGTTTACTGGATATTTGTTAAAAGTATATTGATTTATTTTCAGGTGAACTCAGTACCTTGGTGTTGATTGCAACTCATCGATTGTTTTGAGTGTAATTTTCCCCTTTGTTTTTCTGATCTTGATATTTCTGCTTCATACTCCATGAGCAGTCATTTACCTGACCTAAACTGATGGTTGGCATTGACAGGAAGGGCCGAAGGGCATATGTCCATGATGTTTGACTCAGTGTGAAAGGAGGCAGGTGGTAGTAGCCACCTGAACAACAGACATAAGTTACATCCTCTGTTGGTCCTTCGTGTTTTCCTATGCACACAGTATCCAAAAGCAAAAAATATTTTAAAAAGGAGAAATTCACAAAAAGGAAAAAAAATCTGGAAAAAAATAACCTATTTTACAAAATATTACCACTGAATCAACAATAAATAATATGCTTTACTTTTTCTTTACTGTTTATTCAATTTCCTGAATTATGGAGGATGAGGTCAGATGGTAGCTGCAAATAGCATTTAGGCAACTTAACATTTCTACTTCTTTCAGCTTCTGGAACAAATAACTCAGTGTTATTGCCTTTGTTCCCTTGAGGGACAACTCAATCCCCTTCCTTTCTGATAACTCCAATTCTGCTCATAAAACTGTATTATGCCATAATTTAGAAGGTTTTTAAAGAAAACGGTACCCTGGGGTCCAATTGAGCATCATGAATTTTGTTTCTGTATGTTAATTGCATGCTGTATTTGATTTTAATATCAATATATGTCAGGCTGAAAGCTCATGCTATAGAAGTTTAAGATAAAGCCCTCACTGAGGATGTAGATCTGACTGTGACTTTAATACAGTTCCATTGATGGACAGATTGATCAAGGTTTATTGATCCAGGCCTACAGACGGACATGCCTAAACATTCAACTTACAGTGCAATATAATTTATCAAAACCAGAATGCACTGCGGAGTGTTCAGTCTGAGGCAGGGAGGAAGACTGGCCATCTCCCACCCACTGTGTCTTTCTCAGGTGGCAACATCAAAGCTGAAATATCTTGAGAAATCTGAGATACGTTTGTAACGTTTGCAGTTGTGGTTGTCACAAGTGTGTGAATGTTCCACATTCTGAACTTCATTGTCAGAAGTGGAAAGTGCCCATGCATGTTCTTTTTTGATATGGGCTGGAT
Source organism: Hemitrygon akajei (assembly GCF_048418815.1). Classification (NCBI taxonomy): domain Eukaryota; kingdom Metazoa; phylum Chordata; class Chondrichthyes; order Myliobatiformes; family Dasyatidae; genus Hemitrygon; species Hemitrygon akajei. The sequence continues at coordinate 39,089,054 of NC_133128.1, forward strand.
GATGCACGTTGGTGGTTACATGGACTTAACAGAGTGAGGTCTTGACCCATTGGCTTGAGAATCCAAGAGAATTAGAGACCAGGCCCTGCTACTAAGTTCCAAATTGTGCCATACCCATAGGCACACATATCTATTCTGGCATACATTGAAAGCACAAAGCTTTAATGCTTTCTTCAAGATCCTGCTGATACCTTAGTGTTTCCTTCTTCATTCTCACCCTGTGTCTGCCCTTTAGTCTCCACTGAGCAGGGAGAGAATGAGGGTGTGGGAGTTGGCGTTTTGGACAGATGCTGAGGTGGAAGGGATGGAAGACGGGGGGGGGTGGGGGGGAGGGTGTATTATGAAGGATCCTTTGATAGCACTGTGAGTCTGGGAGTCCATTTACTTGTAAATTATGTTTATAAAATCAACATCATTCATGTGCCTTGATAGTGGATTTTCCCAATGCTCAGAATTCTGTTGGAACTACGTTCTCACTTAATAAAGCAACACCCAAAAAATACTGGAGGAACTCAGCAGGCCAGGCAGCATCTAAGGAAAAGAGTAAAGAGTCAATATTTTGGGCCAAGACCCTTCATCAGGACAGAATAAGTCCTGGCCTGAAACGTCAACTGTTTTCTCTTTTCCATTGATGCTGCCTGACCTGCTGAGTTCCTCCAGCACTTTGTATGTGTTGCTTTGGATTTCCTGCATCTGCAGGTTTTCTCATGTTTGTGTGACATATTAAAAGCTTTTTTAAATAAAATCTCCAGATCCTTTAAGACTGCTGTAATTTCAGGAAACATCCCTGCTGCTTCAGTGGTCTCAAGGGAGAGAGGATGACTTGCTTTTGTGGGTCTGAGGTGGTTGATAAGGTCAACATGGAGACCGAAGATGAGGTAGGGGGCAGCTTACTGGGATTGCTGATCTTAACTAAGGTGGTGGTAGAAGTGCTGTAACTCACCGAGCAATTCAGGAGGTGACAGAAGGGGTTGCCTTGTGAACACCTTACAGTAACTCCATCACAAACATGTGAGTGCTTAAGGGTAGAATATTAGGCTGAACTGTTGTATCCTCCATGGTACAAATGCATGCCCAAAGAAATTCAAAACTGGGCATAATCAAGGGCTGATGGGAAGGCAGAAAATCAGCAGAGAAAATTAACCAGGAAAGTGATTCCAGGAAGTTGATACTCTGCAGTCAAAGCAGCAACAGTATTTTGTGACGTATTTGGCCTGCCTTGCCTTTTAGTCTCTCGGTTTCCCCTGTATTCTGGGAGTCTAGCAATTATCTAATGCTGCACAGTTTTACACGTATAACTTTTAAAGATCTTGTGACAGATCAGGGTGGCAGCTGTTTCCATTACCTCGTCTCTGTTAATCAAAGCTATTGTGTAAAAACAGAACATGCAATATTGTTTAAACAGCGTTTTCCTATAATTCTTTTAACGCACTTCAGGGGACCTTTTAAAACATTTCCTTTGATGAAATAATTTGTTAGAATCAAGTTGGCTGCTGTACAAGGGATTAAAAAAAATTGTACTAACATAAATGAGTGAATTAATACAAGAATGTTTGTTAAATAAAATGTAGTTACTTTTATCCAAGTTAAATAGATGTTCTTTTTTGGTATTTTAACATTGAGGAAAAAGAAAGCAATTTGCCACTGAGAGTCAGGGTAAAGTGACATCAGGTCAGTTGTGAAATAGGTCAGGTGAATGAGAAAGCTGTCCCTGTTGTGCTTCAACAATGCCCCACAATCACAGGCTCAGAAGAGTTCCTTCTAATTGCATCAGTGTACAATTTTGCATTAGGCATTATTGTGACCTCCAAGTCGGACTGTTGAATGCTGCTGATTCGAAATAGTGCCTTCTCCTAATTGGATCTCTGGCAAGTAGAGAGAGGAAACATTTATGCCATCAATCACTATTGGATTCAAGGCTTCATTCCACAGATGGAGGACTCTACTAACCCAATCTTGGCTTCCCCTAGATAAGCTATTTGAGATGGATGAATTAACCTCCATTCCCCGCTGCACTCTGGATCATGGAATGGCAACTGATCAGAGAAACGGATATTGAAAGTGGAGCCAAAGATTTGAGATCACACTCTCGAATGGAACAAGTTGTTTATGATGGTCACAGCAATGGGAAGGATGTAGTAAGGAACAAAGTACTAATATGAGAAATATAATCTCAGGAAGAATCTGCTGCCTCAAAAGCAGTTGTTAGAAGCAGACCAAATATTTTAACTGGACAAAATCCTGCCCTTTTGAATGTTAACTAATTCCTGCTACAATTCACACTAACCTCATGATTGGTGGTAATGAATAGAAGTAAAGAAAATGAGGTTTATGATATGCTTTTGTCAACAAGGGAGTAATATGACTTTGCAACAGAATTATGGATTTTCATAACTGCTGCTTCTCTTTTGGACCTGTGATTAAATGGGGCTAACAGGCCAGAATAGGAAGCTCTCTGTCTCTTACGAGACCCAAGAGGTCACAAATGATCACAGTCATTGCTAATCTACAGGTGTAAAGGAGGGGTTTGGAGGTGGATGTGGAATTAGATCAATGCAGAGATGTATTTTCCTGCTCTTTGCATCTGGGTGCTCATGCCCTGCAGGGTTTGATGCCATGGTATGATAGCCATTTTTTTCTTGTTTCTGGGACATAGCCAGTTGGATTGAAAGTTGGGTTTGCATTTTGCAGCAGATCTCATCTTGATAATGGGATGGGAGAATCAGAATCCCTGACATATGACATGAAAGTTGTTGTTTTGTGGCAGCTGTACAGTGTGAAGTCACAAAAATCTTCAAATGTTAAAATTAAATAGATCAGTGCATGAAAAGGAATAATGTAGTAATGTTCATGATTTCTTGGCCTGTTCAGAAATCTGATGGCAGAGGGGAAGAAGTTGTTGCTGAATTGTTGAATGTGGGTTTTCAGGCTCCCAACCCTCCTCCATGATGGGAGTAACAAGAAGAGGGTATATCTCACATGGTGAAGGTCCTTTAATGATCAATGCTGCCTTCTTGAGGCGCTGTCTCTTAATGATGTGCTGGATGGTGGGGAGAGTTGTACCCATGACGGAGCTGGCCGAGTCTATAGCCGTCTGCAGCTTCTTGTAATCCTGTCCATTGGTGCCTCCATTCCAGGCTGTGATGCATGCAGTCAGAATGCTCTTCACATTTTCATTGACATACCGAATCTTCTCAAACTCCTCACAAAGTAGAGCTATTGGCATGCCTTCTTTGTGATTGCATCCAAGTGTTGAGCCCAGGATAGATTCTCTGAGACGTTGACGCCCAGAAACTGGAAGTTGCTCACCCTTTCCACCACCGACCCCCTCAACGAGGAATGGTGTGTGTTGACATTTACAGTCACTTCCTTGGTCTTGTTGACATTGAGTGTGAGGTTGTTGTTGCAACACCACTCAATCAGCTGATTTATCGTACTCCTCTAAGCCTCCTCATTGTCATCTGAAACTCTACCAACAATTGTAGTGCCATCAGTGAATTTATAGAAGGATTGAAAAGGCTGAGGTGAGTGCCTGTTCGAGTGGGTATATAATTTGGAGGTTGGAGAGGGGTGAATTAGTCACAAAGGAGATGGTTTATGGTAGCACAGGGAGAAAACCTTTTGTACTTGGGAACCTAAAGGAAGAAAATTATGAAAGAGAACTCAATATTTATTAAAAGGCATATTCCACAGTAGAATGTGTCACTTTGTGCTTCAGTGGAATAGATTTGTTGAGTTAAGAAGCATTGATCATTATCTCCTCCTGTATTCCTGAGACGTGAGGCTACATAGGAGAGAGGACGGCTACTACAGGGCTGAAGTAGCTGTCAATTTGCAATAACCCGGATGGTTTGAGTTCTTTTGGAGACTGAACAGTAATAAAAGCCAAAAAGATTCCAGCAGTCATTCTTGGTGCTATCCTTGTGAAAAACAGAAACCTTTGAGTCTTGGGCAATTCCCACTTCCCTTGATTTTTTTTTTTGGATATCTCTGTCTACAGTTCCCCAACTCTGAAATGGCAGGTGGAGACCTGGCATCAAGGCAGTTTGGATGTCTGCCCTGTTTCCTGTGCTTGGGTACATGAACTAAATGTCCTCCTGATATGAATTGCAGTAACACTATTTTGACCGTTGAAATTAAAGTGTGGGAACATTCCTGTAGCAGACTCATCAGACACTTTGTTTCAAAGGGATTAGAAATCTTCTGGTAAAATGGGTGAAGGAATTTAGGATTAAATGTTTCATCCACATTTACTCAACAATTCAGTGATTCATGTAATATGAAATAGAATGCTCTGGGCAAAAAAAAAACTGGGCTTGTACTCAAGGTAAAACAACACTGTCTGGGTTCTGAAAAAAGTGGGGAAAAAACAAAGTCAGAAAGTTAAGTGATCCATTTTCTTCATTATATGGTCCCAGACCAATGTTTTATTGCTGTAGTTGATCTGCAATACATCACAATAGTTGTTGTAGACTCAAAGAAATGCAAAACCATGAAAGTGTGGTGCTTTTTATCTTGCTTGCAGGGTAAGAATATTAAATTACACATTGAATAAAATACTAGTCTTGTTTTCCAACATATTTTGCTTTGGAACAAAGCAGAATCAGGTGAATGAAATCATCACTAGTAATATTGCTGCATGGGTTTTAAATAATGAGGTACTTGCATTTAAGTGGGTTTACAATGAAGTTAAGTTTAGTTGAGTAAGTCACTTGTAATTCTGATCTCAGTAAAGTGATTATTGCCAGTGAGCCAGTACAAACGGCTTTACGAGGACAGTCTTGTGTTAATTCAACTATAAAGTAGGCTGTGATATTATAACAATTAAGTTAAAGGCATTCCAGAGCCTTGTTGATCAAGATCCCAGAGCTTCTTTGCTGAATTTTTGATCTGTTAAGTCTGATGAAATGTCTCTGTCCTAAAGGTCAACTATTTACTCTTTTCCATGGATGCTGCCTGGCCTACTGAGTTCCTCCTGCATTTTGTGTATATTGCTTTCGATTTCTGGCATCTGCACATTTGTTTGGGTTTGTAATGGCAAATCCTGTTAGGCTAACAGACTCTACACAGCTCAATTCCTTAACATAATCCTGGCATGCACAGCTTTGCAGTAGTAATAACCATCACAACACAGCAATCAATAATATTGATTGGCATCTGATTAGTTCCAATGGTTTAGACAGGGCAGAGTTTGTTAAGTGTGTCCAGGACGGATTCCTGTCACAGTATGTTGACAGGCTGACTAGGGGGAATGCCATTCTAGATCTAGTACTAGGTAACAAACCGGGATAGGTCACACATCTCTCAGTGGGTGACCATCTGGGGGACAGTGACCACCACTCCTTGGCCTTTAGCATTACCGTGGAAAAGCATAAAATCAGAGAAGACAGGAAAATTTTTAATTGGGAAAGGGCAAATTATGAGGCTGTAAGGCTAAAACTAGCGGGTATGAGTTGGGATGAGTTTTTGTAGGGAAATGTACTATGGACATGTGGTCGTTTAGGGATCTCTTGCAGGATGTTAGGGATAAATTTGTTCCGGTGAGGAAGATGAAGAATGGTAGGGTGGGTGACAAGTAATGAGGTGGAAAATCAAGTCGGGTGGAAGAAGGCAGCATGCATGAGGTTTAAGAAGCAAGGTTCAGATGGGGCTATTGAGGAATATAGGGTAGCAAGAAAGGAGCTTAAGAAGGGGCTAAGGAGAGCATGAGAAGGCCTTGGCAAGTAGGGTAAAGGAAAACCCCAAGGCATTCTTCAATTATTTGAAGAACAAAAGGATGACAGGAGTGAAGGTAGGACCGATTAGAGATAAAGGTGGGAAGATGTACCTGGAGGCTGTGGAAGTGAGTGAGGTCCTCAATGAATACTTCTCTTCGGTATTCACCAATGAGAGGGAACTTGATGACAGTGAGGACAATATGAGTGAGGTTGATGTTCTGGAGCATGTTGATATTAAGAGAGAGGAGGTGTTGGAGTTGTTAAAATACATTAGGATGGATAAGTCCCTGGGGCTTGACAGAATATTCCCCAGGCTGCTCCATGAGGTGAGGAAAGAGATTGCTAAGCCTCTGGCTAGGATCTTTATGTTCTCGTTGTCCATGGGCATGGTACCGGAGGATTGGAGGGTAGTAAAAAAAGGTAGTTCAAAAAAGGTAGTAGGGATAGTCCAGGTAATGATAGACCAGTGAGCTTTACGTCTGTGGTGGGAAAGCTGTTGGAAAAGAAACTTAGAGATAGGATCTATGGGCATTTAGAGAATCATGGTCTGATCAGGGACAGTTAGCATAACTTTGTGAAGGGCACATCATGTCTAAGAAGCTTGATAGAGTTCTTTGAGGAGGTGACCAGGCATATAAATGAGGGTAGTGCAGTGGCTGTGATCTACATGGATTTTAGTAAGGCATTTGACAAGGTACCACATGGTAGGCTTATTCAGAAAGTCAGAAGGTATAGGATCCAGGGAAGTTTGGCCAGGTGGATTCAGAATTGGCTTGCCTGCAGAAAGCAGAGGGTCGTGGTGGAGGGAGTACATTCGGATTGGAGAGTTGTGACTAGTGGTGTCCCATAAGGATCTGTTCTGGGACCTCTACTTTTCATGGTTTTTATTAACGACCTGGATGTGTGGGTAGAAAGGTGGGTTGGCAAGTTTGCAGACGACGCAAAAGTTGGTGGTGTTGTGGATAGTGTAGATGATTGTTGAAGATTGCAGAGAGACATTGATAGGATGCAGAAGTGGGCTGAGAAGTGGCATTTGGAGTTCAACCCGGAGAAGTGTGAGGTGGTACACTTTGGAAGGACAAACTCCAAGGCAGAGAACAAAATAAATGGCAGGATACTTGGTAGTGTGGAGGAGCAGAGGGACCTGGGGGTACATGTCCACAGATCCCTGAAAGTTGCCTAACAGGTAGATAGGGTAGTTAAGAAAGCTTATGGAATGTTAGCTTTCATAAGTCGAGGGATAGAGTTTAAGATTCATGGGGTAATGTTGAAGCTCTCTGGTTAGGCCACACTTGGAGTACTGTGTCCATTTCTGGTCGCCTCACTATAGGAAGGATGTGGAAGCATTGGAAAGGGTACAGAGGAGATTTACCAGGATGCTGCCTGGTTTAGAGAGTATGCATTATGATCAGAGATTAAGGGAGCTAGGGCTTTACTCTTTGGAGAGAAGGAGGATGAGAGGAGTCATGATAGAGGTATACAAGATATTAAGAGGAATAGATAGAGTGGACAGCCAGTGCCTCTTCCCCAGGGCACCACTGCTCAATACAAGAGGACATGGCTTTAAGGTAAGGGGTGGGAATTTCAAGGGGATATTAGAGGAAGTTTTTTTACTCAGAGAGTGGTTGGTGTGTGGAATGCACTGCCTGAGTCAGTGGTGGAGGCAGATACACTAGTGAAATTTAAGAGAGTACTAGACAGGTACATGGAGTAATTTAAGGTGGGGGGTTATATGGGAGGCAGGGTTTAAGGGTTAGCACAACATTGTGGGCCAAAGGGCCTGTATGGCGCTGTACTATTCTATGTTCTATGTAATAATGCTCACTAGAGCAATAATTAACAAGAGTTTTGGTGTTTGAAAGGGGTTTGCAGTAGGGAAGTGTGAGGACAATTGGAAGACAACTTGGGTGATTTTCTTAATGTTAGATGATTAGGAACTGCAGGGAATCAAAGTAATTTATGTTCATGAGAAAGAAAAGCTCCTAAAGACTGGAGCAAAGAAAGTAAACTGCTGGAGGAACTAAGCAGGTCACAGAGCATCTGTGGAAGCAAAGAGATGGTCAGGGTTTACTACTGGACTGATTATTGGTATAATAAGCAATTTTAAGAAGCCTATTAGAATGGTAGAACAGATTTGAGGGGCTTTTTTTCGGCCTTGTGGTTATCCATATTGAGAACTTTGGAGTTATCACATTTTCTACTTAGAGCTGTTCCATGAACTCTGCAATTTAATAGCAACACTTTTTCTTCATCTTAATATTGTGTTGTTGATATTACAACAAGAATATATGAAGCTAATCTTGAATAAATTAGATTATGCTAAAGAAAGAACAAAATAATGGTCAGGCAGAATCTATAAGGAGAAACAGAGTCAATGTTTCATGTAAATGACCTTTCATTAAAATGCTTCACAGAAGTGTTAACTTCGTTCCTTTCATTATTTTCCAACAAATACTTCCAGTGTTTATTGTTTAATTTTACTTCTGTGATATAGTAGTTGAATAATAATAATATTAATAATTGCTGTATTAGTGTTTGCTGAGGTCTAAAGACAGAAGGGTATTGGCCCTTGAAGGCATTCTTAACATGGCAATCATATAGACAGTGGCTGTGAGGCTGTAGGGGTTATGGAGGGAACTGCCAGATTTACTTAATGTAATTAACAGGTAGAGCTGTTGGGGAGGGTTTAAACTAATTTGGCAGGAGGATGGGAACTGGACTGAAGAGGTTCAGAATAGAACGGATGTTTAAAAAAGCAAAGTAGGCAGTCAGGCTGTCAAGAAGGGCAGGCAGATGATAAGACAAAATTGCAGCCAGCAGAGTGAGTATAAGTGCACTAGGGATGCAGAATCAAAAAGTGTAGTAAATGTAGTATTCAAAGTGTATTTGAACAAGTGTAAGAAATGAGGTGGATGATCATGTTGTACTTCTGCAGATTGCCAGGTATGATGCTGTGGCCATCACTGAATTGTAAATGAAGGGTGGTTGTAGTTGGGAGCTGAAGATCCAAGGTTGTATGTTGTATTGGAGAGATAGGACAGTAGATAGTGGGGGTGGCGTGGCTCTGCCAGTAAGGAATGGCATCAAATCAGTAGAAAGATGTGACAAAGGATTGGAAGATGTTGAATCCTTGTGGGTTGAGTTAAGAAACAGCAAGAGTAAAAGGATCCTGATAGCATTTATATTCAGGCCTCAAATGGTAACTGGGATTTGGACTACAGGTTACAATAGGAAATAGAAAAGACGTGTCAAAAAGGCAATGTTATGATAATCATGGGAGATTTTAACATGCAGGTTGATTGGGGAAAATCAGGTTGGTAAGGGATCACAAAGCAGTGAATTTGTTGAATGCCTATCTGATGGCTTTTTAGAGCAATTTGTTGTTGAGCCTACTAGGAGATTAGCTGTACTGGATTGGGTGTTATGTAATGAACTGGGGGTGATTAGGGAGCTTAAGATAAAGGAACCATTAAAGGCAGTAATCACAATGTGATTGAGAACTTGAAATTTGATAGGGAGAAAGGAAGGTTTGACATAGCAGTAATTCAGTGGAGTAAGAGAAATTACAGTGGTATGAGAGAGGAGTGGGCCAAAGTAAATTGGAAGAAGCTGCTGGCAGGGGTGGCAGCAGTGCAGCAATATCTTGAGTTTCTGGGAAAAATGACGAAGATGCAAGATAGATGTATTCCAAAAATAAATAAATACCCACATGGCAAAATAGTCCAACGGTGACTGGCAAGGGAAGTCAAAGCTAATGTAAAAACAGAAGAGAGGGCATACAACAGAGCAAAAATGAGCTGGAAGGTAGACCATTGGGAAGCTTTTAAAAACCTACAGAGGGCAACCAAAAGGATCATTAGTACGGAAAGGATGTTTTTCAAGTATATAAAAAATAAAAGAGTGATGAGCGTGGATATAGGACCACTAGAAAATGAGGCTGGAGAAAAAGTAATGTGGGGAGGGAGGTGGGACAAGGCAATGGCAGATGAACTAAGTGAGTATTTTGTGTCAGTTTTAATGTGGAAGGCACTAGCAATGTGCCAGATGTTGAAGGGTGTGAGGGAAGAGAAGTGAGTGCAGTTACTATTAGAAGGGAGAAGATGGTCAAAAAGCTGAAAGACCTGAGTCACCCAGGCCAGATGAACTGCACCCTAGGGTTCTGAAAGAGGTAGCGGTAGAGATTGTGGAGGTATTAGTAATGATGTTTCAAGAATCTTTTGACTCTGGCATGGCTCTGAAGGACTGGAAAATTGCAAATGTCACTCCACTCTTTAAGAAAGGAAGGAGGCAGCAGAAAGGAAATTACAGACCAGTTAGCCTGACCTCAGTAGTTGGGAAGATGTTAGAGTCAATTGTTAAGGATGAGGTTATGGAGTACTTGGTGACACAGGACAAGATAGGACAAAATCAGTATGTTTTCCTTAAGGGAAAAGCTTGCCTGACAAACGTGTTGATATTCCTTGAGGAGACGACAAGTAGGATAGATGAAGGGGATGCGGTGGACATTGTATATTTGGTTTTTCAGAAGGCTTTTGACAAGGTGCCACACATGAGGCTGCTTACCAAATTAAGAGCCCATGGTATTACAGGAAAGTTACTGGCATGGTTAGAGCATTGGCTGATTCATAGGAGGCAGTGAGTTGGAATAAATGGTTTATTTTCTGGATGGCTGCCAGTGACTAGTGGTGTTCTGCAGGGGTTGGTGTTGGGATTGTTTTTTATGCTGTATATCAGTGATTTAGATGGTGGAATGGATGACTTTGTTGCCAAGTTTGCAGATGAAATGAGGATTGGTGGAGGAAAGTAAGGCTGCAGAAGGACTTGGACAGACAAGAAGAATGGGCAAGAAAATGACAAATGAAATACAGTGTTGAAAAATGCATGGCCATGCACTTTGGTAGAAGAAATAAATGGCAGACTATTTTCTAAATGGGGAGAAAATCCAAAAATTTGAGATGCAAAGGAACTTGGGAGTCCTTCTGCAGAACACCTTAAATGTTACCTTGCAGCTTGAGTCAGTGGTGAGGTAGGCAAATGCAACGTTAGCATTCATTTCAAGAGGTCTAGAATACAAGAGCAGGGATGTGATGCTGAGGTTTTATAAAGCACTGGTAAGGCCTCAGCTTGGGTATTGTGAACAGTTTTGGGCTTCTCATCTCAGAAAAGATGTGCTGTCATTGGAGAGGGTTCAGAGGCAGTTCACAAAGATGATTCCAGGAATGAAAAGGTTATCATATTTGATGGCTCTGCATCTGTGCTCGCTGGGATTTTGAAAAATGAGGGGGGATCTCATTGAAAGACCCAGACAGAGTAGATGTAGAAAGGATGTTTCCTATGGTGGGAGAGTCTAAGACAAGACGGCACAGCCTGAGGATTGAGGGGCGTTCATTTAAAAGAGAGATGCATAGTTATTTCTTTAGCCAGAGAGTGGTGAATTTGTGGAATTTGTTTCCATAGGCAGCTGTGGTGGCCAGGTTGGTGGGTATTTTTAAGTCAAAGAATGATAGGTTGTTGATTGGCCAAGGCGTCAAAGGTTACGGGGAGAAGGCTGGGGAATGGAGCTGGGGGGGGGGGGGGGGGGGAGGAATCAAAGAAAGGATCAGCTATGATTGAATGGTGGAACAGAATCAATTGGCCAAATGGCCTGATTCTGCTTGTATGTCTCGTGGTCTTGTGATATTGAAGTCCTACTGCAGAAAATGGACTGACAGGTGGTTGATAGGTTGGGGTAGAGGGAAGGGGTGATGAGGACTAGTTGAGGTGGAGCATCCAGAAGATCTGCCAGGGTAGCCATCATCAGCCTCTGGCAGGAGGTTGAATGGAGCCAGAAGTCCACAGCCTCCGCATGTGTGTTCGTCTGCCAAGGAGCAGCAAAAATCCCAGCAGGGGACAAGCACCTTTTGGTTCAGGTGACCACTGTTGTGGAGGCACACACAAAGTTTTGTTGCGTCTGTAATCTAGATAGAGATTTGCTCCCTGCTACAAGGGACCACTCCAGCCTCTGAAGGGTCAGTGGTATGCCGCAGGGAGCAGGTTACAGCCCTCTTTGAGCAAAGGCATGCTGCTTGAGAACAGACAGTTATGCTCATTGGATATGGATGCTCCCCATGAATGGCTCATGGTTCAGCATAGGAGAATACTGCGCGAGTAGCTAGCTGTTGTTGCATAAACTGCATGTCAGTGGATTGCATCTCATAGTTCCAACAAATCACTCTTCTTAAAGGGCAGAGAGATAACATGCTGGAACACAACTCCCTTCTGTGGGTGCGGCAAGATCCCCATTCAGAGATCACAGCCCCCTTCGTCCTGGGTAGAGTTCAGCTGAGATTACATTGAGAGTTGAGTCCAAGTAGAAGATTGAGGACAGGAATGACCTGGAAACTGAAATTCAGGATTTGTCAAACCAATTTAATTCCAGGGTTGGAGGTTGAAATGTTTGCAGTACTGTCATTCACTGCATCATTGCCTTCTCAAATGCTGTGAGAGGTTGTCTGATGTGCAGGTTCTAGACATTGATATGAATTCTTACACGACTACCAATATACCTCCCAATATGGCCTTCAGACAGCAAGCTTGGTTGTGGCCCACAACCAGGTGTCTCAGAATGCTCTTTCATGTTTTTTTCCTGGACACCAGGAGCTGGCCCATTATCTGGTGTGAGATACCGAAGTCATCTGTGGTGATTCAGAGAGAAAGCAATCATCGAGAAGTCATGGCAACATAACATAAGATTTAAAAGCGATGGGGGGGGGCACAAAGATGTTGGCATACAGAGTCAAAAATAATGTTTTTTAGTTTTTATATGGATTCTACTTTTTTGTTATAAAGCATAATAAGCACATTCTTTCCTGCCCCAGAGGATGGCAGAGGACTTGATCATCCAAGGTATTTCGGGAGAGCTAGATAAGTATTTGAAAGATTAACCTCAATTCCTTAAAGTTGGCACAGCAGATGAGTTTAAACCAGCATAGATTAGGTATGATCAGATTGAATGGCAGGGCAGGCTTGAGGAGCCTGGTGGTCTACTGATGCCCAGTCTCTCTGGTGAGGGATAAAGGACATGTGCAGCAGCTGCAAGTGTTAATGTATATGTATACCTTGCAATGCCTTAACTAACAGCAGATCCGTCATTTGAGCCCACTTTGACAGTAGTGCTTCTGCTGTTAAAACAACCCTGGTACTTCTGGCACTTTCTGTGAATCTTAAAAGGTGTCTGACCAGCTGACAATGGGCTCTGAGACATAAGGAGTGCATGTTTCTGGCTGTAAACCACTCCAAACTGTTCTAAATGTCTTTCTAATGAAGTGTATGAATTTCGTTGTGCAAACCCAAGTGGCCAATGATTTAATACACCAAAAAAAACTTTGAAATTTAATATCACCATGTTCCATTCTTTTTCTCTATATTTACCAGATAATATATTCAACCCTGCAAAAGACTTGTGTTGTGTAAATAGAATTATTATTTAGTTACGGCATTGGCAGTAGCAATGGGATGAATAAGTTTTATATGCATCTAAATTTATTTGATTCTGTAAAAAAATGTTTAGTAGCTTGTAAATGTTTATGTTTAGATATAATATGGTAGTTAATACCAACATGCAGTGGGGGGGAGGGGGAATGCCTGTGCAGGCAAAGGTATTTGAAAAACATATGCCCAATTCTGTAAAGCACTTTTAAACTGCAACATCTGCTGTGTTTTGATTAATATTCAAGTTGTACTGGACATGGATGACATTGGTTACATTAACTATTATTGGGCCTGAATTCAATGAGCTGGATCCTAACAAAATGAGAATAATCCTTAGAAAGTATGAAGAAACTATACATTTGCATAACTAACCTATCCAATCTCTAAATTCAGGCTGGGAAAGATAGATTGTTTTGTGAGAAGCCCAAACACCCTTGCATTTCTACAACAAAAGTAAGAGCAGGCTCTTCATATTTGTAATAATCGCATAAAAATAATGTAAGACAACAAACTCTAAGACTTAATAGTTGCAATTTATAAGAATTTGAACTTCGAGATGAAAGCCAAGTTGTAAGTTAACAGAAATGATGGTGCTCCCGTCCATTCCTGGTGAATGTGGGATAGAAGCACCAAATGGAGCTTCCACATCCTTGTTTTAAATCACAGAATTACAAGTTAGATGGCAGTCTCTCTGCTAAGTATATTTGTTCATCCTTACACAAACAGAAGATGTACCGGTTACAAGCCGGTTCTGTTCCTGAGAAATGTTAGGAGGTTAAAAAAATTGGTATGTCCCCATTGACCCTTGCCATTTTTTTATTGATGCGCCCTAGAGAAAATCCTATCTGGATGCATCGTGGTTTGATATGGCAACTGTTCTGCATGTGACCGCAGGAAACAGCAGAGAGTTGTGGACTCAGCTCAGAATATCACAGAAATCAGCCTCCCTTCATTGGACTCGCTGCCTCAGTAAAGCACCTATCCCAATCAAATACCTTATTTACCCTGAATATTCTCTCTTCTCTCTTCCATTGGGTAGAAGATACAAAAGCCTGAAAGTATGTACCACTAGGCTCAAGGACGGCTTCTATTCTATTGTTATAAGACTAATTCCCTAGTACAATAAGATGGACACTTGACCTCACAATCTACCTTGTTATGATCTTGCACATGCACTGATTGTTTACCTGCACTACATTTTCTCTGCAGCTGTTACACTTAATTCTTCATTGTTAATGTTTTACCTTGTACTACCTCAATGCACTGTGAAAAGAATTGTTCTGAATGAATGATATGTAAGACGAGCTTTTATCTGTACCTCGGTATGTTTTACAATAATTAACCAATCCTAATTCCTAACTCAAACTGTTCACAACTCAAATGTGGCTGCTCACCAGAAAATTTAAGCAAAAACACGGGCCAGCCAAGGGCAACATGCAGTTAAACCAGGGCGTTTAACTTGCCCATTGAGATTTCTCTGCAAGATGAAAGAATGTTGCCTCAGACTGACTTCCCACACTGCAACAGATGCTTGCAACACCACAAGAGCCAGCAAATCCATCTCACTTGTTCCCAGATGTTCATTTATATGGACAGGTTGTACATAAGTTGGGGATTCGTAACCTGGGGAGCAACTATAAAACTAATTTTATATTGGCTGATAGCCTGATTAAATATATTGGAAATGGAAGCAGCAACACCTAGTGCCATAAAACCAGTACTACAACACCAATAAATTCAGTGATGTTGGTTGCTACGTGTGTGTGCGAGAGGAACAGGACATCCATACAGAGAAGCACAAAGCTAGGCTGGAACATCTAGAAAGAGCATGGAGCAATGGAGCAATGCCATTCGCGGCTCTTCAATGAGACTCTTTAATTCTATTAAATGTAATAGAATTTGTAATCCACGATCAAGAAAGTTTTCATCAACACACATTGATGTAACTTCTTGCATGTCCAAAAAATTAGTGAGTATAGTTGATGGCAATTCAGTCTCAAGAGGAAAATACAAATAGAAAATAATGAAATGACACTGTTCTATTCTGTACTGTTGTATTCACACAGCAATGTTGACATAAAAGCAGATATTCACTGCTCCAAGATCTGTGGTATGTTTTATTGCAATAATTCTTTAGTTTCTCATCCTTGATCATGCGACCTTAGTACAATCAAAGCTTGTTTTTAAACCTCACAGCTGAGGGACCAATCTGTTCCTATTGCATGACCATATAGGCCAGCCATTCTCAACCTTTTTGCCCTGGAGGACCACTTGAAATAATTATCAGGTCTCAAAGAATGGCATAATAAATAACTAAATAAGAAAACCACAAATACAAAAACTTTGCAATAAATTCACTTCTAATCTACGCAATCCACCTTTTGCAATGTTTACAACAACAGCAAAGTGGCAGGCCAGCAGCTGAGTCATGGCACATAAAAATTCCTTCTTTAGTACAAAAAGTACTCCACCACCGGTGGAGTTTGTTTGTTCCCATAAGTCAGGCAGCGGCTCATAAGGGGAATTTGGGGGAGGTAATTCGGGAGGGGGAAGCTGATGTCACAGCCCAAGTTGGGAGAGTCTATTCAGTGCTTGGAAAAAGAACTTCACGCTCATCAGCAGCCTACCGTCCTCTCCTCCATGCAATACAACACTCACCAATTATCAATGGCCTCTCCTATCTCGCGTCAAAAACTGAAAATGGACTAAACCAAATAAACACGGTCCTACTGCGCACTGCCATGCTGGGCTGGAGACCTCTAACAAGATTGCTAACAGGGCTGTTCGGTCACTGCCCATCACTGCGAGCGCTAGTGATTTATTTTTTAATCACAATCTCTTGCAGAACCCCAGTTGACAAATCCTGATATAAGCATTATAATGTAGAAAACCATATTGTTGTTCTAAGGGTTAGATGTCAGTTATGAGCAAGAGTAAAGGGTCATAATCTGTAAATGGCTAAGAGTTAGAGACTTGGAGAAATTGTTGAGACAAGATCTATTTGCATTGTTGAGCAACAGGATTATCAAAAATTCTCTTTTGCTGGGTGAAGATTGTGGCTGTTAATCTTGAAAACAAAGCTAGTTACTTTTTTTAAAAGGATGAGCTTTTGTGATTTGCATAGTGACCAGTGAAATTCAAAATTTAAAACAAGTTTATCATCAAAGTACATATCACCGTTTATTTTCTTGTGGGCATTCACAGTAAATACAAAGAAACACAACTAGATCAATGCAAAACCGCACACAACAGTGACTGATGAACAGCAATGTGCAAACGACAACCAGCTGGGAAAATACAAAAAGGGAAAATAATAATGATAATAAATAAATAAGCAATAAATATTGAGAACACAGTTGTCGAGTCCTTAAAAGTGAGTCCATAGTTTGTGGAATCAGTTCAATGTTGGTTGAGTGAAGTCATCCTCTCTGGTTCAAAAGCCTGATGATAGAAGAGAAATAACTTTAGTGAGTGAAGCTCATTTTGTCACTTAGCATTTCTGTTTATATATGACTTTAGTTTACTTGCTAATTTTTCTGTAAATCACTTTTGCCTTTTGTTTCCTCTCCTGACTAGTGAGTTCTAAAAGTCATGCCTGTAGCCTCTCATTCAACTGTCTAAATTTTCCTTTTTTTTCTGTTTTGTGTAGCTTTTGTGTTTTCTTACTCTTGATGTGTTGCATACTTTGATCACGTCTGATGAAATCTTTCATCAAAATGTAAATTCTCATCCCATTTTACAGGATCTAACCTGAAGGGAAAGTAAGAAGAGAATTCAGCCTATACGCTGCTGTAGTCAGGAAGGACTCCACGATTTGAGCTTATATTCTCGATATTCTGCTTCAGTAGAATAGATACAAAATAAAAGTAGGTAAATGGTACTACTGTTTATGTAATTGTACTTATGTTCTTTCTGCTTTCAGTTCATGCAGTGACCATTGTGACGGCAAAGGTTGGAGAAAACATCACACTGCCTTGTGAGGCAGAAAAAGGAATTGGCTTGTACTTGGTGACATGGAGACTGGTAGGTAATGTGTACGATATATTTGTTTCTTTGACACAGCATTGAGCCAGTTTAAAGATTGTAAATGACTCATGTGAGTAATCATGTGATCATGTGGTTAATGCCTCATGGAGTGATCATGTTGTTAATGCCTCAAGGAGTGATCATGTGATCATCTACCACTGGCTCTCTCCTCGTCTGGTGAGTGACCGCCAGGCACTTGTGCTGAGCAGATATTTGAAGAAGTAGTCGTGTCTCCTTGTTGCATCAATACCAGCCGAGTGGAGCATAGGATCTTCAGTACCAAATAATAAAAGGTGTTATTTTAAAGATTAAAGATTAGCTTCCTTTGTCACAAGTACATGGACACATACAGGGAAGTGCATTGTTTTGTGTTAATGACCAACTCCGTCTGAGGATTGTTGGAGGGTCAGCTTCTGGCGCCATAATGGCATGCTCACAATTCACTAACCCTAATCGTACATCTTTTTGTAATGTGGGAGAAAACCGGAGCACCCAAAGGAAGCCCACATGGTCTCAGTGAGAACATACGTTTGTATGTTCCTTACAGACAGCAGTGGAAATAAAACCCCGGTCAGTGAAAGCTGGCGCTGTAAAGCGATGGCACTAACCGCTACCCTACCATGCACGATAAGGATGCTATTTTAGTATTATTCATTTCCTCTCAATTCATTCTGAGACGTCGTAATGTAAGAAATGAAAGTGGAAGATTATAGCTGGGAGCTTAATGTCCAGGGATACACATTATATCGAAAGGACAGGCAGGAAGGCAGAGGGGTAGCATTGCTTTGTTGGTTTAAAAAAATGAAATCAAATCATTAGAAAGAGGTGACTTAGGGTCAGAAGGTGTTGAAACTTTGTGGATCAAGCTAAGGAACTGGAATGGTAAAAAGACCCTGATGGGAGTTGTATACAATCCCCCAAACAGTAGTAAGAATGAATGAAAAAGGGCGATAGAAACTGCATGCCAAAAGGGCAATTTTACAATAGTCATGGGAACTTCAATATCAGGGTGGATTGGGAAAATCCAATTGGAGCTGGATTGCAGGATGGGGAATCTCCGGTGTGCCTACAAGAAGGCTTTTTAGAGCCCATTGTGGTTGAGCCCGCAAGAGGATCAGCTATTATGGATGGGGTGTTGTGCAATGAACTGGAATTGATAAGGGAGTTTAAGATAGAAGATCTCTTAGTGGAAAATGATCATAATATGACTGAATTTATCCTGAAATTTGAGAAGGAGAAGCTAAAGTCAGGTGTATCAGTATTACAATGGAGTAAAGGGAATTTCAGAGGCATGGGAGGAGAGTTGGCTAGAATTCAGAGGTCAAAGCTTCATTTATTATCAAAGTATACAACTTAGAAATTCTTCATTTCTCTGGGTAGTCATGAAACAAAGAAAGACAGGCAGCACAACCATCAACCCCCCCCCCCCCAAATCACACCACTGCCAAAAAAAAGAACAAAACAGATCAGGCATATCAACCCCCACATCCCTCTTCCCACACAATAAAGAACAAAACGGATCAGACACATTGACCCCCAAATCCCTCCTCCCGCACAAAAAAAGAACAAAACAGATCAGGCACATCAACCCCCAAGTCCCTCCTCCTGGAAAAAACAGACAAACAAAATGGATCAAGCACATCAATCCCCAAATATCTCCTCCCTCACGGAAAAAAACAAAGTCAATCAGACACATCAACATCCCCAATATCCCCTCCCACACTAAAAAACGAGAAGATTGGGTGAAAAAAACACAGAATATAAAAGCCATAGGTCTGGTGGGGAGAAAGGAGACTTTAGTGCAAACTCCAAATCCAAAATGGAGAAAAAAGCCTGGACAACACTCTCCGAGCAGCAGGGTTTCTTCCTCTCCGGTACAGAGCAACCAATCAAAAGACAAGCAGCCAGTGTTCACACTCTGCCCTCATTTAGCTATTTCAATCTCCCTCATCACTTTAATTGGTGAACAATGGGAGCTTTAATCAATGAAATGGAGCCAGTCATTGGCTTGTGCCCTGACCTGTGCCTGCTCGATGGGAGGTTGGCACACACTGTCTCTGCTTCTTAGAAGCCTCTTAGAGACTGCAGAGTGCTGGAGTGCTGGAAGACCCAAACAATCTCCAAACCTACATACTCTCCTCGATGTTTCAATCACCCTCGTTACTTTAATTGACAAACGATGGAAGCTATGATCGGTGAAATGGGGTCAAACATTGGCATGCATGCCATCCTGCAGCTTTCTTGCCATGAGGTCCATTCGTGCTGTCTCTGCCTCGCAGAAACCTCTGAGACTACAGAGCACTGAAGCACCCAAACAATCTCCAAATAGCAAAACACAGGCTCCAGAAGTTCCAGAATTACATTCAAGATGAGAAACAAATGTAAAAGACATAAAAGAATTGAAAAAGATGGTTTCATGATCAAACCAAAAAATGTCAACTAAAAGAGTGTAGTACGTAGGTGCCATCTTGACCAAAAGGTGAAGTTCAGTGGCTCAATTGAAATGTTTCAATTCACTGGAAAAGAATACTGGCAGGGATGATGACAGAGCGGCAATGGCTGGAATTTCTGGAAGCAATTTGCAAGGCACAGGATACATAAATCCCAAAGAGGAAGAAGTATTCTGCAGGAAAGATGAAACAACCATGGCTGACAAGAGAAGTCAAAGCCAGCATAAAAGCGAAAGAGAGAGAATATAATAGAGCAAAAATTAGTGGGAAGTTGGAAGATTGGGAAGGTTTTGAAAACCAACAGAAAGCAACTGGAAAAATCATTAAGAAGGTAAAGGTGGAATACAAAAGTAAGCTAGCCAATAATATTAAATAAAATACCGAAAGCTTCTACAGATATGTAAAGTGTGAAAGAGAGGTGAGAGTGGATATCGGACCACTGGAAAATGATGCTGGAGAGGTAGTAATGGGGGACAATGAAAAGATGGATAAACTGAATAAGTATTTTACATCAGTCTTCATGGTGGAAGACACTAGCAGTATGGTGGAAGATCCAGGTGTCTGCAGTCATGAAGTGTGTAAATTACCATAACTAGAGAGAATTTCTTGGGAAACTGAAAGGTATGAAAGTAGATAAGTCACCTGGACCAGATGGTGCACACCCCAGGGTTCTGAAAGAGGTGGCTGAGGAGATCATGAAGGCATTACTAATGATCTTTCAAGAATTACTAGTTTCTGGAAGACTGGAAAATTACAAAAGTCACTCCACTCAAGCGGGAGAGAGACAGAAGAAGGGAAACTGTAAGCCAGTTAGTCTGATCTCAGTAGTCGGGAAGATGAAGTTTATTATTAAGGATGAGGTCTCAGGGTACTTGGAGGCACATGATAAAATAAGCTGCAGTCAACGTGATTTCCTCAAGGGAAATAACAAGCAGGATAGACAAAGGCAAATCAGATGATGTTGTGTACTTGGACTTTTAGAAGGCCTTTCACAAGGTGCCACACATGAGGCTGCTTAACAAGCTATGAGCCCGTTATATTACAGGAAAGATTCTAGCATGGATAAAGCAGTAGCTGATTGGCAGGAGGCAAAGAGTGGGAATAAAAGGTGCCTTTTCTGGTTGGCTTCTGGTGATTAGTAGTGTTCCACAGTGGGCTGTGTTGGGCTGATTCTTTTTACTTTATATGTCAATGATTTGGATGATGGAATTGATGGCTTTGTTGCTAAGTTTGCCTATGATATGAAGAAGGTAGGTGTAGGGACAGATCGTTTTGAGGAAATAGAGAGGCTACAGAAAGACTTAGATGGATTAGGAGAATGGGCAAAGAAATGGCAGATGGAATATAGTGTTGGGAAGTGTATGGTCATGCACTTTGGTAGAAGAATTGAAAGGGTTGACTATTTTCTAATTGGAGAGAAAATACAAAAAAACTGAGGTGAAAATGAACTTGGGAGTCCTTGTGCAGGATCCCCTAAAGGTTAACTTGCAGGTTGAGTCAGTGGTGAGGAAGGCAAATGCAATGTTAGCATTTATTTCAAGAGGTATAGAATATGAAAGCAAAGCACCGTTGTGGCTTCACTTGGGTATTGTGAGCAGCTTTAGGCCCATTATCTTAGGAAGGATGTGCTGAAACCGGAGAGGGTTCAAGGGAGGTTCACAAAAATAATTCCAGGATTGAATGGTTTGTTGTATGAAGAGCATTTGATGGCTCAGGGCCTGTATTCACTGGAATTCAGAGGAATGGGGGTGACCTCATTAAAACCTATAAAAAGCCTTGATAGAGTGGATGTGGAGAGGAAGATTCTTATGGTGGGAGAGTCTAAGACCAGAGGACACAGCCACAGAATAGAGGGGCGTGCTTTTAGAACAGAGATGAGGAGGAATTTCTTTAGCCAGAAAGTGGTGAATTTGGGGAATTCTTTGCCACATGCCACTGTGGAGGCCAAGTGTTTATGTATAATTAAGGCAGAGTTTGATAGATTCTTGATTGGTCAGGGGATGAAGAGATATGGGGAGAAGGCAAGAGACTGGGGCAGAGAGGAAAATTGGATCAGCTGTGATGAAATGGTGGTGTAGACTTGATGGGTCAAATGGCCTAATTCTGCTCCTGTAACTTATGGTGAAAGAGTCTCGGGACGTGGGCTCATAAACAGGACATATCATTTAATGTGTTTCATTTTATTTGCCATCAAATATAAAGATCCATTTCTAAAGACCATTGTGAAGCCAGCATATAATATAAAAAGCAATTCTAGCAGTTTGAGATTGTAGTTGGGCTTTCTGATACAAAGGCTTTATGCTTCACAGAACACAGAGGCACCTCAGTCTAACCGGCTTTCTTTCAATTTTGGAAATTATCATTCTGTGTAATACATCTTGCAGGCATTACAAGCATGTGATCCAGCCCAAGTGGAGTTGTTTACCCAATCAAGTATTTTCTTTTTGATTGCTTTTTCTTGAAACCGATGCTTCTGAGATCTAGGCCATTAATAATAAGTTTAAGATGCTCCAAGTACTGTAATAAGAGGGACAGAGATTATGATTTTAGTTCTAAAAAGAAAGTGGTACCTGTCAGTACTTGTCTGCGGAGCGGGAGATTGAGGAGCGAGTTGGAGACAGTTCCTTGTGGAATTTAAGGTCCAGTTTTAAAAAGTAGGTGGCGCCTGTCAGGACTTGTCTGCGGAGCAGGAGATTGCTTGGGTTAATAATAAAAAGAAGCAAAGTTTAAGTGGAGCTGCCGTTGTTGGAATGGAAGGTGTTAAAGTGGTCAGGCTTTGGCTGACAGACTTTGGCAAGAACAGGCACAGGTTAGAATTTAACTGTGAGCAGTTAAAGATATAACACATGTAGACAGGATAGTAGTTCAGGTTGTAGAGTGCTCCTTATGTAAGATGTGGGATTGCATGGCACCTAATGGTCTCCCTGATGACTACATCTGAAAGAAGTGCATCCAACCCCAGCTCCTGACTGATAAGGTCAAAAACTGGAGCTGAGTGTACTCAGGACCTTCTGGGAGAGTTTTACTGAGGTGGTCACACTTGAAGTGCAGGCTTCAGATAGTAGGTGGGTGACCACCAGGAAAAAGAAGGGGAGGAAGCAGTTGGTGAGGGGTTCCCTTGTGGCCGTTCCCCTCAGCAACAATATTCTGCTGGGGGAGGGATGAGCTCTCGGGGCACATCAGCAGTAGTCAGACCAATGGCACTGTGGCCGGCTCTGAGGCTCAGCAGGGAAGGGTAAAGTCAGGCAGAGCGATAGTGATGAGAGACTCGATAGTCAGGGTGGACAGACAGCAAGATACTGTGGCAGTGAAAAAAAAACGGGGTGGTGTGTTGCCTCCCACGTGCCAGGGTCCAAAATATCTCACAGCAGCTGCAGAAGATTCTCAAGAAGGAGGGTGAGCAGCCAGAGGTCACGTTGCACACTGGCACCAATGACATGAGTAGAAAGGGTGGAGAGGTCCTTCGCAGTGAGTATAAGAAGAGGCTGAAGAGCAGGACCTCCTAAGCAGTCATCTCTGGATTGCTCCCAGTGTCATGTGCTAGTCAGAGCAGGAATAGGATGACAGTACAGATGAATGAGTGGCTGAGGGAGTGGTGCAAGGGGCAGGATTTCAGATTTCTGGATCATTGGGATCTCTACTGGGGAAGGTGTGAACTGTACAAAAAGGACGGGTTACACCTGAACCCAAGTGGGACCAATATCATTACAGGGAACTTCTCAAGAGCAGCTGGGGAGGGTTTAAACCGATTTGTCAGGGAGATGGGAACTGGAGAGATAGAGCTGGGGATGGGGCAGTTGTTATACAAACCAATACCATGTGTAGTGAGACTCTAAGGAAGGACAGGCAGATGAAGGGGCAAAATTGCAGTCACTGTAGTGAGTTGAAGTATAACATTGTGACAATATCGAAAAGGGTGATGAATACATGACTGAAGGTGTTATATTTGAATGCATGCAGTATATGGAATAAGGCAGATGATCTTGTAGTACAGTTAGAGAATAGGAGTTATGACATTGTGAGCAACACTAAGTAGTGATTGAAAGAAGATCATAGTTGGCAGCTTAACATACAAGGATACACCTTGTATTGAAATGACATACAGGTAGGCAGAGGGATGGAGTGGCTCTGTTGGTAGGAAATTAAATTAAATCCTTAGAAAGAGATGATATAGGATCAGAAGACATAGAATCCTTGTGGGCAGAGATAAGAAACTGCAAGGGTAAAAAGATCCTGGGAGTGACATACAGGCCTTCAAATGATAGGATGTGGAATATAAATTTCAATGGGAAATAGAAACGACATGTAACAAGGGCAATGTTGCGATATTCGGGGGGGGGGGGGATTTCAATATCCGGGTAAACTGGGAAGATCAAGCTGGTGCCAACAAGATGGCGTTTTAGAGCAGCTTATGGCTGAGCTCACTAGGAGAAAGGCAATTCTGGATTAGGTGTTGTGTACTGAACCAGATTTGATTTAGAGAGCTTAAGGTAAAGGAACACATAGGAGTCAGTGATCACAATGTGATAGGGTTCACCCTACAGTCTGAGAGGGAGAAGTTGAAATCAGATGCATCAGTATTATAGTGGAGTAAAGGGAATTGCAAAGACATGAGAGAAACTGGCCAATATTGATAGGAAGGAGATACTACAGGCATGATGGCAGAACAGCGATGGCTGGTGTTTCCGGGGGCTATTTGGAAGGCAAAGCATAGATATATTCCAAAGGTAAAGAAGTACAGTACTCTAAAGGGAGGATGAGGCAACCATGGCTAACAAGGGAAGTCAAAGACTGCATATTGGAAAAGAAAAGGCATCTGATATAGCAAAAATTAGTAAGGAGTTAGAGGATTCAGAAGCTTTTGAAAATCAACAGAAAGAACTGAAAAAAACATAAGGAGAAAAAAGATGAAATATAAAGGTAACCTAGTTAATAATACCAAAGCGGATACAAAACATTTTTCAGATATATAAAGAGTAAAAGAGAAGCAAGAGTGGATATTGGACTGCTGGGATATGATGCTGAAGAGGTAGTAATGGGGGACAAAGAAATGGTGGATGAACTTAATAAATATTTTGATTCAGTCTTCACTAGCAGTATACTAAAAATTCAGGAGTGTCAGAGGGTATAAATGAGTGTAGTTGTTATTACTAATGAGAAGGTGCTTGGGAAGTTGACACATCTGGTCTGAAGGTAGATAAGTCACCTGAACCAAATGGACTACACCTCAGGGTTCTGAAAATGGTAGCTGAAGAGATTGTGTAGTTATTAGTAAAGCTCTTTCAAGGATCAATAGATTCTGGAATGTTTCTAGAGGACTGGAAAATTGCAAATGTCACTCCACTCTTTAAAATGGGAGGGATGCAGAAGAAAGGAAATTGAAGGCTATTTAACCTGATGTCAATGATGGGAAGATGTTGCAGTCCATTACTAAAGATGAGGCTTTGGAATACCTAAAGATGCATGATAAAAGTCAGTATGGGTTCCTCAGGGGAAGATTTTGAATAACAAATCTGTTGGAATTCTTTGAGGAAATAACAAGCAGGGTAGACAAGCTCGAGTACATCCACCTTCTATCGAATACTACCACTGTTGCTACTCCAGGTAGCCACCCCCCCCCCCCCCCAACCAGGACTCAAAATTGAGTACTTATTGTTGATGGGGACCGGCACAGGAATGCTCTCCGCTATCTGATGTTTCCCCTTTCCTCTCTTGACAGTCACCCACTTATCAGTTTCCTCTTCCCCTAGGGGTGACTGCCTCCCTGTAATTCCTGTCTATCACCTCCTCCCTCCCCCTAACAAGCCGAAGGTTATTGAGCTGCAGCTCCAGTTCCCTAACACGGTCTCTAAGGAGCTGCATCTCCATGCAGCTGGTGCAAATGTGGCCCTAAGGGAGGCTAGAAGTCTCCTAGTGATCCCACATCTGACTCCCGGAACAGAACACTGGCTCTGCAGACGTACCCCCTATTCTTTCAAGAGTTAAATAAGAAAATGAAATAAGAAATAAACTTACCTACTTACCTCACCTCTGCCCGTTCTCTCTGAAGCCTGTCGAACAAAAGCCTTACCACTCTGACTCAGACCACGCCCACAATGATTGCTAGATGGTACCTTTCTTTTATAGAGTCTGGCTCCAGATCTGCATGGGAATGCTTCTACTATGCCACTGTCCAGTCCACTGTAATACTGATACATATGTCTTTGGCATCTCCTTGCAAATTTCTGGGTGAATGGAATTATATTATGGTCACTTTCCCCGAAGGGTTCTTTTACCTTAAGCTCTCTAATCAATTCCCGTTCATTGCACAACACCTAATCTAAAATAGCTAGTCTCCTAGAGGGCTCAACCACAAGCTGCTCTAAAAAGCAGTCTGGTAGGCATTCTAGAGATTCCCCCTCTTAGGATCCAGCACCAAGGTGATTTTCCTAATCTATCTGCAAATTTAAATCCTCTATGACTATTGTACAAGCTATAACCTTCTTTCAGCAATGATTCAGTGACATCCCACAACATCATACTTGCCAATCTGTATCTGTCCTACAAGTTTATCAACCTTATTCAGTAAATTGCACACATTCCAAAAATCACTCCTTCAGTCCTGTATTCACCCTTTTTGATTTTGTCCACCTTTTACATTGCACATCATCCTGCAGTTTGCAATTTTGCCCTGTCATCAACCTCTCCTTGCTTGGAGTCTCACTACACATGGCCTCTGTTTGTAAACCAGCTAACTCATCCTCAGCACTATCTCTCTAATTCACATTTCCCTGTCAAATTAGTTTAAACCATCCCAAACAACTGGAGCCAACCTGCCTGTAAAGGATATTGGGCCCCCTCAGGTTCAGGTTTAACACATCCCTCTTATACAGGCCCTACCTTCTCCAGAAGAGATTCCAATGATCCACAAATCTGAACCCCTGCCCCCTACCCCCTGCACTAGTTCCCCAGCCTCATTCACCTGTCAATCATCCTAATTTTACTCTCACTGATGCAATGCATGGGTAGCAATCCAGAGATTAATACTCTGGAGATCATGTTTTTCAGTTTTCTACCTAGCTCCCTAAGATTGCTTTTCAGGACCTCCTCACTTTGTCTAGTACCTGTTATTGGTGCCAATATGTACCAAGACTGCTCACCCTCCCCCTTGGGAATGCTATGGATCTGATTCAAAATATCCCTGGCCCTGGCATTTGGGAGGCAACATAGCATCCAGGTATTTCTATCATGCCCACAGAAACTCATCTCTTTTTCTCTGAGTATGGAATCTCCTATCAACACTGCTGTGCTCTTCAGCTCTCTTCTCTTCTGAGCCACAGCACCAGACCCATTGCCAGAAGACCCAGTCATTGTGGCTCCCTCCTGGAAGGTCATTCCCCCTCACCAGCATCTAAAGTGGTATACTTATTACTGAGGGGAATGGCTGCAGTGTATTCTGCACTGTCTGTACATTTCCCTTCCCTCTGCTGACAGTCAACCAGTTACCTGTCACCTGCAACCTAGGGGTGATTACCTCTCTGTAACTTCTATCTATCACTTGCCCATTCTCCTGTATGAGCCAAAGGTCATCAAGCAGCAGCTTCAGATCCTCAATATGTTCTCTCAGGAGCTGGAGTATCATTGACAATGAAGAAGGCTAACAAAAATTATGGAGGGATCTTGATCAGATAGGTAAGTAGGCCAATGATTGCAAAGTTGCTTTGATTTAGATAACTGTAAAGTGTTGCATTTGGGAAGTTAAAGCAAGGTGAGACATCTATAGTGAGTGGTTAGGACCTGGGAAATGTCGTGGAGCAGAGGGGCCTAGGAGTATGGCTGGAAGTGGTGTCTTAGCCTGACAGAGTGTTGATGAAAGTATTTGGCGTGTTTCACGACTTATGCCGGTGATATTAAACCTGATTCTCATTCTGGCCTTCTTCAATCAGGGCATTGAATATAGGAGTTGGGATGTTGTGTTTCATTTATAGAAAACATTGGTGAGGCCACACTTGGAATATTGTGTACAATTTAGAAGGCCCTGTTGCAGATAAGAAATCATTAAATTGGACAGATTGCAGAGATGATTTACAAGGATGTTGCCAAAGCTCAAAGGTCTGAATTATAATGAGGCTAGGACTTTATTCCTTGGAACATAGAAGATTGATGGGAGACCTTATTATACAGATGTATAAAATCATGAAGGATATAGATAGGTGTCATACATATCCTTTATTTCTCAGAAAAGGATAATTAAAAACTAGAGGGCATACAGTGCCTGTAAGAAGTATTCAACCTTTATTGTTTTACAGTGGTGGATTTAATTTGGCTTTTTTGACTGATCAACAGAAAAAGACTCTTTGTGACAAAGTAAAAATGGATCTCTACAAAGTGATCTAAATTTATTACACATATAAGACAAATTAATTGCATAATATGACACACAAAATCATCACTGGTGCATCCAATTGGTTTTGGAAGTCACATAATTAGTTAAATGAGGATCACCTGTGTGCAGTCGCAGTATTTCAATTGACTAGAGTGAAAATACACTGCTGGATCCTGATATGCTTGTGAGTCTGTTAGTTCATCGATATGTTAACCATTTTTACTGATGGATCAAAAGATAATTAAACTGGTAACATTAGCTGTTTTTGTACCCAGATTATAGGTAACAAAGGTCTTAATAACCATTTATCAGTATATACAGCAGAACTGGTTGTTATTATTTTGGGCTTACAGTGGGTGGAGGAAATTTGTCCTTACAAAGTTGTAATCTGTTCAGATTCTTTTTCAGTTTTGACTAATCATTCTAGTAGTAGGTCAGATTTACTGATGGAAGCTCTTCAAACTTTATTTCATATTTAAAGTATTAGTTTACATGTTCCCTTCTTCCGGGTCCCTGCACATAGAGGTGTTGAAGGGAATGATCAGTTGATTACTTGGCCAAAAAAAGCTGTTCAACTGTGCATGTAGATCTTCCACTTAGCAAATCAGATGTTAAGGGGTTGGTGGGGCAAAGAATTAAGGGATTGTGGCAGGACTTCTGTGATAAAGGGCATAAGGGGAGACATCTTTACAAAATACATAAAACTGTTGGATTATTGGAAGAAGGGAGTTAAACAAGAAAAGAAGGAATAGTACTGACTTGAGTTAGAGTTTGCACACTATGCTTAATTATTTCTTGTATCTTGTTGGAAAATATCACTGTGGGGTGTGTAGGTTTTGTCATTATGAAACAATTGAACACATTCCTTAGCAATGTGAAGCATATAATGTTGAAAGAAAGCAAATGCAGGCTACACTACTAACTTTGGGGTTTGATAGTTTTCCTTTAAAAACTAAGTTATAGAAGTAATTTTAATTCACGATATTGTCTTTCATTAATTACAATCTATAGGGCTTTTTGAGGTAATTTCGTTATTATTTGATAAAGAACCAGTAGGGGTTTTATTTCCCAACTCTCTACACCACACTCCAGTCCAGTTGGTGGCAGTAATACATCTTTAAGTTGGACTGTCAACCGCCATTAAAAGTCAGAAGAAGAAGGTCCAACTGCTGGTGAGTCAGTATCCTGGCAAAAACTACACCATGAAGACAAAAGAACACTCCAAGTAACTCAGTGAAAAGGTTATTGAAAGGCATAAGTCAGGAGATGGATACAAGAGAACTTCCAAGTCACTGTCTATCCCTTAGAGTACAGTTAGGTCAACCATCAAAAAAATGGAAAAAATATGGCACAGCTGTAAATCTGCCTAGAGCAGGCTATCATCAGAAACTAGTGCCTGTACAAGAAGGGGACTAGTGAGGGAGGCCACCACCAAGAGACCTATGTGACCACTCTGGTGGAGTTACAAGCTTCGATAGCTGAGTTGGGAGAGACTGCGCACACAACTGTTCATCAGTCGCAGCTTTATAGGAGAGTGGCAAAAAGAAAACCACTGTTGGAAAAAAAACTCGCATGGAAATCTCAGCTAGAGTGTGCCAGAACGCATGTGAGAGACTGTGAATTCAGCTGGAAGAAGATTCTATGATCTGATGAAACCAAAATTGATCTTTTGGCCATCAGATTAAACTATGTTTGGCATAGGCTAAATACTGCACTTCATTTAAAAACACACCATCCCTGCCGTGAGGAATGGTGGTGGCTGCATCATGCTGTGGGGATGCTTCACTGCAGCAGGTCCTGGAAGGCTTGTGAAGGTAGAGGGTAAAATGAATGCAGCAAAATACAGGGAAAACCTGATGCAGTCTGCAAGAGAACTGTGACTTGGGAGAAGATTTCTTTTCCAGCTAGACAATGATTTGAAGCATAAGGCCAAATCTGCACAGGAATGGCTTAAAAACATTAGTGTCCTAGAGTGCCAAGTCAGAATCCAGACCTCAATCCGATTGAGAATTTGTGGCTGGACTTGACAAGGGCTATTCATTCATGAACCCCATGCAATCTGACAGAGATTGAGCAGTTTTGTAAAGAAGAATGGGGGAAAATTGCAGTGTCCAGATGAGCAAAGCTGATGGAGACCGATCCACACAGACTCAAGGCTGTAATTGCTGTCAAAGGTGCATTTACTAAATACTGACTTGAAGGGGGAGGGGTAGCAATTATACAATCAATTATTTTGTGTTTAATAACTAATAAATTTAGACCAATTTGTAAATATGTTTTCACTTTGACACCAAAGAGTCTTTTCTGTTGTGTCTAAAATGCCAAATTTAATCCACTGTGATTCAATGTTATAAGACAATTAAACATGAATACTTCCAAGATGGTTGAATACTCTTTACGGGCACTGTAGATTCAAGATGAGCGGTGAAAAGTTTAAAAGGCACCCCACGGTATACATGGAAAGGACTATCAGATAAAGAGGCTGTGCTAGATACAGTAACAACATTTAAAAGATATTTGAATATGTACAAGGATAGGACATGTTTAGAAGGAAACGGGCCAAGTTCAGGCACATGGGACTAGCCTGGTTGGCACCATAATTGGCATGAATGTGGGCTGAAAGGTCTGCTTACATGCTATATGACCCTGACTCTTAAATGTACTTATCACATCTGATTTTACTAGGTAGCAACCACACTTTGTGTGGGCAAAGGTAGAAATTACCCCTTCTAATGCTCATTCCTCTCACCTTAAACTTAATCCCTCCTGTTTTTGATACCCCTACCATGAGGGAAAAGGAGATATTGACTATCTATAGTATCTACATCCTGTGGCCATCTTATTAGGTACACCTGCTTGTTAATGCAAGTAACGCCAATCATGTGGCAGCATCTCAATGTGTAAAAACCTGCAGACATGGTCAAGAGGTTATCAGAATGAGGAAGGAATGTCATCTAATTGATTTTGACCATAGAATAATAGTTGGTGCCAGACAAGATGGTTTGAGTATCCCAGAAACTGCTGATCTCCTGGAATTTTCACACACAGCATTCTCTGGAGTTTACAGAGAATGGAGTGAAAAGCAAAAATGTAAAGGGAGTGGCAATTCTGTGGGTGAAAACACCTTGTTAATCAGAGAGGTCAGAGGTAAATGGCCAGTGTAGCGTTCTCGCTCGAGTGTAACGGAACCTGAGTTAAACGCCAAGGTAAACTGTCGTTAGTGAAAACAGGGTCGCAGTAAGATTAACCATTTACTGTTCACTCTTCCACATTAACGTATGGTGAAAACTGTTGATAAAACAATACAAGATTGGTACAGTATTTGTTTCCTTCTAGATATCACATTTACATCGTGAATACTTGCAAAGGTAAAACTACAACAACTACATTACATTAAAGTGCAGCATACAGTCAGAATCTACCTGCTCCATTGACTGCTTTAAATACACTTCAACACAAACTATCCCGACTCTTTAACTAACGAAAACATAAACCTTATCGACCGTCGTTACTTTTAACAGAATCAGCATTAACATTTTAATTCAACATATCAATTATCTATGACTTACAGCGTTGCTTTCACTATGTTTCTGGTGCGTAGAAAGAAAACTTTGCTGCGCTGGACTCACACATGTCTGGCCCCCACCTTCCCGTTTCTCCAAACCGGTATTTTCCCACAGGATGCGGCGGAACCGGATGTGACGTCATCGCATGCCGCGATATATTACAGACAACGAATTTACTTAAACAATCCTAACTTTAACTAAAAAATGCTAACACACGAATTACTAAGCAAAAATATTATAAACTAAATAACTGCCATAAAGGCAGCACAGCCAGACTGGTTCAAGGTGACAGGAAAGTGATGGTAACTACATGTCACAACAGCAGTGGGCACGAAAGCATCTCTGAATATACAACACATTGAACTTGGAAGTGGATGGGCTACAGGAGCAGAAGACCATGAACATAAGAATACGTACACAACACTGGAAGAACTCAGCAGGTCAGGCAGCATCCGTGGGAAAAGAGTAGCCAACGTTTCGGGCCGAGACCCTTCATCAGGATGCTGCCTGACCTGCTGAGTTCTTCCGGCGTTGTGTACGTATTCTTTGATCCACAGCATCTGCAGTTGTATTTTTGTGGACCGTGAACATAAACTCAGTGGCCACTTTATTAGGTACAGACTAATCAAGCATGGCTTATCTAATCTATACCCATAGCTAAAGTGCTATAATCCAAGCAACCCCTTAATGAATCTGCTCCACATTCTTTCCAGTGCAATATCATCTTTTCTATAAATTGGTGGTCACCAGGGGTGCAGTGCTAGCCGGAGAGCACCCCGGTACCTCTTTAAGAAAAAAGCCAAACTAAACAAGCCAATTAATTAGGTGCCGCCCAGGGTGATCGGACTGCTGATCTCCTGGGATTTTTACACACAACAGATGCTGGAGTTTACAAAGAATGGTGCCAAAAACAAAAAAAAAATCCGACAAGTGGATTTAACAAGCTGGTTTCACTCACAGAACAGCCACTCGCTGGATGTTGTTTTGTTTAAGTGGCAATTATAATTTATTGCTGATAAATATGAGCTAATACAACAAGCAGTGGAATGTGTGATAAATAGGAGATATTGAATGGCATGAAGAAACAAAGGAATCTTAAAATGCATCACAATCAAGAGAAAATCTGCAAATACGAGGAAATCTGCAGATACTGGAAATTCAAGTAACACACACAAAATGCTGGAGGAACGCAGCAGGCCAGGCAGCATCTATAGGAAGAAGCACAGTCGACGTTTCGGGCCGAGACCCTTCATCAGGACTAACTGAAAGAAGAGATAGTAAGAGATTTGAAAGTGGGAGGGGGAGGTTCAAAATGATGGGAGAAGACAGGAGGGTGACAGGAGGAAGATGAAGCTAAGAGCTGGAAAGTTGATTAGCAAAGGGCCATCAACCGTCTCGACTTCACTACACCTTGTTCCAGTTCCAACCTCACTCTTTCTGAATGCTCTACTCTCCACTCCCTCCTCCGCACCAATCCCAACCTTACTATAAAACCCACTGATAACGGGGGTGCTGTAGTAGTCTGGTGTACTGACCTCTACCTTGCTGAGGTACAGTGACAATCGCTGATACCTCCTATTATTTACCCCTCGAATATAACCCCACTAAGGAGCACCAGGCCATTGTGTCCCACACCATCACCAACCTTATCAGCTCTGGGGATCTCCCATCCACTGCCACCAACCTCATAGTTCCCACATCCCGCACTTCCCATTTCTACCTGCTACCCAAGATCCACAAACCTGCCTGTCCAGGTAGACCCATTGTCTCAACTTGCTCCTGCCCCACCGAACTCATTTCTACATACCTTGACACTGTTTTATCCCCCCTTATTCAATCCCTTCCCACCTATGTTCGTGACACTTCTCACACTCCGAATTTTTTCAGTGATTTTAAGTTCCCTGACCCACATCACCTTATTTTCACCATGGATGTCCAGTCCATATATACCTCCATCCCCCACCAGGAAGGTCTCAAAACTCTCTGCTTCTTTTTGGATTCAAGACCCAACTAGTTCCCCTCTACCACCACTCTCTTCCGTCTAGCGGGATTAGTCCTTACTCTCAATAATTTTTCCTTTGGCTCCTCCCACTTCCTCCAAACCAAAGGTGTAGCCATGCTCACCATATGGGTCCCAGTTATGCCTGCCTTTTTGCTGGCTTTGTGGAACAGTCCATGTTCCAAACCTACACTGGTAGCCATCCCCCCACTTTTCCTTCGCTACATCAACGACTGCATTGGCGCTGCCTCCTGCACGCACGCTGAACTCATTGACTTCATTAACTTTGCCTCCAACTTTCACCCTGCTGTCAAATTTACCCAGTCCATTTCCGACACCTCCCTCCCCTTTCTTGATCTTTCTGTCTCCATCTCTGGAGATGGCCTATCTACTGATATCTACTATAAGCCTACGGACTTGCACAGCTACCTGGACTATTCCTCTTCCCACCCTGTCTCTTGCAAAAATGCCATCCCCTTCTCACAATTCCTCCGTCTCTACCGCATCTGCTCTCAGGGTGAGGCTTTTCATTCCAGGACGGAGGAGATGTCTTCCTTTTTAAAAGAAAGGGGCTTCCCTTCCTGCACCATCAACTCTGCCCTCAAACGCATCTCTCCCATTTCACGCACATCTGCTCTCACCCCATCCTCCTGCCACCCCATTAGAGATAGAGTTCCCCTTGTCCTCACCTACAACCCCACCAGCCTCGGGGTCCAACATATAATTCTCCGTAACTTCCGCCACCTCCAATGGGATCCCACCACCAAGCACATCTTTCCCTCCCCCCCTCTTTCTGCTTTCCACAGGGATCACTCCCTACTCAACTCCCTTATCCACTCGTCCCCCCCATCCCTTCCCACCGATCTCCCTCCCAGCACTTACCCTTGTAAGCAGAACAAGTGCTACACCTGCCCTTACACTTCCTCCCTCACCACTATTCAGGGCCCCAGACAGTCCTTCCAGGTGAGGCGACACTTCACCTGTGAGTTGGCTAGTGTGGTATACTGTGTCTGGTGCTCCCGGTGTGGCCTTTTATATATTGGTGAGACCTGACGCAGACTGGGAGACCATTTCGCTGAACACCTACACTCTGTCTGCCAGAGAAAGCAGGATCTCCCAGTGGCCACATATCTTAATTCCACGTTTCATTCCCATTGTGATATGTCTATCCATGGCCTCTTCTACTGTCAAGATGAAGCCACACTCAGGCTGGAGAAACAACACCTTATATACCGTCTGGGTAGCCTCCAACCTGATGGCATGAACATTGATTCTCTAATGTCTGTTAATGCCTCTCCTCCCCTCATTACCCCATCCCTTATTTATTTCTCTCTCTCTCTCTCTCTCTCTCTCTCTCTCTCTCTCTCTCTCTCTCTCTCTCTCTCTCTCTCTCTCTCTCTCTCTCTCTCTCTCTCTCTCTCTCTCTCCATCCCTTTTTTCTTTTCTCTCTCTCTTTTTTTCTCTCTCTGCCCCTCTCACAATAACTCCTTGCCTGTTCTCCATCTCCCTCTGGTGGTCCCCTCCCCGTTTCTTTCTCCCTAGACCTATGATCCTCTCCCTTTTCCAGCTCTGTATCCCTTTTGCCAATCACCTTTCCAGCTCTTAGTGTCAACCCTCCCCCCTCCTGTCTTTTTGGATCTCCCCCGCCCCCTCCCACTTACAAATCTTTAACTATCTCTTCTTTCAGTTAGTCCTGACGAAGGGTCTCGGCTCGAAATGTCGACTGTACTTCTTCCTATAGATGCTGCAACATCTGCAGATGCTGGAAACCCAAGCAGTGTTGCTTAAGATGCATGTCCACATATCTCTAAAGAGAGCAGGATGGGTCGATAAGGTATCAAAATGACACGCAGAATACAAACATGAAATATGAAACATACAGTATGAATTAAGACAATATGACCATAAAACATACAGGCAGAATTTAAAGCCATTCGGCCCATCAAGTCGTTTCCTCCATTCAATCATTCTGATTTTTTTTTATCCCTCTCAACCCCATTCTTCCGCCTTCTCCCCGTTACCTTTGAAGCCCTTACTAACTAATCAAGAACCTTACACCCTCCGCTTCAAATATACTCAATGACTTGGTTTCCGACACTCGTTGTGGCAATGAATTTCACAGATTCACCACCTCTGGCTAAGGAACTTCCTCCTCATTCTATTCTAAAGGGTTGCCCTTGTATCCTAGACTCCCCCACTATATGAAACATCCACTCTGTCTAGGCCTTTCTGTGGCTGCAGATTGCTGCCCATGGCTAACTGAAGACGCAGCTTGGGATGACTAGCTGAGGAGTACCAGTGAGAGTGCTGCCTGGGAAGCAATGCTGAAGACAGAAAATACAGTCATATATCTAATTAGGAGTACAAGGAGTCTACTCAGACCTTAAACAATTTCCACTGAGTACTTTTTAAATTATTAACTAACTCAATTAGAGTGATTTAATAAATTAATTAGCTTAATTTATAAATCCATTTAATTTGTTTGATTTACAGTCACCTCAATGCTCTACTCCCATCACCATTCAGTAACCTTTCATTCACATGTTTATCAAGGATCTAACCCTGCCTTAAAAATATTCAAACTGCTTTCACCATCTCAAATTGATCACAATCCATTGTGAGAGCAATTTCCATCCTACATGGGCAACCCTCTTTTTTTAAACTGTGATCCCCAATCCTACATTTCATAAGGCATAGGTGCAGAATTAGGCCATTCAGCCCATCAAGTCTGCTCCACAATTCCTTCACTGCTGATTATAATCCCTCTCAACTGTATTCTCCTGTCGTCACCCTGTACCTTTGACACCCTTACTAATCA
Source organism: Hemitrygon akajei (assembly GCF_048418815.1). Lineage (NCBI taxonomy): Eukaryota > Metazoa > Chordata > Chondrichthyes > Myliobatiformes > Dasyatidae > Hemitrygon > Hemitrygon akajei. Next base: position 39,125,465 of record NC_133128.1, read on the forward strand.
AGAACTATCAACCTCCATTTTAAATGTACCCAATGACTTGGCTTCCATAGCCATTTGTGGCAATGAATTCCACAGGTTCACCGTCCTCTGACTAAGGAAATTCCTCCTCATTTTGTTGCTAAAGAATTGTCTTTCTATTCTGCAGCTGTGCCTTCTGGTCCTAGACTCTCCCACAAAAGAAGAATTCTCTCCTAATCTGCCCTGTCGAGCCCCTCAGAATATATGTTTCAATCTAAACTTTAAGGGATGAAAGCACAGGTTACGCAACAAGCGAAATGCTCCAGATATTAGTCTAGTAAATCTTCTCTTAAATGCTTCCACCTTAGTTAGAATATAAGAGCAAGGATATTATTTCTGAGCTGCAAACAGAATAGTTTGTACATGGTTGTACACTTCATTTCAGGAAAGATGTAATAGCACCAAGGAGAGTGCAGAAGAGATTTACACGGATGTTATCAGATCTGGAAAACATCAGCTTTGAAGAATGATTAAATAACCAATGGATTTTGTTTTTTTGAAACAGAAGAGTCTGAAGGGTAAATTTATTAAGATGTATTAAATTATGAAGAGCTTAAGTAGAGGAGAAAGCACTGGGTGTATTTAAAGTAATTGGTAAATGGATTAGATGCTGGATGAGAATATTACCCAGAGGCAGGAAATCACTATCCAAAAAAGTGAAAAGAGCAGAATCCCTCATTGCATTTAAAAAGTAATTGGATTTGTACTTGGAGAGCAATGACCACAGGGAGATGGATCATGTGCAGTGGGGTGGAATTACCCCGGCTAACTCCTCAGTCTTTACAGACAGAATGTGTGAATGGCCTGCCATTTTATGCTTTAAAATTTTAATGCATCACTGTACTTTTTGCATAATGTGTTGCTCCCAGTGCATAGAGGAAACACTGCATTCACTCAGCCATTGCAAAATGAGGGTTAGGTTGGATTGGTTTAAGTATTATCTTGCCTCTTGCTCCAGGAAATGAGCAGGATCATCTCAGCATCTAGTCTGCACATCAACAATGACGATGGGAGCTGCTGCCACCAACAACCTAGCAGATCACAATCTTAAAAAAGAGAAAAGTGCAGATGCTAGAAATCCAAGCGACACACACAAAATGCTGGAGGAACTCAGCAGGCCAGGCAACATCTACGGAAGAAAGTACAATTGATGATTCGGGCCAAGATCCTTCAGCAGGACTGGAGAGAAAAAAATGAGGAATAGATTTAAAAGGTGGGGGGAGGGGAAGGAGGAACACAAGGTGATAAATGAAACCGGGAGGAGGAGGGATGAAGTAACGAGCTGGGAAGTTGATTGGTGAAAGAGATACAGGGCTGGAGAAGGGGTGTCCAATAGGGGAGGACAGAAGGCCATGAAAAAAAGAAAAGGGGAGAGGAGGAGCTCCAGAGGGAGGCGATGGACAGGCAAGGAGACAAGGTGAGAGAGGGAAAAGGGGATGAGGAATGGTGAAGGATGGGGAGTGGGGTCATTACCAGAAGTTCAAGAAATCGATGTTTATGCCATCAGGTTAGAGGCTATCCACATGGAATATAAGGTGGTGCTCCTCCAACCGAAGTTGGCCGCATCATGATAGTAGATTTACAGATAGGAATGGGAAGTGGAATTAAAATGGGTGGCCATTGGGAGATCCTGCTTCTTCTGGTGGAAAGTAGGAGCTTGGTTGAGCATCTCCCTGATATACAGGAGGACACACTGGGTGTACAGAACACAGTAAATGACTCTAACAGACTCACAGGTGAAGTGTCGCCTCACCTGGAAGGACAGTTTGGGGGCCGTGAAAGGTAGTGAGGGTGGAGGTGTAGGGGCAGGTGTAGCAGTTGTTCCACTTGCAAGGATAAGTGCCAGGAGGGGGATCAGTGGGGAGGGATGAATGGACAAGGGAGTTGCGTACAGAGTGATCCCTGCAGAAAGCAGAAAGTGGGGTGGGAGGGGAGGGAAGGGAGTGCTCAGTGGTGGGATCCTGTTGGAGACGGTGGAAGTTCCAGCGAATTTGGAGGCTAAGTTGATGAAGCCAGTGAGCTCTGTATGGGGTGCAGGAAGCAGCACCAATGCAGTCATCGATGTAGCGTAGGAAAAGTGGGGGATGGACACCAGTGTAGGCACGGAACATGAACTATTCCATATAGCTGACAAAAAGGCAGGCATAGCTGGGACCCACGCGAGTACCCATGGCTACACCTTTGTTTGAAATGGGAGGAGCCAAAGGAGAAATTATTAAGAGTGAGGACGTTCCACTAGACAGTGGAGAGTGGTGGTGGAGGGCAATTGGTTGGGTTTGGTGTCAAGAAAGAAATAGAGCTTTGAGCCTTCCTGGTGGGGTGGTGGAAGTGTAAAGGAACTGGACATCCACAGTGAAAAAAAGATGATGGGGCCAGGGCACTTGAAATCACTGAAAAGATCCAGAGCACGTGAAGTGTCACAGATGTAGGTAGGAAGGGACTGAACTAGGGGGGTTAAAATAGAGTTGAGGTATGCAGATATGAGTTCAGTGGGGCAGGAACAAGCTGGACAAGTGGGCTTGTGAATCTTCCTGTACCAAAAGCCCTGTTGTAGAATCCAGAAAATTACAATGGTTTATAACCTGCGTAACAATTACCTTCTTTTTCTCTTTCAGGAAATTAATGAAAATATCAAGGAACAACTCATTTCTTTTTCGCCAATGACTAATAAAACAACAGACAAAGAATTCCCCAAGTACAAGGGCAGACTAATTCTAAACAAGGATTTGTCCTTAAAACTTTTGGATGTTGGAGTTCAGGATGAAGAGAAATTTTCCTGCTTTACAGTGGCTGAATCAGACGTTCATGAATCTGTTGTACATGTCAGAGTTTACAGTAAGTAAAAACTACATATGTGATTTAATTCAGAGGCTAGATTTTGAGACATGTTAAATTTTTTTCTGATAAATATCAAGTGATAGATATTTAAACTATCACACTTTTTACCCAAGGTTTGGGAATTGAAGTTACTCCTTTTTTGCAGGCTTGGCTTTGCTCTTTCTCCTCCAGGACATTAATGTCCAGCTTACCCCACCCACACTGGCGCTAGCCCAGTTTCCTCGGTCTGGGAGCATGTGCTGTGGTGTTGGGCTGTGGGAGGCTGCCACTATAGAAATCAGTGTTGCAGAAGCTAACGAGAACAGGAGATCCTTCAGGTGAAGAGACCAAATAAGATCAAGCCAGGTTAGGTTAAGGGAGGGCAAACTGTTCGCCATGGAAGTCTCTTTCCCCAAACATCAACATCATGAAGGCTGTAATTACTAGAAGTCACTTATTATTTCCAGAATCTAGATCTAGATAATTGTGTGACTTGCTTCCAGTGCCCCCACCAAAAGTCATAGAGTCACAGAGAGATTCAGCACAGAAACAGCCTCGTTGGACCACCAAGTCTCCATTGAACATCAATTTCCCACCTATACTAAATCTTAAAATGATCCCGCTTTTTACTCTTCTCAATTTCTCATCAGCTTCTCCCAGATTCTACACCGACTAATACACAAGGGATAAAGCACAGTGGCAATTAACTGAACAACTTGCAATTTGTTGGGATGTGAGAAGAAAATGTAACACCTGGTGGAAGTAGAGGGAATAGACAATAGGTGCAGAAGTAGACCATTCGGCCCTTCGAGCCTGCACTGCCATTCTGAGATCATGGCTGATCGTCTACTATCAATACCCGGTTCCTGCCTTGTCCCCATATCCCTTGATTCCCCTATCCATAAGATAAGAATCCAAAAAATGTACAGATGGCACACTGTCAGCACACAGGGTTAGGTTTGAACTGCATCTTTGGTGCTGCGAGGGAGCAACTCTACCAACAACATCACTGTCCCACTCTCCTTGCTATTGTTTAAGGACGCTAGGTGAGGAAGAGCAGTGTTCATCAGACAGCTATCCTAGAAGTAACAATGGATGTGAAGCAAAGGGAGAAAAAAAATTGGCACAATATGTAAAGGCAGTAATACTGCATCATTTTTCCTGAATGTTTTCACAGCTCTCCCTCTAGATTTGAGGCAGTAGCAGAGGTATTTATTTCATGTTAATTCAATCTTTCTGATAGGAATACATCCATTTGCAATAGTGAGCATGTGTGTCTGAGCACATCTCGATTTTAGTAACTAACTGACGTGCACGGTTCACAGTGACAGAGTTTGAGTATCCACAGCTTGTAATTCTTCTCCAAAATCTTGCTCATGTCTGTTGATGCCTTCACTGTAGCAACTTGCAGTTGTAGCGTATCGTTAAGAAGAAAACACCCCAATTAGGAAGCATCACCCATTCCCAGAAACACCAGGCGTACTAATCTAAAGCTTTGTACATTTTGAGAGACTTTCAAAGGTAGAATGGGATGTGTGTGTTCAGATTTACAAAGTGCAGGCTAAGAGAGCTAACACACTGTAACTGATACGGGAGGTAACTTCGAAAACCAGGGGACATGAAGAACTCCAGTCAAAACTGATATTAAATGTATTCATTGGTGTAGGACAAACTGGTGAGAATGAGAATGAAAGATTGAGGTGTACTATATAAAAGAATGCAGATGAAATTTCAACTGATGGATATGCTGGAGGCCAGTGAGCTGGTTGACAATATGAGAACTGCACAAAAAACAGTGATATGAAATTTATGATTGCAGGAACTATTGTGCCTTGATGTGATGCCCTGCCAAAGGGTCTCAGGCTGAAAGGGCGACTGTATTTTTTTTTTCCATAGGTGCTGCCTGGCTTGCTGAGCTCCTCCAGAATTTTGTGTGTGTTGCTTGGATTTCCAGCGTTTGCAGATTTTCTATTGTTTGGGGTTAGGGAAATCCTGCCCAGCCTTGTAAAAGTGATTAATGGAAGATAAATCTATGGACAGTGTCTTGTCAACCCAACTTCTGCTCTACAGGCTCATAGAAAACATGATGTTGATATGATAATGAACTATCAAATGAGGTTTAAACAAAAGTCGAGAAGGAATATGTGAATTTTTATTGAGAAAGGTGGAAACAGGTTTTACAGTCTTAGTATTGAATCCCTTGAAAGGACAGTAGGAATCTTGATAGCAATTCCACTTCAATTTTTTGTCAGCTCTGTAATTGCTATTGGAAATTATACCACAAAGGAAATGAAGCTCATATTCTGATGGAAGGGATGGTGGCTTGGAAGTCAGAGGTAGTTATTACTGGTGTTGAGAAAATTTTAAACATGGGGACAGGAATGGGATATTGTAGTTCAAATCAGAGTGGGAAAACACAGGCTTTTAATTAAAATTAGGGGTTCAGTTTAAGATATTTTTGGGAAGGGAAAGGAAAAGTCATCAGCAATATTGCAAGGCAACAGCAGAGGTAACAAGTATATTATGGAGGGGTAAAGCATAAGAGTGTACTCAGAAATAGAGTATAACTATGAAATAAGATGAATAAAAATGCTGCATGCAATCTATTTGATTGCTGCTGGAGAAGGAGTCTGCGAGTGGCCTTTGGCTGTGTGGCTTGCTGTGGCAGGGGTTAGGCCTCTCTGCCTTGTGCAGTGTCCCTCTCTTTCGATGAATGTCGGTGATATTGTCGAATGGTATCGTGGTTCTGCATTTATGGATTGGAGTAATGCGTTTATGGACTGTGGACCTTCTCAGACTTATGGTTTTTATATTCTGTGTTTTTTTAATAACCCATTCCTTTTCTGTTTTGTTATGCAAGGGAGGGTGTTTGAGGTTGATATTCTGTCATTTTTTTTGTGCAGATGAGGGTTTTTTTTGGGGTTTAATGTTTAATTTTGTGTGGGGGGGGTTGATGATTGGGATGCTGTTCTTTTTTGTACGGGGGCTGGGTCTGATGTTTCTCTCTGACTGAATTCCACGTACTTTCTTGGTCTCATGGCTATCTTGATAAGGCAAATGTCAGAGTTGTATATGGACGCATGTTTTGATAATAAATAAATGAACCTTGGATTACATGCAGCATTTATAATAAGGTGCACATGGTGGCCACTTTATTAGGTACACTTATACACCAGCTAGTTAATGCAAATATCTAATCAGCCAATCATGTGGCAGCAACTCAAGGCATAAAAGCAAGCAGACATGGTCAAGAGTTTCAGTTGTTGTTCAGACCAAACACTAGAATGGGGGAATAAATGTGATCTAAGCGACTTTGACTGTGGAATGATTGTTGGGGCCAGACAGGGTAGTCTGAGTAACACAGGAACTGCTGATTTCCTGGGATGGGCTCTAGAGTTTACAGAGAATGGTGCAAAAAATAAAAAAATAAACATCTAGTGAGTGCCAGTTCTGTGGGTGAAAATGCCTTGTTAATGAGAGAAATCAGTGGAAAATGGCCAAACTGATTCAAACTGACAGAAAGGTGAGAGTAACATTTTACAACAGTGGTGTACAGAGAGTATCTCTGAGCACACAACACGTCGAACCTTGAAGTGGATGGGCTACAACAGCAGCAGACCATGAATCTATGCATAGATATGTAGATGAAGTGTGGAACACGTAGAAATGAATGCATAAGTAGCTGTTACAAGTTCAAATGAGCAGGGTATCTATGTCTAGCACTAAGGTGGGGGGGAGGTTTGGATATGGAGGTTGAAAAGCTCTGATGAGATTACTAAAGTGAAGGGGAATGATTTGGCAGTGCACGACACTATTACAGTGCAGGGTGGTCTGGTATTTGGAGTTCTCTAAGGAGTCTCTGTACATCCACCCCATAGAATGCATGGGTTTCCTCCAGGTGCTCCAGTTTCCTCCCACTGTCTAAAGGTGTACCGGGTAGGTTAATTTGTCATTGTAAATAGGTTGGGGTTAATCTGGGTTGTGGGGCTGCTGGTGTGGCATGGCTCAAAGAGCCAGAAGTATCTATTCTGAATCGTATCACAATATAAATATAATCTCTAATTGTAGAATAGGTTTTAGTGGAAGTAAGAAATAATATTGATAAGAAGGCATAGGTGTTCCCTGCCAGTAGCTGTACTGTTGGAAAGAGTGCAAATCAAGATATGACAGGAGCTTGTAAGAAAGAAATTGTAATACTAATGGCTTATTTTAATCTGTATAAATTTAGACAAAAATCAATTTGGCATGTGTAGAATTGAGGAGGAGATCAAAGAATGTTTTTAGCATAGTTTTTCAGAACCAACCAGGGTGCCAGCTATTTAGACATGGCATTATGTGGCGAACCAGGATTAATAAATTAATCTCAGTAAAGGACCCTCCACAGAAAACTGTTTATTGCATGGTAGAATTTTAAATTCAGTTTGGTAGTGATAAATTTGGTTCTGATGCCAGTATCTGAAAACAGAGAGTACTATGGGGATAGTATTGGCTAAGGTGTACTAGGAAAATAGGGTAAACTATCAAATCAGCAGTGGAGGACATTTAAGGAGATTCTTCAACTCCCCCTGTAATGAGAATTTGGTACTAAAAAAAATTACAGATGATTTCAAAATGAAAGAAAAGGATCATTATATTGTGAACATTAGGGTAGCCAAATAATTAGAAAGGTTTTAGTTCAAACAAGGGAAGGATAACTGTAAAGAGTGGAAGAAATGGAGTATGAGTAATCAGCAAATTACAGGAGAACAGTAAGAGATTTTACATATAGTGTACATAGAATATGCCCTCTGGTATTAGATATTTCAGCCTTGGAGACAAATACTGTCTGACAATCTGTGCCTTTCATAATCTTATTAACCTCTATCAGATCTTTACTCAGCCTCTGCTGCTCCAGAGAAAACATCCCCCAATTCTCCTTATAGCACATGGCCATTAATACATGCAGCATCATGTATCCTTTCCAAAGCCTTAACATCCTTCCTTTGGCAGGGTGAGCAGAACTGTATGCAATAGTCGAGATGAGGCTTAAATAGAGTTTTATAAAGCTGCAACATAACTGCCACTCTCTTGAACTCAATTCCTCAAGTAATAAAGGCAAGCACACCATATGCCTTCTCTACCTGTGTAGCCACTTTCAGGGAATTATGGATTTGGACTCCAAGATCTCTCTGCACATCAACACTGTTAAGGGTCTTAACAATATACTCTCCCTTTACACAATCTCTCAAAGTATAACACTTCACATTTGGTCGGGTTAAACTCCATCTACCATTTTTCTGCCCATATCTGCAACTGATCTATATCCCACTATCCTCTGCCAGTCTTCTGTACTATCTACAACACCAGCAATCTTTATATCATCTGCAAACTGACTAATCCACACATCTACATTTTCATCCAGGTGATTTTATATATCACAAGGAGCAGAGGCACAGTACAGATCCCGATGAACACCACTAGTTATAGAATAAGCCCCATTAACCACTATCCTCTGTCTTCTATATGCAAGTCACTTCTGAATCCAAGAACCAATTCACCATGGATCCCATGCACCTTAATCTTCTGGATGACCCTCTCATGAGGGACCTTCTCAAATGCCTCACTAAAATCAATGCAGATGACATCAACAGCTCTACCTTCATCAGTCACCTTTCTCACCTTGAAAAAATTCAAGTTAGTAAGACATGACTTGCCTCATGTGAAGTCATGCTAATAAGGCCATGGCTTTCAATTGCTCATAAAACCTCTGCGTAAAAATCCTTTCTGGTAACTTACCTGCCATGAAACTCACCAGTCCAAAGCTTCAAGTATTATCCTTATTTCCCTTCTAGAATAATGGAACATTAGCCACTTGCCAGTCCTCGGGGATCTGGCCTGTGGCTGCAGATGACCTGAAGATTTTGCTCAAGGCCCCAGCAATCTCATCCATCTCTGGCCTCTCTCAATAACTTGGGGTATATCCCATCAGACCTTGTGGACTTATCCACTTTGATGTTCTTTAAGAGATTCCTTCATTTCAAAATGCCCCAGCAAATAAGCACACACCACACTGACCTCCCTGTCCACCATGCCCTCTCTGTGCAAAGTGTGGGTTTAGGAGTCTAGCCATATCCCACCCCTTCAAGTACATGTTCTCTCCTTTGTCTCACCCTCTCTCTAGTTATTCTCTCAGCCTTGAAGTATGTATAGAATGCTTTGAGATTCCCTTTAATTCTGCTTGCCTAGGGCTTTTCATGGTTCACCCTGGTTTCTTTAATTTCCTTACTGAGTTCTGGTTCTTCATAATTTGCAAGGTTCCCAAATGCTTTTTGATTTTGGCTTCCTAAATGTTCACATCCTGTTCCTTTTTGTTCCCACACATATGTAAATGCAATTACAAAGAAATCATGGCAGTGCCTCTACTTTCTTAGAAGTTTGCAAAGTTTCAGCACGTCATCTAAAACTTTGACAAAATTCTATAGATATGCGGTGGAGAGTACTGTATATTGACTGGTTGAATCGCAGCCTGGTAAGGAAGCACCAATGCCCCTGAATGGAAGAACCTACAAAAAGTAGTGGGTACAGCCCAGTCCATCATGGGTAAAGCTCTTCCCACCATTGAGCATATCCATGTGGAGCTGTGTAACAGGAAAGCATTGTCAAGGACCCCACCATTCAGGCCATGCTCTTGTCTAGCTGCTGCCGTCAAGAAGAAGGTACAGGAGCCTCAAGACTCAGTCCACCAGGTTCAGGAACAGTTATTATCCCTCAGCCATCATGCTATAGGACCAGAGGGGATAATTTCACTCAACTTCATTCACCCCAAAAATGAACTGTTCCCACAACCTTTCAAGGACACTTCAGTTAATGTTCTTGATATTTATTGTGCATTTATTTACTTATTTGTTCTTTCGTTTGTTCATTCATTCATTCTCAGCTGAAGCTGGTAAAATCTGAGATATGGGCACAGCCAAGCTCGTTCATTTCTCAATTGCTAGGAACTTTCGGACTATTCTAGTGGTGTTTTGTATTGTGGCTTTCTGGAGATTTACTTAAATATTGCTGTGTATGATTATTATTATCTTCTCTTTTTGTATTTGCATAGCTTGTTATCTTTTGCACATTGGTGTTTATCCATCTTGTGTGCGATCTTTCATTAATTCTATTGTTTCTTTCTATTTACTGTGAACACCTGCAATAAAATGAATCTCAGGGTAACATATATGTTCTTTATGAACTTACTTTGCACTTTTGACTAAATCCACTACCTCTCTCAACCTCCAAGATTCCCTTACCTTGCCATCTTGCCTTTGTTTCTCACTGAAACATACCTGTCCTGTACTCTCTAAAGTTGATCTTTAAACACCCTCCACATTAGATATGGACATGCTCTAAAATAGTTGTTCCCAGTTTATTCTCCCTAGTTCCTTCCTAATAATCTCTTAATTTTCCCTGCTCCAATTTAATACTTTCCCACAAGGCTCCACATGTTGGACTATCTTCATTTTGATTTAAGAAACCCTCCTGGATGCACCTAACAAATTCTGCCCTATCTCATCCACTTGCACTAAGGAGGCCCCAGACTGTATTAGGGCAGACGAAATGACCCACTGTAAGAGCCGTCTTTTTATACCTTTCTGTGATCTGCCTGCATATCTGTTCCTCAGTGTGCTGGTGGCTATCTGTTTGGTTGTATGAACCTATTAGAATGATTACACCTGTTTTATTTTTGAGTTCTACCCATATAGACTCAGAGGATAAGCCCTCCATTATGTCCTTACGCTGTGATATTGTCTCTGGCTGCACGGCATTCTCAACTCCCCCCCACCCACCCCCCCCCCATCCCCTTTTACATTCTTCTCCATCTTTTGTGAAACATCGAAACTTAATAATATTGTGCAACAATTCTTATCAGTTTCCCAACCAAGTCTCTGTTATGGCCACAAATTTATAGTTCCATGTACTGACCCGGGTCTAAGTTCATCACCCTCCCTCAAAATAATCCTAGTATTAAAACACACACTTCAAACCATCTATCCCATTGTGCCTGTTACTGAATTTGTTCTTACTGGTCATGACATCTACCTTCTCATTCCTTCCACTTTCTGACCCTGTGCTCTGTTCTATATCCCCTTGCCAAACAAATTTTAACCCTCCCTTGTAGATGAAGTACCTTGTAAAATTATGCAGCTCCCAACTAATTGATCACGAAAATGAATATTACAACCAAGGATTTTGATCAATTTAACTGAGACTTTTTATTTGTGAATCACATGCTCATTTTTCACAGTTAAGCCTAAAAAAAGGGAAAATTGTAAAGCATGAACAATTAAAGTGTCAAAAACTGAAATGTCAACAGTTCAAAAGTATTCATCCCCCTTTGTTCAGTAATTAGTTGAATCACCTCTTGCAGCTAATACAGCTAGTAATATTTTTGGATAAGTCTCTATTAGCTTTGCACAACGTGATGGAGCAAGATTCAAAATTACAAAATGGCTGAAGCTCTGCCAGGTTAGTCGGTGAGTGGTGGTGGACAGCAACCTTGAGATCTTTTTGAGGTCTTGCCAGAGATGTTTGATTGAACTGATGTCAGGGCTCTAACTGGGCCACTCAAGGGCATCAAATGTCTTCATTGAAAGCCACTCCCTGGTTGCTCCGGTAGAGTGCTTTGGGTCATTGCCCTTCTGAAAAACAAATTTCCTCCGGTTTAAGCTTCCTGACAGAGGCAGGCAGGTTTTTTATCCAGGATCTCTCTGTATTTACAGTACTCGTCTTCCCATCAGTCTTGACCAGATCTGCAGTCCCTGCTGCTGAAAAACATCCCCATAGCATAATGTCACCCCCACCGTATTTTATAGTAACAATGGTGTTACCGGGCTGATGTGCACTATTAGATTTACGCCACATGAACCACTTAGTGTTGTGATGAAGAAATTCCACTTTAGTCTCATCTGACCACAAGACATTGTCAGCATCTTTACAGTATCTTCTAAGCGACGCTATGCAAAGTCTTGACGGGCAAGTTTTTTTTTAAACCAGGGCTTCTTCCTTGGCAACTTGCATAAATACCCTTTTTGTGCAAGGCCTTAGATTTGTGGAGCCATGAACTTCATCTCCAGTTCAGCCACTGACTGTTGGTGCCACAGTAGCCTCGCTTACGAGTGCCATTCTTCTCTGGTGACTAAGTTTAGAGGGGCAGCCTGACCTATGCAGTAGGACTGTGGTTTCATATATATCCAATTCTTCACGATGAACTGCACAAATCTCCAAGGAACATTCAATGCGCTTGAATGTTCTTGTACCTTTCCCCAGATTCTCTATTATCTTATCCCTGACTTGTCTTGAGTGTTCCAGTCGATTTTTGGTTGGTCTGCTGAAAATTTGCCATATAGAGAGAGGGGGTATTTATTGAGGTGATCCTCCAATTTTCTACATCAACAAATTAGGTGAGTTGGTAAGGTAATATACGGTTATTGCACCTGACGGAAGTTTGCATAGTAATTACAAAGGGGATGATAATTTTTCAGCCTCACAATTTTGGGTTTTAATTTTTAGCAAGTAATTGACAGATTTTGGAATTTTATTTTTGATTTGGCATGTTGCCCAATGTTTTGTAGATCAGCTCAAAAATCCTAATTCAATATATTTTAAATATAGAAAATGAGACAGTAAAATGTGAAAATAGTGTGGGAACTGAATACTTTTTCAAGGCACTGTAGGTCACCATTTACTGTACAACCCTGAGATTCATTTTCTTGCGACCGTTCAGAGCAAATACAAGAAACTGAATAGAATCAATGAGAGACCACACCCAACAGGATGGGCAACTAACTGTGCAAGTACAAAAGAGGGTAATAAATAAATAAACAACCAAACAATTGATATCAGGAACATGGGATGAAGAGCCCTGGAAAGAGAGTTGATAGTTTGTGGGAATACTTCAGTAATGGGGCAAGTGAAGTTATCCTGGCTGGTTCAAGAGCATAATGGTTAAGAGGTAATAACTGTTCTGAACGTAGTGGTGTGAGTCCTGAGGCTCCTGTATCACCTTTTTGATAGCAGCAGCAAGAAGAGAGCATGGTCTGGGTGGTGGGGACCTTGATGATGGATGCTGCTTTTCTGCAACAGTGCTCTGTGTAGATGTGCTCAGTGGTGGGGAGGGTTTTGCCTGTGATGGACTGTAGGATTCTGTAGGATTTTCCATTGAAAGGCATTGGTGTTTCCAGACCAGGCCATGATGCAAACAGTCAATATACTCTCCACCATATAAAAGTTTGTCAGAGCTTTAGATGTCATGCTGAATCTTTGCGAACTTCTAAGGAAGTAGAGGCACTGCCGTGCTTTCTTCATAATTGCATTTCCATTCTGGGCCCAGGATGGATCCGCTGACATAACACCAAGGAATTTAATGTTGCTGACTCTCTCCACCTCTTATCCCCCAATGAAGACTGACCCATAGACCTCCATTTTTCTCCTCCTGAAATCACTAATCAACTCCTTGGTCTTGCTGATATTGAGAGGTTGTTGTGCCACCACACAGCCAGATGTTCGATCTCCTTCCCATATGTGTATTAGTCACCACCTTTGATTCGGCCAAAGACTGATGTTGTCAGCAAACTTGAATATGGCATTGGAGCTGTGCTTAGCTTCACAGTCATAAGTATAAAGCAAGTAGAGCAGGAGGCTAACCACACAGCTTTGTGGTGCACCTGTGCTGATGGAGATGTAAAGGAGATGTTAACAATCCAACTGACTAGGTTCTGCAAGTGAGGAAATCAAGGATCCAATTGCATAAGGAGGTATTGAGGCCAAGGTCTTGAAGCTTATTGATTAGTTTTGAGGAGTTGATAGTGTTGAATGCCGAGATGTAGTCGATAAAGAGCATCTTTGATGTCCTGATGTTCCAGGGTTGAGTGAAGAGACAATGAACTGGCTTCTGCTATGGATCTGTTGTGCCAGTAGGCAAACTGGAGCAGATCCAAGTTGTTTCTCAGGCAGGAGTTGATCTGTTTCATCAACAACTTCTCAAAACACTACATCACAGTGAATGAAAATGCTACTGAATGATAGTCATTGAGACAGGTTATCACATTCTTCTTGAGGACCGGTATAGTTGAAGCCTGCTTGAGGCAGGTGAGTACCCCAGACTGCCAAATTGAGAGGTTAAAGATATCATTGAACACTCCAGCCAGTAGATCAGCACAGGTTGTTAGTACAAGGCCAGATACCCCATCAAGGCTGAATGCTATCTGTGGGTTCATCCTCCTGAAGGATGCTCTCATGTCAGCCTTAGAGACTGCAATCATAGGGTCATCAGGGATGTGGGTTTGTGAAGGTTCTTCCATGTTTTCATGGTGAAAGCGAGCATAAAAGGCATTGAGCTCATCTGGAAATAAATCCTTGTCACCTATGTCGCTTTTTTCTCTTTGTAAGTAGTTATAGCATTCAAGCCCTGCCACAGCTGTTGAGCACCCCTCAGTGACTCAAGTTTGCTCTAGAATTGTACATCACACATGAGATGGCTTCCTAGAACTCATACCTGGACCTCTTGTTTCTTACTTGGTCACCAGATCTGAATGGCACCGATCTGGCCCTCAGCAGATTGAAGATATCATGGTTCATCTAGGGTTTCTGGTTGGGGAAGACTGAATGATTTTGCGGGGACACACTCGTCCAATGCTCCCTATACTCACTGCATAGGACTTCTTCCCCCCTTTCCACCTATGTTATTGGTGCCAAAGTGCAGCAAGACCACTGGCTGCTCACTCTCTTCTTTGAGAATGCTCTGCAGCCGCTCTAAGATATTCTCAACCCTGGCATTTGGGAGGCAACGTGGGGGTACCTCCTTCACAGTCACAGAATCTCCTATCAAGTCTCCTGTTGCTATTACATTGCTTGCCTTTACTCTTACCTGTTGATCCCTAGAGCCACTAACCTGGCTACTGCTGTTGTGCCCTGATAGCTCATTCTCCACACCCCCACCCAACCAATATCTGAAGAGTTATGCTTACACAGGGGATCATGCAATGTCTATCGCCACCTCCTTTACCTCTATTCATGGTCACCTAACTATCTGAGCCTGTTCCTTAGCTGTGACTACCTCACTGAAACTCTTGTCTGAGATGCTTTCTGTATCCTGGATAATCCTAAGTACATCTAACTCCAGCTCCAGCTCCAGCTCCTTCACAGCTGGGCACACTTCCTACAGGTGAAGTCATCAGAGACACTGGTCATCTTCCTAACCTCCAAAATCCTACAAGAGGAGCATTCTATTACTCTCGCTGACATCCCAGCTACCCTAATCGGAAGATGAATTTTAGGGAAAACCTCATCTGCACCTACCTGCTCTGACTCCCCTCATCAAAGCATCCCAAACCAAAGGCTCAGCACCTATAGTTAACCATGGCACTTCAAACATGGCCATTCTCAAAAATGTAATGGCATTATCCAAAAAAGGGAAAAGACAGCAAACTGTAGGCCAATTAGTCTAATATCAATGATGAATGGTCCTGGCACGAAATGTCAACTGGTTACTCCTCTCCATAGATGCTGCCTGAGTTCTTCTGGCATTTTATATATGTTGCTCTGGATTTCCAGCATCTGCAGAATCTCCTGTGTTTAAGAACCTGATATCAATCACTGGGGAAATGATTATACCTATGTCCATAGAGATAATAACAGATATTTAGAAAGTCACAAGATAGTGTAGCAGAGTTAACATAAATTTATGAAAGGAAAATGATGTTTGACACATTAGCTGGAGTTATTTGATGACACAGCAAACTGGGTAGATCAAATTTCGATTTCCAGAAGACATTCAATAGATAAGGAATGATATAATTGCTTTAGAGGCATTGGAGAAGTGCTTCACTAAGTTAGTTCCTAGGATGATGTAGTGCTTGGGAACTCAGATAGGTGACACTTTTAGAACAAAGTGTCTCTTATCTAAGATGAAGCTGAGGTGGAATGTCTTCTTTGAGGGTCATGACTTTTTGGATATCACTATCCTAGGCTGTTGTAGAGTCTGAATCATATATTCAAGGCGGAGATCATCCAGACCGGTGACGTGATTGTTATCAACTGTGGTTCCAGCGGCCCCAGACTGATCCAGACCTCAGATTCCACTGATGCTAACAATGGTTCCTACAAATTGAACACTTTCTGATTGCAAATTATGTGGCCTCTGGCTCTGGCTCCAGCCTGGACCTTGGCTACTAGCACCTCCATGCCAAGATCTCCTCCGTTTCCACTAGGCACCCAGGCTCCCCTTCCCCTACTACCATTCTCAAACCCCAGGTCTCTCAGGTTCCATTATCTCCTCTTTGGCCCTCTGAGCATCCATCTTCCTCTCACCCTACCCTTCCTGTACCCACAACCCCCACCCCATACCTCCAACTCTCCTCTAATCCCTGCCCTGTTTTCACTATTCCTTCTGACCTTTCCCTCTCTGAGGCTCAGCTTTTTGTCCCTAGAAAGGGCCTTACCTTTGTCCCTCTTGGTCCACACCTCAGTGTGTTCCACTGCTGTCATGACGCCAAGGTCTTCTTCTGTCGCCTCCATCTCCTAGCCCACTTCTTCGGCAAAAATTCCCCATCCCATACCGATTATCTCTTACTCCATCTCCAATGTTCCTCCTATGCTTGGACACTCCACTTTGGTTCTCTGCCTGCCCTGGAACTTTTCCTCTCTAATTATCGACGAGTCATCAACCAGCTCAACTTCAGCACTCCTTACTCCTCCTTGAACCTTCTGAATGCACTGCTCTCCACTTTCTCTGCACCAATCCCAACCTTACTATCAAATATGCAGACAAAGGGGGATCTGTGCATTGTGGTCTACCTTGCTGAGACAAGGCAGCAGCTCTCAGACACCTCCTCTTACCTACCCTTCTGCTCTCCACAAGGATTACATCCTCCATGATTCCCTTGTCCATTCGTCCTCCCCACTAATCTTTGTCTTGGCACTTATTCCTGCAAGTGGCAAAGTGCTAAACCTGCTCTTTCACCTCTCCCCCACCTGTATTCAGGGCTCCAAGCAGTCCTTACAGGTGAGGCAACACTTCATCTGTGAATCTGCTGGAGCCTTATATTCTATCCAGTGTCCCTGATGCAGCCTCCTCTGCTCGATGAAACCCGTTGTAAATTGGGAACCACTTCATTGAGTAACTCCACTCCATCCACCAAAAGTGGAATTTCCCAATGGCTAAACATTTTAATTCCCATTCCCATTCCTGTTCCGAAATGTTGTTCCATGGCCTCCACCTGTACCACAATGAGGCCACCCCTAGGGTGGAGGAGCAGCACCTTATATTCCATCTGGGTAGCCTCCAACACGATGGTATTGATTTCTCCTTCCAGTAAAAAAAAATCCTCGCACTCCTCTCTTCGTCTAATCCCCACACTAGTCTACTACCTATCCTCACCTGCTTATCACCTTCCCCTGGTGCCCAATCTTCCTTCTCTTTCTCCCATGGTCCACTCACCTCTCTTATCTGATTCCTTCCTCTCCAGCCCTTTACCTTTCTCACCCAGCTGGCTTCACCTGTCACCTTCTAGCTATCCTCCTTCCCCTCTCCTTTTGTTCTGGTGTCTTCCCTCTTCCTTTCTATCCTGAAGAAGGGTCTCTGCCTGAAACATCAACTGTTTGTTCACTTCCATAGAAGCTGCCTGACCTGCTAAGTTCCTCCAGCATTGTGTGTGTGTTTCTCCAGAGATTATCAGATATTTGAAGTAAAAGAGAATCATGGGCTGAGAGGAGGAAAGGGATGCTAGCACCAGGACTAGTTCTGATTGAAGATGAATGCAGCAGCATTATGGGGCTAATTGCTGACCTCCTGTTCTTGTGTGAAAGGGAATGTTAGATAGAAATAGTGTGACTATAGAATTTTGTTGATTCATCCATCTTCTTTTGAATTCAACTCCGCACTGACATACGATTAATGAATTTGCCCTGAGGACAGATTGCATCTTTCTTTTTGAAATACTTCACCAGTACTACTACTCCACAAGCCTTCACATCTAGCCATCTTGAATGGGATCCTACTATTAAATACATCTTTCCCTCACCTCCATTGTCCACTTTCTGTACGGATCATTCTCTACATGACTCCATTGTCCACTCATTCCTCTCACTGGTCTCCCTTCTGACACTTAACCCTGCAAGCTAACAAGTATTACTCCTACCCCTTCACCACCTCCCTCACCAATATTCAAGGCCCCAAACAATCTTTCTAGGTGAAGAGACACTTCACATGCAAGTCTGTTGGGGTCATCTGTTGTATTGGCACTTCCAGTATGGCCTCCACTACATCAGTGAGACCTGACATAAATGGGGAGCTGCTTTGTTCAGCACCGTCACTCCATCCACCACAAAAGGTGTGATTTCCTAGTGGTCACCCTTCTCCATATTCCCAATCTGACATGTTGGTCCAAGGCCTCCTCAACTGCCACAATGAGGCTACTCTCCTTTCCACTTTCCTTTTCAGTCCTGATGAAAGGTCCCAGCCCAAAACTTCAGCTGGTTATTCTTCTCCGTATATGCTGCCTGACCTGACTTCCACCAGCATTTTGTATGTTGCTTTGGTTTTCTAGAGCATCTAGAGAATCTCTTGTGTTTACCAGTACTACATTTAGCCCAGTGACATTCATATTCAATGTCAGGATTTTATTGTTACCTACTAAAAGTACTTGTGTACTTTGGCTGCAGATTTCTATTGCAAATGATCAACGATTGAACAGTATTGGAGTTTTTTGGGAGTGGGTATGGATTCTAATGTGTACCATTTTCTGTTCTGAAGTTGATTTTTTGATTTTACAGGAAGATACCCAATGCTATATACATGCTCATACAGTAGCTGAAGACTAAAAAGCTGTTTCTTAATAGTGGTGACTTGACAGAGGTGTACAAGATGATAAAAGTGGACAGCCGGAAACATTCCCCCCCCCCCCCCGAGTGGAAATTGCTAATATGAGGGGGCATCAGTTTAAGGTTATTGGAGAAGAGGTTGGGGGGGAGGGGCATCAGAGGTAGGTATTTTTCACACAGAGAGTGGTAGGTGCATTGAATGCATTGCCAAAAGTGGTGGTAAAGGCAGATACCTTAGGAGCATTTATGAGACTCTTAGATAGTAACATACATTTTTAAAAAAAAGATATGGAGGTCTATGTATGAGGGAAAGGTTAGACTGATGTTTGAGTAGGTTAAAAGTTTGTAACAACGTTGTGGGCCAAAGGGTCTGTACTGTGCTGTAATGTTCTATGTTCCATATTCTGAATCACTAATTGAATGTTGGCACTTTTACTTGGGTGGCTGTAGAAACAATGTCAATCTTTAAGCATCTGCTATTTATTTGGATGCCTTGGTACAATGTCTGAAACATCTTCATTATTCACAGTTCTGTTTCCTTTCAAGAACGACAGGTACTAGGAAAAGCTGATGTTATTGTTTGTACTGATGTAGCATATCCTCCCAAAACTCGCACTGTGCTTTGACATTTTGCCTCAGCAGGAAAGACCAGGTGCGATGCGATACAAACTGAGGCAGCAATAGAAGTTTTTCATTGAATCTGTCTTTGTGTATTCTATGATCATGCTTCAGGGTTTTGCTGCTGAATGGGTCCATTGCAACCGAGCTAAGGTGCTGGATATTTACATGGCTCTCAGCATTTAGCCGTAATTTCTGTAATTATATTTTCATTGGAATATATTGAGTCTTGCCGTAAACAAGATCAGCTTCCATCCTCAGATACTCTTTTTTGCTGCATTTTTGCTCTACCAAGTAATTTCAGATTTGATCATTTAAAATTGCTTTGTTAGTTGATAATTCTCAAGTCTTCTCTATTTTCTGTTTCTTTACAGAGCAGCCAACTTCTCCCGAAATTGAACAACCAGCTCCATTTCTCATTGCAGGGAAACAACAACAGGTATGTATGAGCCAGGAGAGGTCAATGCTCCAAAGTAATGACCAGAATATGTTGAAAAATTTGAACAGTATTCACTCATGTTTCCCACGATAGAAGATACTCGTGTGCATTAGAAAATGAAGAACTACAAATTAAGAGGTTGCAGTGTGATAAACATACGTAAACTCTTAACAACAAATTTAAGCTTTAGTCATCACAATTATGAGATATTTGGAAAGATACTAAACATGTACATTGTGAAAAGAAATCAAGGCAAGTTTCATTTCAAATTAATCCAAGCAAAAGGGCTATGACAACAAAACTCAACACAAGGGATTCTGCAGATGCTGGAAATCTTAAGAAACACACACAAAATGCTGCAGAACTGAACAAGTCAGGCAGCATCTACAGAGGGGATAGACTGTAGATGTTTTGGGTAAACACCCTTGATCAGGACTGGAAAGGAGGGGAGCAGATGCCAGAATAAGAAGGTGAGAGGAGGACAAGGAGTACTGGCAAGCAGGTGATAGGTGAGACCAGCTGAGTGAGAAGGTGGTGAGTGGGAGAAGGGGTCGAAGTAAGAAACTAGGTTGTGATATCTAAAATATATAAATGACTGAAGATGGAATCTACTAGAAGGGGACAGGGGGCCGTGGAAGAAAGGGAAGGAGGAGTGGTGCTAGAGGGCAGATGAGGAGAAGTGAAATGGTGAGAGGGTAACCAGGATGAGTAATGGAGGAGGAAGGAGAAATTACTGGAAATTAGAGAAATCGATGTTCTTGCATCAGGCTGAAGGCTACCCCAGATGGAATACGAGTTTGATTTCATCATGGCAGTAAAGGAGGCCACAGAGAGACATGTCAGAATGGGAATGGGAGGTGAAATTGAAATGAGTAGCCACCGAGATATCCTGCCTCTTGGGACGGATGGAGCAAAAGTACTTGATGGAGCAACCCACCCCCCCAATTTTCAGCCTGTTTCACCAGAGCAAAGGAGGCCACACAGTGAGCACTGGACCTAATAGGTGTGCCAGTGAAGTGTTGCCTCACCTAAAAGAATGCTTGGGGCCGTCAATGTTGGTGGGGGAGGAGGCATAGGGTGTAGCAGCAGGTGTAACACATGTCACACTTGCAGGGTTAACAACAAAGAGTTCATATACTAGATGCACATATTAAAAGTTCTCCATTTTAAGAAATGTTTTTTAACTTCTTAATTTATTTTATTTAGAGGTACAGCAAGGTAATAGGCCCCACTGGCCCAAACAGCCTGTGCTGCCCAATTATGCTCATGTGTCTAATGACTCTACTACCCCGTATGTCTTTGGAATTTGGGAGAAAACTGGAATACCCAGGGGAAACGTGCTCACAGGGAGAATGTACAGACTCCTTGTGGTTAGCAACAGGAGCTGATACTGTAATAGGGTTATGCTAACTGCGATGCTACCATGCCACCCAATTTTTGACTAATAGCAGTGACATTGTAAAATTGGTTTTAAATATACTCAATGGCATAGCCTCCACATCTGTCCATGCCATTGAATTCCACAGATTCACCAACCTCTGGCTAAAGAAATTCCTTCTCATCTCTGTTCTAAATAGAGGTACTGCTATTCTGAAGCAGAGCCCTCTGGTTCTAGACTCACTGACAGCAGGGATCTTCCTCTCCACATCCACTCTATCCAAGCCTTTCAATATTCAGTAGGTTTCATTGAATCCCCCCCCCCCCACTTTCTTATAAACTCCAGAATCATTTTCATGAACTTCCTTTGGACCTTCTCCAATGTCAGCACATCTTTTAGATAAAGGGCCAAAAACTGCTCACAATACTCCGTGAGGTCTGACCAGTGCCTTATAAAGCCTCAGCATTATATCCCTGCTCTTATATTCTAGTCTTCTCGAACTGAATGCCAACAATACATTTGCTTAATTTACCATTGATTCAACCAGCAAGGGAATCTTTACAGAATAAGACCATAAGATACAGGAGCAGAAGTATGCCATTTGGCCCATCAAGTCTGCTCCACCATTCAATCATGGGCTGATCCAATTCTTCCAGCCATCCCCACTCCCCTGCCTTCTCCCCATGTCCTTTAATGCCCTGGCTAATCAAGAACCTATCTATCTCTGTCTTAAATGCACCCAATGACTTGGCTTCTGCAGCCACTCGTGGCAACAAATTCCACAGATTTATCTCCCTCTGACTAAAGTAATTTCTCTGTACCTCTGTTCTAAATGGACGTCCTTCAATCCTGAAGTTGTGCCCTCTTGTCCTGGACTCCTCTACCAGGGGAAATAACTTTGCCTTATCTAATCTGCTCAGGCCTTTTAACATAACCATATAACAATTACAGCACAGAAACAGGCCATCTCAGCCCTTCTAGTCCGTGTCGAACATTCGGAATGTTTCAATGAGATCCCCCTCATTCTCCTGAACTCCAGGTAATACAGCCCAAGAGCTGCCAGATGGTCCTCATACAGTAACCCTTTCATTCCTGGAATCATTCTCATGAATCTTCTCTGAACCCTCTCCAATGTCATTATATCCTTTCTAAAATAAGGAGCCCAAAACTGAACATAATACTCCAAATGGAGATTAACCTCTAGGGTATCCTGCACAAGGACTCCCAAGTCCCTTTGCATCTCTGCATTTTGAATTCTCTCCCCATCTAAGTAATAGCCTGCCTGTTTATTTCTTCCACCAACGTGCATGACCATGAAGTTTCCAACATTGTGTTTCATTTGCCACTTCTTTGCCCATTCCCCTAAACTATCTAAGTCTCTCTGCAAGCTCTCTGTTTCCTCAACACTACCTGTTCCTCCACATATCTTTGTATCATCAGCAAATTTAGCCACAAATCCATTAATCCCATAGTCCAAATCATTGACATACATCTTAAAAAGCAGTGGTCCCAACACCAACTCCTGTGGAACTCCACTGGTAACTGGCAGTCAGCCAGAATAGGATCCCTTTATTCCCACTCTCTGTTTTCTGCTGTTCAGCCAATGCTCCACCCATGCTAGTAACTCCCCTGTAATTCCATGGGAGCTTATCTGGCTAAGTAGCCTCATGTGCGGCACCTTGTCAAAGGTCTTCTGAAAATCTAAGTACTCCACATCTAGCATCTCCTTTGTCTACCCTGCTTGTAATTTCCCCAAAAATTGCAGCAGGTTTGTCAGGCAGGATTTTCCTTTCAGGAAACCATACTGGCTTTGGCCTATCTTGTCATGTGCCTCTAGGTACTCTGTAATCTCCTCCCTAACAATCAACTCCAACAACTTCCCAGCCACTGATGTCAGGCTAGCAGGTCTATAATTTCCTTTCTGCTGCCTCCCACCCTTCTTAAATAGTGGAGTAACATTTGCAATTTTCCAGTCATCCAGTACAATGCCAGAATCCATCGATTCTTGAAGGATTATTGTTAATGCCTCTGCAATCTCTCCAGCTACTTCCTTCAGAACCCAAGGGTGCATTCCATCAGGTCCAGGAGATTTATCTTGCACGAGAACTCCCAAGTTACTTTGTACCTCTTGATTTCTGAATTTTCTCTCTGTTTGGAAAATAATCTACATCCTTATCCTTCTACCAAGCTGCATGACCATACACTTCCCTACACTAACACTACATTCCATCCGCCACATCTTTGCCTGTTCTTCTAACCTGTCGAAGACCTTCTGTAGACTCTTTGCTTCCTCAACACTACCTGCCCCTCCACCCATCTTTGTCTCATCTGTAATCTTGGCCACAAAGCCATTAATTCCATCATTCAAATTGTTGACACAGAATGTGAAAAGAATTGGTTCCAACACGGACCCATGTGGAACACCACTAGTCACCAACAGCCAAACAGAAATGTCCCCTTTATTCACACTCTTTACCTCCTGCCAGTCAGCCAATCTTCTTCCCATGCTAACATCTTCCCTGTAATACCAAAGGCTCTTATCTTGTTAAGCAGCCTCATGTGCGACACCTTGTCAGAAGTCTTCTGAAAATCTAAGTGAACAACATCCACTGACTCTCATTTGTCTGTCTCGCTTGTTAGTTCCTCAAAGAATTCTAACAGATTTGTCAGACAAGATTTTGCCTTAAGGAAACCATGCTGATTTTGGCCTATTTTCTAACATGCTTCCACGTATTGCGAAACCTCATCCTTAATAATAGACTTCAACATCTTCCCAACCAGGCTAACTGGCCTATAGTTTCCTTTCTTCGGCATCCCTCCCTGTTTAAAGAGTGGAATGACATTTGCAATTATCCAGTTCTCTGGAACCACTTCAGAATGAATCTTGAAAGATCGTTACTAGTGCGTCCAAATTCTCTTCACCTACTTTTGTCAGAACCCTGGGGTGTAGTCCATTCAGTCCAGGTGACTTACTTTGCTTCAACTTCCCAAGCAACTTCCCCTTAGTAATAGCAACTACACTCACTTATGCCTCCAGACACTCTTGAATTTTTAGTCTCTCCCATACTTAATACATTTGTCCCCAATTACTACCTTTCCAGCAACATTTTTCAGCAGTCTGATATCTACTGTGTTAATTTTTGCTAATTGAAGAGTTCATTGCATTTTATAAATAAATTAGCTATATGTTTGTAAAAGTTTTCAGTGCATTTTATACTCTGATAAGATGAGAAAAACAGCAAACTTTTTGTGCTTCAGACGGATTTTGAGTAGTGTTTAAAAAATAGAAGTATGAAGCTGACATAACTTCCATTTAATGATTTGCTTGGTTGTTTTGACTGTGCTCTTAGAACCTGCCAGGATATCAAACAGGGAACTGTATATTTCCAGCCTGTTATCTCCTAAGCTTCAACATTAACTGTCAATTTCCTGTATTGGATTACACAAGTCTGGTATTATCAAGGAGCACTGATACTTATTTCTAAAGGATTCTTTATAGATGGCTTTTTCTGATAAACAACTGATGGTTAACAATATCCCAAAAGATAAAATGCTGCTGAAGTTGGTCCATAATGCAATTGTAATATTTCCCTGTTCCCTTTCATACAGGTTGGTGTGTGTGTTGTGAAAAATAGCTACCCTCCTGGCAAGATTTCCTGGCAATACAATTCTCAGGATCTGGACAGCAACAGCCCAGGTACAAATATAGATTTCAGAGTTACAGTTTAAATATTGAGCCGTTTCAAAACGGAGCACTTCTTGTTGATTCTAAACAATGTTTTTCTCTGACCACTGTGTTCAGTGTAGCCTAATAGCAGGTATTTGCAAATTGAGTGCAAAACACATTCCGGTTAGGGCTGATCCCTCTCTACATCCATCAAACATCACAGGAAAGTGATCAGTTGGTTGACTGATTTCTCTCACAATGAACCAGCGCCAAAAGCACCTGACTTCCTACCCACCCCAACACCCCACTTGTAAATCACTGTTACCATTTCCTCCCCCATCAAGTTCAGTTCTTTAAACTGTCCTATAACATTTTAGGGGATTTTTTCCTGCATCTACTCAAGTCTGCCTTAGATGTTTTGTCAGCCACGAAAGACGTTTTGCTGTGGATACTCAGCCCAGTATGACTGACCTATCCAAAGGATGCTCCTGAGAATGGGTCTTCTAGCAGGCCTTGATCTGTTTTCTAATGATAATAAAAGAAAAATTAAATAAGATTTAATAAAATGACCCTGTTGACAACAGTTACTGATCAACTTTAACATCTTTTCTAGATGTAAGGATTGTCAATTCCGCTGTTGTTAATGGTAAACACTTATACGATTTAACATCTATCCTGGAGTACACACCATCAAGAAATGAAGGAAGAATATCTTTTCGCTGCCAGGTGACTTACTTTGAAGACCTGGACAGAAATGCAACAAAAGTATCTCCATCAGTAGATACGTTCGTACATTGTAAGTAACAATCATTAATTATGTTTTTGCATAGTAGGGGAATTAAGGATTATGGGGAAAAGGCAGGTAGGTGGAGATGAGTCCATGCCAAATCAGCCATGATCTTATTGAATGGCGGAGCAGGCTTGACAGGCCAGATGGCCTACTCCTGCTCCTATTTCTTATGTTCCTGTGTTAACCCATAACACACTGAATGATCTGTTTATTCTCACATCGGATATAGCTATAAGATAGAATACAGAATATAACACTTCTGAATCTTAAATACAGCAAAATTAATTGTCAAGATGGTATAGACAGATTACATATAGTGCAGCCACAGTTAGATATAATAAGTTAATTTTCTGATGCAGTTTCAGCTGAGGAATAGATGTTGAGCAACAAGCTCTTCTTTTGAATTATAGTGTGACAATTGATGGACACCGCTGAAGTCCATCTAGCATCTAGCCTTGATGCTCCCCTTTTCTTCCGCTTTGTTACAATAGTACCTGTGAATATGGTGTCAGCTCTCATGTGTTTAATGATGGGTCGGGATCTGCTGCTTTCATTTCAATTATTGTTGTTGCATTAGATGTCTGACATTGGTTATCTCCATCTAACTCTAGGAGGACTGAAGCCACATTCTTCATGTCCAGCATACTACAGGTTCTCACTTTCTAGCCATTGTCCACAGTTGAACTATACTCTTCATAATGCAATCCTTTTCCTACTTGCCCTGTCTGTCTTTGAATTCTTCATCCATGCATTTGTTACCCGAAAATTCAGCTTCTACCTGGTCTTCCGCCCTCCACTTTACTCCTAAGTTAAGTACTCCTCATTGTATTTTTGATGAACTACACTGATCACCTAGCCCTGTTAATTCATTTTTTTATTCTTTCAACATTTAGTTGTTTCTTTTTTCCTTACCCTGAAACTCTGCATTCCTCTAAGACTGGCTTTAGTGTTCCCTTTCTGTTTTATTCTTTTAATTGTGTTCACCTTAGGTTCTTGCAGATCCCTTTGTAAAGAAATAAAAACCCTTCCTGGTGGTTATTTCAGTTTTTTCACTAAGAGGAATCTTAGTGCCAAGTCCCAGTTTCCATTTTAATAGTGTGCATGTAATATCACTTTGTAGCCATTGACCAGATCACGCTGGCGTAACACCTTGCCTCAGTACCTCCTTCTGCAATTGGATCTTGATTTCCTCACTCGCAGACCTCAGTCAATTCGGATTGGTAACAACATCTCTTCGGCAAACTCCCATCAGCACAAGGCTGTGTGCTTATCCTTCTGCTCTACTCCTTTGTACTTATGACTGTGAGGATAAGCACAGCTCCAGTGCCATATTTACGTTTGCTGACAAACACTACTGATACTGGCTGAATCACAGGTGGTGACTAATCAGCATGTAAGAGGGAGATTGGAAATCTGGCGAAGATTTTTTGTGAAGATTCGGCATGACATCTAAAACCTTAACAAGCTTGTACTGGTGTGCGGTGGTTGCATCCAGGTGTCTGGTATACCCCTGAATGGAATATCCTGTAAAATAACCAACACTGACCTCATCCACTCTGGAGAACTCTCAACCACTGCCACCAAACTCGTAGTTCCCTTGCCTTAGATAGATAGATAGATAGATACTTTATTCATCCCCATGGGGAAATTCAACTTTTTTTCCAATGTCCCATACACTTGCTGTAGCAAAACTAATTACATACAATACTTAACTCAGTAAAAAAATATGATATGCATCTAAATCACCGTCTCAAAAAGCATTAATAGCTCTGCTCGCTTTTACCTCCCACCCAAGATTCACAAACCAAACCGTCTGGTTAGGCCTATTGTCTTTACCTGCTCCTGCGCCACTGTCCTCATACCTCGATCCCATTCTATCCCCCTTGGCTCAGTCCCTTCCCACCTACACCTGCCACACTTCTCATGCCCTCGATCTCCTCACTAACTTCCAATTCCCTGGTCCTGACTGCCTCATCGTCAACATGGATATTCAATCCCCATAAACTTCTATCCCCATCAGGAAGGCCTCAAAGCTCTCCTCTTTTTATCATGACAAAAAAAAACTAACCAATCCCCCTCCCCCCCCCCACCACCCTCTGGCTGATAGAACCCCCTCACCCAAAATAGTTTTTCCTTTGGATCCTCCCACTTCCTCCAAATCTGAGGATAACCATGGGCACTCACATGGATCCTAGCTATGCCTGCCCCATCATCAGCTATGTAGAACAGTCTATGTTCAAAGTCTTCCCCAGTTATACTTCCCAACTCTTCCTCCGCTACACTGACAACTGCACTGCTGCTGCTTCATGCATCCATGTTGACTTTGTCAATTTTATCAATTTTGTCTCTAACTTCCACCCTACCATTAAATTCACTCGGTCTATTACTGACACCTCCCTCCCCTTTCTTGATCTCTCTGTCTCCATCTCTGGAGACAAACTGTCAACCAACGTCTTTTATAAACCTACCAATTCCCCATGGTTATCTCGACCATACTTCTTCCCACCCATCTCCCAGAAAAAATGCTTTTCTCAGTTTCTTTACCTCCATTGCATCTGATCCCAGGACATAGTTTTCCATTCCAGGACATCAGAGGTGTCCTCCTCCTTTGAAGAATGTGGTTTCCCTCCCTCCCCTACTGATGCTGCCCTTACCCGCATCTCCTCCATTTCCCAAACAAACACACTCACCCATCTTCCTGCCGCCTTAATAGCGATAGAGTTCCTCTCATCCTTATCCAGCCTCCACAACCAACACATTATCCTCCACAACATCTGCCATCTTCAAAGGGTTGATTCCCTTGTCCATTCTTCTCTTTCAACTAATCTCCCTCCTGGCACTTATCCCTGCAAGCAGCCAACATGCTACACCTGCCCATACACCTTCTCCCTCACCTTCGTTCAGGGCCCCAAACAGTCCTTCCAGGTGAGGGAAGACTTCACCTGCAAATCTGCTGGGGTCGTCTATTGTATCCAGTGTTCCCAATGCAGCCTTCTCTGCATTGATGAGACCCATCGTAAATTGGGGGACCCCTTCATTGAGCAATTCTGCACCATATGCCACAAACATGACTTACTGGTAGCCAAATATTTTAATTCCAATTCCCATTTCCATTCTGATATGTTCATAAGACCATAAATCCATGTGTCGATCAATGGCCTCCTCTTGTGCTCAGATGAAGGTCTTTATTCTTTGGAGCATGGAAGGTTGAGGGGGGACAATAGAGGTACTTAAAATTATGAGGGGGGTTAGATAGAGTTGACATGGATAGGCTTTTTCCATTGAGAGTAGGGGAGATTCAAACAAGAGGACATGAGTTGAGAGTTAGGGGGCAAAAGTTTAAGGGTAACATGAGGGGGAATTTCTTTACTCAGAGTGGTAGCTGTGTGGAACGAGCTTCCAGTAGAAGTGGTAGAGGCAGGTTCGATATTGTCATTTAAAGTAAAATTGGATAGGTATATGGACAGGAAAGGAATGGAGGGTTATGGGCTGAGTGCGGGCCAGTGGGACTAGGTGAGAGTAAGCGTCGGCACAGACTAGAAGGGCCGAGCTGGCCTGTTTCTGTGATGTAATTGTTATATGAGACCAGTCTCAGGGTGGAGGAACAACACCTTACATTCTGTCTGGGTAATCTCCAACCTGATGGCATGAACATCAATTCCTCCTTTTACTGAACAGATTTCCTTCCCCATCCCCCCCCCCACTTTCTCTATTCCCCACTCTGATCTTTCACTTATTCTCACCTGCCTAATACTTCTCCGTGTCCTCTCCTCCTTCCCTTTCTCCTATTGTCCACTCTCCTCCAATCAGATTCTTTCTTTTTCTGCCCTTGACCTTTCCCACCCACCTGGCTTCCAGCTAGCCTCTCTTCCTTCCTCACCTTTTTACTCAGGCATCTTCTCCCTTCCTTTCCAGTCCTGAAGAAGTACCTCTACCCAAAATGTCAACCATTTACTCTTTTCCGTAAATGCTGCCTGGCCTGCTGAGTTCCTCCAGCATTTTGTGTGTGTTGCTTTGGATTTCTAGCATCTGCAGAATTTCTCATCCTATAAAAAGTAGTGGATACAGTCCAGTCCATCACAGGTAAAGTGATGGTTATTTTATAGGATATTCTGGTGCTACCATTGGGGAGAAGGTACAAGAGCCTCAGGACTCACACCACCAGATTCAGGAACAGTTATTACTCCTCAACCAAAAGTCTTGAGCCAAAGAGGATAACTTCACTTGCCCCATCACCAAACTATTCCCACAGCCTGTGGGCTCAAATTCAAGGACTCTTCATCTCATGTTCTCAATATTTATTGCTTATTCATTTATTATTATTATTACCATTTGTATTTGCACAGTTGTTTGCCAGTCATGTTGGGTGAGGTCTTTCATTGATTCTGTTGTGTTTCTTGGATTTAACGAAGAAAACAAATCTCAGGGTTGTATATGGACACATATATGTACTTTGAACCTTGAACTTTGAATGACAGTAATGCATCGTCACTTAGTTCCATTACTAGGTTCCATGTGGAGTCCCTTTTTACTTGGATCCTCCAGCATTTTCTGTCACTGCAGATTATGAATAGGAGACAGCAGTGATTTCACTGTGGTTTTTTTTGTCAAGTGGGGCTAGGTTTTTTAAAATCATTTATTTTCATTTTATAAATTTAAGAATCAAGGTTTTTCAAGTTGTAGAAAGATTTTCAAGATTTGAGTCAGGAAGTGGAGGAGCATTTTCAATGAATTCATGAACTGGAATGTAGTTGGGCATATTTTGGATACACTTGTAGAATTTTTGCTGAAGCAACTCTTCCCGGGTGCTATTCTGCTCATTGTTGGGGGCCATTGGACAGGTGTGGATCTTAGGGCTCCTGAGATCATATGATCTCAGGAGCCCTAAGATCCACACCTGTCCAATGGTGTATATATATATATATATATAGCTGCGTATTGATGATATTTGTGTGAGCACTTCTCTCACAGGTGGGTGCACAATATTCTGCGACTGAAAAACATTGTGCTGGGCTAAATGTTCGTAGGACTGGCTGGTTAGCACCCCATTTGGTTCCTGTTATCTTCCTGATCAGTGCCATTCTGGATTTTAGTTACTTTGAAGCTGGATCTTGTATGAGAGAGTTCGATTCAGTGTCACTTCCAAGTACTTTGGGTGTGGATGATTGGGTAGCTGTTCATCATTGAATTTGAATTTGATATTAAGTGTAAATTTGGTTAGTCGGTTGCCAGATAAAATAGGGAAGTTAATATCTAGTTGATGTTCATATTTAGGTACCACTTTGAGAAGTAGTTGAATGAATTAAGCCAACTTTTCAATATAATTACAATAAGCAATATAAAAAATTAAGTAGGTAGTGGAAAAAGAGAACAAAAAGCAAGGTAATGTTTATGGAGCATTCAGAAATCTGAAGAAGCTGTTGCAGAAATGTCGAGTGTATGTCTTCAGGCTTCTGTACCTCTTCCCTGACGGTAACAATGAGAAGAGGATGTCCTGGATGGTGAGGGTCCTGAATGTTGTGTTTTCTGTGTGGGATGTGGGAAGCCTGGGAGACTTCCAATCTCCCGGATATCCACTTCTGCACCAGGTACACTGAGCTGCAGCTCCTGAAGAATATATTAAGGAACTGGAGCTGCAGCTTGATGACCTCAGACTCATACGGGAGGAAGAGGAGGTGATAGGCAGGAGCTACAGGGAGGCAGTCACCCCTAGGTTGAAGGAGACAGGTAACTGGGTGACTGTCAGGAGACGAGCAGAAAAGCACAGCCAGTGCAGAACACACCTGTAGCTGTTCCCCTCAGTACAACTTTAGATACCATTGAGAAGGATGACCTACCGGGGAGTGTAACATTGAATCAGGTTCACGGGTCTGACAGGTGAGACAGAAAACTCTGACTGCCAATAGGTATATTAGTCATTTATTTACAAACAGTAAAAATTCAACCGAACATTCATGTGCCCCAGGCACTACAAAGCTAAATGTTCAGCAGACATACTTAGTTAAAAGCATGCCTTCCCGATGGCTATGTTCACCGCTTGCCTTAAAGGAAAAAAGAAAGAACCTTCCACAGCATATACCCAGGATATTTGAAATGGAACACTAGGTAGCTATCCAGTGGGAAAAGCAGCTGCAGTTTCTAAACTTACCAATCACGACGGAAGCAGCTTTCGACAATCAGAATGAGCCACACCCCCCACAGGACTCTTGGGAGCCACTGTGACCGGGTCTCTGGCACTGAGTCTGGTGCCGTGGCTCAGAAGAGCAGAGAGGTGAAAGGGACTGTAGTGTTGATAGGAGATTCCCTAGTCAGAGGAACAGAGACAAAGTTCTGTTGCCTCCCGAGTGCCAGGATCAGGGATGTCTTGGATCGGGTCCAAGGCATTCTCAAAGGTGAGGGTGAGCAGTCAGAATTCTTGATGCATTTGGCACCAATGACATAGGTGGACAAGGAGAAGAGGTCCTGAAGAGAGATTTTAGGCAGCTAGGTGCAAAGCTGAGATACAAGACCTCCAGAGTAGTTATCTCTGGATTGTTGCCTGTGCCACATGCCAGTGAGGACAGGAATAGAAGGCTCTGGCAGGTGAATGTGTAGCTGAGGAACTGGTGCAAGGGGCAAGGCTTCAGATTGATGATCATTGACCTTTACTATCCTTGCAGGCAGGTTGGTGAGAGTTGTTCAGGAGGATTTAAATTTTTAGCAGAGGGATGGGAACCAGCATGATTGTAAACCAGCTACCTCATCTTCAGCACTAACAGTGCCAATGTGCAGTATGGAGAGGCTGTTCACAGGGCAAAATTGCAGTCAATAGAATGAGTTGCAATGTAAAAGGCAGACAAAATTGAAAAGGGACAATACAAGACTGAAGATATTATCTTTGAATGTACACAGTATATGGAATAAGATAGATGACCATGTAGCACAGTTACAGATTGCCATGTATGCAATTATGGACATCATTGAATGATAGATGAAAGAAGATTATAGCTGGGAGCTTAATGTTCAAGGATACACAGTGTATTGAAAGAACAGGCAGGAAGAAGGTGACATTGTCTGTTGGTAAAAAATGAAAACAAATCATTAGAAAGAGGTGACATAGGGTCAGAAAGTGTTGAATCATTGTGGATAGAGCTAAGGAACCTCAAGGGTAAAAAGACCCCGATGGGAGTTGTATACAGACCCCCAAACAGTAGTGAGAATGTGATCCACAAATTACAACAGAGATAGAAAATGCATGCCAGAAGGGCAATGTTACAATAGTCAAGGGGGGGTTTCAAGGTGCAGGTAGATTGGGAAAATCGGGTTGGTGCTGGATTAAAAGAGGAGAAATTTCCAGAGTGCCTACGAGATGGTTTTTTAGAGCAGCTCATTGTTGAGCCCACTTAGGGCTAGTTTGATGCCTCTGGGCCTACATTCACTGGAATTGAGAAGAATTAGGGGTGGCCTAATCGAAACCTATTGAATAGTGAAAGGCCTTGATAGAGTGGATGTTTCCTATGGTGGGGGGTTTTAAGACCAGAGGACACAGCCTCAGAATAGTGGAGCGTACTTTTAGAACAGAGATGAGATACCGGTATTTCTTTAGGCAGGGAGTTGCGAATCTGTGGAATTCTTTGTCACAGGCAGCTGTGGAGGCCAAATTGTTATGGATATTTAAGGCAGAGTCGATAGATTCTTGATTGATCAGGACATGCAGGGAAATTGGGGGGGTGGGGTTGGTGGGAGAGGGCAGGAGCTTGGACCTGAGAAAATTGGATCAACTATGATGAAATGGCAAAGTAGACTCGATGGGCCAAATGGACTAATTCTGCTCCTATATCTTATTGTCGTATGATAGATGCCACCTTCTTGAGACATTGCCTTTTGAAGATGTCCTCAATGGTGGGGAAGCTAGTGCCATGATGGAGCTGGCTGAGTTTAATTTTTTTTTTTAAATAACCATTTTCCTTTTTGCAATTTTTTTCTTACTTTTAATAATTGCTGAATGTCTCTGAACATGAAATATTATTTTTCAATTGTTAATTCATCTTAATTTAAAAGCAATTAAATCTTAATCAAGTGCTGTTTTGCAATCATTGAACAGCAATATTGAAATTAATATAGCTAATTTACAATCTCCAGTAGAGTTATTTTTATCTTGAAAGCACATTGAATAAAATGTATGGCAGGTAAAATACCTGTTGATCACATAGAAACATAGAAAACCTACAGCACAATACAGGCCCTTCGGCCCACAAAGTTGTGCCAAACATGTTCCTACCTTAGAATTTACTAGGCTTACCCATAGCCCTCTATTTTTCTAAGCTCCATGTGCCTATCCAAAAGTTTCTTAAAAGACCTTAACGTATCCGCCTCCACCACCGTTGCTGGCAGCCCATTCCACGCACTCACCACTCTCTGTGTAAAAAACTTACCCCTGACATCTCCTCTGTACCTACTCCCCAGCACCTTAAACCGGTGCCCTCTCGTGTTAGCCATTTCAGCCCTGGGAAAAAGCCTCTGACTATCCACACGATCAATGCCTCTCATCATCTTATACACCTCCATCAGGTCACCTCTCATCTTCCATTGCTCCAAGGAGAAAAGGCAAATTCACTCAAACTATTCTCATAAGGCGTGCTCTCCAATCCAAGCAACATCCTTGTAAATCTGCTCTGCACCCTTTCTATGGCTTCCACATCCTTCCTGTAGAGAGGTGACCAGAACTGAGCACAGTACTCCAAGTGGGTTCTGACCAGGGTCCTACATAGCTGCAACATTACCTCTCGGCTCCTAAATTCAATTCCATGATTGATGAAGGCCAATACACCGTATGTCTTCTTAACTACACAGTCAACCTGCGCAGCTGCTTTGAGTGTCCTTTGGACTCGGACCCCAAGATCCCTCTGATCCTCCACACTGCCAAGAGTCTTACCAATAATACTATATTCTGCCATCATATTTGACCTACCAAAATGAACTACTTCACATTTATCTGGGTTGAACTGCACCTGCCACTTCTCAGCCAGTTTTGCATCCTATCAATGTCTCATTGTAACCTCTGACAGCCCTCCACACTATCCACAACACCTCCAACCTTTGTGTCATCAGCAAACTTATTAACCCATCCCTCCACTTCCTCATCCAGGCGATTTATAAAAATCACGAAGAGTAAGGGTCCCAGAACAGATTCCTGAGGCACACCACTGGTGACCAACCTCCATGCAGAATATGACCCGTCTACAACCACTCTTTGCCTTCTGTGGGCAAGCCAGTTCTGGATCCACAAAGCAATGACCCCTTGGATCCCCTGCCTCCTTACTTTCTCAATAAGCCTTGCATGGGGTACTTTATCAAATGCCTTGCTGAAATCTATATACACTACATCTACTGCTCTTCCTTCATCAATGAGTTTAGTCACATCCTCAAAAAATTCAATCAGGCTCGTGAGGCACAACCTGCCCTTGACAAGCCCATGCTGACTATTCCTAATTATATTATACTGCTCCAAATGTTCATAAATCCTGCCTGTCAGGATCTTCTCCATCAACTTACCAACCACTGAGGTAAGACTCACTGGTCTATAATTTCCTGCGCTATCTCTACTCCCTTTCTTGAATAAAGGACCAACATCCGCAACCCTCCAATCCTCCTGAACCTC
This sequence comes from Hemitrygon akajei, assembly GCF_048418815.1. NCBI lineage: Eukaryota > Metazoa > Chordata > Chondrichthyes > Myliobatiformes > Dasyatidae > Hemitrygon > Hemitrygon akajei. Next base: position 39,160,675 of record NC_133128.1, read on the forward strand.
TCCCATCCACATGGATGATGTAAAGATCATCGCCAGAGGCTCAGCAATCTCCTCCCTCGCCTCCCACAGTAGCCTGGGGTACATCTTATCCAGTCCTGGCAACTTATCCAACTTAATGCTTTCCAAAAGCTCCAGCACATCCTCTTTCTTAATATCTACATGCTCAAGCTTTTCAGTCTGCTGCAAGTCATCATTACAATCACCAAGATCCTTTTCCATAGTGAATACTGAAGTAAAGTTTTCATTATACCTCTATTATTTCCTCGGGTTCCTTACACACTTTCCCACTGTCACACTTGATAGGTCCTATTCTTTCATGTCTTATCCTCTTGTTCTTCACATACTTGCAGAATGCCTTGGGGTTTTCCTTAATCCTCCACCAAGGCCTTCTCATGGCCCCTTCTGGATCTCCTAATTTCCTTCTTAAGCTCCTTCCTATTAGCCTTATAATCTTCTAGATCTCTAACATTACCTAGCTCTCTTGAACCTTTTGTAAGCTTTTCTTTTCTTCTTGACTAGATTTATTTATTTATTTATTTTAAAAACCGCCTTTGTGCACCACAGTTCCTGTACGCTACCATAACTTCCCTGTCTCATTGGAACGTACCTATGCAGAACTCCACACAAATATCCCCTGAACATTTGCCACATTTCTTCCGTACTTTTCCTTGAGAACATCTGTTCCCAATTCAAGCTTCCAATTTCCTGCCCGATAGCCTCGTAGTTCCCCTTACTCCAATTAAATGTTTTTCTAACTTGTCTGTTCCTATCTCTCTCCAATGCTATTGTAAAGGAGATAGAATTATGATCACTATCTCCAAAATGCTCTCCCACTGAGAGATCTGACACCTGACCAGATTCATTTCCCAATACCAAATCAAGTACAGCCTCTCCTCTTGTAGGCTTATCTACATATTGTGTCAAGAAACCTTCCTGCACACACCTAACAAACTCCGCTCCATCTAAACCCTTTTCTCTAGGGAGATGCCAATCAATATTTGGGAAATTAAAATCTCCCATCACGACAACTTTGTTATTATTACACCTTTCCAGGATCTGTTTCCTTGATCTCCCTGTTACTATTGGGCAGCCTATAAAAAACTCCCAGTAAAGTTATTGACCCCTTCTTGTTCCTGACCTCTACTCACAGAGACTCCGTAGACAATCCCTCCATGGCATTCACCTTTTCTGCAGCCGTGACACTATCTCTGATCAACAGTGCCACACCCCCACCTCTTTTGCCTCCCTCCCTGTCCTTTCTGAAAAGGCTAAAACCCGGCACTTGAAGTAACCATTCCTGTCCCTGAGCCATCCAAGTCTCTGTAATGGCCACCACATCATAGCTCTAAGTACTGATCCACGCTCTAAGCTCATCCGCTTTGTTCGCAATACTCCTTGCGTTAAAGTAGACACATCTCAAATTGTCTGTCTGAGCACATTCCTTCCCTATCACCTGTCTATTCTCCCTCTCAGACTGTCTCCAAACTTCCTCTATTTGTGAACCAACTTCCTCCTCCCCAGTCTCTTCAGTTCGGTTCCCACCCCCCAACAATTCTAGTTTAAACTCTCCCCAGTAGCCTCAGCAAACCTCCCCGCCAGGATATGAGTCCCCTTGAGATTCAAGTGTAACTCGTCCCTTTTGTACAGGTTACACCTGCCCCAAAAGAGGTCCCAATGATCCAGAAACTTGAATCCCTGCCCCCTGCTCCAATCCCTCAGCCACGCATTTATCCTCCACCTCATTCTATTCCTATTCTCACTGTCGCGTGGCACAGGCAGTAATCCCGAGATTACTACCTTTGCGGTCCTGCTTCTCAAATTCTTTCCTAACTCCCTAACATAGTACTGAGATTACTGGTTTGATTAACAATGCTATGATAAGCTGCATAAGTATAGTGGAAACTGTATATCTCTCTATGCCCATTACAGTGTATGTTTGTTCTTTAATATCAGCTTGATATAGTGAACTATATGATAATGCAGAGATCTGGACTGGAAGCAAATTATTTTCAGTCCCACAGAACTGCCTCAGCAGTGAAGTATCTTGACTAAAGCATTATCAAAAGAAAATGAGCCAGGTGATAGGATGGGATGGATGGTTGGTTATCGAGGCAGGGTGACCAACCCGACTGGCCTTTGGTGCCCATGTTCAAAGGTTCAAAAGCCACAAAACATGCAAAATTTTTTATAAGTAGGTGTTTTTGTTGTTAACACTGGATCTGATAAATTTATGGAGAAACACTAATCTTTTACCTGCTACATCACAGCTCCCACCTGTCAGAGATAGAGGCCCTGTGTGTCTCCATCTTAGTGGTAAGCTTTTGGAAATTGGAATTTGTTTTGTATCTGAAATTGCAGCCTCTTTTCTAATCTACAAATTCTCCATCAAGATGTGGAGATGACCACAAATAGTATTCTGTGATATAACTTTGGTTGTTCTGTCAGCTTCGAACTGCATGCAGAAATATGTCTTTTGCTGGTAAGGCTTGATTTTGTGTCCCTTATTTTATCTTGGCTTGAGGAGGATATTTAGATATAAAAATGTGATTAATTTTATGGTGACATGTCAAATTGCTCTTGCACAGCGGTATGCTATTTTTGACAATGCAAAATCATCTTCTCAGGAGGAATCCTTACTTCTGTTTCCACCTCTACACTTGTGTTTTATACAATTCAATGCCTTTGTCATCTGCTATGTTGATCTATCCCATTTAAGTTTTATGAATTGAACAGGACGTTACCATTCTTCAGGGAAGTTGTAAGCATATCATGTGTATTCACCACAATGGTTGAATGCAGCCTGATTACAGTCATCTGCAGTACTCCACAAGGTACTTTTGATGCTTAGCCTGCTGAGACCAGAGCTTGTTGTACACACAATATTTTGGACCCACCTTGAAATGCACATTTGAGAAGGTTACTGTGCAAATTGTTTCTCAGCCTTTGAGAGTCACATTTGAGCGATGAAAGAAAAAAGTGGCCTGGAAGGTTTGTTTGGCCATCCTTGTTATAAAGGAAGAGGGCCATAAAGGTTTAATGAGCTATTCTTGAGCATAGGACCTTAGCAGTTGAAGTTTCTACCTTAGGGTGTGGATGCACAACCGACAAAACCTTGGAGAAGTGCAACATCATTTCAGTTGTAGCTCTGTTAAGAGTTATATCGATTAGTGAGGCTGAGGATATAGAAACACTTGAAAACAAGGATCTGGAACAAGATGCAAGAAAAACATCTTTAGTCATTGCCACTTAACGAGTGTGAGTGTATTGACTACTAACCAACCTTGCTTCTGTAGATATGGTTCTATTGAAGCTAATCGAATGAATTGCATGGAGGTGAGTGCATCTGTTGACCTTGTGTACACGCACAGATTTTATTTCACAATGGTTTAGATAACTAGCTTAAAATCCATGCCCTATAAAATTGTCTGTGATTTTTACTCAAGTCTGTACATCTAGCAAACCTTTCTTACTCCCACAGTTCAAATTTCAATCCTGTGGGGAAGCAGCTGAAAGAACTGGAGCAGTAGAAAGGGCAGTGTGTATAGTTGTTATTCTTCAAATAGGAATGGGTCAAATCAGCCAAGTTCCTTTTTTCTAAATACAAGTATGTTGGCTTTAGGAATTTGTTCAAGATTGAAGATGGTTTGTTTCTCCAGTTTTGTGGATTGAGAGGTGACTAATGAGGGCAATATGTAAACTGCAGGCTTCCCCACAGTTTCGGCAGGAGATGTCCAGTTGGGATGATAGTGGGTAGTTTATGAAGTGAGGCTGTTGGTCAATATATGCATCATCCTGTTGCATGGCCACAAAGCTCTCAATATTGTCTTGAATGCTCCTTCTCCACTTTGAAGTGTCATGATGGATCAGAGATTCACAACTGTTAATGGGGCTGTTGAATTTCTCCATGAAGACTTTGAACAGCTCCTTGATTATTTTCCCTCTGTCTCTTTGGTAATCTTTTCTCATGACAGAGCTCAAAATAGAACATTCATTTCAGGAGTCCAGGTTCTCTGGTCTGATGCCCTGAATAAGCAGTATTCTAATCATTAAACAAGGTGCTTGGGAAGCTGAAAGGTCTGAAGGTGAATAGGTCACCCAGGTCAGACGGATTCCACCCCAGGGTTCTGAAAGAGGTGGCTGGGGAGACATTGGGAATGATCTTTCAAGAATTATTACATCCTGTCATGGTTTCGGAGGACTGGAAATTTTAACAGGGTGCCACACTTGAGACTATTTAACAAGGCAGGATCCTATCGTATTACTGGAAAGACACTAGCATGGATAGGACATTGGGGAATAAAAGGAGCCTTTTCTGTTTGGCTGCTGGTGACTAGTGGTGTTCCACAGAAGTCAGTGTGGGACTGTTTTTTTTTTACATTATATGTCAGTAATTTGGATGATGGAATTCATGGCTTTGTGACCAAGTTTGCTGATGCACCGAAGGTAGGTGGAGAGGCATGTGGTATTGAAGCAGGAAGACTGCAGAGGGAATTAGATAGATTCGGAGAGTGGACAGAGAAGGGGCAGATTTGCAGGGGTGTCAAACTCATTTTAGGTCACGGGCTGGATTGAGCAAAATGCAGCTTCATGCGTGCAGGATCAGTCAGATGCGTGCGAACGCAGCTTTCGTTGCCTCCGTTTTTTCAGCCTGCTCTCATGTGTCTCAGTCTCTGCTATAACTACAAAGTGTTTCACTTTACAAATTCCGTTTCTTATGAAGAAGACTGCCGAGCAAGACTGCCGAATAAACACTAAAAACCCTGAAAACCTGGTACCTGAATAAACTCAGCATTAGCCATATCATACGCCATAGGCGCTTCGATTACTGGGGCCAGCTTTAATAGTAATTAGATATTATCTCGCGGGCCTTGAGTTTGACATATATGATAGACAGTGTAGGGAAGGGTATGGTCATGCACTTTAGTAGAAGGAACAAAAGTGTAGACTATTTTCTAAATAGGTAGAAGATTCAAAAATTCGAGGTGTGAAAGGACTTCGGAGTCCTTGTGCAGGATTCCCTAAAGATTAATTTGCAGGTTGAGTCTGTGGTGAGGAAGGTGAATGCAACGTTACCATTCATTTCAGGAGGCCTAGAATATAAAAGCAAAGATGTAATACTGAAGTTTTATAAGGCATTGGTGAGACTTCATTTGTATTATCTTGAGTGCCTTATCTAAGAAAAGATGTGCTGATATTGGAGAGATTTCAGAGGAGGTTCACAAGAATGATTCCAGGAATGAAAGGGTTGTGGTATGAGGAGCATTTGATGACTCTGGTCAGGCACTCACTGGAATTTAGAAGAATGAGGAGGGATCTCATTGAAACCTATTGAATTTTGAAAGGCCTAGACAGAGTGGATGTGGAGAGGATGTTTCCTATAGTTGGGAGTCTAAGACCAGAGAGCACAGCCTCAGAATAGAGGGACGCCTATTTAGAACGGAGGTGAGGAAAAATTTATTCAGCCAGAGGGTGGTGAACCTGTGGAATTCTTTGCTACAGTCAGCTGTGGCGTCCAAGGCATTGGGGGTACTTAAGGAAAAGGTTGATAATCAGGGTATGAAGAGTTATGGGGAAGAAGACACAAGAATGGGGTTGAGAGGGAAATTGGATCACCCATGATGAAATGGCAGAGCAGACTTGGTGGTCTAATTCTGCTTCCTACTCTTATGTTCTAAGGAGCAGATTCAGGAAATTAAATGCAGAAATTTGTAGTGTTAAATTAATAAAGTATACACAGGATCGTAAGATCTCACATATCCTATTCCTTTTATCCTATTTTTTCCAATTAGACAATACTTCAAAAATTTCTTTACAAGTGTCACCAGCACAAGATGTCCTGGAGAGAACAACTGTACAACTCTCATGTTCAGGTGATGGCTACCCACAACCAACAAAATTCACCTTCACCAAGAATGTAAGTCAGAATTAACAATTTGATTGTCCTTAACCACGTAATTAACATTTTAAACTCCCTTTACTCCTTTGTAAACACTTTTTATCATTTCCTTAGTTATCCCCAGTCACAATATTTGCTTTGTAATCCACAGATGGAAGTTTTGTTGCTCATGAATTGATTTAGAAACAGAAATCCATCATAATTGAGTATCACTGTTTCTCTATGGGTGGGAGTAGTTAATGACTTCACATTAGTTATGGCTGGCAGTCTGCACAAGGCCAGGGGCACCTAGCACCATATTATGTACACACCTACATGCATTAGAACTTCATAAAATGTGTTATCCTATTATATACAAATTAAATGTTGTTTAAGACTCAAACAGTACTTTCACATATGATGAATCAGTTATTATGCCTCATTGTTAAAACTATGTTCAGTAAAGTTAATATTATAGTCTTTGCTTTAATTTCTTGCATGCGTTTTGTAATTATACAAATGTGCGGTGGGCATATGACAGAATATCACATTTACTACAGTCATTAAAATACAAAAAGTACCTTGTTTTTATTTTTGCATTTCCAATGACTAAGCACTTAGCAGCTTGGACAGCATTTGTAAGGGGAGAAGCAGGGTTGAATTAAGATCAAAGACCTTTAATCAGAACTGGGAAAGAAGAAAGTAAATGACAGAGGATGAGAGAGATGGATGAGGCAAAGGGAATAATGTAGGAAATGATGCTCAGAGGTCAGAGTGCAATGGAGAATCAAAATGATAAGTAACTTTAAGTTCAAGAACTGTGGACTGAACAAAACTCCTCAAATCATTCACTTAATCTGTGTTTGATTTCTCCAAAGCAGAGGAGTCAACTTTGTGAGCACAATTTGTTGAGCACATTGATTTAGTTCACAGGGTTAACCCTGAGCTTCCATTTGCCTGTTACATTAATTCTCCATCCTACCCCCACTCTGACCTGTCTGTGACTAACCCTAATCGTAATACACCATTTCAACAGGCCCAATGTAAATTTAAGCAACAGCATCTCATCTTACATCAGGGTATGCCATAACTTTCACAATATAGTATTCAATAATATCAAGTAATTTGCTAGTTCTGTTTGAACTAGAAATGACCAGTTCTGCTATGGTTATCCAACTGAGATATTAACTTCCTCTCTCCACTGATATTGCCAGATCTATCAGGAATTTCCAACGTCTCTGATCTGCATTTCACACAGTTCCTATGTCTATATATTTGTTTGTGTCTCTCTCTAACTCCCCTCAATTTATCAGCAGCATCTCACCGAAGCATTCATGGTCCCTCATCAGAGATACTATCCATATCTCCACATCGCACTCTGCAGCTTGAAACTTGTTTATTTTCTACCTTTCCTTCCCACAGATGCTGCCAGACCCACTGAGTGTTTCCAGAATATTATATTCTTATATGCAGGCTGAAGATATGTTGAGCAAATCTCCACTATTTACTTTAATAGGGAGAAGAGAAAGCAGTTGCCATGAACAGACTTGAGCTGACAAACGTGACACAAGAGGATAGTGGTGAATATGCCTGTTCACTACCAGAAAACCCTGACTTGAAGGATGCTCTTAACATCACTGTGCATTGTAAGTATTATTTTAAAATTGAAATATTTGGCTTGTATTAAATTAGAGAATATGTATTGATTTTCAAATTAGAATAATATTGCCTATGGCAAGCGAATGTAAGGATTACAGCTATTTCGTATAAAGTGCAGTACTGTCACACGGCTTGTAGAGGAGTTGCCTCAGTAACCAGGGTTCTAATGACCTCTGGTGCTGTCCTTGTGGACTTTGTTCATTCTCGCTGTCTGTATAACAGCATGGGCTTCCTCCCATGTGCCAGAAATGTGCAGGTTGGTAGGCAAATTGGCCACTATAGTGTGCCCCTACTGTGTAGAATATAAGAGGGAATTGATGGGGATGTGGGGAGAAAATATGATTAGTGTAGATGAATACTTGTTGGTCAGTATCGAGTCAGTGGGCCAAGGGGTCTTGTTCCATACTGTATGACTTGATGAAATATAGTTAGCATCAATAATGGCCATTAAAATCACATTCACTATGATATTCAGACCAGCTTATGATTTCTAGAAACAAACTATATTTGGAACAAAATTAAATTAACTGAGATTCTGATATTTTGAGTGATCACCTCACATGAAAATAGAGAGTTTCAATACAATTCCTACGTTGCAACATTAACAAAAGAAAATGCACATACAATGCTATCAATGTAGCAAACTGATCCATAGTGCTTCTTAATCAAACAAAATGTTGCAAACCATATAGGGTGAATATAATGTAATTGCCTAAAAGCTTGGTTAAAGAGACAGGTCTTAAGCATCTTAATGGAGGGTAGATGTTTGAGTACAAATGAAGATTAGCAAGAAATTTAGGGTTTAGCCAGGCTTAAACCCCAAAACACACAATAATTCTCATTTCCCACATTTATCAGGTAAAAGGCAGTATAATTTTATTGAGTTTATTTATCTGCATAAGAGGACCATTCACTTGATTTAAGAATGGCAGAGAGAGAAAGCAGAGAACAATGAATTTTCATTTCCATTCATCTTGATTGAAGTGAGTAACTGAGAAAATGTAACATGTAATGCCAATTTGATATAGCATAAAGTCCCTTGTTCCAGAGATTTAAAGCGTAGAATTCCCTCTACACATCCACTCATTGCCATAAGTGTATATGTGTGGATGTTAGCCTATAAAAGTGTTAGAGGCAATTGTGCTGCTTTGCAGGGGTGTTTTAATGACCATTTGTAGAGGCGTGCGTGAATGCATATTAGGCAGTGATTAAAGATTCGGCTTTGTAATGGAAAAACACTGTTAACATTCAGAGTTCCTGTGTACAGACAGTCCCCTTGGCTGATGCCTGTGGATGCTAGCTCCAGCAGAAGGCAAGGTGGGGGGGTGAAAAAAATACAGAAGCAGTATCAAAATAAAAAAAAATATTCTCACAATTCAAACTTCTGTCTTTTAATCTAGGAAAGGTGGAAAAATCTACAGAGCAGGTGAAATAATGAATTTAAAAATATCTTATTAATCACAGATTTGGCTCTGACAATGAGTCCTAGTGAAAATGTCTCCAAGATGATTGGGGAGAATTTAACGCTGGAGTGTATTGCTACTTCCTCTGGAACTGTGGATGTTACCCTGATGAAAGTAAGATGTTGACTGTTGCTTTCAACTTGTATTTACTGCTTGAGTAAATGTTCAACAACTTGGTCATCCAATTATTGTTGCCACCTTTATCCCAGGCTGAGAAACCTTCACAAACTATTCCCTCTGGTTTTGAGGATACCGAATCTCAGCACTGGAGTATGATATATGTCCAATTGGATTTTCTTCATGGTTTAAAATTCCTAGACATTCGTGGAAGAGCTGCTTTCCAGTTGTCATGCCTAAATCATTCCACCTTGCAGAAAATAGCCGCCTTTTGTGATCTTGGTGAGAGATTTGGAAATTGCACTGAAAATAGGATTGTGCCAAGAACTATCAGTTCTCTCATGAAATTGAGCTTGGTACAAATAAAGGCACACAGGCTAATGCGAATGTGCTACGTGACACTTTAATCCTCCTAGATGTGATTACTTCTTGTAATGTTGTTACTAAATTAAATATATGTCTCTTTCAAAACTGTGTGCTTCTAACATGCTCTGTGTTTCAGAAAAATAAAGCTAATCCGAACCCTTTAGTGGTGAAGTCATTACAGTATGCGCACGCTGGTAATTACACTTGCCAAGCCAAAGTGAAGGAAGTGGAGAAAATTAAGAGAGAAAAGTCTATAATCATACGTGTGGAAGGTAAAACAATAGCATGTGTGGCATTATTTGGGGCCAATTAACAGGGTTCTGCTCATTTATTTCTCCTACTTTTTCTGAAATCAGTAATTCTTTGTTATTTTCAATATTCTATGCATCAGATCGCTGATGTGCAATTGTAATGTAGAGGCCTAGAAATTCAGTTATGCATGGCAGTGTTTTTGAAATCTAAACAATAATTTCATCAAGAATCCATCTAGTAAGTACCATTGAAATATTTAGAACCAGAATCAGGTTTAATACATCGGCATATGTTGTGAAATTTGTTAACTTTACGGCAGTAGTACAATGCAATCAATACATGATAAATATAGAAGGACAAAACTGAATTGCATTTGTTCCAGTATCTCCCCGAAGATGATACGCTGCTATGCATGTCAACAGAGCACAATAGATACTTAACATTGAGAGAAATTGTTGTGTGTCTGTGAGACCCTCAAACAGTACACACTGAACCAGACCAACCTGGAGCATTGATAGCTGCTTAGCTATTAGATAAAGAGCTCAAATGTGAGCAGGTTATCATTAATAAGTCCAAGTTGTCTTTTTCCTACTAGGCTGGTGGTTTCACCAACCCCTCTCAACAGCTTCAGGCCTCCCTGATCCTCTATCCAAGTCCCTCCATCAGTCACTGATACTTCGCCGAGATCTCGGTCCAAAAGCCTCATCAATCTGCACTCTGACCTCCACTATCATCCTCTGTCTGAACACCACCAACACTTCTGATCCTTAAACTGTCTCACCATCACTAATACCTGCACCATCCCTTCACCTACCCAATCACCATGCTGATTCCAATCTTGTAACTTCCTTTTCACTCCTGCTGTCATCATCATGTTGGTCCTCATTTTGGTCCCTTCTCCAATCCTTATCCTTTAACTCTTTAGTCATTATCTTAATCCTTACTCCTGGCACCCCAAAATTCCCCTGCTCCTTTAGCAAACTCTTGCTAACCCAATCCATTCCCCCGAGACTTTTCCAAACCATGTACAAAACCCTCAAAACACTGCACAACTGATCCTTCCTGAAAATTTACAATGACAGGAGTTGGTGAGTTTCAGTGTGTAAACCCCATAATGCTTCAGGCTTTGGGTTGATAAAATTATTACTAAGGGTGGGACTTGTTGTGTTTCTTTAATGTGCCCATTCAGGTGTGGTACAATTTCTAGCCTTGCAACATTAAACACGATCATAATGGAACCAAATTATGCTCCAAATTCTAGCAACTAAACAATACCTGATCCAAGTGGCAGTAACACGAAGGACAAAACTTGGTGTGTTATTTGTCTATCTGAAGCAGTGAAGCAAAAAAGCACTAAAAATCAGAAACAAACTGCAGGTTTTGGAGATCTGAAATAAAAGCAGAATATCTCAGAGATACTCATCAGATCAAGCAGCATCTATTCAAGAGAAAAACTGCATTTAATGCTGCAGGTTAATGACATTGCCTCTGAATTGCCTAATCCCAACAAGCAGGAAAGGGCAGGATATCTGAAATCGGTCCTTTTAATATAGATCCCCAAAGGCTGCAAACTGCCTTTACAGAAGCTAAGTTCTGCTCCCCAAAGTTTATTGGGCTTCAATGAAACCAAAGGTAGATAGATCAGAATGTGATTTTTGATGGAGAATTACAGTGATGGTCATCTTGACACACAAGATCATCCCTGTGGACTGAATAAGTTGTCATCCAATCTGTATTTGGATTCTCCACTGAAGAGGAGATCATGTTGTGAACACTAAATTGCAAGTGATTCATTGTTTGGGCCCCTGGACCCCTGGATATGGCTGGGGATGAAAGAGCTAAAGGGACAAATCCTCCATTAAATAGAAGAATGTAATAGGATGGAGTGAAGGACCAGAGGGAGTCATGGAAGGCAGAGTTAGGCTGGAATATTGAAATTGGGAGAGAAGAGTAGATGGTTTGGTGGTGGCACCTAATTGAAGGTAGCAGGAGTTATGGAGGACGATACATTGAATACAAGCTTAGAAAATAGAAGTGAACGTTTTTTCATTCTGAGTGAGAGCAGTGTACCTTAGACTAAGTGAACAAAATGAAATGTGGTCAAGATGCTTCCAGTGAACAGTGATTGGAGTCACTGCTGCTGGGTCCCAATGCTGTCAGAGATATTATCAGAATTCTGAGATTCATGGATTGGACTGTAATTCATATTGGCCGCTTTCAGTTCCGTGCTGTTTCTTCATGTTCTCGCCCATTCTTTCTTGTTGCCGACTGACGGCTGGGAAATGGGTGATGTTAGTTTTTGTGTGAGGGAAGGATTGGGGGTGTTTGGGGTTTGCAAGTTTTTGTTTCTTTCTCTTTTCGTGTGTGTGGATTAGTGTCTTCCTTTCAACTACTTACATGGTTTTCTATATTCCATGGCTAGCTGGAGAAGAGACAAATTTCAGAGTTGTATTCTGCATTTATACTTTGATAGTCAAATGACCCTTTGAAATAAAACTCAGCTATTAAATAATTAGCAGAGTTGCTGGCATGGAGTTAATTGCCTTTGTCAGTAGGTGAGTAGCAAACTTCCTTCTTGAATCAATTGTGATAATTATTCCTTTCAATGCAATGAGAAGTTAATTGGATAGGTTCCCTGAAGGGCAGGTGAGCGACCCAACAAATTTACCTGGGCACTGAAAGCAAAATCTATCCCAGTGATCCCTTGCAAATTCTTTAAGGAGAAAAAATAATATTCTTTGTTACAGGAAAACCAAAGGTAATAAAATTGACAAAGAGAGTGGTGAACAACGCGAAAGTGATCACATGTGTTGTGGAGGGTTTCCCCAAGCCTCTTGTCCAGTGGAGTATCAATGGAACATCCGTAAGTAACAGAGTGGGTGACACTCATACACCCAAAAATTTATCCCACTGTTTTTTTAAAAATTCATCCTTTTTGCTTTTGAGCACAACGGACAAGACGAGCATTTATTGTCCATCCCTAATTGTCCTTGAATGTGGTGGCAAGTCACCTTGAACTGCTGTAGACTTTATGGTGGAGATACTGCCACAATCCTATTGGGCAAGGCTTCAAAATTTAGACTCAGTCACAGGTAATATTTCCGGATCAGACTGATTGCATGTTGGAGGAGAACCCACAGATTGGGATGGGCTGCTGGAGTAGCCTAGATGAAAACTAGAGTGAATTTGCAGAAGATGCATACTGCAGATTGGTGATAGTTCCTTCCTAACAGATGCTGCTCGATTTGCTGAATTCCTCCAGCAGCTTGCGGTATTTTTTTTAAATCAAATTCCAGCCTGTGCACCAGCAGCTATAAAAACAGGTCCAAGCCTGTCTGTGTCTCTTGCAGTACCCGGCTTATTTCCAGAAATCCTAATGACTTGTTTGGATGAATGTGGCTCCAGCAGTACTTAACGTCATCCAGAACAAAGTAGCCTGCTTATGGTACACCCCAAACATTCAATTCCTTTACCTCTCGTACACCACGGCTGCTGAGTGTGACATTGACCGCATACATTGCAGTACATATCAGAATCAGCTTTATTACCACCGACATGTGACGTGAAATTTGTTAACTTAGTAACAGTTCAATCCAATACATAATATAGAAGAGAATAATAATAATAATAAATAAATAAATAAACCTTATTCAGTATACTTTATACAGTATGTTGATAGATTTAAAATTGTGCAAAAAACAGAAAGACTATATACTTTTTAAAAAGTGAGGTAGTATCCAAGGGTTCATAGTGGAAATTTCACTGGGAAGCCTAAGGACCAGCAAAGCTGGATGTGAAACACCCTGCCACTTACCAAGCTTCGGTGAACTACGATTCAGTTCTTCATTGTGCAGTACCTGCCACAAATTAGCTATCAGGGTTCTTCTATTAGGAGATTTTCTAAATGAGGTTGTTCAGTGAAGTGGAGATTTTGTCTAGGAGGAGTTTGGTGATTTATTAGGATGTTAAATATAGATTAGAAAGAAGAGTGATTGAAATTCTCAACCAGAGCTGAATATTAAATGTGGACCAACAATGCAGTAAGCCTGTTGATGCCCATATTACAAGATACAGTAGATCAGAGAAGAGACCACAATGCAGTTTTTGCTGATTTGCCTACCTGTACCGCAAACAAGTTGGGATACACAATAAATATGGTGTTTAGTTATCCAGATACACATTTAAAAATTGAAATGTTTTCATTGCAGCCAAAGGAAGAACCAGTAAAAGACAAAAGATCACAGTGGTTCCATAAGATAACAGTAAAGCCTTCAGAGAACATTACAGTGACATGCACAGCCATAAATATCCATGGGGAGGATCAATATTCAGTTAATCTAACTGCCAGTGAGTATTTTGAAATATTTTGCAAACAAAATTTAGAGGATGATAGCAGCTTATTATGCCATTTTAATCAAACCTGTGCTTTGATAGTTCAGCAGCAGCTTTCCATTTACACTGAAAATGTTTCTGAAACTTAAGTGAAATCATTTTCCATTGTTCAAAGGGCTTTGCTTTTCTATGGGTCTTCAGACGTTTCAGTGTTCACAAACACAGCTTTCAGATTGACCACAATGCTATATTGATTTGAAGATGTTACAACTCAATGGAGAACGTCTGTTAGGCATTTTAACAAAGGATGACCTGTCACTCTCTTCAGTGCAGTATCTGCCATATTAATGGTGAATTTTCCATTATCATTTGAATCCAGGCAGCTACCTTGGATCAAAAGAGAATCAATAGGCAGAGTAATACTTAGCATCGGATTCACTTTCCACCCCCACCTAGATATACAAATTATTTTTCTAATGCTCCTTTCCGTATTTGTGATCATTTTAGAAAGACAAAGTCAGTATCCTTTTAGTTTTCCTTTCTTGATCTTTCTGCACACATTGTATTTTTTCTGCCTTAAAATAGATCTTTAAAAAAAGCAGGTTCTCTTACCTCATTCTGTTTTTCACCATCTTCAGTCTGCAAGCCTTTAAAACCAAGACTCTGCCTCATTTGACCACTGGTTCTTGATTCATTTCCCATTCTCATCGATTGGAATGGAAGGTACTGGGAGCTACCTTTATTTTACTGAATTCTTTGAGGTACAGGATTGTTAGTTGTCTATGTTTCACCAGTAATGGTTAGCAAGCAATTACTGACATTAAACTTTTAAAAGCCCCTCTTTTGCAGGGATCTAACTTTTTTTATTCCACAGTGTTGCCCAGTAAGTGTAATGTTTTGACAGCTTCCTAATCATGTCCTGTGAACTATTCTCTCACCTTGATACTCAAATGAATGGCTGCCTTCTTCAAACATTTTTTGGGGAATATTTGGAAATATCGGATAATGTGTACAATGAAGTTGGGGACCTTGTTTAAGCTAGAAGTGGACTTCATGGACTCAAAATAACTTGCTTTATCCTATGTATTTTTCAGTGCGGTTCCAAGAACCTGCGGATGAAAGTCTTGAGCAAGACTCTCCAGGTAGTTGGCAGAATTTACCTGTCAGAATGTAAGAAGTGATATATTGTGCTAGTGAAGTAAGGAATTGAATGATTTTCCTTTTCATTCCTTATGAGACCTATGTTGTCACTCACATCTAGCATGGTGTAGACATGTTCAAGGTGGAGAGATACCCCTCCTTCCTCTGAGAGTTTAACATCACTACTCAAGGAAGGTAGGAGGAAAAAAAATAGGGAACTATTCGTCTGATAACAATGGTTAACAGAATACTGGAAACTTATTTAGAATGTGGTAACCCATTTGGAAAAAACATGACAGGTAAGAGTGACACACACAAAATGCTGGAGGAACATAGCAAGTCACACAGCATCAATGGAAAGGAATAAATAGTCAATGTTTCAGGCTGAGACCCTTTATCAGGACCAGAAAGGAATGGAGCAGAGGCCAGAATAAAGTACAACCTGGCAGGTGAGAGGGAAGGTGTGTAGTTGAGGGAAGGGGGAATGAAGGAAGAAGCTGGACAATGTCATGGTTAAACACACCCTGGAGGTGGCCATTGCTTGGTATTTTTGGTGGAGATCAGGCAGGCAAGAACTGCTTTATTTTTTGAGCAGATGTGAATAGAATTGAAGTTACTGCTATCATCAGTAATCATCTCCAGTTCTGATTTTGTAATGAAAGGAAGTTGTTTTGTGTAGATCCCCAACATAATCCTCAGACTGGAGAACTATGAGTTAATCTCAAAAGGAATCATAAATTTGTTTATCATAGATGTCTGTTGATGCTCAGCCACTGAGCATATTTAAGAATGTGATAAAAAAAAAAAAAAAAAAAGTTGTTCTAAGGACGAGAAGGGCAGGTGGTTGAAATAGAAAAAACAACCATCACCTTACTGAGTTTGGACCACATTTGGGGTTACTTCCTGCGTATGTTCCTCGATGGCAGTCTTTATTAGGATGCAGCTTTTCATGCATTATTTCTGTGAGAAAGTATGCAGTGACACTGAAATATCACAACTAAAGGTTTATAAAGATTAGCTTTATTTGCCACAGTACATCCAAAACATTGTTTGCATCAACATGATCCAAGATGTGCTGTGGGCAGCCTGCAAGTGTCTCCATGCTACTGCTGACAACATAGTATGCCTACAACTCGCTAACCCTAACCCATACATCTAAAATGTTGGAGGAAATCCTCACAGTCACAGGAGGAATGTGCAGATTCCTTACAGAAAGCAACAGGAATTGAAACCCTGATCTTACAGCTTGAGCTGTAAGGTTTTGTACAATCCACTACGCTACCTTGCCACTCTACATTGTTAAAGCACTAAATTGATCATTGAAAATGCACAGAACTGCAATCTCTGCAATAACTTAGCAATTGGTCTTGCGAAAACAACCTGCTTTAATTATTTCAAAGCATTATTTATTGGCTGACTGACTCCACTCAGGGGCACTGTATTTCACTTGAACATTCGTGGTGAGGTGCAGGTTATGTAATTGGTGTCTCAGTAAAGCTGCCTGGGCGAAGTCAAGGCTTTCTTGACTTGTAGACCTGGTTATCTCATCGGTCAGTTCATTTTGCTCCAGAGATCCCGTTCTAATCATTGGAAGTATCATTGTGTTACCACACTTGGCCACACTATAGTCAAATTGATGTAGTTTAAAATTGCCACTTAATAAATCTGACTGGAATGCTTTAACTCCTCCAGATCCAAAAAATAACAATGAGAAGAGCAGCGGTGGTAATCGGGCCAAAGTAATAGTGGGAGTAATCATCGGCCTGTTAATAGCAGCATTCATCGCTGGTATGATTTACTGGTTGTACAAGAAGAAAAGGTACGCAGCGTGATATCCCAACGTAGCAACAGCTGTATCTGTATGATTTCTTTGACAGAATAAGGTTTTCTCTGAGGTATCTACACAGCATTGTAATAGCTTCATCTCACTGCAGAACAGGACGGTGATTTAAAAAAATCCATTTACCTGAAATCTTCAGGTAATCATTCATTTCCCAGGAATGTGAAGGGAAAACGTCAATGGCTTCCTGTAATATGAAGCAGCCTGAATACTTTTGTTCATTTTTAAGTTTCCTTCTGTTTGAGTTTCAATATTGTCTTCAGTATTTTTGAGCATTTAAGATATTGAAGAAACAATCTTTAAAAATTAACTCTGGGAGCTATTGATCCAGAATCATAGGTGAACAGCTAACCTTCAGATACATGTGGGTTAAAGTTGCTGTTTCCCATTCAGATCAATAGAGATGCCAGAATCCAGAGACTTTAAGTCACATCATTGGAAACACCTTTCAAAGGAAGGCAAATCAATTTTCTACCAAGCCTGCGGGAAAGTGAACATACAAGTAAAAACTTCATGCCTTGATGTTTTGTCTTTTGAACATCAAAGCATTTTATTATAACTACACAAAACAATCTCCTGTTGCACATGAGGAGAGATCAGTTGTAATTTCAGGTGAAGCAGTGTTTAATAGTTTGGGCAAGTAATTTGTCCAGAGTATGCAGGCATAATTCAGCCTTTGTTTACATTTCATGATCATGATATGAACTGCATAACTCAGAACTTGCAGCAACTAAAGATGCAGAATTGATTGAATAGTAAGAAATTATGTTCACTAAAGCTCAGAGATTGAAAATTGCAAGATTTAGAAGGTTCTACACTACTGATATAGGTTTACTTTAAAGATAACAGGAACTTGTTACAATAGCATTTTAGTGCAAGTTTAGTTTTGCTGATGAATATTTGGTCTTTAAATATAAATTGAGATTCTCTCTTCACTTTTTTTTAAAAAAAAACTATATTCTTCAACTTTCCTGCATCAAAAAGCAAAACCAATGAGAGAGGTACAGCTGATGAGTTCAAGAAGATAAACAAGGGAGACAACAACCATACTTCAGGCTCTTCAGCTGTGTAACTGTTATCTCAACAAGACAGGTATGGTTTCCTATAAACACAAGAGCTCACCAGTCATAATTGACTCGAAGTGCAGAGTGACATTACCAAGTATACCAAAACCAAAAATATGGTGAAGGAAGAGTATTGTAACTTTTCTTTACTGGCTAACTGAATCAGTATCTTTCAAGTTCATGAAATTGCAGAAATGTTTCATGGATGAATCCCAAAATTCAGTTGGCAAAAGGAGGAGGCAATGTTAATTGCCTGCTCTTGAAAATAATAATCATACAACAAGCCGAAGTAGATCAATGGGGAATTAATGCATCTCTAAGCTACTTGGTATTAAGACCCTAAAATGAATTTTTAGAATTATTGTTTAAAATATTTAGTTGAAATTGTATAAATAAATATGCTATTGTTCTCCCTGTTTTATAAATTGTTTAGCTTTGATACGCTCTTAGCACTACAGCAAAGAAACAGCCTTCAGCCCATCCAGTCTGTCCCACTGATCTGCACCTGGACCATAGCCCTCCATTCCCCTCTCATCCACGTACCTATCCAAAATTCACTGAAATGTTGAAATCGAACCTATGTCCACCACTTCTGCTGGCAGTTTGTTCCACACACTCACCACACAGAGAAGATGCCCCCTTTAAACATTTCACCTTTCACTATGAACTCTAGTTTTAGTCTCCCTAACCCTGGAAAAAGCCTGCTTACATTTACCCTACCTATACCCTTCAATTTTGTATACCTCTATCAATCTTTCACATTTTAAGGAATAAAGTCCTAACCTATTCAATCTCCCCTTATAACTCAAGTCTTGGCAACATCCTTATAAACTTTCTCTGTACTCTGTCAATATTATTGATATCTTTTCTGTAGGTAGGTGACCAGAACTGCAAACAGTACTCTAAATAAAGCCTCCAATAGTCTTGTCCAACTTCAGCATAACAAGTTAACATTCTAACTCCAGTACTCAATACTTTGATTCAGGAAGGCCAATGTGCCAAAAGCTCTTCTTATGATCTTATCTACCTGTGACACCACTTTCAAGTAATTATGGATCTGTATTCCCAGATCCCTCTGTTAATATTACACTTTTGGAATCAGTCATCTATTCTATTTCATCTTGATGCTAGTTCAACCATAATTAAATGGTCTTTGTAATTGCAATACAAAGATCAATTTCTCAACAATACAAAACATATGACTTTGACAGTCATTACCAAGACAAAAACTCTTCATAAACCTGCCAGTTTCTTGGTTGTAATGCCACATCATATTTTTTGTTTTAAATTCCTTGGCTACATGTTCTGTTGTATCACAGAACAGAGATTGTTATTTTGCAAGTCATCACTAATTTGATTTGGAGGGAGTTGTTCCATGAATCTTGTTGCAGGATACTGTGTTCTCCTATTTACCACTGGACTTGTAGCAATCAAAAACAATGCTCTATTATTTCCACATCTGGTACCACCTGCCAATTGTGTCTTGACTGGTGTACTTGTTTCATACCTCAACCACTTAACTACACCACAGATCATTACAGTTGCCTAAGTCCACACATTTTAAGCTTTTAGTTAAAATCTACTCAGCTTTTTTTTAAAATCCAGTCCTGCCAAAGGGTTTTGGCCTGAGATGTCGACTGTGCTCCCCCCCCCCCCCCCCAATAGATGCTCCCTGGCCTGCTGAGTTCCTCCAGCATTTGTGTGTGTTGCTCGGATTTCCAGCATCTGTAGATTTTCTCTTGTTTGTGAACTTTTAGTTGTTGGAACAAGACAGGTGGGGAGCAGACTGCTGTCCGAGAGTTTCTGCTCCTTACCCAGGGAGGCTGATGCTGGATGATGCCAGACCCATGGGTTATCTACACATTCAAATTACATGGTCAATGCTCTTTATTACACTTAGAAATAAATCCTGAGAGTGGCTGCTAACTTCATTTACTAAACAGTTAATAGCGATGAATTGTAAAATTCAGAGCTCTTTCAAATAAATTACATGTTCAGACAATCTGTGTTCTCGACTAATATATGGAAATTCTCAATGTCCCAATAAATTGTCTTACAGTCTGCTTAATTCTAACCAACCTTAGACTGGTATGTTGTTGGTAATCTAATCCATATACACATATTTTGCCTGGGCTGTATGAAAACAATGATCCGGTTACCATTCAACTTTTCGGTGATCACCTTGCATTTGGAATAAATTTGGCAGAAGCTGCATTCAAATACAAGGGTACAATAAAAAGTTAACAATGCATGCCAGGACATCAGCATTGAGCCTAGTTAAACATATCCAGTTTAATGACAATTTCTTATTTTTTTCTGTCACTTTACAGGGAGAGAAAACCATCGATTTAGATACAGATTGGTCAAGGATATCAAAGCCACTGAAACAGCAAATTGTAATAATCGCTGAAATTGGCAGGGAGTTGAAATTGCCATCTCCATCACCACAGGCAATGCCTTATCTCTTAAGATACAGATGTACAAATATCTGCAGCTGAATATCCAAATATTTCTAACGAAACACAATTTAATCGGTTTGTTACTCTGAGGACTGAAGTAGCACATGTTACCTAACCAAATGCATGAGGAAAAATTCCTCCCAACATAAAAACTAGGTAAACATGTGACTTTTATTATGGATCAACCTGTAACAAAAAGATATTTCTTATTTAAATAAGGTACTCAGTCCTCCAAAGGAATAAGAAAGTTTCCTGTGGTAGCAAGTGATTTTTTTTTAGATCCCCAAAAAGTGTTTCGTTGTTTTGAATTTCTGCACTGATGTGTTCGCTTTAAATGTTAATATTACAGGGGGTGGTTAATGCTTTCATGTGTCATTTCCTTATGGCATTAGTTTATGGGATATTGTGGATCATGCTTAATTGTTTTTGAAATATTCGCTTCAGGTTAATTTCCTTGGCAATTTAGGTCAGTAAGATCTATGATTATGCCAAGATCTCAAGAAGCCCACCGTATGAGTTCGCTGTAAGCCCGTCTAGGGCTTCAATAGAACTTGCATTAACCCATATAATAGAGAGAAATCTTGGGCTCTGAATTTTCAGTTTGGAAACATGGTTGAAAGAGGAAGACAAATTAAACATAATTTAATTTAGTCTTTCTGGCTTCTGTGGTTGATTCAAGATAGAAGATAAAATGGCAGCTTTATAGTGGAGATTTCACAGTCCTTTACTTATTCTTGGCTTGCATATAAAGTGTCCATTTAAAAAAAAAATTGATGCTAATTTAACCAGTTAAGTAGCTTAAAGCACATTGTTGATTGGCCAGTTCAATGTATCCGTACTCTTCTCACCTCTTACTCAAATCACGTTGGAGAAGTTTGCACGTGGCTATTTTAGCAGAATTGGAAATATGGAAGAATAGTGTAAATATATAATTAATGCAACTATTTCAACCAATCTTAACTGAAGCTTCTACAGGTTACATACAGGTATGATGGGGCAGCCAATATCCAAAGGGTATGAAAAAAAACAGAAGGCTAAATAGAAATAGTAATACAAATTTGGATTATTTTGTTTACAGGAACCATTCTTCAGTCAGCAGTTCTTTTGTGATATCAGGCCATTATTAGACATAGTTTGTGAAAATTATGAATGGAAAAGGTGGAGTAGTAAGCGTAGTATCACAGATGCACTCAGGAATGTGTATGCAATATCATTATACACAAACTGGCTCCCCCTGTTTTTAATCTGGTGACTTTGAAAAATAGAAGATAGCAATTGATCAGGTATTTAACTTGACACAGAAGCCTAAATGACTGACTGAACAACTTTTGATAAATCCATTAAAACTTTGCATATTTCTTGCAATTTATTCAGTTAGTTTCTGAGTGACCTGACAACGGGCTATACTTTTCTTCTGCTAATTACAATCTCAATTCCTCATTATCCTGAACTTTTACATTTGCCAAATGTTTGTTGCAGCGTATTTAAAGAGTTTGTGGACCCTTGGAACTTCAGTTACCTCTTCAGGCACAACACCAGAGTATTGGTGAGGTTAGCTGTACAGATAATTGGGTCTTATAAAATGACAGCTGTAATTTTTTTAATTCATTAATCAGAGATATAGTGAGAATTTTATGTTTTGTATATAGTAATAGTTCCACAAAGATTTGCTATTTCTTAATGATGAATAATTCTCAGTGAAGGCAGGGAAAATCATTGTTGGCCTCCTTCTATTGTAACATGGGCCCACAACACGGACTCATTGAAAGTTCAATAACAAAAAAAATATTTTGGAGTGGTATGAACAAGCGGATGTATCATAAAGCAGTAAAACAGATTACAGAATCACCTGTAATGAAAGTGGAATGTAATGTATTTGGTCATTTTGTGGCATTAGCCCCAATTATTTAGCCTGATTCTTGTACAAAAAACAATTCTTGATCTTTAATCTTTCCAGTTTGCTAAAAATAAATGTTTTGAAGCTTTAAATGGTCTACTGTGTATTATTCATTTAGAAAACTAAAAACAAAGACTAACTACCAAAATTAGCACAATTTGCAAATGAGCATTTTAATATTAAGTACGCACACTGAAGAAGAAGAAGAAAGCTACACCAAAGTTCTAATGCATCAAACCTCAGTCACATCCAAGTCCATACATGACTGGTTGATGCAGGATAACGTCAGAGGCAGGGCTTGTGTGACACAGAAGGAGTTCTGCGTACTGTGTGAATGTGCAGGGGAGCATCTGGTTTCATTGTGGTGCATTGTCTGCATGGGAAGGAGAGGGAAAGGGAAAAATGCAGCACAGAAACTGGCCTTGCAGCCCATAATGACAATTTGAGCTAATCCCATCGGCCTGCTCACTTCACATCTCTATATTCCTGGCTTGATCATGTGTCTGTCTAAATGCTTCTTAAATGTGACACTATCACCTCCCGGCAGCATGATCCAGACACCTAATGCTGTGTGTGTAAAAACTTGCCCCAACTCTCCCTCAAACAGGCCCTTTAGTTTTTGACACTTCCATCCTAGGAAAAAGACCATCTACCCCTATCTCTGCCACTTATTTAATATATTCATAGCATGTCACCTGGTTGTCTTTGTCTAACCTTACCTTGTACCTAATACTCTCTTATCCAGACAACATCTGCACCCTCTCCAAATCCTTCACATCCTCCCTGTAATGCAACAATCAAAGCTGGACACAGTACGAGTACAGCCAAACCAAAAGTTTATACATCTGCAACATAACTTGCTAATTTGTATACTGAATTCTTTGACCAGTGAAGGTAAGCATATGCTATTTTTCAGATGAGGAGCCTTAATAATGGATGTTACCTTCCTGAGGTATTGCCTCTTGAAGATGTCCTTGATGGTAGGGAAGCTTGTGCCCATGAAGAAGCTGGCTGAATCTATAACCCTGTGCATTGGAGGCTCCATAACAGTCAGTGATGCAACCAGTCACTTTACAGGAATTTGTAAGAGTCTTTTGTGACATACCAAATCTCCTTAAACTCTTAAAGCAGGGCTGCTGCTATGCCTTCTCCATGAGGTATTGGGCCCAGGCCATATCCTCCAAGGTGTATTGTAGACACCCAGGCACTTGAAGCTGCTCACCCTTTCAGTTGATGTCTCAGTAAGGACTGGTGTGTGTTCCCTTAACGTCCTTCCCTTTCCTAAAGTAAATAATAAGTCCCTTGAACTTGCCGTTGTTGAGTGCAAAATTGTACCACCGCTTGACTAACTGATCCATCTCACTCCCAAACAACTCCTCATTGCCATCTGCAATTCTACTGACAACAGTGGTGTCGTCGTAGAGGACTACAGCACAGAAACAGGCTTGTCATCTTATCTAGTCTATGCTAAACTGTTACTCTGCCTAATTCCATTGACCCCCATCTGAATGGGAAGGGTATGGAGGCCTATGGTCCATGTACCTATCCAAATTCCTCTTCAGTATGGCAATTGAACCCATATCCACTATTTCCACTGGCAACTTGATCCACACTTACACCATCCTGAGCAAAGAAGTTCCCACTCTGCCACAGATTCCCTTAAATATTTCACCTTTCTCCATTAACACATAACCTCTATTTCTAGTCACACCCAACCTCAGGAAAAAGCTTGAGTGTATTACTCTGTCTATACTCTTCATAATTTTGTATACCTTCTTTAAAACTCTCCTCATTCTCCTATGCTCTAGGGAATAAAGTCCTAACCTATTCAATTTTTCCCTATAGCTCAGGTCCTAAAGTCTGGCAATATCCTTACACTCTTTCAATCTCATTAATATCTTTCCTGTATGAGTGACAAGAACTGCACTCTCCCAAAGTCTTATATAGTTTCAACATAACATCCTAACCCCTGTACTCAATACTTTGATTTATGAAGGCCAACGTACCAGGTCTCTTTCAACCCTATCTATGATGCCACTATTAAAGAATTATGGATCTGTATTCCCAGGTCCCCTGTTCCATCACATTACAGTGTCCTGTGTAAGCCTTACCCTGGTTTGTCCTCCCAAAGTGATACACTGCACACTTGTCTGAATTAAATTCCATCTGCCATTTCTCAGCCCATTTTTACAGCTGGTCCAGAACTCTATCACTGTCCACTACCCCAATCTTGGTGTCATCTGCAAGTTTTCTAATCCAGTTTATCATATTACCATCAAGATTGTTGACATAGACAACAAACAACAACAGGCCTAGCATCAATCCCTATGGCACACTACTAGTTGCAGGTCTCCAGTTAGAGCAGCAACTGTCAAATACCACTCCTACAAAGCCAAAGTTGAATCCAATTTACTAGCTCATTCTGACCACCTTGACTGAATCTTCTGAACTATCCTTCCATGTGTGACTATGTCAAAGGCCTTGCTAAAGTCCATGTAGGTAACTACTGTCTTTCATTCATCAACGTTCCTCATACCTCTTCAAAAAAACTCTACAAGATTGTTTAGACAGAACCTACCGCACACAAAACCACAACCTGCCTATCCAAATATTTATACAGTGCCTAAAAAAAGTATTAACCCATCTAGGAAGTTTTCATGTTTTATTTTAAAACATGTACATTGGCACGTGGCCAAGTGGTTAAGGCATTGGTCTAGTGATCTGAAGGTTGCTAGTTCAAGCCTCAGCTAAGGTAGCATGTTGTATCCTTGAGCAAGACACTTAACCACAGATTGCTCTGTGAAGACACCGGTGCCAAGCTGTGTCAGCCCTTGCCCTTCGCTTGGACAACGTCGGTGGTGTGGAGCGAGGAGGCTTGCAGAATGGGCAACTGCCAGTCTCCCACACAACCCTGCCCAGGCCTGCACCCTGGAAACTTTCTAAAGGCACAAATCCATGGTCTCTTGAGACTAACAGATGCCTATAATCACAGTGAATTTAATTTTGGCTTTTTTTTTTTTTTTAAAAAGACTCATGTTAAAGAGAAAACACCTCTACAAAGTAATCTAGTTTAAATACAAATATTAAACCTAAAATAATTGATTGCATAAGCATTCACCCCCTTCAAGACAGTGTTTAGTAGATGTACCTTTGGCAACAATTACAGTTTTGAGTCTATGTGGATAGGTCTTTATTAGCTTTGCAACCTGGACACTGCAATTTTTCCCCATTCTTCTTTACAAAACTGCTTAAACTCTGTCAAATTGCATGCAGATTGTGTGTGAACATCCCTTTGCAAGTCCAGCCACAAATTCTCAATTGGATTAAGATCTGGACTCTGACTTGGCCATTCCAGGACATTAACTTTGTTGTTTTTGAGCCATTTCTGCCTAGCTTTTGCTTTATGCTTGGTGTCATTGTCTTGCTGAAAAACAAAGCTTCTCCCAAGTTGCAGTTCTCTTGCAGACTCCATCAGGATTTCCCTGTATTTTACTATACTCATTTTACCCTCTACATTCACAAGCCTTCCAGGCCTTGCTACAGAAGCACCCCACAGCATGATGCAGCCACCACCATTCCTCACAGTAGCGACAGTGTGTTTTTAATGCCAAACATAGCATTTAGTCTGATGGCCAGAAAGCTCAATTTTGGTTTCTTCCATCTGACTTCAGTCTCCCACACGCCTTCTGTCAAACTCTGGACAAGATTTCATGGGAGTTTTTTTCCCCCAACAGTGGCTTTCTGTTTGCCACTCTCCCAATAAAGCTGCAACAGGTGAAGCACCCAGGCAACAGCTGTCCATGCAGTCTCTCCCATCTCAGCCACTGAAGCTTGCAAATCCTCCAGAGTTGTGATAGGTCTCTTTGGTGGCCTCCCTCACTAGTCCCCTTCTTGCACAGTCACTCAGTGTTTGAGGATGGCCTGCTCTAGGCAGATTTATAGCTGTGCCATATTCTTACAATTTAATGATGATCAACTTACCTGTACTCCAAAGGATATTCAGTGACAGAAATTTTCTTGTATCCATCTCTTGACTTGTGCTTTTCAATACCTTTTTGTGGTGTTGCTTGGAGTGTTCTTTTGGCTTCATGCTGTAGTTTTTACCAGCATACTGACTCACCAACAGTTGGACCTTCCAGATACAGGTGTATTTTTACAGCAATCAATTGAAACACCTTGACTGCACACAGGTGATCTCCATTTAACTAATTGTGTGACTTTAAAACTAATTAGCTGCTAATTAGGTAAACACGAGGAAATCCGCAGATTCTGGAAATTCAAGCAACACACACAAAATGCTGGTGGAACACAGCAGGTCAGGCAGCATCTATAGGGAGAAGCGCTGTCGACATTTTGGGCCGAGATGCTGCCTGGCCTGCTGCGTTCCACCAGCATTTTGTGTGCGTTGCTAGCTGCTAATTAGTGATGATTTGGGGTGTCATATTAAAGGGGGGGGGAAATACTTATGCAATTAATTATTGTGTTTTGGATTTATAATTTATTTAGATCACTTTGTAGAGATCTGTTTTTACTTTGTCTTTTTCTGATGATCAATCAAAAAAAGCCAAATTAAATCCACTGTTAATGTTGTAAAACAATAAAACATGAAAACTTTCAAGGGGGGGTGAATACTTTTTATAGACACAGTACATATGGTCCCCTAGAATATCTTATAATAATTTACCCACTACTGGTATCAGCCCCATTGGCCTCTAATTTCCAGGATTATCTTTAGAGCTTTTCTTGAACAAAGGAACAGCATTAACTATCCTTAAGTCCTCTAGCATCTCATCCATGGCCAAGTATGTTTTAAATACCTCTTTCAGGGCCCCTGCAGTTTCTGCACTTGTCCCCCACAAAGACCAAGGGGACACTTTGTCAGGCCCTAGGAACTTAGCCACCCTAATTTGCCTCAAGGCAGTGAGCATCTTCTGTAATCTGGATACAATCCATGGCCTCGCTACTGTATTACTATAGTTAATTTATGGATAAAATGTATTATGTGCAAATCCAACTCAATTCCCCAAGGTGCAAGCTTGAAATAAATAAATTCAGAACAATTTATTATAAGTTTGCAGCTGAACACCACTGGGAAGTTGGAGGTGTCGATGATGGATAATATTTTAGTTTCTCAATTAGTCGTCACATGGCTGTACCACTGATCCAGAAACATACATTATAAATCACCCTTTCATGTTTGAATTCAAATAACTAAATAAGAAATTCTAATATCTACATCAAAAACCATGAATTTTTTCAACAATAAACCAGTAGTTCTATCTGGTTGACTGATGCCCATCTGGGAAGAATACTTTGCCTCCTTATCCATTCCACCAATACAGGAAATGACTCTCAATTCAAGACTCCTGGAACTGAAAAGTAACTTTTGGTATTGCTGACAACATCCACATCCCTACATTAACAAATAAATAATAATAAATACACAGGAGTTTCTGTGGACGGGAACAAGATGCCCAGATGTTATGTTACCTCCCAGGTGCCAGAGTCAAGGACAGCTCGGATTGAGTCCACAGCATTCATAAGTGGGAGAGTGAGCAACCAGAGACTGTGGTTCACTTTGGTACCAATGGCATGGATAGGAAGGCAGAGGAGGTCCTCCAAAGTGAGTTCAGAGAGTTAGGTACTAAGTTAAATGACTGGACCTCTAGGGCTGTGATCTCAGGATTGCTACCTGTGCCATGTGCTAATGAAGCCACGAATAGGAAGGTCATACAGTTTAACATGTGGCTAAGAAGTTAGTGCAGGAGGAAAGGCTTCAGATTTTTGGATCATTGGGCTCTCTTCCATGGAAGGTGGGACCTGTTTAGAAGAGACGATTTGCACCTGAACTGGAAGGGTCTAATATTCTTGTGGGAAGGTTTACTGCATGGGGATAGGGGGTTTATACTAGAGTTGCATTGGGATGGGAACCAGAGTGCCAGAGTAGATAATGGAGTGCTTGTGGGGAAAGATGTTGTTAACCCTACAGTACATAAAAAGTCAGGATTAAAAAGGTTCAGTTTGATGGGACCGATATTCTGAGTTGTGTCTATTTCAATGCAAAGAGTATTGTAGGAAAGGCGGATGAGTTTAGGGCAAGGATTAGAATTATGACATTGTAGCCATGAGACTTGGTTGGAGAAGGGGTAGGATTGGCTGCTCAATGTCCCAGGGTTCTATTGTTTTAAATGTGATAGTGCAGAAGGAATTAAAGGGGGAGGGTTTCAGAAAAAAAATCACGGCAGTGCTCAGAACTGGACAGACTGGAGAGCTCATCTACTGAGGCTCTTTGGGTGGAACTGAGGAATAAGAAAGGTGTGACCACATTAAACACAGTCCATGGAACATTTTGTAGGGAAATTGCAAACTGTTGCAAGAAACATAAGGTTGTGATAGCAGGTGATTTTAACTTTCCATATATTGATTGGGACTACCCTACTTTAAAAGGGCTGGATGGGATAGAGCTTGTCAAATGTCTTCAGGAAAGTTTCCTTAATCAGTACACAGAGGTCCCATTCAGAGAGTGTGATACCACATCTCCTATTAGGGAATGAGACCGGACAGGTGACGGAAGTTTGTACAGGGAAACATTATGCATCTCGTGGCCATAATGCCATTAGTTTCATGATAGTTATGGAAAAGGATAGGTCTGGTCCTCAGGTTGAAATCATAAATTAGAGAAAGGCAAATTTTGATGGTATGAGAAGGATTTGGCAACTGTGGATTGGAACAGGTCGCTTTCTGTCAAAAGTGTACTTGTTAAGTGCAAGGACTTCAAAAGTGAAATTTTGACAGTACAGAATTTGTATGCTCTTGTCAGAATAAAAGGGAAGGATAACAGTTTTACAGACCTTGGTTTTTGAGAGTTATTGAGGCCCTGGTTAAGAAAAAGGAGATGCATAGCAGGCTTCAAGAAGAAGCAGCAGCAAATGAGGTACTAGAGGAACATAAGAAATGCAAGGAAATCAGGAGGACTAAAAGAAGCCATGAGGTTGCTCTAGCAGACAAGTCGAAGGTGAATACCGACGGCTTCTATAGATAGATTAAGAGCAAAAGAATAACAAAGGACAAAATTGGTCCTTTGCAAGATCGGAGTGGTCATCTATGCATGGAGCCAAAAGGTGGGGGAGATATTGAGTGGATTTTTTTTTGCCTTTGTATTTACTTGGGAGGTGGACACAGAGTCTATAGAAGTGAGGTTATAGACCAAATGCAGATTACAGGTGTTTGCTGTTTTGATGTAAATTAGGGTGGATAAATCCCTGGAGCTTAACAAGATGTTCCCTCAATCCCTGTGGGAGGCTAGTGCAGAAATTGCAGGGACTCCAGCAGAGATATTTAAAACACCCTTAGCCATGGGTGAGGTGCCAAAGGAATGGAGAATAACTAATGTTGTTCCCTTGTTAAAGAAAGGCTCTAATAATAAACTGTGAAATAATAGGCTGGCCAGCCTGATATCAGTAGTGGGTAAATTTTTGCATGGTGTTCTAAAGGACTGGATATACAAGTATTTGGATAGTCAGACTGATTAGTGATAGTCAACATGTCTTTGTTCATGGTAGATCTTATCTAACCCAGCTTAAGAGTTTTTTTTGAGGAAGTTACCATGAAGGCAGGGCAGTGGATATAGTCTACAACGACCTTGGCAAGGCCTTTGACGGGGTCCCACATGGGAGATTGTTCCAGTAGGTTTAGTTGCTTGGTATTCTAGATGGAGGTAGTAAATTGGAATAGACATTGGCTTTGCCAGAGAAGTCACAGAGTGGTAGATGGTTGCCTCTTTGGCAAGAGGCCTGTGATGAGCGGTGGGTCACTGGGATCGGTGCTTAGTCCATTGCTACTTGTCATTGATATCATGGATGATAATGTTGTAAACTGGATCAGTAAATTTGTGGATGACACCAAGATTTGGAGTGTAAAGGACGGCAAAGAAGACTATCAAAGTTTGCAGGATGATCTGGACCAGGTGAAAAATGGCAGGTGAAATTTAATGTAGACACGTGAGGTGTGGCACTCTGGGAGGACAAACCAGGGTAGGACTTACACTGTGAGTGGTAGATCACTGACGAGTGCAGTAGAATAGAGCAATTTGGGAATACAAATACAAAGTTCCTTGAAAGTGGATTCACGGGTAGATAGGGGTGTAAACACTATTCTCCTTCATAAATCAAAGTATTGAGTTCAGGAGTTCTGATGTTATATTGAAGCTGGTGAGGCCTAATTTGGAGTATTGTGTGCAGTTCTGGGCACCTACCTACAGGAAGGATATCAATAGGACTGAAAGAGTGCAGAAAAAATTTATGAAGATGTTGCCAGGACACAAGGAACTGTGTTGTAGGGAAAGGTTGAATAGGTTAGGACTTTATTCCCTAGAGCATAGAAAATTGAGGGAGGTTTGATAGAGGTATACAACGTTATGATGGGTATAGATAGGATAAGTGCAAGCAGGTTATGGGTTAAATGTAAAAGGTAAAATGTTTAAGTCAATAAGACACTGGAGCTGAATTAGGCCTTTCAGCATATTGAGTCTGATCCACCCTTCCATCATGGCTGATGTATTTTCCATGTCAATCCCATTCTCCTCATAATCTTTGAATAACCAAGAACCTATCAACAACCGTTTTAAATATAACCAATGACTAGGCCTCCACAGCAATCTGTGTCAATAAATTCCATAGATTCACCAACCTCTGGTTAAAGAAATTCCTTCTCCTTTCTATTCGAAATGGAAGGTATGATAATCACCTTGAATGTTAAAATGAAAATGCAGATTTGCAGGATGCAATCATCTAAAGCATTGTATGAATGCAGTCCATTATCTGCGCTCAGTGATGCGCTGATTTTGTTCATTTATAGTTAATCATACCTCAAGAGGACCACAACATTGTTGTAGGGTTTGGAGGCTTGTGTGCCTCAATGACCCAGACAGCTATGTTGGGTTGATGCTTCGGTTTTTGGTAGGGTCACCCATGCCAAACAGGTCAAAGGGAAAGGCCAGAATAAGAGTTCTTGGTTTCAGAATAAAAGCCTTGGTTTCAGCTCAAGGCTAACAACCTGGACTGATAAAACAAAATTGTTACAGAAACAGCAATGAAAGATCTTTCTACATTTGAGTGCGATGGTATTCCTGAATCTTCACCCAGGAATGTGCATGATTGACAGTAGTGAAAACCAAGCTACTGACACAATGAAGGAAACCCTGAACACCGCCAGAGATGGAGGACCTTCATTGCTGCACTGAACACCAGTGGTGTAACAAAGAGAGAGAGAGACAAAGAGTCAATCATAAGGACGCGGCAGATGAATTACCCTGTCGATAATTCTTAGGAACTAACACACATTATAGTACTGTAGAGGTATTGGTAGTTTTCTAATTTGTACTGTATTTCACGTAAATACATGAATTGTTACTCAGTTAATTGGGTAAAAACGTACTGGTCCCGCTGTCTTCTGATTAACTGGAATCTACTGTACTAAAAATGGTCATTTCGTGACAATTCTTTTTACCTGGCTAAAAAGGGACTTTGCTATTAGGTGTTTTTTGTTATTTGAAGACTCATTACTTAATTAATCCCACAGGCCTTACTTTTATATATTAAAGATTGAGACACGAATATAGGAGGGCATATTAAAAATGTTCGTAAGGAATACAAATATTGGCACTGTGATTTTAGAAGGAAGGAAGCTATAAACTGCAGGGCAATATCAACGAACTTGTCACTAGACAGAAAAATAGATTCAGTGGTGACTGGTGTAAGCTGGTGCAGTAGGAAGTTGCAATAAGAGAAGGTCATGCACAATAAATGAAAAGATATTGTAATGTATATAGGGACTTTGAACTGCCTGCCTGAAGGACAGGTGATATAGGCAAATGAGATGCTTTCTTTTATTAACTGAAGTACAGTACAGGAGATCGTGCTAGACCACGCAGAAAACTAGCTAAACCACAGATCAGATACTGAACACATTTTGGATTACCACCTTAAAAGATATACACGGCAGATAAGGGAACATTGCCAAAACAACAAAATGATATCTACGAGAAAATACTGGACAGGATAAAGTTGCTTTCTTTGGAACAGAGGAGTCTTAACAGAGATTTAACTGCGGAATTAAAATTAAAGGCTATGTAAAACAAAGCTCTTGTACGGTTAGAGAGGGTCAAAAACCACAGGAATGGAAGCAAAATTATTAGAAACCGGTTTAGTCAGAAAAAGTTCTTTTTCCAAGAACGGTATTGTAGTCTAAATGAGTGGTAAAGGCAGAAATCCTCCCCAAATTTAATAAGTGCTTTGATGTGTACTTGAAGGTACTTGTACTTACTACAAAAATCGATCACTAAAATAGAATTCAAAATAGTGTACGGATAGCAACTATTAAAAACCAAATGAAGAATTAAGGAGTGAGATTTGTAACAATCAGTCTCATTGGAACTAGTCAACAATGTGCTTTGTCAGTCACAATACCCAGTAAACTATATTCACATGGTATCTTTAGTATGTACCAACACACCAATACTTGTGGGTAGAACAAAGAAATTGCAAAGGTAAAAAAAGCCCTGATGGGAGTTATATACAGGCCTCCAAACTGTAACCAGGATGTGAATGACAAATCATCACAGGACACAGAAAAAATATGTAAAATGGGCAATGTTGAGATAATGATGGGGGAGTTTCAATAAGCAGGTTTATTGGGAAAATTTGGTTGGTGCTAGATCCCTCCCAAGAGGCGAAATGGTAGAATACCCACGAGGTGACTTTATAGAGCAGCTTGTGGTTGAGCACTTGAGGCGTATGGCAATTCTGGATTGGGTATTATGTATATACCCAAATTTGATCAGGAAGTTTAAAGTAAAGGTACCTTGAGACATCGATCATAATATGAAAGAATTCACCTTGAAGTCTGAGAAGAAGGTAAATTTGAATCTATCATTATTACAGTGGAGTAAAGAGAATTACAGAGGTATGAGAGAGAAGCTGGCCAAAGGTAACTGGAAGGGGGGCACTAGCAGGGATGGCAGCAGAGCAGCAATGGCTGGTGTTTATAGGGAACAACTGGAAGATGCAGGGAAGATATATCATAAAGATGAGGCAAGGGAAGTCAAGGACAGCATAAACACAAACCGGTGCGCTTGTAATAGAGCAGGATTGGGAAGTGTTTAAAAACAAACAGCAGTCAAATAAAAGAATCTATAATGAGAGAAAAGATGAAATATCAAAGTAAGCTAACCGATAATATAAAAGAGGAAACAAAAAGCTTTTTCAGATATATAAAGAGTAAAAGAGAGATGAGAGTGGACATTGCAGCACTGGAAAATGACACCAGCGAGGACAAAAATATGGCGGAGGAACTTAATGTTCGCTGAGTCTTCACTGTGGAAGACACCAGCAGAATACCAGAAATTATAGAGTGGCAGGGGGCAGAAGTGAGTGTTGTTACTATTACTAGGGAGAAGGTGCTTGGGAAGCTGTAAAGTCTGAAGGTAGATAAGTCACTTGGACCAGATGGACCACTTTGCTTGACCATTTAAATATGCAGGAACCATCACAGACTCTCACAATCCCGTCATCTCAGTTTGAGGCTGATATGAGAGCATCTTTCAGGAGCATGAAACCACAAAATGCATCCGGTCACCTGTGCTGATTAACTTCTTACTTGGGACAGTCTGAGATGCCAACCTGCTTCGAGCAGATCTCACTTACACCAGTGCCCAAGGAGAAAAATGGTAGCCTGCCTCAATGACTATAGTCCAGTAGCACTTATATCCACAGTGATGAGAGGTAGGTGATGAAACACATCAACTCCTGCCTGAGAAGTGACTTGGATCACCTCTTCGCTCAACCCTGGAACACCTGGACAGCAAAGATGCATGCATCAGGATGCTCCTTACTGGTTACAGTTTGGCATTCAATACCATCACCCTTGTGCAATACGTCCTAGTGCAATTGGATCGTCAATATCCTCACTTGCAGACCTGTCAGCTGGGATTGGCAACATCTCCTCCACAATCTCCATCAGCACAGGCGCACCACGGGTCTGTGTGCATAACTCCCTGCTCTACATGCTTTACGCTTATGACTGTGTGGCCACACACAGTTCCAATGCCATAACAAAGTTTGCTGATGATACCACTGGCGTAGGTAGAATCAGAG
The DNA here is from genome assembly GCF_048418815.1 of Hemitrygon akajei. Classification (NCBI taxonomy): domain Eukaryota; kingdom Metazoa; phylum Chordata; class Chondrichthyes; order Myliobatiformes; family Dasyatidae; genus Hemitrygon; species Hemitrygon akajei. The sequence continues at coordinate 39,195,291 of NC_133128.1, forward strand.
GTGGTGACAAATCAGCATATAGGAGGGAGTTTGAAAATCTGGCTGAGTAGTGCTGCAACAACAACCACTTACTCATAGAACATAGAACATTACAGGCCCATCGGCCTACAGTGTTGTGCCCACCCTCAAACCCTGCCTCCCATATAACCCCCCACCTTAAATTCCTCCATACACCTGTCTAGTAGTCTCTTAAACTTCACTAGTGTATCTGCCTCCACCACTAACTCAGGCAGTGCATTCCACGCACCAACCACTCTCTGAGTGAAAAACCTTCCTCTAATATCCCCCTTGAACTTCCCTCCCCTTACCTTAAAGCCATGTCCTCTTGTACTGAGCAGTGGTGCCCTGGGGAAGAGGCGCTGGCTGTCCACTCTGTCTATTCCTCTTAATATCTTGTACACCTCTATCATGTCTCCTCTCATCCTCCTTCTCTCCAAAGAGTAAAGCCCTAGCTCCCTTAATCTCTGATCATAATCCATACTCTCTAAACCAGGCAGCATCCTGGTAAATCTCCTCTGTACCCTTTCCAATGCTTCCACATCCTTCCTATAGTGAGGTGACCAGAACTGGACACAGTACTCCAAGTGTGGCCTAACTAGAGTTTTATAGAGCTGCATCATTACATCGCGATTCTTAAACTCTATCCCTCGACTTATGAATGCTAACACCCCATAAGCTTTCTTAACTACCCTATCTACCTGTGATGCAACTTTCAGGGATCTGTGGACATGTACCCCCAGATCCCTCTGCTCCTCCACACTACTCAATGTCAGCAAGACCAAGTAGCTGATTTATTGACTTCAGGAGAAGGAAACCAAAGGTCCACGAGCCAGACCTCATTAAAGGATCAGAGGTGGAGAGGGTCAGCAACTTTTAATTCTTTAGTATTATCATTTTGGAGGACCTGCCCTGGTTCCAGCATGCAAGTGCAATTATGAAGAAAGCATAGCAGTGCCTCCACTTCCTTAGGAGCTTGCAAAGATTTGGCATGACATTAATCTTCTACAGATGTGTGATGATGAGTGTATTGACTGGCTGCATCACAGCCAAGTATGGCAATACCAATGCCCTTGAATGGAAAATCCTACAAGTAGTACTGGATATGACCGGTACAGGAAAGCAGTATCCATCACCAGGGATCTCCACCACCTAGGTCACGCTCTCTTTTCACTGTTACCATCAAGGTGGTGCAGGAGCCTTTGGCCTCACACCACCAGGTTCGCAAAGTTATTACTCCTCAACCATCTGGCTTTTGAACAAAGGGCAAAAACTTGACTTAACTCCATTTGCCCTATCATTGAAATGTTCCCACAACCTATGGACTTACTTTCTAGGATTCTTAAGCTCATGTTCTTGCTATTTATTGCTTATTATTATTACTTTCTTTTTGTATTTGCAGTTTATCTTTAGCACATTGGTTGAACATTCAAGTTGGTGCTGTCTCTTATTGATTCTATTATGGTTATTATTCTATTATGGATTCATTGAGTATGCCCACACAAAATGAGTCTCACGGTTGTATATGGTGACATTTATGTAGTTTACTTTGAACACCCCAGGACTCTGAAAGAGGTAGCTGATGGAAGCATTAGTAATGATCTTTCAAGAATCATTAGATTCTGGATTGGGTTCTGAAGACTGTCAGTTGCAAATATAGCTACACTTTTTAAGGAGGGGGGAGGCAGAAGAAAGAACATTGTAGGCCATCAGTGGTTGGAAAGATGTTAGAGTCTATTATTAAGAATGAGGTTTCAGGGTACTTGGAGGTGCATGATAAAAGAGGACAAAGTCAGCATGGTTTTCTAACAGATCTGTTGAATTCTTAGAGGAAATAACAGGCAGGATAGACATAGTCAGTGGATGTTGTTTATTTGATTTTCAAAAAGCTTTTGACAAGGTGCCGCATTGGAGGATGCTTAACAAGAGCCCATGGTATTACAGGAAATGTACTAGCATGGATAGAAGAATGGCTGACTGGCAGGAGGAAGAGAGTGGGAATAAAGGGGGCCTTTTCTGTTTGGCTGCTGGTGACTAGTGATGTGCCACAGAGGTGGTATTGGGACTGCTTCTTTTCACATTGTATGTCTATGATTTGGATGAAAGAATTTGAGGGCCAAGTTTGCAGACAATACAAAGATAGGTGGAGGTGAAGAAAGCAGGGTGGCTGCAGAAGGACTTAGATTGGGGCAAGAAGAGGCAGGAGGAATATAATGTAGGGGAATACATGGTCAAGCATTTTGGTAGAAGGAATAAAGGCATGGACTACAGTACTTTTTAATTTGAGGTGCTGGGGGACTTGTGCAGGATCCTCCGAAGGTTAACTTGCATGTTGAGTCAGTGGTAAACAAATGCAAATGCAATGTTAGCATTCATTTTGAGAGGACTAGAATACAAAAAAGATGTAATGCTGAGGCTTTATAAGCCATTGGTTAGACCTCACTTGGGAGTATAATAAGCAATTTTGGGCTCCTTATCTAAGAAAATATATATCGGTATTGAAGAAGGTCCACAGGAGGGTCATGAGAATGATCCCAGTAATGAAAAGGTTAACATAAGAGGAACATTTGATAGCTCTGGGCCTGTACTTGCTAAAGTTTAGGAGAATGAAAGGGGATCTGCAACCCCTCAAATACTGAAAGGTCTGGATAAAGTGGATGTGGTGAGGGTCTTTCCTGTAGTGGGGGAGGCTAGGACCAAAGGGTACAGCCTCAGGGTTGAGAAACATCCATTTAAAACAGAGATGAAGAAAAATTTCTTTAGCTGGAGGGTGGCATATCTGTGGAATTCATTGCCACAGATGGCTGTGTAGGCCAAGTCATTGGGTATATTTATGGCAGAGATTGATATGTTCTTGATTAATCAGGGAGTGAATGGCTATGGGTAGAAGGCATGAGAATGAGGTTGAGAGGGTTAATAAATCAGCCATGATGGTATGGTGGAGCAGACTTGATGGGCAGAATGGCCTAATCCTCTATATCTTATGGTCTTAGTAATTATATTAATAATTATATTTTTACATATAACATTTTATTTGTACTAAAACTACCAATATATGGTAGAGAAGGAAAAAAAAGCAGAAATGAAGTTGTTTCAAGAAATGAACAAAACACCCTTGGAGACATGTTTTAGGGAAGTTATAAGAGGGAGGTGGAAAACAGGTAATTGACAACATCTTCCATTATACTTGGAGGACAGGTGGGTTGTGAGAGAGGGAATCAGCTAGACTGGCATATTGTCTAATCTGCAACAGAATACGTGCAGTTGTTTGCAGATGATGTGATTATGAAGGAAAGAGTTCAAGAAGCTAACAAAAGGGTCAAACAGCTAAGCTACATCATAAATTATATGACTGTACAAAATAGATGGCATCAGAAGAGTATTTTGCATTTTTCAATCACTGCAATTAACATGTCCTCAAACTTTATAAAAATTGAAGATATAGGAATAGTTCATGTTGTGCTCAAAGTCAAGAGCACAGTTTAGGATTAAGCAAATAACAATGTTGATTGCTCATTGCCTTCCTTGCCTGTGTGGGAAGCTAGATATGGTTATAAAATCTTGGTAGGATCTTAACATTTCACTTTTCTGATGTTTAATTACAGCCAACTCTGGTTCACCTGTGATTTCTTAGAGGTCTTAAACCGACATGACATTGACAAACCAATGATAAACCTTCATCACAAATGTGCAAAGGGTTTTTGATGCCTTAGGACAATATCAAAAGCTGTACTTCTTAGATCATGAATTAACAGAGTACATTCGAGGCAACCATATAGGAGCAGGAGGGCAATCATCAATACTCTTCAGTAGGTGGTTGAGTAATATAATGTGGGTAAAGTGTGGCTCTATTACAATGAGCTGATACATGTAGAATTAAGGCAAAGATCACATTAATCAAGTGCAAGATCAAACTGTCAAATAAGTGCTCAGGAAGAAGTTAGAAGCTGGATGGTGTATGGACATCACCAAACTGTTATGGACTGTTATGGAGAACAAGAATAGTAAAAGAAAAATGTATCATTGGTTGGGGCAAGCAATGGAGATACAGTAGTATCTTTGAGAAATTATACAATGCGACGAATGATTAAAAAATTGGCAGAATTATGAAAAATCATTCAATACTTCTGCCCACTTTTAAAGCCAGTTGAAAAGAAAGCCAACAATAAAACATAGTCATAGAATAGACAGCAATTTAACTATGGATGAAAATGATATTCATAATATACAGAAGACATACTAGACATCCTATTACACATAACTGTGTAATGACATTAGCCTAGTTGTAATTGATCCATCTAAAAACCTCCCACATCACTAAATTAGAAGTGAATCAGCTAAATCTAAAATCTAAATAGAGCAAACTATGAAGGCATGAGGCATGAAATGGCTAAGACAGATGGGAAAGAAACATTAAAATGGTATGACAATAATCACGCAATACCAAACATTAGAGAATGGATGCATAGTTGACAAAGGGGGGAAGAAACAAGTAACATGACAAGCCATTGTGATCAAGACAAGGAAAAGGCTACGAAGATTGTAGATGCACTGATCAGTATCTTCCAAAGTTTCAATGATTCTTAAAACAATTCTCACAGATTGGAAAACAGGTTAGAAATGAGGGAGATAGAAAACAGGGAATTGTAGGCAGTTTAACCTGCTATCAATCATAAAGAAAATGCTGTTAACTATTATGAAATAAGTGGTAACAGGATCCTAGAAAATAATGTGGTTGAGCAGTCATTATGGATTTATGAAAGGGAAAGCATATTCAACAAATCTATTAAATATTTTGAGGTTGTAACTAGCAGATTAGACAAGGTCAAACCAGCTGTGATGCATTTGGATTTTCAAAGGGCCTTGGATAAGGCCATGCAAGACTTATACGGATAATATACTGACAAGGATTGAGGATTCGTTAATGAAAGAAACACAAAGGTTATTTCAGGTTGGGAGACTGTAAATGGTTTAGTGCTGCAGTGATTGGTGTTGAATTATCCTTTTAAAGCCTCAAAATAGACAGAAATTCAACATAGTACAGATGGAAATTAGTAGTAAATTAGTGGTCCTGTTCATGAGTGCAGAGAGGATCTTCATGGCCTGGTATGGAAATAGTAATGTCCAGGAACAGAAAAGCCTACAAAAAGTAGTGGATACTGCCCAGTCCATCACAGGCAAGTACTTCCCCAAGGGACAAGCCAAAAGAAAGCAGCATCCATCATCAAGGACCTTCACCATCCAGGTCATACTCTATTCTCGCTACTAGCATCGGACAGGAGCTTTAAGTGCCAACACCACCATGTTCAGGAACAGTTATTACCTACAATGATCAGGCTCATGAAAGAGCATGGATAATTTAACTACCTCAACACTGAAAAGATTCCACAACCTATGGATTCACTTTCAAGGACTCTACAACTTAGATTCCTAGAATTATTATTTATTTATTTACCTAGATATTTTTATTTGCAGTTTGTCTTATTTTGCACATCCGCTGTTTGTCAATCTTTGTGTATAGTTTTTCGTTATTTTTAATGTTTCTTTATTTTCCTGTAAATGTCTGCAAGAAAATGAATCACAAGGTAGTATATGATGACACGTACATACTTAGAGAATAAATTTACTCTGAACTTTGAACTTTTGAATGTTATGAGAAAAAGATCACAATATATGAATAAAAATTCTTCAATGTTACAAATAAGAAGCAGACACAATTTATTTGTTAATACTGATTTTATAAAATATTTTACATGAACAGATAAAGATTGCTGAATACTTAAAATTGAAAGATAAAAAGGATGTTGAATAAAATATAAATTAATTGCACACATTAATAGTTTGCCATGTTAGACAAATAGAAAGGCATTCTTTTCAACACAACGTTGAGTTAAAATGAAGTCTAAGAAACTACTGCCTCTTTTTAAATGTGAGTTCAGAGAAAAGGGGTACCTGATTTCAATGAACTCCACCAACAGAATGAAGAAGCTTCCATCTGGAGGCAATACATGGTAGCGCACTGCATTACTTCACAGAGATAAAGAGCTGCTGTTTAGCTCAATCACAGAGCAACAATGAGATAACCGCACCAGAAAATATTCCACAAAAGATTTTGTTCACCATTTAAAAAATGCATTTACACTTTGAGCACGTTCGACATAAGTGAACCTACTATAAATGCAGAGGGGTGAGGTGTGATTGTCAACTTTCTCTAGGTTTATGATGCAAACTATTTACTTTCCTCTGCAGGACAGCTAGTACCTACAACCAGCTATAACCAGGACTATACATTTTTTCACAGAAAATGAAAAAATGAGGATACATGGGTTTCACGTAAAGACCAAATGGAAAAAAAACTCCATTGATTAGACATCCAGAAGTATTACAGACTTGTGCAGCAATTCCAGCCTACGAACAACATACAGCTCCAGTTACATGTGCCTAGAAAGTGAAACCTCTCTATTTTACCTTTAAAGCATATTTTAGTTTCTAAGCTTCAAACATTTACACACAAAGGCTTAAGGAAACTACATAAGGAAGCCAACAAACTGACCAGTGCAAAGGGACTACATAGCCTCCAGTTGAAAATGAACAAAAACCTGAATTTCAAAAATATCCAATAAACGTGCTTGGCAAAAGAATGTTATTCACATTTATTTAAACAAGTTATTTGGCATGGTAAGTGCCACTCTTGAACTTGATTTCAGAATTATTTTCCTATGAATTTCTAATGTTTAGACTGAAATAGTAAGACAAGGAACCATAAAGGTCAATCCTCAGCTAAATATGTACCCATTGATGCCAGCCATGACTATTACAAATTATTTGCCTCAGTCTCAGAAAAATGTTTCAAATACAAAGTATTACAATGCCGATATTGGTTGCTGATGTAAATATTAAAATATTTAAATGACTTACTACTTTAAGTAACTTTTATTGAAAAGCAGCAATTCTCCACTACACTAGCAGGAATTATTATGTGCAAAGGGAAGGCGAACTGCACTTCCATCCCCTAATGACAGGCAGTACTTTGATTGGCCATGGCTTGACATCGGTGACTGGGATCATTATGACCTTGAACAATACCATAAAGCATCAATATCAAATAGAAATGAAAATCATAATGGAGGTGTATAATGGGAGACTAAAGTGATTTGTCCATTCAACACAATTCTGCTTCCAAGCATCGAACCTAGAGGAAGCTATGGAGAGTCAAATGCATTAATGCATCAATAAACACATTAAAAATGCAAATACACTGCATTATCCCCTCTTAGTTACCTCATTGTTTAAGATTATTATCAACAATATTGTTAGCATTCCAGTAGGGGGCATTATTAAACCATAAAACATCTGCAGCTGAGACAACCCACTAAAGAAACTGAAATCGAGATACTGTAATTATAGAGTTGCTATGATTTAGACAAAATGTACTGTACATATTTAATAATATTAATATCTTGGTAGGACGTATTAATACTTTTAGTTGACCTGTGAGTGAGTTTACATCAAGACATTTTAAAATTGTAACAACTCTTATTACAGAGAAGTTGAAAGAATTTCAATTGCAATTAAGGGTTTAACTATAAAGTCCTAAAGCAATGAAGTAAACTAATTTTCTGTAATGTCACTGACGAACTTAATTTACAAAAGAACCATGATTTACATACAATGACAAGAGATTTGCGCTGAGTTTAAAATCCACTAGAAATTATGGTACAAGGTAATGCTTATTTACCACTTCTTTCACCATGGTAACCTAGAGAAAGGCATCAACAGAAGCAAGTTCTTTTATTATCCATTATTAGATGGAAGGAAAGAAATAAACATCTCAAACTAACAAGGATACTGATCATTTCAAAGCTGCAATGCTACTTGACACAATATTAACAGTGCAAGATGTATTCCTTTGTTTAATTTGAATAGTTATCCATTATCAATTCTAGTTTACAGTGATACCAGACTTGGAAAAGTGACTTCACTCAAACTTTTTCCTAAAGAGGATACTGATGCTAATAATGAAAACAACTGTATTGCTCCCCCCCACCCGCGGCACAAACAAATACAGCAAAACCAAGAAACCAAGACTCTACCTCTGCTACACAGTTCCATCAATATATTGGCACACAATTGAATGCAGGCAGAGTTTTACATTCAGTTGGCCATCATCAGTGTGTATAGATCTTGTGCATTGCCTCTGCTGCCTTTGCTTTTCTATATCCAGCATTATAAATGATTTAAAAATATAAAAAGATGAATATTTTTACTTCAAAATTGGTTTCATTAATGATGTTACAATTCATAAAAATAGGTTAACATTTTTGTTGCATTAACCAGAAACTTCAAAATCAGTTTTGTTCCATCAGAATACAGATGAATTGGCTACCTCATAGGAACGGAAACGGATGTAATAAATGCAGTAAAGGCTGTGCACAATGGGAAATTGCAAAGGTTACTGTCAAAAATTACCTTAAAAGGCAATATACATAGACAAATATATGTACTCTACATTCAGAAAGTAGTTTTTTTTAATAAAGAAATTTCACTATCTCAGAAAAGACTCAGTAGTGAAGGCCACATGCTGTTTGCACCTGTTGAATAGATAGTAATGCAGCAAATTAAAGCATCTTCGTTTAGTCTGTGTTTTAGACTGGACAATGGGGTGGAGGGAGGAAGAGGTCAAACCAACAGTGTGTCCCCATCAGTGCAGATGACATAAAAGAAATACTGAAGCAGAAGTGACTGGTTCCCAATTTCCAGACATAATAAGTACTTAGGCCAACAAGGCTGTATATCTCAAACAAGAAAGTTCAGATGATACTCAAAAAAAAATCTGTTGATAATGATAAGCAGCAGAGATCTCAAGCAATTCACAGGAGTGAAACAGTAAACTTTCTTCTTCTCAGTTGAACCCTGATTTTTAACATTATGGCTAACAAAAATACATAGGTATCATTGCTATCTTTTATTAGAAACCTTCCCAAGAAAGCCGCAGAAGTAGGCTCCACACAGTTGGTTCAAAATTGTTCTGATTGTTGAATGTTACTTTAAAATTCAATGCTCTTGTGAAACTCAGAAGCCTATTCTCTGGGTTTTCCACTCACATGCGAACAGCCATTGCTATGGATTAAGACGTGGAGTAATAGGAGGAAAGCTGGCAAATTCTCTTAAAATATCTCTTGCCATCTCTACTTTGTTACTAGCTATCAAAAGAGCTCGTTTTACATCTTCAAAGGAGTAGCCTTCACCCATGAGTTTTGCAATTTTTGCATCCACATTTTCTTCTGCTTGGCTGCTCTGCAAAGACGTTGGTTCTTGAACATGAGTTTTCTTGTGGTAACTATCTGGTGCAGCCCTACGAGGAAGTGGTTTAGGAGGTCTGGCTGGTGCTTGTGAAGAATCTGGAATAGAAACACAGAATGGAATATCGATTCTAGTAACAGTAACAATTGAAACATTTTCTCCACCATTATTGCTTAGGTTTATTGTTAAGTTTTGGTTTATAGCTAATTTCCCTCACATTTTATCCACAAAAATCAGGGCCTAATTTACATAAGTTTGTTTTGTTTCACTGCAATGGCCTGGCAATCTATAGTAGCTACTATGTTGTCTCAGAAAAAAATCTTTCTTTTCTTATGTAATTGCAATACAGATTTAAATATTAGAATCTTTAAAACACTATCAATAATTCCTTAGTAACTCACCTTTTCCCCATTCACAAACTTATTCAATCTGATACTCATAAAAAGATTCTTTAATTTACATGCACAACTCTCAATTTATAAATTTACACAGCTTCATCTTTTTGAACTAGTAACTTGTTCAATTAATTTAAAATACTTTTTCAAGCACTTTCTTAATACCTGGATTTTATGAAGACGGCAGACAAATGGTCAAAATAATCTACTAAAATTCAGAATTATATTATGCTATTTGCTTTCATTAACCAGTATCTGTATCCACACATGATTAATTTTCTTTGATTTTCTCAGATCAAGTTTTGCCTCTTCTTACCTGTTAGTGATGGGAGCTGGTCATAGTCTTGTGAGGTCCTATTAGATTTCTGATTTTCTTCAACTGTCCTTCTAGCAGGTGGCACAGGTACAGAAATACTCGGGGCATCAAAGGCAGCATCTACTTAAATAAAAGATAAGTTTTTTTTACAAAACTTTTCGACCTTATTCTTTAACACATTCCTCAAATGGCTGTTTTATGCATAATATACTGCTCAAGTAACAAGTTGCTATGCGTATAAGCCAAGTATTTTGCATATAGAGTGAATGAACAATCAAGCTGACTGCTTGAGTGTGTAGATTGAAATTCCAGATCTTCTTTTCTCTGGAAATAAGGTTCCAATAATCCTGCACTCATCAAAACCATCCATACTTAAATGGGAAATTGAAGGCCATCTATCAAAGGTCACAAATTCCTTTTCCATTTGCCTACCCTTAGCATGCCCAAGTAAGTCTGCACTCGAAAAGCCATTGGCTAGGATTTTGCTGTCAATAGCACACTGCTGGTATTCCAGTCATTTAAAATAAACTAAATGAAGTAGGGAGTACAGTGAGGTAAGGGTGGGTGAGATGGATCAGCGTGTGAGTGTGTGTGTGCATATCTGAAGGCAGATGGTACCTGCATATGGCAAACTCAGAGCCCGAGTGTGATGGAGTGCCATGGAGCAAGAAAGAGGTGGGAGGGAGGAAATACAATTCATGACGGTTATGGCTTTCTCTGCTGTTCCCATGAGTAACTCATATCCAACAACACCTCAGACCAATTTTCTTTAATGGGAGAGTAAATGTTGCATGAATGAAAACAATGCATTTTTAATTTAAAATAAGTGAATGAAGTACTTTTCCAGCAGAAGCTGCAAATTAGAATGGGCATCTGTTACAAGCCTGAGTGTTCAATGATACACATCATTCCCGAAACCTGACAGCTGCTGTCTTCTACCAGCTTTCAAGTTATGAAAATTGTTGTTCCTCTTCATGCCTTTTGCCGCATCAGGCGGCAACCTTGCCTTTTCTTTAGCATTTGTCGGTTTTCTTACGAGGCCAGGTTGCTAGCTTGATGTTTGACCCAGCACAGATGGAGAGCATGCAAGGTGCTGGCTGGAATCAAACCTGGGACCACTCGCCTCAAAGTCTGGTGTGGATGCCACTACGCCACCGCCCAGCTAAGTTCGGAAAAATGATCTATGAAAATTTATAGATACCTTATAGATTCAATAAAAATGGAGGGTAGTTTAAATTATCACAATTAATGATGTTTATATAGTTTGCAAGACACACAAGCTTTATAATGATTAAAAGTCAATGTTGCAGGACACTTACTGAAAATCTCAACATAAAACAAGTTGCCTATTGTTAAAATTCACAGTTTTAAAGAGACATTTGCAGCTGAAGAGATAAAGCACTGATATTTACATTTATTCTCTAAACTAATGAACTGTGTTCTAGCTTATTTCCAGTAATGAGGCTGTAAACATTATTGAAAGTGATTGCCTATTTCTCAACATACTCTAAGTAGATTATTTAAGGATCACTGGCAATGACAGGAAATTGAGTCAAATAAAGGAAATAAATTTACCAAACATATGGAAATACGTAGAAACAACTGCATATATTTTTAAAATATATCTGTACATACTGTTATTAATGTCAATGATAATAAATAGCAATATAAGAACATAAGAAATAGGAGCAGGAGTAGGCTATCTGGCCCATCGAGCCTGCTCTGCCATTCAATAAGATCATGGCTGATCTGACCATGGACTCATCTCCACCTACCTGCCTTTTACCCATAACCCTTAATTCCCCAACTAAGCAAAAACCTATCCAACCTTGTCTCAAATATATTTACTGAGGTAGCCTCCACTGCTTCATTGGGCATAGAATTCTACAGATTCACCACTCTCTGGGAAAAGCAGTTCCTCCTCATCTCCATCCTAAATCTACTCCACTGAATCTTGAGGCTATGTCCCCTAGTTCTAGTCTCACCTACCAATTGAATCAACTTTCTTTCCTCTATCTTATCTATCGCTTTCAAAATTTTAAATGTTTCTATAAGATCTCTTCTCATTCTTCTGAATTCCAGCAAGTACAACACCAGGTAACTCAATCTCTCCTCATAGTCTAACCCCCTCATTTCTGGAATCAACCTCCTCTGCACTGCCTCCAAAGCCAGTATTCTCTTCCTCAAGTAAGGAGAACAGAACTGCACGCAGTACTCCAGATGCGGCCTCACCAGTACCCTTTACAGTTGCAGCATAACCTCCAAGCTCTAGAAAAGAAGGCTAAAATTCCACTTGCCTCTTTGATAGCACATGCAAATCAATCTTTGTGATTCATGCTCAAGCACTCTGAAGGCTCTCTGCATAGCATCATGTTGCATTTTTTTACCATTTAAATAATAAACTGCTCTTTAAATTTTCCTTCCAAAGTGGATGACCTTGCATTACACCAACATTGTACTCCATCTGCTAAACCCTTGCTCACTCACTTAACCTTCTCTGCAGGCTCTCTGTATCTTATGCATAATTTGCTTTTCCACTCAATTTGGTATCATCAACAAACTTAGATACATCAATCCCCTCTTCAAGGTCATTAATGTACATCGTGAACAGTTGTGGGCCCACTACTGACCCCTGTGGCACACCGCTCACCACTGATTACCAACCAGAATAACACCCATGCATCCCAATTCTCAGCATTCTATTAGTTAACCAATCCTCTATCCATGCTAATACATCCATGTATCCTTATCTTATGGATAAACCTTTTATGTGGCACCTTGTCGAACACCTGCTGGAAATCCAAGTAAATAACATCCATCTGTTCCCCTCTATCTACTGCATTTGTTATATCCTCAAAGAACTCCAGTAAATTTGTCAAACAGGACCTGCCTTTGCTGAATCCATACTGTGTCTGCCTGATAGATCTATTTCTTTCCAGATCCCTCACTATTTCTTCTTTAATGATAGCTTCAAGCATTTTCCTAACTACAGATGTTAAATTAACTTGCCTATAGTTACTTGCCTTTTGCCTACATCTTTTTTTGAACAGCGGTGTGACATTTGCCTTCTTCCAATCCACCAGGACTTGCCCAGAGTCCAGAGAATTTTGGTAACTTATCATCAAAGCCTCTACTATATCTTCTACCATTTCGTTCAGTACCCTGGGATGCATTCCATCAGGACCAGGGGACTTATCTATCTTCAGGCCCACAAATTTGCTCAGCAAATAATACTACAATAACAACAAAACTACACATAATCAAAACTGACTGACTAAGCTCATTATATTCCACTACTTTCTTACCTTACTGAACATGCTACAGTGGAAACACTGATAAGTTGCAATGATTGCTACAAATTTTAGAGAACTGGTTTCTATTTTGCAATTTTTTCCAAAGATATTTACAAAAGAAATATTTAAATAAATAGAAGACAAAATAAATGTTTTTATAAGGGAAAGCAAATTACATTTGCACGTTCTAGTCCAATTATCCCACTTTATGCCATAAAACAAGGGTTCCATTTTTGGGAATACTTGAGCAGGAATAAACCCCAAAAACATCTCCAATTTTAAGAATCAAACCTCAAACATTAATGCAGTTATAATATGAATTGATTTGATAAACTAAGGGCAATGTTAAGAATTTTCACAGTCATATTTAAAATTTTACATGCACTGGGCACACAGTAAGCTGGCTTACCTGCACTGAAATGGAAGGAGTCAGGGCCAGATGTGGGTCTGCTGCCTGAACCAGATGACCTGGGCAGATCTGACAGGCTAACACGAACAGGAGGAGGTGGAGGAGGCAGTGAAGGAGGTGGGCTGTCAAATGCATTATCACTTGCTACTGGCAAAAAAGAAAGCATTTACATCAAAAACTGAGAAGACAAATATCTTCATTGACAAATCAAAAGCATTATTGCTATTAAAATCCATATTTTAATATTAATAATAGCCTCAAATTCAAAGTATTTAGCATGAATCCATAATAGATTTCTATAATTGATGGTTTTAATTTGATCATTGTTTTTTATCTTTTGTCAGGTCTCTTGATTTTGAATGTTTGCAGTTTTCAAAGACGATAACAATGACAGCTGTGTACAGGCAAGCAAAGAACAGGGTCTCAACATTTGTCAAACTGTTCTGTAAGTAAAGCTGACTAGCTGTACTGGGCCCCTTTCCTGCAATCTGCCATTCCGAAGTACTGTGAGCCCTCGTGATCTGCATCTTGCTAATACCTAACAAAGTGGTCAGTAACAAACTATCACTAACAAGAGAAAATCTGCAGGTGCTGGAAAATGCTGGAAGAACACAGCAGGCCAGGCAGCATCTATGGAAAAGAGTAAACAGTTGATGTTTCTATGCTCTAGGGAATAAAGTCCTAAATTATTTAACTTTTCCCTATATCAGGTTCTTAAGTCCAAGCAACATCCTTGTAAATTTTCTCTGCGCTCTTTCGATCATATTGATATGTTTCCTATAGGTAGGTGACCAGAACTGCACACAATACTCCAAATTAGGCCTCCCAACATCTTATACAAATCAACATGCCTTTCCAGCTCCTATACTCAATACTTTGATTTATTAAGAATGTGCCAAAAGCTCCCTTTATAACCCCATCTATCTGTAATGCTACTTATAAGGGAAAATGGATCTGTATTCCCAGATCTCTCTGTTCTTTTGCACTCCATGAACTTCCACTGCCTTGTCTTCATCAACTCTCCTGATAACTTCCTTGAAAATCTCTTGTGAAGATTGGTTAGACACGACCTACCACGCACAAAGCCATGTTGACTATACCTAATCAGTCCCTTTCTATCCAAAAACTTATAACTGTATAACTGGTTCCTTAAAATAACTTCCAATAACTTATACACTACTTATGTTAGGCTCACTGGCCTTTAATTTCCTAGCTTATTCTTAGAGCCTTTCATAAACAATGGAACAATATTAGATATCCTCTAATCTCCCAGCATTTTAAATAGCTCTGCTAGGGCTCCTGTAATTCCTTGTCTCCCACATTGTCAGGCCCTGAGGATTTATCCACCCTAATTTGCCTCAAGACAGCAAACACCCCCCTCTCTGCAATCTGTATACAGTCCGTGACCTCTTTGTTCTTTTGCCTCTCTTCTATATATTCAGTGTTTGGCTGCTGAGTAAATACAGATGCAAAATATCCATTTAAGATCTTCCTCATCTTCTTTGCCTCCATACATACTGTAGGTAACGATTCCAATCTCCCAAAGAGGACCAATTCTGTCCTTTGCTACATCTGTAGAAGCGCTTGGGATTCTCTTTCACCTTGTCTACTAAAGCAACATCATACCTTCCTTAGGACCTCTTGATTTTTTTCTCAAGTTTTCTCTTGCATTTCTTATACTCCTCAAGTACCTCATTTGTTCCTTCCTACCTATACCTGCTATGCATCTCCTTCTTCTTCTTAATCAGGGCTTCAATATGTCTCTAAAGCCAAGGATCCTTAAGCTTATTATATTTGCCTTTTATTCTGACAGGAACATACAAAGCCTGTACTCTCAGAATTTCACCTTTATAGGCCTCCTACTTAAAAAGCATGCCTTTGCCAGAAATCAACCTCTCCCAGTGTACACTTGCCAGATCCCTTCTGATACCATTATTACCTTGGTTACCATCACTTCCATAATAATCTTGAAACTAATTGCATTGTGATCACTAGATGCAGAGTGTTCCCCTTCACTAACTTCTGTCACTTGCCCTGTCTCATTTCCTAACAGGAGATCAAGTATCATACTCTGTTAGTTGGGAAAATGACATTGTAAACATTAAACTTCATGCAGTGTTACCAGGAAGCTAGCATTCCAGTCCGGCCTATCATTGTTGCTTTTGAGCTCAGAATATTCAAGGAAATTCTACTGGAAATCTCCAGCCATTCCAGAAAGGGGAAAGCATGGAAGTGCAGGTATTATTAAGCCAAGTCAAAATCAAAATTTCAGTAGAATAGAAAGTGGCTCTGTGAGATTAATAAATAGAGTGAATCATTCAGCAAAGACAACAATCTGAGCTTTCAGTCCCCTGCCTGAGTCAGAGGACCTGGGTAGATCAGGAGGCTGATAAATCTAGGAGGTGGCGATGGTGATACTGGAGGAAATAGATGTCAAATGCATTAACACCCACTGGCAACAAAGAAAATATTTAAATGAGAAAATAGAAAACAAAGATGTTCATGAGTAGGCAAACCAAAAGGATTATTACTAAAAAAAAACCTTTAAAAATAATAGCCTCAAATATAAATTATTTTCATAAGTATAATTCTGAACAAATTTCTCAAAGAAGTTCTTCTTATATTACAATTAGGATCTTATCTGTGAATCTAACAAATTCTAAATGAAGTACCTTGTGGAGGAACCAGAAGATCATAATCGGAAGGTGTTCTGTTCAGTGAGGAGCAACTTGGTTTTGGGTTGTCTCTTGCAGGAACTCTAGCTGGTGGTAATGGAGCTGGAACAAAAGAAGCCTCAAAGATATCATCTGGAAATAATAGAGAGAGATTTATCTCACTAATAGTTTAATTTCAATATTGGTCTTCAGCACAATAGGCCATCTGGGTTAGTTCTCTTGTATGACTTAAAAAACATGGAAACATAGAAAACCTACAGCACAATACAGGCCCTTCAGCCCACAAAACTGTGCCAAACATGTCCTTACCTTAGAAATTACCTAGGGTTATCCACAGCCCTCTATTTTTCTAAGCTCTGCATACCTATCCAGGAGTGTCTTAAAAGACCCTATCGTATCTGTCTCCACCACTGTCACCGGCAGCCCATTCTACACACTTACTACTCTCTGTGTAAAAACTTACCCCTGACATCTCTTCTGTACCTCTTCAAAGCACCTTAAAACTGTGCCCTCTCGTGCTAGCCACTTCAGCCCTGGGGAAAAAACCTCTAACTATCCACATGATCAATGCCTCTCATCATCTTATACATCTCTATCAGGTCACCTCTCATCCTCCATCGCTCCAAGGAGAAAAGGCCGAGTTCACTCAACTTTTCTCATAAGGCATGCTCCCCAATCCAAGCAACATCTTTATAAATCTCCTCTGCACCCTTTCTATGGTTTCCACATCCTTCCAGTGTGAGGCAACCAGAACTGAGCACAGTACTCCAAGTGGGGTCTGACCAGGGTCCTATAGAGCTGCAACATTACCTCACGGCTCTTAAACTGACGATTGATGAAGGCCAATGCACCGTATGCCTTCTTAACCACAGAGTCAACCTGTGCAGCAGCTTTGAGTGTCCTATGGACTTGGACTGCAAGATCCCTCTGATCCTCCACACTGCCAAGAGTCTTACCATTAATACTATATTTTGACATCATATTTGACCTACCAAAATGAACCACCTCACACTTATCTGAGTTGAACTCCAGTTTTGCATCCTATCAATGTCCCGTTGTAACCTCTGACAGCTCTCCACACTATCCACAACACCCCCAACCTTTTACAGCTAAATGAAACAGTGTTCTTCCAGGGCCAAGGTGCGAAAAACAGTATCAACAGTCATAATCAGCAAAGACACAAATAGCACATATAAGATGGCAGTAAACATACAATCACACACAAAAAAAGTACCTCAAGTCCCTGAGTGACATGTCCTGCAAATTGATGGTGCGTGGATGATCGTTGTCAAGAACAAGCCCTCAGCAGTACTCAAGCGAACGCACGCATGCAGTCCCTTGCCTTCCACCAGGTGAACAATGGAGGGCAGCACTGATTGGAGGGGTCTCCTCCCAATGCAGCATGGCACTACACCACAGCGCCTCCTCTCCTGGACATCTGCAACAGATGAGCCCGCAGGAGCCCTAGTCCGTACTATAACCAAGGCCACACAGCTTGCCCACCATCGGTCTCACCAATACACCAGTGAACCAAACTTGCAGTATTCTACTTTACCAATGTCTAACAAGGTTTTGTGATCACAAGAAAAATGTCCAAGACAATCACTCGCTGTTAGACTGCACACCATCTTCACGCACTGATTCTGGCACCTTTCTGTAACGTTCAGGAAAACTGTCCACACCAAATTCAGCTCATCCCCACTATCAAGCAGTTCGCTGATGGGGCAGACCTGTAGTATTTGAAGTTCTTAATGTCCAGCAGTGTCTTACAATTGCAAAAAGACATTTAAAAAAAAGACCAAAATGCCTTTGGTTGATGTTGAGTTGTACTGAAAGTAGCTGAGGTTACTAGGAAATACATCTATTCTTTTGCCCATAGACCCTGATTAAACAATCAATCAATTTGTGGAATGAACAATACATCAGCAATTTACATTCAAGTTAATGCCATAACACAAGCCCTTCATTTCAAAGAGTGCTATCAAACACACTGTGACACTGGACCACAGAAGAGGATATTAGGACTGGTGACTAAAGGCTTGAACAATTAAAGCAATAATTAATAATATTGCTAGTTTAAATTAAATATTTTCATTTATAGCATCAAACTCATGACAATGTATAAATACAAGATTTGCGATGCTGGAAATTTTGTAACAAAATGCTAAAGGAACTCAGCAAGTGAGGCAGCATTTACTGGAAAAACTCAGTTCCTCCAGTATTTTGTGTCATTTTATGTCATGAAAATAAAGTGCCCATATAAAGTATTCACCCCCCTTGGAAGTTTTCATGTTTTATTGTTTTACTACAATGAATCACAGTGGATTGAATTTGGCTTTTCTGACACTGATCAACAGAAAAAGACTCTTTTGTGTCAAAGTGAAAACAGATCTCTACCAAGCGATTTAAAGTAATTACAAATATAAAACATAAAATAATCGATTGCATTAGTATTCAGCCCCTTCAAATCAGCATTTAAGTAGATGTACCTTTGGCAGCAATTACAGCCTTGAGTCTGTGTGGATAGGTCTTTATCAGCTTTGCACACTGCAACTTTGCCTCATTCTTCTTTACAAAGCTGCTCAAGCTCTTGTCATGCATGGGGTTTGAGAGTGAACAGCCCGTGTCAAGTCCAGCCACAATTCTCAACTGGATTGAGGTGTGGACTCAGACTTGGTAAATCCAGGACATTAACTTTGTTATTTTTAAGCCATTCCTGTGTAGCTTTGGTTTTATGCTTGGCGGCTTTGTCTTGCTGGAAAACATATCTTCTTCCAGGTCACAGTTCTCTTGCAGACTTCATCAGGTTTTCCCTCCAGGATTTCCCTGTATTTTGTTGCAATCATTTTACCCTCTACATTTACAAGCCTTCCAGGGCCTGCTACAGTGAAGCATCCCTACGGTAGGGGTGGTGTGTTTTTGATGATGCGCAGTGTCATGGACAAAAAGCTCAGTTTTGCTTTCATCAGACCATAGAAGTTTCTTCCAGCTGATTTCAGAGCTTCCTACGTGCCTTCTGGCAAACTCTAGCCAAGATTTCATGTGATTTTTTTTCCAATAGTAGCTTTCTCTTTGCTACTCTCCCATACAGCTGTGACTGTTGAAGCACCCGGGTATCAGTTGTTAGATGCGCAGTCTCTCTCATCTCAGCCACCGAAGCTTGTAACTCCTCCAGAGTTGTTGTAGGTCTCTTAGTGGCCTCCCTCACTCGTCCCCTTCTTGAGAATGGCTTGATCTAGGCAGATTTACAGAAGTACCATTTTCTTTCCATTTCATGATTATTTGACTTATCTGTACTCCAAAGGATATTCAGTGACTTGGAAATTTTCTTGTATCCATCTCCTGACTTGTACTTTTCAATAACCTTTTCGCAGAGTCGCATTAAGGGTTATTTTATCTTCATGGTGTCGTTTTTGCCAGGATACTGACTCACCAGCTGTTGTATTTTCCAGATACAGGTGTATTTTTAATACAATTAATTGAAATATCTTGACTGCACACAGGTGATCTTCATTTAACTAATTATGTGACTTTGAAAACCAACTAGCTGCACTAGTGATGAATTGGTGTGTCATACTAAAGGGGATGAATAATATGCAATCAATTACTTCATGTTTTATGTTTGTAATTAATTTAGATCACTTTGTAAAGATCAGTTTATATTTTGACACTAAAAATTCTTTTTCTATTGATCAGCATCAATAAAAGCAAAATTAAATCTATTGTGATTTAATATTGTAAAACAATAAAACATGAAAACTTCCAAAGGGGTTGAATACTTTTTATAGGCACTGTAAATTTAAGAGGTTAAATTAGCAAGCTGCATATGTTTGTAAAAACACACAGTGGTTGCAATTCTTGCCTGCTCCTGTTATTTTAATTACTATTCAAATAATCTTAATATATTATAAGGTAAAAGTAAACATGCTTTACCCATTTCCAATGCTTTTGGTTTCTTTGCTTCGGTTGTGCTATTGTGAGTTCCGTTAGCGCATTGTCCATTTTCAAACACTCTAGAAAAATTTGACAGGATGAAAAGTAAGATGGGAGAATGTTGCAATTGTACCCTATTCCAAGCTCCCAAATGAGACCATCTTCAGTTCCTGGTCTCTTGTGACCCCTAATGTTCCAAATTTCTCAAAACACTGAAGCATCCATGAAGAGACCACAAGATATACGAGCAGAATTACGCCATTTGGTCCGGGTTTGCTCCACCATTTTAGCATGACTGATCATTGTCCCTCTCAGCCCCAATCTCCTGCCTTCTTCCCGTATCCCTCATTCCTTGATCAATCAAGAATCTATCAACCTCTGCCTTAAATATAGGTAAAGATCTGGTCTCCACAGCCACTTGTGACAAAGAATTTCAGATTTACCACTCTCTGACTGAAGAAATTCCTCTTCATCTCCATTCCAAAAGACGCCCCTCTATTCTCTGGTCTTAAGACTCTCCAACCATAAGAAACATGCTCTCCACATCCACTCGATCAAAGCCTTTTATCAATCGAATACAGGCCCAGAGCCATAAAACACTCTTCAAATGACCAGCTGTTCAGTCCCAGAATCATTTTTGTGAATCTCCTTTGAACATTCTCCAGTGTCAACACATCCTTTCTAAGATAAGGGGTCTAAGACTGCTCACAATACTCCGTGAGGCTTCACCAGTGCTTTATGAAGTCTCAACATTACATCCTTGCTTTTATATTCAACACCCCTTGAAATGAATGCTAACATCGCATCTGCCTTCCTCTCCACAGACTTAACCTGCAAATTAACTTTAAGGAAATCTTGCACAAGGACTTCCAAGTCCCTTTGCACCTCAGTTTTTAAAATTTTCTCTCCATTTTTATTTATTTTACTAAAGTGTATGCCCATACACTTCCTGATACTGTATTCCATCTGCCACTTCTTTGCTCATTCTCCTAAGCTAAGTCCTTCTGTAGCCTACTTCCTCAAAACTACCTGCCCCTCCACCTATCTTCAAATCATCTGCAAACTCTGCAACAAATCCACCAATTCCACCATCCAAGTCACTGATATATAACGTATAAAGCAGTCCCTACACCTACAGCATGCTGCAGGAACTCAGCAGGTCGGGCAGCATCCGTGGAAACGAGCAGTCAACGTCTCAGGCCGACACCCTTCGTCAGGACTGCAGAGGGAGGGAGCAGGGGCCCTATAAAGAAGGTGGGGGGAGGTTGGGAAGGAGAAGGCTGGTAGGTGCCAGGTGGAAAACCAGTAAGAGGAAAGATCAGGGGGTGGGGGAAGGGGAAGCAGGGAGGGGATTGGCAGGAAAGGTGAAGAAGGAATGTAAGCGGAAAGCACTATGGGTAGTAGAAGAAGGCGGAATCATGAGAGAAGTGATAGGCAGCTGGAGGAGGAGGCAGAGTGAAACTGGGATGGGGGTAGGGAGGGGGAGGGAATTAGTGGAAGTTGGAGAGTTCAATGTTCATGCCAAGGGGCTGGAGACTACATTGACTCCTGTGGTGTATCACTAGTCACCAGCAGGTAACCCAAAAAAGCTTCCATTGTTCCCACTCTTTTGAGTCCTGCCAATCAGCCACTGCTTTATCCATGCTAGTATCTTTCCTGTGATAGCATGGGCTCTTAACTTTTTAAGCAGCCTCGTGTGGCAACTATTGTTCAGAGCAGATAGGGGAAACATTAGGGCATTCTTTCTTGAAGGCAACCTTTCTTGAGCGAAACAGCAATAACTGGTACAATAATGTACCAATGTCATTCCGTGTTGTTAGCAACAATATACCCACATTCGTGTATAAAATACTGCTTCTCCTTTAAAGGTGAAATCAACCCATGAAAGCTGAGTATACACATTACATTATATCATCAGGTAGAGGCAGCACCGTGACCCTGCACGTACTACAGCTGTCTCATAGAAGTCAAGCAACCTAAGTTTGATAATGATGCCCGGTGCTATCTTTTAGGGGTTTACATGTTCTTCTTGTGCTACCATACACTAGAGACAGGCTGGTTGTTAAGTTCAACTGACTTTTGTAAACTATCTCTAAGGCTCTGAGGATTTCTACCAAGTAGGTACACAATGCAATGTAATGGAAATATTTCAAATTCACAAGCTGTTCCATTACTTGATTTGCTGCTGTCTCTAGACTTCCTTCGTCCTAAGTGAGAGCCATGATGTCATTGAGTGGTGCAGGAGGCAAGAGAGGTCAAATGACTAGCTCTGGATCTTATTTCTTATGACAAGAACAACACATGATTTTGAATAGACATCCTGGAGCTGTGGTAAACATCCAGACAGGTAAGCTATAGCCTATCCACCTTTAATACTTGCACCTTACACAATCACCAACACCTCCTCTTTCAGATGAGGCTGAAGAGAGCTGGACTATGCACATCAATTCACATGGCTTCTACAGATGAGCAGTAGAGAGCATCCTAACATGCTACATTACTGCATGGTACAGAAACTGCACTGCAGCAGACAGGAAGGCTCTACGACAAGCAGTCACTCTGCTTTGGGCCACTTAGACAACAGCAAAAGATACGACAGCTTACTGTTTACTGATTACAGTTTGCATTCAATACCATCATCCCCTCAGTATTAGTCACCAAGCTGTTAAACCTGGGCCTCTGAGGCAGATCACAACTGGTTCTCAACCTCCTCATTGGGAGACCATGGTCAGTATGAACTGGTGACAACATCTCAATGACAATCAAAACAGGATGTATGCTTAGCCCTCAGTTCTAATTTCTCTACACCCATGACTGTGTGGCAAAGCACAACTCAAGTGTCATTTATAAATTTGCAGATGACACCATTGTTGTTGGTAAAATCTCAGATGGCAACAAGGAACAATTCAGGAGTGAGACAGATCAGCTGCATGAGTAACGTGGCAACAACAATACTGCACTCAATGGCAGCCAGATCAAAGAACTGATTGTAGACTTCAGGAACGGGATGTCATGAGTACATGGACCAGTTCAAGTTGAGCAGTGGAAAGGGTGAGTAGCTTTAAGTTTTTGGGTGTGAACATCTTAGAGGATCTGCCCTGGACCCAGCACCATTGATGTAATCATGAAGGCATGATTCCACTTATTAGTTGAGGAGATTCACAATGTCATCAAAGATTCCTGTAATTTTCTATAGATGTACAGTTGGAAGCTTTCAGACTGGCTGCATTACAACCTAACATGGAGGCTCCAATACATGGGATCGCAAGAAGCTGCAGATGGCTGTTATCTTAGCCAGCACCTTCATGGGGATAATGCTCCTTACTATCGAGGACATCTTCAAAAGGCAGTGCCTCAAGAAGGCAGCATCCATTATTAAGGCCCTTACCATTTGAGACATGTCCTCTTCTCATTACTACTGTAAGGGAGGAGGCACAGGAGCTTGAAAACCCACATCAATGATTTAGGACAGCTTCTTCCCCTCTGCCAACAGATTTCTGAATGGTCCAGAACCCATGAATATTCCCTCTTTATTCCTTTTTATTGCACTTTTTATTTATTTTCTTATTTTTAGTAATTTTGTCTTTAGATTGCTGCTTCAAAGCAACAAATTTATCATCATATGTCAATGATAATAAACCTGACTGATTCTAACCTTGCTGAAAGTTTAAACACAAGGAAATCTGCAGATGCTGGAAATTCAAACAACACACACAAAACGCTGATGGAACACAGCAGACCAGGCAGCATCTATAAGGAGAAGCACTGTCGACGTCTTGGCCCGAAACGTCAACAGTGCTTCTTCTTATAGATGCTGCCTGGCCTGCTGTGTTCCACCAGTATTTTGTGTGTGTTGCTGAAAGTTTGTTGTATTGATAGATTTGTCCATTTTTGTTTATATCTCCAGCTCTACTGCCAGCAGCAACATTGCCTCCTTCTTTATATATTATCATGCTTTGATATTCTGCGTCCTTTTAAGGACTTCAATTCTTTAAAGAGCAGTACTGCACATCCACACACGTAGGGAGAACAAGAGTCCATATGCAATTTGTAACATTCATGCTGCTAAAGAACTGAGCAATGGCTACCTCCAATAAGAGAGACTAACCAACTATCCTTTACTATATGATGATAAATCAATGTCATTATATTCACCAAGTTCCCAATTAACAGTATGGTCAATTGACCATAAGCTCACCTGAACCAGCCAATAAATGCCATGGTCACAACAGCAGATCAGAATCTAGTGATCTAGTGACTTGTGGAAAGCAACTCACCTCCTGGCACCCTAAGCTTTTCCACTGCCTACAAGAGAGGGGCACAATAGAATATTCTCTCCTTGCTTCACTAAATGGAGCTCAAAAATCCATGACGAAACTTTACACTATACAGAACAAATCAACATACACCCCCCGAAACATTCATTCTCTTCATCACCACAGCACAGCGGCTGCAGTGTGCATCAAAGACAAGACAATGTACTTACCCAAGATAGTCTGACATTTCCCTTCAAACCCATGATACTTATCATTAAGAATAAGGAAGCAGGCACATGGGAACACCAATGGCAGGTTGGAAATCCCTCCAAATCTAATTAACAACAGCACTGTAGAAGTAGCTTTACTACTTCCACTACAAGAGTTCAACAAGGCAACTCATACCACTTTCTCAACGGCTGTTTTGCTAGCCGCTGAAAACAAAAGTAATTTTAAGCTTTTCAGAGTTTCACGTGTCTACTTCCTGACTTGGTTGTCTCTTATCACTGTACCTGAATTACATCTCTAAGCACTCTTTAAGATGTGTAGGGTTCTCAGTAACATTAACTGTAATATTAACTGCTAATAATAAAATGGCTTCGCTGTAGTGTTATAATGAAATGGCTTCTCTGTAATGTTAACTGATGAGGTAATGTTCTTTGTAGCTGAAATGTTTGGGTTATAATTATAGATAACAGGAAACTAACCAATGAAAGTCATGTTATTCTATCTGTATGTGTGGGAACCTGGGTGAGTGCGCGGGAGATTGGCGAGGAGAGGCAATGAGGAAAGAAGTGCAACAAACGCTCTGGTAGACCACCGTGGTTGGTCCCAGTCCGAGGGTCGTGGAGTTCAGAGGAAATCGAATGGTGAACCAAGGATATTGCCTGAGCTCCAGAGTTGTGCATGAACTGTATAGTCTCTATTCTTGGCGCCTTTTTATTTTACATTTTTGTTTCTCTATTAACCCCATAGTCCCAGTACAAGTTATAAAGTGTAATCGTTTAAACGTACATTGTGTACTGATACTTTACGTTGTGGGTTTGTGCCGGGGTGCATACACAGCATCTATGCAAACGTGAGACAGTTTGGCAGGCAGACGGCGGTTTCCCCTAGACGAACGTGGGTTGGTGCGCTGAGTGTTACAGATACACATATAAACTTATTAGCAATGTAGGCTTTGTGGGTTTCTCTGGTGCTGGTGCAAGTACCACCATTCTTTATTGAAAGTAGCCATTCCCAAACTAAGCAGTGATTAGTGCAACAAAGTATCAAGGTCTAACCAAGCAGTACACTTAATTCATAAATGTACATTCACACTCTGATGTATAGTACCACACCAATCAACAGAGCATGCTCCCTGCTAACATTCCCAATCACCTTCATATCTACCCATTCATTCCACAACTGCCAAGTTTTAAAACTTATTTCACTGTGGCAGTAAAACCTCTTTGCACATTAAACCTGTTGAGGCTGGTTCAATTGCACAGATTACCTTGAATCTAACACTCAATACAATTTTGCTGCATTTTCCCACTGGACTGACACACAGTGCCACTCTGGAGTGTATCTCACAGCAGGAATGAGTTTCAAAGCTTCTGTTTTCTTTAATTCTCAACTATTCTGCTCTCCAATTTAAGAGATAATAATCACATTACCATCTCTGAAATAGAACTTTTCGTTTTTAGGTAATTCCCCCCCCCCCCACCCCTTTCTTTATAAAACATTTACCATCACTAAATGAACAGAATTCAACTGGACTTCAATAAATTTGCCATGATTATGTGTGAACCTAGATGGCAAGTACTGAGAAGCTATCTCATTCTGGCTGGATATCAGGCAAATCCATTTCTTCTTTCACTCGCCAGTTGTTTGACTTCCTTCCAACATGTACATTAGGATTGCAAAATTATTTTCTATTTTTAAAACATAATTAACTGTAGCATCCTCTCTGGATACTGACTGAAATTAGTTCAAACTTAGAACTGAAGGGAATAAAAGCTGGAGTCTTCCTGTTCTACAAGTTCACTAACAGATGAGCCAGAATTCCCAAGTCTAATGTAAGTAATCTTCAAATGTTTCTGAAATATTGATCATTGCAATATTTAGAACTAAATAGTCAAAACGAAAATTTAAATTTAAATTTTGCCATTTAGACAGCTTGAGAAAAGGGCGAGAGGCTGATAATAAACATTGCCAAAAACATTGCAAGGGTATTAAAGTTAACCACTTAATAATTTGCACATTAAAGAGATGTTACTAAAACAAAGAACTAACTGCCATTCAATTATGTCAGATTTAAAGCTATAAAGCACTTTTTATTCTGTAACTTACTCACCTCCACTTAATTATTCTTAAATGCATTCAATTTCCATTTAAAGCAGAAACTGAAACACTTGTTTCATTATATAAAAGAGCTCAAGTTAGAGATCTTCAACAACATGGATGTTCAACTAGTATCATAGCTACAGTTGAAATTCATCAAACTGTTGGCTTGCTTAGAAAACTGGCAGAGTAGCAGAAGACAGAACAGAAGTAACAGGCAAGTATTCAAATTAGCACTGTGGAATGATTGATGTCCTGCAAGATCTCAAATAGTTACTCACCTCAGAAATGAACAGGATAACAGGATAAAGCGACAAACAAGAATAGGAAGCATTGTAAGCAGTGTAGATGAAGTAAAAATTGCAAATATATTAGTAGATTGATTTAATTAGCAAATAAGGGCCATATTTCATTTAATACAGGCAAATAAGGGTGTTGGGGCTAGCCCCTTTGGACCAAAATGGACAGAATTAAGTATTTTTCAATTGACAAAAAGTAGAAGCAACGAACACCAAAAGACAAAAAAACACCAAAAGACAAAAAAACACCAAAAAGACTTTGTGACACTCTTTGAAATGTAAAATTATATGAGCTCAATTGTTATTTTTACTTCAGAGACTGATAGAATTTCCCTTAAGCTATGGTGTTAAGGAAAAGATGAGATCATGAGCTTCCGATCAGCCATAATCTCAATGACTATGGATACAAGTAACTTCGTCCTTTCCCATATTCCTAATTACAAGGAGAAAATCCAACAAAAATTGTTTAACAGGTAGAATAAAATGGTTCTAGTCAGGATACATCATAAGAACATAAGAGATCATGTTCATTATCATATGATATTGTTTCCATTATGTCAAGTAACACGCAACAGCTAGGTAGGATGAAGACATTGTAAAGTTCTGGAAAAGAAACAAATCACCCTTGACTGCAATGCTTGCCCTGATGATGGTTGCTATCAAAGGTGTTATACAAAGAACAGTTTCTTGGACAAACAATGGCGAAACATTAGAAATGCACCTCAACGAAGTTTTGCCGGCTTTAGTGTAAAGAAAGGTAAAAGCTGAATATAGAAATGGGATGTTAAAGCTTTATATTCCTCATGCAAATACAGAATTGTAGTCCAACTGTTATTTGTAATAGACTAACACATGTCAATAATACACTAGTCATTACATGAACAGACATTTGTCTATGCATAGGACATCTAAACCAATAGTTCACAAGAAAAGCTCACCATCCACACCTAATAAAATACTGCTCCTACATCCATGCCTCATCACATTAGGAACTGGGGTTCTTCTTGGCATTACTAAACAGTTACTAGCCTTATGGTTAGAGCAGCCTTTGTGTTGATTGAACTTTTAATTGCTTTACTTGTTTTTGTGAGCTTTCTAACTAAATACATTCGGCCCTCCTTATCCATGAGTTCCGCATGTGCAAATTCAACCAACCGCGAATCGAGAAAACCCGTAAATGCTCTTCCAGCACTTGTTGTTCGACAATGTACAGACTTTTTTTTCTTGTCATTATTCCCTAAACAATGCAGTATAACAACTATTTTACATAGCATTTACATTGTATTAGGTATTATAAGTAATCTAGAGATGATTTAAAGTGTACAGGAGGATGTGCGTAGGTTATCGTGGATCGGGATTGAAAAAAATAGGAAATTCTCTTACTAAGTAAGTCGGAACAGGTACATCCGGTATTATTTAGCATCAGTTAGTCAAACGTTTGTCTTAGTATATAGTATATATTTTACCTTTCTGTGCATATAAAACACTTAAGAACATATGTTTCAGTGCTGGGCTCAGGAACGGAAATTCCCAAGTTCGATCCAGTGACAGATCACTCCCGAGTGCGCTCTCCATCCATGCCTGGTTGATGTGGAGGATCAAAAACCCAAAACACCAAAACCCAATAATTCTACCCAGCATTGCTTAGTAATAATTGTTGCTTTCATCGAGGCAGGGCCTTTTTCACTTTATCCTTTAAAATTGTTCCGACTGTAGCCTAACGCTTTTCCAATGACCGATGGTGTTTCACCTCTTTCCCTTCACTTTGTTATTTCCACTTTATTTTCAATTGTGATCGTGATTATTTTCGTGAACAGAAACACTGTGGATTCAGAGCTCTGCTGCCGGGTCCTAATTTCCACTGCAGTGAGACAGGTTAAAGAAGGTCTGGTGTTCCGCTGGGTCCTAAAGTCCACCACATTAAGACAAGTTGAATAAGGGACTTGAGCATCTGCGTTTTTTGGTATCCGCGAGGGGTCCCGGAACTAATCCCTTGTGGATAAGGAGGGCAGACTGTATTGTTAAAAGCTTCATGGACCTTATTTAACTTTTGTCATGGGCAGGCCAACAATACCAAGAGAATCCGGCACCCCAATCTGATAGCTCCTTTGATTTTTAAAAATCTAACCTAAAGTTTTCCTTAACGTGTTAAAGGTACAAATAACTATTTTTTGTACTACAGAATTATATGTCATTCACAACATAAAATAATAGCCTCAAAATAACCAGACCTTGATATCCGCGGTTTCACAGTTTGTAAGTGAGTGGAATGCGTAGATATGGACAGAGGATATGATGACGGGATCTTGTATTCATCTTCATTGTCCTCATTAAACACTCTTGATTTTTCGGAGTTTGTCTGTACATTTGTGAATAGATGGGGATGCCTACAAAAGGAAGACTTACATAAATAAAACAGTTCACTGCAGAGACACTATTAAGCTTTAAAATGTACTTATTTTTCTCATTTTATGTACCTAAAGTCACAAATGACAATATCTCAGAAAATCAGGCAATAAAATTGAGAAGTGTAATAACTAAAATGAAAACATTCCAAATTTATAATTTTAAAAGAAAACCTACCAGACATGGTTGATAAAAAAAGATATGTAATAAGGCACATGATATTCATATGGTTTAACTCATAATCCAAAGTAAAATAATGAATAGAGCAATATGGTCAAGAAGGCTTAGTCGCTTGGAATTCAAGACGAAATAATAAATTGGATTAGACATTGGTTTTGCAGGAGAAGCCAGAGAGTGGTAGTAGAGGGCTGCCCCTCTGACTAGAGACTTGCGACTAGTGGTGTGCCACTGGGATCAGTGTTGGGTCTGTGCTTTTCTTTCATCTATACCAACGATCTGGGTGATAACATGGTAAGCTGGATCAGTAAATAAATGGATGACACCAAGATTTGAGCTGTAGTGGACAGCATGGAAGATTATCATGGTTTGCAGAGTGACCTGGACCAGCTGGGAAAATGGGCTGAAAAAAAGCAGATGGAATTTAATGCAGACAAGTATAAGGTATTCAATTTGGGAGGACAAAGCACGGTAGGACTACGTAGTGAGAGGCAGAACACTGAAGAGTGCAGTAGAACAGAGGTACCTGAGAATACAGATCCATAATTCCTTGAAAGTGATGCTACAGGTACATAGGGTCATAAAGAAAGTTTTGGCACAATGGCCTTCATAAAAAGTTGGGATGTTATGTTGAAGTTGTATAAGATGTTGGTGAGACCTAATTTGGAGTATTGTGTCCAATTTTGGTCACCAGCTACCGGAAAGATGTCAATAAGCTTTAAAGAGCAAACACGGGGAAATCTGCAGATGCTGGAAATTCAAACAACAACACACACAAAATGCTGGTGGAAGACAGCAGGCCAGGCAGCATCTATAGGGAGAAGCGCTGTCGATGTTTTGGGCCGAGACCCTTCGTCAGGACTAACCGAAAGGAAAGATAGTAAGAGATTTGAAAGTAGTGGGGGGAGGGGGAAATGTGAAATGATAGGAGAAGACTGGAGGGGGTGGGATGAAGCTAAGAGCTGGAAAGGTGATTGGCGAAAGTGATACAGAGCTGGAGAAGGGAAAGGATCATGGGACGGGAAGCCTCGGGAGAAAGGGGGGGGGGGGGGGGACACCAGAAAGAGATGGAGAACAGGCAAACAACTAAATATGTCAGGGATGGGGTAAGAAGGGGAGGAGGGGCATTAATGAAAGTTAGAGAAGTCAATGTTCATGCCATCAGGTTGGAGGCTAGATTGCAAAGAAAATTTACAAAGATGGTGCCAGTACCTGAGGACCTGAGTTATCAGGAAAGGTTGAATAGGTTAGGACTTAATTCTCGTCAGCATTGAAGAATGAAGAGAGATTTGATAGAGGTAAACAGAATAAAGAGGAGGTTTAGATAGATGCAAGCAGGCTTTTTCCACTGAGATTGGGAGAGACTAGAACTAGGGGTCATGGGATAAGGGTGAAAAGTGAAATGTTTAAGGGGAACATGAGGGGGAACTTCTTCACTCAGAAGTTGGAAAGACTGTGGAACAAATTGTCAGCAGAAGTGGTGGAAGCAAGTTCAATTTCAACACTTAACAGAAACTTAGTTCGGTACATGGATGGGAGGAGTTTGGAGGGCAATGGTCCAGGTGCAAGCCAATGAGACTAGTCAGATTGATAGTGTGGCATGGACTAGAGGTGAAGGGTCTGTTTCTGTACTGATCTATGACTCTATGGTTGTTCACATAAAACTTTATTGTGAAGCTTACTCAAAAAAGGCACCTCTATGTTATAACTTGGTCTTTTGTTAAAAGTTAACTCAATGCCTTAAGGCTATGGAAACAAAACATATCCAGAAATGTGACGGAGCTGCCAGGAATCTGTAGAATACAATTTCTCCACGTTGTGTATTCCTTGAACTTTTGACTATGATGATAGCCGATGAAAGGGAAGAGATTTCCAAGGAAAAACCACATCCAGCTGTCTCCAACATCCATAGGGTTTATTAATATTAGCACTAACAGAGCCCTGAAGCTAGTTGTCTATCTGCCTGTCTTCTTCAACAAGAATCTGTCAAACTGGATTTAATAAGGAAAACAAAAGAAAAATTGACTGGATTATTAAATGGATTTATACATGATTTCCTCTTAGATCCTATAGATTGAAAACAGTTATTTCCTGCATATGTTTCATTGTGAAAGCAAAATTAGTTTTTCTCTTCTGTGATTCACTTTATCTTCCTTTCTGCCGAGGGAACAATTTTTCTTGTTTACTGAGAAACAAAGCCCTGGTTTTTGATAATAGCTTTATTGCCATAAGATGCTATAGTAGAGCTACTGGCAAGCAATATGGGAATTTGTTTAGGTATGTAAAGTATCTCTTTTTCATTAAAAAAAGCAAAATCCTATCTACGCATTAATACCCTGTCCAACTACTCTCAATGATGAGCAGCATACAACCTAGAGTCAATCAATCTTACCTTCATCACAGTACAGTAAGTTTAAAATAAATTGTTAATTCACTATCTTTTCTGTAAAATCAAACAATGGGTTCTGATTCAATATATGTATACCCATCATAAGGATTAACAAGCAGCTGTGTGCAGTTTTTCTTCTAATGGATACTTAACAATGGCATGTGCAGAATTTAACAATAACGTGCAGAATTTCACAATTGCATGTGCAGAATCAATCAGGTACAGGTATGCGAATATGGTGGTCTGACAATATTATTTATTCTGTAGGAATGTCCTTACTTTTGCAGCAAAGTATAGCTTTAGAAAATTAATTCTTAACTTAATTTCCCCATGAAAACATTACATCTGCATAGTTAGATGCTGAATGTAAGTTTGTAAATATACATTCCAATTTACGATTTATTGACTATCCCTACACACTTTCATGTAAAGGAGAAATCTCCCACCTTCCCCTCTCCAAACAAAAGAATAATTTATTGCAAAATCATGCTTCCTCACACAATATTTGCCTTTCAGAAATTCAAAAAAACTAACCAGCTTTTTAATGTACAAGCTGCTCAAATGTGATGGCCTTTGAACTTAATTTTGCCTTCACTGAAATAGCTTTCCAAGAAGATGTCACCAAGTAATCCTGAAGTCCTGACTGATTTTTATCTTTCTAGACACAGATAAAATTACATAATGATGTCAGCACAGTGAGCGGTCATTCTCCAACTGCTCAAACTTGCAATTCCAAATTTAAGGGCAGATGGTGTTGTACTAAAATGTACAGGAAGCTGAAAATTTCTATGAATGAAATTAATTCAGCAAATAAATACATTAAACTGGCCAATATTTTCAGTTAGTGAAAATTAATAATACATCATGAAATATTTGGGAGGAAATGGACCCAATACATTTTTTCTTTTGTTTACAGTACTGTGAAAAATGCTACAAATGCTTTTCTGGATTACTGACAAGGTATTTATAAATAAACCACTGTGGTGGGCCTCATTTTGACTACAAGCCAGATCATAGGATTCATGAAGTGTTTTTACATGAACCTAGTAGCACTTTTCTTCTTTTAAAAATCCAGATTAACTCTGACATCAATTCAAATCAGCTGACAGTGTGATTTCAACTAACTTCTCTGCGATCAGCTATCCAGATCTCCATGTGCCAGCCCGCTGAACTGTGTTACTGTGCTCATAGTGGGGGGGGGAGAAAGCACAGCATTAAGGTCTTAATTATACTCAGTCCGCTCTGTTGGGCACACATCATTGTTATACTCAATACTGGACTTCTAAAATAGATATTCCATTCTGAGCCCTGCACAGCTAAAAATTACAAGGGAGGGAGGACAATGCGTATTCAAAAATTATTCTAAGTGGCATTGTGAATCTTAAGTCCATACATGAGGAGCATGGTGGAAAGAGTACACATCACCTCACAAGCTTTCAGACCGTTTAACAAGCTCCTTTTACTCAGATGTAATTTGAACACAGGCATCATAGGCTACTTCTGAATGCACACAACCGGAGTGGACCTTCATCCTATGGGACGGCTTAAGAGGATGATGATAAAATACCACATTCCAATTTTTTCATGCTTTTTATCTACAATAATCATTAATTATGAAATGTTTTCAGTACAGAAAAGCACCATAACTCTTAGCATCAGTGTGCCTGATAAAGCTATATTGTTATTTTTAATCAAAATAAAGGATAACTTACTTCGTGCTGTTGGAAAATGCTGCAAGCGTTGGTGGTGGTGGAGACTGTCGTAGAGGTGGAACATCATATTCATCAGTACGCAAAAGTCCATTGGTGAGTGTCTATAAAGTAAAGCAATAAATTGGTAAATTAATTTATTATTGTCACATGTACCAAGGTACAATGAAAAAACTTCTTGCCTACCATTCATACAGATCAATTTATTACAACAGTACTGAGGAGGTACAAGGTAAAACAACAGAGTGCAGAATAAATTGCTACAGTTACAGATAAAATGTAGTTTAGGTAAACAGCAGGGTGAAAAGTCTTAATGAGGTAGATTGTGAGGTCCAGTTTTGGTATAGGGGTCCATTCAATAGTCTTCCTCCTGAGGAAGTAGAGGAGCTGGTGAGCCTTCTTGGCCATTGCGTCAACATGGTTGGACCAATACAGGCTACTGATGATTTTCACTCCTAGGAACTTGAAGGTCTCAACATCAGCACCATTGATGTAAACAGGAGCATGTGCACCACCCCTTCCTGAGGTCAATGACAATCTCTTTTGTTTTGCTGACATTGCTGTCACTAGGCTCTTTATCTCTTTTCTGTCCTCCAACTCATCATTATTTAAGATATGGCTCACCACAGTGGTATCATCTGCCAGCTTATAGATGGAGATTGAGCAGAATCTTGCAATGTGAGTGTACAGAGAGTAGAGTAAGGAGCTGAGTAAGCAGTCTTGTGGGGCACCAGTGTTGAAGATAGTCATGACAAATAACAAATATTTTTAAAAATTTACACCATTTACCATTAAGATAACTATAAATTAAGATATCGAATTCACCAAGAATGAATATTGAGGAGCAGTGATACAGAAGCCCTGCAAGCTTGCTCAGCCATTCAATGAGAACATTGTTAATTCATTTACAATTTTAAATACTTGCCTTTAGAATTGGTCACAGATTTGTGATCCAAAATGTAAAAGAAAAATTAACAGGATTAACTAGCATGAATTGGAAATGATTTATCATCACATATACCAAAATTTAGTAAAAATACAGTGAAACACATTTGTTTGCATGCCACCCAAAAGATTATCTGATACACAAGTACAATGAGGTATTAAAAAGGGAAAGAAAAGTCCTGGAGAAACAGCAGGTCAGGCCGCATCTATGGATGTGACTAAATAGTTGACATTTCAGGCTGAGACCCTTCATCAGGACAACAGAATACAGCATATAGTTTTGCAGTTCCTGAGTAGTATAGTGCAGGCAGACAATTGCCATTTGAAGAAGAAAGCATTCCAATCTACTCCCACATTTTGCTTGTAGAAGCAAAACCAAACTTCAGAACTAATAGATCAGAATCTTATTCTTAGGTTACAGCCTTCGGGCTAAACACTTCATCTACTAGAAAAAGTTGTTTTCCCCCTCTAGCTACACCATCAATTCCCTTCACTATCTTAGAACTTTGATCAAATCATTCCTAGAATATTCATGGAACACAACCATTGTTTTGTCACTGCAAGGCCAATGAATTGATTCTTAGGTGTGGTGCCCAAATTCTCACAATATTCTTTGACATTATCTTCCAGAGGTTTATTAGACTGTAATATAATTCTAAATCCTATCCTCCACATTTGACTCCATTAACTTTCCTGTCCCTGACATTTTATTGAAGCATTTCTCTTTTAGAGCCAGAACTGCAAAGCAAGTGAAGAGTTTTTGTATTGATCACAAATTTGCTAGTTGCTTTGGTCAGCTGCTGAAAATTGACCTCCTTTATCTAGGTTTCTGACAGACTCCATTGTGTCAGTCTGAATGACCAGATGCAGTGTTTTACCACAGCATCCCTCACCCAATAGAGGAGTGGGAGGGTCACTCATTTATGCTGCCCAAGTAAAGACCCATTGCCTATTGTTCCAATTATGGACATGGTTTTTGGACTTTTCCCAGGCACGAGTATGGTATGCTTTGGAGGTGGGCAATGCTTGGTACAGGATCACTTCTCTCAAGACATCTTTCAACTTCCAAATTGCTCAGACATCTGTAAGCTCAACAACTTGCTTAGATCTCTGTTCTTGATTTTTCAGTTGTATGTGTACTCTCTAATAACACACACAGAATGCTGGAGGAACTCAGCAGGCCAGGCAGAATCTATGGAAAAGAGTACAGTCAACATTTTGGGCTGAGACTTCAGCAGGACCGGAGAAAAAAAGATGAGTAGAGTTAAATGGTGGGGAGGGGAGTGAGAAATAAAAGGTGATAGGTGAAACGGAGGGGGGTGTGGTGGAGGTGTGAAGTAAAGAGCTGGGAAGTTGCTTGGTGAAAGAGATACAGGGCTGAATAAGGGGGAGTCTGACAGGAGAGGACAGAAGGTCATGGAAGAAAGAAAAGGGGTGAGGGGCACCAGAGGGAGGTGATGGGCAGGCAAGGAGACAAGGTGAGAAAGGGAAAAGAGGATGGGGAATGATGAAGGAAAGGGGGTTGCCATTACCAGAAGTACAAGAAATTGATGTTAATACCATCAGGTTGGAGACGACCCAGAAAGAATATAAGGTGTTGTTTCTCCAAGCTGACTATGGCCTCATCGTGATAGTAAATGAGGCCATGGATAGACAAATCGGAATGGGAATGGGAATGGAATTAAAATAGATGGCCATTGGGAGATCCTGCTTTTGCTGGCAGAGTGTAGGTGCTCAATGAAGCGGTCTCCCAATCTACGCCAGGACTCACCGATATACAGGAGGCAACACTGGGAGGACCGGACACAGTATATAACCCCAACAGATTCACAGGTGAAGTGTCGCTTCACCTGGAAGGACTGTTTGAGGCCCTGAATGGTAGTGAGGGCAGAGGTGTAGGGGCAGGTATAGCATGTGTTCTGCTTGCAAGGATAAATGCCAAGAGGGAGATCAGTGGGGAGGGACAAATAGACAAGATGAGTGGGGAGTGATGCAGAAAGCTTGGAGGTGGGTGGGGGGGGGGGGGGGGGGAGGGAAAGATGTGCTTGATGGTGGGATCCCATTGGAGATGGCGGAAGTCACACTCTCTAGTAAGCTTGTTGCCCCTAACGTCATATAAATTACTCTGCATTCTGGTGCATTTGCCTGTTCCACTGTAGTTCTTTTATCTTTCACTTCACTTCTTTTAGTGCTTTTTTTGCAACTTTTCTCCAAATCAAGTTTTAGCTGCTGAATGCCTTCAGAGACCTTCTCAAGTATGTGCTTAAATCTGCTGCAGTACAAGCCTCCATTCTAACAATGATTTCTACAATGTCACTGTCTCTACTTTCAATTTTCATACACACATATCCATTTTTCATTTCAGGAGGATTTTTAAATTTAATGCTCTCCTCTCAGGAGGAATAGCTCTCCTTGGAACTCTTCTTATTTTGGATCCCTTTCCCTTGCAATACAGATTCCTCTCTGGAGCTTTTCAGAGAAACTCATGTCTCCCTTTTCTGGGAGTGACTAGTAACATTGTTTACACCAGCAGTATCTTACCATCTGAAGATTCCAGGCAACTAAGTTTGTTTCCTAAATACTCAGTCTTTTGCCACCTTATTTCAGTGATTGACTACGTCTATCAGCTCCTGTGAACCAACAATACCACATAATCCAGATAAGGTAATTCAACACGGATGGATTACAAGATTTCCACTCCCTCTCAATTCAGATTACTGGTTGCAGAATAATGCAATTTATTGGATCATTAAGAAGAAGTATCACAGAAAATGAACATGCAACCAATATGTGATACAGGTGGGCCCGGTTTCTGAATGTTCACTTTACGACACCTTGCTTTTACGAAAGACCTACATTAGTTACCTGTTTTCGCTACCCAAGTAGTGTTTTCGCTTTTACAAAAAAGGCAGTGCGTGCGTGCCCTGAGCACCCAAGCTCCTCCCCCCGAACTGCATTCTAACCGCTATAGCTTAAACAATAAAGACATTTTTGTGAAAGTGGAATTTAAAGGTAGTCATGGGTGGTTTGATCGGTTTTTGAGGCAACGGCAGCTTCATAACTTAAAGGTTACTGGAGAGAGTGCCTCCGCTAAGAGCGCTTGCATGAGATTTTGCAGAAAAGTATTTCTACTTTATATAGGCTGTGTAGGTTTTATGTGTTATTTGGTATGATTTGGTAGGTTATTTTTTGGGTCTAGGAATGCTCACAAATTTTTCCCATATAAATTAATGGTAATTGCTTCTTCGCTTTACGCCATTCCGGCTTACGGACCGTTTCATAGGAACGCTCTACCTTCAGATAGTGGGGAAAGCCTGTAGTGACTTAGTTAGTCAGCAGGCATGAAACAGTGAATGCTTCAGTTCTAGAGGCAGTAGGGCTGCCTTCTTCAACCATCTTCTACAACAGATCAATGTGTTAAGTCACAAAAGGCTACCAATAGATCAGTTTAAAGCATGTAATGTCCACTTTCCTACTTTAACATTATGTATTTACATTCAAAAGATCTGTCAGTATCTATAGAAGTTTTACAGCATAGAGCAGGCCCTTCAGCCCATCTAGTCCACACGAACATGACCTTCTTCCTAGCCCACCTACCTGTACCCACTTCATATCCCTCCAACTCTCTCCCTCCCATCCACGTACCTCTCCAAATTTTTCTCAAATGTTTCAAAAGAACCCACATCAACTTCAGCTGGTAGTTCATTCCACACTCGCACCACCCTCTGAGTGAAAATGTTGGTCACCTCCAGCCTTAGGTGCAACCAACTGTAAACCTGCAAGTACTCTAGCGGACTGGTGCTGAATCAGCTAATTGCATTATGTCTTTCTTTATCTCTAGGCTTATTCAAGTTACCTCACAATGTCCTATTTGAAGACCTCCTCAGAAATGGTCTTTTCCAAGTCACCCATTTAACTACATTAACACTTTGTCAATCAAGGTGTATTAGTGCTTAATTCTTTCCATGTTATTCACGTCTTATCATGTTACCGGGCTTTAAGTGGGCATTGATCAATAACCTATGAGACGGAAAAAATAACGTCAAAATAAAGAGTCAAGTATGGACTATAAGGAAGTGGAAGGAGTAAAGAAAGTGAAAGAAAGTGAAAGGAGTGAAAGTTACCAAGATTTGAGTTCTGTACAATTCTAGGAAGCAGCACATTATAGTCATCAATGCAAGGGAAAATGAAGTGAGGGAGAGGGCCCGATAAGGACAAAAATAAAGACTATTCCATATATCAAACCGATATCCTTCCATTCCTGTTTAATGTCCCTTTCCCTCTTACTATTCATACTCAAAAGTGCAACTGAAACATTTGAACCCTGAGCTTGGAAAATAAATCAGAGTAAGGACAAATGATTTGAGTGCAATGATTCCATCTCACCAGTAGCAGTGAAGGTTAAAAACATATCACGACCATTGTGGGTTGAAGGATAATAATGTTTTATTATTCCATCCTTTGAAGCATACCAATTTACGTGATTGGCACATAACAAAAATAAGATTGAACTTAGCTGGCACAGAAGGTGGGGAAATTCCCCAGCAGTCTGTAACAAATCTAAAAAGAATTTGCTTATGACACAATTGTACACAGGGGTATCCCCCCCACAGGTTTTAAATGCAGAACTTAAGTAGATAGCTTAGAGCTCAAGGAGCCACTACATTCAGGCCAAACCATCTACCTTACAACTAATTATGTTTTAGTTACAACTCTGAAACTGTAATCAACATTTCTCCTATCAGGCAGAAAATACAAAAGCCTGTACATAAAACCACCAGATTCAGTTTCTATCCCACTGTTATATGAATGGTTCCCTAATACACTAAGATGGACCTCACAATTTACCGGTACCTCATTGTAACCTTGCTCTTTACAGTCTACCTGCATTGCACTCTCTGCACTATACATGTCATTCTGAACTCTGTTATTGTTTTACCTTGTACTACCTTAATGCATTTTTATAATGAAATAATCTGTATGAATGGTATGCAAGACAAGTTTTTCCTCTGTTCTTCGGTATATCTGACAATAATAAACAAATTTACCAATTACCCATCCCCTGCTGTGAACACTTTCTGGAGGTCCAAGATCCGTATGCTCCACGACCGCTGGACTAACTGCATAAATGTAGGAGTAGACTATGTTGAAAAATAAATGAGCTAGGTTTTCTAAAATTGACTCATTCTACCTTAGGCCATGAACTTTCACTCACCCCTCGTATATATTGAATGTCCGTCATTCAATCAGTGTGCCTGCTCACTACCCTGGGTATATAATTATAAAAATTCGTAACACTAAGAAAATATTGCTTCACACCTCTTAAATAGGGAATCGTGTCTTCTGAAATTATACATAACCCATACCTATCAATCCCCTTTAGGAATTTTCCTGTTCAGTAAGAATACTTCTCATTGAAACTCTAATAGTAAAGGCCCAACCTACTCAACATTTTTCATACAGCAACCCCTTCATCCGCTAAATTTTAACATAGTGAACTTTCTTTACATTGCTTCCAATTCAAGTACAATAAAACTTAGCACCTGCTAAACGATTATGAGAGATCCCAATGATTTAGCATCTGACTCACTAGATGACATTTCCCACTTTCCCTTTAAACTCATTGGAGCCTGTCTATTGCACAGCCTCAAAACTTATGTCTACTGGAATATTTGTAATACTGTGCAATATCTAAGTAAGTGAATTAAAATGTGTTGAGGTAGAAACAGGAACAACATCCAATAATATGGAAAATCTGCCAATCCAGTGCCTGCTGGATAATTGGAATTTTAATGTACATTATTCTCTGTGTAAGGAGGCCAAAACCTCACAGTACTCCATGTGCGACTTCACCAGCACTCTGTAAAACTGCACCACACCTTCCTATTTTTACATTCTGCATACCTTACGATAAAGCTCAAGATTCCATTAGCCTTCCTAACCATTTTCATCTTTGTGTTTCATGTACTTGGACTCCAGATCCATTTGTACCACAGTATTTTGTATTCTGATTTGACTTAATTAATAATTTGTTTCTTCATTCTTTCTTCCAAAGTGGATAACCTGACATTTTCCCCAACTTACACTCCTACCATATCTTTTGCTAACTCTCTTGACCTATCAATCACTTTGAAGATAATATGTTCATGCCCTCCTCGTAACGTACTGATCCATTCATCTCACTAAAGAACACTCTCGCGCTTTTTCCAAAACATCCATACACTGTAATAGTCGATCTTTATGATTTCACAAGTTACTAAATGCCAATCTGAAAATTTATCCACGTTTTTCCCCATTAGTTAGTCACTCCCTTACCTCCAACCTCACCCTTGTGCCATAATATTTATGTGGCTTGTTATCAAATGCTTTTGGAAATGGCAAATACACGACGTCTACTGCTTCCCCTTTAGTAGCCTAATTGCTCCAATCCCAAAGAGCCCAAACGAATATGTCAATTGTAATTTTAAAACAATTTGATTCATCTTAATATGATCTTCATATGATTTTCCACATATCCTGATATTAAGTCCATAATAACAATTTCTATTATTTTCTGAATGTCGTATGTTGGATTGACAAGCCTATAATTTCCCATGAGGTTTGATCCTTGCCTTGTACCATTCTGGTGCACGTGGTGGTAAGGAAAAGCAGCATTAAGTGATTTTGAGAGTTTACTGGTTGATTTTTAAGATGCTATAAAGCATTCAATCTATTATTTTAAGTATCATCATTTGGTTAAAGGGTGCCTGACTTCCGCTTTTGTGCTAGAAAATAAGGAACAAAAAATCTCTTGTGGGTGATATAATTAATTGCTCAGTGCAAATTTAGAGGCAAGAGGCACAGAGTTATGAAATTTCCTATACAAAAAACTGATGTGATGATTGCTCATGGATGCATTAAAAATAATTTTATTGCTAGCTTCACTTGTAATCATAAATGCGCAAGCAGCTAGCATTTGATATGATGCAAAACCTGAATAGCTCACTGCTAGTTGCACAATAGTCAGTAATAATACTCCTTAATATGCCTTTACATTATTAGATGTATATGCAGTATAAGCACATACTCAATTTCTAACTCTAGCAGTCAAGCCGGAAGCAAAGTGAAAGAAAAACACAAAACAGAACGAGTATTAAATTGACAAATGGTAAAAGACAGCTGCAATCTGAAGATTTTTTTGTGCATATTTGATTGTGCCTATTTCTTTATTTGTTTCCCAGAGAATTCCACACGCTGGAGGCCTGTAGTTGGAAATCAAAATCCAAATTCCCGAATTTTTGTTTTGATTGATTGGTTTTGGATAAAACAGAATGTAAAGCAAAACTACTAAAATGTTTCCATAAAATTTATCTGAAAGGAGAGCTTCAAACAATATAAAGCCTCATACTATCTTTCCTGACAGGTAGATTAAGAGAGTCAATTAGGAAATGGCTGTGACCACTCTAAAGTACTCTCCAGGTGTCCATCTCTGCCATCAAAATATTGAATTAAGTGTAGGAGAAATGAAATGCCGACCCCCAGTGATGGTACTGCCACTTGTAACATTCATTCTCCCACTGCT
Source organism: Hemitrygon akajei (assembly GCF_048418815.1). Lineage (NCBI taxonomy): Eukaryota > Metazoa > Chordata > Chondrichthyes > Myliobatiformes > Dasyatidae > Hemitrygon > Hemitrygon akajei. Next base: position 39,237,679 of record NC_133128.1, read on the forward strand.
ACCTCACTACTTCAGGTAGGACTTCACAGTTGAGAAATTATACCATAAGAGCACTGGTAAGAGGGCAATTTGCATACAAACTACAGTTGGCCCTCCTTATCTGCAGATTCCACATGCGTGGATTCAACCAACCGCGGATCGGGAAAACCCGGAAGTTCTCTCTCCAGCACTCATTGTTTGAGCATGTACAGACTATTTTTTCTTGTCATTATTCCCTAAACAATACAGTATAACAACTATTTACATAACATTTACATTGTATTAGGTATTATAAGTAATCTAGAAATGACTTAAAAGTACAGGCAGACCCCGGGTTATGAATGAGTTCCATATTAAGTCAGATTTGAAGTCAGAACAGGTTCATCCGGTATTATTTAGTCAAACGTTTTTCATAGTATATAGTACATATTTTACCTTTCTATGCATATAAAACACTTAAGAAACATACGTATTTCAATAATTAAATCACTGTGTTGCTTAGTAATAATTGTAGCTTTCATAAGGGCAAGGCCTTTCAAATGCTCCATTAAAATTGTTCCGATCGTTGACCGACTGTAGCCTAACGCTTCTCCAATGACCGATTGCGTTTCACCTCTTTCCGACCACTTTATTACTTCCACCTTATTTTCAATTGTGATCGTGATTATTTTTGTGAACAGAAACACCGCGGATTCAGAGCTGCACCGCCAGGTCCTAATATCCACCACACTGAGCATGTTAAATAAAGTCCGGTGTTCCGCTGGGTCCCAATCATGTTAAATAAGGGACTTGAGCATCCGCGTTTTTTGGTATCCGCGGGGGGGGTCTTGGAACCAATCCCTCATGGATAAGGAGGGCCGACTGTATAATGATATTTTTCAGCTAATAGGTCTAACTATACTCTGGATGGAGAGATCTGTCTAGACATACAATAAGGTCACAGTCCCAGATGACCTGCTGTGAGTCCCTTTCACATTTCTGATTATAATCCAGTTTTATGTACAATTTCTGAAATAATACAGCATGTAAACAGGTCACTCAGTCCAACTCATCCACTTGGACCAGTGAGCACCACTCTGTATTAAACCCATGACCCAGAACTTGGCTCACTGTTCCATATAATAAACACAGGAGATCCTGCAGATGATGGAAATCCAGAGCAACACACACAAAATGCGGGAGGAACTCAGCAGGTCCAGCACCATCTAGGGAAATGAATAAACAGTCGACGCTTCAGGCCAAGAGCGTTCATCAGGACTGGAAGAACAAGCTGTAGAGAGGGGAAGGAAGACAAGCTAGAAGATGACAGGTGAGGCCCGATGGGTGGGGGAGGGGGGTGAATGAAGTAAGAAGCTGAAAGGTGATAAGTGGGAAAGACAGAGGACTGGAGATGAAGGATTCTGATAGGATAGGAGAGCTGATCATGGGAGAAAGGGAAGGAGGAGGGGCACTGGGGGTATGTGATAGGCAGGTGAGGAGAACAAGTAAGAGGTTAAAATAGGGAAATGAAGAAGAGGGAAGAGGGAGGGGAAAAATTACCATGAGTAAATTACCATCAGGTTGGAGGCTACCTAGATGTAATATGTTGTGTTGCTCCTCCAACCTGAGAGTAGCCTCATCATGGCAGAAGAGTCAGTTATGGACGGATATGTTGGAACGGGAATAGGGATAGGAATTGAAATGGTTGGCTATCGAGAATTTCTGCTTTTATCAAATGGAGCTGAGGACTCAACAAAGCAGTACCCAGATCTACACTGGGCCTCCCAGTGTAGAGGAGGCCGCATTGGAAGCACCAGATACAAAAGATGACCCCAAGAGATTTGCATTTAAAGTGTTGCCTCACCTGGAAGGACCATTTGGAGCCCTGAATGGAGGTGAGGGAGGAGGTGAATGGGCAGGTGCAGCAAGGGTAAGTGCTGGGAGGAATGAAAGGACAAGGGAATCAAGGAGGGAGTGATCGCTATGGAAAATGGAAAACGGGGCATGGTATAGATTTGCAACCAGAATTTCCATTTCAATTTCTGTCCTCATTCCCCTTCCTCTCTTCACCAGTTTCCTAATCTGACCTCTTACCTCTTCTCCTCATCTGCCTATCATCTTTCCCCAGTGCTCCTCCTCCTTCCTTTTCTCCCATGATCTACTCTCTTCTCCTAACAGATTCCTTCTTCTCCAGTCCTTTGACTTTTCTACTTATCACGCCCCCCAGCTTCTTATTTCATCCCCCCTCCCCCACCAACCTCACTTCCAGTATTCCAGTTACCCACCACAGACTGGGTGAAGATGGTCTCCCTTACATTCCCTCTGAATCTCTTAGCCCTTGCTCAAAGCTTATGCCCTCTAGTTTTATCTACCTCTTATATGAGGAGAGATTTCCTGCAGTTTACCCTTTCTATACTACTCAAATTTCTATCAGTCACATTCCCCCCTTTATGTCCTTCACTCCGGGAAGAAAGGACCCTATCTGGTCTATCCTCATAGCTGAACTTCTCCATCCAAGGTAATATCCTGGTAAATCTCCTCTGCATCTATGGCACTATCACATCCTTCCTAGACATTGGTGACCAGAACTGCTGCTGTTCTCCAGCTGAGGTCTAAGCAAGATTTTATAAAGTTGGAGTATAACCTCCCTACTTCTATACTCAGTGCCACAACTAATGATGGTCAGTATCCAGATTGCTAACCAAATTTTCAATTGTATTGCCTCAACTGTCTGTGGCCTGGTACTCCAAGGTCCCTCTGATCCTCAATACTACCAAAGACCGTGGTGGATGTCCGGGTCTTCTAAGTGCTCCAAAATGCATCATCTCACATTTGTCTAGATTAAATACTATCTGCAGAAGTCAGCTCACTTCATCAAAGTATTGATATGTCTCTGTATCTTAAGGCTACTTCCCATACTATCAACAATCCAAATAATATGTGTCATCTCCGAAGTTACTGATCTTGCCTCAGATATCCACATCTACGTCATATTCTCTCATATTCCTGAACTGCAACAGATACCTCCCCAGGCTGTCCAATGTCTCCTTGCACAACAGCCTGCTTATTTCAGGTATCAGTCCAGTATACGTTCTCTCAACTGCTTTCAAGTTACATTCTTCCTTAAGTAAGGAAACCAATATTTTACATAACTGTCTAACATGCCTTCAACCCTGGGGAAATGACTTTGGCTATGCCACTCATGATTTTATTATCCTTACTCCTCAGTGTCCAGGGCAAAAGGTCCTAGTCTATCTAGGCTATTGAGACCTGGTAACATGCTTGTAAATCTCTTTTGCATCCTCTCTAGTTTAATAATATCATTCCTAAAGCAAGGTAAAGCAGGCTAAAGAAAAGTAGTCTCACCAACATCATGTACAGCTGTAACATGACATCCCCAACTCCCTGTACTCAAAATGCTGAACAATGATGGCAAACCTACCAAACAGCTTCTTCACCACTTATGTCATTACTTTCAAGAAGTTCTCATGACTATAACTTATGCCTAAAATGGTGGTTGGAAAATAATAATAATAATAATAATAATAATAATAATAATAATAATAATAATAATGCAAATATATTGTATGGGTCAAATTCATATCCAATTTTTCTTTACTTTCACACACATCCAAGTTTTAGAGGCATTTATGCTACCCAAACCTTCCTATGAATAAATGACTAGTGTTAACAGCACCCCAACCTGCTAATGCAATCAAGTGAACGAATCAATTATTTACACTCTGAAAAAATCCAGTGTATTTATTTTGTTTTGATATTCATGCTGTGCAGTTACATTTTCAAATTACCTTCACAAATTTGTTCCAACTTAGCACTAGTTACAACTATATTTATAAAAATTACCAAAATGAAAGTTCATTACACTGCTCATAGGAACAGGTATAGACTATTTAATTCTGTGAGCCTGTTAAAATCATTCATTTAAAACACTGTTATTCTGCATCTTGGTTATGTAATTTTAATGGACTTAAATGTCTAATATTGATTAACTTCAATTTTTTTCCTCCCACCGTAACTGCATTAGCTTTCATGTGGAGAGAATTTAATTTTCAAATAAAGAATTGTTTCCTTACATCCATCCTCCTTAGACAAATGTTTCCTTTGTCTTTTTGCTATAGACTCCCTAAAAGAGGGATCAGCTCTCCCTAGCTTCCCTGACAAACCCTTTATGTGACAGCTATACTTGGACAACAATTGTATGCTTCTCCATAGCTGGTGAGCTCAGCATTTAAAAATAATCAAATTTTCACTGGTTTAAATTAAATTCATCACATCCTCTGTTGTAATAATTATCTGTCTATAGTTTGTGCAGCTTATTGCATAGAAGTATGATCGGCATCAATATTACATCCAAGTGTTAGCTTTCCATAAATAAACTAAAAAAAGCAAAGCTATCCCTTGATTTAAAAACAACTATTTTATATCTTACCTTCGTACTATCATATGTTGTATCTTGGCGCCTGCCAGGTTTGCATGGAAAACTTGGATCTGTAAATTGCCAGCTCGATCTGGTATTTAAATTAACAGGTGGTGTGTGGCCAGATTTAGGAGATCGATCACATCCAGACCTGCAGTCTGCTGACGTGGTAGAACTATGTGCATCCCTGGGACATCTTGCTTCATGTATTGTGTGTTGGTCCCTGACAGAAGCGACACCAGAAGGATGTAGTGAGCGTGCACCTCTGCTTTCTGGTGGGATAGGCGGTGGTCTTTCAGGTGGAAGAGGGGGTTCTCTGAGGGGTGGTGGTGGTGCTGGGAGAGGCTTGTCTTGTTTTCGAACCATGCATGGAGAAGACTAATTAAAAAATAAGAACATTATGTAATTATTACTTTACATTAAATAAAAATTCAAAACTAATTCAACAGCAATTGATGACCGAAATATTATTTCTTTTCTAGGGTGACTAGGGGGACAGACAAAATTAATCTTTATGTAAAAGGTACACTTTTCCAGAATAATTTCCATTTATGGATAATTTTGGTCATTCAGAACATTACACATAAAATCTAGCACTCAAAAGAACCACACACAAAATATTGGAGGAATTTAGCAAGCCAGGCCGAACCCTAGTTTTACATCTCTGTTTATCAGTTAGCCAAGAATGGTGAAATTAATTAACACATTGTCAATCATTGTGGATTCTAGAAGGGAAAGCAGGACAGGAGAATGAAGTGTTATCATAAGCAATAAGTAGGTCATTTCACTTGGCCTTCTCCCAAGCATCTTAACTTCAGAGATGAACTCATTATTTCTCTCTATGCCCAAGTATTTCAGATGCTCACCTAAACACCTTTTAAATACTGTTCAATGACACATCTTCAACCACTCTCTCAGCTGAAGGAGGACCCATCACACTCCCTCTAAAATCTCTTCCCCTATACTATAAACCTGAACTCTCTAGTTTTGCCTGTCTCAGATACCAGTTAAAGTTTCCTGCAATCTATCTATCTATCTATAATCTCTCAATTTTATATACCTCATTCCGATCTCTCAATTTTATATACCTTATATTCCTATCACTTCTTATCCTCCTCTGTTCCAGGGAGAAAAGACCTAACTTCAATAGCCTCATCCATAACTGAGCTTCTCCATCTGGACAACATCTTAGTGAATTCCTCTGCACCCTCTTCAGCACCATTATATCCTTTCTAGACTTTGGTGATCAGACTGCACACTGTATTCCCACTGAGGTCTGAGCAAGATTTATTAAGTTTGAGCGTAACCTTCTGTTTCTGATTGCCAAGCCAATTTTGGATGCAGTTTGCCAACTTGGCTTGGATCCCCTGGGCACTGATGTTTCAAATCAGGTTCCACAACGAGACTTCATCAAAGGCTTTACTAAAGTTCAAATAAATCACACCTACTACCCTGCCTTTAACAATATATTTTGTTTGAACAATACATCTTTGAACAATTCAGTCTAATTGGTAAGACAATTCTGCTCTTGACAAATCCTGTCTGTGTCAGAATAGTCTCTGCCTTTCAAAAAGATTATTAATCTTTTCACTCAGCTCTTTTTCAGTATCTTCCCTACTACTGATGTCAGGCTCATAGATTTATAGGGCTTTCCCTTGTTGCCTTTGCCTTTCCTGAAAAAAAAACGAGTATCACTTTGTTGTCCTTTAGTCACCTGATGTACATCCAGTAAATACTGGAACACCTCAGTTAGAAACCCAGCTACTTCTTCCCTCCCATCAAAACCTGTGACAAATCTGACCAGTTCTGGGGATTTATGCTGCTCATTATTGCTCAATTTGTGTTCTGTTTCATGCAAGTGTAAACCAAAGAGTTGAATTCCAGAGACTGGGGGTAACTGCCCTTAACATCAAGATAGTAATTGACTGTGCGTGGCATCAAGAAGCTCCAAAAGAACTGGCATTAATTGGTTATCAAGTTGAGATTGCTCCCAGATATACATCGAAAAAGGAACAGGGTTTGGCAGCTCTAGGTTAACTAACTAAGTTTGAGGAATGTGTTGCAAGAGATCTTCAGGAAAGTACCCTTGGCTGAACCTCCTTTAGCTCTTCTTCAATGACCTGCCTTCCATCCTAAGGGGATGTTTGCCAATAATTGTACTGTGTTCAGTTTCATTCATGACTCCTCAAAAAATTAACATGACCATGCCTATATGCAATAAAATCACAACAACACTGCAACAAGACCTGACAGGCAGCATATAATATTCTTGAAGGTCAAGTGTCAGGCAATAAATATCTTGAACATCTTCTAAAGCACTATCATTTAATGGTAATTCCATTAATATTTTGTTACACTATTTGGCCCACTGAGTCTATGCTGGTTCACAGAGCAATCACACTCCCCCACTAATTTTCCCCATAAGCTGTCCTCCCAATATTCTCATCAATTCTACCATTTTCCTACATGTAAGGGCAGTCTATGACAGCTAATAAACCTGCATCTTTGTGGTGTGGAATGATTTCAAATGACCTGCAGGAATCCTATACAGTCAAGGGAAGAATATGCAAGCACAACAGATAGCACTGTTGTAAGGGCTGAACCCAGGCCACTGGAGGCGTAAGGCAGCAGCTCTACTAACTGTACTATGATGCTGCTCATCTTCAAGGGAAGAGTCACTATTGACTATCAGAAACCTAACTTGAAGAGTCACAGAATTACCATAGCAACAAGTACAAGTCTAAAGCCAATTATCCCAGAGCAGATGACTCAGCCCAACTCCTCAAAGCTTGCCCACCATCCACAAGGAATGTTAGAAGAATGATAAAATACTCTTCATTTGCCCAATTGAAAGCAGTTGCAACGAATTTCTAAAATCTCAACACTGTCTAGAAAATACGGCCTGACTGATTGCCAATCAATCCACCACACACTCTCCACTACCATTTGCAGTTCTTGCTGATGCTACTCGAACAATACTTCCCCAAAACACTGCCTCTCCTGTGGGTATGACAAGGGGAATTAGCTCTGGGAACAGCATCACCGACACCTTCCCCTGCAATTAAAAATATACTACCATTCTTTTGTCACTAGGTCTTTTTGATCAAGTCCACTTCCCTATAAAACAGGGCCAATAACTGTTGACATCGCAGTATTTGGCTGGAAAATTCATATATTTTTTCTTCATCTCTACAAACTCAACCCCCATGCCTCAAAGTTCCTCGCTAACTCAAAATAGGCTAATCAGGAGAAGCCTGATGTATAACTCAATGCATTTATTAAAATAACTTAGCACATTTAATATATATGCAGTAGTTATAGCAGCTTTAACAAATCTTCCTTATAGATCAGAGGGAACAAAGGCAAAATGGCACACATGATTCCTCGTAACTGGGAATGAAGCAATGCTACCAAACATAATACTCAAACTCATTTTCTAACTTTCAAAACTTATTTTAAATTCAAAGATGTCTGGGACAGTAGCACTGAAAACCAAATCAGTCAGCTCTGTATTATACAGCTGATTTCTAAAAATGTTGGGCTTTGATAAATTACCTTTGGTGAACCAGTGGGACTAGCACAAGGTGACCGAACCACTCCTTTCTGAATGAGATCTAACCGAGGTGGCACTGGGGGAAGATTGAGATGTTGAATTTGAAGTGGATCTGGAGCAGCTTTTCGGCGTTGTGCAACAGGCGATGAGTTTGGCGAGGACACAGGAGATACTTGTCTTTCTGTACACTGTGAAGACCAAGTAGAATCAGGAGACAATTAATACTCCATCATTACTCTGGTGCTATCAAATTCCATAGGAATATTTAAAAGAATGTACATCAAAAGAAATTCAGTTACAGAGTTTTTAGAAAAATATCTGCTGTTTTGGGCCAAAACTAGACAACTGCTGGTGAATTCTCTTCATAACTTAGATGTTTTTTGAACAATACCTGAGGTAACATCTATGTGGTGAGTGGAAAACCAAAATAAGAATTATTCATCAGTGTACTTTGAGGTCCTTAGTTATGTTGACAGGTTTTGCCAAGTACAGCAAAACTGTGTAAAGTACCTTGGGTGCAGTCTCACCAAGACCCTCAGATATTTCAAATTATACTCTTACTACAATAAAGATACAGTAGAGAAAATTTTGCAGCTTAGAAAACAAAAGATTATAGAATCAATTTGGTTGGAATACAGCAGACAGCACAGGCAGGAATGGTTTATTGAATTATTCATAGGATTTGTATTGTTAATCAAAGCAAATAATGGGCTTCCATCTTTATATAAACTGGGAATACCGAACTTGCAGTGGCAGTAAGAGTAATAAGTTCATGCACTGTGTCCACGACTTCCTAGATGAGTACATCCAGAAGAAGACTGAAAAGACAAGTTACTGTAGTTTATATCTACTATCATGTGTTGTAAGAAGGAAAATTAATAAACATAAACCAAAGAATCTCTAGAGAAAAATGATAACACTATTATCTAATTTTATTTTATTTATGAGTGATTTAGTGAAGTTAGAAGCTGATGGCATGAACCTATGCAAACTTTGCAGACAAACTGATTTATGAAGCTGCTGTTATAATGAATTATCATTGTAACTAGCATAGTATTGTAAATAATAAGAATATTAGACTGAACAAACAGGAATGATCTATTTCACTTCATAGAAATAACAACAGCTGGGGAAAATATACTTCTTATTCAATACAAAGATTAGAGGGAAATTGAGAATTTTTTCCCCACTCATGGAGTTATGAGGGTTCGGAATGCACTGTCTGAAAAGTGGAAGCAGAACACCTCACCACATTTTTAAAAGCACCTGATAAATAAGCAAAAGACCGTAACCTATATGAACATGGATCAAGAACTGGAAGTGTGATTAATCCAAAATTCAATTTTGTCCTCCATCTGTGCTGTATATTTCTATGATTGCAAGGTAGGTTGGAAAGCTACATACTGTACATTAGAAAATATCACAGCAGTGAAGAAATGGCAAAAAAAAAATTGTCACAATTTACATTCCTTCAATGAATAAAAAAATCCCCAACCACATGACCAAAAAGGAAATGTATGGATAATATGGTACTAAAGGTTCATAATTTTGTTAAAGGCACCAGTAAACTAGAGAACTAAAATGAATTTTATAATTTACCAAACGATGACAAAGAAGTTGATAAAGGCAAAATAAAAGAACAGGTTAAAGGCAAAGGATACCATCACACTTTTGACTCAGAAGCATAGGGCACTACCATCTAGTCTGTGCCCAACTGTTACTCTACCTATTCCTATTGACCCGCACCTGGACCATAGTTCTCCATACTCCTCCGTTCCATGTACATATGTACAAACACTATGAAGCCTCTTACAGTCTATAAAGATTTGTATACTTTTATAGACTGAAGAATGATTTTGGGGATTCAGCAGGAGTGTTTGGGAATCATTTGATTGATTGCAACTTCAATATCTATGCTTGATGTCTTTCAGGAAAGTGCAGCTTGCTCAAATAGTGCACTATCTACCATCTAAACATTTCAGCTTTGCTACAAGCACCTGTGGTTGCAATGCATCCCTTTCAAGGTACAGTAACCTCAGAAACTTTACCAAATAGAATGACAAGGCCACCAAGCCCTTGGGAATTCTTTTATTTGCATGTCACCTTCCAATTTGAATAGTGTGCTGACTTGAAGCCAAATTGAATTTTCTTCTTCATCACTGGATCTAAATCATAGTACTCTTCAATAACAGAGTAGGGATATTTCTGATAGTTAATTTCCTGAAGTCCCTCAAATAAAGAGCAATTCCAAAAGCTGGTTTTATTTTCCCAAAGGTTAAGAAGAATAACAGATGATTTAGTTGAAACAACTAAAACTGTGAGGAATAAAAGGAGCAGATTGTGAGGACTTTCTTTGTCAGGAAATATAAACTAGGTATTGATTTCCAAAATAAAAAAGTGCATAAAAAATTAGATGAAATTTATTCATTCAATAGAATAATCAAAGATTTTTTGGGGGGCATTCTGTTGCAAAAGACCACATTTCTCAGTTTACAGGCATAATCAAGCTGATAATTCCTTTGATATCCACAAAATCTAAGTGATAATGAACATGGTGCAGGACAGTGATGATGAAACTGAGAATCAAGCATAATTTTTCTGAATGACAGTAGAGGCCCTAAAGATTCATATCTGTGGTTCCTACCTTGACTGCTACAAGTCACTTAATTGTGTACTACAGGGCCCATCGGACCATATTTAAGCATATTAAAATAGTCAAAATATCAAATTTGAAGAACATTTTATGTAATTACCACTATTATAAATCAGTTTATGGTGCTTTAAGTGTATAATTAGATATCTGTTTGCTGGAAAACTTTCTTGTCCATGGATCTTTGTTTAATATATAACTACCAGCACATTTTGTCACTTGTCAAATGTGTTAATATACAAACATAACTTATATTAACAAGATTTAATTTTATTGCATTTCAAACCTACCTTTCCAAATGATTCTAGCCTGTTCATAATCAGCGAATCATCACGATCATCATCATCATCCAGGTCCAATATTGGCATATTAAAACTGTCTAGGCAACATTTTGCTCCATCATCTCTTGGATCAAAGGGATCAACAATAATTGGTTCTGTACCTTTGATTTCACAACGGCAAAATGGGCAACCCTGACCATCAGATTCCTATATGGGAAAGAAATCAAGTGTTATGTAAAACTAATGAAAGATTTGTTTGTCTAAAGTTGTAGTAGAGTAAAATGATTTACCTTCCTCTTATTCATGGATTCCCAAAAATATATAGGTAATACAAGGATCAATCTATATTTATCTACATTGAAACACGCTTTCAAAGAAAAATGCATTACAAAAATGTCGAATAATTTGGAATTTCATTTTATTTTACGCAATCATTTAAAAAAAACAATCTACTGAAGACCAAGCATTTTGTATTTAAATTGGAAACTCTCAAAGGCAGTAGATTTTTAAAATCTAATTCAATTATCTGATTAGATTACCTTAAGGAATTATTTTCTTTTCAAATGAAAACATAATCATTTAGAACACCAAACTTCCTGTCTTTCCATACTTTATGTTTCAAATTTTCTATGTCCATAACATCTGGTTTTAAGTCTATTGCTGACTTTCATTTTGACAGCTATATTATTATCTTATTAGATTTTTTAAAAACAGTTGAAATTCACAACTTCGGCAGTCCAACTCCACATTCAAAAACAGGGCCCTTAATATCAAATACTTTGTATTCATTAACGTGTGAAAGGCTTCTCTTTGCTTTATTCTCTGAAGACTCTGAATTACATTCTAACAGTTAAGTGAAAACCAAAAAACTGTAGATGCTAGAAAACTGAAATAAAAATAATGCTGAAAATACTCTCAACAAGTCAGGAGTATCTGCATTATAAGAAACAAAATTAACTTTCAATTTAAAAATCTTTCATCAAAACTGCTAAAGTGAGAAAGCAAGTTGGTTTTAGTTTGCATAAACAGTTGTGTGGGGAGGACAAGGTGAGTCTAATAACACAAGACAAGATTTGACAAGGTGATTATACTGTTTACAGAACTGTCTTAGTGAGGATTGCTAGAGAGAATAGCAAAAAAAAAGCCTGAAAAAACTAAGAATGCATGACTGACGATGCCCTGTTGCAATTACAGATGGATGATCTCCTCACTTGCATGGTTCATCCTTTATTGATGAACCATCACCTCTGTGCCTGGACTCCCTCAACTAAGGAGCTGGGTAGACTGTTCATTCCTTTTATGTGCCGTGTTGTATGACGTGGGCAATCATGGTCTTTTTATGCCCATGATTGTTCTTGGCAAATTTTATACAGAAGTGGTTTTCCATTGCCTTCTTTTAGGCAGTGCCTTACAAGATGGGTTGCCCCAACCATTATCAATACCCTTCAGAAACTGTCTGTCTGGCATCAGTGGTCATATAACCAGGACTTGTGATATGCACCAGCTGCTCATACAGCCATCCATCATCTGCTCCCACGGCTTCACTTGACCTGGATCAGGGGACTAAGCAGGTACTACACCTTGCTCAAGGGTGACCTGCAGGCTAGCAGAGGAAAGGAGGACCTTACACTTCTTTTGGTAGAGACATATCTCCACCTGTTGTGAACTACATATACCTGTCTGGACACGCCCCTCTGCTGACTGCTCCTGTGGCTCCTCCCACAGACCCCTGTATAAAGGCAATTGGAGGCACTGCTCCTCCCTCAGTCTCCAGGATGTTGTGTGGTGGTCTCTTGCTGCTAATCGTGATCTCTTGCAGCTAATAAAAGCCTATCGTTCGCCTCCCGTCTCAGAGAGTTATTGATGGTGCATCACCACCCCACCACCCAAAGTATGGTTAGATCACACTTTGAGTAATGAGTGCAGTTTTTGTCTCCTTATTGGAAAGAGAATGTTCTTATTGGGGGCGGATGCAGCAAAGTTTCACAAAATGGAATGCTGGCATAGCAGGGCTATCTTATAGAAGTTAGATTGATTATACTTATATTTAGTTTAAAAGAATGGGGGGAGGGGTTGTGGTGGTTGGAAATCTCACAAGATTGTGAAATGACTACATAGAATAAGTGCAGGAAGATTGCAGGGGGGGGGGGGGGGGGGGTAGGTGGAATCCAGTTCCAGAAGTCACAACCCATGCAAAATGCTTTTTCTGAAACTTTCACTTACACTGGTTATCACTCGAACAGTCCAGGAAGCCACAAAGAGATTAGAGTGGGAGGCGAAGTGGCATGAAGAATTAAATAGCAGGCAGATGAAAGTTCAACATCACCCCTTTGGACTAAACACAGGCAAAGTGGACTAAACAAAGTGTTCATTCATTGGCTTCTGGTGTTTCCAGAGGGGAGGAAACACATGTTAATCATTGCTTCACACGAAAGAATTGTTAGGTCCCTGGATGACGAAAAGGGATTAAGTTAAAAATAAAAGCAGGTGTTGTTTCTGCTCAGCTGCATGGGAAAGAACCATGAGAAGATGAGAGGTTGGTGGACATGGAAAAGGCATAGCAAGGTGGTACAAAGGGAATGACCCCTCTGTAAAGCTGAAAAGGTAGTGAGGTGAAGATATGCCTTGTGATGAAAAATTAACTGTGGTGGAAAATGTGAAGGTCCATCTGCTGAATGAGAAGGTTGATTAGATGAAAGATGAAGACCAGATGAGATATGTATCAGGTTTCAAGCCATGATTAAAGAGAGGGAAAAGCATCTCAGAATGGAAAATCTCTTCATCAGAGCAGCAACAAAGGAAATACAAAAAGAAAGATTGGAATGGAATCCTCACAGGAAGCAGCCTGGGAAGAAATATACATAACATAGTTGTGGGAGTCAGTGGAAATTGGCAGCAAGAATAATAAATTCACAAGTTCTGTATAAGTGCAGGAAGCAGCATCAATGTAGTTAACCAATGGTCCAGAAAAATAGCTGAAGGGACCAGCGTAAGAATGAATCAAAGACTGCTCCATGTATCCCACAAAACATAGCATACTGTAGGCCCACACTAGTTTTCAAAGCTGTTGTTTTAATCCAAAGAAAGTGAACTTGTTATTATTCAATATGAGAATGAGGTCTTCAGTCATTTGCTTAGCAACGATGGAGAAGAGCCAGTTGAGCCTCTGTTGGCTGAAAAAGAAAGGATCACCCCACTGTGTTACATAGAGTGTAAAGGGCTGTAGGTCTAGAATAAAGATGAACCTGTAGAAATCAGGAAAATGAAAAATATTATAGTGGCAGATGGCATCAAATGTGAATGCAAGTGGGAAAGGCCTGGATCTGGAGAGCAAGGATGGCGTGAAGGTGGGAAGAAACAAGTTTGGTGGTGTAAGAACAGTCGAAACAACCTGACAGCCCAGGTTGTGGATCAACAGGTGTGGACAAAAGAGGGCTTTTTTGGGGTTAGATGACTACAAGGATGGTGGCTGCGAAGGAAAGATCTCCAGAGAAAATAAGATCACTGACACTCTATGAGACAATTACCTGATGCTCATCCTCCAGAAGAATATATGAAGAGGTAACTGAGAGCTAAGGTTTGACCTCTGTTATTTCACAAAGCCACAGCAGCACACCCTTGTTGATAACAATGAACAACACAGAGTGCGAGTGGATTCACCGCATACTCCTGATTTCACACTTCCTTTGCTCTATTTGAAATCTCACACATTTTCTCTGCAACTTAAAACTAATTTGTTTTGCAGTTTTCCAGTTTTGATGAAAGATCTTGGATCAGAAACATGAATTTGGTTCCTTTTTGGACAGATGTTGCCTGATTAGCTGAATACTTCCAACGTTTTATATTAGGCATCATGCATTACATTGTTTTGGTGCTTAGATAGATAGATAGATAGATAGATACTTTATTCATCCCCATGGGGAAATTCAACTTTTTTTCCAATGTCCCATACACTTGTAGCAAAACTAATAACATACAATACTTAACTCAGTAAAAAAACATGATATGCATCTAAATCGCTATCTCAAAAAGCATTAATAATAGCTTTTAAAAAGTTCTTAAGTCCTGGCGGTTGAATTGTAAAGCCTAATGGCATTGGGGAGTATTGACCTCTTCATCCTGTCTGCGGAGCATTGCATCGATAGTAACCTGTCGCTGAAACTGCTTCTCTGTCTCTGGATGGTGCTATGTAGAGGATGTTCAGAGTTATCCATAATTGACCGTAGCCTACTCAGCGCCCTTCGCTCAGCTACCGATGTTAAACTCTCCAGTACTTTGCCCACGACAGAGCCCGCCTTCCTTACCAGCTTATTAAGACGTGAGGCGTCCCTCTTCTTAATGCTTCCTCCCCAACACGCCACCACAAAGAAGAGGGCGCTCTCCACAACTGACCTATAGAACATCTTCAGCATCTCACTACAGACATTGAATGACGCCAACCTTCTAAGGAAGTACAGTCGACTCTGTGCCTTCCTGCACAAGGCATCTGTGTTGGCAGTCCAGTCTAGCTTCTCGTCTAACTGTACTCCCAGATACTTGTAGGTCTTAACCTGCTCCACACATTCTCCATTAATGATCACTGGCTCCATATGAGGCCTAGATCTCCTAAAGTCCACCACCATCTCCTTGGTCTTGGTGATATTGAGACGCAGGTAGTTTGAGTTGCACCATATCACAAAGTCCTGTATCAGTTTCCTATACTCCTCCTCCTGTACCTTAATGTACCTTTGTGGACTCCACAGTCAGAGGAATTCTTTCTTTGTCCACATACCTGCCAGGCCGTCAGACAAGAAGTGCACATCAAGTGACCACATGGTTCAATCTTCACATCCTTATCGTTCTCAGCACAGATTTTACACAACTGAAATGTAGAACCCATCTCACAGTAGAGCTCATATTGTTCCTAATGGGAAAGAATTTTAAAATGTTTACAAAATTAGTGAAAGTCATAGAATACTATTGGTAATTGTCTGCTGTGGCAAGCTATCCATTTTACCACCCTCCACATTGAACTTGTTTCCAAATGTTTCTGATGTAATTCTTATGTCTTTCATATTTAATGAAGTTGCCTATGTTATTGATAAATTTTGCAAAGAGGCCTTCAATTAAACACAAGGCTCACTGTATGTGCAAATACTGGTTTGAGATGTTTGGCTAGTTTGTAAAAACTCAAAAACTTTGGCAAACTTCTATAGATGTGTGGTGAAAAGTGTATTGACTGGCAGTATTATGGCCTGATATGAGAACACCGATGCCTTTGAGTGGAAAATCCTACAAAAGGATTTAGCCCAGTACATAATCAGTAAAGCCCTCCCAACCATTAAACGCATTTACATGAAACATTGCCGTAGAAAAGCAGCATCCATCATTAAAAATCCTCAACACCCAGGCCATGCTCTTTTCTCGCTGATGCCATCAGGTGGAAGGTACAGGTGCCTCAAAATGTGTGCACTCTGGCCGATTAGGCCCATGATAAAAAAAACAATGATGTAATTTACTTTTAAGACAATAAAAATTTAAACAATACCTGGATAACAATGCCTTTACCTGCGTAACCTTTATGTGATCATGAGGTGTTGGTTCACATAATCCAGTTAGATCTGGATTGTAACTTCGTCCATCTGGGTATAAATAACTAAATAAAAGAGGGGGAAAAACTTTACATATTTCAAATACTCACATCATAATTAAAACATTGAAGAAGATTTTGACATCACTTCTGATTGTTATTTGTAACTTATCAACATCAAATACGTACAATCCTTCTCGGCATCCATCTATTAGCGCTTGAAAAAGTGGTTTATTGTGTGGTATGGTCTGCAGGATGTTTCCATCATTTGTCACGTAGCCAATAGCCCATTGGCCAAGTCGGGTACAACTGAGCCTAAAGATGTAGCTGTGGCAGAAACAAAACAAAGTAACTAAGCATGAACATACAAAAGTTCCAATACTCAGATCAACCTTATATAAAATGGATTTAAAAGGCAATTCAAACAGCATTTTATTTACACAGAACAGTCAGGGTTTTTTGTAAAAAAAAAAATCACAATTTGCAGCATTTAAAACTAAATGTTGTAAACTTGCCACAGGGAGCTATTGCCACATACAGAAGCCCACTGTTTGCTGTTTGTACAGCCTGTATATGTGAACAAATGTTTGGGATGCTGGGAATATGGATTTGCCTGCTGCTGCAGGGCTGCAGCCATCTGTTAGGAACAATTCACCTGAACAGAGCATGGTATAACCTGGGGAGACCTATACCATAGGCTCTGAAATGGAACTCAGTTAACGAAAAACTGAATTGCACTGAGTGATTTCTGAAATGCCACTTACTCCAGTGTGCCCCATGGAAAACCATTAGTTAACTAAGTACATAATTGTGTCTAACATAAATAATTTACGATTACTGTTGAATGTTGAAGACCAAGACTAGAATTACTACTTAAAGAACTAAGAGGAGCAGGAAATGCTCATTCAGCCTTGAGGCTGCCCATGGTTGACCTTCAGTCTCAAAGAGTTTTCTCGATATCCATCAATTCACTCAGAGATTGGTTTGCAGGTACAACGGTTATTAAGGCAAATAGAATTTTATTTTATTTTTATTTAGAGATATAGCACAGCAGCATGCCCCTCTGGTCGAATGAGCCCATGCCACTCAATTACACCAATGTCATCAATTAACCTACTAACCATACACCTTTAGAGGCAACCAGAGCTCCCAGCGGAAACCCACACAGCCACAGGGAGAACATACAAGAACCTTACAGACAGCGACAGAAGTTGCTGGCACAGTAAGGGATAGGGGTATCCATTTATTGAATGACCTCAAGTTCACAGAAATTGTGGTTGCCACAAAAAGACTAGAAATTACAACAGATGAGTGACTCTTGTAGAATGCAAGTATAGAATTAGCAAGAGGGCAAGAAATGTTTTAGCAACTAAAGAGATTCATTAAACATTAAACAAATTATGGAAGTTCAGAATATTATCCAAAATGTTTAATGGATAAAGGAACAGAACGGAAGGATAGAGGAAAAAAACTAATTCATTTAGGCAATGAAAATTTATTGCCACTATCACTGTATGTGAATGATTATGGCAGAATACAAATTAAGGCCAATGCAATCATTTTTTTAAAAAGGATAATAGATGCAAGTTCATGGATTTTGTACTTGAAAAACACATTTTAGGTTGAAGTTAATAATATTTCAGGAATGAAGCAATTCAATATGGAGTTAAATAGAGGTACCATTTGAGTGTTCTTGTAAGCTACAGTAAAACAGAAAATGCAGAAATGCTCAGCAAATAAGACCACAAAACTATAAAACATAGGCGCAAAATTAGGGCATTCGGCTCACTGAGTCTGTTCCACTATTCCATCGTGGCTGATTTATTATCCTTTTCAACACCATTCTCCAGTCTTTCTCCCCATAACCTTTCACACCCTTACTAATCAAGAACCTATTAACCTCTGCTTTAAACATACTCAATGCCATGGCCTCCACAGCAGTCTGTGGCAATAAATTCCATAGACTCACTATCCTCTGCCCAAAGAAATTCCTCATCTTTGTTCTAAATAGACATTCTTCTATTATGAGGTTGTGCCCCCTGGTTGAAGACTCCCCAAGTAGAGGAAATGTCCTCTCCATGACTAATCTAGGCATTTCAACGTTCAATAAGTTTCAATGAAAAACCCCTCATTCTTCTAAACTCCAGTGAGTAAGGCCCAGAGCCATCAAATGCTCCTCCTCACCAGGGGGAGCATAGATCCTGGGAATGAACCCCTTCTGATTTTTGAATTTTCTCCCCACTTAGAAAATAATATATGCCTTTATTCCTTCTATTGAAGTGCACTTCCCTACACTGTATTCTATCTCTTATTCCTTTGCCCTATTATTTCTCCTAATCTGTCCAAATCCTTCTGCAAATCCCTGATTCCTCAGCACAACCTGCCCCTCCTCCTGTTATTGGAATCATCCACAAACTTGGCCACAGATCCATCAATTCTGTCATTCAGAGCATTAACATACAAGAAAAACGTTGGACACCACTATTGTTGGCCACAAGTAGCCAATATGAAAAAGCACATTTTACTCCCATTCTTTGCCTCCTGACAGTTAGTCAATCTTCTATCCATGTTAGTATCTTTCCTGTTATACCACGGGCTCTTATCTTGTTTAGCAGCCTCATGTGCAGCACCTTGGAATGGCCTTCTAAAAGTCCAAGTAAACAACATCCACTGACTCTCCCTTGTCTATCCTACCATGATACAATAAACAAACCAAAATTTTCTTTGTATTATTATGTACTTCAAACACCTATTCAGAAGCAATCTTCTGTAATTGTGTGAAAATGGTAGATACAGTTCATTTTAAGGTATTAGAGGTGGGTCAAAGTGGCACAGCCAAGAGCAAGGGGGAAAAAACAGGATTAGGGCTAAATTTCCAAAAACAAATCTAAAATGTAGTTGTATGGTCAATGCACAATGAACAGTGTAGCTTTTTTGTCAACTCCTTTATGCCTTAAAGTCTATTTAAAAGAAGTGTAGCAAAGCGTCTTTGAAAAAAGTTTGAAGTTTAAAGTTCAAATTTCAAACCTATTATCAAAGTATGTGTCAGCCTGTTCTAGTTATTCCCTGATTTAATAAAGGGACACATTCAATTTGTCAGTGTCAATATAAACAACCCATTGCAGTTCAACCTATTACAGTCTAACTGCCTTATAGCACTGTTAAGCTTAGCCACACAGGCACTTATAAAAAATATCAGTCCCAATCTGTATCAATAGGATGTCCTTGCTAAGCACTATGAGATTAGCCCTTTTAGCATTAAACAAAAATCTTAGAAATAATTTGAAATGAATAGTTTGAACACAGCAGGATAATGCCAATGTCTTGCCGAAGGCAAGTATTCCTGTGCCCTAGGCCTTTGGGATTACATTAAATCTAGATATACAGCTGCAGTTGACAGTCTACCGTACTCTGTCAGACATAACTTGCAAGTAAAGCTTATAAATCCCATCTCTCAGTAAATTAAACTTGCCAGTTCAAATAATTATTTTAAATTGTCTTATACTTAGAATCAAGGTAATAACAAAAGCAACCTGAGAGCATACGGTATAAAAATGTACAGAAGGGTTCACAGAATAAGTAACAAAGGCTAGAAAATGACCAGTCCTCCAAATACCGAAACAAGCATATAACAGATATCCTGTGCCAGGTCAAGCAATTTCAGACATCTCATCCAAAATGTAGAAAATTAATTTAAATTTAGTATAATTAACATTTTTATAAATGATATATACCAGTAGACTTTATATGACCAACAAATAGCTTAAATTCATTGGAGGTGCATGTTAAATGTATGTACTTTTACCCCTGAACACATTCAGAATGCTTGAAAACTGGTGACTTCAGTATTCAAGTTCTGTGACCATGAGGATAGGCTGGTTATAATATTGGATTAATAACCCAGAGATTAAAAGATCATGATCCAGAGGGATAAGTTACAAATCTTAAATTAATAATTCTGACAATTTGTAGCAGCACTGCAAAAATTATAATAATCTTGTACTGTAGTAAAACCTCAAATATTACATCGCTTTCAATCAGTGAAGAATCAGATATACTTATCTGTATAACACACATCAAATTCCGTTTCCAAACAGTCCCATGCACCTCCTGCTATTTAGAAGTTTTCAGATGGGTCAGCAATAATTAACTAGGCAATCTTAGTTTCCACTCTCAAAGGCTCTGCTCTCTCCATCCTCTCACTTAAAACTTTCTTGGTTTCTCATTTTTCCAGTTCTGTTTGAGTCATTAACATGAACCTGAATTTTTGCCTTCCACTGATGCTGCCTGATATGCTAAGGTCTTCCAGCATTTCTGGTGCAATACAGTCCTGTACTAGGTTGTCGAAAGGGAGGATTAAAATCCTGTGCTTCCCACAAGGAATGGAAAATATTTCACAACAATTAGCTTAAAAATCCAGTTCCTTATTGTTTCACAAAAATCAACTTGACATTGATACACGGAGTGAAATACAATAGTTATAAAACGTAGAATCAGGCTCTTCTGTCCATCAAGTCTACACCACCATTCCATCATGGTTGATTGATTATCCCTCTTAACCCCATTCTTATACTTCTCCCCACAACCTTCAATACCCTTACTAATTATGAACCTATCAAGCTCTGCTTTAAATATACACAATGACTAGACCATTACAGCCATCTATGGAAATGTATTCCACAGATTCACCACCCTCCAGCTAAAGAAATTTCTCCTCATCTCTGTATTCTAAAGAAATGTCCTACTATTCTGAGGCTGTGCTCTTTGATCCTAGATTCTCCCCCTCTTGGAAACATCCTCTTCATTTCCATTCTATCTAGGCCTTTTAATATTTGAAAGGTTACAATGAGATCCCCCTTATTCTTCCATGCTCCAGCAAGTTTGGGCCAAGAGCCATCAAACACTCCTGATATGCTAAACCTTTCATTCTCAGGATTGTTCTTGTAAAGTTCCAACGGCTCTCTCTAATGCCAGCACGTTTTCTTAGATACAGGGCCCAAAACTGCTCGCAATACTCCATATGTGGTCTGACCAATGCCTTATAACGTCTCAACATTACACCCTTGCTATGGGATTCTAGTCCTCATGAAATGAATGATATCATTGCAAGTGCCTTTCTTACCACCAACTCAGCTTGCAAGTTAACCATTAGGGAATCATGCACAAGGACTTTCCATGACTTTGCACCTGATTTCTGAATTCACTCCCCATTTAATAAATAATCTATGCCTATGTTTATTCTACCAAAATGCATGACCATAAACTTCCTTGCACTGCATTCTATCTCCCATTTTTTGCCCATACTTCTAATCTGTCCAAATCCTTCTGCAAACTCCCTGAGGCACTATCTGCCTCCCCACCTATTATTGAATCATACACAAACTTGGTCACAAAGCCATCTATTCTGCCATTCATAGCATAAACATATAACATGAAAAACAGTGGACACAACACCCAGCCCTGTGGGACACCACCAGTCACAAGCAGACACCCTGAAAAAGCCTGCTTTATTCTCACTCAATGCCTTCTGCTAGTCAGCCAATTTTCTGACAATACTAGTATCTTTCCCATAACACTATGGGCCCTTATCTTGTTTAGCAGCCTTATGTACGGCACCCTGTTAATGGCGTTTGGTTGTCTCTCCTTTGTCTATACTGCCTGTACCTACAGGTACCCCAAAACCTTATCCTCAATAATGGACTCCAACATCTACTCAACCACTGAAGTCGGTCTAACTGGTCTATAATTTCCTATCTTTTGCCTCCCCCCTTTCTTAAATACTGGAGTGTCATTTGCAAATTTCCAGTCTTCTGGAACCATTCAAGAATATCATGATTCTTAAAAGTTCACTACTGATGCCTCCCCAATCTTTTCAGTTACCTCTTTAGAACCCGGAGATGTAGTACATCTGGTTCTGATAATTATCTACCTTCAGAACTTCGTGTTTCAGAAGCACCTTCTCCTTAGTAATAGAGACTATCCTTACTTCTGCCCACACCACTCACAGATTTTTGGCATGCTACTGATATCTTCCACCATGAAGACTGAAGCAAAGTATCTATAGCATTCAGTCTGTGTGCCCATACTTGTTCCCCTTTACTACCTCTCCAGAGTCATTTTCCAGCAGTCTGATTCAGTCTAGCTATGTCCTACTGCAGAATAATTTCATATATAGTTACAGGACACAGCTAACACATTGGATCCCTGGAACGTCTGGGGGTGATTATTGAGGCCTCACCAATAGCTTGGCCCTTATTGTCGAAATACAATGTCAGCAACCAAGAAAAAAAACTGAGTAGGTGGTTCTGTGTATGTCCCAAACACACGCCAGAACTGTGACATCAATCAATGTGCATCACGTAGTTGATGCCTGTCCTGTCAAATTGACCCATATATATTCAGCTAGTACGCAACGCTAGTCATACATGGGCAATTAGTCCTAAAGAACAGAACAAATCTCCAAACTATTGAAATGGGAAAGGCGTAAGAATCAGTAGAGCCGTATTTTTGAAATGAAGAAAACGAAGTGGATTTTTGTTTTTGCTCTGTGTCAAACTAAAAGCCTTGTTTTCTATTTCTTGAAATGGTCTCTTATTGCATCTAACACAACCAGAGGTAGGAGGAGGAGGAGTAAAAGGAGGGCTCTCACAAAGGTGGCTGAAGGATAAAAGAGGTTAAGACTTCAGCCATGACAGTCTGTCCCTTACAGTCTTTAGATGTTCAGGTAGCAATATTCCTACATCCACTAATCCATAGACACTAACATCTTCAATGGTAATGAGGACTGAGACCCAGAACCTTTTTATACAGCTTCTCTCATTATTTTTAATAATAACTAGAGAAAATCAGCAGATATTGGAAACCAAAGCAATACACACAAAAAACTGGAGCAACTCAGCAGGCCAGGAAGCATCTAAGGAACAGAGTAAACAGTTAACGATTTGGGCTGAGACCTTTCATCAGGACTGGGAAAAAAAGAGATGAGAAGACAATGCAAGAAGGTGGGGAGAGGGAAAGAAGAAGTACAAGGTGGCAGGTGATAGGTGAAACTGGGAGGGCGGGGTGAAGTAAAGAGCTGGGAAGTTGGTTGGTGAAACAAATGAAGGGCTGTAGAAGGGGGAATCTAACAGGAGAGGACAGAAGGCCATGGAAAAAAGGAAGGAGCACCAGAGGGAAGAAATGGGCAGGTAAGCAGTTAAGGTAAGTGAGGGAAATGGGAATGGGAAATGGTGGAGAGGTGGGGAATTTCTGGAAGATCAAGAAATTGGTGTTCATGCCATCAGGCTGGAAGCTGGAAGCATGCCATCAGGCTGGAAGGATACAAGATCTTGCTCCTCCAACTTGAGTGTGGCCTCATTGTGGCAGTACAGGAGATCATGGACTGACACGTCGGAATGGGAATTGGAAGTAGAATTGAAATGGATGGCCACCGAGAGATTCCGCTTTTTCTGGTGGACAAAGCATAGGTGCTCTGCGAAATAGTCTCCTAATCTACGTTAGATCTCACTGATATACAGGAGGCTGCACTGGGAGCACCGGATCCAACAGACAACCCCAATAGACTCACAGGGGTCATCTACTGTATCCCTCACCTGGAGGGACGACTGTTTGGAACCCTGAATGGTAGCGAGGGAGGAGGTGTAGGTGCAGATTTGGCACTTGCTCTGTTTGCAAGGATAAGTACCAGAAGAGAGATCAGTGGGGAGGGACAAGTGGACAAGGGAGACATGTAGGGACCAATCCCTGTGGAATGTGGAATATGGAGGCGGGTGGGGGGAGGGAAAGATGTGATTAGCAGAGGGATCCTGTTGGAGATGGCGGAGTTTATGGAGAGTTATGTGCTGGACATGGAGGCTGGTGGGGTGGTATTTAATAATAACATGATATTGTGGCGACCCAATTACTAGCACACTCGAACCGGCTGACAATTAGCCAGAGAGCAGGGACAAAGGAAGAAAGCCTGAGGGGGTTTCAGTAGGGCCTCTCAAGGTATCTGGTGGGAGAGACAGGCTTTAAAGCAAGACTGTGGAGTTGAAATAAACTTAGTCTTTGGCTGCAGTTTACCGACTCCGTGTCGTTATTTTAGCGCTGCGTGTAGCACACCGCTACAATATCATCTTATACTTTTTCTTCAGTTAAGGTAACCACATTAAGAGTATTTGTCTAATTCTACAACTTGTGCAATCAATTAAATATGGTTTCATTTAGAGTTATAAAACACTACAGAACAGAAATGGGCCCTTCATTCCATGTAGTCCATGCCAAACTATTAATCTGCCTAGTCCCATCGACCTGCACCTGGACGACAGCTCTCCAAACCACCCCCTTCCCCATTCATGTACCTTTTTGAACTTCTTAAATGTTGAAATCAAACCCACATCTACCACTTCTGCTGGTAGTTCAGTGAAGAAATGTCCCCTCATATTCCCCTTAAACATTTCACTTTTCATCTTTAACCCATGACCTCTAGTTCTACTTTCACCCCACATCAATGGAAAAGGCCTGCTTACATTTATCCCATCTATACTCCTCATAATTTTGTATACCTCTATCAAATCTCCCCTCATTCTCCTATGTTCTATGGAATAAAGTCCTATCCTATTCAACCTTACCCTCTAACTCATGTCTTCAAGTCCGGGCAACATCCTAGTAAACTTTCTCTGCACTCTTTCAGTCTTACTGATATTTTTCCTGTAGGTAGATGACCAGAACTCCATATAATATTCCAAATTAAGCCTTACCAACATCTTAAAAAAACTTCAACATAATATCTCATTTCTGGAAGATGCAAGAAGCATAACTGATTGCTTAGAATAAAAGCACAATGAATAATCCTTTTGAATAATGAATAGCCTTGTTCTTCAGACACTACCATGCAACTTTATTACCCCAATCCACTCCAGAGAAAAAGTTAGTGAATATGAAATATACAAAACGCAAGTTGGTACACTTTAGGTTAAATATTGATTTAATAAACTGCTGCTCCAGGATTACCTTTGTCTTGTGCAATCTGTAAAGATAAACTAATCATTATATATTTGACAAAGGAATTATACACAAACATATTACTATAAACAATTATAATTAAGTATCAGTGGAGAAAACAATTTACTTTCTGGAACAACAGTACCATAATGTAGAATTCACTTTAAGAACTCTGTTTACAATGCAATTAGTTTCTTTCTTACCTGCCAGGTTTATTGATATATTTTTGGAGACGAGCTTTCACCTCATCATACGTAAGAAAAGCCATGTAGCCAGGGTGGGTCACAGCCAAGAAATTCCAATTTCTTAAAATAGAGGTCCAAGGCTAATGAAGAAAAACATTTCTTTTTACTGTGACAGTTGAGGTAGACTACATACACTAAATGTTGGTAGACTTTTATCTTCAAGCTTCAAGAAAACCTGTACTGAAGAATTGCAGTTATATTTAATATAGGGATCTTTGTCCAATTAAAACCAGAAGCCAATTTTGTAAATTTCACAACATGTAGTTTTTGTCTATTAATAAAAAATAAGGATGTGACCTTCAGACAAGTGACGACTCAGCTCTTGAAATTACAATAGAGCTCAGCTACCACAGAGCAACAGTATGCTAGTTACAGTACAAAATAAATTGACATTCAGTCTGTCATGTACTATATGTGCCAATGGCTAACCTGAGCAAACAAAAAACAAAGTAAACTTACACTCTGATTTTATCCCAAATTCCTTTCTATTACAGGCATGATCTATTATCCATTATTTTTTGTAAATTATGCAACATGGCCTTGACCTCAACCACTCTATTTTGATAAATGCTCTTCTTTTGAATAAATTTCCAAATATTTTTTCTACACCCATTCAGCAGCAATAATTTTGAACTGGTGCCCCCTTGTGGCTATTTGTTTAACCCGAGGAAAAAGTATTTCTGTATTTAGGTATTCAAAACACTGAAGATTCAAAACTCTGAACGTTCAAAATTTCTATTCACCTTCCCTCTCCATTACATTGGCAAGATGCCAAGTAAATTATTTTTCTGCTGTTACCATGGCTTTGCAGTCATAGCTCCTGGTGGCTTTAATGTGCTTTCTCCAATAACAGCATCCGAGTAATGTCATCTCTTTGCAGCTACCATTGGGCAGGGTGTACAAAAAGCTGAAGTCCCTCAACCCTACGTTCAAGAACAGCTACTTCTCTGCAACCTTTCACCCTTGAATCAACCAGCAAACCCCTAATCACAACTACAGTTTAGCAAAACCTTTGACTACTCTGATCACTTCGTATTAAAATTGACATTCTTTTTGCTCTAATTCTATTTTTCTCTTGTAAAAATTGTGTAGAATTTATGCTTAATACTTGTGAATATTGTTTATATGATGCTATGTAGCTGAGGTTACTGCAAGTGAGTTTTTCGTAACACAAATGCTATGATAAAAACTCACTTGACACAACAGTTAAAACTGCGTTCCTCATTTAAATGTGGTCTAAACTATGCTTTGGAGAATTATTTTTCATGTATTTGTTTAATCTGGTACCCCACACCTGTTTAAGAAACAGAGTTAATTAGAAATACAAATATGATTTGAGTACAATTGTAGAACACACAACACAAAACAGTGCAGCATAGTACTTCAGCCCATGATATTGTGCTAACCTATATAAACTACTCCACGATCAATCTAATCTTCCCTCCCACACAGCTCATAAGCCCCCAATTTACTTATATCCACGTGCCAATCTGAGAGTCTCTTAAAAGTCCCTAATGTATCAGTCTCTACCACTACCCCTGGCAGTACATTCCAGGCACCCACCAGTTTGTATAACAACCTTACTTTGACATATTTGCTAAACTTACCTCCAATCACCTCTCATATAAGCCATGCCACCCTGGGAAAAATAAGCTGATTGCCTACTCTACCTAAGCTTCTTATAATTGTATACACCTCTATCAAGTCACCTTTCATCTCTAACCTACTGAACCTTTCCTCAAAAGATATGGTTTCTAATCCAGCCAGCATACTGGTAAATCTTCTCTATACCTTCTCTGAAATTTCCATATCTGTCCCATAATGACGTGACCAGAACTGAATACATTTAAATGTACCACACCCAAACCTTCCCCTGAGTTTTATTGTATTCCCCAGGCCTATTAAGGTCCTCTGCAGTTTATGAATGTCCAACCTGTATACAGCCTATACATACAAGTGAGGTGTTGGTAGACAAGTAGAACAGATTTGCCGGCTACTACAGGCACCTTCTGTCACCTGAGAACTTGATTTGCCAGCAAATTCATTCTACTTGTCTATCAACACCTCATTTGTATGTATAGGCTGTATGTATGCAAGTCCGACATTCCTACTTGCAAACTGCCTGGGTTACAAACAGTTGACAGGAATGGAACTTGTGCAGCCCAGGAAAGATCTGTATTTCTTTCAAATAAAAACCTTGAATATTAATTTCCTCATTTATGACACAATATCTGCAGGTAGGAAATTCATATTTAAGGAACAGCCTTGTTTTAACCTCTTGGCAATTTATCCTAGAATGTTCACATTCATCAGGAGGTCACTGCTTACTACCTTCTATATACTTTTACTTGAAGTATTTCTCAAAGTTAAAGACTTCATTTATTGTAGTTCATATAGACACACCATTCACATGATTTTTCTTAATAACTTTACTCCTGACTAGAAATATATACAGTACCATAAACAACGTCATCAATTACCTTTCACTTACTCTGGTGGGTAAAAGAGAGAACACACACCTATATTATAGCAATTTATTTTACTGCTTTAATTGAAAATATTTGGGTTACTGTATAAAATAATGGGATTTTTTTCCTCTTGGAATTAACTTATTTATTTTGATCTTACAACTTGTAATAAACTTACCTAAAAATCAAATAACAAGTCCCTTCCAAAGAGGGGAATGATTCTCCTTGTTTCAGGTCCAACCTTTAGTCTAATAGTCCTTTAGTTCCACCCCTCACCCAGCCCCAAAAGGTACATATACGTATACACAAATGCACACGGTAACCCTTTCTTCTGCCAAGAACATTAGTTTTAATCACTATACCCCATATGCTCTCTTAACTCCAGAACTATTTTGAAAATGTGGCAAACAAGTTTGTCAATCTAAATACCATACTGTTCCAAAGCTACCAAAATCTTTTCTTTCTGAGCACCCTAATAGCTCCGTTTTCAGAAATTCCTTACGAGTATGCAAAACTATAAGGAACTGTAACAATCTTCTAGTTCAAAGGATTTTAGCTAACACATACTTAGATACCAGCTACTGTCATTGAGTTCCAAGTTGCAGGAAAACTGTTAACAAGACTCCCCATTCAAAGGACTTGCATAATAAGTTTGTACACATCTACAATCTTCATCCAACACCTATGATCTTGCCACCCTCAATCAACCCGTTTTAAAGTATTCATTCTAGCCATGCAACAATTGAAAAAAAATCTATAACTACCTGGATTTTATTTAGCCTATTAGAATTTACAGCTTGTTCATAACACAGCTTAGTTTGATCTTCTTTGGAAAGCTTAGACTAGCTAGAATTACTCAAAATAATATACTTTTAACAAATGGAATAAATTAGCAGAGCAGGTGAAATGCCAAATTAAAACACAGAAATGTGTAATTAACATATTTATTTTAATAGTCATTAACTTACCTGAAATAGCCTGGTAAAGATATCAAATTCAAAGATTGAAATGTAATCATTGCAGGTTAAATCAATTGTAGACTTTAGAGCCATGGCTTCCAAACCAGAGCTGATAGAATGAACTTCATGAAGGCACTGTCTAAAGACTTTCCAAGGTACAATGGTCCTGAAAGAAGGAAAATCCTGTAACTATTCTTCATTATTTATGCTTTAAAAATCACAGTAATGTGCATTAAATACAGAGCAAACATCACTATTATTAACGTAGCCTGCCTTTTTTCAGACTTATTGTCCATTTATCCTGGGAATAACTTCGCTCATACCAAATATCTTTTATTCAAGTACAAACAAAAAACTATTAAAAACAAATCAACAATTAATTCAAAATAAATCAATTCTAGCAATGACAGGGAACGGCCTTCCCATTTTCTAAAAACTTCATAATCATTTAAAATTAGCATGTATAATTTTTCATAACATTGGCTAGAAATAATGGTATTTGAGGGTCAAAAGGTCATATTAAACAAACCAAGCATGTGGGTTTAAATAGTGCTTTCAACATATCAGAAAGATCCACGGTAGCTAAAAGGAGCTTTATCAAATAAATTTGATAACCACTTCCACTGGGGTATACAAAGACAGCTAATCAAGTTTGATCAGAGGGATAATTTTAAAGAACCATCTTAGAGGAAGAAACAGATGGATAACATTGTAGGGGATTCCAGGGCCCTTGGGCCCAGGATACAGACAATATGGCCATTAACGTGAGACTGATCAAGATGGGGAATGCATAAGAAGCCAGATTTACAGAATACCTCATCTATGTTAACTTTTCCAAGACTGTTCCTACTCCAAATGAAAAATGCACAGAATCAAAGAACTATTCAGTAAAAAATGCAAAATAATGAAAAAATGGTCAGAGTTTAACTTGCTTTATTACACAAATTAACACAATAAATCTTTCACATAGGTTGTGAAAAAACATAACAAAATTGAATTTCACTGCCCCAAGTATTACACTCCCACGTCCTTATTTAGTAGTTGTCAATTACAATACAACAAAATTGACATATATTTCTATAAAGCTGTAACTGACACTGTTAACTTGTACAATAATTTTACATTGATTTCCCAAGACAACTTCTGAATAAACCATCAGAATTCATAACTTAGAGACTTTGGACATAGTCAAAGTCCTGTAGTTTAAGAATAACCTTAGTAACCTTTACAAGGACTATATGAATTGATCTTGAGGACACCAATCAAACCATAACATCTTTAGAAGGAAATCATACAACATTTAAAATTGAAAAGGGTTAGCATACTGAACATCACACATTTAAATGCAAATCCCTATTCAACTTAACTTTTGCTACATGAACTACAGTTTGATGTTCTGTAGTTTACCAATCCAAAGGAATTATTAACATTTCGTTAGATTTTACAGAATTACAGAAACTCACTACATGAAAACAAGGTAATTTGACAATGAAATCCATGTAAAAGAAGCGACTTAGTATTTCCCAGCTTTCAGGGTTTAGCCATGTACTTTCTTTAAATGCCATAATGAGTTTCTCCCTCCACACTTTCAGATGTCCATTTCCAGGCTCCTACTACTTCACTTAGTAACTCTTTTTCCATCCATTCTAGCTCTTCTACCAATTAACCTAAGTCTAATCATTTCTGTGAAGAGATATATGTCCTTTCTTTCACACACCTATACCCTTTCTTTCACCAATCTCCTACAAGTCCAAAAGAACCAGCCTAGCAGAAGATCCCTCTTCATAATTAAAGAAGTCAATCCTCAGTTTTCCTCGCCACCCACTATTCTGCTATCACATCCTTCCAGAGGTGCAATGGCCAGAAATTTATACAATTTTGTGCCATTTACTTTGCATTAAAGTCTCAAGTGATATAGGCACCTTTTCTGTGTTCCTCAATCACTTCAACTGCTACCTAAAAGGAGCAGTGGGGATATACTCAGCCTTCTTGTCCCTCTACATCCCTTATTAACATATTACTGAATATATATTCCCTTGCTTTATTTGCTGTTTTTAAGTACATTTCTTCATATTTGTGGATTAAATTCCACTTAAATGCAATCAAAAAAACTATATTCAAATATTTCCAAATTCTGATGAACCAGACCCAAATGTTAGATCTGCTTCCCTTTCACAGATGTAGCCCAACCTACTGAGGGCTTTCAGCATTTTCTGTATTTATAACAAATTTCTGACATTTGCAATTGTAATTTTTCAACAGAATTCTAATAAAACAAATCATGACATTACTAATCTTGTCTCATGTACATACTTCTCCCTATAGCATTTTCAAGGTAGTTTACATTGCTTGCATGTTTTTAAAAAATTCTTGATGAAGCCATAAAGCAGCATGCTTAAACCTCCTTTACAAATAAATTCTAGTAATAATCTAGTAGTTGATCACACTGAAACACCAAAATATCATATACTCCATTATAATCCAGGAAGCCAAAAGGTTTGGAAGAATCCACATTTGATTACTGGAACAAAATATGTAATAAAGTCATTTTAAATCACATTGCCCATTATTGTTGCTCTTCAAACCACAAACCACAAATGTGACCACTCTGTTGACTGCTGGTCATTATAAACATTACAAATTAGGTCATAAAAAGATTAAAAAGTTGCAATAAATGTGCAGTGCAAAATATTTGCTACTTTCTGAAGATAAAGTACGCACTGGATACAGGCAAATGCATCACCTTCCAAGGACATGCATGAAAAAATTTAAATTGTACTACATTGTGCATAAAAAATGTTTCATACTTAAAGGTTTTTGGAAATATTCCTTGCATCCAATCTTACACAATTAAAATATCTGCCAAGCCATGAAACATTTTTTTTTCACACCATAGCATGGCATCCTAAAATTTCCACCTCTCCTAGCTTTTAATATATTTTCAAATAGAATCTAGGAAGATGCCTGTATATTGTTTTTCACATGTAGTGTGTCTATATCTACTTAGCATTACTAAATTGCTGAGATGATAAAGGGATGATTGAAATAACAAAGTAAAACAAAATTAATAAATGAAAATAAAGATACAATGTAAAGAATGTAATTAACAAGAACTTTAGTCAGTGAAGATGCTTAATTTTATTATTTAAATTTACTCAGAAAGGAAAATGAAAAGTTACATCTTATATTTCCAAGATTGGACAAGCCTAGGAAAATGGCAATGAAGCATACGTCTTCAATATTAATGATCTATCAGACACCATCCTAGATGCTTGACAAACAGGAAACCAGTTGGTAACTTGCTGACATACCACATCAGAGGATACCTACAAAAACTGACGTCTTTCAATATATATGTGACAACGAAAGGTTACAGCTTCAAATATTGTGACAGCACAAAATGACTGTATTCTTTAGTGTCATTAACTTAGTCCCTCAAATGCCCAACACTAAGAATATTAAGGTCATGCACTAAACGTCACTTATCATAATTTGTCTATTTTAGGCTTACACAGAATACAACCTCAAACATTTATCGGTACTTCCTGTGTAAGTATTTTGATGTCCAGTGATTCCGCTCCATTTTATATTGAGACATTATTATAATTTTAATTACTCTATCACTAGGTTTGCATAAATATCCTATTGCAAACAATTCATTCAAATTTCCATTAATCTGAATCCCTCTCAAATGGACTTCCGTGATGGTACTTTCACTCGACAAAAAATAGATTGTATAAAATACAGAAATGGTAAATGGGAGTGAAACGGGTTAGGCCAGAAATGATATGAACTTAAATTCAATAATATTACTCAATCTCATAAACAGAATTTCTTTTCAGTTCAGCTAGATTTAAGTGCACACACTATTTTTACATTT
Organism: Hemitrygon akajei; assembly: GCF_048418815.1. Lineage (NCBI taxonomy): Eukaryota > Metazoa > Chordata > Chondrichthyes > Myliobatiformes > Dasyatidae > Hemitrygon > Hemitrygon akajei. Next base: position 39,270,665 of record NC_133128.1, read on the forward strand.
ATCCATCTGTAGATGCACAAAGAGTGGTAATGCAGGAGCAAGATGATGCACAACAGGAGGTTGGCAATGGCTGGTGGTGACTACAGAATTCCCTTTGGTTTGAAGTGAACTAAATGTTTTCTAAGAATCCATCAACAAAAACACATTTAAAAGCTTCCTCTTTTCTAATGGGGGAAAAATAATCCTCTTTCTTTAGCTTGGTAATTTCACCAAGTGTAACTTTAAAACATCAAATGATATTCAATGTGGTTAAACATCCTGTATCTTTATAAAAATGTTGTAAAACAAATGTTGATATCAAGCCACATTAGAATATTTCAGGGCTGCTCACTTAGTTCATTTTGAGGAATGAAGTTAAATTGTTTGAAATAATTCACAGGAGGGTTACAAATAAGTTCCATTTTACATTCTAAGATCAGTAAAGAGGAAACTCAAAAATTGGTTCGAGCTTTATGGAGAATCATAAAAATAAGAAATAGATTAGGGAGGCTTACAGAGTAAGACCATAAGAACTCAAGAAAATAGGTGCAGGAGTAGACCACCATGCCCCTCAAGCTTGCCATGTCATTCAGTATGATAATGGCTGATCTATACTGGCCTCAACTCATCTTTGGTGTCGGTTTCCACTAAAGTTCAATTCCACAATCTTTCAATATTTATCTGATATTAACTGAGTGTAAAGACCTGGCCTCCATCACCTGCAGGACGGAGAATTCACCCAATCTATCCTGAGTTATGGACTCATACATTGAAGACAAAACTGCTCATGATTGAATGATTAAATTGAGAGGTGATCAAAAATCCAACACTGAGCTACAGTTACCTTGGAGAGTTATAGCACTGGGAAAGATTATTGAGATAGAAGGGTGAATCTATTGTTTATCTAGAAGCCGACAAAAAATTGCTAGGAAATGGGCAAAATAACTTTGTGAGCCTTCAATTTTATCAAGGAGAGCATGAGGGAAGCCTATTGGTAGTAGTCAAGCTTACAGGTAAAATGATTTTGGTGCAAGTTTCAGCAGCAAATATAGGGATAGAATCAGACAGCATTTCTCTATGTGTAAATGATACAGAAAAACAATTCAGGATCAGATATGACACTGTAGGTCTGAACAGTGTTGTTTAGTTTCAGAAGCCTTATTCGCTTTCAGACCATCTCCGAAGAGAGGGCTGGAATCATAGATGACATAATCCAAGATGACTGCTTCAGTGTTCCCAATAGTTAGCTGGTAGAAATTCTCCTCATCTAGCACTGAATGTTGTTCAGAATGAACATAGCAGCAGAGTCAAGAAAGGTATTGAGATCAATCAAGATGCATATGGCAAGTGAAAATAAAGCAATAGCTTTCTGTTACTCTGGATTGGAACATCATTCATAAATTAAAGCTGATCAAAAAATGAAATGGATTATATCAATCACTTCCTAGGATTTTTGGGATGATTGCATTGAAAGAGGATGGTAGGCAAAATCTGGGTCATCGATCCAACAGTTTGCTGCACTACATGAAATTACATTTATTGCAGATCTAGTTTTTATGATCATTTTATGGACTAATGATGGAGAAGGAATTAGTATGATTAAAGAAAAATCAGATAATTTTAGATTTTTAATAACTACATTAAAATTTTGCACCACAAATATTCTTGACCTGCCACAAAACTTTAAATGGTCTACATAGACACTAATGAGTAACTATACCAAAGTAACAAAACTAGGAATTTTTATTTATTATTTAGTAATTTCTCCACCAAAAAATATACTTAGAATGTTACAGATGCTTTCATAAAACAAACATGGGTTCAATTCTAAAACTCAGCCATAATATTGACCATGTGTTTATTTTCTGCAAATAAATTAAAAAGGAACAAAGATAGAAATAATTAGAATATTCAAAAACACTCTGAATAATTTGCTCCTATCATTCCATACATACTAAAATTCAAATCTAATGTCCTGCTAAATTAGGCTTGAGTGGCAATCAATCCATCACCACACAATAGGATACCCTTCATCAGGATTCAGGAATCAGGTAGCATAGAATCAAACCCTAATGAAAGGTCTCAGATTGAAACGTCAACTGTTTACTCTTTTCCGTAGATACTGCCTGGCCTGCTGAGCTCCCCCAGCATTTTGTATGTGTTGCTTAAATTTCTTTAAGTTATTTGTTTCATGAGTTTTAGAATGATTTCTTCATGACAGATGTATTTAGAATTTAATAGTAATGCAAAATTGTTTTCAAACATACCAAACCTACAGATTCCAAGACAGTAAAAACAGAATAAAAATGTTTTTCAGGAAAATGGGATAGTATGGTGAGGAACTATACTTCAAAACTATTTTTACATTTTCTAAGCATTTTAGGAAGCATGAGATTACATCCTTATTGCACAAATAATTTGAAAAGATGTAAGAAAATTTCCTTCAGTATGTTTAGAAGCTTAAAATTAATTCAACAGAAGTCATGTAGCAAAATTAGTAATGGTCTTTAATGTTCATCCTCTAAATTTCCGTTAGATGGAGATCAAATGGCATTTTGTTTTAGATTATTTAGTACATCAACTGTTGCAGTAATGAAGCAACCAAAAGTGAACTTAAAAGTAGCCGTAAAGGTCAAACCAGAGAAAATAATCTAAACAAACTGAAGAAATCTACATATGCAACAGCAGACACTTTTGCTCTGTTGGCCACATAAAAAACAGTACTTAATGCATGCCACAATGTTTTTTTCTAAAAATTCGGCACAACTGTGTGTGGGATATTGGTAACATCATATTTTTTCAGAAAAATATTACAAAGAACTGGACAGTTTATTAGCCAATAAGTGTACCTTCACAAGTACACTTGAATGTGACTGTCACAAAATCCATTCTTCCCAGCCATTTAAGAAACTAGTTGTTTAGAAAAGGCTTTGAAGTCATACTTACTTGTCATCAAAGGCACGTTTCCAGAATTCTGCAGCATCTGCTTTAGTGATGCGAAAGATGTCACCTTGAAAATGTCCAAAAGGGAATATGGCTTTGATTTCCGCAAGCATGTGGCTGAAGATCAGCGACAACTTTGTCAGATTTCTCCTAGGGAAAAAAAGCCACACATCAGAATGCTAAATATTCCAATCCAACTCTACATTTCATCCAACGCTCTGGAGTGTGCAGAAGAGCTTTACAGCTTTTAAGTACTGTCAGCAAATGAACTAAATTCCAAAACTGCAACAGACCAGGAGACTGTTCTTCACAATACAAAATTCTCTGAAGGCCAACCATTTTTACAGTGAAATACTTCCAACAATAACATAGGATGAGGATATCAGATGGCACTAAATTGCAGAATTTGCAACCTTGACCAGTCTAGGCAAAGCAGAGATCATCCAAACAGACTTTAAAAATGTCATACCAGATAAAGCAAAAGCTTTAAACCACAATGCCAATGTTTAAATTACTAGATACTTATTAAAAAGATGATTCATCTCATTTCCAGACATAGAAATATCCATAATGGGCTATTCTTGGAAAATTTCAAATCGTGGTAGTTTACCACTGAACTGCCAAAAATTCTCAACAGTAATGTAACCTAGCTTGGGAATGATGTGTAAATGAGAAAGTTCTGAATTTGCTCGTTAAGCTTCACTGGCAATTCCCCAATGGTGACCCAATACTGGAATCCAACACTGTGCACATTCTTGCTGCAATTTCCCAGGAGTTGTCCTCAGAATGAACCTAATGCAAGAACATCAAGTTAATTTCTTCAAACGGAAAGGAATGGATGAAAGGGAGTTTGGGAGGTAGAACATAATCGATTTTTATTCAATTAATAGGATTTGCTTTGAAGCTTATTGATATTTGAAATGTTTGTCCTTAACATGTTTTCAATTTGCTTAACTGATGCAAGGGATGGATCAGGGATATGGAGAAATATTTAAAATATATTGTCCTGAAACAACAGGGCATTTGAAGCACCTCGAGGTAAAAAGGTTAAAAAGAAGTTTTTTTAAAACAATCAGGGAATACACAATCATCATTATTGAAATATTTTAACATTAAATCAAGCTATGGAACATCAGGACAAATTACAAAGACATTCAGAATCTTTAAATTAGAAGTTTAATTTCTAATTATTTATTGAATAGAAATTGGCAGTCAGCATCTCTTTAATTTTAATGGGTAAGGTCACAACAATCTTGCTTTCACAGAGAGAAACCATTCAACCCTAAAAAGTTAGGTAAAAATCAAAATTGCAGATGCTGGAAAACTGAAATAAAAATGGAAAGTGCTGGAAACAGTCAACAGATCACACAGCATTTGTGATAAGAGAAACGGAGTTAATGTTTCAGGTTGAAGGCCTAAAATATTGATACATCAAGAAATTGAGAATGATGTGTGACAACTTTATTTTAAGAAAATAATGTGATACATTTCAACAAGTGTGTCTGTGATTTTTAAACCCAAGCAAGCGCTCTGATCTCACTACTTTAATTGAAGACCAATGCAACTTGAAAACAAAAAAGTAAACATTGAAGATGTCTTACAAAAAATAGGTTTTGGCAGATGCCAGAAAACCTTCTGTGTTCGATTATAAAAGAGATCTTGTTTAAATGCATGAAGTGAACCAACATACACACCAATTAGTCTGTGTTCACTTTTTTTAAATTTTTCTTGTTCAGGGGACCAATGTAAAGGTGCCCTTTGACTCAGTTAATCATTTTTACTGTTTTGTATAAATAGAGCAAGTGCTACTTGAAGACAAACAAAAAAATATATATATCCTGTATATTTTATATTCAATGTATATGAACAGAATCTGATAAAGTTTGACAGGACTGCAGAAACTTCAGTCTACAATACAAGGCTGTGTCAAATTGGCAGCTGTTGAATAACTCATCAGTATGTACAGAGTGTATTTAATCAAAATGAGAAATGGAAATAACTTTACAATACATTCAGCATTTTAATTCTGTATGATGTTTAATATGTGTTGAAGTGGCAAAACCAAAGGTCTTAAATCAAATAGAATGTAGTAAAATTTTGACAAAATAGTGCTATATCCTCCCAAAAGAGAAATGAATACACAGGGAAAAAAAACTGCATTACAATTGCCCATGTGGCAGATGTGCTTGTTGAGTAATGAATAATTCCAGTCCTTGAAATAATAAGGGGCTAAGAAAGCACGAGAAGGCTTCATGCCCTTCATCATAATCCTTGTGACAACACACACACTACAGCTAAATATCACACACCTCAAATTACTTTTCTGTAAGAAAATGCAGACATTGGCTACTGGAAGACAATTGTTATAAGAAGCATCTTCCAGAAATAACATAATTTCTAAAATAATTTTCAAGGATTTTCAAGGGTCACATTCTTGTACTTCGCATTGGAAGTAGACTTCTTAATGTAATACAATTTAATCGCAGTACAAAATTAGTCTATAAAGGGAAAACTTGCTCAAAATCTGTCTATGAGGCAGATTTATAATCAACATGTTTATAAGTGTGATGTGAAACTACAAGCAATAGAGGTTTTGTGGAGCAATTTCTCCAGGCAGTATTAACTCAGCCAGAAAGAACATCTAGTGGACCCCAGGTTGGGAACTCTTGTATAAGAGGATTTATTAAAATTATTCTCCACACTGCATCAGGGGTCACGACCCACAATTCAGTGAATTATCAAATTTGGGATACTGGTAAAGGACTTGGAGACCTTTTTAAATTACAGAACAAGTGGTTACTTTTACAAAGTGTTTCTTAGAATAAATTTGTACATTAATACTTCCCAAATCATAGTTGCTTAAGTGCCGCCTTCACTTCCCAATAATTACAAAGCAAATTACTCAGGTTGTTGTAGTCACTGTTTAGATAGTACTTTAAATGGAAATGAAATTTTAAACAGATAATGCCTTATTGTGAATATTTATCTAAAGAATGTGTACACAAGACTATGTTCTTTCATTTCACCTCTTAGAAGGCTTATTTAATTAGAAGAAATCGATCATGGGAAATTTTTCATGTGGTTACATTTTGCAATATTGCACTATATGATATATAAATGCATGGAAGTTAGATACTCCAATTTCTCAACACCATGAGTGCGATTATCTGTTATATTTCAAAACTAAAATTCAAAATTTTGCATAATAAATTAACTCAATGTAATCAGGCCATGGGTCTCTCGAGCCTGGTTTCCTGATACATGCAAATGCTTTGTAAACCACAATTTGGCCACAAAAACCTTTGCCTGCCCTGTAACAACATAACTGGCCTCAGCCATCATAAAATGTTCTGCATTAAATTGACATTTTTACCAAATAAATTTGTATTATATTACAATGTTACATATTATAAATACACACACACACAAATAAATATATTACATATAACTATAAGTCAAGTTTATTGTCATTTCGACCATAGACTGCTGGTACAGTACCCAGTAAAAATGAAACAACGTTCCTCCAGGACCCTGGTGCTACATGAAATAACACAAAACTACACTAGACTATGTGAGACAGCACAAAGCTACACTAGACTATGTAAAACAACATAAAAACTGAGCAAACAGGAGGAAATCTGCAGATGCTGGAAATTCAAACAACACACACAAAATGCTGGTGGAACACAGCAGGCCAGGCAGCATCTATAAGGAGAAGCACTGTCGACATTGGGTCTTGGCCCGAAATGTCGACAGTGCTTCTCCTTATAGATGCTGCCTGGCCTGCTGTGTTCCACCAGCATTTTGTGCGTGTTGTATCATAAAAACTGCACTAGACTACAGACCTGCACAGGACTACATAAAGTGCACAAAACAGTACAATAATTAATAAACAATAGGCACAGTAGAGGACAAATTACAATATAATAATAAATGATGTAGCTATCAGTCTAGACTCTGAGTATTATGGAGTCTGATGGCTTGGGGGAAGAAACTGTTGCACAGTCTGGTCGTGAGAGCCCGAATGTTTTGGTACCTTTTGCCAGATGGCAGGAGGGAGAAGAGTTTGTGTGAGGGGTGCATGTGGTCCTTCACAATTATGTTAGCTTTGCGGGTGCAGCGTTTGGTGTAAATGCCTGTAATAGCGGGGAGAGAGACCCCAATGATCTTCTCAGCTGACCTCACTATCTGCTGCAGTGTCTTGCGATCCGAGAAGGTGCAATTCCTGAACCAGGCAGTGATGCAGCTGCTCAGGATGCTCTCGATACATCTTCTGTAGAATGGGGTGAGGATGGGGGGAGGGAGATGGACTTTTCTCAGCCTTCACAGAAAGCAGAGATGCTGCTGGGCTTTCTTGGCTATGGAGCTGGTGTTGAGGGATCAAGTGAGATTCTCCACCAGGTGAACACCAAGAAATTTGGTGCTCTTAACCAGCTCAACGGTGGAGCCATCAATGTTCAGCGGAGAGTGGTCGCTCTGTGCTCTCCTGAAGTCAACAACCATCTCTTTTGTTTTGTTCACATTCAGAGACAGGTTGTTGGCTCTGCACCAGTCTGTCAGCTGCTGCACCTCCTCTCTGTAAGCTGACTCGTCGTTCTTGTTGATGACACCCATCACGGTCATGTCATCGGCAAACTTGATGATGTGATTTGAGCTGTGTACTGCTGCACAGTCGTGGGTCAGCAGAGTGAACAGCAGTGGACTGAGCACACAGCCTTGGGGGGCCCCGTGCTCAGTGTGATGGTGTAGGAGATGCTGCTCCTGATCCGGACTGACTGAGATCTCCCAGTCAGGAAGTCTAGGATCCAGTTGCAGAGGGAGGTGTTCAGGCCCAGCAGTTTCAACTTTCCAATCAAGTGCTGAGGAATGATTGTGTTGAATGCTGAACTGAAGTCTATGAACAGCATTCAAATGTATATATCTTTTTTGTCCAGGTGGGTGAGGGCCAGGTGGAGGGTGGTGGCGATGGCGTCGTCTGTTGAGTGGTTGGGATGATATGCGAACTGCAGGGGGTCCAGTGAGGGGGGCAGTGTCTTTATGTGCCTCATGACGAGCCTCTCGAAACACTTCATGGTGATGGATGTGAGTGCAACAGGACAGTAGTCATTGAGGCAGGACACTGAAAACTTCTTCGGCACGGGGACGATGGTGACGGCCTTGAAGCATGTTGGAACAACGGTGCTGCTCAGGGAGATGCTGAAGATGTCAGTGAGAACATCTGCCAGCTGGTCTGTACATCCTCTGAGCACTCTGCCAGGAATATTGACTGGTCCAGCAGCACAGATATATAAATTAATATATCTGTGTTTGGGGTGTCCAGAGAGGGATAGCACCTTTGGTGAAGAGGTTTGTTGTGTCCATTTCAGGGCAGTTCACTCAACTTCAGTTCCCAATTGACACTCACCTCTCAGCTGTAGCACCAATTTTCTGTTTGAATGCGACAGCAGCCACACTTTGGCTCGCTGCTTCAACAGGCAAGCTAAACCAGGTGAGGGGAGCCGGCAGCCTCATATCCCAGTGAGATAGAGACATGCCATTCTTAGCATGCGAAGCAAGCTCCAGCAGACTAAGCAGATGAGAGCAACAGTAAGATCCAATGGCCTGGAGGGTGATACTGCAATGCTCCGTGGCGACCAAAGGGCATAACCAGGCACAGAAGATGCCATGGTCATCCTCTGCAACCAAGGAAGACCCCAATTTGTGATATTCATTTGTACTACTGACCCGGACTTCCGAGGTCAAGAGAGTGGAATTGCCCAATGCAATGACTTTTCCACCTTAAAAACTCGCCTGCACAAGTTTCCTGTCAACGGCAGACGTTATGGGCAACCACCAACCCTACATACAGTGGATTCCAGTTAATTGGGACACATCATCCCAGCACATTTTGACCCAATTAAGCAGCTACCCCAATTAGTTGAAGTGTTATGAAAATAGCTAGAAAATTATAAAAAAGACAAACTACATAACAAATTATGTATTTAAATGAAATACAGAACAAATTAGAACACTAGCTGCTACAGTAACAGAGTAGAGCTGTATTAGTTCTGAATATTTATGGACGTAAGAATTCATCCAGTGTATGCTATCATTTTCTTTCCATTGACAGTAAATGAACAATATCAGTGGTGCCACCCAGTGCAGATAAAGGACTGCATTCATACATTTTTATTGATGACTGCAAACTCCAAATCTTAATTTTCAGTGAAACATTCAAGATGATTGCTGATACCTTAAAATTCTTCATAGTTTCTAATTTGTTGAAGTAGTAAAATTGTTTCATTTTAACTCCTAATCATTCCTGGTATCTCCAAGCCTAAATGCCTGAAACCACAGTGAGCAAAACAGTGCCAAGTTATCTTACTGCTCATTTCTAGCCAACTATAAGTGACAAAAATCATTAATTTTTGAACACAAGCACATGCAACTAACACTATTTTAAAACTGTTCACTCTGGTTAGAACCTGTTGAGCAACAGTGTCCTGTCCTGCAAATTGCAGCCACAGTGCATCATTGGTGAGAGAACGGTTAGTCAAGCAGCCTGCTCAGGTAGATGCCCAGAGGTACTAACAAAGCAAGTATCATAGTCCTGATGAAGGGTCTCGACCTGAAATGTCAACTGTTTACTCTTTTCCATAGATGCTGCCTGGTCTGCTGAGTTCCTCCAGCATTTTATGTGTGTTGCTTGGATTTCCAGCATCTGGAGATTTTCTTTTGTTTTTTTTACACCACAGTCCTGTCTGCTAATACACAACTAATCTGCAAGAACAGTCAAAAGCTATTTAAATAGTATCCAGGTATACACTGCATGGCAGTGGATACCAGTGCATGCTTTCTGAGCGAGTCAAGCACTAACAAAAAACTATGTTCTGTGGACTAAATTCTTGGAACTCAAAACAAGCTCACAGTTTTCTTTAAAATCCTTTAAATAAAAATGGAACCATGCAGTGCACAAATGTGGAGTATGTGTTCCTGCTTCAAAGTCATAGTATCAAGTTTTAGAAGATATATTAGCATTTTCTAGCTTGGAAAGTTAATGGATAATATGGTTGGCACAGTTTACAAAATGCTTTTGAAATCATTACCAGCCAAGTAAATATACTACATTATGCATCATGAGCACTCTCATGCACTTGTCATGAAAGAGCAAAAGACTGAACTTCAACACTTTATCTTTGGGATGATCTTTCCCAGCATCTAAAAGTTTTCTGCTGAGCAATTTCCAATATGTTCAAACTCTAAAATTAGCAAACTAATCCATTTCACCTTTCACTAAAATGCCTTAACATGATTTTAAGTTTCTTCAGTTAAGGTTGATCTTCTATCAGAATAATTTAATTCATGGCATGTTTTTCAGATACAAGTCTTACTTTAATATAGAACAAATTATTAAAATAAGACTTGAGACTTTTAAAAAAATAATTAACCACTGATAATAGCAATATTGTCTGCTCCAATATTGCACAGTTCTACAGAACACTATATATGAGGTCAACTGTGCTGCTCCAAAGAGCGCTACATGAGGTCATTCTTACTCCTCAACCATTAGGCTCTATAATGAGTCAATCTATAGCTGGGGAAGTGATGACCCCTTCCTGTTAAAGACTGTTCATGGTAATATGTTTTATTCCTTCTACTTCTCTTCTAATATTTATATCTGTGCACTTGTAATGCAACTGTGACACTGTAATTTCCTTTGGGATCAATAAAGTATCTATCTGTCTATTCAACTCAACCAACAATTTCAACTTAAGTATACTAAACAATTTTCTCTAAATTATGTTATGCAGAACATGAAAAGGTGTAGTCATAAAAAATTCTGCTTTTCTTAAAATACATTCTGATATATACACACAATGTCACAATTTCAGCTGATCTTCTTGTGCATCATATACGAGAAAACTTTTGACAGAATGACCCAAGACATGCAATGCTTATTCTACAAACCAAACTCTCCCTGCATGAAGTTAGACCTTTAACTTAGAACACATAATGTGCATTGACCCTTACAGAAAGTGCTTTGAGACACAAGATGCTACAGTTGCTGGGTTCTACAAAATACTGGAAGGAGGAAAGGACTCAGTGGATCAGATACCACCTTTGGCTAAATGGGGCAAGTTAAAAGCCCTTCACTTAATACCTAGTTTTAATAAACTCTTAATTTTTCAAACTGATCCAAATACCCTAGTTGTCAGGAATAGGGAAAAAGTGGTTAATGACAGTGGTATTGTTGACATTCAGTTCCGTATATTCAATGAAGCAATGCCCTGATGAATGGCTTCCTAACCCTTGCAACTAAACTTGAAACTAAATCCTCTGAAGAACATTAGTGCATTTAACCATGCACCCATGCTGTCAAACTGTTGCTTTAAAATCATAAACAAGAAACTTGCAGATGATGGATATCCAAGTAACAGACACAAAATGCTGGAAGAACTCAGCAGGCCAGGCAGCATCCATGGAAAAGAGTACAGCTGACATTTCGGGCCGAGACTCTTCAGCATTCTTGCTGCCTGGCCTGCTGAGTTCATCCAGCATTTTGTGTGTGTGTTGTTTTAAAATGAAAGGCAAAAAGTTACAAAAGGATAATCAGCAGTCTTTTTTTCTGTATACATTTGTTTGTTGTTCGGATACAATAAAAAAAATCCTTCAAGTCTGTGTTTGTACATCATTGGTAGCCTAGAAAGCATGTTGTTAGGTCGTTGACATAGAAAAATAGGAACAAAATTGTAATAAATACCAAGTGGATCTATTACGATGCATTCACAGTTTTGGTAACAGTGGCTTTAAACTTGCATATTTAATAAACTTTTCCTCACATATACTTCTACACAAGAACAAGATAGCACCAACTCAATAAATTGAGGAAAACATAACAAATTAGTTTTCTTTAATGATAAAGCCAGTGTTCAACCTACTTAGAAAGCATCTGTATCTATACAAAAGAAGTTCTATTTCTTCTTAAGAAGTCTTGAAGAGTCAAATGTATCCCATTTTCTAAAACTTCAATTCATTATCAGTAACGAAGGACAGGGATAAATAGATCATACCTTATGTTACAGTTGAGCTTTCAAATATGGTGCAAATGGAAACATTTGATTACGGCTAATTGTTATACCAGAGGAAATTCCAAAGTCACGAAAGGATTATAAAACTTAAACCATAGCTTGTCTAACTTCTGGCATTATTAAGGCAAGCTTCCTAATAATTCCTCCAATTGCAGCTGAGACACCGATTTACTGGAAAAGTGCCTCTTATTTTCAGTCACATACTATATTATTCTTTTACTAGAATGCAAATATGACCATTACCACCAACAATGAGATACTACTCACCCAGTGGATAGCAGGTAATTGGTGAAGCAAGACCTTTTCTTACTAATTCAAAGTATTTTCAGAATCACTGGAAGTTTTGCTTCAAAAGTCCAATTATTGAAATCTCCCAATTGTTCAGTTTGAACAAGGGTTTAAAAGTAAACACAGAAGTTAACATAGTGGATGTGAAATGTTATAAATAGTAACTGAAAATACCCAAATCACCCTAATTCTCAGAGCACTTGTTACATTCAATTTTGTTGCTACTGTTGCATTGAAGCAGTTCCAGACAAGCTATTTGTTTTTTCAGTTACAAAGTGATGAAACTAAAGGTCATCCATCATATTTTCTTGCATACCTACATTAGAACATACGATTTTATTAGCTGATTTTATCATAAATCAAATTTACAAGCTAATCACATTCACTATTCTGAAGCTACCTAGCTGCTTTGCACCAATTTTCAATTATGCAGTGGAACATTCAATTATTTAACAAGCAGCAAAAAAGCAACTCTTCTGACACTAAACATTCAACAAGGCATTAAAACGTTTGTCCTAATATGTTGTTTTGAGAAAAACCTTAATACATAGCATTCAAAGTTGCAGTCTATTAACAATACATTTTGCAGAAAATTTCATTCCAAAGGACAGTCACTCAAAACAATACCATGACCTTGCCTATACTGATCAGAAAGTGAATACAATTGGAAAGCTTTAAATGGCCATGGGGTTTATTTGTTTTAAAGATCTGTTTGGAGTTCAATTCCAGCACTGTCTGTAGAGTTTGAATGTTCTCCACATGGGTTTCCTCCAGGTGCTCAGATTTCCTCCCACAGTCCAAAGTATCGGTTAGTAGGTTAATTGGTCATTGTAAATTGTCCTGTGATTAGGTAAGTGTTAAGTAGGTGGGGCACTGAGCAGTGTGGCTCGTTGGGTCAGAAGGGTCTGTTCCGAGCTGTATCTTTACAACGATAAAACTAATTACATACAGTACTGCTGGTCCACCCCCTCATATCAAAATGGCTACTCCTCTCCCTCCTTACTTACCTCCACCTCTGTCAAACTGTAGTTTCTGTATCCTACCAGTTCTGCCCTTCTCTCACCCATGTTTCTGTTATGACTACAACATCTTAGTTCTCAGAATCAATAAAAACTGAATTCATCTGTTTTATTTAATATTTATTAACACCAAAGTAGATAACCTCACATTTATCCACTATGATTTAGACAGGTTCAGGGAGTGGCGCATTCCCTCAACCAGTCCAAATCACTCTGGAGCTTCTCAGCATTCTCCTGGTTGCTCACTCTTCCATCCAGCTTTGTGACCTTTGCATATTTGGAGATATTACATTTAATTCATGCTAATATATGTTATGAATAGCTGGGATCCAAGCACAGATCCCTGTGGTGACTCCACTCTTCTCTGTTTCCTCAGAGAAAGCAACCTGCTTGTTCCCCATTTCCTGTGAATTTACAGTTTCTCTATACACATTAGTACCATACCATCAAACCTAAGTGTTTTAATTTTCATTGCTAATCTCTTACATGACACCTTATAGAATGTTTTCTGCAAGTCCAAATATACCATGCCTATTTGTTCCCCCTCATCTATTCTGCTAAATGCATTTTCAAAATATTTCAATATACAGGTGGCCCCCGTTTTTTGAACGTTCGCTTTACGACAGCTTGCTGTTACGAAAGACCTACATTAGTACCTATTTTTGCTAACCAAAGAGGATTTTCGCATTTACGAAAAAAAGACGCCCACTTTATATGTGTGTTTACCCCGAGAAAGACTACCATGACCGTGAAGCCTTGTGCGGGCAGTTGTGCGTGTGTGCATGTACATGCGTAGGTGTGTATGTGCCGATTTTTTTCCTCCACATTGATTTTGGCTCGCTATTTTCCCAATTTTGATAAGTGAAACTACACTGCACATACAATATTTCTATTTTATATAGGCAGTATATTTATCATATCATTCCTGTTTTTACTACATGTCTGTGTTATTTTAGGTTTTATGTGCTATTTGGTTTGATTTGGTAGGTTATTTTTTGGGTCTGGAAACGCTCAAAAATTTTCCCCATATAAATTAATGGTAATTGCTTCTTCACTTTAAGACATTTCGGCTTACGAAAGGTTTCATAGGAACGCTTTACCTTCGGATACCGGGGGAACCTGTACTTGCCAAACATAATTTCACTTTTGGAAATGTTGATTTTGTCTGGTCACATCACTCTTCTCCAATCATTCTGTTATTATGCCTTTTATCAAGGCCGTAATCTTTTCCACACTATTAATGTAAAACTGGTCTATAATTCTGTTACTCCCTGCCTGCTTTTTAAAATTTTAATAAAGTGAGCTTACATGAAGTACCCTCCCATTGTAGGACTGTTCAAGTGCCCAAAAAATGTCAGAAAATGGCCACCATTCACTATTTTTTTGGGCCACTTCCTTTAGTTCTCTGGAAAATAGGACCTGGGAAATGATTGGTCCATAATCCATTTAATTTACCTGAGACCATTTCCCAACTAATTGTGGATTTTATTTAATTCCTCCCTCTCACATGATCCCATGTGCCTCCCTCAGTACTTGTGGTTTATTATATCCTTCTTTGTGAAGGCAGGACCAAATATGTATTTACAATTTTAAAAAGCATTAAGACATTTATTTTACATCTATTCTCTTGAGGGTAACTCTTTGGACAAATATTTCAGTCTCACTTCCTTTCTCTTCTGTGGCCTCAGTTGTGTGAATGTGGCCTTTAAAATGCGTAGACAGTTATCTCTTCACCACAATCATAATGTAGGCAGTGCAACACAGTCAACACATTTACTGTTTCCTGTCTGTCAACAGATCTAACTTGTTTTTTAAAATATTTAGCTGTTCATAAATAAGCAAATTAATGAATTGGAAGGAATTATACACAATAACCACACTTAAAGCTATCCTCCAGCTGCACTGTATTACAAAAAAAAATCAATGGTTTGGCCACCACAATAGTTTACAAAATAGTTATAACAGAAATACATTTCTCTTCAATTTTCACCATCATGTACTCTCAAATTCTACATTTACAAACGATACTTAGAACATCAAGAATGACCAGCACAACCTCTCAATCTTTCACAAGTTCTTTTACTGTGGTTTTGGTCAAAACAATTATGCTTTTTCTTTCTTTTTGCAAAAGCTCAATAATAAATTTACAGAAACAATGCTAAAGAACGATGTTACAAAATATTGTGTAATAAGAGGTTATTGCTTCAGCATTCAATGCCTATCCCAAACAAGTTTGTTGCAACTTCCACTCAATGCAATGCCAATTTATGAACACAATCTCACTCATAGCCCTTGGAAGGAAAATGCACGACTTTTTCCATCACTAATACCGGACCACGCCTGTATTCTCAGAGCATTCCACCTGGTACCCAAATGGGTGAGGCAGGGCTCTTAGTTGAACAGAAGAAGAACTTGTGAAATGAATAGATAAGTTTTCCATCCTCTTAACCTCAATGTTTACTCAGGTCGAATCAGATGTTATTACTTCATATTCAAACGGAACAAAAGCCAAGATCCCAATTTTGATTTCTATATTGCACTAATAGAGCGTGCTTATACTCCCAACAACATAATCGGACTTGAATTCTATCGTACCCTTCTACATCTGAAGCACTTATCTAACTTGTTGAACACGCTGTTGCTATTAGCACTCACTTCCTAGTCAACCTCTAACCTATCAAAAACATTATTCACACTTGGCCTTAAACTAATCCAAAATGGAAATGATAGATGGGCCAAATCAGAAATAAAGACAGAAGGAAAAAAGGTTTAACAGATTGCTAATCTTGCAGAATTGTCCTGTGCTAAGTTTTCCTCACCTATCCGTACGCACTGATTTCTAGTACTCTCAACTCTAAAATTATCCACGTTATCATATTTCCAAAGGTATATTTCATCTTATCTTTGCAACTACAATACTACCAACCTATATCACATATACACCCTACAAATACAAGAGTACTTTGCCTCTTTTCATCAATTATTTGCCACTCTCATTAAGGGACCGATCATTCAGTCATCTTCCATTTGCCCTCTTCTCTATGCTACCATCAAGGAGGCGCTCTAGGAGCCTGAAAGCATACACTCAATGATACAGGAATAACTTCTTCTACTCTGCCATCAGATTTCTGAATGGACAATGAAAGCACGAACACTACTTCAGGCCTTAACTATCCAAGTCATTGTAGATCTTGTCCTTGAGAACTCCATCCAATAACTTCCCTACAACTAAAGTCAGGCTCAATAGCTTATAGCTCCCTCAACAACAGAACATAATTAGCCATCCTCCAGTCTTCTGGAACTTCACCAGCTGCTAAGAATGAAGTAAATATCTCTACAAAAGCCTCCACAATTCCATCCCTGGTCTCCCATTAAGTCGTGGGGATTTGCCCACATTAATGTCCTTCAAGGCTGCAAATATCTCCTTCCCCATAATATGCATATGTTCCAAGACTTCAATACTTCGAAGTCTTTGGCATCCATGATATATTCTTTCATAAACACAGAGGAGAAACAAATATTAAAAAATCTTGGCCATCTCCTGTGGCTCTGCACATAAGCAGCCCTGATTGTCTTTCAGAAGACTTAGTCTCTCCCTGGTCACAGTTACGTTAATATTTTTTTAAATTAATTAATTTATTTTTTAAAGTGTGAAGCATCCTGAGAATGAGCCCCGTCTTGTTGATGTACGCATGCTCGGTACATTACCTGCGTAACTATTGGCTGTGACAAGTGCTGGTGCGTTCTCACGCACTCAGTCTGGGGACGTCTTAGCGTCAATTGCGAGCGAGCATTGGGTTGTATGCACAGCTACTCGCCCCTTACGGGTGGGCACTCGCTACCCGTTGAGTTCAGGGACTTTCCCCTAGGCGGTTCAGAGAAACTCATTCCCAGTGGGTAGCCTAGAAAGCAGGTCTTCAGAATGCTCTAGTTATGTTAATATTGAAGAACCTCTTAGGATTATCTTTAACCCTACCTGCCAATTCCATCTCATACCCTTTTTACTTGCCTCCTAATTTCCCGCTTAAGCTTTTTATTTTCATTGGAAGATTCACTTGTCCCCAGCTGCCTAAAAGCCATGTACAATTCTTGATGAAAGCCTCGTTATCTCTCCACAGCCATGGTTCAATGAATTTGGTATGTCTACTATCCAGCCTAACAGGAACATGCAGACCCTGGACTCTTGATATGACCATTTAAAAAGCCTTCCACTTGTCAATTTGTCTGTTTGCCTTTATTTTTTTATGTAATTAGTTTTGCTACAACAAGTGTATGGGACATTGGAAAAAAAGTTGAATTTCCCCATGGGGATGAATAAAGTATCTATCTATCTATCTATCTATCTTTAAATAGAGGTGCCAGTCAACCCAGGTTAGACTCTACCTTATACCCTCAAAGCTGGCTCTGCTCCAGTTCAGGACATTAATCTGTGGACCTGTTCTTTATTTTTCTATTACTATTTTAAAATTAATAGAATTGTGGACACTGGACACAAAGTGCTGCCCAAATACCACTTCAGTTACTTGGACAAAACAATTTCCTAAGGAGATCCAATATTGCTTTTTCCCAAGTAGGTATTTCCACATACAGTATTGCATGAGGAAACTGACTTAAATGCACCACATAAATCCCACCCCATCTAGGCCCTTTGCACTTTTGAGTGACCTAGTCAGTACCAGGAAAATTGTAACCTCCCACTTGCACAACCCTACTAGTAACTATGTGCAATTTCATGAACATATCTGCTAAAGTTCCCATCGACTATTACAGGGTGCCAGCAATGGTAGAAACAGGATGATTTGGCAGATAACTGTGTGGTTGAGAAGCTGGTGCAGGCGCAGAGCTTCAGGTTCTTAGAATAGTGGGATCTCCTCTGGGTGAGGTATACCAGTACAAAAGGGACAGGTTGCTCATGAACCTGAGGGGAGGGGGGACCAACATTCTTGCGGGCAGGTTTGTTAGAGCTGTTGGGAGGGTTTAAACTAATTTGGCAGGGAGATGGGAAGCAGAGTGGAGGGACTCCAGGATAGGACCGAAGATAGCATGCAGTCAAGGACGTCAGAAAGGGCAGGCAGATAATAGGAAAAAATTGCAGCCAGCAGGATGAGTATCAGTGCATTAGGAATGCAGAATCAAAAAGGATAGTAACTACACTACTCAAAGTGTTATATCTCAACGCACACAATATAAGGAAGAAGGTGGATGTTCTTGTTTCACTATTACATATTATTGGGTATGATGTTGTGGCCATCACTGCTGAAAGTTAGTTGTAGTTGGGAGCTGAATGTCCAAAGCTACACGTTGTATCACAGGGATAGAAAGGTAGGCCGAGAGGGTGGTGTGGTTCTGCTGGTAAAGAATGGCACCAAATCATTAGAAAGATGTCACATAGGATCAGAAGATGTTGAACCTTTGTGGGTTGAGCTAAGAAACTTCAAGGCTAAAAGGACCCTGACGGCAGCTGTATACAGGCTTCCCAACAGTAGCTGGGATGTGGACTA
Source organism: Hemitrygon akajei (assembly GCF_048418815.1). Classification (NCBI taxonomy): domain Eukaryota; kingdom Metazoa; phylum Chordata; class Chondrichthyes; order Myliobatiformes; family Dasyatidae; genus Hemitrygon; species Hemitrygon akajei. The sequence continues at coordinate 39,289,463 of NC_133128.1, forward strand.
CAGATTACAATGGGAACCAGAAAAGACGTATCAAAAGGGCAATGTTGTGATAGCCATGGGAGATTTTAACATGCAGGTCTATTGGGAAAATCTGGTTGGTAATGGATTACAAGTACGATGGATAAAGGAGATGCAGAGGATGTTGTATACTTGGATTTTCAGAAGGCCTTTGACAAGATGCCACACATGTGACTGCTTACAAGGTTAGAAATATGGCATTACAGGAAGTATTAGCATGGTTAGACCATTGGCTGATTGGTAAGAAGCAACAAGTTAGAATAAAAAGGCCCTTTTCTGGTTGGCTGCCAGTGACTAGTGGTGTTTCGCAGGGGTTAGTGTTGGGACCGCTTCTTTTTATGCTGTATACCTATAATTCAGATGATGGAATAGATGGCTTTGTTGTCAATTTTGCAGATCATATGAACACTGGTGGAGGGGCAGGTACTGTTAAGGAAACAGGAAGGCTGCAGAAGATCAGGAGAATGGGCAAATGAAATACAATGTTGGAAAATCATGGTCATACATTTTGATAGAAGAAATAATTGTGTAGACTATTTTCTAAATGGGGAGAAAATCCAAAAATCTAAGACACAAAGAGACTTGGGGTCCTTATGCAGAATACCCTAAAGGTTAACTTGCAGGCTGAGTCGATGGTGGGGAAGGCAAATGCAATGCCAGAATCAGAATCAGGTTTATTATCACCGGCATGTGACGTGAAATTTGTTAACTTAACAGCAGCAGTTCAATGCAAAGCATAATCTAGCAGAGAGAAAATAATAATAATAAATAAAATATAATAAACAAGTAAATCAATTATGTATATTGAATAGATTTAAAAGAATATGCAAAAGCAGAAATACTGTATATTTAAAGTAAGTGAGGTAGTGTCTAAAGATTCTATGTCCATTTAGGAATCAGATGGCAGAGGGGAAGAAGTTGTTCCTGAATCGCAGAGTATGTGCCTTTAGGCTTCTGTACCTACCTGATGGTAATACTGAAAAAAGGGCATGCCCTGGGTGCTGGAGGTCCTTAATAATGGACGCTGCCTTTCTGAGACACCACTCCCTGGAGATGTCCTGGGTACTTTGTAGGCTAATGCCCAAGATGGAACTGACTAGATTTACAACCTTCTGCAGCTTCTTTCAGTCCTGTGCAGTAACCCCTCCATACCAGACAGTGATGCAGCCTGTCAGAATGCTCTCCACGGTACAACTTTATAAGTTTTTAAGTGTATTTGTTGACATGCCAAATCTCTTCAAACTACTAATAAAGTATAGCTGCTGTCTTGCCTGCTTTATGACTATATTGATATGTTGGGACCAGGTTAGATCCTCAAAGATCTTGACACCGAGGAACTTGAAGCTGCTCAATCTCTCCACTTCTGATCCCTCTATGAGGATTGGTATGTGATCCTTCGTCTTACCCTTCCTGAAGTCCACAATCAGTTCTTTCGTCTTACTGACATTGAGTGCAAGGTTGTTGCTGCGGTACCACTCCAGTAGTTGGCATATTTCACTCCTGTACGCCCTCTCGTCACCACCTGTGATTCTACTAACAATGGCTGTATTGTAAACAAACTTGTAAATGGTATTTGAGCTATGCCTAGCCACACAGTCATGTGTATACAGAATCGAGCAGTGGGCTAAGCACACACCCTGAATTGCGCCAGTGTTGATCATCAGCAAGGAGGATATGTTATCACAAATCCGCACAGATTGTGGTCTTCCGGTTAGGAAATTGAGGATCCAATTGCAGAGGGAGGTACAGAGGCCCAGGTTCTGTAACTTCTCAATCACTGAATATAGCCCATCACATCACACAAACCAATCTTTCATCCTTGGACTCCCTTTACACCGCACACTGTCAAAGCAGTGCTGCCAGGATAATCAAGGACACAACCCACCCAGCCAACACACTTTTTGTCCCTCTTCCCTCCGGGAGAAGGTTCAGGAACTTGAAAATTCGTATGGCCGGATTTGGGAACAGCTTCTTTCCAACTGTGTAAGACTGCTGAACGGATCCTGACCTGGATCTGGGCAGTACTTTCCAAATATCCGGACCTTACTTTCCCTTTTCTATTTTCTAATTATGATTTATAATTTAAATTTTTATTATATTTACTTTGATTTGTACTTCAGGGAGCACGAAGAGCAAAATCAAATATCGCTACAATGATTATACGCTCTAGTATCAATTGTTTGGTGACAATAAAGTAAAGGATTGGGGGAATGATGGTATTAAATGCTGAGCTATAGTTAATGAACAGCATCCTGATGTACATGCATCCATTTCAAGAGGTCTAGAATATAAGAGCAAGGATATGATGCTGAGGCTTTATAAGGCACTGGTGAGGCCTCACCTTGAGTATTGTGAACAGTTTTGGGATCCTAAACTAAGAAATGATGTGCTAGCATTGCAGAGGGTTCAGAGAAGGTTCACAAGGATGATTCCAGGAATTAAAGGGTTATCATATGAGGAACATTTGATAGCTCTGGGTCTGTACTCACTGGAATTTAGAAGGATGAGTGAGGGATCTCATTGAAATCTTTTAAACATTGAAATGCCTGGACAGAGTAGATGTGGAAAGGATGTTTCCTATGGTGGGGGAAATCTAGGATAAGAGGGCACAGCCTCGGGATAGAGGGGCATCCATTTAAAACAGAGATGCGGAGAAATTTCTTTAGCTAGAGGGTGGCGAATTTGTTACCCCAGGCAGCTGTGGAGTCCAGGTCTTTGGATGTATTTAAGGCGGACACTGATTGGCTACAGCGTCAAAGGTTATGAGGAAAAGGTCGGGGAGTGAGGCTGAGGAGGGGGGGCCAAAAAAAGAATCAGCCATGATTGAATGCTGGAGCCAAATGGCCTAATTCTGCTCCCATGCCTTATGTTCTTATAGATGATCCCTCAAGAACACCCTCTCTAAGCACTGTTGATATATCCTCCCTTATTAACTCCACTCCTTGAACTATGATACCTCATTTTAGTAGCACAAAAGGCATGAGTTGTCTCCCAGTGAGGTTAGTCCAAAATTAAACAATTTCCCACCAGCACATTCTTAGCATACACTGCCACTTCTCAAACCTTTTTCAATCATACTAAACTACAATGGAACAGCATCTTTCCCACTCAAAAGAACACTGCATGAAAATATATTTTGTTTTCATAAGGAATCAAACAATTCAATCTTTGTAACAGATTTATACTGTAGGACTCTTGACAAAACAAACTTATTAAATTTAACTCAAAATGGTGCGGGTGATATTTGGCTGACCTAATTATTCCATGAGTAATATATTCCAAATGTTGTACTACAAAATGAAGTTCAAACTTCAAAGCAAATTTATTATGAAAGTGCATATGTCACCATATATAACCCTGAGATACATTTTCTTGCAGGCATGCTCAATAAACCCATAATAGAATAATAACCATAATACAAACTTTGTAGATCAATGTAAGACCGTGCCAACTGGGAATTCAACCAGCATGCAAGTCAACAAATTGCAAATACAAAAAGAAATAATATTAAAATAAAGCAATAAATACAGAGAACTCGAGAAGAGTTCTTGAAAGTGAATCCAAAGGTTGTGAGAACATTTCAGTGATGGGGCAAGTGAAGTTGAGCGTAGTTATCCCCTTTGGTTCAGGATCCTAAGGCTCCTGTACCTTCTTTCTGACAGCGGCAGCAAGAAGAGATCATGGCTTTGGTGGAGGAAGTCCCTGATGATGGATGCTGCTTTCCTGAGACAGCACTCTGTGTAGATGTGCTCAATGGTGGGGAGGGCTTTGCCCATGATGGTCTGGGCCATATCCACTACTCTTTGTAGGATTTTCTGTTCAAGGGCATTAGTGTTTCCATACCAAACTATGAAGTAGCCAGACAACATAGCCTCCACTGCACATCTATAGTAACTTGTCAAAGTTTTAGATGTCATACCAGATCTTCACAAACTCCCAAGGAAGTAGAAGCACTGCTGTGTTTTCTTTGTAATTGCACTTTATGTGCTGGACAGGTCCTCCAAAATGATAGTACTGAGGAATTTAAAGACGCAGACCCCCTCCACCTCTGATCCACTGATGAGGACTGCCTCATAGACTTCTGGTTTTTCTCCTCCTGAAGTCAATAATCAACTTCTTGGTCTTGCTGACACTGAGTAAGAGGGTGTTGTTGTGGTACCACTCAATCAGATTTTCAATCTCCCACCTATTTGCTAATTTGTCTCCACCTTTGATTCAGTCAGCAGTGGTGTCATCAACAAACTTGAATATGGCATTGCAGCTGTGCTTAGCCACACAGTCATGAGCGTACAGCAAGTAAAGCAGGGGGCTAAGCACACAGCCTTGTGGTGCACCTCTGCAGAGGAAGATTGTGGAGGAGATGTTGTAACCAATCTGAACTAACTGGGGTATGTAAGTTAAGAAATCATGGTTCAAATTGCACAGGGAGGGATTGAGGCCAAGCTCTGGAAGCTCATTGATTAGTTTTGAGGGGATGATGGCATTGAATGCCAAAGTGTAGTCAATAAAGAACATCCTGAAGATTGTATATTTGCTGACCAGATGTTCTTGGGTTGAATGAACAGCTAATGTAATGGCATCTGCTGTAGACCTACTGCACCAATAGGTAAACTAGAGGGGATCCAAGTCACTCTCAGGCTGGAGTTGATATGTTTTATCACCAACCTCCCAAAACACTTCATCACTTTGGATGTAAGTGCTGCTATCATTTATAATTAACAAATCAGAAAACTAGAAAGAAAACTACAAATGCACATAAATACATAAAATGCACAATTATAAGACCTCTGGAAAAAGATAAAAAGGTTAGGAACACAGACCTTTAAACCTTTCAGAATCCACAGTGCATTTCCAACATTTCATATAATTTAAGTAAAAAAGTGTAGAAAAAGCATATATTGCAGGCTTTTAGTTTCACAAGCACATCTGCTTGCTAAGTCCAGGATTCTGATTTCCTACGGAGAAAAAAAATTATACAGGCACTTGGTGTCTCACATTTGGCTAATTACACATTAAATTCTAACAAGACTTTGTTAGTTAACTGAAGAGCTAAGTATTCTGAAATTGATTGTTCAAGTGTAATACAATTATCAATCCTAAATCACCTTGTCAGTTTCCAAAAATAACAACTTGCTGATACTTTAGTGAATGAACAAGTCACACTGAGACACGCACTCTATATTTAAGAACTTGACATTATCTAAAAAGAGATTTTTGGACTTTGGAGACACGAGGGATATGCAGATGCTAGGGATCAGGAGCAGCATGTGCAGGCCACTGAGAGAACCCAGCAGGTCGGGCAGTGTCTATGGAGACAAATGGGGGAGGGGGTGGTGGCACTTCAGGCTGAGACTCTTCATCAGGTCTGGAAGGAAAGAGGTAAGAGGCTCAAGCAAAAAGGTGGAGGGGAGAGGAGAGGAAGTATAAGCTGGCAGGTGATGGGTGAGGCCAGATGATGGGTAAAGTGGCTGGGTGGGGAGAGTATCTGGTGAGGATCTGAGAGGTGATTGGTAGAAGAAGTAGAGAGCTGGGGAGGAGAGAATCTGGTGAAAGAGGACAGTGGTCCATGGGAGAAATGGAAGGAGGAGGGGCTGAAGTCCTGGGGAAGGGTCTCGGCCTGAAGCGTCAACTGTTAACTCTTTCCCATAGATGCTGCTGAGTTCCTCCAGCATTTTATATGCATTGCTTTGAATTTCCAGCATCTGCAGATTTTCTCATGATTATATTCTCTGGTGCACTTGAGAATAAGGAAACTGACACACTAAAAGAAAGTGAGAGTATTTTCTCTCTATATCAAATACACAACAAATAGCAATCAATAAAGGAATAAATCTGATACTTACATAAATGGTGTTTTTTAAATTTTTCAACTAGTTTAGTACAACAAATTGCATTTCTCTCATTGTATGATATTGGAGAAACTGAAATTGAAGTATTCCACATGAATGTTTTTCAAAGTTAAAAGTCAATATAGTATTTATCACCAAATACTCTCGAGATTCACTTTCTCGCAGACATTTACAGGAAAATAAAAGAATACAATAGAATTTATGAAAAACTACACATAAATGAAGAATGACAACCACTGTTCAGAGATAACAAAATGTGCAAATAAAAAATAAATAATACAAGGATTATAGAGTCCTTGAAAGTGAGTCTGAAATTAGTGGAATCAGTTCAGACTTGAGGTGAGTGAAGTTATCCACACAGTTTCAGAAACCTGATAGTTGTAGGACAAGAACTGTTCCTGAACCTAGTGGTGTGGGACTGCAATGAAAATATTTTAAAATGTGTTTCATGTTCACGTTCTTTTCTGATTTAGTAGGGACATTTGCAAATGTATTTGCAAACAAAGTTACTGTACACGTGTTAAACCACAAATAATCCCTTTATTAGTTATATAAACCATGCAATACAGACAGAAAGACAAATGGTTAATGAAATAGCAGTACAAAAACAAATATCACCCGCTAAATGAGCTGAGCTGCAGAATGCCGAAGGGAACCAGAGTGCGCACAGCCTTTTTTTCTTTCCCACGACATCCTTGTCCCCACCTCCAACTCTTAATGCTAGCACGAGTCTTCGTGTACCCTACAAGATTCCCCCTTGCACAAAGAAAGTGCCCCTTTTTATGCCTTTCAAGATCCCACCAAAACTCTAACACAACTCTTACCCCAGTACTCTCTCATGATAAAGCACCAGTTGCTACCTACACCTGTACAATGATCTCACCTTTTCCAGCCAAACGTGTTGTGAACCCTGTAGAACTCTCTTTTTTCTGCATTAGTATAACCTAAAATTGGATCAGATCTTTGTCTAAAACTAGACAAAGAGAATCCAATTAAATAATAACACAAAAAATTATACTGTCATTTATTTATTGAGAAAAATGATCCAATATTACATGTATTTTTTGGAAAAAGTATGTGAACCTTTGCTTTCATTAACTGGTCAGATCCCCTGTACAGCAATAACTTCAACCAAACCTTTCTGGTAACTGTCAATCAGTCCTACATATCAGCTTGGAGGAATTTTAGGCCATTCCTCACAAAACTGCTTCAACTCTGAGATGGTAGTGGGCTTGCTTGCATGAACTGCTTGCTTCAGGTCCTTCCACATTGTATTATTGACCCTATTGTATTAGGGTCAGGACTTTGACTCAGCCATTCCAAAGTACGAATTTTCTACTTTTTAAGCTATTCTGTTGTTTATTTACTCTTGCCTTTTGGATCATTGTCTTGTTGCATTATCCAACATCTATTAAGCTTCAGGTGACAGACTACTACCCTGACATTCTCCTGTAAAATGCCTTGACATAATTTTGAATTCACTGTTCCCTCAATGACCGCAAGCCGTCCAGGCCCTGAGGCAGCAAAGCAGCCCCAGATCATGATATTCCTTCTACCATGCTTCACAATTAGGATGAAATTTTGGTGCTGGTGTGTAGTGCCAATTTTTCCTTCAAACATAGCAATGTGTACTTCTGCCTAAAAGTTCAACTTTAGTCTCATCTGTCCACAGAACATTATCTGAGAAGTGTTGTGGAACATCCAGGTGGTCTTTTGCAAATTTGAGATGAGCAGCAATGTTTTTTTGGAAAACAGTGGTTTCCTCTGTGGTGTTCTTCCATGAACACCATTCTGCTTAGTGTTTTTCTTACAGTAGAAACAGGAACACAGACTTTAGCAAGGTCTCTAGATTTTTGCAGGTCTTTTGCTGTTAACCTGGATTCTTTTTCACCTCCTTCAACATTGTACATTGTGCTATTGGGTGTGATCGTTGTAGGATGCCTACTCCTAGAAAGAGTAGCAACAGTACTGAGTTTCCTCCATTTGTAGACCATTTCTCTTACTGTGGACCAACGAACACTCGGGTCTTTAGAAATGCTTTTGCAGTCTTTTCCAGCTTCATGCATCTCTACAAATCTTCTTCGAAGGTCCATTGAAAGTTGTTTTGATCAAGGCATGGTGTACATAAACATATCTTTCTTGATAAGAGCAGCTCTGTCAGTAACCTGACTTGGTGTGTCTTATATTTTATATATAGCAGGGCACCTCTACAACCCTCACCTCCAATCTCATCTCATTGATTGGAACACTAGACTCCAAATAGCTTTTGAAGAAGGCATTATCCCAGAAGTTCACATACTTTTTCCAACAAATTTATGTAATATAGGAACATTTTTCTCAATAAATAAATTAACAAGTATAATGCTTTCATTTTATTTTTAATTGGGTTCTCTTTATCTAGTTTTAGGACTTACATGATGAATTGATCCCACTTTAGGTCATATTTATGCAGAAATAGAGAAAATTTTACAGGGTTCACAAACTTTTTAGCACCACTAACTCCATTAACTTTCTCAAAATCCCACACCAGGCTAGCATCATTTTGTGTTACAGACTTTCATTTTATTCTAGCATACCAAGGAGGAATCACTTAACTCTTTCCTCATAGAGACCTAAGTAAGGCTTCTGTACCTATTGCTCGATGGTGGTAGCAACAACGAGGCATGGACTGGAGTTGGTGGGTGCTCTTGATGGTAAATGCTGCTTTCCTGCAACAGCACTCTTTGTAAGTGTGTGCAGTGGTGCGGAAAGTTTTGCCTGCGATAGGCTGGACTTATCAACCGCTTTCTGTAAACTTTTCTATTCCTGGGCATTGGTGTTTCCATACCAGGCTGTGATGCAACCGGTTGGGGTACTCTCCACTGGGCATCTACAGAAGATTAACCAAGTTTTAAGTGACATGCCTTCTCTACACAAAATTCTAAAAAAGTAGAGGTGCTGTTGCATCTTCTTTGTGATGGTGCTTACACGCTGATCTCTGGACAGATTTTCTGATATGATATCACCAAGAAATTTAAAGTTGCTGGCCCTCCTACCTCCAATTCCTAGAACCCGAGGCACACAGACCTTTGGTTTCTTCCTCCTGTAGTTGATAACCAACTCTTTGGCTTTGCTGACATTGAGTGAGAGGTTATTGTTGTGGCACCAACTGGTTATTCAATTATTTCTATGATCTTCTGAGCAATGCCTCAACAAATTACTGTACGTTTGGATTCATATACAGGGAGTATCATATACAAAAGTGATTCACTTTTACTGGCTCAATTCACCCACAGCATATTCAAAACCTGGACTCAACCATCAACCATGCGGGTTCCAACAACCATGGACACCTTCAAAGCGATTGCGCAGCCTCCAACTGCGACTCCAGCCTTGAACTACAGGCCGGGTCTTCACGTGCTGCTATTGGAACTCCTGTCTCCCCTTCCCCCTCCACCACTCTGCAATCCTGTCTCTATCAGATCCCATCGTCAGCTCCTGGGCCTTCAGAGGCTCTATCTTCCTCTCACCCCCAACCCTCCCCTCTCCACTGACACTATCAACTTCCCTCTCCCCTCTGACCCCAGCTCTCATCCGTGCCGGGTCTTCACCATCCCCACCGACCTTCCACTCCGAGGCAGAGCGCTCTGTCCTCAGTTAGGGCCACACCTTTGTCCCCCTGCGCCCACACCTCAGCGAATTCCGCATGCACCATGACGCTGAACTCTTCTTCCGCCGGCTCCATCTCCAAGCTTACTTCTTCGGCAAGGACTCTCCTACCCCCACCGATGACCCCTTCTCCTGTCTTCAACCTCCTCCTCTTCATGGAACTCCACTCTGGCCTTCTGCCTGCTCTGGATCTTTATATTGCTAACTGCCAATGGGACATCAACCGTCTTGACTTCACCACACTTTGTTCCAATTCCAAACTCACTCCTTCCAAATGTTCCACTCCCTCTGCACCAATCCTAACCTTTACCATAAAACCCGCTGCTTGGGGGGGGGGGGGGGCGCGCTGTAGTAGTTTGGTGTACTAACCTCTACCTTGCCGAGGCACAACTACAACTAGCTGATACCTCCTCTTATTTACCCCTCAAACATGACCCCACTAAGGAGCACCTGGCTATTGTCTCCCACACCATCACCAACCTTATCAAGCTCTGGGGATCTCCCATCCATGGCCACCACCCTCATAGTTCCCACGCCCCGCACTTCCTGTTTCTATCTCCTACCCAAGATCAACAAAACTGCCTGTCCAGGTAGACCCATTGTTTCAGCTTGCCCCTGCCCCACCAAACTCATTTCTGCATACCTCAACACTGTTTTATCCCCCTTTGTTCAATCCCTTCCCACTTATGTCCGTGACACTTCTCATGCTCTGGATTTTTTCAGTGATTTCAAGTTCCCTGGCCCCCATAGTCTTACTTTCACCATGGATGTCCAGTCCTATATTACTCCATCTCCCACCAGGAAGGTCTCAAAGCTCTCCATTTCTTTTTGGATTCCAGACCCAACCAGTTCCCCTCTGCCACCACTCTCCTCTATCTAGCGGAATTGGTCCTTACTCTTAATAATTTCTGCTTTGGCTCCTCCCACTTCCTTCAAACTAAAGGTGGAGCCATGCGCACCATATGGGTCCCAGCTATGCCTCCCTTTTTATTGGCTATGTGGAACAGTCCACGTTCCAAGCCTATACTGGTATCTGTGCCCCACTTTTCCTTTACTACATCAACGACTGCATTGGCGCTGCTTCCTGCACGCACGCTGAGCTCGTTGACTTCATCAACTTTGCTTCCAACTTCCACCCTGCCCTCAAATTTACCTGGTCCATTTCCAAAACCTCCCGCCCCTTCCTTCATCTCACCGTTTCTATCTCTGGAGACAGCTTATCTACCGATGTCAACTATAAGCCCACGAACTTTCAGAGCTAGCTGGACTATTCCTCTTCCCACCGTTACTTGTAAAAATGCCATCCCTTCTCTCAATTCCTCCATCTCTTCCGAATTATATGTCCAACATATAATTCTCAATAACTTCCACCATCTCCAATGGGATCCCAGCACCAAGCACATCTTTCCCTCCCCCCCCCCCCACTTTCTGCTTTCCGCAGGGATCGCTCCCTATGCGACTCCCTCGTCCATTCGTTTCCCCCCCCCAACCCTTCCCACCAATCTCCCTCCTGGCATTTATCCTTGTAAGCAGAACAAGTACTACACCTGCCCTTACACTTCCTCCCTCACCACCACTCAGGACCCCAGACAGTCCTTCCTGGTGAGGCGACACTTCACCTGTGAGTTTGCTGGGGTGATATACTGTGTCCAGTGCTCCCACTGTGGCCTTCTATATATTGATGAGACCCGACGCAGACTGGGAGACCATTTCACTGAACACCTACGCTCTGTCTGCCAGAGGAAGCAGGGTCTCCCAGTGGCCACACATTTTAATTCCACGTCCCATTCCCATTCCAATATGTCAATCCATGGCTTCCTCTACTGTCGAGATGAAACCACACTCAGGTTGGGGGAAACAACACCTTATAGTCCGTCTGGGTGGCCTCCAACCTGATGGCATGTACATTGATTTCTCTAACTTCCGTTAATGCCCCTCCTCCCCTTCTTACCCTATCCCTAATTTTTAAATTAAATTTTTTTTTCTCTTTCCCTTTCACAATAACTCCTTGCCTGTTCTCCATCTTCCTCTGGTACTCCCCTCCCCCTTTTTTTCTTCCAAGGCTTTCCATCCTATGATACCCCCCCCCCCCCACCCGCAGCCTTGTATCCCTTTTGCCAATCAACTTCCCAGCTCTTAGCTTCATCCCTCCCCCTCCTGTCTTCTATGATTTCGGGTCTCCCCCTCCCCTTTTCAAATCTCTTACTATCTCTTTTTTCCGTTAGTCCTGATGAAGGGTCTCGACCTGAAACGTCAATTGTACTTCTTCCTATAGATGCTGCCTGGCCTGCTGCATTCCACCAGCATTTTGTGTGTGTTGAAGGTATTGAATGCCATTGTTAGTGACCTCAATACTCTGCCAGCTATCTGTGAACTTCACTATCACCTCTTCTGTGAAAATAAACCTAATTGTGGTCATCTAATTCCATCACTAGAACTGTAAAATGTGTTAAAATGTGTAGGAAACAGCTCTTTGTATTTTGCTGATGGGACAGCTGATTCATTTTGTCTCTTTAGCATATTCTGTAGCATTAGCACCCGAAGTTCAGGAAAATTAAAGTTTGATGATCTATTGAAGTTACCAAATTACCACTTAACTTTTGTTATCATTTAAAAGCTCTTTACATCTTCTCTAAAAACAGACTTTGATATTACTATGTAATATCAAATGACCAGATTGCTACACAGGTAAAAATTTGGTTATTTTACCTGCTTTAAAACATGTTTTTAGTCTTCCAGAAGAGGTCACATTTGTAGTCCTCTTTGTACTCATGCATTACGTAAATGATAGCAAACATATACAATCCATTAACATACAAAAGAAAAGTTGTGTCATAGAGCATGGAAACAGGTCCTTCAGTCCAACTAATTCATGCCAACTATAATACCCACCTGAACTAGTCCCATTTGCCCTGGCAAATGTCCCTCCAAACTTGTCCTATCCACGTACTTATCAAAATGTCTTTTAAACTTTGTTATTGCACCTGCTTCAATTACTTTCTTAGGCAGCTCATTCTATATGCATACCATCATCTAAGTGAAAGGGTTGCTCCTCAGGTCCCTTTTAAATCTTTATCACTTTACCTTAAAGCTTCCATTTTCTAGTTTTTGGTTTCCTTTCGCTGAGAAAATTAATGTGCATTTACCTTTGATGATTTTAAATGCCACAAAAAGGTTGCCCTTCAGTCTCCTATGCTCCATGGAATAAAGTCCTAGTCTGCAAAATCTGTCCCAAAACTCAGGCCCTCAAGTTAGAGAAACACTCTGGTCACAGATCTTCTTTGCACTCATTCTAGCTTAATGACACCTTTCCTATAGCTGTGATCAAACCATACACAATACAGTACTTTAACGGCAACCTCACCAGTATCTTACACAACTGTAACATCATGTTTCATCTTCTAAACCCAATGACTGATAAAGTCCTGAACTTTCTTTACAACTGTTTTCATGTGGTGCCAATTTCAGCAAGTTACAGGCTTCTATTCCTAGATCACTCTGTTTCACAATAATCCCAAGGTCCCTACTATCCACTACCTAAGTTCCACCTGGAGTGACTTCTTAAAATACAACACCTCACACTAATGGAACACCTCATCTACATTAATTTAGACTGTAATTCTGGTCAAAAGGTACAATCGCTTGTAATTGATTTTTCAGGTCACTGTTGACCACAAATCAAAAATCCTAAATTACATTGAGCTCTGTGCACCTTCTGTGAATGAATGGGTCAGGCAACTTGTAAAAAACATTAAAAACAAGTGCTGTGCATTTTGTCATTCAAGAGTTGGAAGTCTCATGCTTTCTTCATGGTAAAACACTGCACAGAACTCCTCAAATGCCTCTCATTACTCAAAAATTAATATCCCCTCTCAGCTCAGTTCTTGGCAGCCCACATAACCCTGATGCAATAATTTTGCCAATTTTTATTTCTGGATTACAAGCTGTTAAATGCTGAACACATGATGTGCTCTGCTATAGGTGTATAATTTCAGTATTGTTCTATACTATTGAATGATAAGTACTTAATGAAGGAATAAAGATGAGCAGCTTCTATCTTTGAGATCTTGGAAAAATCCTTGGAACAATTATGGGCCTTAGATCACCAGAAGCAGCATCTATGAGGGAACAAGCCTAAATGTTTGCAAATTGTAATAGAAGTCTGTAGACTTAATTGGCTGTGATATGTCAGCTCTTCACAATCTTGCATCAGTGATTCAGACAAGCAGATCTAATACAACTCTGATAATCCACCCTTTTAAATTGTTTAGATTTACTAGAGGTATGGCATCAAACTCAATCAACAGTGTAATGAGAAGGCCATATCTGTATGCTGTCAGATTTAGAGTAAACCATCAAAATTGAGGCTAGAGCTGGTAGACATGGTGGATGTACATTTCAGTTTGCTTGGACAAATTGAAAAGAACAAACTGAAATTCACTATGATATATTTCCTGCTGCCTTTAAACTTCACAACGTTCACTTGGGGTGGGGGAGTGTGTGCAACATATTTTGAGAAAAGGTGAAATAAAGGCATATTGGGGTATTAATAGGTGCAATATCCACTAGTCTAGAAAATCTACCAGTCTAGCATGACTGCACGACCTGAGGCTTCAAGTTCAAGATGGCTTAATGTCATGTGCAGGACCCAAGTGTAAAGAAGAACAAAGTAATTGTTTCTGCGGATCTGATGCAGCACAAAAAATAGAATGAAGAATAATAATAAAATGTAATAAATATAAATACATAAAATAACTTGTATACATATTGATTGTATATCCATAAAGTGATGCTAAATACAGAAGTGCCCGTACTTGGGTGACTCTGACAGTAGTAGTGGTGGGGTATGTTAGTGAATGGAGACGTTGATCAACCTCGCTTCTTGGGAAAGGCAACTGTTTTTGAGTCTGGTGGTTATGGCATGGATGTTGCATAGCCTCCTTCCTGATAGGAGTGGGACAAACAGTCCATTAACAGGTTGGGTGGAAGCCTTCATGATGTTCCTGGCCCTTTCCCTGCACCTTTCTGCATACGTATACTTGAAGGCAGGTGATGCATTGGGCAGTTTTGACCACCCATTGTAGTGCTTCCTTGCCTGCTGTTTCTGTACCACACAGTCACACAGCTTGTTAGGGTGTGTGTCTGTAGAAGAAGGGAAGTATAGATCCGCATAGTCCAGCTCTCTTCAGCCTCTGCAGAAAGCGTAGATGTTGACAAGCTTTCCTGACTGTGCAAAATGTGTTCTGGGACCATGAGCAGTTAATGTGAAATGTGCACTCCTAGGAGAATTTGAAACTGCTTGCATTTTCCACGACTATGATACCAATGTAAAGAGGGGTGTGAGTAATGTACGGTAAGTTCTCCTGAAGTTAATAATCATCTCCTTTATCTTGTTGATATTGACAAAGAAGTCATTTGCCTGGCAACAGGCCTTGAGCTCTTCCACCTTCTCTCTGTAGGCAGTCTCATCATTGGGTCGAGCTTCACCACTGTTTTGTCATCAGTAACGTGACAGTGTTTGGCCACGCAGACATGTGTGAGCAGAGTAACTCACCACACAGCCATGGCAGGGCGGGGGGAGGGAAGGAAGAATCGGCACCAGTGTTGAGGATGTTGGGGGAGGGAGGAGTGGTTGTGTATCATGACTATATGAGGGCTGTTGCTTAGGAAGTTCAACACCCAGTTGCACAACAGTGCGTTTAAACTGAGAAGTAAGAACTTGTACACTGAGGTCTATGGGACAATAGTGTTGAATGCCAAACTGAAAACCAGAAACAACATTCTGATATAGCGTCAAATTTATTGTTGTAGCATATATATCCAGGATGTAAGTGTCATGAAAATTAGCTTTTTGCAGCAGCAGCACAAGAGTTTTACTGTATCCAGATTTACTAATGAAGCTAAATTAGGAGGCATGATCAGCCACAAGGATATTGCATTGCAGAGGGGATTCTGTGGTGTACAGACAGGGTATATGAATGAAAATCTTCCATCATTTTCTGTTACTATCTTATGATAGCATATTGACTCAGCAACAAATTAGGAACACAAACAGTAGCATCACTTTTAGAAGAGGATTTGATTCTAAGTGAGGAGGCATCATGTTCTCATTACACTGCGATAGGTGACAGCACATCAGGAATTCTGACAAAGGGTTGCAGACCTCACAGAAATGATTGCACATACTGCCTGAGATTTTTCAGCATTTTCTGGTTTTATTTCTGGCTTCAAACTGCTGATTCTGAGAGTCTAATTTTCACTATATCTGGAATAGTGTGCATAGTTTAGTCTTCCTATCTAAGGAAGCTTACTTGTAATAAAGAAAAATGTAAAAAGAAAAATAAAGAAAACAGGTTCACCAGATCTGTATGCTATTCCGCCTTCTTTAGGGTTTGAAAAAAAAGTAAACTCCTTGAAAAGCAAAGTTCTTATAGGTTTGATAGGATCATAGAAACATACAGCACAGAAGTGGGCCCTTTTGTTTCCCAACACCCCACTCCATGCCAACCTGGATGCTCATCCCATTTCTCTGCATTATACGGTGGGAATCAACAGTAATGGAGATAGTGCAAGAAAGTGGCACTGAGACACAAAGACACAGACTTATGCCATTCAGCCCTTCGAGTCTGCTCCACCAATCATCATGGCTGATTTATTATCCTTCTCAACCCCATTTTCCACCTTCTCACTATAACCTTGGACGACCTGAAGAATCAAGAACCTTTCAATCTCTGCTTTAAATATACTGAATGCCTTGGCTCCACACAAAGACAGCATACTGTCTGAAGGTATGGAGAATATGCAAATTCTTTATACATACATTAATTTGACACTAAATGGGACCTCAACGATTCTGCTGATGCCCCATGTTCAAATCATACTGTGGTGCTTGAAAGGTCATGAATTGTTTATAATTTTCTCTATTTTTGCACAAATGTGACCTAAAATGTTATCAGATCTTCATGCAAGTCCTAAAACTAGATAAAAGGAACCCAATTAAACAACACAAAAACACATACTTGTTTATTTATTGAGAAAGATTATCCAATATTACACATATTTGTTGAAAAAAAATTGTGAACCTCTTGGATTAGCAGTTCATTTAAAAGAGAAATTAGATTCAGGTGCTTCAATTAATGGGATGATAATCAGATGTGAGTGCGGGAGGCCCTGCCCTATTTAAAGAACATAAACCTGGGTCTTCACTATCCAAATCCGATCTTCATCACACCAGTCTTTGGAAGTGTGCTATGCCTCAATCAAAGGAGATTCCTGAGGACCTCAGAAGTTGTTAATGCTCACTAGGCTGGAAAAGGATACAGAATAATTTCTGATGAGTTTGGGCTCCACCAATCCAGTCAGGCAGATGGGTGTACAAATGGAGGAATTTCAACACTTGTTTCTCTCCCCAGGAGTGGTCAACCAACAAAAATCACTCTGAGTAAGGTGTGCAATATCCCAGGAGATCACAAAGAAACCAGGGTAACATCTAAGGAACTACAGACCTCTCTTGCACTGGCTAATGTCAGTGTTCATGAGTCTACCATCAGGCAAACACTGAACAACAATGGTGTGCATGGCAGGATTGCAAGGACAAAGCCACTGCTCTCCAAGAAAAACATTGCTGCCCATTTAAAGTTTGCTAAAGGCCATGTGGATAAGCCAGAAGGCTACTGGAAGAAGGTTCTGTAGACTGATGAGTCAAAAATAGACCTTTTTGGTTTAAATGAGAAACATTATATCTGGCAAAAAGCAAACATTACATTCCAGTACAAGAACCTCATCCCATCTGTGAAACATGATGGTGGCAGTGTCATTGTTTGGGTCTGCTTTGCTGCCTCAGGACTAGGATGGCTTGCCATCATTAATAGAACAATGAATTCTGAATTGTACCAGCAAATTCTACAGGAAAGCATTAGGGTATTCATCCTTGAATTGAAGCTCAAGAGAAAGTGGGTCATGCAGCAAGACAACAACCCTAAACATATCAGTGTACCATAGACTGGTTAAAGCACAAGAAATTTCATGTTTTCAAATGGCTGAGTCAAAGTCCTGACCTTAATCTGATAGAAATGTTATGGAAGGACTTAAAGCAAACTACTCATGCAAGGAAGACCAACATTCCAGAGCTGAAGCACTTTTGTAAGGAAGGATGGCCTAAAATTTCTATAATCCAATGTGCAGGACCATCGACAGTTGCTGGAAACATTTGGTTGAAGTTATTGTTGTACAAGGTTGTCATACCAGTTACTGAAAGCAAAGACTCACATACCTTTTCCGAAAAATACATGAAATATTGGATCATTTTTCTCAATAAATAAATGAACAAGTATAATGCTTTTTTGTTATTTAATTGTGTTCCCTTATCTAGCTTTAGGACTTGCATGAAGATCTGATCACATTTTAAGTCATATTTATGCAGAAATAGAGAAAATTCTAAAAGGGTACACAAACTTCCTAGCATTTTTGACCTTAGTTAGGAGCAATTTGTCAAAAGCCAAGAGAACTTGAAGAATCTATTCTTGCTTCTGCATCTTGTATTTTATTGAAAGACAAACCCTTGTGGGAAGGCCAAAACTTTGATATTGTGACAAGATCAGTCGTGTCTAAAATTTCAGCATTCTGTCAACAATCCCACCCACTAGAACAGACAAACCGGGCCTAGTGCAAGCAGCCTCCATAAGGTGTAAAAACAAGCCAAGATGCGAAATCTGCATAAAACCAGATACTATTATAACATTGACAGAGAATTAATTTACAGAATAGGCATAAATGATTTATTTTCAAGCTGGCAGTTATAACTGATTTTATCCACATACTTTATGTACTTTATCCACATTTGCAAATATTTCAAGGATTAGTAGAGAAACAAATCAGAGAATACAAAGATCTTATAATACAAGGGTGGGGAGGAAGATGGGATAAATGAGTAGGCAAAGTATAAACAAATATGATATAATGCCATGAGATTAGAGTTCATCTGCCAAAACAGAATTACGAGAGGGCACTGAATGGCAACTTTCAGAGATGTGGGTGTCCTTTTTACAAGACTTGCAGGAAGTTAGCATTCAGATACAATAATTAGGCAATTTGTATTTTATTCCTTTATTGCCAGGAAGATATGACTATAAAGGTAAGGAAGACTTGCTGGAACTGTACACAACTTTTGCATGATGACATCTGGAACATTACATAGGATTTTGTATTTATTTCCAAGGAGAATGATACTCTGGCCTTAAAGGCACCGCAGAAGTAGTTTATTTGATTCTTGGGTTGGGGTGGAGGCAAATGTTTTCTGAGATGAAAGAATCTTAATGAGATTCTTAGGAGGCTTGATAGGGTAAAGTCAATGAGAAGTTTTCCCTATGGTGAAAGCTAGAGCTCAAGGGCATAACATCCAGATAAAGGAACCTCCTATTTAAGACTGAGATGAGGGAAAATGAATTCTCTGTACCTACAAATTTTTCTTTGGTATGGATGCTGAGCTATGAAATTTATTTAGGGTTGAGAGATTTCTGGATTATAAAGGAAATCTTGTGATATGGAGCCAGCCAGGGAATTGGGTAAAATTACCATTGTTAAGCATCCTTTAACAACTGCCACAACCACTTATTTCTGTTAAAATGTTTCACAGCCTTCAATTCAACTTAACCTGAAAAACAAATCAACTTGTCTGCCTCCAGTACAGATAGTTGTAAATCTGTTTAATGCTTACCATATTTGTTATTTTCCTTGATTCATAAAGTAATTTGTAAAAAATATATTATGCTTAATCAGTACTATAAAAATGCACATCAATCATAATCTAAATTATTCATTGAGATAGAATTCTAGAATTTAAGGGCATGGGCATAAAAAAAAATTTTAATCTCTGCAAACAGGAGAAAATCTGCAAATGCTGGAAATTCGAGCAACACACACAAAATGCTGGAGGAACTCAACAGGCCAGGCAGCATCTATGGTGTATGGTGTAAAAGTGTATTCAATGTTTTGGGCCAAAACCCTTTGGCAAGACTGGTGAAAAGAAAATCTCTGCAACACATTATTTTGCAAAAATCAATTCTTATTTTCACTTTAGGTTACACAAGTAGTTAACTATTCAGTCCCCTGAGCTTGTTTATTGTACCTCCATTCCATTTACTAGCATTTCCGTTGATATGCTTGACAAACAAAAATCTGTGGTGTTTGAAAAAGCGAAATTGAACTCTTGCCACAATGTTGTTGATTTTTCTTGCATTAAAGTAATCTGTAGAATTCACTGACATTCCATATTGGGGTTATTGCATTAGAGAACTTCAAACGGGGGAATAAAAGCACTCAAAACCCACACACTGGTATGACATTTATAGAACTTCAAGATGAATCAGTTTCGAGCTCTGGGGAGGCTCAACCTTGACCAATGAGGGTACTCCAGGCTACAGTGGTCAATGAAACAAAGCACAATACATTTTTTGCGGTATAACTAGGAGGTCATGTCCCTTGTACAAGTGGTAGAATTCCACTTACATCTCTTTCAGGAAATTGTGTAGACTGGGCCAAATGAAGACATCAAATCACGGAATAAAGTAGAAGCAGTTAATCGAGGGTTCCAGCGAGTTGGAACAGGGATAAGAAAGTGGGGATGAAATGCACATCAATGAGATTACTTTGAGTGGTAAAGACACAAATTATCCTAGTTAGTTTTTCTAAGTAATTGGTCATGAATGTTTTAATGCAAGCAAACACCCACATCTTCCTGCAAGTGGTTTAGGCTGAGATGGCTGTTTTTCTATTTGTTCTAGTTTATAGTCATAATTTGGTGACATTTATTTAAACAGTAATCTCCATTTAACATTGAGGAAGAGCAACTGTATCCAGCACCTTTGATACTGAATCACATTAAAGTTGAATTTTGAGTTGAGGAATCACGGATTTTATACACATCAAGAATCGTGAATCTTTTTAAGTTAGAAGAATGAAAGGTGATTTTGTTTCATCTGAACAGGCTAACAATATGAACCTGTTCAGTTTTTTTTTGGAAAAAGAAAAGCAAGCAGACAAAGTAGCAAGTGCTTTGGCTTGTTGAACTGAATAAATAGCCTTTATTCAATTCTGAGTTTACTTTATTACATTATAATATACTGTATATTATTGTAGGCTTGTGTTATTTTCTATATTACCTCCGCCTAGAAATACTTGCATCTTTAAATATAAATCTTTGTTGAAACAAATAAAATTTGAAGTTACTGATTCACTACCACAAATTCAAAATTTAGTTCAGGAATTAAAATACCCAATAATGTTTCATGTTCAGAGTGAAGATACAATTTTTGCAATAGGATCATATTGCAATGTTTCAGCACTCTGCCTTTAACACTTAATTTTCATTTTAACTCAATTTCTTGAACAACAAAAAACTCTGGAAACTATGCTATTAGAGAAACTCTCTAGAGAGCATTTTCTCTTAAAAGTTTCTGTAGATATTGGGTGGGGGAAGGGAAAATATTAGCAAATCTGAAAATAGGATTAAAGGAGTTCCCAATTTGGGGATTCCCTAAAAGGGCAGGAACATAATTTAAACTGTACTTTAATAGCATTTAAATTTGTGTGGGCTAGATGACACATACTGGGTTATCAAACCATTTTTTAATTTTCCAGTGAGAATCGAAAGGGTACTTCTCTTGAATAGGCCTTTGGTGAACACCCTTGTTTCCATTTAATGATTCGTTTTTCCACTTCACAACTCAATGTGCCTCAAAGCAGTTAAATTCGCATGATTTTTTTTTTGCTTGACTTCAGGCACTGTTCTTTTACATTGAATACCGGGTACATACATTTTTCTAGCTTTTGAATGTATCTGACAATTTACGTTCACAGACGATACTTCTATCCCAGCACAGCGTGGAAGGTGTCAAGAGTTCATGTAGGACTTCCTGTTAAGAGATTTATAAATGGAAACTATTCCAGGGCATGATTTGGAAATTATGTCTTTCGGTTACATACAAAGATCTATAAATGAAGTTTCTAACTTATTGATACATCTCCACAGTTGTAATGTGTTTGTTTCCAAGGCATTTCCAAGAGTAGTGGATAGTCTTAAATACCATAATACAAGGATGAGAAAAATATCAAGACAGAAAACAGTCCCTTCAGCCTAGTGAAACAGAACTGACAATCAACTATCTACTTTTTACACTAATCCCATCTGTATCCTCTTATCTCAATTTCCCCAAAATTCCACCACTCACCCATTTGCATTGGCCAATTAGCCTACCAATCCACGTGTTTTGAAAGGAGGAGGAAATCAGATCAGTTAGAGGAAATCCAACAGTCACAAGGAGAACATGTAAACTTCACACAGATGATGCCCAAGATCAGGATTGAACCTTGGTCATTTTATCATCCAGAAAACTGAAAGAGCTTGGGCTGAAAACATCATCCCATTTAAAAATACATGTTAATATGAAGAGCTGGGACCTTCAGGGTTATCAAATAAGAGCATGATGATGGAATTTGGCTGTGCAGCTTTTTTACCAAATGGCCCAATTATTCAGCATGATCTGCAGTTCATCAGATGGATTACAAATAATGTATTGCAATCTGCAAAGAACAGATACCAACTAAAGAACAAAGTGGCCTGCACTTTGGTCCAAAATAGCCTATCCTTGATTCAATCAGCATGCCAGGCTGATCACTTAAGGACAGAAGCAATGATGCCATGTTCTCCACCCACCCCAAGATACCATGATGTAGCCAAATTTCATACCAATATCAATGTTGGGCAGATGATATTGCTTTCTCATTAGGTTGCCTTTATTCCCACATAACAGGATCTTATAGGTCCATTCCTACATTCAAGAATTTTTGTAGATCAACTGCTGAATAGACAAATGCTTGCTACTCATTTTAATTGTTGTAGACAAGCCATGAATGAATCATCTGGTTCCAAAATGACAATGGTATTCAGAATATGCTTGGATTTGTAGACTAGGCTTGGGAACTCCACCTCCCCCCCTCCCCCTCCCCCCAAAAAAAACACCTTTACAATTGCCTTGCTGAGCTTAGCTGCTAGAAAGGTTTCAGCCCTTTTAACTCTGTATAATTATCCATGCATTTCTTGTTTGGCTTTCACTCTGCAGCCGAAGTATAAAAAGCTTTCTTTCCTTCCTCTTAACACTTAGAAACTTTGGAGGGGAGATATCCCATGTTGTTTACCTAGGCACAGACTTTGTGATATATTTTGGGACAACTGATATTAGATATACTTTCTACATCATTGGCTTCCATTCCTCATCTTCCAAAGTGGCTTCACCAATAAATCGCATCAAGAAACAAAAATCTGGCTGCCACGTGCACACATAATTCTCCATCCACCTATAAAAAGCATTATTCAACTGATCTTAAACATTCAGAATAGTCAGAATATGACTGCCACCACCACATTAGAAATCTATTTTTTCACATTTACACTCAAAGGAAAAGTTTATCCTCCAACTAAATATAATGTCACTGAAATGTCATCAAATGATCTTCACTCGAAATTAAGCATGTGAAGGCAACTAGACAATTTGAGAGAAATAATATTCTCAAAATTAAATCTGCATTAAATGCTTTATTAAAAAAACCTCAAAACAGGGATTTCCTGGGAATACTTAACCCCAGTTTAGCTCTGCTTCAAAAACCTCCCATCAAAATCCCAGCTAACATAGATAAATTTGAAAACAAAAAGGTAAGAATAAAGTTTAATAATGTTAGATTTCATTAGTGTACTTCTTATAATTAGCCATTGTACAAAATGCATGGTTTTACTTTCCACTAGTGGCATCAGTAATAGACAAGCATGAGACAATCGCAATGGCTTTATGAAAAAAAACAACTCTCTGGGTGCAGCACCACTGCCAAGACTGGGACCTAATGCATATTTCAAGTTGAAACAGTAAGCAGTTATGGATGATTCACTCACTCAAATTGATGTGCTTGAATTTGATGCAAGCTGTTCTTTTTTCAAATATACTACCAGTTCTTATCATCAACTTTCTCAGCCTATTCCCAGACCTATGGTTTCTCATTCCACAAGTTATTCTGAATGAATGAATGAATGAATGAATGGACTTTATTTCTTACATTCTTCACATACATGTGTAAGAATCTTTACGTTACATCTCCATCTAAATGTGTGACGTGCAATCATAGTAATTTATAATAAATAGAACAGTCAAATGTAACATAGAAGTACACTCAAATCAGCGTGAGTTCATCAGTCTGATGGCCTGGTGGAAGAAGCTGTCCCGGAGATTGTTGGTCCTGGCTTTATGCTGTGGTACCATTTCCTGGATGGTAGCAGCAGAAACAGTTTATGATTGGGGTGACTCAGGTCCCCAGTGATCCTTCAGGCCCTTTTTCACACCTGTCCTTGTAAATGTCCTAAATCATGGGAAATTCACAACTACAAATGTGCTGGGCTGTCTGCACCACTCTGCAGAATCCTGTGATTAAGGTAGGTACAGTTCCCATACCAGGCAGTGATGCAGCCAGTCAGGATGCTCTCAATTGTTCCACTGTAAAATGTTCTTAGAATTTGGGGTCCCATATCAGACTTCCTCAACTTTGAGGTGAAGGAGGCGCTGTTGTGCCTTTTTCACCACATAGCTAGTGTGTACAGACGACATGAGGTACTTGGTGATGTTGATGCCAAGGAACTTAGAGCTGTTTACCTTCTCAACCCAGCTCCATTGATGTCAATAGGGGTTAGCCCGGCTCCATTCCTCCTGTGATCCACAACCAGCTCCTTTGATCTTGCAATCTTGAGGGAAGAGGTTGTTTTCTTGACACCACTGTGTTAAAGAGATAACTTCCCTATAGTCCACCTTGTTATTGTTTGAGATTAAGGCCAATCAATGTAGCATCGTTGGCAAATTTAATTAGCAGATTAGAGCTGTTGGTGACATCATCATCTTGGGCATATAGGGAGTAAAGGAGGGGACAGTACACAGCCCTGAGGGGCTCCTGTGTTGAGAGCATCATCTTTTTGCACCCTTACTGCATCTTTGCCATAATTTGAAGATTCTTCCAGTTATTGAAATGCAATTGTTATGCCATTTTTCATCATCAATGATGGACACACAGCTCTGCACCAATTTCTAGAATTATTTGAAAGCTTTAATTTAATGCAGCTTTTCTCTTACTTCCATCACAAAGAGAATTCTGCTATTTCTCAATTAAGAGCATGCCAAAACAGAAGCAAATTGTTTCCTCTATGAAACAGAGGTGCATTTTAGTAGCTAGCACCTACATCCAGCTACACAAAATTTGTAATTTCAATATTCAATTACATTCATTAGAATTTCATTTGGTCAACATGTACTAGTAGCAGAAGGGCTGGTAATAATTGCAAAATAAAGAGCTTGACACAGAATTTAAGCAGCACTACAAATAACCACTCTATAAACCCACAAAGGCAATCAATAAACTTTCAAATGGTGAATCAATATCACAAAATCAATCTCCCCCCTCCCCCCACACACTGAACCAACAATAAGAATTCCATAATAGATTCGGCTAGAGCAGCAAGGACTATTCAAACCCATTCTCTACCCCAATTTGGAATGTTTTCTAGATTTTACTTTTAAGCAAATAAAGCAAATATCAATGTGAAAATTTTGGATTCAAATATTCTTGTGTCAGAGAAATTCCAATTATTTTGGAAACTCAAAAAAGTTTAGTTTTTTTAAAAAAGATCCAATCAAATTCAATGACAATCAAGAATTGCACAAGTCACTGACACCATGTCTATTTCACAGAATATCAAATTGAAGGACATTTTTGTGGTTCAATTTTATTTACCTGCAATTATGAAAGGATATGAAAACTCCAGAAACTGCACCAAGAAGCTTGCAATTCAAAATAATCTGTTGAAAGTACCCAGGAGGTTATTCAGCATAAGAAACATTTAACATTTCAGTGTTCAAAGGTGATTCAGCCACTTGTTTTTGAGTAATGTAGTACTCAAATTGCTTCCATGTTTTACTAAGTTCAACAATGCCTACATTTCAGAAATTCTGAAACATTTGGAGACCTAAATTATGTGAAAGGCACTACCTTTGCAATTCATTTCCTCATCATAAATCCAAAGCTCAAAAGTACATTTGTGACTTTCCAAAAAAAAAAAAATCGCATTCCACCACCAGCATCAGGTTATAGTTTGTTTTTCCAAAGAAAAAAACAGAGGTATAATACTTTCAAATTAAGACTTGGTAATAAAAGACACATCTTAAGTCACAACAGTATTGATAACTTTTGCCTCAAACATACTTTCACAAAGCTAACACACTAGCATATTTATATTTCAGAACAACTTCTGTTTACTGCAGAATGACCTTTTGATGTATGCATAGAATGATCAAAATAACACACATTTTGTCAAATGCTACATAGTCTATCACTAAATTTATTACCATACAAACAATAGTTTAGTTGAATTTTAGTTAACACAATGTAAAATGCTACGGTGAAAGCAGAAATATTTCTATGGGAATTGGGGATTATTATTGTCACATATACTGAGATACAGTGAAAAGGTCAGTTTTGCAAGCTATCCATCCAGATCTTTTCAAACTATTAGCACACTGAGGTAGTACAAGGGAAAAATAACAGAATACAGGACACAGTCTTACAGTTACAAAGAAAGTACATTGTAGGTAGAAAATAAGGTACAAGAGCCTTTATCACATAAATTGTTATGTCGAGAGTTCATCTTTAACATACAAGAGGTCATTTCAAGAGTCTTATAACAGTGGCATACAAAGTGTCCTTGATCCTGGTTGTGTGCATGTTCAAGCTTTTGTATTTTCTGCCCGATGAAAGGCAGAAAAGAGAATGTCCAGGGTGGGTGGAGTCTGATTATGCTGGCTATTTTTCCAATGACAGTAAGAACTGTAAAGTGTCCATGAAGGGGAGGCTGATTTCCGTGATGGATTGAGTGGTGTCCACAGCTCTCTGCAATTTCCTGCCAATTTTGGCTGAACAGTTGCCATACCAAGCTGTGATGCATTTATAAAAATTGCTGAGGGTCAATCGGGGCATGCTGAATTCCTTAGCTTTCTGAGGAAAATATTTCCTATTTGAATGGAAGGATACAAATTCTGATACTTAGAAGGGAAGAGCTGTAAGATTTTAAGTTTTAGCCAATTTATCTTTTTAGACTGATTTAAATATCTAATACATATTTTTTGTTCCCAATTCCAGCATACAGATTACATTAATTGTTCAAAAATGTTACACGTCCTTTCACTATTACAGCACATGGCCTCAGAGTTTTGAGTGCAATCCCAGCATCCTCTAAGCCTAGGAATATCTCTGTGTATGCCCTCTCTGTGGATTGCGTGGGTTTTCTCCAAGTCCTCTGCTTTCTTCTCACAGTCCAAACATGATTCAGGTAGGTTAATTGGTCATGATTAGATCAAGTTTAAATTGAGTTTGTTGGGGGTTGTCGGACGGTGTGACTCAAAGAGTGGGAAGGGCTGTATCTCTAAATAAATAGTTGAGGCCCCAGTACTGTTCACACAAAACCAATTACAGATTGCCAACCCAATCATATCCCACTACACTATTGGAGTCTTGTAAGTTCGACAATTCCGTATGTGGTATCTTTATCAAATGCCTTTTGCAAATCCAAACACATCTTTTATCTATTCTGTCTTTTTACATCCTCAAAGGCAGTAATAAATTTGGCAGATCACAATTTCTCGTACTGAAAGGATTTTAACTCTGCTATTAAGAAAGTATTTGCAGGACATCTACAATACCAACAAATTCCATTATTTTTAACAATGACAGATTGGGCCAACTGCACTGCAGAGATCCATTTTAGATGCAGGGAATTTTGGAAATCACAATAATTTATCCATGATTTCTGCATTCACTTATTTTTAAATTCCAAAATGTCGCCCATCACATCCAGATGATTGTCAATCCTTAGTCTTGTGAATTTGTGCATAATCTGTTCTTTAGTAACATTGGTTTTCAATTTTGTTTTTAAAGCTACTTCCTCTGTTAACTCCAAGCTTCATTAATGGAATTCTTTCAACACCTTCTACCATAGAATTATTTGTTCATAACTTACTTATTTTTAATTAATTCCCTGTCTAATTCTCCAAACGTCAATGTTTAACTAGAGTCTTCAATTTTATTTATAAGCTCTTGCTATCTGATTTTATATTTCTTGCTAATATGTATTTTTATCAATGGCAGATCCAAACTACCATGCAATTAGTTTGGCCGATAATAAATCTGGATCTCCACAAGTAGTCATAATTTCATAAAGAGCAACATGAAGCAGTTCTCTTAATAAAGATCAATTTAATTACACACACACCCACACACACACACACACTTTCTTTACAGACAAGGAATGTAACATGGCAGTATTATGTTCGAGCCACCATGAACATTAAAGGTGTGGTAGTCTGTAGCTTTCTCTCAAATGATAAGAAAGAAACTACGAAAGTGATTAAAAAGAAATTGTAATTAGCTTTGAGATGAGAGCAGTAAATATTGAACATCCAAGGGAAGGCTGGATAATGCAACTTCAATATTTCAGACTTAAAACCCAAAATTAAACTGCTATTCATCTCAGAATTCTTAACAAAAGAAAAGATTTTACAGTACAAATTTGAAAAGCTGCATTATTAAGCAGCTTTGTTCACTCAACCAGCATAACTCCTAGGAACAAGTTTGCGGGTAGGAAAAGAATTAACCCATGTCTTTTGGCCCAAAGTGACACAGAACAATCACTAACCAAACAGCCTATGAATAACTTATTATTTTCTTGATGAAACTTGGCTGCAAAGGGCATTGAATGTAGTCTAGGTAAACAAAAAAAAAAATGATATGGTCAACCATTTACTAATGAGTAATTTTCCAATAAGATTACGGTGCTGAATTCTGTATATGTGATGCTTAACATTCCTCCAGAGTACCACCACTTGAAATGAAATAATTACTCCAACACTATATACACAGCCGTTAGTAACCAAATGGCCAAATTTCAAACTGCTGCTCTATAGTTTATAGAACTAAAGTCCTCCGGCTACTGGAGAATTTCTGATAGTTTGCAAGGGCAGAATGTGGAGCCATTTTTCCCAATGCAAGGATCTTGGGAAAAAAAAGGATGAACTGTAAAGCCATTAAAGATTTCTAAGTTGATTCCCCTTGTTCCTTCTGTTCAAATCCAGATCCCTACAAATTCATTTCTAATCACTTTCAAGTTTACCTTATTTTACTTAAACAAAAGATGTATGAATAGTTTTTCCATTGCAGAATTCAGCTCATAGCTTTCAAATGTCGAGATGTGCCAAAGACAAATTTCTGGGCAAAAATAACTTTTTTAAAAATTACTTTCTCTACTTGGCAATCTATAAAATGGGCATAGTGAAGAAATGCAAGTATGACATCACTGGCACGTGTGGGCTTGGAAAGCATATCAAGTGTGCGTTAACTAAATATATGGTGTATGTTGAAAGAGCACACACATTGATTAAAAAAAAGGACCAACAATGACAATATCTGTAGATCATAAAGCACGTAAATAATCCTCCCAAGGTGTACTGCAAGGGATTGTCAGGGATGTAAAGCTTCATTCTGGTGAAACCAGAATTTTAATGAAGTTTCTCAGTAAACCACAAGTGTATCAGAATGGAACAATTATTTTTTACATTCCCCCATGAGGATGACTTTCCTCATTACCCAGCCATTACTCAACTGATGAGCAATTCATGGCCCTACAGTGGAAAGGCAATATCTGCCATTTCGAATTTCTATAAAAGCACCGTGTACTCCTTTAAAAAGATATCTGAAATGCCACAAACAGGCTGTACTAACCATATCTCATGGTTCAATTTCCTTTTACATACAAGACACTGAAGCTATTAGTTAAGCTGTTAATACCAAAAGTACTGTGGTGCTGGAAAGTTGGTGAACCCTGTAGAATTTTACTCATATTTATGCAGAAAGAGAGAAAATATGATCAGATCTTCACGCAAGTCCTAAAACTAGATAAGGGAACCCAATTAAATAAATAACACAAAAACACATTATATTTGTTCATTTAATTATTGATAAAAATGATCCAATATTACATAAATTTTGGAAAAACTATGTGGACCTTTGCTTTCAGTAACTGCTGTGACTCTCTTACACAGCAATAACTTCAACCAAATGTTTCATTAACTGTTGATCAGTCCTGTACATTGGCTTGGAGGAATTTTAGGCCATTCCTCCTTATAAAACTGCTTCAACTCTGGGATGTCGGTGGCATGAACTGCTTGCTTCAAGTCCTTCCACAACATTTCTGGACTTTGACCCGACCATTCCAAAGCACAAATTTTCTCCTCTTAAACCATTTTGTTGTTGATTTACTCTCGTCTTTCAGATCATTGTCTTGTTGCATTATCCAAATTCTATTGAGCTCAGGTGACAGGCTGAACCCTGACATTCTCCTGTAAAATGTCTGATACAATTTTGAGTTAATTGTTCCCTCAACGATTGCAAGCTGTCCAGGCCCTGAGGCAGCAAAGCAGTCCCAAACCATAATGTTCCTTCCACCATGATTCACAGCTGGGATTAAGTTTTGGTGTTGGTGTGCAGTGCCCTTTTACCTCCAAACATAACAATGTACACTTCTGCCTAAAAGTTCAACTTTTGTCTCATCTGTCCACAGAATATTGTCCCAGAAGCGTTGTGGAACATCCTGGTGGTCTTTTGCAAACTTGGTATACAACGATGTTTTACTTGGAGTGCAGTGCTTTCCTCTGTGGTGTCCTTCTCTGAACACCATTCTTGCTCAGTGTTTTTCTATGGTGGACAGGTAAGCAGAGACTTTAACAAGTTCTCTAGATTTCTGCAGATCTTTTGCTGTTACCCTCAGGTACTTTTTCACCTCCTTCAGCATTGCATGTTGTGCTCTTCATGTGATCTTTGCAGGATACCCACTCCTAGGGAGAGTAACAACAGTACAGAGTTTCCTCCATTTGTAGACAATCTTTCTTACTGTGGACTGATGAACACTCAGTTCTTTAGAAATGTTCTTGTAGCCTTTTCCAGCTTCATGCATCTCTACAATTCTAAGGTCCTCTGAAAGTTGTTTTGATCAAGGTATGGTGGATAAGAATCAGATCTTTCTTGAGAAGAACAGGCTCTGTCAGTAACCTGACTGTGGGTGTCTTTCTTTTTTAAATATAGGGCAGGGCACCTCTATAACCCACACCTCCAATCTCATCTCATTGATTGGAACATGACTTCAAATAGCTTTTGTAAAAGGCATTACCCCTGAGGCTCACACACTTTTTCCAACAAATACATGTAATATTGGATCATTTTTCTCAATAATAAATGAACAAGCATTATGTTTTTGTGTTATTTAATTGGGTTCTCTAGTTTTAAAACTTACATAAGGATCTGATCATTTTAGATCGTATTTATGCAGAAATAGAGAAAATTCTACAGGGTTCACAAACCTTCTAGCACCACTATATAAACGAAACAGGGATGCTCTGGAAATCTCAACCACATTCCACTTCCTGTAGAACTTGTTACTTCTCACTTTAAAAGGGCAACTATTCCAGAGAATTTCAACATATTTTAAGAGTGTACATTCAGCTCCTTTCTTTTCTCTTCCTTTTTAAAAAATTTATTGACCTACAGCTTCGAAAACTGCACCCAACGTTTGAGTTAAAACACGTTTAATAAATGGATATAAAATGAAACTTCTGTAACTTTGGGCTGACATCTGATTCTTCCCTCTAACTAGCAGTACCTCAGAGAACTGTGATCACCTTTCAATAATGATTAGAAAATGTGTAACTCAACATTGATTTGAGATAAGAGTATCCTGTTAATGGTGTGCCATAGGGATCCATGCTGGGTCAAAGGTACTTGTTATCCAGATTATTAACATAGATGACAGTGTTATTAACATGGTTAGGAAGTTTGTGAATGACACCAAAATTGGTGGTGTAATGGGGGCAGAGAATGACAAATAGGCAAGTGTGAAGTGCAGCAGTTTGTAAATTAAACTCGGTCAGAACTTACACAGTAAATGGTAGGGCCCTGGAAAGTGCTGTAAAACAAAAGGCCGAGGTATACAGAGACACAGTTTGATTTAAATTCCTCTAAAGTGAACTTGTAGGTAGACAGAGTTGGGCATACTTGCCTTTGTCAGTCAGAATACCGCTATACAAGATTGTGGTGCTATCACATTTACAATACTGTGTACACCAAGCTGGAAAAGGTGGAGAAAATATTCATGAGAATATTCTTGGAAATGGAGGCCTTGAGCTACAAAAGACATTGGATAGGCTGGGACCTGCTTCCTTTTGAAACATAGGAGTTTGAGAGGATGAACTCAGATTTATAAATCATGAAGGCCACAGATAGAATAATGGTCATTCTTTTTCCCAGGGTAAGGCATGCAAAAATCAACAAGCTTAGTTCTACACATTTCCTTCTCATCTTTAAAGAAACCTAAGGGACATCTCTGCCACAAAGTGGGTGGTGGGTAAATGGAACAAGTTGCCAGAGGAAGTGATAGAGGTGAGTTTACAAGGTTTTAAAGCCCACAGACAGCTGCTTGGATAGAAAAGGTTTAGAGAGATCTGGGTTTGTTTTTTGTGCTGTATAATTCTATATTAAGGAATCTATAAAGAATTACAAATGTCTGGTCTAACAGATAAGCAGATCAGCCTTTATGTATTACCTTACCCGTATTCTCTATATTTAACTTCATACAGGAGAAAGCAGCTTTGAGCAAAACTCTATTAGTAATACGGTAATTAACAGTTTAATCAAATCCTGATGGTTCACTGCAAACAGGAAAAAATATTAAAACCTCAAAATACAAATTAACTATCTATAGATCTACAGCTGCACATTTAGTTCATTGCAAATTATTACCCATGAAACATGTTTAATAAAAAGAGCTATTAAAAGCAGCACACAACTAATTAAGCCATTCTGAAGGTGCCGGGCAGTGAACAAATTTGGTTGCCAGAATCTGTCACAAGGGAAAGGGCACCTCTAAAGTTGATCAAACTTTACTTAGTAAAAATAAATCCTTCTGAACAAACTTAACTTTTAATTTACACAAGCCATTTACACTATTTTAACATGCATTCCAAATGAATATGACCTCAGTTGCAATGTTAATTTTAGCTGTAATAATGAGAGAAAGCTCAACTAGTTAGACAGCATCAATGGAGAATGAAACCAAGCTAATGTTTCTGGTTGCAAGAACTTAAAAGAACAGATTCATTCTTGGTGTCATTCAACACTCATTGAAATATCCACATTAACATATCACAATTTAACAAGATGAAAGTGAAAAAGATTGTATTGGGTGAAGAAACTGTGTGAACATTCATACTCAAAAGTAGCAAGATTTATGTTAGCAGGCACCACTCATTATTCGGTCTCAAGATTAAACCTTAATTAATACAATTAAACAAAAGTGACAAAAGAAATTAATGAAGGAAGAGTAGTGGATGTGGCCAACTAGTGATTTTAGCAAGGCATTTAACAAGGTGTGATAGTGAGCTCATACAGAAAGACAGGAGGCATAGGATCCAGGGAAACTTGGCTGCATGGATTCAGAATTGGCTTGTCCACAGAAGGCAGAGGGTGGTATTAGATGGAACACATTCTACCAGGAGGTAGGCTTCCAGTATTGTTCCACAGAGCTCTGTTTCGGGGCTTTTGTTTTTAGTGATTTTTTTTTAAATGTCTTGGCTATTGAAGTGGAAGGGTGTATTTAGTGAGTTTGCAGATGACAAAGGTTGGTGGTGTTGTGGATCGTGTAGAAGGTTGTCATAAGTTACCACGGGACATTGGTAGGATGTAGAGATGGGCCAAGAGGTGGAGGTGGAGTTCAATGCAGTAAAGTGTGAAGTGATGCACTTTGGATGGTCAAACTTAATGGCAGAACAGAGTTAATGATGAGATTCTTAGCAGTGTGGAGGAGGAAGAGAGGGACTTTGGGGTCCATATCCATAGATCCCTGAAAGTTACCAAGCAAGCTGACAAGACGGTTAAGGTGTATGGTGTGTTGGCTTTCATTTGCCAAGATGATTGTTAAAGAGCCGCAAAATAATGTTGCGACTCTATAAAACACTGGTTTAAGAGTTGTGTTCAGTTCTGGTTTCTTCATTATAGGAAGAATGTGGAAGCTTTAGAGGGGGTGCAGACAACATTTATCAGGATGCTACCTGGATCAGAGAGGATTTCTTATAACAAAATGTTGAGTGAGCTAGGTCATTTTTCTTTTCTTTGAAATGACGGAGGATGAGATGTGACTTGAAAAGAGGTATACAGATACAAGAGGCATTAATGGAGTAGACAGCCAGCCTCTTTCCCCCCGCCCCCCACCCGCATTAGGATGGAAATGGCAAGACGAGAGGGCATAATTTTAAGGTAACTGGAGGAAAGCATGGGGATATGTCGAGGTATTAATTTTCATACAGAGTGCTGGGTGCATGGAACATGCTGCCATGGGCGGTGCTAGAAGCAGATATATTAGGGAACAATGAACAAACTTTGATAGGCACATAGATGAAAGAAAAATGGAGGACTATGTGGGAGGAAAGTGTTAAACTGAATTTGGGAGTAGGTTAAAAGGTTGGTACAACATGATGGGCCAAAGGGTCTGTACTGTTCTATGTTCAGCTGAAATGATAAGGTATGATCGACAAGGTTATCACTTTATCACATTGCTTTAACAGTTGAAAATTACAATTATAGTTCTGTATTTCCATTCAGCATATAAAGTTTCTGTACTGCAGCTACTCATTTTGCACAGTAATAAGAACATGTTTAGAAAATGAAACTAGCAATTAAAATGCAGTAACTAAAGGAGAACAAGTTTTTTTGAGGAAAATCAAGTCATTCAGAGGAATCATTTCTTTGAACTCAATTATTTAGCAAATGGGTGAAAAAACTTTGAATAAAATGTTCCCCTCTTGTCAAAGAAAACAAAGGAACAGCAAATGAGCAATCTGTATCATCTATATCAACAATGCATGATCCTAAGTTGCATAACAGAAATTTTGAGTATTGCCCTCGGTTTAAAGTTGAGCCTCTGACACAAAACAATAAAGAGGTAACTAAATCTGCACTCAGATATTTTATTTAGCACTTCCTTTAGTAGATTCAGGGAATGGGGAGGTATAGACCATGTGCAAGCAGACAGGGTTAGTTTCAATTGGCCAGCACAAAGGACTATATGACCTGTACCATACTGCTTTACATTCTGTATTTGCTGTAGAATGGTCTTCTACAATTCAATTACACAAATGTTTCGGGTGGTTGTAAGATCAATTTCCACACCAGTCCATGACCTGCGAAAAGCATTTGGAATGCATTGCCAGGGAGTGGTGGAAACAGTCTCCAACAGCCTTCAAGAGATGTCTCGTTAAGAATCTGAATTGCCTAGACGTTGAAGGCTATGAGCTGGGAGCTGGAAAATGGGATTTATAATGAATGGCTTGTTCTCACGCTGTGTGAATCCAGGTTCAGGTTCTGTCATTTATGCAAATTGCAGTAAACAGCAAGTTTTTTAAAATATCGGTAGTGGAAAATGTACAGAAAAAGATGACTCTGGAGCTTCATACTCAAACAAATTATTCAACACAAAAAAATGAGTTACTGATTTCAGAAACAGGATTACTGGTTAATTTTGTACACAAGTATAACTTCACAACTTTTTACAGACTTGAGCGGTTCTTTTAAAAAATAGTCCAATCATTGACCTGACTGTAAGCTTAGGAGAGCAAATTCCGTAATTGCTCATTTCAAAAAGATGCAGAGAAAAATAGGCTTAAGATGAAGGAGGTAGGAAAAAAGTTTAAAGCAGATATACGTTGATAAGTTTTTTTTTTAAATTGTAGGTGCCTAGAACATGCAGCCAAGAGAAGTAGTAGCAGATATGATATTTCAAATATTTTACTTTTAATTTAATTTTTCAATTTCAACTTTTAGTAAATTGTTGACAGGTTTTGGAAGTTTTCTTTTAATTTGACATGCTGCACAATGTTCTGTAGATGAGCTCATAAATACCTACTTCAATATATTTTAAGTTTAGAAAATGAGTGTAAAATTTGAAAATAGTTGTGGAGAACTGAAGTTTCTAGGCACTGTATACGACAAGGGAAAAAAACAGTAAAACAGACTATAAAAGGACTCAAATGCATGCTTATCTCTAATCCAAAACTTTCGTGCTACTGAGTCTTGTATCACATACAGTTTATCAGTGTTCTTATAAACCCATGGATGAATACCTTGAGTAAATCATTTATCAGGTAATTCTATCAAATAGTTTTTGAAAGGGCATTATATACACATCTACTGCAATATCTTCAGTTTCTTCAGAGGTCAAATGAAATTACCATGTCAAGGTTTACCTGTTACAATATACAAGCCTGTCACTCATTCCCCAAAAGTTAATGCATCCTACGCAGATGGCTAGTGACAAGGTTTCCAGTTGTTTCAGAAATGTCAAACGAAGTGCCACAGTGAGATATTAAACTGAGTTCACTGCACAATCTAAACAAGCTGACTCAGTTTCTGCCCACCCAGAAACAAAAGCAGATACTCAACACTTGAAAGTGGTAAATTGGTTTAAAATGATAAAACAGTTTATTATTAGCACAGGTACAAAGGTAGAGTGAAAACAGTTGTTTAGCATACTATCCATGCAGATAATTTCATAACAATTGTACATTAAGGTAGCACAAGGAAAAGCAATAACAGAATGCAGAATAAAGTGTTAGAGTTACAAAGTGCAATGCAAGCAGACACTAAAGGTGCAAGGCCATAATAAGGCAGACTGTGAGGGCAAGAGCCCATCTTATCGTAAGACTGTTCAAATAGTCTTAAAACAGCAGGACTCTGGTGGTATGTTTTTTCCCCCAGGAATTTGTATCTTCTGCCCGATGGGAGAAAAACAGAATGTCTGGGGTGAGTAATGCATTTGACTATACTGGCAGCTTGAATATGCTTTAATTGTGCTGGTTTGCAATGAGAAATGTAGACAGAGTCCATGGAGGGAAGCTTGTTTTCTGCAATGCGCTGAACTGTGAGCAGAGCAATATCCAGATAGAAAGCATCCTTTGGTGCATTAATAAAAATTGATGAGGGTAATAGGGGACATGCCAAATTTCTTTACTCTCCTGGGGAAGCAGCAGCACTGGTGACCATTTTAGTCATTGTTTGGGCCAGTAGTAAAAACACTCACTCCTAGAACTTGAATTACTCAACCCAACTGACCTCAGCATTACTGATATAAACAGGAAGATGTGCAATACATCTACCCCCTTCCCTAAAGCCAATGACCAGCTCTTGTTTTGCTGACATTATGGAAAATATTATTGTCATGACACCCTATCACCAGACTCTCCAACTCCCTTTGGTACTCCGACTCATCATTACTTGAGAGTTGGCCTGCTACAGTGGTGTCATCTGCAAGCTTGTAGATGGAGTTAGAGCAGGATCTGGCCATGCAGCCATGAGCACTGTAGGCAGCTGAGCGTGCAGAGAGATCCCAGTAGTAAGCCTCAGGTAGGGTACCACCGTACTGCTCCAGCAGCACCCCGATTGCTTTAAACAGCAGATAAAGCTAAGGCGGCCCAGTTTCAACTGTTGTCAAAGCTACTAAGGCTTTGTAACAGTTTCTAAATAGCACTAAAAACACTGTCGAGCACTAAACAATAAGATCTGTCATCCAAAACACGCAGGCAGATCAAGATACATATTACTCAGTAAACCTATTGTGTGAATTATCCACTGCCCCCACCCCCAAGATTATCAGAACAGGATACTTATAAGCATGCCCAATAAACCAGCCACAGGAAACTACTATCATGTGGTGAATAGTTACTATGTGGAACTCAGTTACTGGAGAACCAAGAGATTTCCAAATTGTTGCTAACTAAAGCACTAAAGCTTACAGAATCATTCCAACATACAAACTATACAGTTAAAAATAGTGACTGTGCTAGGATTTAAACAAGTAGAATGTTCTAACTCCAAACGTTCCTAATACTGGCAGTCCTCAGGTTATACAAGCATTCTGTTCCAACAACTGTCAATAAACTACGTTTTCTCCAATTAAGAAAAATCTGTTCTTTGGTTACCCATATCATTTTGCTTTGTACACACTTTCTATAATTCTTTCATTTCATCAGCTATTCACTAAATACTTCCCCTTAATTAGATTAATGGAATAAGAGTTGTATTCCATTGTAAGTGAATAACACAAAATACTGCACTGCAACAAAAAAATCTTTAAAAACTTAATAGGAGAAATTGTGCAAGATCAAATTTCCATAAATCAGGAGTAACAAACAATCTACTGGAGAAACACCAGCAGGCTGAGTAACATGAGCAGGTCCAAATGCTGCCACCACCAACTACAACCCTCCCCACCCTCCTGCCCCACAACCAGCTTCCTACAATAGACTGCCTACTGTCTCACATTCCAGCATATGCTGTCTTGTTTCCCCAAGTCAGGTCTTCTGTAACCCGGGAGCCCCTGTAGAGGCTACAGAGAGGTTCTGATCAAAAACTTAACATTCATATGCTGATACAACACAGGCGTAAAAACTTAGTCATTCAACTGAAAAAATAACCAAGGTAAGAACTCTGAAATTCCCAATATGTTAAGTCACAAAACATCAGTTCCCCAACAGTGAATAATTTTCCAATAATTACACCCAAAACAAGGCAGAACTGAAGTTACCATCACAAAAGTCATACTCAAAATACTCATTGCTCATGTGCTCTTGAAAAGATTTTCTTTAGGAATGAGGAAATCTTTAAAAAGCTGTTGCAAGACAGATGGCTTAGAATCTTATGAACATAGAAAGTCACATGCAGTATCACTGTTATTGAAAATGGATAGTTGTAATTAATACAAACAAAAGAAATTAGAATTGCTTTCAGTCTGCTGCACAGATAAAAAAATTCTAGCTACTTTATTGAAAGTACCCTCAAGTTTCAGTGACTGAATACAAATCAATGGGACACAATCACCTAGTTATTTAGAATAATCTATGACAAATACATCAAAATTGATTGTAAAGGCCATACTTTCTGCAGAATATTTCCAGAAAAATATCCATGA
Organism: Hemitrygon akajei; assembly: GCF_048418815.1. NCBI lineage: Eukaryota > Metazoa > Chordata > Chondrichthyes > Myliobatiformes > Dasyatidae > Hemitrygon > Hemitrygon akajei. The sequence goes on from NC_133128.1 coordinate 39,328,121, forward strand.
CTATATAAATCAGATCAATTACATCCAGTTGACTGGTCGGCAACATGACAGCAAAACTTCAGTGGTTGAGTTCTGCAAGCTAATTTCCTGACCTACACCAACACAATCTCACTGAATAATGAATCCGCAGTAGGTTAATTTATTTCAAACTGTATACAACTTCTCATGGTTGAACCTTTCCACTTCTGATGAAAATTTGAATCCAGAACTCTGGTGACATTTTGTCCAAAATCATTGCATCTGCTAGGAGAAAATCCTCGCAGTATCTGTGCATGAATAACAACCACACTTTCTATTTTTACATTTATCTCATAACATTATTTTAAAATACATACTTCTCATAAGGGACAATTCTGCAAATGTCAACAACAATAATCTGGCAATAGAGAAACAAATCCCATCTTGTTTTTTTCAGAATGATCATCTCAGGCATCATTCTCAAGATTAATAGAAAAAAAATACTAGTTCTGTAACTTTAAACATTAATCAGGATCAGCCCTTAATGGTCCAAGTCATTCCTGAATTTTTTTGAATACATTACCACAACCATTCTGTAGTTAGATGGGTCTCCACCAATCCATTATTAGAAGAGTCCAAAGGACTCTGATGATATTATATCATTCTAAAACTAAATTAATACATTTTACAACTGAATTGTAAATTCTTCAAAACAAAGAATTCAATCTGGCAATGAGAATATGAGGCCTTTGCTCAGAAGTAGATTTTTCAGCCTTTCAAGCCTCCTCTTCTATTCAACAACAGCATATTTATCCTGCCTTATCCCCATATCCCATTAATATCCAGGCATCAGCTGATATCTTGTTCCAGCAGAATCAATGAACCAGCATTCAAAGGTAGAGAATTCTGGAGAATCACTGCCCTGATAAAGGAAGAAATCTCTCTTCATTTCAATCCTAAATGGCCAATTCTCCTAATTTTGAGACTGTGACCCTTATTTCTAAAGTCAACATTCGAGGGAAACTATGCATCTTTTCACACCCTCAGAATTGTATGCTTCCAAATGTTATCTGTCATTATTCCAACCTTCAGAAAACAGGTCTATCTAGCCCAATCTCAAATGGTAGATCCACCAACCCAGCAAGTAATCTGGTGATCTTTGTTCTATTCTCTCAAGATTCAAGACCCTTGAAAAGACAACCCTCATCAATACAGGTCTGTAGGCCTGGCATTTGACCAGGAGTGTGCTACATCTATCTACATCACTGCCTTTGAATGCAGAGCTGAGGCTTAGAGTCCAGCCTGTCCTCTAAATTCCCTCACATCCCTATCCCTAAACCCCAATCTGACCTCTAACTTCCATTGGTCCACAAAACCATCCCCACAAACCTAAAGAACTAAAATAACAGTCTGAGCCATAATCATGATAGAGACCACAACTCGTTGCAATCCGGAAAAATAAATGGATGGAATAACAGAAGTATTTCTTTTCCAAAACAGAAAAAAGGCTAAATTAATTTTTTGATTGTAGTCATTCATATCACATCAACTTGATTGCTAACATTTACTCTTTTTTGAAAACAGCAAACTAATTTAGAACTATAAACTTAAAAATCAAAGGTTATCCAAGACTGTTACATTTGAACACAAGCAGCATCATTTGTTTAAAAAAATAAACAAAATAAACACATAATATCTTACCAATACCACTGGTGTTTATTTGGCACAATTACTGTATGTGAAACTACTGGCAGAGTATTTCACTCAAATACATCACAGCAAAGTTTAGTTATATCTTAGCTCACAAATAGATTTTTTGGCAGTCAAAACTGGAGGGCTACTTGGATCTTCCTACCCAAAATGATAGTATTTACACTTCCCAATTTCCTTTGGTATAAGATGATGATCTGAACTGTGCTGTATAGCTACAGAAGAAAAGGGAATGGAGAATGAATAGTAAACAAATCTATGGCTTAAAGAACACAACCAGGAGAACTGGCTGAAAGGTTAGTCAATGATCCTTGTAGATATTTAAAAGATAAAACTAAAGAGAAAAAAACCTAGCCCCCCATAACTTTAAGTTGTCCAAAGTACTTTACAACCAGTTCTGCATTTCTGACATACTGTCAAAGTTCAACATGGGATGGGTAAAAACCAAAGTATACATAGCAGCTTCTCAGAAATAGCATAGTGAAACTAATAGGTTAGTATGCCACTGTTGTCAGTCTTCCCTCACCAGAAGCCCTTGATGAACCAAGAGATTTCAATCTGCGGAAAGCACCCAGGAAAATACAAGAGCTCCAGGTATAACCTCCAGAAAGCCATCTCACAAGCGAAGTAGCAATTCTGGACCAAACGTGAATCACCGAAGGATATGTGACAGCTCTGGCAAGGCATGAATGTCATCACCTCCTACAAAGCAAAACTAAGCAACATAAATGACAAAAGGCTTCACTCTCAGATAAGTTCAACACCTTTTATACTCACTTTGATTGATAGAACATGGAAACATCTTCACAGACTCCCACTGGCCCAATGATGAGCTCTACAACTTATTCTCATTAGCATTTACTTATTTTTTTTATTTGCAGTCTACCTTCTTTTGTACATTGGTTGTTTATCAGTCTTTGCTTGTGTAGTTCTTCATTGATTCTACTGTATTTCTCTGTTCTACTGTGAATGCCTGCAAGAAAATGAATCTCAAGGTAGCGTATGGTGACACATACAGTACAAACTTTGATATTAAATCAGATGTTTTCAACAATTCTGATTGAGAATGAAGTTGTGTAAAATATTAGGAATAAACCATGTCATGTTCAAGACAGTGTAATTATATATTATGATAATGTCAATAGCTTAATGTTGCACCTGAAAGCTAAGCCACCTAACTCAAATAAAATGTATCCCAGCCTTTTACAAAGCTTCCAATACTTTTTGGCTCCAGACATATGGTAGTTACTGATTCAATGACTTTGTTTAAAACCGAGGAAAAGGGATGGACCTAATAATTACAGATTCATCAGTCTGACATAATCATAAACTGTGTTTATAACCTGCATAAGCAACGTCATCCCAGTCAAAAATATTTGTTGTTTTTGATGAAAACAAAATAGCCAGCCAAAGTGGAGATAACTGGTCAGTTCTCACCTCTTATATGTTGTGAACACACTGCCAAAAGTGGTAGAGAGCTTAACCATGTATATGTAATTTATATGCAGTGACCCTCTATTCTTTGCAATTTTCAAAAGGAAGTAGCCCTACTTCACTGTAACAAGTTGTGAAAACTTGTTTCCCTTTTCTTTAAACAAACTGTGAAGTAACAAATGACATCTCACAATTTATTGGCAATGTACATACAAATTAGGAGCCACAGAAAACCTTTATGCTTCTTAAGCCTCCTCCACCATTAAGATCACAGCTAATCTGCAATCTAATCTTATACAAGAATCTATACTGTAAAACTCTGCCCTAGCCTTTGAGAAAGAGAATGTTCCAAAAACTGATGATATTCAAAGACTGTGTCTTATCCATCTTAATTGCGTAACCACTTGCATTTAAACAGCAAGACCCTAGTTCTAGATTATCCCAGAAAATCTCCATTCACCCAATCTAGAGCTTACAGGATCTTGAACGTAAGATCATTTTTTTCTTTTAAATTTCAACAGATACATCTTACTTTGTCTCTCCTTCCATCAAAGGCCATTCACCCATACCAGGTATCAGTCCAGGATACCTTCTTTGAATGCTTCCAACCAATTTAGATCCTCCCTTAAATGAGAACAATACTGCATTCAATATCCCAGATATACTCTTACCATGCTCTGCATAATTGAAGCATAGCCTCTCTACTATTGCACTGAGATAATTAACATTGTTATTTTTCCCCAATTATTAACTGTATTTGCATTCTGTTAGATCCCCCGTACTACAAAGCTCTGCAAAAGCACATTATTTACATAATGTCCTTTACTAATTTTTATGCACAATTATACTCCTTTATCAACTTCTGTTTGTAAGCTCCTTGGCTCCTCTTCATAACTTAGCGTCATCATCCAAGTTGTTTATGTAAATAGCAAAATGCTGAGGTCCCGGTACTAGAAAATATCTTGTTAGCAAGGAAATAATCTATAGATACCAAAGCACTTAATTCCCTCAATAACATTTGATATGGCATTTCATTAACTCCCTCTGGAAATCTCAATGGGTGCTCTGGTTTACCTTTATTCATAGGGCATTAACTCTTCGAAGAATGCCAATTCATTGGCCAAACATTATTATCCTTTCATAAAATCATGCTGACTGTGATGATTACCTTAAATATTTTGATTTGCCTTTCTTTTATGTATTAAATAATGGCTTTTAACAATTTCATGTAAGATGTTTATGGCAAGGTAACAGGATCTTGAATATCAAGGGAGGTGATGAATTTAGTTGAGGAAAAAAAGCTTTAGAAGCTAGAATCAAATAGCGCCCTAAAAGATTATAAAGCAGCCAGAAAAGAACTCAAGAAGGGAATTAAGAAAACTAGGAAGGGTCATGGAAAGTTTAGCAAGCAGGATTAAAATTCCCAAAGCACTCTACGCAAACTTCAGCAGCAAGAGGATAACTAGGGAGAGGGTGGGACCACTCAATGATCAAGGGGTGAATATTTACTTAGATGCGAAGGATGTGGGGGAGGCCCTTAATGAGTACATTACATCAGTATTTACCAAGGAGAAGGACATGGAGGATAGAGAGATCAGAACTGAGTGCATTAATATGCCAGGGCACTTTGAGGTAAAGGAGTGGTAGTACTAGTCTCATAAAGGGCATTAAGGTGGACAAGTCACCAGTTCCTGATGGGATACATCTCATGTTATTGAGAGAGGCAAGTGAAGAGATTTGCTGGGCCTCAACCATTATTTCTGTGTTCTCTCTAGCCACAGGAGAGGTCCTAAAGGACTGGCCAGTAGCTAATGTTATTCCATTGTTCAAGAAGGGAATCAGGGAAGATCCTGGAAACTATAGATTGGTGTGTCTCATGTCAGTGGTACGGCAGTCACTGGGAAGAATTCTTAGGGATAGGACTTATAAGCCTTTATAAGCCTAATTAGGGAGAGCCAGCATGGCTTTGTGCAGGGCAAGTCATGTCTTACAAACTTGACTGAGTATTTTGATGAGGTGAGAAGGGTGATTGATGAAGGTACAGCTGTGGATGTTGCCTACATGGTTTTAGTAAGGTATTTGACTAGGTCCCTCACAGAAGGCCCTTCCAAAAGATTAAGATGCACGGGATCCATGGTAAATTGGCCATTGGCTTGCCAATAGAAGACAGAGGTTAATGGTCAAAGGGACTTATTCTCGCTAGAGGTCTTTGATTAGTGGTGTTCCAAAGAGATGTGTACTGATATGGACCTCTGCTGTTTCTGATGTATATTAATGACCTGGATGAAAATGTAGATGGGTGGGTTAGTAAGTTCACAGATGATACAAAGATTGGTGGTGTTGGGGATAAAATAGATATATGACTGGCGAAGAATATAGCAGGATATAGATCAGGTGCAGATATCGGCAGAAAAACGGCAGACAGATTTTATCTCAACCAAATGTGAAGTGTTGCACCTTGGCAAGTCAAACATGAAGACAGTACACTGTTAAGAGTCTTAACACTGTTGATGAGCAGAGGGATCTTGGTGTCCAAGTTCATAGCTCCCTGAAATTGATCACGTAGGTTGGTAGGGTGGCTCAGAAGGCATATGGCATTCTAACCTTTATTAACCAAGGCATTGATTTCAAAAGTCAGGAAGTTATGTTGCAACTTTATAAAACTAGTTAGGCCGCATCCAAAGTATTGAACACAGTTCTTGTTACCCCATTATAGGAAGGATGTCAAGGCTTTGGTGAGAGTGCAAAAGAGTTTTACCAAGATACAGCCTGGATTATAGGGCATATACAATCACAACAGGCTGGACAAACTTAAGCTGAAGAGGCAGAGGTTGAGGGGAGATCTGATAGAGGTTTATAAGATTATCAGAAGTATGGATAGAGCATCATAGAAAGACAAATAGCATCTTTTTCCCAGGATTGAAATATCTAATACTACAGCGCATGCATTTCAGGAGAGAAGGGATAATTTTAAAGGAGTGTGAGAGGCAAGTTGTTTTTATTAAAAAAATACTGAGTGGTAGGTCCTGGAATGGTGGTAGAGGCAGATAGATTAGGAATGTTTAAAAGACATTTAGATAGGTACACAAATGTGAAGAAGAAAGAGGGATGTGCACATTCTGTAGGCAGAGGGGCCTATAGATTAGTTGTTCAGTTGCTTACTAATCTATTTGGTTTGGCACATCATTGTGGACTGAAGGACCTGTTCCTGTGCTATTTTCTATGTTCTAACTGGGCTGTAGTACCCTGCTTTCTTGCTCTCTTTTTTTTGATTTTCCTAATCCAATGGAACCTTAGCAGAATCTAAAGTATTCTGGAGAAATTGAAGCAATGCATCAACCATTTCATTCATCAATTCTTTAAAAATATTTGGATGAAGTCCATCCATACTTGTGGCCTTCCAGGCCCAACGCTTTGCTCAGTGCCACTTCCTTGGTGATTATAATTTTCCCCCATCCTAGCTCTTTCCTCCCAATTCTTGATTTGCAGCTCCTTTTGGAATGGTGCCTGCAAACAAAATATGTTTAGAGGTTGCAGGTGAATTAGCTTACATAATTTTCCCATTTTCAAATTTCTATAGGATCAATACTTTTTGTTTTAAAAAAGCAAATCTCTCTTGAATTTTTCATGTTTTTATATTTATTGTATTTTTTAAATTTTTAGTCATTCTTTGCCATTTTAAAATCTATTTACTCTTCTCATTTCCCACCCTTTGATCATATGCTTTCTCTTTGGTATTATTTGAACCAAAAACATGTTTAGTGTCCTTGGCTAAGATTTTTTCTTCAATGTTAGCAAGTATCTAATCCGTATATATTGAAAGAGTTCCTTCAATATTTACCATTGCACTGTGACTGACCAATCTCTTAGCTCAAATCTGCTATATCACATTGCCTGCTAGCTCTGCTTTCATACCCTCATTTAACAATGATTACTAGCCTTGGACACTCTCCCTCAAACTAAATGTAAAATTCAATGCTGATTAAGGACACTTTCACTATGAAGTCCAAAACTTGCCATCCTCAGAAGCTGTCCCAATAATCTGCCATAAACAGTGATCTGAACTACTCTTGTCCATCTGAATTTTTTTAAACAAATTTGTATCAAAATCATGCTTATTATTACAAGGTTATGGAAGTCACCCATTATTTTAGCCTTTATATTCATTTCTACTGCAGTTACTATTTGGTACCTGGAGACCACTTCCAAGTGTGACTTGTTGCTTTTGTTTCCTATATCCACCAAAACTGCTTCTACAACTTAGTTTTCAAACTTAGGCCATCCCTATTTGGTTGATCATCAGTAATAAACAGCTACACTTCCACCTTTTTCTAGCTTCCCCATCCTTTATAGATTTCATATGCCCTTCAAAATTTAGATTCCAATCTATGTCATCCTGCAGCAAAGTCTCTGTGGTGGTTATCATTCTATACTTTATCTCCCCTTTTTCAATTCATCATTTTTGTCTTGAATGTCAGGTACACTCAGATACCTTTCATTTTGTCCTTCTATTACTTTTGTAACCCCCAGCTTTATCTACCGTCTAACATAAAAATCTGACGGTGAGTACACAGAAATGGATCAACCTTCTAGAACCACCCTCAAACATACTCTTACTCTTCCTGTCAGTTTATTTATCACTTCCTAGTTTTGGCACTCTAGTGTAGTGGTTAGCCCAAGGCTTTACAGTAAAGGCAACATGGGTTCAATTCCCACTGCTGCCTGTAAGGAGTTTGTAAGTTCTCCCTGTGACCATGTGTTTCCTCCCACAGTCCAAAGATGTACTAGTTAACTGGTCATCGTAAGTTGTCCTGCGATTAGTCTAGGGTTATATCAGGTGGTGTTGGGTGGCTTGGTTCAAAGGGCCAGCAGACCCTGGTCCATGCTGTATCTCAATAAATAAACAAATATCTTCTTTCTAGCTAAAACCATGTCAGATCCTAAATGTAACTACTTTCCCCACACATTGCAACCTGGACTGCTTGCTGTTTCCAGTTTTTTCTGTTTTCATTATGCTCATACTTTATGTTTCTTTTAAAGAATGGTGCATGCTGTTCAAGTTCACCAAAGCAGTTGTACACAGACATGTGACTTCCTGTGTGAAGACTTGCAGATTCTAGCGCTGACCTTGACCTGCTCCCCTTGTAGAAGTCAGAGCCAGTAACTTGCTTCCTTACCTTTAGATCCTTTGCTGCAGACTTCTGGCACGTACATTGCATTGATATCTCAGGCTTATTCTAGCCTTTCAAGAATCGCTTGACATCTTTTCCCCCACCATCAGCTAAGAGAAAAAGCAGAAACCGCCATCACAGCCGACTTACTAAATATATAGGACCTCAAACTGCACCCAATAATAAACCTTGAGGTTTTCATGTCCAGAAAAGACTTCCATTCTAGCTAATCACAAGAACTTCAAAGTTAATATTAGCTTCCCAGAAAATTGGTACTGATCTTATTATGTCAATATAATTTACTTATTTTGCTTATGGATACAGCACAGTAACAGGTCCTTCAAGCCAACAAGCTTGTGTTGCACGAGTACAACCATGTGACTAATTAACCTACTAACTTGCACATTTTTGGAAGATGGGAGGAAACCAGAGCACCTGGAGGAAACCCTCGCAATCATGGAGAGAACATACAAACTCCATAGAGACAACAGCAGGAATTAAACATGGGTTGGTGGCACTGTAAAATGATGGGCTAACCCTAATGCTATCGTACCACCCAAAGGATGGGAAGAATTATCTGCATGATGGTTAAAGCATTTAGTATTAGAAAAATGTATTGAATTTTAGATATGAGGTTCCATTCCCTTCTATAGTGGGGTGGGAGGAGGGAAACAGCGGGGAAGTTGACACTTAATGAACTTAAGCAAAGCCTGCACTATATGCATGATTGACCTACTAATAGGGCAGAGTCCTTGCCAGAGGAAGTAATGAGGAGGAAGACACCTCAAAAGAGGAAGAAGAGCAGAACAAAGCACACAGTTGTTGTAAAGAACAATGCAAGGCACTACCGGAGATATCTTTCACTGCCAGAGCTGCAAGACCTGGGCCACAAATTTTCACTGCCCATGTTGTAATTAAAGCAGAATGTCAAATAGTACTTTTCAATTACTACTAAATCTAAGTCTTCTATTCAGAATGGAATAATTGTATGTTTGTAGTGTTGACTAAACAAATAACAATTTGCCTAAACAAATAAAAAATTGATAAATGAACTCTGGTCCTAATCCAAAAAACACATTATATTGAAATAAAACTTCAATCTAATTTACAACAAACATTTAACAGTTGAAATTAAAACTTACTTTAGAATTTGTAGACAACGCTTCATCAAATCTAATTTGACGGTGGAATTCATTGCAACAGACGGCTGTGGAGGCCAAGTCATTGGGTATATTTGCAGTGGAAGATGATAGGTTCTTGATCAGTAAGGGCATCAAAGGTTACAGGGAGAAAGCAGGAAAATAGTATTGAGAGGAATAATAAATCATCCATGATGGAATGCTGGAGCAGACTCAATAAGCTGAATGCCCTAATTCTGCTCCCATGTCTTATTGTCTTCTCTCAATAACACCAGAGGATAAATTCAAGCACCATTTCAAAAATCACTAGCCATAAATAGCTTACAATATTTTTAAAACTGTTGGCCACAATACCAGCATCTTTAAGTGCTTACAACATTTGCACTTCAAATTATGCTCAGTGGCCACTTTATTAAGTACGCTTTCTCGTTATTGCAAATATCTAATCAACCAATCATGTGGCAGCAGCACAATGCATAAAGCCATGCAGACATGGTCAAGAAGTACAGTTGTTGTTCAGACCAAACATCAGAATGGGGAAGAAATTTAAGCCAAGTGCTCATTTATATCACTGATCGGATTTTTTTTTTAACAAAGAGCATTTATGACATTACACATTATTGTCAAAAGAAATGAACCTTTACTGGGAAAAGTAGAGTCTTGCAAAAGTACAGTCGGCCCTCCTTATCCATGGGTTCCGCATGCGCGGATTCAACCAACCGCAGATCGGAAAACACGGAAGTTCTCCAAGTCAGTACAGGTACATCCGGTATTATGTAGCGTCAGTTAGTCAAACATTTGTCTTAGTATATAGTTTATATTTTACCTTTCTATGCATATAAAACACTTAAGAAACATACGTATTTCAATAATTAAACCACAGTGTTGCTTAGTAATAATTGTAGCTTTCATTGAGGCAGGCCCTTTCACATGGTCCATTATTCTCACTTTATTCTTTATCCTTTAAAATTGCTCCGATCGTTGACCGACTGTAGCCTAACGCTTTTCCAATGACCGATGGAATTTCACCTCTTTCCGATCACTTTATTATTTCCACTTTATTTTGAATCGTGATCGCTTTCCGTCAACGGAACAGAAACAGCAGCAGCCACTGGCAGCGGGTCCCGAGCTCCGCCGGGTCCTAAAGTCCACCATATGAGACAGGTTAAATAAGAGACTTGAGCATCCATGTTTTTTGGTATCCACGGGGGGGTCCCGGTACCAATCCCCTGTAGATAAGGAGGGCCGACTGTATTTAGCGCCAACCTTTTGTTCACATTAGTATTACAACCAGTGATTTTGATCAGTTTAACCGAGAATTTTAATTTGTGAATCACATGCTCCTCCCCCACTGTTGAGCCCCAAAAAGGGAAAATTGTAAAGAATGAAAAATTAAAAATATAAAAACTGAAATGTCAGCAGTTCAAAAGTATTCATCCCCTTCTGCTCAGTACTTAGTTGCACCACCTCTCACAGCTATTATAGCCAGAAGTCTTTTTGGATAAGTCTCTATTTGCTTTGCACAACATAGCAAGATTTGCTCATTCCTCCTTGAAAAATTGCTCAAGCTGTGTCAGGTTAGTTGGTGAATGGTGGTGGTCAGCTATCTTGAGGTATGTTGTTGAGGTCTGTTGATGTTCAATTGAATTAAGATCAGGACTCTAAATGGGCCACTCAAGGACATCAATTTTCCTCATTTGAAGCCATACCACAGTTGTTCTGGCAGTGCACTTTGGGTAACTATCCCAGGGGTCACGAACCTTTTTTGCACCGCTGACCGGTTTAATATTGACAATATTCTTGCGGACCGGCCAATGGGACCGGGACGGGGGAGCGGGGTGCTAAACACGACCGGAATGCAGCAATACTCGAAGGAGGTTCCTTATGTCCAATCTATTCCGCAATTTAGTTTACATGGCTATCAGCACTTGCTTCTGTCCCGCTTGCTCACGTTCTTTGTATTGCTCAAAAGACTCAATGGGTTTGTCTTTAAGTGCAGGGTTTCTTGGACTCAACGTACTGAAGCAGTTTTGAGGGCTTCATTGCCTCATTAGACAGTCTCCAGGCCCGAACTCCAGCCTCCGCCCGCCCACTGCCAGATGCCTTGGCCAGGTGCAGCTGGTCGTGGGTGGGGTGAGAGGACAAGGTAAGGGCCAGAGGTCCCCGTGCTGGGGCCGCGGCGGTCGCAGTCCGGAGAGAGAGAGCAACCAACCAAGTGAGGAGTGAAACAGGGTGTCCCACCCCACCATGTAGGATCTATCGGCTGACAAAAGTTTGGCTCAAGGGATCACTTTCAGTAGATCGCAGCAAGGTTGCTGCTCTACTGCTTCCGAAACCCTGTGCCCAAATTAGGTCGTCTGCGAATATTTTAGCATCGGGTTCCCCACGAACATTTGGTATGCCAAACAGGTTCAGAGGCGGCGCCCATCTGTCCACGCTCCAAGCCAGTAGCAACGGTACAGCCATGCGAGGTGGCCAGTTACCCAAGACCAACCAGTGATCCCTGGCACTAGGGTATCACTGCGTTTAGGCAACTGATGACCTCGCGTGGGTAATGACTTCGTGTGTATAATGAACTCGCGTGCGTTCAAATTCAGCAGTGGGCGTGACAGGGTATGAGGAAAGGTGCAGTGACTCATATCGTTTCATATCGACAAATCATATTGTTTCCTCGCGGCCCAGTAACACATGCTTTGCATGTTGGGAACCACTGCAATATCCTGCTGAAAGATGAACTTCCTCCTCAGTTTAAACTTTCTGGCAGAGGCTAGCAGGTTTTTTTGAATCCAGGATCACTGTATTTAGTAGTATTTATCTTCCCATCAATCCTGACTAGATTTCCGGTCCCTGCTGCTGAAAAACATCCCCACAGCATGATGTTCCCTCCACCATACTTTACAGTAGCGATGGTGCTACCTGGCTGATGTGTGGTGCAAATCTAATACCGCGCATCAATCAGGTACTGCTTAGTGTTGAGGCAAAGTTTCACTTTAGTCTCATCTCACCACAAGACCTTCTTCCACACCTTTACAGTACCTAAGTGATGCTTACCAAGTCTTTACAGGCAAGAATATGCTTTTCTTCAAACACAGGGCTTCTTTTCCACTCTTCAATACCCTTTTTGTGCAAAGGCTTAGAGACTGCAGAGCCATAAACTTCATCTCCAGTTGCAGCCACTGACTTCTGCAGCTCACTCGGAGTGACTATTCGCATCACAGTAGCCTCTCTTACGAGTGCCATTCTTCTCTGGCAACAAAGTTTAGAGGGCCAGCCTGGTTTCACCAGTGTTGCTCTGGGTTCATATTTTTCATGATGGACTAGACTGAGCTCTGAAGTATGTTCAGTGCCTTTGAGATGGTCTTGTACCCTGCTGCAAGTTTGGGTAGCACCTGATGGCATGAACATCGATTTCTCAAACATCTCAAAAAAAATGAAGACTTGGAGGATGCATTGTATAAAGGCAGTTTGCCTTGATTTTGTTCTTTCACAAATGAAAGTACTCTGGATAAATTCCTCTGTTGATAACTATTAGGAACTAATAATGTTTTATATTACTAGTAGTAATAGTAGTAGTATTTGTAGTGTTCTAACTTGTTACTCTTAAATTGTAGTTTGTCTTTTTTTTTTAAAAAAACCTTTCTAATTAAAATCCTAGAGGGAAGGTTGCTTGTGCTGCACGGGGGCAGGGGGTTTAAACGAGTTGCAGGGGGATAGGAACCAGAGCGTTAGAACAGATAGTGGAGAGGTTGTGGAGAAAGATGTTAAATTTACATAAAGGGTCAGAAATTGAAGTTGAATATGATGGGACTAATGTTCTGAGCTACACATATTTCAATACAAAGAGTATTGCAGGGAAAGCAAATAGGGGCAGGACTGACAGTTCAGTGTTCCAGGGTTCTCTTGTTTTAGATGTGATAGAGAGAGAGGGATTAAAGAGGGAACTGTGGCATTACTAGTCAGCACTCAGTCAGGGTAGATGGGAGAAATGTGAAGCTACACGGGTAGAACTAAAGAATTAAAAAGGTATGACCACATTATTGGGATTATCTTATATATAACCCAACAGTCTGCAGAGCAAATTTAGAGGAGTAAATTTGTAAAGTGATTGTAAACTGTTGCAAGAAACACAAGGTTCAGGTAATAGGTAATTTTAAACTTTCCACATATTGACTCGGACTCCCATACTGTAAAAAGGATGAATGCCATAGAGTTTGTCAAATGTGTCCAGCAAAGTTTTTTTCATTGGTACATAGAGGTCCCAACTGGAGAGAATGAGACACTAGATCTCTTATTAGAGAATGAGACAGTAAGTGACAGAAGTTTATGTAGGGGAACACTTGGCATCTAGTGAGCATAATGCCATTAGTTATGGAAAAGGGTCGGTTTGGTCCTTGGGTTCAGATTCTAAATTGAAGTAAGGCCAATTTTTATGGTATCAGAAAGGATTTGGCAAATGTGCTTTGGGATAGTTTGTTTTCTAGCAAAAGTGCACTTGGCAAGTGGGAGGCCTTCTAAAGTGAAATTTTGAGAATGAAGTTTGTATGTTCCTATTGGAATAAAAAAAACAAGGATAAAAGGTTTAGGAAACCTTGGGTTTCTAGAGATTGAGGCCATTGTTAAGAAAAAGGAAGAGGTGCTTGCAGGAACAAATGAGGTACTTGTGGAGTTTAAGAAATGCAAGAAAAGACCAAGGAAATCAGGAGGGCAAAGAGACGACATGAGGTTGCTCTAGCAGACAAGGTGAAGGGGAATCCCAAGCTCTTCTACAGATATTAAGAGCGAAAAGATAGCAAGGTTTTAAAAAAAAATTAAAAATGGTCCTCTGGAAGATCAGAAGGGTAATCTATGTGTGGAACTGAAGGAGGTGGGGAGATCTTAAATGGATTTTTTTGCATCTGTATTTACTCAGGAGATGGACACAGTCTTACAGATTGAGGGACTGCAGCAGCAATGCCATGGACTCTATACAGATTACAGAGGAGGAGGTGTTTGCTGTCTTGAAGCAAATTAGGGTGGATAAATCCCCAAGGCCTGACTAGGTCTAGGTGTTTCCTTGGACCCTGTGGGAGGCTAATACAGAAATTGCAGGGCCCCTAGCAGAGAAACCCAAAAAGGCAAAAAGGTATTCAGAGGGGGAAAAATACACCTATGGGCTCCAATATGACAAACTGGATCCAAGACTGCTTCCTCCCACTGAAACTATTTGTGAAGGGGTTTAATGCTAGAATCTTTAGTTTGCATCAAGTTCAAAACACATTTATTATCAAAGAATATATAAATTATACAACCTTGAGATTTGTTTATCTACAGGTAATGGCAAAGTAAGGAACCTGAAAGAACACTTTTTAGAAAAAATAAAGACCAATCCCCAACGTGCACAGAGAAAGAGATAAAAACAAATCATGCAAAACAACAACAGCATTCCGAACCAAATTGAGTCCTTAGATCCAAATCCCTGGAGCACCCCAGAATAAGTCCAAAGCCTCAGTATTCAGTTCAATATATTAGCAAGGCAAATCGCCCAAAACTTGCAGACACGAAGCACAGCAGCCAGGGGCAGTCTCACAGCCTTTGTGTCGCAGAGAGAGAGAGTCCCCAGTGCATCTTGGCCAGCATTTAACCTCACACTAGGACTTGGACCCCAAGGAAAATTGCTTCAGGCCTAAATTTTGCTGCTGAAGGCACTGTCCTCGACATCTCTTTATCAGCTTGGCACCCAGAGCAATCCAACCTCGCCCAACTCTCGACACTCTGCCCTTCCAGTCTATATGGGCCAGCATTTAGATTGTCCAAACAGCAGATTAAACCTTGCATATGGACCCAGGACCCGCTGTGGCGAATCGCTCTATGCCTGGAACACACCACCCAGTGATTGCTTCGGACCTGGATTTCACTGCTGGAGAAGCAGTTCTTGATCTTTTCAAATCAGGTCGACATTTAGAGTACTTTACCCTTGTAACCGGGCCAGCTGGACTGGCATCAGAACTACTCTGTACAGTGTTCTCCCCTCCAAATTGTCCACTATAACCAGCACAGCTCCAACTCCTAGTGTGTTGATTTTGCAATGCACAAGCAGGGCACATCTTGCCAATTTGCTCTGCTGTCGCTCACCTCTGCATTGTTTGTGGTGATAGTTCACCACCATTCACCTCAAAAAGTGTTAATAATATTTTTGATCAAATTTCTTTGCTTTTGAACTACAAAGAACCTGTTACACACCTTCGGTATCGCCATCTTAAACCGGAAGAACCAGCATATCAATAGATAATTAATTTAGAACTAAATGTTGAAGCCATGGTTTAGAGATTGAGATATTAAGAGTTAGTTGAGTTGTTCATTGTGGGAACTACACTCAATACTGCAGAGAATTATTAATGAGTAGATCATCTATACCGAATTCTTTCTGGGTAAGTGAAAGATTTTCTTATGCATGATTATGCATGAGAGGGTAAATAAGGGGAAGAGTAATACATAGGGTAGAATACTTCCGTATAGGGAAATAGGGAGACCCAAGATTCCATGATATTCCTCTTTTCTAACAGTCATTAAATAAGAGCAAAGTGATTATGTTGAATCCATATTTAGAAAAAAAATTACACCACAGCTGACCAGCTAGATTCTTGGTTTAAATGTGAAATCTAAATTTCTGTTATTTATACATGAGAAGGATGGGGTAGCCTTGATTAAGGTTCTGGGGGTCATTACAAGGAAGCTGTCAAGGATGAAGAAGTTTACTATGTGGAAAGATTGTGTGGTGTTGTTTCATTCTAGAAGAGGGAAGGTTAAGGGAAAGTTTAATAGATGGGTCAATATCCCTGTGGCATAAATTTAAGGTAATCAATAAAAGAATCAAGTAATTTGAGGGAAAAACAAAAAAAAAATTAGAATCTAGAAGTGTGGTTGACCCAGAAATGGTCATAAATTTAGAAAGAACCTGAGTAGACAGCACATTCGCTGTACTCTTCAAGATCATGATTGCAGTGGAAGCAAAAAGAAACATACACTGCAACTTGCTGTCAAAAACTGATGAGGTGGTGAGAACATTCAACCTCCAATACAATTTTCCATTCAATCAGAATGATGCTGCATTATTTACAAGAGGAAGTTCTCTTTTTTGAGCAAGCTCAGCATAGGAGAAAACTTTGTGTTTTTTTAATTTGAAATTGTACAAAATATACCAGAAAATTATATATATATTATTTTTCACAATAGAAAAGGCAGGATAAAGAACATTATTGAAGTATGCTACATATAACCTTTAGATTCAGCCCCTTACAGGCAAACACAAAACAAAGAAACCCAATAGAACGAACCCAGTAAAAAAAGACCGTCTAACACCCATTGTGCAGAAAAATATAGTGACAGCAGTAAAAATAAGGAACTAATATTCAGAACTGAAGTTCGCAAATGTGAGTCCACAGCCAAAACGTCAGTCACAATTCAGTGCAGAGACAAGTAAACTTTATGAGCAGCAAGCTGAACAATAGCCTGTCCCTCGCCTCCATCCCTGACACCCTGACCTTTTCAATCTGGCCCAGCATTAAACTGGCCTAAAAGTGGGTCGTTCCTTGCTCTCGGACCCAGGCCCTGCCACTTCAATACACTCTTGGGCTTGAATCAGCCCATAACTGACCTTTCCAATCTGTTCCAGCACTTAAATCAAACATCAGCTTGTTCCTCACTCTCAGGCCCAGGCCCCAAAGCCTTGGATGTGGCACTTGGAATCAGCTCCAAAGGCCAGACATTGGCTCATTCCCTGCTCTTGGGCCCAGGCCCTGCCACCTCGATTCAGCCCATACATGCCATGCCGCAACCATCCTAGCACCTTCAAGACTTCAGTCCACACTACAAAAAAAAATGCAAGGTCATACAGGTGGTTCAAAACCTCAACTCCAAAATAAAAGTTACAGGCTATTGATTGCAGTGATCATTTTACAGAAAACATGTGATTGATAAAATAATTAGTAGTTTTGATTGCTGCCAGAAAGTCACTGTGCTTCACTAGCACTCCCTTAAACCAGAAACTTAAATGGCTTTTAATTTAGTGTAGTAACATAATACAGCTTAGAGTAGAAGCAGCTTGAAGAAAATAAAATGTTTAACTTCAACATACTGCAGTCACCAAGTTTCTTCAAGTAACAATGCAGATACAAATGGAAACCAGCTTCATCACAGCTATTGTAGTGCCACAGGAATTCTAGAAATATTGTAATAATCATACTCAACTAACATATAACAAAGCAGTCTCACTTCACTCCTGGAAAATATAGGACAGACCACAGTATACTTTCCAGAGTCACAGGATTTCAATGCTTACAACTACCCAGAATGAGCCAAGCAGTACCGGTGATGTTATTGGTTGTTGTTGTTAGGAGCCAATAAATAAACTAACTAATCAACAAAAGAAAACATAGGATCTCTGCAAACTCATCGATCTCGAAATATTGATTCATCTCCTGCAAAAAACAAAGTTTAATTTTCACTGGCCTCCACTTGTAATGACTTAATGTCATTCACGCAATGGTATATTATTTCTAAGTGTATCCAAGTCTGGGCTTTCTACTGCATGCTTCAACATACATAAAAATCAAAAATAGTGCATAAAATTGCAATAATTTATTTATTTTGGCATCAATTGTGTCTACCCACATCAAAAAGAATGTTACATCAGATATTAGAGTTCCATTATGTTCTATACTCCCTCTTTCACTTCTTATAGCTTTCGGATTAGCACACAATTGAAGTAGACAAGCACAGGATAAAATGGCATTTAAAATTTTCCCCTCGGCATATGACAGTACAAAATGTGTCACATTT
The DNA here is from genome assembly GCF_048418815.1 of Hemitrygon akajei. NCBI lineage: Eukaryota > Metazoa > Chordata > Chondrichthyes > Myliobatiformes > Dasyatidae > Hemitrygon > Hemitrygon akajei. The sequence continues at coordinate 39,346,350 of NC_133128.1, forward strand.
GGCTTTTTATATAGTACTATTTTTAAATCCATTCTGCCCATGCTAGCAATTAGAAAGAAGAAATGGAGCCACTGACATTCAAAACTACTTTTTCACTAGTCAAACTCCTCCGTTATCAGTAACTTAACATTTTGATGAAAACAGCAAGAAATGTGCAACAACAGTGAAATGTAATCTGGCCAGAAACATGTACTTAAGTAGGATGCACTAGGCAGAAAATAATAGGAGAATATGAAGATGTCTGAGAGGTGGTACTATATGGCACCACTGGGGTCAATGGTTTGCTTGTGCTATTAGTATGACATGATGTCACACTGGTTGGGCTGATGGCCATTTGTGAAAAATCTGAGGCACCCAACTGTTCAAACAAAATTTATACATGGCTTTTAAAGCCATACATTGATCACTGAATGTATCTGCCAGCAAAATAAATCAAAATAATTGTCCATTAATACACATATGCAATATTAATTAAAGCTCAGAATCTGTTGAGATTTCCCCCAAACACTCAAGAATTCACAAATTGGATCAGTGGTTGCAGAGTCAAAAATAGCATATTAGTCAATGGTTAAAATAATATTTGGAGTGTAGCAAATCCACTTGACTGCCCTACATCTTAGCCACCCAGACCGAGAGGAACTGGTGCATAAACACATTTCATTCATGTACATAGATCAACATTAAACCCAGTTCACAAAAATAACTATAAACTTTTAATAAAGCAAAAAGTACTGCAAGTATAAAGATGTGTAGATAGATAAACTGAGCTAATGTTTCAGGATTGTGAACTTTCACTAGAATCAGAAAATTTTAAGATGCAGAGAAAACGATTAAGAAAAAAGTCACTGATGGGGTGGAAGACAGGAGATAAAAGGAGTTACTAACAATGGAGAAAAAGGACAGATAAGGTATTAGTGATGCTCACACAACCTACCCAAATCCCAGCCCTCACAGAGGGCCTCTCCACTTCAAGCTGTGGGCAATTATTTGCCCTGGGTCACCAGCAAAAAGGTTTTACACCAGGCTTCTAGCACAGAAGCATACAGCTGTGCAGATGCAGTTTTAAATGTATGGGATATATTTAAACACTATAACCAGAACTCTGCTGGATACCAAGTACATCAGTTGTAGCACAACGTAATTTCAATCAACCACCACCACTTTGTTTTAGAGGTCATCTTTGGAAAACTGTAAGAGTAGTTCTCAACAGGATTTATTTATAATTAATTTGGGCAAGTATTCAAAATTTAGATAGCACTTTAGTCCTCCAGTCTTTTTTCTACTCTACAATGTGCCAAAAATTGTACAGTTAAACGAAAAATTATGAAGAGGGTTAACTGAGCAACTATGGATAAGGCTGAAACAGCCAAAGTGTTTCAAAGTTTAAAAGGTTTACCACATGCCCATCAGACTACAAATTCCAATTTCCAGGCTTAGTACATCAGGAATTGCATCCTTTAAATGTTTTCACATGATGTAAAGGTCACATAGACAGGTTACAAGTCCACTGCTCATAGGATTGCAAAACTAAATTGGTACATTTTTCCAAAATATTCCAAATAAAACTTCTGTACACTGCTAAAACATTACACATTAAAAAAACATCTACAATTTAAATTCCTAAAAGACAGTGTCACTCAAAGTGAATATTTTAGTTCTATTGCTGCCCACACATTCTAATGACTGGAGCAAAATGAGTAAACTGATGGATTTTAAAACACTGCCGTATCAAAAGCAAGATACAGCAACTTCCAAATCATGACTTTTTAAACTAGACAGAATATGATTCTATAAAGCTATTTAGTTCATAAAGAAAATTTCTGCTCTTTTTAAGAAAATGAAAATAGAATTATCACCAATTCCATCTACTGAAAATGAAAATTAAAAACATCCGCATTTTAGGCCAGCTTACATTTAGTAAGGTGTCAGTGGCCAAATGAAAAAAGCTGAAGTACTAAAATCGCATTTTAAATTACAGTACTTCAGCCAAATGTTATTTTTCATATACAATTCATGAATTTAAGTAGATTAAAAAAGACAAGGGATGACTGCTGTTTTTAAAACACTGAAGAGTCTAGACATGCTCTGCTCAGGCAGTAACTCCATTATCATTGTATCACGCAAAGATAGCAGCAGACTGACAGGAACACAGACCGCGAAAACAAAGCACTCTGAGTCCCTTCTAAAAGAATCCAGTTCAAAAACAGAGACATACGATAATGAAGAACTTCGGTTAAAACACTCAATGATATATGTTAAAGCATCACAGTAAGTTACTACAATGTTACCAGAATGAGAGTACAGTGCAAGGAAAGAATAAACAGATTAGGAATGATTATTCTAGGAAAACGAGTAATGGAGTTTGACTTGATAAAGATTTTTAAATTATGGTGGACATCAACAGAAGTTGAAAAGATTTCTGTTTGTAGCAAGCTTAAAAACTAGCCACCATAAATCTAGTGAGTCGATCAAAAGAAACATTCTTCACTCACACTGTGGTGAAAATTAGGAATTCTTGATCCTACTCGCAACCAGCATTAGACTTGATGGTTACATGAAGAGGAAAACAATACAAAATGCTGATAGGATGAGATCAAACATCTAGAATCACATAGTGGTATTTATCCCATTGAGTAACCAGTTTTCTTTAAAGAAAAGCAACCCTATTAAACACACTCTCTAGAACATTCGCTATATCCCTATACTTGCCCCCCACCCGCCCATTTATTTACAATAAATGAATCATCCTCGGAACCATTGTAGCGATTATTCAGAATTTGTAGGCAGCAGCAAACTGCTCACTAACCAACCTATTCAACGCCCAAAATCAACTTCAAGTCAAGTCACTTTTATTGTCCACTTGCGTGGACACCACCCTACCATCAAATTATGACTCTATCCTTAATGACAGTAGCACAATGCTATACAGTACAGGCAACCTGGGTTCAATTCCCACCACTGCCTGTAAGGAGTATGTATGTTCTCCCCTTGAACACATGATCTTCCTCCGTGTGGACTGCAAGGAAACCAGTCAAAGACATACTGGTTGGTAGGTTAATTATCAACTGCAAATGGTCCTGTAATTAGGCCAGGGTTAAATCGGGAGATTGCTGGACTGCGTGACTTCAATGGCTGGAAGGGGCTATTCCACATTGTATCTCAATAAATAATAACCCTTTTGTGTTCATCAGGAGTAGAACAAACTTCGACAGCTGGCTTTGCCATCTGGTAAACAAAACATCTGACCAAAAAAAATCAAACTATTGAAAAACCAAACTTTTCAAGAGCAAAAGTAGGACAATTCATTTAAAAACTGATCTATTTACCTTGGTCCCTCACTGATGTTCCTCTCCATTTCAATGAATGGAGATTTGTTCTCGAGCCAGATCCAATCTTCAGAACTGACACAGATTCAGTCATATGCAAGTTTTATATCAGGTGCAAATTTTGAAATGATGCCTACACTCCCAAATAAAATGGGAGAAGGCTCATGTGGACCATAAACATCAGATAATTGATTCCTGGGATGGAAGGACTTTCATATGAAGAAAGACTGCATCGACTAGGCTTATACTCACTGGAATTTAATAGATTGAGGGGGGATCTTATTGAAACGTATAAAATTCTAAAGGGATTGGACAGGCTAGATGCAGGAAGATTGTTTCCAATGTTGGGGGAAGTCCACAACGAGGGGTCACAGTTTAAGGATAAAGGGGAAGCCTTTTAGGACCAAAATGAGGAAAAACTTCTTCACACAGAGAATGGTGAATCTGTGGAATTCTCTGCCACAGGAAACAGTTGAGGCCGGTTCATTGGCTATATTTAAGAGGAAGTTAGATATGGCCCTTGTGGCTAAAGGGATCAGGGGGTATGGAGAGAAAGCAGGTACAGGGTTCTGAGTTGGATGATCAGCCATGATCATACTGAATGGCGGTGCAGGCTCGAAGGGCCGAACGGCCTACTCCTGCACCTATTTTCTATGTTTCTATAATCATCTGACTCAGTGCTATGAATTCTTGTAAAATCCAAGTCATTAGCATAAAATAAAATATTTCTTAATCACACAGCGCTCAAGGCACAAATTGCCAATCACTCATTAATATTATCTGTTTACTTCTGCTTGGTTCATCTATAAAAGACAATTTGCAACAAAGCAGCATCTCAGTGCCCTACTCTGATCTGAATAAAGCTTTCTTGACATGAAACTTCATTCTAACCATATCAAAATGATTCAAAACTAACGTGTATCACATTACAAGAGATTTTCCTGTTACTTACTGCATCCTTTCTCTCCTTAATACAAAGCAAAGTGACCTGCATCAAGTTATCATTTATTGTTACTGCAATCACAAATCCAGACAGCTTTGGGAAAATAAATTTACCATCGACAATAAGACATAGGAGCAGATTTAGGCCATTCTGCCTATCGAGTCTACTCCACCAGTCTATCATGGCTGATATTTTATACCTCTCAACCACTTTCTTCTGCCTTCTCCCCATTACCTGCAACACCCTTACGAATCCGAAACCTACCAACCTCCACTTTAAATAAGCTTCAGTCGAGCAACACATCGAATTAACTAAATCCATTTTTGCTTGTTGCAAGTGAGCAATAAAAAGGCAGTAGATAAATGCCTTTCAAAATCACCCCATCACAGAAACTGCTTATGGGGTGCAGCAGTGATGCTCAAAAACATATCAGGGGTATCACTTGAAGCTTTTGCACACTTCTTGGTTTACACAGTTCTGGATCTGTGAACTGTTTGTCTGACCAACTTGTGGGGATCTTTTTGGAGTAACAGGGCAGTTACCTGATTTGTTGTTTCTCCAATACAAGGAGGCAGCAGTATTGTCTAGCAACACAAAACCATGCCAGTCTCCAGAAGCAAATAATTAGAAGCCTCCATTTTCATTACTCCCTCTCATCACCTTCACTATGTCCCTTTTCTCCCACCTACTTAGTGTGAACAATCTTAAATAAATCTTTACCTAATCACATCATGTCCAAGGGTATGATAGTAAGGCAGATAAGTTATTGGGTTAGTAGGCAGGGTTCTGGACTGCTAATCAAGCAACATGGTTTAAAGTTTGCAGATGATATGGAGAATGGTGAAGGGGCACAGTGTTGAGGAAACAAGGGCTTAGACAGTTTAGGAGAATGGGCAAGAGTGGCAAATTAAATACAATGTTGAACAATGCATAGTCATGAACTTTGGTAGTAGAAATAAAGATGTAGACTATTTTCTAAATGGGGAGAAAACAAAAAAATCTGAGATGCAGAGGGAGTTGAGAGTCCTTGTGTAGAACACCTTAAAGGTTAACTTGCAGGTAGAGTCGGTGGTGAGGAAAGCAAATGTAATGTTTGCATTCATTTCAAGAGGTCTAGAATACAAGAGCAGGGATGTGATGCTGAAGCTTTAGAAAGCACTGGTGAGGACTCACCTCATCTAAAAGAGGTGCTGGCATTCGAGAAGGTCAAAAGACAGTTCACAAGGATGATTCTGGGAATGAAATGGTTATCATATAAGGAACGTTTGAGAGCTCTGGGTCTGTACCAGAACTTAGAAGGATGAGGGGAATCTCATTTGAAACCTTTTAAACGTTGAAAGACCTAGACAGAGTAGATGTGGAAAGGACGTTTCCCATGGTGGGAGAGCTTCAGGATAGAGGGACTTCCATTTAAACATACAGAGAAATTTCTTTAGCCAGAGGGTGGTGAATTCATGGAATTTATTACCACATGCAGCTGTGGAGGCCAGGTCGTTGGGTGTATTTAAGGCAGAGCTTGATATGTTCTTGACAGGACACAGCATCAAATGTTACAGGAAGAAGGTTGGGGAGTGGGGCTGAGGAGGGGGGATAAAGGATCAGCAGCCACAACTGAATGGCAGAGCAGGCTCGATGCACCAAATAGCCAAATTCTGCTCCTATCTCTTATGGAATACAACAATGGAGGACAGGTGATTAAATAAATCCTGTATTATTAAAAATACACCAGTCACAGGATTGTCATTAAAACCCATCTGGTTCCTTAAGGCTTAAAGGAGGAAATCTGTGATCCTTACCCAATTTCATATTCTCATATTTCCATGATATTTAGCACATCATACTCATACAAGCTCTGAAAGCAATCGCCAACCCTGAATATTTCCCGGTAACCTATTCTCCCTCATGACCATTAACACCATACTTCTCGGTAACCTATTCTCCCTCATGACCATTAACACCTCACTGATTCTCTGACTACCCAAATACATTGCAGTTGGGGGGGGGGGGGGGGGGAGAAGAGGAGGTCATTTATGGCAGCCGTTTAACCTACCAATTAGCACATATTTGGAACGTTGGAGGAAACCAGAGCAATCCCAGGAAAATCCACGCAGATGCATTCTCTGTAAATGCCACACAAACAGGACTGGAAATACTAATCAGACCCCAAATCCCTCAAACTATTAATCAACACCATTGTTCACATAATCTGGAACAAAAATATAAAATATTCCTGTAATCTTGCAGGCTGTAAAATTTAACCACAACAAAATTCTGTATTTTGCAAACTCAATTCATTTAACAACTTCTCTGTTCTGCAGGACAACATACTCAAGAAGGCACATCTATTCTGTCCTAAACAGCAGCTAATAAGATACTATTCCCCAAACATTCTGGTGCATTTATCATTAAACATCCGAGAAAGACAAAGCCAGCTATCCAAACTTCAGGAGGATGCATTTCTTTTAGGCAATTCACATCTGACTGTCAGCAGCACAGCTCATAATGACTACATCCGCTTGGTAATAACATCCTTTTCTTGGGGCCAAGTACGGGTAAAAGTGGATTCTGTCTGGAATGCATTACATTTTCTTTTTTAAATGATTCCACTTCCAATTTCATGGCTTATCAACAAGTCTGCAACCACACTTTTCTTCATAAAACACAAAGATAAGACATGTGAGTTCTTTCTTTCCTTTCATTCTCACCCAACCCCCGCCATCCCACATTCTAAAAAGCCTACAAATGGAGAGTTTATTTTAGATTGTTTGCTTACATTGTGCATTTCCTTCCTCCTGTCTGTGAATCTATCTTTGAGCAAGAATCCAAAGATAAATTAAAATGTATTATGGCCAAGAATTTTCACTTACAGTGCTTACACTGATAATCCTACTTCCAGTATTATATTTTCCCTGACAATTTTTTTTAAAAAAAGTTGTTACACGCTTAAGATATTTTTCTTGTTTTAAAAAAAAGAGCAAAATTGCTTCATTTCCTGTTTCCAGTTTCTATCTCTAAATCCCAACAGTGTGACCAGACATCCAGGTACAAGATGAAATCAGGAAGTCACTTTGTCTTGTTTTTTCCCTTATTTGGGAATAAATTACACATGTAATTTATACAGTACATGCATGGAACTCACATAGAAGCCAGACAAAGTAGATCTTGATGGACCTAGTCTCCTTATTCATCAAATCTGTTTTTCCCCCAACATCCACCATTCCCCTCCAAAACTTTGTATTGCAAATTTAAATACTTACAGCACCTAACCATGTATCAATCAATCACTGAATCTTCGTTCATTTCATATTTGCTGACCATTCAAACTCATTGGCATTCTACTTTGAAAATGACTTGGTCCTTCATTTTGCTTTCTCAAATTAAAAAAATGGATATTGATGCTTTTTAAGTAATCAAAGAACATGGGTCTTTCACAATATGAGATTGCTTCAAAGCATTTTTCATTCAATTAGTTGTGAGTGCTTTGGATAAATACAGCTGTCATTTGTGCGAAAGATTATGTGAACACTAAGAGTAGTAGTTTAAATATTTTTCAGTGGTATTAGCTGAAGACTAGCTAACACAGAGAAGTTTCAGTCTTCAAAACAGAGTTTAACTCTTTTTGGGGGGGGAGTCTCAGGTAAGCACTGCCACAAAATTTAGATTATCAGTAATATGACATTTGACCATCAGCAGAGGCTACATCTTCAAATCCTGTGATCTATATTATAGTTTTATCTTACATGATTGAAATGAAGATCCAATTTTTCACCCTAATACAAAAGCAATTACTAAACCCAAATCACACATGCATAAAGCTGTCAATTCTACAGAATAAAAATCTAATCCAATTTAAACTTGGATGTCATCAAGCTAAAATGATGGACTAATATCATAGCCCATGAATGGTGCTAAAGATCATTCCAGGAAGAGCAATTTCATAACTTTTTTTTGGAAGTGTGTTTATGTAATTCTATGCCAGCACCACTTTTGCTTCCACCACGGACTACCAGTACACCCACTATTGCTGTACGATGATGCTAAAGATTAACACTGACGTTATTACCAGCTGATTACCGGGAAGTTCTGCAGTCAGTATAATTGTCTTCCATTTGTAGTTTCCAAACAAATCATGGAAAAAAAGAAATAAAATATTCTCCTGATTCTGATATCTTGCTCAGCTAAATTCATGACAATGTCTTGGAATTTAATTCATTCGCGGAACAGATTTCCATTTACTGAATGACTTTAATCACGATTACACTTCATCCGCAATGCACTCGAATAATCCGTTCAGAATAACTTGAACGCATTTGGTTTTAAGAATAACAGAGGAAAGAACGGCGCTGTAGAATTTGTACACCGCCTGTTATTTAGATGGAAACTTCAGTCGAATTCGGAACTTATTAATGGAGCAACTTATTAATGGAGCAAAGCAAATACCGCACATCCAGAAATAACATTTTAGTCACCTACGCGAAAAACGCCAGCACTCTGCAATATCTGACAGCAATACTTCTCATTAGATCATCATGTTGCAAGGAATAAGAAAAAGTTCATGGCAGTGAAAGGAAAGGGATGATGCAGAAAAAAGTGAGTGGTCAGTGCTTTGGGGGTGATATACTTATTTTCTTTTACCTATCCTGAGATTGCTCCTCATACATCCTCTCCTTGCCTTCCTTGAACAGTCTGATTGCCCGCTTGGATTTCTTCATTAGGCTGTCGATATATATCTTGAAGTATTCGTTTTCACTCAGGACGTGCATGCGATCCTCATACTTGGACAGAATGAGGCGGAGATGTTGGTAAGTGTCCGGCAGAATGTCCAGAATGTACGGGGGGCTGTTTTTCAACTGCAACTTGGAGTTCTGGCACAGCCTCACCACTTTGTCCATCAGCTTCCAGGTCTTCTCAACCATCCGCTTGTCGGCCGCCTGCTTCGGCGGCCCAACGGCATCTTGGATGGCGTCGATAATCCCCAAAATCCGACCCTTTTTAACATTGCTACGTGGATTCCTCGGCGCCGCCGCCATGTTCCTGCCCCTTTCCCCCTTTTCCTCAGGACTGCTTTCAAAAAAACTTCAAAAATATATACAAGAACTCCTCCCAACTGCACCAAATAAATTAAAAACTCCGGAACTCACGGAAGGAGTGGGATCACGCGAAGTGCGGGGATGAGTAACAGCACCATGTGCATGCGCTGTATCCTAAGAGGAGGAGCTGTGTGTAGGATTTTTTAAAGGCCCTAACGCGACCAAGCCCGAACCGACTCGCCTCAGCTCCGCACAAACAGAGCAGCAAGGAAGAAACGATCGGGGCGGGATAACCTGACTCGTGCCCTAATCCACCAATCCGCTTGGAGGATTAGTCCGCTCCGCCCCTCAGACCCGCCCACTTCGCGCATTATCCACTCAGAAACAGGAGAGCGGGGTAAAACTAAACGTACGTCTGACTGACATTTAGAACGACCAGACAATGAGGACGGTTTTCACAAACTGCTTTCTGATTGACGCACACGGTTTGAGGCGGAGCGTCCATGAGGCGGGGCTGGGCTTGATTAGCACCAGGAATATCCAATAGAGGACGCGAACTGGGATCAGATCAATCAATCGGATTGACGTTTTGCCCGAGCTTTTTGTTGATAGGGTTAACGAAGTAGTTGACAAAGACATTTGACCAACAGACATCAAGTAGACAATCTCAGCCCCGCCCCACACGCCTTTGTTGACTGAGGCGGGGGGGGGGGGGCTGTTGGTGGTAATGGAATGGCGGTGATTTGCTGTTTACGAACGCGAGCAATCTGCGAGATTCTTATAGTTGAATCCATGATTGCTATCTTAAACCTCTTAAAATGCCCGGCAGGCCCAGGCGCTTAATGTAAATTCCATTGATGAAAATGCGGAAGTTATGGGACGTCATTTTATTTACATCTATAAGAGCCAATAGGATGATAAGTAGAATTGTAAACAAAGGGAGTAAGGACTTCCGGTCCGAGAGCCACCCTTGAGGGTGCGAGCCAGTGAGGAGGGAATTTTGAATTACAGCTCCCTCGGGTTTGTGGCGCAGGAACGATACAAACAGCAGTATGTATCCTTTAGTTTTTTATGGTGATCCATGAACATTTCCAATAATGGAGCAGAACTACCAGCATTGTTACTAGGCTCTTAAAAATATATGAGGAGGATGCTGATTCCACACGTTTCCAGTTGTCACAGCCCTTGTACAGGTTCAGTCAGGTTATCAGAAGAATCAGATCTATTGTCACCGGCATGTATGGTGAAATTGGTTAACTTTGATCGCTGCCATATGTGTGTAATTTGTTGTTTTGTGGCAACAGTCAAGCTGTAAGTTACAGTATAAATAAATAGTGGGGGTTCTTTTTATTTCCTTATTCTTCTTTCAGAAAACATTCTTAACACTTTATTTTTATTATTATTGATATATTGCTTAGTTTTGTTAATCAGTTATTCGCTCATTTAATTCTTTATTGTACATAATGACATATTGACTTAATGGGTGGTCCTGTTCTCTTTCTCTCTCTTTTACCCCCTCACTATAATCTCCCCCCAGCCCTACCTTTCTCTCTCTTTTATTTCCCATAATTCTCCACCTTCCCCCTAGCCCATTTCCCTCCAAGCCTATCACTTCCCCGCTCTCTACTTCATCCCTCCCCCCACTTCTTATCCCCCCTCGACCATCCCCTGTTACTTCACTCCTGATGAAGGGTTTTGGCCCGAAACATCGTCACTACCTCCTCCCATAGATGCTGTCTGGCCTGCTGAGTTCTGCCAGCATTTTGTGTTTTTATTGACTTAATGTATCTTTTTTGTTGATCTTCAATAATAATTAATAAAAAGATTTTTAAATGAAGTGAAATCGTGCAAAAGAAGGATGGCAAGGCAGTGTTCATCGGTTCGTGCACCGTTCTGAAAGCTGATTGTGGAGGGGAAGAAGCGGCTCCAAAAACGTTGAGTATGGATCTTTAGGTTCCTGTACCTCTTTCCTGATGATCATAATGAGAACATATCATCACAAATTAAACTGATATTTAACGACACCGACATCATGGAATTCCTTCCAGCATCAGTTTTCCTGGATTTAGCCGGTGATTAAAAACTCAGTCATAATTGCAACATTGCTCTAGAGTGGCTTGAATATTAGCTTCCTGCAGGCCTTGCTTCCCCAGATCCTTAAAATCCATCATTAAGTACAAGAAGGAATTATCTTTTATACCTATCCAGATGCCATCAATTTACCTGGATGACAGTAATTCCAACAACAACTAAGTTGCTCGACATTATCCAATATTTAAAGCACCAAGCACTACCAGCGGTGTATTTTGACAGTGGTCAGTGCTGTCTACAAAATACACTAAGGAAACTTGTCAAAAGTTTCACAATAGCATGTCACAAATCCATGATCTTTGTCACACACTGGAGAGTGGAAACACCACTGCTTCCAAACTCCCTTGTTAATCATATAAATATATCAGAAGTACTTCATAACTTCACTTACCTAACAATAGCCGAGTGCAATGGCTGCATCAACGTAAGGTGGCGGTTCACTGCCACCTTCTCAGAAGAATCTAGGGGTAGTCAGTTAATGCTGGCCCTTCCACCAATTTCACTCTAATACAGAAAGTAGTCTAGACAGATTCTATTTCTAGACAGGAGAACATCAAGGAATCAGATAAATGACATTCAGGTGTTTGCAAGAAGACCGAGGGAAAATGCAAAGTAGAAGTAAAATTTTTGAAAACTTGAGAAGGGAATTTAAGCTTAGCAGCAGGATGACTGAAGAGACACATAGTATGATTTTGAAGATTAAATTAATGTCATTCAGAAATCTGAGTAGGACCACAATGTGATTTCTCTTTTAACTGGGAATACTGAGTCTAATTGTAGCATTAATCATGGTAAAGATTCACTAATGAGATTGAAACTGAAGATAAAATCTAAAAGCTTTCCATTCCTTATCTCTGTTTCTTAGAAACTGGTTCAATTACAAACTAAAACATTACATGAAAATGTATTGAAATTGGAATAACCACATATGCAATTGTATCCCAATTATACAATTGTAATCCTTATAAAAACAGAACATTCTGGAAATACACACAAGGTCAACTAGTCCTGATAAAGGGTCTTTGCAATGTACTGTTTGCTCTGTTTCTCTTCACAGAGATGTAGCCTGACCAGTTGAGAATTCCCAGCTCTCTTTAAATTTGTAATTACTTTGATTTTTACACATTGTAATCATTGATATCATGAATGGAGTTGCAATATACATATTAAGGACTGAAACTTAACAGAGAAACATTTTTTTGCTTCCTCCTAGGATTTACCTAGGTATTACACATAAATCATTTGTCACTAATTTTAGACAACTGCTGAGATGTAAATAATTCAAAAATATACTGCAAATAACTTTACAAAGCAAAAGTAATTGAGTTATGATATTTTTCTCTGGTATTAAAACAGCGTCATCAATCTCCTTAATTTCAGAAACCTTTTAAAAAATACCATGAAATTTGTCAACATCATTTCCTGAGGAAGCGCCAGCAGGCTCCCTTCTGTAATGTTCCTCAGTTTATGGAACAGTGCACGCAAGCAGTGAAACATTCTGTGTTGGTTGCATCATTCCTCGCAGCTCTGCCCTCAAGAAATCCTTAAGGGTCAAACAACTATACAGGCAACAGTCTTCCAGCTATTGAGAAGTGATGATGTACTGTTGAGTGCCTAATGTTGAGGGAGGTGAAGATGTGATCAGCGGAGTTGTAAGGACTGGAGCACCTTTTCATACCTGCACTTTCAGGAGTGCTATATGACAGCCAAATGCCCCTTGCCAGGTGTGAATTCAAAAGGCACATTTATCAAAACATCGATTTCCCAATTTGCTAAAGAACAATTTTTTTTATTATTATTTTTACTCCAAGTGGCAATGAAATTGTCCTTACCACAGTCCTCACTACTTTGTAACATTTGGCAAAAGTTGGTGTGAAAGTACAATATTTGTATTATGTTAATCCTGTTCAAATTATAAGAAGTAAGAGCAGGAGTAGGCCATCTAGACCTTTGAGCCTGCTCCATCATTCATTTGGTGTATGGCTGATCACCTGTGCACCATTTTCTTTAGCACTACACGCATATATATCGCTGTACTCCAGTATACAGAAATGCATAGATCTCTGTTTCAAATGAATGCAACAAAGTAGCCTTCTATGCTGGAACCAGCACAGAGGATATTTCCTATGGTGGAGAGCCCAATATTAGAGGGCACAGCATCAGAAAAGAGGGGTGTCCTTTTAGAGCAGGGATAAGGAGGAATTTCTTTAGCCAGAGAATGATGAATCTGTGGAATTCTTTGTCACAGGCAGCTGTAGAGGCCAAGTCTTTATTTAGGGCAGAAGTTGATAGATCCTTGATTGGTTAGGGCATGAAGAGATACAGGGAGAAGGTAGCAGATTGGGGCTGACAGGAAATATGGATCAGCCATGATGAAATGGCGGAGCAGATACGATGGGCCAGATGGCCTAATTGCTCCTGTATCTTCTGGTCTTATGTAATCATAAGCAAAGCAAGCTGGCATCTTTAGAAGGTTAAGGATGTTCAGCTTTTTGCTGCACGCTAATAAACTTCTACAGAAGTATTGTTGAACGTATCCTGACTGGATGCATCGTGGTCTGCTGTAACAATTCGAATGTGCAGGAATGTAAGATGTTGCATGCAGTAGTGGATTCTGCCCAGTATATCACAGGCACGTCCCTCCCCTCCATTTATGGTATCGACAGTACTGTGCAAAAGTCTTACGCACATATATTTAGTTAGGGTGTCGTAGACCTTTGCACAGTCCCCTTTTCACTTCATGTATTGCATTGTACTGCTATTGCAAAACAAAAACAAATTTCATGACCTGAGTAATGATAAACCTGATTCTGATATGGGTCTCTTTTGTGGAACGGGGCAGGGAGAAGGGAATCAAGGTTGGGAAAAGGGGAAGAGAGAGGGGAGGGAGCAGGAAGCACCAGAGAGATATTCTGTAATTATCAATATACCGATCGTTTAGAATCAAATTGCCTTGCCTGGTGTCTCAGAACGGGGAGTGTCTGCACCATGCCAACCCTCCCCACTCCTGGCACTCCTTCTCTGCTACTCATCCCACACTCCGCCCGTGGTACTCTACCCTCACCATTCCCAACATTTTTACTGCTGCCAGATTTACAAGCTTGCTCACAGCTCCACATTGACAAAAACAGTACTGTGCAAATGTCTTAGGCACGCTGGATATATACAGTGGTGCAAGGAAGTTTGTGAACCCTGTAGAGTTTTCTCAATTTCTGCATAAATATGACGTAATATGTGATCAGATCATCATACAAATCCTAAAACTAGATAAAGAAAGCCCAATTAAATAAATAACACAAAAACATTTACTTGTTCTTTTATTTATTGAGAAAAATAATCCAATATTCCATGTATTTGTTGGAAAAGGTATATGAACCTCTGGGGTAATGCCTTCTACAAAAGCTATTTGGAGTCAGGTGGTCCAAACAATGAGAATGGAGGTGTGGTTTGTAGAGGTGCCCTGCCTTATTAAAAAAGCCACACAAAGTCAGGTTATTGGCAGAACCTGCATTTCTCAAGAAAGATCTGTTTATATCTACCATGCCTCAATCAAAACAACTTTAAGAAGACCTTAGAAGAAGAATTGTAGAGATGCATGAAGCTGCAAAAGGCTGCAAGAACATTTCTAAAGAACTGAGTGTCCATCAGCCCATAGTAAGAAAATGCAGGAAACTGTTCTGTTGCTACTCTCCCTGGGAGCAGACGTCCTGCAAAGACCACACCAAGAGCACAACGTGCAATGCTGAAGGAGGTGGGAAAGTACACAACAGTAACAGCAAAAGAGCTGCAAAACTCTCTAGAACTTGCGAAAGTCTTGCTCAACTGTCCACCATAGAAAAACTGAGCCAGAATCCTCTTCCGAGAAGTTTCACGGAGGAAACCACTGCACTCTAAATAAAACATCGTTGCACACCTCGAGTTTGCAGAAGGCCACCAGGATGTTCCACAATGCTTCCAGGACAATATTCTGTGGACAAATGAGACAAAAGTTGAACTTCTAGGCAGAAGTGCACATTGTTATGTTTGGAGGTAAAAGGGCACTGCACACCAACACCAAAACCTCATCCCAGCTGTGAATCATGGTGGAAGGAACATTATGGTTTGGGGCTGCTTTGCTGCCTCAAGGCCTGTACAGCTTACAATTGCTGAGGGAACGATGAACTCAAAATTGTATCAGACGTTTTACAGGAGAATGTCAGGGTTCAGCCTGTCACCTGCAGCTTAATAGAATTTGGATAATGCAACAAGATAATGATCGGAAAGACAAGAGTATGTCAACAACAGAATGGTTTAAAAAGAGGAAAATTAGTGTTTTGGAATGGTCGGGTCAAAGTCCTGACAATCCTATAGAAATATTGTTGAAGGACGTGAAGCAAGCAGTTCACACCAGGAAGCCCACCGACATCTTACAATTGAAGCAGTTTTGTAAGGAGGAATGGCCTGAAATTCCTCCAAGCCAATGTGTAGGATTGATCAACAGTTACCAGAAATGTTTGGTTGAAGTTATTGCTGTACAAGGGGATCACACCAGTTACTGAAAGCAAAGGTTCACATACTTTTTCCAAAAAATACATGTAATATTGGATTATTTTTCTCAATAAATAAATGAACGAGTATAATGCTTTTTGTGTTATTTATTTAATTGGGTTCTCTTTATCCGGTGTTAGGTGTTACCTGAAGATCTGATCACATTTTAGGTCATATTTATGCAGAGATAGAGAAAATCCTACAGGGTTCACAAACTTTCCGGCACCACTATATACGTGCCTATGATTTTTGCACTGTACTATACAAAATGCCTTGCCTCAAAAAGGCAACGTTAGTCATCAAAAATCCCCACCATCCGGGCCATGACATCTTCGCAGAGCTCCCATCGGGCAGGGAGTAGAGAAACTTGAAGTCCTACACCACCAGTTTCAAGAACTATTTCCCTTTAATCAATCAGTTCTTGAACCAACTAACAAAGGCCTATGTACTACAATTTAGCAACACTACAACAACATTGACAATGTTGCACTAAACTGGACTTTGTTTTGTGTTCTTGTAAAAATTGTGTATAATTTATGCTTACTTATAATTTCCTTGTGAATATTGAGTATAAGATGCTATTTGCCCGTGACACTGCTGCAAGTATGTTTTTCATTTTACTTGTGCCTTTGACAATAAACTCCACTTTGACTATTTCCTTAGGCCTCTAGAGTACAAAATTTTCAAAGGTTCTTCAATCTCTTAATGAAGATATTTGTCCTACAGCTTTATTATGCCAAAGTTTCCCTGGTTCTAGATATCTCAGCCTGGTAAAGCATCCTCCCTACATTTTGCTTCTCAAGCTCTTCAATGATTTAGTATATTTCAGTGAGATGTCTCTCATTCTTTTAAACTTTAGAGTATACATACCCAGTCTACTCAATCTTTCATCATCATTGGAAACAGGAATGGATGTTTGCTCCAGTACATCTGTGACAACAACCATCCTTTCTCAGGTAAGGAGACCAAAACTACACTAAATTATGATCCCTTACACATTCAAAATTCAAGGTTAATAACTGAAAAATTATTCACAGACTAAATTAGTCATTTGACCAGCAGACTGCAATATTTGCTTGAATCGATATTTGATGTCAGATGTGGTCATGATTGATTTCATTCTGGACTGAATCAACTTTGTTCAGCAATGTATGTACAGTATGTGGATACACTAAGACACAGAATTTGATACTAAGACACTTTTTGTACTAAGACCATTAGTATATTGTCTTAAAAGTGTAATGTGAATATTAACTTACCAACTACAAATCTTGATCAAACCTTAAATATCTAAGTGAATCTTCCACAGAAGTCCCTGGTGTGCATTTCTGTGTTACCTAGTGGATTTCATATATTTGTCACTGTTGAACCAGACCAGAGTAATATTTGCTGAAGTGAAACTATTCAGCTAAATCTGGCTTTCAAAGCTGGAAAAACCTTTTTTTATCAGTTGTACTTCTGGCTATACTTAGAACCCTGATTAGATGATAGTGGGGTTAAACTTCACTCCAGAGGTCTGAACACAAAATCCTGGCTAGAACTCCAATGAGTGGGGCGCGTGCACTGTCAGTGATAGTGTTCACCCTCTGGAATGGGCCTAGAAATCTCATGGCCTTATTTAAAGAATATGCTGCCTCCCACCGTCAACATTACACTGAAATGCAGAACTTGCTGTGCAAGGCTTATCTGCTCAATTTTCAACATTGTATGAGTAACAACACTTAAAACCATATTTTTACAAAGAATTCACAGACATAAACAGACCTGTTAACCTAACTGATCTGTGTTGTTGTTTGCACTCCATATAAACCTCCTCCTGTCTCATTTCATCTCACTCTGTCAACAAAGTTTTCTTCACCGCATGCACTTATCTAGCTTCCTTTTTAATGCATTTAAGCTATCTGCCCGCCCCCCCATTCACTGTGGTAGTGTGTTTCACATTCTCACCACTCTCTAAAAAACATCCACAATGTAGAGTTTTGTCTTATGCTGCTGTAAAGCTCCAATGAACATTTTATCATTGTTAAAATGCTATGTAAATGGAAATTGTGGTTGTTGAATTCTGGATTTACTATTGATTATCTTTTTCTAATGGCCCCACAAATAGAAGTGTAATTTCTGCATTTTTGCCTTTTTAATGCTATATTTGTCATTACTAAAATTATTTTCCTTTTCTACTACTTCAATATACATGCCTGGAATTCGCTGTCTTGATAGCATGCAAATAAAATCTATTCACTGTATCTCAGTACCTATAACAATAATAAACCAGTTGCCAGTGACTAATTACTTGCAGATTTCTATCACGTAAGTACTTTCTTTTCATAGAGCATAGTACAGGCCATTCAGTTTCCAATTTTTTACAGACTTTCAGCCTAGTCCAAGATCAACCTAACCCTTCTCTCCCACATAGCTGTCCATTTTTCTTTCATCCATGTGCTTATTTAAGAGTTTCTTAAATGTCCCATTAAATGACTACTTTCACCACTGGCATCTCCTCTCCACTCCCTCTAGAGCTTCCAACGAGAACTGAGCAATATTCAAGTGTGGTCTAACAAGAATTTCCATTTTTTTTCCTTTTTTTTCTTTTTGTTTCTTTTTTTTCTGGTGAAGGTTTTACGTTAGTGCCAGTGAGGCCAGAAATAGGAAGATTATGCAGTTTAACACGTGGCTAAGCTGTTGGTGTAGAAGGGAGGGCATAAGATATTTGAATCATTGGTCTTTCTTCCAGGGAAGGTGTAACCTGTACAGAAAAGACAGCTTGCTCCTGAACTGGAAGGGGATTAATCCTCGCAGGACGGTTTGCTAGTACTGCACGGCAGGGAGGTTTAAAGTAGCACTGCAGGGGGATAGGAACCAGAGTGCTGGAACAGACAGTAGAGAGGTTGTGGAGTTAGATGTTGTTAAGACCGCAAAGTCAAGAAACAAAAAGTTGAGCATGGTGTGACTAATCCTGAGCTGCATGTATTCCAATGCAAGATGTATCATAGGAAAGGCAGATGAGCCCAGCGCATGGATCAACTCCTGGAATTATGATATTGTAACCATAAGCGTGACTTGGTTGCAGAAAGAGCAGGACTGGCAGTTCAACATTCTGGGGTTCCGTTGTTTTGGATGTGACAGAAGAGGGTAGCACTACAAGTTAGTGATCAGTCAGGACAGACTGGAGAACTTGTCTAGTGAGGCATTATGGGTGGAATTGAGAGGTATGACCATGTTAATGGGGCTATATTACAGACCACCCAATTGTCTGAGGGATTTAGAGGAACAAATTAGCAGAGAGATCACAGATTGTTATAGTAGGTGATTTTATCTTTCCACATATTGACTAGGACTCCCATACTGAAAATGACTAATTGTCAAACATGTTCAGGAAAGTTTTCTTAATCAGTACATAGAAGTCCTAACAAGAGAGTCTGCTATTAGGGAAGGTAATATAAATTTGTATAGGTGAACACTTTGCATCTAGTGATCACAATGCCATTAGTTTCAAAGTATATATGCAAAAAGATAGGTCTGGTTCATAAGTTGAGATTCTAAAATGGAGAAAGGCCAATTTTGATGGTATCTGAAAGGATCTGGCATGTGTGGATTGGTACATAAAAGTACAAAGCTTTTATGTGCCTGTCAGAACAAAAAGTAAAGAAAATAGTTGTAGGAAACCTTGTTATCAAGAGATAATGAGACCCTGGTTGAGCTAAAAGAGGAGGTGCATAGCAGATATAGTCAGGTAGGAACAAATGAGTTACTTATGGAGTATAAGAAATGCAAGAGAACACTTAAGAAATCAGAAGGGCTAAAATAAGTCATGGGGTTGCCTTAGCAGACAAGGTCCCAAGGGATTCTACAGATATGTTAAGAGCAAAAGGATTGCTCTCAAAACGATTAACAAAATTGGTCCTCTGGAAGATCAGAATGGTAATCCATGCATGGAGGCAAAAGAGATGGGGGAGATCTTAAATGCATTTTTGCATCTGTCTTTACTCAGGAGAAAGACACAGAGTCTGTAGAAGTAAGGCAAAACAGCATCAAGTTCATGGACTCTGTAGAGATTACAGAGGAGGAGGTGTTTGCAGTCTTGAGGCAAATTAGGGTGGATGGATCCCCAGGGCCTGACAAGGTGTTTACTTGGGCCCTGCAGGAGGCAAGTGCCGAAATTGCCAGGACCCTAGCAGAGATATATAAATCATCTTTAGTGACAGCTAAGGTGCCGACTGATTGGAGGATAGCCAATTTTATTTTGCTGTTTAAGAAAGTTTCTAAAATATACCGGGAAATTAAAGGCTGACGAGCTTGACATCAGTAGTGGAAGAGTTATTGGAAAGTATTCTAAGGGAGTGGATATATAAGTATTTGATTAGACATGGACTGTTTAAGAATAGTCAGCATGGCCTTGTGCATGGTTGGTCATGTCTAACCAATCTTAGAAAGTTTTTGAAGGGAGTTACCAGGAAAGCTGATGAAGACAAGGCAGTGGATGTTGTCTACATGGACTTTAGTAAGGCATTTGACAAAGTCCCATGTGAGAGGTTGGTCAAGAAGGTTTTGTCACTCAGCATTCAAGGTGAGGTAGTCACTACTGGAGTGCCTCAGGATTAGGTCTTATTTTTTGTCATCTATATCAACAGTCTGGATGCTAATATGATATTCTGGATCAGCAAATTTGTGGATGACACCAAAACTGGGGTGTAGTAGACAGTGAGGAAGGCTATCGTGGCTTGCAGTGTGATCTGAATGACCTGGAAAAATGGCAGATGGAACTTAATGCAGAAAAGTGTGAGGTTTTGTACTTTGGTAGGACCAACTAGGGTAGGTCTTACACAGTGAATGGTAGGGCAAAAGGAGCGAGGTAGAACTAAGGGATCTGGGAATGCAGGTCCATAATTCATTGAAAGTGGCGGCACAGGTAGATAGGGTCATAAAGAAAGCTGTTGGCACATTGGCCTTCATATATCAAATTGAGTACGGGAGATGGGATCTCAGTGAGGCCTAATATGAAGCACTGTGTGCAGTTTTGGTCACCTACCTACAGGAATGATATAAATAATGTTGAAATAGTATAGTGAAAATTTACAAGGATGTTGCCAATTTTGGAGGACCTGAGTTATGAGGAAAAATTGAATGGGTTAGGAACGTAGAAGATTGAGAGGAGATTTGGTAGAGGTATACAAAATTATGAGGTGTACAGATAAGATAAATACAAGCAGGCTTTTTCCAGTGAGGTTGGGTGAGACTACAACCAAAGGTCATGGGTTACGCGGAAGGTCGTGAGAGTGTGGAATGAGCTGCCAGCGTAAGTGGTGCATGCAAGCTCAATTTCAATGTTTAAAAGTTTGGATAGGTACTTGGATGTTAGGACTATGAGGGGCAGTGGTCCCAGTGCAGCTTGATGGGAGTAAGCAGTTTAAATGGCTCGGCATGGACTAGATGGGCCAAGGGGCCTGTTTCTATGCAGTACTTTTCTGTGGCCCTCTTACACCAAAAATATTTCATAAGAAAAAGAATCTCAACATATCCTATGAAATGTTCCTATTGGTGTTGTGCAAAACTTTGACTATGCTGTCTTAGGAGCCACTATTATTGGGCACTCCCTGAGAGCTGGTTCTTCATGCCATAATGCTGGTGATCAGCAAAGATTATGGCCTTATCTTACATTCTCCTTGCACATGATTCCCCGTGAAAGAACTTCACACACTCACCACATTCTGCCTGCAATTTCACTCCCAAACCTCAAAGAAGTCCACACCCTAATCTACTGCAATTCTTGAGGCCGAGATGGCCTCCCACTCATTGTTTACCTAATCATCTGCTTCAGTTCCCAGTTCCTCTTACCCATCGTTAACCTAGATCAACCCAGCCTCCTCACCTATCACAGATACTTATTGTCCAAGTCTTCTTCACCCTGCCCCAAACTTGCATGTTTACCATACATACTGCCCAAGTACCATAATGCCTACAGACATTATTCATTGCAAAAACATGAAATTTAATGGTGACTTTGGTGTAGTGGTGAACTTAACCAAAATAGTCACTAATACCATAGTGCAACACTAGTCAAGCTCATCCAGTTACGTAAATTTCAGAATCAGAATCAGGTTTATTATCACCGGCATGTGACGTGAAATTTGTTAACTTAGCAACAGCAGTTCAATGCAATACATAATCTAGCAGAGAGAAAAAATATAGTAATAAATAAAATAAAAAATAATAATAAATAAACAAGTAAATCAATTATATATATTGAATAGATTTTTTTAAATGTGTAAAAACAGAAATACTCTATATTAAAAGAAGTGAGGTAGTGTCCAAAGCTTGAATGTCCATTTAAGAATCGGATGGCAGAGGGGAAGAAGCTGTTCCTGAATCGCTGAGTGTGTGCCTTCAGGCTTCTGTACCTCCTACCTGATGGTAACAGTGAGAAAAGGGCATGACGTGGGTGCTGGAGTTCCTTAATAATGGACGCTGCCTTTCTGAGATACCAGGTTAGATCCTCGGAGATCTTGACAGCAAGGAACTTGAAGCTGCTCACTCTCTCCACTTCTGATCCCTCTATGAGGATTGGTATGTGTTCCTCTGTCTTACCCTTCCTGAAGTTCTTTCTTATCTATACGTATATTTTATTACAGACAAAGATTAAAGAGAAAAATTCCCTTCCCATCAAGAGGGTTGATGTCCCTTTTCTGTTTTTGTTCATTTTTTGTGCGGTAGGAGGGATTTGGAGGTCGATGTGCCTGTTACAATTTTGTTCATTTTTTTTGTGCAGGAAAGTGGGATTTGGGGGTCGATGATCGTGCTGCCTTTCTTTTCTTTCTTGGTTTCATGGCTACCCAGAGAAGAAGAATTTCAGAGCTGTATACTTCAATAATAAATTAAACTTTGAACCTTTGAGTTTGTTGCAAAGAACAATTTTGTCATTTAGCCAAGAGTAAATATGCTACGATGCTTTAACAGTTGATGACGTGCTCAAAATATTAAGCACCAAAAATTCTGAGGACTAGCAGACATTAATGAAAAAGACTTTGACGGCAATTTGACACATGGTTTCAAACTTGGACTTAAGCATTGGCACATTGACAGAAGGGACTGAATGCACTGTTTTAGTAAAGCAGTAAACACAACTTAATAAATCAAGCCACTTTTTATTTTGCTTTTGTAACTCAGTTTTATTTATTCAGAAGTTATTGATTTGTCAGACCCTAGTGTTATTGCAAATGACAGTAGAGTGAATTGATGATATTACGGAGGAGGAAAACATGAGAAAATACGAAACTAACCTGCACAAAAAACTGCTTTTCTCCTCCCAGTCTGTAAAATGCACTTAAGATTACCATTCCTCTTTGTATATCCTGGAGTGTCCACATGTGGAAGGTTAATTGCATTGATAGTGATAATTGAAAAGAGTATTTTTGAAATAACAGTTAAGGCCAGTGTACCTAACTCATTTATCACACAATGACCCAAGCCATGAAACCTGATGAAAGGTTTTGGCCTGAAACTTTGACTGATCTTTTCCTTCCATGGATGCTGCCAGACCTGCTGAGTTCCTCCAGACTTTTGTGTTTGTTGCTCAAGTTCAATCCTGTATTCAAAGGTTCAAAAGTTCATTTTTTTGTCAGAGTATGCATGTGCAATGCAATTCTGATATTCATCTTCTCCAGATAACCATGTACTACAAACAATTGGTAGTTGTTGCAAGAAAAGACATCATCCCCTTGCACGAAAGAAAAGAAAAAAGAAAATACTTGCAAACCCCAACCCCCCCCCCCCCCCCCACACACACACACACACACACTCCCCTCTCCCGCACAAAAAACTAACAGATCACCCACACGGAAAATAGCAGCTGAAGCATTCTTTTTCTGCTAGTATAGCTCCATTCCTATAAATGTGGTGCTCTGGCATTCCTGGCAGAAGCTATGCAGCGAATGAGTTAGATCAGGATGGAAAATTAATTGCCCCGATAAATTAACTTTCTGAGCCACTTTATATCAGCAGCTTTGCATGTGTTAGAAATGAAAAAAAAAATCATAATCTGTTTTTGGTCTCAGTTTCCACTTCACTTGCTTGTATCCTCTTATCCTTGATTTCTTTATACACCAAAAATCTGACTCTATTGGCTCAAGTGTGTTCAAAGATCCTGTCTATGTGACTTTGTGTAAAGAATTCCAAAGATTCTCAATTCTTTAACAGAATTTTTCCTCATCTCCTTCTTATTCTGAAATATTACCTAGTTCTAGATTCTTTCATAAGGGGGCATATCTTCTGAGTGCCTACCAACCTCCTCAGAACGTTACATGTTATATTAAATCACCTTTCATTCATCTAAATGCTAGTGAAGTAGGCCTACTTTGTATTAGTATTCCTCATAAAACAATCCTTCTTCCCAGGAAACAAAAACAGCAAATCTCCAATGCAAATATATCTCTTCTTAAAAAATGTAAAGTGAAGAACTGTAGATTCTGGAAACCTGAAATAAAAACAGAAAGTGTTAGGGGGCAGGTTGTAACTGTGATGAGAGGAGAAACAAAATGTTTCATTAATGGATATTGACAGATATAGTATATGCTATGTGATCTGCTGATTATCCTCATCGTTTTCTGGCTTTTTATTCTTCCCTTAAGTATCCTGCATTAATAAATGTTTGCTTTGCATGATACCAAATCCACACCCTTAACCACTATTTCCTGTCAGTCGCCTTCTGTACAAACACTCCTGTGCCGAGTGTCACTGTATGGACATACAATCAATCCACACATATAAACTATCCCATGTGTTTATTTAAATTATTATTGAGCTCTTTCTGTATTGTGATTTGTTTGTGGTGCTGCATTGGACCCAGAGTAACAAGTGTTTTGTTCTCCTTTACATTTTTCTACTGAAAATAGCATTAAACAATTTTGAATCTGGTATGATTTATGATCACATTGTGCATATATATATAGTGTTATTTTTTTTAAAAACCTACCTCAATTTAGTTATAGAGCTGTATCACGCTGAAACTCGCTGTAATTTAGAAGGACAAGGAGAGATCTCATTGAAACTTTTCAAACATTGAAAGGCCTAGATGGAGTAGATGTAGAAAGGATGTTTCCCACGGTGGGAATTTAAGATAGAGATGCTGAAGGATTTCTTTAGCCAAAGGATGGTGAATTTGTGGAATTTATCACCACAGGCAACTGTGGAGGCCAGGCTGTTGGGTGTATTTAAGCAGAGCTTGATAAGATACTGATTGACACAGCATCAAAGGTTATGGGGAAAAGGCTGTGGAGTGGGGCTGAGGAGGGGGAAAGAGCAGACTTGATGGGCCAAATGGCCTAAATCTGCTCCAATGTCTTATGATCTATGGTCTTATGAAACAGGTCCTTCAGCCCAACTCTCACTTTTCAATCATGATGCCTTTCGATACTAATCTCATTTGCTCTGTTATCACTTTACTTCTTTCCTTTCCAAGAATCTGTAAAGATGCCTCTTAAGTATTGTATTTGTCTCTGCTGCCTCCCCAGCAGCTCATTTTGTGTTATCGTCACCCTCTGTATGGTAAAACCTGCCCATCAGATCCCCTTTTAATTTCTCCTCTCACCTTAAACCCACACTCTCCAATGCTGGATTTCCCTACCCTAGGAAAAAGACTCTGACCATCTATCCTATCTGTGCCCTTTAGAATCTTATGAATCATTACCTTAGAAATGCAAGACTAGTAATTAAACTAAGCTAAATGCAATGTATTCTACCAGCAGTCAGCATGTCTTATGATTAAGCCATGTTAATGACTATCGTGTGACCAAACCTCTGAAAATAAGTACAGTTAAAACTTAGAGCACTAGTTATGGCAGAGGAGAAAAAGGAAAGGGGACTGAATGCTAATAAGACTTTTCAACCTGTGAGGTTTTGTTTATTTATGTACTGCAGCAAACCACAAAGACTTTTACAACTGTGATTTCTCCATCTGGAAGGGGAAGAACAGCAGCTGCATGGGATCGATTGAACCCATTCCAAGTCACATATCCTTCTGAGCTGGAAATCTATTGCTCACCCTTCATTCTGGCTGATTTAAAATTCAGACACTCACTGCCTACCAGAGCTGTGGCTTCACCATTTGGAGGGCAGTGGCTTGAGAATTGTACCATCTTTTCACAGGCATTCAGAATTGTTAGCCAGAAAGAACTACTCTATGCAAGGAATGGATTTGATGGATCAAAGACAGGGGAAGCAGACAAACCAATTGTCATTGTTTCCCTCCATTTTGTGGACTTGAACTGATTCTTGCTCTGAGATCATCTAATCAGAGTAATTGAATGTGGACACAGGAAGCTTCAGGTAATGACCTGCTAAATCTGAGAGCATTCTTGGACGAGTTGCTACGTATTATGTAAAATGTCAGACCTACCAAAGAAGCAATATGTAATCTTGTTAGGCTGTCTGGGATGCCTCACCTAACTGGTTTGGACCAGTCAGCATTGAAAGACTCAAACACACACGGCTGGGGTGGGCAGAGCCATGAAGCAATGTTGGTTGTTGCCCTGTACAATGACCAGTAAGAAGATGACCCAGGTAGGTCAGGTGACCTTGAGCCAATGGAATGGAGATCCAATGGTTCAATTGATGAGGAACAGTATAGGAGTCAGGAACTCCAATATGCAGGGGCGCTAATTCTCTAGCAACCACAGACCAACCACTACGGAAAAGCAGGACTGCATGGTCATGTGAAGATCAGGACTACAAGGCCAGCATAGACTCCTTTCCCGGGTAATACCCTTACTCTTCATTGACTGTTCATGGAGGGTCAGGGATTTTAGTAGGGTGCACACAGGCAGATAATTTGTAAATCTTGTGCTCTTTAGTTGAAACAATAAAAGTTACTTGTCAGTAAACACAGATTCTCTGTGCCTCACTGATCATTATTACAAGGGGTGATTCTTGTAACAGAATAGTCCAATAAATGCTGATCTTACAAACATTGCCAATATTTTCAGTAAGGTAAGTGAAAATAAACCAATTTTGTCAATTTAATGTTAAACACTGCATTTGTGGAAGTAGTAGCAGCTTAGTCTTAGCAAGATAATATAAGACAGAAACAAGACAGGGGATCAAAGGATATGGGAAGAAGGCAGGTGTATGGGGTTGAATGGGATCTGGGATCGGCATGACGGAATGGCTCAACAGACTGGATGGGCTAAATGGCCTGATTCTGCTCCTATGTCTTATGGCTTAAAATTTGAGAATTCAGAGCAAATGTAACACCCTCAGTTCTGCAATTCAGATCAGCTAGTACCATGGACTGGAATTTGTAAGAGATCATGCAATGCCTTGATCTATTGGGCCAAAGGGTTGAAGACTGAACAGCCATACCTAAACACCAACACGTCTAACATCCATGCACAGAACAACATGCGGTAAATTTCACAGTGCTCTCATGGGATTGAGGGGGAGGAGAAGGAGGTTTATGGTTTACGTTGCGTACTTTGGCAGACCAAAGTAAACAGAGTCTTGCCTTCACATCTTATATTTAGCAACTGGTTACAGTGAGGTAAACAAATGTCAAAATAACCAAAAGGATCATGCCAAAATGAAGAAATTGTTCATTACATTTTTACTTAAGAGTCACAGCATTGTTCTATCATTACTATTAACCAAGATACAGACTGGGCCTCTGTATCTTCCTCTGCAATGGATCCTCAACTTCCTTATTGGGAGACCAGTTAGTTCAGATCGGAAATAACCTCTTCATTAAATATCAATATAGGCACACCTCAAGGAGTTACGCTTAGCCCACTCCTTTACTTCTTCTACATGCATGACTGTGTAGCTAAACACAGCTGAAATGCCATCCATAAGTTCACTGATGGCACCACTGTTGTTGGTAGAATCTCAGATGGTGATAAGGAAGCTTATAGGAGATTGGCTGATTGAGTGGCGTTACAACAACAACCTCAGAATCAAGACCAAGGAATTGATTGTGGACTTAGGAAGGGGGAGATGTGAGAACACACATTGAGGGGTCAACAGTATAAGGGGTGAGCAGCTTCAAGTTTCTGGAAGTCAGCACCTCGGAGAATCTATTCTGGATACAACACATGGATGCAATCACGAAGAAAGCACAACAGCGGCTCTGCTTCATTAGGAGTTTGAGGAGATTTGTTATGTCATTAAAGACAGATTTCTGTAGATGTACAGCGGAGAATATTTTGATTGATTGTATCACAGCCTGCTATGTACCTTCAAATGCACAGAACCAATAAACACCCTCATCATCTGGGCCACGTCCTGTTCTATTTACTACTGGCAGGGAGGAGGTGCAGGAGCCTGAAGGCACACAATGATTTAGGAAAAGCTACATGCCCTCTGCTATCAGATGTCTGAACAGCCAGTGAACCCATGAGCACTATCATGCTATATCTTTTTATTGCACTCTTTACTTATTTGTAATTTATCATAATTTTGTCTTTGCATTGTATTGCTGCTGCAAAACAGCAAATTTACACTATTTAACCAATTTTGTAATTTATAGATTTTATGTCTGCACTATGTGTAGTAGGCCTCCATTACTCTCGATAGACCATGGATTTGCACCTTGGAAAGTTTCCAGGGCACAAGCCTGTGCAGGTTTTTTTTATACTATACTTTCGCCACAAAACAAATTTTGCGTCATACTATGTCAGTGGTTATGAATCTGATTCTGCTTCTGAGTTTGACACTTCTACCTCAGACATTTGAATGAACAATGTCAATATTATATGGATTCATTTGATGTTGACTGAACAACGTGCTCCATGACCAAGGCTACAAAAAGCCGTTTTCAAAGCAAACTAATTTAACTTTGTAAATTTTCACAACTTTTTACCAAGCATAGTTTCTCAAGAAATTCATGGGCTGCCAACTGAAAATTAGTATTTCAGAAATTGTTTTCAATACTCTGGGCTTTTCAGTAAGATGTCCATAAATTTGAATTCTGTCTTGCTTACAGGGGCTTAAGTTCAATCTCAATTGAATAAAGGGATTGACCAATTAGAGAGGTCAAGCACCCTATTCAAGGGAAAATAGAAATTGTAGTAGAAAACATATCATTAAGCAAATTACTCTAAACTGAAGAGACTGGGAAAATGCATTGTGGGTATTTCAGCACACTATATTTCAATGGTCAGAGAAATATGACCATATGGTCCCTCGTTAATCAATAATATGTACCCAATGAAATCAATTGCATAATGGTAAACATTCATAAATCAGACTATGATAAATCACAGAATGGCTCTACTTAATATTTAAGGGAATACAAATTCACTCTAGTGTCTTATAAAAGCTCAGCAGTATCTCCTTGTATTTATATTCTATTCCCCTTGAAATGAATGCCAACATTGTATTTGCCTTCTTTACAACAGACTCAACCTATAAATTAGCCTTCTAGGAGTATTGCATGAGGACTTCAAAGTCCCTTTGCACCTCTGATGTTTGAACCTTCTCCTCATTTAGATAATAGTCCGTACTATTGTTCCTTTTACCAAAATGCATTATCATACATTTTCCAACACTGATTTCCATCTGCCACTTTTTGCCTGTTCTTCCAATTTGTCTAAGTTCTGCTGCAATCACATTGCTTCCTCAGCACTACATACCCCTCTACCTATCTTTGTATCATCCACAAATTTTCTCACAAAGCCATCAATTCTATTATCTAAATCATTGACAAACAATGTGAAAAGCAGCGGTCCCAATTCTAACCTCTGAGGAACACCACTGGTCAACGGTAGCCAACCAGAAAAGTCCCCTTTTATTCCCACTCGCTGCCTCCTGCCTGTCAGCCATTCCACTACCCATGCCGGTATCTTTCCTGTTACACCATAGGATTTTATCTTGTTAAACAGCCTCGTGTGGCACCTTATCAAACACCTTCTGAAAATCCAAGTAAATGTCATCCACCACATTGCCCTGCTTGTTACTTCCTCGAAGAACTTTAACAGATTTGTCAGGCAAGATTTTCCTTTATAGAAACCATGCTGACTTTGACTTATTTTATCTTTAGTCTCCAAGTAGCTTGAAACCTCATCCTTAATAATAGACTTCAACACTTTCCCAAACACTGATGTGGCTAACAGGCCTATAATTTCCTTTCTTTTGCCTTCCTCCCTTCTCAAAGAGTGGAGTGACATTTCCAATCTTCCAGTCCTCCGTGCCAGAATCAAGTGGTTCTTGAAGAATCATGACCAATGCACCTGTTTTCTCTTCAAGACTCTGGGATGTAGTTCATCTGGCCCAGCTGAGTTATCCGCCTTAAGACCTTTGAGTTTGCCTAGCAATTTTTTCTTTGTAACAGCAATGACACTTGCTCCTTTCTGGTATCCTGCTTTATATTATTGGCTAATCTGCCCTCATATTTCATCTTTGCCCTTCTTCTAGACAAATAAATCCAGAAAAAGGGGAAGAAAAGTCAGAGATGGATCACGTGAATGTTAGAGCAAGGTGCAAAGTGGCAGTTCCATACAAGTGAAGGAGATGGGACCGATGTATTTGTAAATGTAACAGAAAAGATTCGAAAGCATGAGGCAGAGTAGGATTGCATGAAGCACCATTCTATGTATTGTACAAAGCAAATATAGCTTGGCCCCATGTGATCACATTGAATGGAGTTGGAGCAGCAGATGTCCAATATAATAAAAAGTTCAGCCAGGCAGTATGTTGGTAGAAGAGAATCAACTGGCTCTCTTTTAAAGGAAGAAGCAAAGGGCCCTCAGCTCATCCAGCTGTAGAATGAGCTAAAGTGTAGATGAATTGTATTTCCACAGCTAAGCCCTTCGAACCAGGAAGCTGAAAAATATCAGTGTAGCAGGTGGCATTGGAGGTGTCGCAGATGTAAATGGGAATGGACTGGACAAATGGAGAAAGGATGGTATTGGTGTAGGGAAGAATAAGTTCAATCAGGTAAGAGCAAACAAACAATGGTACTTTCTAGAGAGTCTTGCTTGAGGATCTTGGAGAGCAAGTCAAAGTGCAACATGTAGGGCTGGGAGACAATAAGGCTGGGGTCTGTAGGTGGAAGATCTCGGAAGCAAATGGGGTTGGTGAATTTTGGTAAATAATAACCTGATGTGCAGTGGTGAGAAGGTGATTTAGAGAGTGGCAGGAGGATGTGTTTCAAACCTAACATTTGGCCTCTGTAAGATAGAGGTTAGTTGGCAAAGGCACCCTTAACAGCAGGTTTGGTAATGATATCAGGTTTGGTCCTTAGTGAGCAGTGTTTTTCAAGTTCTGAAATTAGAGAATGTTAGAATAAGTAAGAAAAGTGAAAAAATTGAGATAGTGAATTACACATTGGTAGTTCACAATGAACAGATCTAGCGAGAGTAAGAAGCCACAATCTGGAATGAACACATCTGGCAAAATGAATGAGCATGGAGAGTGAGGAGGTGGAAGAAAAGTTCAACCTCATGCTGGTCTTGGAATTTCATAAGATGATAGCACAGGGACGAGGCTGGCTTCTCTGTTCAGGACTGATGTTCACAATCAGAGGGGGGAAGATCAGAAGAAGTGAGCTGTGGGTAAATTGAGGATAAATTTTAATGATTCCCATTATTAACAAGTCTACAAACTCATAAAATTGTAACTCATATCTAAAGCATGCCAAAAAAGCAAGGAGTAGGAGTTTGACACTTTATCAGAACTTCTGCACCGTGAGTCAATGCCTTTAGGCTAGAATAGTCTAAAATGAAATAACGATGACAAAACAGCCACAAGACTGTTAGAATTAGATTTTATCTGTTGTTGAACAGTTTAATTTGGTGTATATGCATACAAATGTTAACTTGTTTTCAGATTTTTCAGTGCTCATGGTTTACTGTTTAAGAGATCTTATGTTTGAATCAAGAGCCAGCAAAAATCTCCAAATTAATTATCTGTAAAATCTGCTTAACTGAAGAACAGATGTTTTGTAGATACATAACTTTTAAAAGTACAAGCATTAGAAAGTTATTAAGTGAAACTCTTGGAATTCAAATCATCCAGACTTATTCCCTAATGGCCCCACAGTTTTTTACATTGCAGGATAAAATTTCTTCCAGTAGAAAATACCTAAGCAGTCTTTAAAATCTTTATCCAATTTCAGTAATTTTTGTGAATGAGTGGATTTTCCTTGTTTTTACGGGAACAGGAAATTCTAAGAAACTGACGTCATCAAGGCAGGGATTGCTACAGCGGCAGTCAGAGGAAGCTGCTTTCCATGTCACTACTGAACTTCGGTGAGTAATCATTGTGTGTGATTCCCAAGCTACTTAGGAAATGCTTCATGCATAGAAATAAAAGCGAAGTTAATCACCATTACGGTTAACTTCAATTATTAAGTGACTCTTACAGTTATCCACCCATGCAAGTTTTATCATTGCATATTTGTGCATTCTGTACGTAATTTCCATTTATTCAGCAAAAGGTTACTGGGTTCCTGAAGGAGTGACTTACTGATTGTCTGAATAGTTAACTCATGATTATGCATGTTAGTTAAGATTCCAGAATTGGATGCACATTAACTCTGACAGGGCTTGCAAGCCATTACTTCTAAGAACACAAACTCTAACATCAGAAATGACTGTGATGCTTCACTCCCAGATGTGCTCAATGCTTTTTATACATGCTTTGAAAGGGAGCTGTGCAAATCCCTGCAACATCTGGAGACCCTGTGTCTTAGAGGCTGACGTCAGAACATCTTTCAAGAGGGCAAACCCTCACAGAGCGTCAGTCCACGATAATGTATTTAGTAAGGCACTGAGAACTCGTGTCAACCAACTGGACATTGTCAATCTCTCACTGCTGCTGTGGGAGGTTCCCAGCTACTTCAAAAGGAAATCACTATACCATTGCCCAAAAAGTGCAGGGTGAATTCCACTCCACCATGAGATTTTTGAACAAACAATGAACCCATGAACACTTTTTGCTCACTCTTTGTACTACTTGTTTTATCTTTTTATATTAATATTTCTTATAGTTATAGTACATTTTACATGTTGCACTGTACTGCTGTCATAAAATAACAAATTTCACAGCATATGTCAGTGAAATTAAACCTGATTCTGATTCTGATTTTGATTCTAAATCCAGGTTTAAGTTCTGGATCTAGAAATTTTACCACATTGCACAATCAAAAGAATAAAAAAGAAAGAAGGTATAAGCGGTGTGGCCTTTGTTGGAGTGGGCAGTATTAGAGTGACCAGGCTTTGGCAAGAACAGGCACAAGCTAGAACTTAAGTTTGAGAACTTAGGGGTATAACAAATGTAGCAGGATGGTAGTTAAGGCAGTGGAACGTTCCTTCTGTGAGATGTGGGATTACCTAACCATCTCCCTGATGACTACATCAGCAGGACATGCACCCAACTTCAGCTCCTGGCTGACAAGGTCATGGAACTGGAGCTGGAGCTGGATGTACTCAGGAATATTTAGGAGGTTGAAACCCTCATAGATGGGACTTTTACTGAGATGGTCACACCTAGAGTGCAGGCTTCAGATGGTAGATGGGTGACCACTAGGAAAAATAAGGGCAGTAAGCAGTCAATGGAGGGTTCCCCTGTGGCTATTCCCCTCAGCAGTGAGTACACCCCTTTAGACACTGCTAGGAGGATGACCTATCAGGGCACAGCAGCTGTCAGCCCAGTGGCAGTGGCCAGTTCTAAGGCTCAGCAGGGAAGGGAGAAGTCAGGCAGAGCGATAGTGTTAGGAGACTCGATAGTTAAGGGGTGGACAGGAGATTCTGTGGTTGCAGGAGCCAGGATGCCTCCCAGGTGCCAGGGTCCAGGATGTCTCAGAGCGGCTCTAGAAGATTCTCAAGAGGGAGAGCAAAGAGCCAAACACTGGTGCATAATGGCACCAATGACATGGGTAGAAAGGGGGAGGAGATCCTGTGCAGCTGGTATAGGGAGTTAGGAAAGAGGCTGTAGAGTAGGACCTCCAAGGATTACAGAGAATTTGTGAATTACACCCAGTACCATGTGCTAGTTAGGACAGGTTTAGGATGACAGTACAGTTGAATGAGTGGCTGAGGGAGTGGTGCAGGGGGCAGGGCTTCATGTTTCTGGATTATTGGGATATCTTCTGGGGAAGGTGTGACCTGTACAAAAGGATATGTGTCCACTTGAGTTTCAGGTGTAACCTATACTGTACACAAAGAGTAAGTTACACCTGAACCCAAAGAGAACAAATATTCTTGTGGACAGGTTTGTTAGAGTTATCGGGCAGGGTCTAAACTAATTTGGCAGGGGAATGGGAACAGGAGTGATAGGGCTGAGGATGGGGCTGTTCGTATACAAGTCGATGCATTGTGTAGTGAGACTTGAAGGAAGAACAGGCAGATGACGGCAAAATTGCGGTCAGTGTAATATGGGAGAGAAATTGAAAAGGGTGATGAATACAGGACTGAATTCATACAGTATACGGAATAAAGTAGATGATCTTGTGGCACAGTTAGAGATTAGCAGGCATGACATTGTGGGCATCACTGAGTTGTGGTTGAAAGAAGATCATAGTTGGGAGATTAATATCCAAGGATACATATTGTATCAAAAGGATAGGCAGGGGGAAGCATGGCTTTGTTAGTAAAAAATGAGAAAAAACCCTTAGAAAGAAGTGACATATGATCAAAAGATGTCAAATCATTCTGCGTAGAATTAAGAAACTGCAAGGTTGAAACGACCCTGATGGGAATTACATACAGTAAGATATGGGATACAAATTACAATGGGAGATAGAAAAAGGCACGTAAAAAGAACAATGTTACAATAGTCATGGAGGATTTCAATATGCAGGTAGACTGGGAAAATTAGGTTGGTGCTGGATCCCAAGAGAGGGAATTTGCAGAATGCTTACAGGGTGGATTTTTAGTGCAGCTTGTGATTGAGCCCACTCGTGGAAAGGCAATACTGGATTGGGTGTTGTGTAATGAACCAGATTTGATTAGAGAGCTTAAGGTACAGGAACCCTTAGGAGAGAGTGATCACATTCACCCTGCATTTTGAGAGGGAGAAGATGAAGTCAGGCGTATCAGTATTACCTAGGAGTAGAGTGAATTACAGAGGCATGAGAGAGGAACTAGCCAAAGCTGATTGGAAAAGAACACCAGCACATATGATAAAAGAGTTTCTGGGGATAATTCAGGAGAGAGAAGTCACAAAGGCGAAGAGCTATTCTAAAGGGAGAATGATGACAGAAAAGGATGTCAAAGACAGTATAACAGCAAAAGAGAGGGCATACAACTTAGCAAAATTAGTTGGAAGTTAGATAATTGGGAAGCTTTTAAAAACAGCAGAAGACAACTAAAAACGCCATAACGAGAGAAAAGATGAAATATAAAGATAAGCTAGCTAATAATATAAAAGAGGATACCAAATGTATTTCCAGATATATACAAAGTAAAAGAGAGGCAAGAGTGGTTATCAGACTGCTGGAAAATGATGCTGGAAACATAATAATGAGGGACAAAGAAATAGACAAACTTAATAAGTATTTTGCATCAGTCTTTACTGTGGAACACACTAGCAGTATGTCAGGGAGCAGAAGTGAATAGTTGCTATTACTAAGGAGAAGGTGCTTGAGAAGCTGAAAGATCTGAAGGTAGATAAGTCATGTGGAACAAATGGACTGCATCCCAGGGTTCTGAAAAACGTAAGAGATTGTGGAGGCATTAGTAATAACCTTTCAAGAATCACTAGAGTCTAGAATTGTTCTGGAGGACTGGAAAATTGCAAATGTCACTCCACTCTATAAGAAGGGAGGAAGACAGAAGATGGGAAATTATAGACCTGTTAGCCTGACTTCACTGGTTGTTAAGATTTTGGAGTTCATTATTAAGGATGAGGTTCCAGGGTACTTGGAGGCACAATGTAAAGTAGGCCAAAGTCAGCATGGTGTCCTCAAGGGGAAATCTTGCCTGCCAAATCTGTTGGAATTCTGTGAGGAAATAACAGACAGTATAGACAAAGGAGAGTCAGTGGATACGGTTCACTTGGTTTGCCGAGGACGGCTATGGAAGCCAAGTCAACAAGTATATTTAAAGCAAAGATTGAGAGTTTCTTGATTAGTCAGGGTGTCAAAAGTTACGGGGAGAAGGCAGGATGATGGGATTGAGAAGGATATTCAGACATGATGGAATGGCAGAGCAGACCGGATGGACTGAATAGCCTAACTCTGCTTCTATGTCTTATGATCTGATGTTCTTATGTTTTCCATTACTTCACGACAATACAGTGATTGTTTCATGCTTCATACATTTCATTGCTAAATCTGGGAAGCCCCATTAAAGTTGGAGATGAACCAGTAGTAAGGGAGGTTCTGAGTACAGTTTTGCAGAAGTCACCGGACCAAATGAATAAAGCAACTCAGTTCAGTGACAACTGTGTTCAAGGACTATTAGATGAAATATCTGAGAATGTGGAAGATACATTGTGCAGCATATTTAGAACAACAGAATTTGGTCTGTGTTTGGATGAGTCAACTTTGCCAGGCAACATATCTTTGCTTCTTGGTTATGCTTGCGTTATAAAGGATGAAAACACGTTTCAAGATTTGTTATTTGCAGGGGGAGTAAAAACAGTTTAATTCACAGTCAACATCCTGTTGCAAAAGCCTAAGTGATCAGCTGCAGAAATCACCAGTAACAGTTATCACACCGGTAAATATGGTGCCATGATACTGTAGTGGTTAGCGCAACGTGATTACAGCTTGTGGCATTTTGGAGTTCGGAGTTCGCTTCCGGCGCTCTTCTTCCCATGGAATGCCTGGGATTTCTCCGGGTGCTCTGGTTTCCTCCCACAGTACAAAGACATACTGGGTAGGTTAATTGGTCATTGCAAATTGTTCTGTGATTAGATTGCGGTTAATTGGGTTTATCGGGATTTGCTGGGGCAGCATGGCTCAAACAGCTGGAAGGGCCTACTCCACACTGTATCGCTAAGTAGATAAATGAATGGAATCAAGTCCCATGCTCCCAGCTCTCGACTATTTCATGAGCTTTGTATTGAGAACGACGAATTGTTTCAATACTTGCTGTTGCACACAAAAGTCAGGTGACTCTCAGAAGGAAACTGCCTGAGACACTTTTATGTGCTTTTTTAAAACTGTGATAAAAATTTTTGAAGACTCGAGTGCTTCATTCAGTAATCAACTCAAGAATATTAGGCATGACATTGCTTATTTGTCAGAGTTATTTGTGAATTTTAATGAAATCTCTGTGTCCTGAACCTTCTTCTCTACTCCCTATACACTCCTGACTGTCACAATCAAGAGAAAATCTCCAGATGCTGGGAACTTGAGCAACACACACAAAATGCTGGAGGAACTCAGCAGGCCAGGCAGCATCTAAGGAAAAGAGTACAGTCAACGTTTCGGACCAAGACCCTTTTGCAGTACTGGAAAAAAAAGCTGAGGAGTAGATTTAAAAGACGGGGGAGGGATAGAGAAACACAAGGTGATAGGTGAAACCTGAAGAGGAAGAGATGGAGGAAAGAGCTAGGAAGTTGATTGATGAATGAGATACAGGGCTGGAGAATGGGGAAATTTAACCGGAAGGCTCTGGAAGAAAGAAAAGGGGGAGGGGAACCATAAGGAGGTGATGGCAGGCAAGGAGATAAGGTGAGAGAGGGGAAAGGAAATGGGGAATGGTAAGGCATTGGGGGGGGCATTACTGGAAGTTTGAGAAATTGATGTTCATGTCGTCAGGTTGGAGGCTACCCTGTTGGAATATAAGGTACTGTTCTGCAAATCTGAGTGTGGCCTCATCACGACAGTGAAGGAGGCCACGGATGGACATATTGGAATAGGAATGGGAAGTGGAATTGAAATGGGTGGCCACTGGGAGATCCCGCTTGTTCTGGTGGATGGAGTCGTAGATGCTTGGCGAAACGGTCTCCCAATCTATGTCAGGTCTCTCCGATATACAGGAGGCCACCCCAGGAGCACTGGACACGGTATATGACCCTAATAGACTCACAGGTAAAGTGTCGCCTCACCTGGACGGACTGTTTGGGGCTCTGAATGGTAGTGAGGAAGGAAGTGTAGGGGCATGTGTAGCATTTGTACCACTTGCAGGGATAAGTGCCAGGAAGGAGATCAATGGGGGGGGGGGGGGGGGACGAATGGACAAGGGAGTTGCATAGGGAGCGATCCCTGTGCAAAGCAGAAAGTGGGGGGAGGGAAAGGTGTGCTTGATGGTGAGATGCCATTGGATATGATGGAAGTTGCGGAGAATTATGTGCCGGACGCGGAGGCTAGTGGGGTGGTAGGTGAGGACAAGAGGAGCCCTATCCCTGGTAGGGTGGCGGGAGGATGAGGTAAGAGCAGATGTGCATAAAATAGAAATGTGGTTGAGTGCAGCATTGATGGTGGAAGAAGGGAAGCTCGTTTCTTTGAAGAAGGAGGATATCTCCTTCGTTCTGGAATGAAAAGCCTCATCCTGAGAGCAGATGGAGTGGAGATGGGAATTGAGAGAAGGAGACAGCATTTTTACAAGTAACAGGGTGGGAAGAAGTACAGTCCAGGCAGCTGTGAGAGTCTATGGGTTTATAATAGACATCAGTAGATAAACTGTCTCCAGAGATAGAGGCAGAGAGATTGAGAAAGGGGAGGTGTTGGAAATGGACAAGGTAAATTTGAGGGCAGGGTGGAAGTTGGAGGCAAAGATGATGAAGTCGACAAGATCTGCATGGGTGCAGGAAACAGCAACAATGCAGTTGTCGATGTAGCATAGGAAAAGTACTGGATGGTCACCATGTAGGCTTGGAACATAGACTGTTCCACGTAGCCGACAAACAGGCATAGCGAGTGCCCATGGCTACACCTTTTGTTTGAAGGGAGTGGGAGAAGCCAAAGGAGAAATAATTAAGAGCGATGACAAGTTCCGCTAGATGGTGGTGGATGGGAACTGGTCAGGTCTGGTATCCAGAAAGAAATGGAGAGCTTTGAAGCCTTCCTGGTGGGGGATGGCGGTGTCTAGGGACTGGACATCCAGAGTAAAAATAACCCATGACTGTGTTGCCTCACGCAGCTCTAATCTGCTGATCAAATTTGCAGATGACATGATATTGATGTGCCTTATTATCCAACAACGATGAGACAGCCTACAGAGAAGTCAATGCGCTGACACAGCACTGTCAAAAAAGCAACCTCTCCCTCAATGTCAAAAAAAAACAAAGGAGTTGATCGTGGATTACAGGAGGAACAGAGACAGGCTAGCCCCTATAACATCAATAGGACTGTGGTTGAGGGGGTGAGTAGTTTCAAATTCGTCGGTATACACAGCACAGAAGATCTCATCTGGACTGTACATGCCATCTGTGCCACAACAGCACCTCTTTCACTAAGACGGC
Source organism: Hemitrygon akajei (assembly GCF_048418815.1). NCBI lineage: Eukaryota > Metazoa > Chordata > Chondrichthyes > Myliobatiformes > Dasyatidae > Hemitrygon > Hemitrygon akajei. The sequence goes on from NC_133128.1 coordinate 39,385,601, forward strand.
TGAAGAAGTTCGGCATGAGTTCCCAGATCCTCGGGACTTTCTACAGGGACACCATCAAGAGCATCCTGGCTGGCTGTGTCACCGCCCGGTACGGGAACTGTACCACCCTCAATCGCAGGGCACTTCTGAGAGTGGTGCTGACAGCCCAGTGCATCTGTGGATGTGAACTTCCCACTATTCAGAACATTTACAGCAGCAAGTGTGTAAAAAGGGCCCAGAGGATCACCAGGGACTCCAGCTGCCCCAACCACAAACCCTTTCAGCTGCTACCGTCTGGCAAATGATTCCACAGCATTAAGGCCAGGACCAACAGGCTCCAAGACAGCTTCTTTCACCAGGCCATCAGACTTATTAATACACATTGATCTGATTGCATACCTGACTGTACATTGTATCTGACCGTGTATCTGATTGCATGAGAAAGTGTTATGAATCAGGATCAAAATCATGTTTAATATCATTGCCATATGTCGTGAAATTTGTTGTTTTTGCAGCAGCAGTGTAATACAGTACATAATAGCAGATAAAAATGTGAATTACAGTAAGCATATATATATATATTAAATACTTAAATCAAATAAGTAGTGCAAAAATATATTTTAATAAGTATTGAGGTACTGTTCATGGGTTCAATGTCCATTCAAAAATCGGATGGCAGAGGGGAAGAAGCTGTTCCTGAATCATTGGGTGTGTGCCTTCAGGTACCTCCTTTTTTTATTTATTCACTTATAGGATGTGGGCATCGCCAACTAAGCCAGCATTTATTGCCCATCTCTAGTTGCCCTTGAGTAGGTGGTGATGAGCTGCCTTCTTGAACCGCTGCAGTCTCTAAGGTGTAGGTACACCCACTGTGCTGTTAGGGAGGGAATTCCATGAACTTGGCCCAGCAATTACGAAGGAACGGCGATATGTTTCCAAGTCAGGATGGTGCGTGACTTGGAGGAGGATTTCCAAGCGGTAGTGTCCCTGGGTATCTGCTGTTCTTGCCCTTCTAGATGGTAGTGGTCATGAGTCTGGAAGATGCTGCCTTAGGAACTTTGGTGTGTTCATTTTTAAGGGTCTCCAGCACCCAGGGCATGCCCTTTTCATTGTTACCATCAGGTAGGAGATACAGAAGCCTGAAGGCACACACTCAGTGATTCAGGAACAGCTTCTTTCCCTTTGCCATCCAAGTCCTAATTGGACATTGAACCCATGAACACTACCGCACTTTTTAAATATATATTGTTTCTGTTTTGCGCGATTTTTAATCTATTCAATGTACATATACTGTAATTGATTTACTTATTTATTTAATTTTACTTTTTTTTTCTCCTAGATTATGTATTGCATTGAATTGCTGCTGCTAAGTTAACACATTTCACAACACATGCCAGTGATAATAAACCTGATTCTGTTGCAGTGCATCTTGTAGACAGTACACACTACTGCAACTGTCCATCGATGGCGGAGGGATTGGATGGTTGTGGAAGGGATACCAATCCTTGCATTGGCTTGTGTCAAGCTTCTTGAGTGTTGATGGAGCTGCACTCATCCAGGCGAGTGGTGGACTGGCTTTGGGGAGTCAGAGGTGAGTTACACACTAGATTCCTAGCCTTTAACTGCTCTGGTAGCCATGGTGTTTATATGGCTAGACCAGTTTAGTTTCAAATCGATTGTAGCCCCCAAGATGTTGATGGTGATGCCACTGAATGTCAAGCGATGATGGTTAGAGCCTCTCTTGTTGGAGATGATCATTGCCTGGCACTTGTGTGGCTCGAATGTTACTTGCCACTTGTCATCCCAAGGCTGGATATTGTCCCGGTCCTTCTGCATTTGGATATGAACTGCTTCACTATCTGAGGAGTCACTAATAGTACAGAACATTGTGCAGTCATCTGCAAACATCCCCACTTCTGACCTTATGACGGAGGAAAGGTCATTGACGAAGCCGCTGAAGACGGTTGGTCCTAGGATACTTCCCTAAGGAACTCCCACAGTGATGTCCTGAGGATGAGATAATTGACCTCCAACCGCCACAACCACCTTTGTGACAGGTCTGATTCCAACCAGCAGAGGGTTTTCCATCTAATTCCCATTGACTCCATTTTAGCTAGGGACCTTGATGCCATACTCAGTTAAATGCTGCCTTGATGTTGTGGGCTATCACTCTCACCTCTAGTATTTATCCCTTTGGTCCATGTTTGGACCAAGGAGATGATGAGGTCAGGAGCTGAGTGGCTTTGCCGGAACCCAAACTGGGCGTCCGTAAGCAGGTTATTTCCGAGTAGGTGAGCATGACCCCTTCCACAACTTTGCTGATGATTGAGAGGGTAATTGGCTGGGTTGGACTTGTCCTGTTTCTTGTGTACAGGACATACCTGGGCAATTTTTCACATTGCCCGGTAGATGCTGGTGTTGTAACTGTACTGGAACAGCTTGGCTAGTGGTGTGGCAGGTTCTGGAGCACAAGTCTTCAAGACTATTGCCAGGATTTTGACTGGGCCCAGAACATTTGCAGTATCCAGTGCTTTCAGCCACTTCGGGATATCACATGGAGTGTATCGGACTGATCGCATACTGACATCTGGGATGCTGGGGACTTCTGGAGGAGGCCAAGCTGGATCATCCTCTTGGCACTTCTGACTGAAGATTGTTGCAAATGCCTCAGCCTTCTCTTTTGCACTGGTGTGCTGGGCTCCTCTATCATTGAGGATGTGGAGCCTCCTCTGCCAGCGAGTTGTTTGATTGTCCACCACCATTCACAGCTCGATGTGGCAGGACTACAGAGCTTAGATCTGATCCGTTGGTTGTAGGACCTCTTAGCTCTGTCTGCTTCTTGCTGCTTATGGTGTTTGGCATGCAAGTAGTCCTGTATTATGGCTTCACCAGGTGATGCGTCACATTGAGGTATGCCTGGTGTTGTTCTCAGTATTCCTTCCTGCATTCTTCATTGAACCTTCCTGATGGTAACAATGAAAACAAGGCATGTCCTGGGTGGTGGGGGTCCTTAATGATGGACGTCACCTTTTTGAGGCACCATTTTTTGAAGGTGTCCTGGATACTTCAGAGGTTGGTGCCTGTGATGGATATGACTAAGTTTACACCTCTCTGCAGCTTATTTCAATCCTGTGCAGTACCACCTCCGACCACCCCGACCCTTCACCATCCCAGATGATGATGCAACCAGTTAGAATGCTCTCCACGATACATCTGTAAAAACTTGCGAGTGTCTTTGGTTACATACCAAAGTTCCTCAAACTCCTAATGAAATTTACCACTGTCATGCCTTCTTTGTAGCTGCATTGATATGTTAGGTCCAGGATAAATCCTCAGAGATATTGACTCCCAAGAACTTGAAATTGCTCACTCTTTTCACTTCTGATCCCTCTATAAAGACTGGTCTGTTTTCCCTCGCCTTACCGTTTCTGAAATCCACAATCATTTCTTTGTTCTTACTGATGTTGAGTGCAAGGTTGTTGCTGCAATATCACTCAACTAGCTGAAATATCTCACCCCTGTACACCCTCTTGTCACCATCTGAAATCCTGCCAGCAACAATGTATCATCTGCAAATTTATATATGACATTTGAGCTGTGTCTAGCTACAAAGGCATGGGTGTAGAAAGAGACTTATCAAAATCAGATCAGTCATTTTCACATTTCCGTCCAAGTTAACCCTATTTAAGTGCAACATTAGCTGTTGTGACTTTTTTCATTTTCCGAGCCTCTCTGAGTTGGAAGAGAAAGAAAAACTAACAGATGATGATTTTCAAGTATACTGTGCCCACCTGGGTGAGAGATTTTAGAATCCCTGCTCGATCCAAGTTCCAGACTGGGTTATAAATTCATTCCTAGACACTTGTAATGAAGAATTATTAACAATAATGGAGGATGAACTGATCTCACTACAAAATACTTCGAGCTGAAGCCGAGGTTCAAAATATCATATCAACTTCTGGTTGCAGGAAGAAATCTCTAAATGCTACCCTGCACAGTGTGAAAAGGCCAAGGTCTTCTTTATTACCTTTCCAACATCATGCTTAGTGGAACATGGTTTCAATGCAGTCATCCAACTTGTTTCAAAGCAATGAAACAGACTGCAAATCACTGAATGAGGGGATCTGAGATTCTTCTGAGTGACATTCAGCCCGACGTTGAGATGCTGATCTCTCTGCACCAAGCCCACCCATCTCACTGAAAGGTGAAAAGGCAAGGGAGCAGTGAATTATTGACAAAAATTGCTTTTACTGTAATTAAACAAAGAGATAATTTTATTTGTAGCTTTAAATAGATTTGGGTAAGCTTTGCAATTATTTGTCACTGCTTTGAATTTTGCAGTTCCTATTTCACTGTGCATTTTAACTCAAGATTCTTTATAGTTTTTATGGAATGGCTGAAAAGGGAGACGTGGGCACTGGGGATGTGGTCTGGGAGCCAAGGGACAGTAACCCAAAATAGTTTGGGAAGCTCTGATGTATATAGCATACATATACACGGAAGCCGCCAGGGATTTGCTGAGATGTGAAAGAATGTGCAGTCCGTATCCTTGTGTCACTCATGCAGGTGAGGCCTGTGGCTGGACTGGAGATCGAAGCCTTCTTTGATTTTGGCTAAAGAGGGCTGGACCTTACCTGGGTTGCTGCTGTGTGTTTCTTCTTCTTTTGTGGTTTTCTGAATATTCACTTCTAATCCCAACTAATGATCGCCAACACTACCCTGTTCTTCCTTCGTCTGCAATCCTCCCTCTATTCAGCAGCTTCACATGCCCTTCCAGATCCTGACTTTATGGAACTAGGTTTAGCTTGATGTAGACTTAGTATCTCTCCTATTAGTGCCCTAAACTTAGATGTGGAAGCATCAACAAAGCTGATTACAGTTCAGCCATCCTCAGTGGGCATGAATGTGTCTTTTGATACATGTGAACAATGTTAGGTATCAATGGTGCTTATGGAATTTCATCCCAGTAGCTTCCTTAAGAAAATTGTTTTTATCATAGAAAATGTTCTTACTCCCACAAATACACTCCAAAATGTGCATTTTCCCATGTTTTACAGTGATCTTTACAAACTCTGCGTTCTCTCCACCATTCCTGTACATTTTTTGTTTATGTATAGATTTTCATATACTGTACAATAACAGTAACATTAAATTCTGAGACAGTGTAATGATACAACCTGCAACTTTTTGGTTGGTATCATGTTTAATTTTAGTTTTAATTTTTCAAATTATTTTAACAAAAACATTAGCAGCGGTTCAGGAAAATAAAATAGCTACATTTCTCATCATGTTTGTTACTCAGCCTGATTTAGAACCCATAAATAGCTCTTTTTCCAGTTTCATCTTTTCCAGTGACGAGACTGTGCTTCCCTTCCTTTATTAGGATGACCTCCAGGAAATAAAGCAGGACCACGACTTCCTCGGCATGTCAAAGATTTTGCACTTGTGGTATTCCTCCCCCCACCATACAGTCTCTGCATTTGGTGGTTTGTGGTAATAATTTTGTTTGAACCTCTGTCTCACATCCTTCTTTGTTCCTTTGATAATAAACATGGAGATATGTTATTGATTATGTCACAGATTTCTCTGTGACAGATGTGCTTTCTGTGGGAGTTAGTTCGTATGCTTTGAAACACACAGTTTTAATTATAAAACATCTTGCCAAATAACCCCAAATTCATTTTCTGTGAAATATGCTTTCCTTTGTAATGTTCCTCATCTGCCATCCCCACCCCCAATTGCCAGAAATAGGACTGCCACCCATCTAACTTACAGTTTGCAGAGGAATAATGATTCGTCTTGCTCCTCCATGACCATCTACCCAGTGGAGAGAGGGGATTGGCAGCCAGTGTGCCAGTGAAGGGGATAATTTTGGAAACTACAGTCACTGAGCAGATATAAGTATGGAGTAAATGATCAGTGTGATGCTTTCACAACTTGTTTACACATTTCCATTGGGTGAATAGGGTTGGGTATTCCGCAGTAAGCATTTTGTTTACAAAGACTGTAATGACCACCAGCGTCAGAGCTGTAGTATGATATTGCTTGAAAGGGTGCTATTCGAATCCAGTGAGCTTGAGCCAAATCTTTAGCAAAGCTATCTAATTAGTTTTATTCCACTATGCTTCCTCCATAACTTCAGAATCAGGCTTATTATCACAGACATGCATATGCCATGAAATCTGTTGTTTTGTGGCAGCAGTATAGTGCAACACATAAAAATAAAACTGTAAGTTACAATAAAAACTATAACAAGGTAAATAAGTAACGCATGAAGAGAGCAAGTGGTGAGGTAGGGTTCATGGATTCAGAAATCTGATAAAAAGGCTGTGCCTGAAATGTTGAGTATTTGGCCTCAGGCTCCTCTATGATGGCAGTAATAAGAAGAGGGCGTGTTCTGGATGGCAAGCGTCCTTACCGATGGAAGCCATCTTCTTGAGGAATCGCCTTTTGAAGATGACCTCAATAGTGCGGAGGCTTCATAAATTCTTCCAATTTCCATTTGAAGTTATTATCAAATCTGTTTCCTTCGCCCGTGAAGATCATTATAATTCACTCTGCAATCTTTTCTCGCACGTCGTCTCTGGTCCTTTTGCCATTACATTAAATGGTTAGCACCCATTCTGCTGCTGAATAGTTTCTTATTTACTTTATCAAAACCTTCCTGACTTTTCACACTGCAATCAAAATCTTCCCTTTACCTTTATATACCTTATTGTTGTCAATCAGGAAAATTGATTCATGATTATCTCGGTAGAGTAATGATCTGAACAGCATACACTTTTCGACCTCCATGCAGCTTTCGTCTTTGTTACCATTCTGGTAAGTGTCTTTGCATTCAGTTCTTTAGTTATATTTCTCAGTTTGAGTCTCAACATGAATCCAATACACTGCCAGGGGCTTCAACAATGCTTTAAAGGTTTCATGTAACTTCTTGTTTTCTAGATTGCATAATTTTAAGGTGAGAGGGGGAAGATTTAAAGGGAACTGAGAGGGACGATTTTCCACACAGAGGATAGTGGATGTATGAAACAAGCTGCCAGAGGAAGTGATACACACGCATACAATTACAAAATTTAAAAGGCATTTGGACACGTGAATGACAGGAAAGTTTATGAGGGACTTGCGCCAAATTAAGGAAAATGGGACTAACTCAGATAGGCACATTGGTTAAATTCACCCAAAGGCCTGTTTCTGTGCTGCATAACTCTAACCCTGAGGGTAGAACTGTATCATTTGATTTATAATCTCTTTTCACTCTTCCCAACAATTTTCATACCTTTACACATTTCTGCTAACTTTCATTCACTTTGTGTTCAACAATATCGTAAGTTTATTAATGTCTTCTTGAGGTCTGTTGCTACCCCTTTCTCCATCATTTGATATCTGAGTTTTGTTTTCAGCTATGGAATTTGAAATGATACAAGTACAGATCATAAACAGAATCAAGAAATATCCACTAATTGGAGATATCACTCCCAATTTTTATCCTACCTGAAAAATGAATGTTAACCACCTTTTCAAGCACATAAAGTCATAGAAAACAGGGGTAATTCATTTGGCTCCTGGTACTTGCACTACCGTTTGATAAGTTCATGGCTAATTTGTAACCTCAGTGTAACCTTCTTGTACTAACCTTATATTTCTTTGTTTCTCTTAATATCCAAAAAAAACCATATCAATCTCTGCTTTGGATATATTCAGCAATTGTACGATCTTATGGGTAAATACAAGAGAGATTGAATATACTGGAAATCTGGATCAATGCACACACACAAAACGCTGGAGGAACTCAGTGAGTCTGTTATGTTTTGTAACGAATAAACATTAAACTAAATCAAAGAGAGACACGGGAGTCCAGGAATGCAAGTCTAACTTTGTGTTTACTTTAAGCGAGGTGCGCACACATCACGTGGTTGCATTATGACGTATGCAGTTCACATATTTATACATATAACTCGGAATGAATTATTTAAACGAACAAGAATGCTTAATCAACCACTGTATGTATACAAGATTACTCAAATTTTACTTAAATATTTAATATACAACAGAGTCAGACTCAAAACATCGCCTGTTTGTTTTCCCTCTGAGTTGAGTTCATCTAGCAACTTGTATGTATGTTCATCTCATAGATAGGAAATTTCAAAGATTTTCTACCCTCTGGGTGGAAAAAAATCTTTGCATTTGAGTCCTAAATGGTTGATTCCTTATTTTGATGCTGTGACACATGATTCTAGAAGTTGCAGCAAGAAAAATTATCATATATGCATCTTACCTTGTTAAGCCCGTAAGAATTTGTCATGTTTTGACGAGATCAATTCTCGTTCTTCTAAATTATTTTGTAGGCCCAGTCAGTATGTTGTCTCCTTATAATGTTCTCCCCATTTCTGGGAATCAATCTGAAATTTCTTTTATTAGGTCTTCAATTTTGTACTTGCACAATCTCTGCCTCTTTAATCCCATGGGTTTTAATTTTATGAATGAAATTTAGCGGTTGTGAAATTACTATTCAGAAGTACAATGGAAGGGAAATTTAAAGATTTAAGCATGGAAAATATTATACTTATTGGACATCCACACATTGAAAAATTGGTCATACTAACTCAGATCAGAGACTGAATATGAAATCGACTTGCTTTTTATGGTTTGGTGCCATGCCACATAATTGTGAGCCATCTGCTGAGAATAACCAATTAATTACAGGTGCATTTATGCTAAGATATTCAGTTAATGTCATGTGAATAAGTTAATGTAGTAGTGAGGATGTTGTCAGATTTAATAGCAACAATTGTGCAATTTTGAAGCAGTTGCTGTTGTAATATTGGGCTACATAGCAGCAATTTTGTTGACAATATTTTTGTCATGAACTCCTGTTAAAAATTGTGTGCAAGGATGTTGGGTTCATCAAATAACCTGCTGAATTTTGCTCCTAATTTTAAATACAATGATTGCATTTTAAACTACTTCAGGCAAGGGTACAAACCCACTGTTTGGGAAGAACCCAAGGCCTTTATGTGAAGAGTGAAGAGTTTACAAGCTATTAAAACACACAACAGGGGAAAAGTACATATGTATAATAATATTTTTGTGAGTATGTAATTTTTAGTTACACTTTGTGGTTCAAACATTGTACCCGTCAAAGTTTTGATTGTTGAGAAAAATGTTGACACTTATATAATCAATGTTTTGCAGAGTGTAATTACAAATTAATTACTGCTCCCTTTGAATCTAGTACAGTTTAATCAACTTATTTCTCTTATACATTACTCACAACATTTAGAAACCCTCTTTAATATATAAAATAATTCCACTAGCTCGTGGTTCTAGTTATCAATTGTGTCACTAAGTGAAGTTAGAAACTTTATTTAAGAATTTAAGAGTAGCGCTTTTATAATGATTGTTCAAAAATATGCTCAGAGTTTCACAATTCCTTTTTCTGAACCCTAGCTTTATTTGACTATGTTTTACATATCTCTATCTCTGGAAGCATTTACATTGACATTCAAATAAAACTATGTGCCACATTATGGCTCACACCCCCCCCAAATATGCAAACATAAACGACTGACAGACACAAGTTCAGAATCTTGCCTACAAGAATAGGGACTATAGGAATCTGCTAAATGTTAGAGCACTTTTATGGTGATAGTCCAATAAATAAAAACTACAAGAATTGAACATGTGTTTGAAACAGATTTAATGTAAATGCCAATAAGTAAAAGATAAAACATAAAATGAGAAAAAGACATGATACCCACCTGATTCAATTGACAAAACCTACATAATTTCCACCAACATGCGATGTGCTCTGCTTATTTAATTTCCAGTGCAAGCATTTCACAAATCTGTGGCCTTTATGAGATTAATTAAGGGAAGCTCCAAAATATTTGTCTAATGCATATCAATTATTTTAAAACCTTAGCATAAAGTGCCTCTTGTTTGTCCAGTGATGTCCAGTTTCAAAGCTGGTAATAAAATTTCAGATCATCCAGTGATTATGTGCTTGTACCTGTAATCTAACCAAATACCAACACTGCGAATTTCAGAATATGTATCAGGTTTAATATCACTGGCAAATGTCATGGAATTTGTTGTTTTGTGGCAGCAGTATGTAGCAGTACACTATAATAAAGCTATAAATTACAATAAGTATATATAAAAATAAATTAAGTAGTGCAAAAGAGAGAAAATATGAGTAAGTGTTCATGGGTTCATTATCCATTCAGAAATCTGATGGGGAACAGAACAAGTTGTTCCTGAAATGTTGAGTGTGTGTCTTCAGGCTCCTGTACCTCCTCCATGATGGTAGCAATAAGAAGAGGGCATGTCCTGGGTGATTGGGGGGGAGGGGGGTCCTTAATGAAGGGTGCTACCTTTTTGAGGCATCACCTTTTGGAGGTGTTCTAGATGCTGGGGAAGCTGGTGCCCATAATGGAACTGGCTGAGCTTAAAACTTTCTGCAGCTTTTTTCAATCCTGCACAGTGGCCTTTACATACCAGACAGCGATGCAACCAGTTAGAATGCTCTACGCAGTACAGCTGCAGAAATTTGTGAGTGTCTTTGGTAACACACCAATTCTCTTCAAACTCCAAATGTAATGTAGCTGCTGTCATGCTTTCTTTTAATTGCATCGATATGTTGGGTCCAGGATAGATCCTCAGAGATGTTGACACCCAGGAACTTGAAACTACTCACTCTTTCTAATTCTGATACCTCAACGAGGTGCATGCCTTGACTTCCCCATCCTATAATCAATCCCTTGGTCTTACTGACGTTGAGTACAAGGCTGTTGCTGCAACACCACACAACCAGCTGATCAATCTCACCCCTGTATGCCTGTTTGTCGCCATCCGAAATTCTGCCAACAATAATTGTGTCCTCAGCAAACTTATAGATGGTGTTCCGAGCCACACAGTCATGGGTATAGAGGGAAGAGAGCAGTGGGCTGGAGATAAAAACAAAGTTGGTGCCAGCAAAAATGACCATGAATATATTGCCCTGCCTTAAAAGCTAATTAATTAATACCTTCTAGGAAGAAATTGCAGAAATGTGACTCCAGTTATGAATGTCTGAACTCGAAAGTAGGAGGAGGAGTGAGCCACTAACCCTCAAATCTGTTTTACCATTTTATCAGATCTTGATGAACTGCACATTCCAAAACCTTTCACTCCCTTGCTCATGAAGTATCTACCTCTGCCTTAAAAATCCAACAGTCTTGGAAATCCCTCCTTTTAACAAGAAGTTTCAAGGAATCATGGTGTTCTGTGAGAAAAATGTCTCTGTTTTTGACCTCTCCAATTTTTTTTTAAGCAATGGCCCTTAGTTCAAGATTCTACAACAAGGGAAAGCATCCTATCTACATCCACTATGTCAAAAGCCCTCAATATCTTAAAAGTTTCACACTTTCCTCATAAGACAACCACTTCAATCCTGTGTCAATGCAGTAAATCTTCTCTGAACTGTTTCCTGTGCATTAACAGCCTCCTTTAAGTAAGGAGATCATTCCTATACCCAGTACTTAAGATGTTTATTCCTAATGCCCTATATAACTGGAGGTTTATATTTAAGTTTTATACGGTGTGGTATCACCAAACAGATTAAAAAAGAAAATACATGCAATAACACAGACGTTTTTGCGTTATCATTAGCATATACTGAAGTAGTTTAGCTCCAATAAGTACTTATTGGAGAGTAGTTAATGTTGTTATATAAAAACTTGCATGTGGTAGTCCCTCCACAGACAGCAAAATGACATTTGCTTACTGTATTACTGACACAGAAGAAGCCAATTTGGCCTGTTGAGCCCATGCTGTTCCCAGCGGTGCAACCTCATCAGTTCCATTCTGAATTCCCTGTAACCCTGCAACATATTCTCTCTCACATATCCATCAGTTCACCTTTCTGACTCTTTTGTCATGTGCCTACACTAAAGGGAAATATGTAGTATCCACTTAACCTTTGAGATGTGGAAGGAAAGAGGAGAGCCGTGGAGAAACATGCATAGTCATAGAGAAGATGAGCAAACTCCACACAGATACAGTGGTGTCATTTTAATAGTTTTAAAATATTCAGACACATTAAAAATATGACAGCTTTGACAAATAGCTATACTACTGATAGAGAGTCCTGTTTCTGACAAGGTTTAGTAGGGAAAACGTGTACCTAACTGGTTTCTGTTACCTCTGGAAACTTAGAAATGCAGGTTTGGATTCTAATCAATGGTTTCCAATGTAAAAGTTCAGCGCACCCTCGGGTTTGATTTCCAGATCTGTTATTATTCTTTGACAATGCTTGCTCCTGGGATCTCAGTGTTGATGCTGCAGGTGTGTCTAAAGGAGCCACGTGATCCAGGAGGTGTTCTGGACTGAAGAGTCGTTGCTCGTATTTCTCTGGTGGGTGACTGGGCCCATGTCCTGAAGCTGGCAGCACCGACAGTGGTTTTCATTTTCCACCACTTCTTGGGGCCCATGAGTAGAGAAGAGTATGTAGTAGATGCTTCACTGCAAAATGGACTTCTGAAGGACGCCTCAGTCAACCCTTATGCATCATTTAGCCGATTAATGCACTCATTTGAATGATCCCATTGCTAACAAGAGAATAGTGGACACATAGCCTGGCCTCTTGGTTAGATCTTGGCTGAGAGATAGTTGTACCATAAAACCCAATCTCCATGATTATTCTTTAAATAGATATGTTATGCCCACTTGAGAGATGGACTGAAAAATCTCCCTCTGGATGGAACTCATGTTTCTTAAGTATTGCTGGAACCAATCACCTTCTATTGCAGAGATGTAATATCCCTGGTTTAAGACTATGCTTTATTGTATTAATGCAGTTATGCTGTTGGGTATTTGATCTTATGTAGATTTTGTCAATATGCATCGTGTTCCTTTAATTATATTGTACGATGGAATATTACTCTTTTTTAGCTGTTTAAAATAATAATTCAGTTGATTAAGTTAGGCTTATTGTAACAGACAATGGGATTTGCCTTGTTTATATTAACAAGGAGCATTCTAGAGAGTTTGGGGGTAGCCACTTTCTGGAGAGAGTGCAGGTGTTTTGGAGGAAGAAGGAGGAAAAGGAAAATAGAAATGGATAACAAACACAGCAGAAGAACATGAATCCTCACGCAAACTTTGGTCTCACAGAGAATGGGCAGATAAATTTTAATTAGCTAGTTATCACACAACCTTAGAGAAAGTTTGTGATACCTCGTCCTTGAATATTCACTTATGCTTCACCTGGACTGTTTTCAGGCAGAATTGTTTGGTACCGTGAATAAATTAAGTGAAGCAAACCAGATTGATTACACAACAATGAGCTCCAACAATTATGTACACACTAGAGGCTAATTAATATATATGTGACATGGGCCCTTTACTTCATTTTGTTTGTTACAGTTTAAAATATTTTGTCAATACAACTTTAATCTAAGCCTATTCTGGTGTGAGTTAAATTATTGCTTCCTGGTGAACAGTAAATTTGCACGTGTGTCAGTATTCATATATGCAACAGTCATAGTTTCCCTTAAAGGAACATTCAACCTTTTATGTGCTGCGTTTACCCGAATCATCTTTACCTTAGACGTGTTTTCTTTTTGAAAATGGCCTTCTCATCATTATTCCCCATGCATTGTTGCAGCTAGGATGAGATCACAGTAATAGCTAACTTGTTACGAGCCTAAGGCGGGACGGTTGCAGATATAAAAGTCCCCTCAGTGATTGAAGGCTGGCACAGAAGTAACAAGGAAACAATAGCATATGGTTCTTGGGAAATGATGTGCAAGCAGTACTTTATGAAAATGTGTCCCTGCCGATTAAGAACCTCCAGTTTGTATTGTTGATGTTAGAGTCTGTATTTAGTAATTTAAGATGGTGCCTACATGAGAGATTCAAATATTATTGATTAATGCATAAAATAAACCTACCACTATTAACATATAATGATTTGTCCATAGAGTTAGCTAAAATGATGAGTTGAAGTGACTTTCTAACAGCTTATTTCTGAAGATCATTGAAATCCAGCAAAATAAATTATTTAAACTGCTATGTATAGTCTAATTTGATAAATAATCTTACTGTCTTGTGCAGTTTAATTTGTTTTACTAGTACTTCTTTATAATCAATGTCCTACAATTGCTAACAGCTTACATGCATAGGATGACATCATGTCCTGATTTCATTTGAATATGTACATCTTAAATTCATTGGATAAATAGTTCAATTTATCACCGGATGAAGTTGAACAGTTTTTGGGTGAATGAAGCTACCCCATGATCCCTCTCGCTGCCCCATTCTAACCAATTTTTACAGAAGCACCATTGACAGTATCCTGACTAGCTGCTCCACCGTCTAGTGTGGGAATTGCAATGCATCTGACCGCAAGACCCTACAAAGGATTGCGTGGACTGTTGAGAGGATGATCTGAGTCTCTTTTCCATTCATTCAAGATCGCTATCAGAATTGTTGCATGTGCAGGGCCCTAAGCACTGTCAACAATCCCTCCCACCTGTCCCACAATCTCTTTGACTACCTACCATCAGGCAGGAGGCAATGTAGTTTCAGGGCAAGTACTCTTAGGATGGAAACAGCTTCCTCCCTAGGCTGTAAGAATACTGAACTTCCTGCCACCACCCAGGTCTCATCACTTATGAAACATCAGTAACGTTGTACTGCGATGGTACTGGGTTTGCTGAACGCAACGTTGAAAACTCAGATGAAGACCTTAAGCCCATAAGTACTCTCACTAAAGGGAAATTGTACTGTAACTATCCAGTCTTCAAGGACGAGTTCATTTCCCTATTTATTTTCCACAATGCATTTAGTTGCCAATACCCACTATTTGAACAGTGTGTTCTCTCTCCCCACCAAGGAGAAGGTACTTCCAGCTAACAAAGCAGTTTAAAATACAGTTCATTTATTTTCAGTGATACAGTTTAAATCCAAACAACACTCTTAAAACACATTTAAAGCTCACAGAGGATTTTCATCATAAACCTTTACAAATTACAAACCATTTCTAACACATAACTCATTTCTAGAACACAAAGTATCTCTAAAACACAAAGCACAAGGGATTCCCAGATCACAGGTACTATTCCGATAAACTAAAAAGACATAGCAATGGTGCAGATGAACAAATCTTCCATCACAGAAACTAAATCCAGAAGAATGGATTCTGGATTCCAGTTCACCCCATTTTTCTTTCATAGCTTCTTGATGTTCTTTAGCCCATTCCTCGAAGCCTGAACTGCTCTCTACAATTATACTGTTTCTACCACTTGGGTGACTTCACATATACATGATATTACCTCAGAAAACCTTTTTACACAAAAGATTTTAAAGATTTTTAGAGAGACAGTTCCACAATTAATGCTGTGAAGCTAACTTCATATGTACATAAAACTTCCAACATTATTAGATGAGTTATTGATATGCTAAGTGATTGTTTTCATCTGGTCTGCAAACTTCTTTGAACAAAACAACATACAGTAGCTTCTCTGTTTTGAAACAAGCCAAATTAAATAACCCATCGTCTTATACTGCACTCTCAAGTAATAAATAAACCAGGCGCAGTGACCAACATCTTGCTTTCCACAGACAGAGAGTATGCTATTTACAGAGCTTGTTTGCAAAGCTATGTTTTAAACTGCAGGCTGATTACTGTTTTTCATTTACATTTTGAGAACTGAAGACTGACTCCCATTTACAAAGTATGACCACAGGTTAAATAAAGCAGTTTTAAATGGAAGTTTACTTAGAACTGCTTTTATCTTACAAGTGGCAGCTGCTGTGTTTGGAAAGTGAGCTCAGTAAAACATGAGAATATCCATCACAGTACCATTTAACTTTTGACTTCTGTCATGAATGCACCTTATGCTAAATGTCAATCTTCCGGAAAATATCTCATTATTTGTTAATTTAGTTGGGGTAGTATTACTTTATGTGTGGTGTGTGATTTATAGGTACTGTGTTGTGCATCTTGGTCTGGTGGAATGTTGAAGGAACCAGTTAATGGTGTTAAAGACACAGGAACAATTCCGAAGTGCAAGAACAGAAAAAGTTATGATAGTTGATTAAGAACTGAAACAGTTCTATATTTCATCTTGCAGTCCCAAAAATTCCACTCAGTGGTGAACTTTTTCAAATTTCCATTATACTTTCCAAAACTGTGATTTCATTGCTTCTCAGGGTAAACTTTTATGACTTGTGCCTTTTTATGTTACTTTGGCACATAAAACTGGGAACACTTGCCTTGAGTCACTTGTCAGAAGTAGCTGCCTACTTGTGCTGCTGAAATGTAATTTTTCATCAAGCTCAATTTAGTGGAAATAATTTACAATTAATACTGCAATATTGCAGTCATGGCATGTTTTATGGCTCTTAGAGCATAAAGTATAGAACAGTGGATGAAGATTCTTAGGACAGGATTTACAAGCATTTAGAAAAGCATAATCTTATTTGAGATAGTAAGAGTGGCCTGATAGAATTCTTTGAGGCTCTGAAAAGCACATTGATGTAGGTAGAGCAGTAGATATGGTGTAGAGCATTTGATAATGTTCTCCATGGTGACCTCATGCAGCAAGTCATGAGGCATAGATTCATAGAACATTTGCTGCATGATTCAGAATTGTCTTGTCCATGGAATGCTCAGTGTGGTAGTAGTGGGATGTAACCTGCCTGTAGGTCAGTGACTCATGGCGCTCTGCACAGATTGGTTCTGGGCCCCTGCTCTTTTACAGATGACAAAAAGGTTGGATGTATTTTAGAAGGTTGTCATTGGTTACAACAAGATATAGACATGATGCAGAGTTGGCTGGAGAAGTTGCAGATGGAATTCATTTGGAAAGTGTGAAAAGTTCAAAGTAAAATTTACAATCACAGTATGTACCTATTGCCACAGACAACTGAGATTCTTTTTCTGTGGTCATACTTAGCAAATCTATAGAACAGAAACTATAAGTATAAGGAAACTGTAAACAAACTGTGCAAATGTAGATATAAATGCATAGCAATAAATAACGAGCATGAAATAACAATATAACAGAGTCCTTAAATGAGAGTAACTGTCCCCTTTTGTTTGACCACCTGATGACTGAGGGGTAGTAACTGTTATTGAATCTGGTGGTGCGAGTCCTAAAGCACTTGTACCTTCTTTGGTGAGTGGAGTAAAGGAAAACCCCAAGGCATTCTTCAAGTATGTGAAGAACAATAGGTTGACAGAAGTGAAGATAGGACTGATTAGAGGTAAAGGTGGGAAGTTGTGCCTGGAGTCTGTGGAAGTGAACAAGGTCCTCAATGAATACTTCTCTTCGGTATTCACCAATGAGAGGGAACTTGATGACGGAGAGGGCAATATGAGTGAGGTTGATGTTCTGGAGCATGTTGATATTAAGGGAGAAGAGGTGTTGGAGTTATCAAAATCCCCGGAGTCTGACAGAATATTCCCCAGGCTGCTCCACAAGGCGAGGGAAGAGATTGCTGAGCCTCTGGCTAGGATCTTTATGTCCTCATTGTCCACAGGAATGGTACCGGAGGACTGGAGGGAGACGAATGTTTCCCCTTGTTCAAAAAGGTAGTAAGGATAATCCAGGTAATTATAGACCAGTGAGCCTTACATCTGTGGTGTGAAAGCTGTTGGAAAAGATACTTAGTGATAGAATCTATGGGCATTTAGAGAATCATGGTCTGATCAGGGACAGTCAGCATGGCTTTGTGAAGGGCAGATCGTGTTTAACAAGCCTGATGGAGTTCTTTGAGGAGGTGACCAAGCATATAGATGAGGATAGTGCAGTGGATGTGATCTACATGGATTTTAGTAAGGCATTTGACAAGGTTCCACACGGTAGGCTTATTCAGAAAGTCAGAAGGCATGGGATCCAGGGAAGTTTGGCCAGGTGGATTCAGAATTGGCTTGCCTGCAGAAAGCAGAGGGTCATGGTGGAGGAAGTACATTTGGATTGGAGGGTTGTGACTAGTGGTGTCCCACAAGGATCAGTTCTGGGACGTCTACTTTTCGTGATTTTTATTAACGACCTGGATATGGGGGTAGAAGGGTGGGTTGGCAAGTTTGCAGATGACACAAAAGTTGGTGGTGGTGTGGATAGTGTTGAGGATTTTTGAAGATTACAGAGAGACATTGATAGGATGCAGAAGTGGGCTGAAGTGGCAGATGGAGTTCAACCCGGAGAAGTGTGAGGTGGTACACTTTGAAAGGACAAACTCCAAGGCAGAGTACAATGTAAATGGCAGGATACTTGGTAGTGTGGAGAAGCAGAGGGATCTGGGGGTACATGTCCACAGATCCCTGAAAGTTGCATCACAGGTAGATAGGGTAGTTAAGAAAGCTTATGGAGTGTTAGCTTTCATAAGTCGAGGGATAGAGTCTAAGAGTCGCGGGGTAATGATGCAATTCTATAAAACTCTGGATAGGCCACACTTGGAGTACTGTGTCCAGTTCTGATCGCCTCACTATAGGAGGGATGTGGAAGCATTGGAAAGGGTACAGAGGAGATTTACCAGGATGCTGCCTGGTTTAGAGAGTATGCATTATGATCAGAGATTAAGGGAGCTAGGGCTTTACTCTCTGGAGAGAAGGAGGATGAGAGGAGACATGATAGAGGTATACAAAATATTAAGAGGAATAGATGGAGTGGACAGTCAGTGCTTCTTCCCCAGGACACCACTGCTCAATACAAGAGGATATGGCTTTAAGGTAAGGGGAGGGAAGTTCAAGGTGGATATTAGAGGAAGGTTTTTCACTCAGAGAGTGGTTGGTGCGTGGAATGCACCGCCTGAGTCAGTGGTGGAGGCAGATACACTAGTGAAATTTAAGAGACTACAAGACAGGTATATGGAGGAATTTAAGGTGGAGGGTTATATGGGAGGCAGGATTTAAGGGTTGGCACAACATTGTGGGCCAAAGGGCCTGTACTGTGCTGTATTGTTCTAAGTTCTACCTGATGGCTAATTTATTCATATTTTGGTAACTTATTCTACCTAGCCTTTTTAAAAGATTATTATGAACTCAAGACATTCTGCAGTTGTTAGAAATCCAGAGTAACAGACACAAAAATGCTGAAGAAACACAGCAGGTCAGGCAGTATCTATGGAGAGGAATAAAGAGCCAATGTTTTCAAAGCTCATAAAGCTCAAAATTCAAAGTAAAATTTATTTTCAGAGTACATACATGTCACCACATACAACCCCGAGAATCTTTTTCTGTGGGCATACTTTGCAAATCTGTAGAACAGTAGGAATTGTAAACTGTAAACATCAGGAACTATTAACTGTAAACAAACAGCAAATGTAGATATAAATAAATGACAGTAAATAATGAGTATAAAATAACAATATAACAGAGCCTTTAAATAAGTGTAGCTATCCCTTTTTGTTCAATAGTTGATGGGTAGTAACTGTTCTTGAACCTGGTGGTGCAAGTCCTGATGTTCCTGTACCTTCTACCTGGTGGGAGCAGCGAGAGAAGAGCAGGGCCTGGGTGGTGAGGATCCTTGATGATGGATGTTGCTTTTCTACAGCAACGTTTCATGTAGTTCTTCTCAAAGGTTGGGAGGGTTGTATCCTGGGCCAAATCCATGACCTTTTGTTGGATTTTCCACTCAGAGACATTGGTGTTCCCACATCAGGCTGTAATGCAGCCAGTCCACACACTTTCCACCACACATCTATAGAAGTTTGCCACGGTTTACAATGACATGCCATGCCTCCGCAGGCTCCTGAGGAAGCAGAAGCACTGTTGTGCTTTCTTCACAGTAATATTTATATAATGGGTTCAGGACACGTCCTCCAAGATAGTGACACCCAGAAATTTAAAGTTACTTAGCTTCTCCACCTCTGATCCTCCGATGATTACTGGCTCATGGACTTCTGGTTTGCATCTCCTGAAGTCTACAATCAGTCCCTTGATCTTATTGACATTAAGTGAGAGGTTGCTGTTACCATTCAGCCAAGTTTCAATCTCCCTCCTGTATGTTGATTCATAACCACCTTTGATACAGCCCACAACAGTGGTGTCATTAGCAAACTTGTGTATGGTGTTGGAGCTGTACTTAGCCACACAGTCATAGGTGTAAACCGAGTAGAACAGGGGGCTAGGTACCTTCAGTGCTCCTATGCTGATGGAGATTATGGAAGGAGATGTTTTTGCCAATTCAAACTGTCTGGGTTCTACAAGTGAGGAACTCCAGGATCCAATTGCACAAGGAGTTATTGACAGCCAGGTCCTGGAGTTTACTGATCAGTTTTGAGGGGATGATGATGTTAAATGCTGGGCTGTAATTGAGAAACAGCATCCTGATGTATGCATCTTTATTGTCCCGATCTTTCAGGCTTGTGTGAAGAGCCAACAAGATATCAGCTGTGGACCTGTTGGTTTGGTAGGCAGATTAGAGCAGATCCAAGTTACCGTTCAGACAGGAGTTGATATGCTTCATCACCAGCCTCTCAAAACACTTCATCAGTGTGGATGTAAATACCACTGGGCACAGTCATTTAGACAGGTTACCATGCTCTTCTTGGGCACTAGTTTGATTGAAGCCTGCTTGAAGCAGGTGGGTACTACACTGTGCCGGAGTGAGAGGTTGATAATATCTGTGAAAACACTGGCCAGTTGATCAGCACAGGTCTTCAATACTCAGCCAGGTATTTCATCTGGACCTGATGTTTTCCTTGGATTCACTATCTTGAAAACATCCCACATGTTATTTTAACATGCTGAGACCAAAGGATCATCGGGAGAACGGGGAGTGCACAATGGTTTCTCCCTGTTCTGGTTCTGTTCTGTTTTGAACTTTGAATTTTGAGGATGCTGCCTGGACTAGAGAATCTGTTTCATCAGGAAAGGTTGAATGAGCTAGGCCTTTCTTTTTGGAGTGACAGAGGTTGAGAGGTGATGAAATAGAGGTGTATAAAGTTATGAGAGGTTTAATTAGGTTGGACAGCCATCAGCTTTCTCCCAGGGCAGCAATGGCAATAGCAGAGGACATCTAATTAAGATGAATGGCAGAAAGTTTCGGGGAGTTGTCAGAGGCAGGTTTGTTACACAGTGAGTGGTGGGTGCCTGGAACACACTGCGGGGATAGTGGTAGAGGCTGATACAAGACTCTTAATTAAGCAAAATGGAGGGTTATGGAGGTTGTGTAGGAGGGGAGGATTAAATTGATCTTACAAGTGGATTTATATTGTTGGCATAACGTTGTGGGTCAAAATGTCTGTAGGGTGTTGTGGTTGTCAGTGTACTATCATGGGACAGGCAATTCAGCCCATGATATTGTGCCAATCTTGATGCCAATTTTTACTAAATCTCCTCCTCCTGTATATCATTCCCCTATCCACTTCATTCTCATGAGTAACTAAAAGCCTCTTAAATGCCACCAAGCAGCCTGATTCCACTACCACCTCGGGTGGCCCATTCCAGATACCTATATTCCCTACATAAAAAAACTTGCCCCTCATGTTGCCTATGAACTTCCCCTCTCTAACCTTGGAAGCATGCTCTCTGGCATTTGACATTTCAACCCGTGGAAAAGATTCTGAATGTATACCCTATTCATGCCAATTATTCGATCCTTTCTAACCCTAACCCAACATCCAGTATTTCCTTCGGAATGATTTTTAAAATACCTACAGAAGTTTCCTTGGGTTCTGTTTATTTGTCTCAGGAGATTTAATTGTTCTTAATATCTCTGGATGCAAAAGGATTTCAAGACATTCTAAAGAACTTTACCATCAATGAATCCTTTTCAATATGTAGTCAACATTGTAATGTTGGGCCCTATATTTAAAAATAAAAGATTATAGTATACTAATTTACATACATAACACAGTGTCATTCATCCACTGATTTAATATTAAGCCATATTAAAGAAGAGTCCTAAATTTGATTCCTGGACTGATCATTCTGCAAACTGTAAATTAAGATGGTAGTACAAATGGCTTCATTCTCCATACAATAGTGCTATGTTAACAAATTTCACATCGTATGCCTGTGATAATAAACCTAATTCTGATTCTGATTCTGAAAATAACATTCAAGGGCCTGCTGCCACTTACTCTTCAGCTCGTTCAGAGGGCTGGCGATATCTGCAGAGAAGTACTCACCTTGTGTCAGTGCCTTCAGGAGGTAAGACAAGAAAGAACATGACTGAAAAAAATAAGATTATTCCAGACAATGTTTGGATGATTCATCTCACTGACCTCTGAATGTATCCCTACCTCTAGGTAGAAGGAGTTCTTGTAATGGATATCACTTTGTCACTCGCATGCTCCATATAGAAGTGGGTTTGATTTTAAATTGTAAAGCTCTCTGTGGTGACTCATTGGTTTACTGTTGACGGCACCTAAAGAAAAGAAAAAAAATTATAAAATCCATTTTCATGAGGGAAATTTAAATCCAGTACATTTTATGCAAAATTATGGATTCAGGTGGTGTACAAAAATAAGTCACATAATAATGAATTAAATGATTATTAATGATTAATGATCATACTGAATGGCGGTGCAGGCTCGAAGGGCCAAATGGCCTACTCCTGCACCTATTTTCTATGTTTCTATATTTCTATGCATGTTATTGCAAAAGAATGTATTGAAAAACTTACAGTTGGATTTGGGTTTGTGATTTATTGCGACGAATTGGGTGTATGAATTTCAAATCAACAAGTAACTGCAGTGGTTAAATGAGCAACAGTACTGTGATATACTGCCCGCAGACCGAGTACTACTTATACAACAATGTACTGTATTTATACGGTATAGGCAATCATACAAGTGCAGCAAGGTCAGGTTAAAATTATACATGTAAGAATAGGATTCATTTAGATTTGGAGTTGTTAACATTGAAACACTGGAAAGGTTTGTACATCTATTTCTGTTTTGGCTCTTTTATCATTGCTAGTATCACAAATTTAACATTGTGTTATGTGACAGGACTAGTTTCCCTGCATCTAGATGAGTGAAACAGTTCAAACGTCTTCACATAGATGTAATGTTTATACTCTGTAAATTAAATTATCTGTTATATAATGCTACTAATACTTAAATTGACTGTTAATGTATCAGACATCATAAAAAGCTTATTTGGTTCTCCGAACGTTTGTTTTGGGGAAGGCTATTGGCAGTTCTGCTGTTCTTTCCCTCGTCTGCCCTACCCGTGACACAACAGAATGAAAGCAATGTGTTTGATTCTTTAATTCTTCTCTGAAATACCCTATCATTACCACTCAGTAGAAGGACAATTAGATACAGGCAATATATACTGGTCTTTGCAACAGCAGCCACATCCTATTAGTAAATCAAAGAACAGATTTGTACAAGGATTGACAACTCGCTGGGATTACTCTAAATCAATTGTCGTTTACAATTCATTTTGTGAATATTGTTGCAGGCACTTTGGAAGAAAAACAATAGCGACAGTAAGAAGAATATGCTTCTTTAATTTTTAACACTTTTAATTGTTAATTATAAAAACAATACAATTGGAAAAATGAGTATTAGACTTGACAGCCGATTCTGTGATGAAGTTTCCAGAAATACTGGATGAGCAATCTGATTTGAATACCCATTAACACAGGAAGAGATTCATCAACAGATGGTTATGGGAAGAAAGCAACCAAAAATTGTATGTAGTAACCAAAAATTATGTTGCTGTTTTAGTGAAGAGTGTCTCTCCTACCATCCATCATGATACAGAGCAGGGTTCCCCACCAGGGGTCCACAGACTCCTTGGTTAACGGTAACACACACAAAATGCTGGTGGAACACAGCAGGCAAGGCAGCATCTATAGGGAGAAGCACTGTCGACGTTTTGGGCCAAGACCCTTCGTCAGGACTAACCGAAAGGAAAGATAGTAAGAGATTTGAAAGTAGTGGGGGGAGGGGGAAATGCGAAATGATAGGAGAAGACCGGAGGGGGTGGGATGAAGCTAAGAGCTGGAAAGGTGATTGGCGAAAGTGATACAGAGCTGGAGAAGGGAAAGGATCATGGGACGGGAAGCCTCGGGAGAAAGAAAGGTGGGGAGCACCAGAGGGAGATGGAGAACAGGCAAACAACTAAATATGTCAGGGATGGGGTAAGAAGGGGAGGAGGGGCATTAACGGAAGTTAGCAATGTCAATGTTCATGCCATCAGGTTGGAGGCTACCCAGCCAGTATATAAGGTGTTGTTCCTCCAACCTGAGTTTGGATTCATTTTAACAATAGAGGAGGCCATGGATAGACATATCAGAATGGGAATGGGACATGGAATTAAAATGTGTGGCCATTGGGAGATCCTGCTTTTTCTGGCGGACCGAGCGTAGGTGTTCAGCGAAACGGTCTCCCAGTCTGCCTCAGGTCTCACCAATATATAAAAGGCCACACCGGGAGCACCAGACACAGTATACCACACCAGCCGACTCACAGGTGAAGTGTCGCCTCACCTGGAAGGACTGTCTGGGGCCCTGAATGGTGGTGAGGGAGGAAGTGTAAGGGCAGGTGTAGCACTTGTTCCGTTTACAAAGATAAGTGCCAGGAGGGAGATCGGTGGGAAGGGATGGGGGGGACGAGTGGACAAGGGAGTCACGTAGGGAGCGATCCCTGCGAAAAGCAGAAAGGGGGGGGAGGGAAAAATGTGTTTGGTAGTGGGATCCCGTTGGAGGTGGCGGAAGTTACGGAGAATTATACGTTGGACCTGGAGGCTGGTGGGGTGGTAGGTAAGGACAAGGGGAACCCTATCCAGAGTGGGGTGGCGGGTGGATGGGGTGAGGGCAGATGTGCAGGAAATAGGAGAGATGCGTTTGAGAGCAGAGTTGATGGTGGACGAAGGGAAGCCCCTTTGTTTAAAAAAGGAAGACATCTCCTTTGTCCTGGAATGAAAAGCCTCATCCTGAGAGCAGATGCGGCGGAGACGGAGAAATTGTGAGAAGGGGATAGCATTTTTGCAAGAGACAGGGTGGGAAGAGGAATAGTCCAGGTAGCTGTGAGAGTCTGCTTCTAAACTCAATTCCACGATTGATGAAGGTCAATACACCATATGCCTTCTTAACCACAGAGTTAACCTGCACAGCAGCTTTGAGTGTCCTGCAGACTCGGACCCCAAGATCCCTCTGATCCTCCACACTGCGAAGTCTTATCATTAATACTATATTCTGCCATCATATTTGACTTACCAAAATGAACCACCTCACACTTATCTGGTTTGAACTCCATCTGCCACTTCTCAGCCCAGTTTTCCATCCTATTGATGTCCAGCTGTAACCTCTGACAGTCCTCCACACTATCCACAACACCTCTAACCTTTGTGTCATCAGCAAATTTACTAACCCATCCTTCCACTTCCTCATCCAGGTCATTTATAAAAATCACGAAGAGTAGTGGTCCCAGAACAGATCCCTGAGGCACACCACTGGTCACCGACCTCCATGCAGAATATGACCCATCTACAGCCACTCTTTGCCTTCAGTGGGCAAGCCAGTTCTGGATCCACAAAGCAATGTCCCCTTGGATCCCTTGCCTCCCTACTTTCTCAATAAGCCTTGCATGGGGTACCTTATTAAATGCCTTGCTGAAATCCATATACTCTGCATCTACTGCTCTACCTTCATCAATGTGCTTAGTCACATCCTCAAAAAGTTCAAACAGGCTTGTAAGTCATGGCCTGCCTTTGACAAAGCCATGCTGACTATTCCTAATCATAGTATGCCTTTCCAAATGTTCGTAAATCCTGCCTCTCAGGATCTTCTCCATCAACTTACCAACCACTGAGGTAAGACTCACTGGTCTATAATTTCCTAGGCTATTTCTACTCCCTTTCTTGAATAAGGGAACAACATCCGTAACCCTCCAATCCTCTGGAACCTTTCCCGGCCCCATTGATGATGCAAAGATCATCACCAGAGGTTCAGCAATCTCCTCCCTCACCTCCCACAATAGCCTGGGGTACATCTCGCCATTACATAAGACAAGGGAAACTTTTATATCTTAAATAAATTTTAGGAATAATATTGATTGTCATCAGACATGAAATTCATCTTTAAATTGCAAACACCTCATTTCCCTACAATGAGATTTTTCTTTCACAGGGTTTCACCTCCATTGATAACTTAATCTAAAGGTTGTGGTACAGTGATCACAGACGGGGAGGGTTACAAATTTAAATGACAAGCAGCAATTTGGATAAGGATAAACAGTGTGAGACAGAATGGAACAGATGGTGCCTAAGTAAATAGCATCAATTCAAGAAATGAATGGTAATTAAAGCTATTATATCTGAATACACAAAGCATTAATTAAAATATTGATAAACTAACAACCCAATTAGAAATAAATGAGAACAGAGACATGTCTGTATGGTGACCAGAGCTGTAAATATATATTAGAAGGAACCTAGAAAGTATATATTAGAAAGAACAGAAAAAAAGGACATGGATGAGTGAGAACAGCTGGTAATAAAGAAAGAAATGAGGACCGTTGTAGAGGATGATTTTGTGAAGAGGAATGAGAAGTAGAACCACTGTGGATGGTAAGATGTAAAATGGGACAAAACTACTGGTTGAAGTAGTTTATAGGAAAACTAACAGCAGAAATGTAATTCCAGAGGGAATTATTTTAGAAAACCTTGTTTTAAGTATAATCTTCAATGGAGTGAAATAAACAGCCAACGTTTTGGTCTGAATAAAGCACGCCAGTGCCTCTATTTCCTCAGGGGCCTGTGGGGGTGCACCATGTTTCTGAAAACCTTGGCAAGCTTCCATAAATGTGTGATGGAAAGTGTGCTGACTGGCTGCATTACGGCCTTGTTCAGGAACACGAATGCCTTTGAACAGAAAACCCTACAAAGATTCAGCCCAGCCCATCACAGATAAAACCCTCCCAACCTTTGAGCACATCTACATGAAACGTTGCCGTAGAAAAGCAGCATCCATCATCAAAGATCCTCACCACCCAGGCTATGCTCTTTTCTCACTGCTGCCATCAGGTAGAAGGTACCGGTGCCTCAGGACTCGTACCACCAGGTTCAAGAACGGTTACTACCCCTCAACCATCAGACTCTTGAACAAAAGGGAGTAAGGCACTGGCACCTTGAGTATTGTGAACAGTTTTAGGCCCCTCATCTTAAAAATGATGTGCTGGCATTGGATAGAGACCATTGGAGGGTCACAAGGATGATTCCAGGAATGAAAGGGTTATCATATGAGGAATGTTTGATGGCTCTGGGTCTGTACTTGCTGGAATTCAGGAGGATGAGGGGTGATCTCATTGAAACCTTTCAAATGTTGAAAGGCCTAGACAGTAGATGTGGAAAGGATGTTTCCCATAGTGGGAGAGTCGAGGACAAGAGGGCACAGCCTCAGGATAGAAGGGCACCTTTTCAAAACAGAGATGAGGTGAAATTTCTTTAGCCAAAGGGTGGTGAATTTGTGGTCACACCCAGCTGTGGAGGCCAGGTTGTTGGGTGTATTTAAGGCAGAGATTGATAGGTTCTTGATTGGGTACTCCATCATAGGTTACAGGGAGAAGGCCGAGAACTGGGGTTAAAGAGGAGATAGAAAAAAGGATCGGCTATGATTAAATGGCGGAGCAGACCTGATGGGCCAGATGGCCTAATTCTGCTCCTGTGTCTTATGGTCTTATGATCTAACTACACTGACTTAAGGAGTTTGTTATATTGTTATATCATACTCACTATTTATTGCTCTTTATTTATATCTACATTTGCAGTTTGTTTACAGTTCATAGTTCCCGATGTTTACAGTTTACAATTACCGTTCTACGGATTTGCAAAGTTTGCCCACAGAAAAAGATTCTCAGAGTTGTATGTGGTGACATGTATGTACTCTGAAAGTAAATTATACTCTGAATTTTGAACTTTATGAGCTTTGAAAACATTCGCTCTTCATTCCTCTTCATAGATGCTGCCTGACCAGCTGTGTTCCTCCAGCATTTTGTGTCTGTTACTCTGGATTTCCAACAACTGTAGAATCTCTAGTGTTCATAATAATCTTCAAAAAAGGCTCTTGTCTTATCAAAGGATGAATTTACAGATTAATTTTCTGTAACAATTAATCTCGCATTAATGGAGCATGCTCTATTTGACAATGTATCACATAATTCATCATCATCATTATGTGCCATGTTGTATGATGTGGGTGATCATGGTCTTTGACTAAAATTGTTCTTGGCAATATTTTTCTACAGAAGTAGTTTGCCATTGCCTTCTTTAGGGGCAGTGTCTTTACAAGATGACTGACCTCAGCCATTAATGATACTCTTCAGAGCTTGTCTGCCTGTCGTCAGCGGTGGCATAACCAAGACTTGGGGCAGGCGGGCTAAGCAGGTGCTACACCATGCCCAAGGGTGACCTGCAGGTTAGCAGAGGGAAGGAGTGACTTACACCTCCTTTGCTAGAGACATATCTCCTCCCCGCCACACAAATCACATAATTAGAAAGAAATAATTCATAATCTCAAAATAAGAGGTCCACTGTATTGTCTGGAAATAGAAATACTTGCAATAAGTTGCAGGTTTCCATCCCTGGTTGCATAAGGAAAGTCAATGATATCATCCATTCAAAGAGCAGTGAGTAGATTTCATTTCTCCTTGACAGGGAGCAACAGGTGGAGCAAGCGTTTGGCTTCATTACAATCGCCAACTCGACCACGGTGCAGCACACCACTGATTCTTTCTACACTGCTTTGTGACTCAGAGGTGAATAGTAATGGGAAGAGATTCCATTTCCTGAAAAATCAGCTTCTGCGTCATGTTATCCAAGACAATGCCTGATTTCCTGGCAACGGGTTACAGGGCCTTCATTTTCCAAAGGACCCTTGTCGCTAAGCAAAACGTGACCACAGACTGACTGAGTCGTTGCGAAAAGTTGCTCTTTACCGCTAACTATATGACAAACAGTTGTGGAGCAGGGAGGAGCGAGGATGCCAACTGCAGCTGATAATATCTGTGTTTGAATAGCAATTGAACATCATTAACATCATTGGACTGCAATTGGTGGCAGTCCTTCGGATTCGAAGAAACCTGTGCGTGATGGAGTTTTAAGTGGAACAGGGGCAATCCCACTCTCTCAGCAGAAGAGATCTGGATCCAGCGGCACAGACAACCATTACGGCTGGAGACTGCAATACAAATAAATTTAACCACATATTCTCAGACCCAAAACTGATTCTGTTCCTCTCACTGCCGGAGATCACAGGATGTACTTCACCACAATGCAAATATAAAAGCAGATAGAAAATTAAGATACCAAAGTACTTTTTTATAAACGAAATAAACTGAGCTGTATAGAAATGTCACTAGTCACATTTGAGGATTCCCATAGTCTCTGATTTCTATGAGCCTGTTCTAGTATTCCCACACATTGCCTGACCACTGGCTGGAACATGTCCGATGGAAAACAGCGGAAGGCCTTGAAGGACGATGGCTGTGCAGCTCTCTCCTTAAATAACCTTCCTTGCATGAATGGCTGCAACCTGGGCAACTCCAAGGAGACTGGGGGAATGGTAACAGTGGGATCCTGAGTGCTTTCATCCGGTGAGGATTCAGCAGACTCGTATTCCACAGATACACTGTCCTGACCCGGAGTAGTGCATTCTGCTGAAGGTCAGATTCCTGGAATGCAATCAGCTTTCGGGCACAGACAACCAGAGACACGATTTCAGCATTTGGAACTCGTAAGTCGTAACTTTCATTACAGTGCCCATTGTTGAGTAGATTGTCCCTGTAATCAGAAGTGGGATAGCAGCCATCAGCTGGCTCGGGTTTGACTCCACAGGGACCCCAATGTGTATTTCCACCACGTCTGCACTGGGAAGGGTGGCATTCAGGTCCTGCACAAATCCCTGTGCAAAATTTGTAGTGGCTGCTCTCTGCTCCTGGCAATTGCAACGAAGCTTTCTCGCAGGCCTACCGCATCAGCAGTCATTTGTTTATGCAAATACTTTAACCTTCTTTTGTAGATCAACTTTTAAATTCATCTTCTTTTGTGATAGTGCAGGGTAGCCAGTAATTCAAATTAACAGGCAAAGGTATTTTATTGAACAAGTAACTGACATTGTGCAATAAAGCATTTCTTTCAATGTTTTGCTCAAACTATACATGCAGTCTCCTATAAGTTTCTGTACAGAATTGTATCGTATTGGCCTAACAAGTCACAGTTCCTGAAGTGGTAGTGACCAATATTCTAATTTACACGTTAATCATTTGATTATTGGTGGGACCTAAATGTAGGCAAAAAGATTGCCTCATTTTCTAAATATCATTTGATTGTGGAGTAATTATTGTTATTTGAAGCTCTTTATAATACATGCTATGTAAATGTATATTTTTATGATTAAACCTCGTCTGCTTACCCCCTTTAACACAGCTAAGGAGCTAAGTGTTACCCGTTATTTTGAGTGCATTGTATATTTGCAAAAACCTGGAACACAAAATCCTAAAGAATATATTTTTTCCAAAACATTTGACAACAAGGGAACTGGATTGAAAATTCTGTGCAGTTCTCCCGGTAGCATATTTAATTGGTTAAAATATAAAACATTCTAGAAGTATTCCATGGTAGTACTCCACTGGAAGCATGAATAGTAGTTTTGACAAAATATTTCTTTTGTTAGAAGTACATGTTCTGATGCATAATTCAGAAGAATCTATGAATACAAGTTCTCCCTGGATATTTCAGATCTATAGCTTTCCTTCAACAAAACATATAAATATTTTCCAAACCCTTATTTTGAGGATTGTATCTCTGCTTGGTATTGCAAAATAAATGTAGACTGACAGCAGTATATGGGAGGTGATGGATTGTTGTTGATGCAATGGACGTGCCACAGTTACGCTGGCCAGCGCCAATCTCATCTGGTGAGAGTGGACAAAGGTCCTGGCTACACGACAAGGGTAAAAGAATCCCAGCACCATTCAGCAACTGTGCTATTATTTCCTAACAGCCAGATTAACAATCTGGCATAAAATCTCCTTTACCAGGGCACAAAAAGCTAATAACTTATACTTTATACTTGCATTTAGTTGTTTAATAATTGCTATTAAAGATCTGGAAGTAATTGCTTTCAATCTGAACTAATATTCACCACAAAATTAATTAATTGAACATTATCTTGTATTTGTGAGATCTTGTACAGAACTTGCCCAAATAACAAAGCTGATAGTGTTCAAAAATAATTACGTGCTTTGCTTTCAACCATATGTCAAGGACATCACAAAGTGATATAAGACACAATATTTTCAAGCATCATTTGATTTTGGAATCATGGGGTCCAAGTCCATAGCTCCTTGAAAATATATAAGGTGGGACAGAAGGTAAATAGCATGCTTGCTTTCACTGAACAGGATAGGAAGCATAAGAGTAAGGAAATCATGTTGCAGCTATATAGAACTTCGGTTTGACCGCTTGGACTGTTGTATGCATTTCTGGTTGCCCCACTATAGAAAGGATGAACAATGATTTTCAGAAAACTGATGACCAAGGACTTCATTATGATCACACAACTTAATTGACAGGGAATGATCAAATTGCCTCCATTTTGGTGTTGTCCTTGTATGCAATTTTCTTAAAGCAGTATAAGGCTTATGTTGATACTTCATTCAGCACGTTGACATCAGAAAGTGGAACCTCCAAGTCTTGGTGTGTCTGAACAATAGTGCATTATTGGTTGCCAAAATTACAATGATACCAGGAGCAATCATCATTACTTATGCACTTGTGGTGAACTACATATACCTGTCTGGACACGCCCCCCCTGCTGACTGCTCCTGTGGCTCCTCCCACGGACCCCGGTATAAAGGCGATTGGAGACACCGCCCCGGCCTCAGTCTCCAGGATGCAGTGTGGTGGTCAAATGCTGCTTGTTCTTTCTTCCAGCCAATAAAGCCTATATCTCGCCTCATGTCTCAGAGAGTTATTGATGGTGCATCAATTTTATTGGCTGGAAGTTTTAAAACATGGAAAGCATTTTACGTCCGGAAAAATTAGACATTGACCCCCAAACTCCAGAAGCAGCTCTTGCCTTTGAACTCTGACTTGCATCCTTCCAATCATACTTGCAAGCAATTCCAGTGACTGAGCCTGCCACAATGCACAAAATCCTACTATCAAGAGTAAGTCCGAAAGTATTCTCCCTTATCAGGGACCTGCCGACCTACCAAGGGGCACTGGACGCCCTCAAAAGACAGTACCTGCGGCCGGTGAACACTGTCTACGCAGACAAGGCCCGCCCCCTGGTCAAGTCTACCACATTTCCCCTCTCTGCCGAGGCCCGCGCGGCCTTCAGCTGCATTAAAGGGGACATTGCCAAAGCAACGATGCATGTGGTGGACGAGACCATTCCCTTCCAAGTAGAGAGTGATGCCTCCGATTTCGCGCTGGCTGCTACCCTCAATCAGGCAGGCAGGCCAGTAGCATTCTTTTCTCGTACCTTTCAAGGCCCTAAAATTCGGCACTCTGCGGTGGAGAGAGAAGCCCAGGCCATAGTGGAAGCTATTAGGCACTGGAGGCACTATCTCGCCGGCAAAAGGTTCACCTTGCTGACCGACCAGCGCTCAGTTGCGTTCATGTTCAGCAACCAACAGCGGGGCAAAATCAAAAATGATAAAATTTTGCGGTGGAGAATAGAACTCTCCACCTACAACTATGACATCCTGTACCAGCCTGGAAGGCTCAATGAGCCCCCTGATGCCCTATCCCGGGGAGTGTGTGCCAGCACACAGCTCGACCAGCTATACGCCCTCCATGCAGATCTTTGCCACCTGGGGGTCACCCGATTTTACCATTTTGTGAAAGCCCGGAACCTGCCTTACTCCCTTGAGGACATCAGGACGATGACCAGGGACTGCCAAGTCTGTGCTGAGTGCAAACCGCACTTCTACCATCCTGAAAAGGCGCAACTTATCAAGGCCACCCGCCCCTTTGAGCGACTGAGTGTTGACTTTAAGGGCCCCCTTCCCTCCACCGACCGCAATGTCTACTTTCTCAACATTATCGACGAGTACTCGCGGTTCCCCTTTGCCATCCCCTGCCCCGACACCACTGCCACGTCCGTCATAAAAGCCCTGCGCCAGCTCTTCACTCTGTTCGGATATCCCTGCTATATCCACAGTGATAGAGGGTCCTCCTTTATGAGTGACGAGCTGCGCCAGTACCTGCTGGCAAGGGGCATTGCTACTAGTAGGACCACGAGCTATAATCCCCGGGGTAATGGACAGGTGGAGAGGGAGAATGCCACTGCGTGGAAGGCCACACTTTTAGCCCTTAAGTCAAAAGGGTTGCCGGTCTCTCGATGGCAGGAAGTCCTCCCCGAGGCACTCCACTCTATCCGCTCCCTGTTATGTACGTCCACCAATGCCACCCCTCACGAGCGCCTCTTCTCTTTTCCCAGGAAGTCTGCCACTGGGACCACCCTACCGGCTTGGCTGACGTCCCCAGGGCCAGTGCTGCTCTGGAAACATGCGAGGAGCAATAAATACTCCCCGCTGGTTGAGAGGGTTCACCTACTACATGCGAACCCCCAGTATGCCTACGTGGTCTTACCTGATGGGCGGGAGGACACGGTCTCCGTCCGCAACCTGGCGCCCGCAGGAGCAGCAGACCACGACCCCGAACACTCCACGGTAACTATGAACCCTGTACCCGAGGTGACACCGCGCACACCGAGCCCTACACAGACTCCTCACGACACTCCTATACCGGGCGTCTCGTACACGTATATACCAGGTGCCTCGCACACACGTGAGGGATCACTGACGCCTAGTGGGCTGACACCTCCAGTCAGGCCGGAACCAGTGCAACCACCATCTCCGGTGCAATCACAGCCGGTGCTACGTAGATCGCAGTGACAGATTCGACCACCTGATAGACTTAACCTGTAAATATACTTGTAAGAAACTTCGCCCCATGGGGACTCTCTTTTAAAACAAAGGGGGGGTGAATGTGGTGAACTACATATACCTGTCTGGACACGCCCCCTGCTGACTGCTCCTGCGGCTCCTCCCACAGACCCCGGTATAAAAGTGATTGGGGACTCCGCCCCGGCCTCAGTCTCCAGGATGCAGTGTGGTGGTCAATTTCTGCTTGTTCTTTCTTCCAGCCAATAAAAGCCGATATCTCGCCTCACATCTCAGAGAGTTATTGATGGTGCATCAGCACTGCAGCATCTTAAGTCGAGAGCAGATGTGTAAATAAAAGCAGAATTCCACAAGTTGGTATCCAATTTGAACAGGTCCAGTTTCAGATGAGCAATTCTCTCACTTAACTATTGAATTGAAGTGAATGTATGAAACCATTTTTCAACGATTCACCACAGATCCTCCCACCCACACTAACCTGTCCTCAAAATGGAGGGCCAAAAGATGCAACACACCGTGCCCGGCAGTAGTCTTTCAAATTGGACTTGTTACTAAACAGCAGCTAGGCTCTGGCAATCAGGTACTAAGGCTAACTCAGAATCTCCTAGCGGTCTTTGGACAAAAACATTTAAAAAGTCCAAATAAAATTAAAGAATTCTACACATTGAAGAATTGTTTACCAGTTTAAAAATGACTTTTAAAACTCCTTAAAGTTCAAGTGATTGATTTAAAAGATTATGAGAAAGAGCAATAAGTAAACCACTTAGCTGCATTTACCCTTTTACTCAGGGCCATTGACCAGATTAAATGGCACCAGCAAGCCTAATACAGAGTGCTAAACTGGCTTCTTCAGCAAGTTAAATCAGAATCAGCTTTATTGTCACCAACACATCATGTAGAATGCATTGTTTTGTTGCTGCACTACATTTAAAATGTCACAAAATAAATAAATACATCCATAGATACAAAATTCAAATGTGAAGCAACCTTGCTTGGCAACGACTGGTAACATTCCTGTTCAGGCAGACAGATGTGGAATAAGTCATACTGTCTGTCTAGTCTTACTGGAGGAGGTTGCAGATGGCCTGGGAGAATGATTGTTAAGAGAAGGCTGTTAAAAGAAGCGAGGGAGGAAATAACAGAGGCTCTGACCAACATTTTTCAATCCTCCCCAGTTCCAGGAATGGTGCCAGAGGATTAGAAGACTGCTAACCCTGTGTTATTGTATTAAAAGGGAGGAAGGGATAAACTGTAATTACAGGTCTGTTAGTTTAACTCAGGAAGTGGGGAAGTATCACATCGATTCTGAGGGATAGTATAAACCTTCACTTAAATGTGCACAGATTAATCAGAAAACGTCAGCACGGATCTGTTACAGGAAGTTATGTTTAACTAGTTTGATAGAGTTTGTTGATTAGGTGACAGAGTATCATGAAGGACTATTAGTAAAGTTGTAAGTTAGTTTACTATTGTCACATGTACTAAATTACAGTGAAAAACATGTCTTGCACGCTGTCCATTTAGGTCAATTCATTACGATGGAGCATTGAGGTAGTATAAAGTAAAGCAGTAACAGAGCACTGAACAGTGTGCAGCAGCTACGGAGAAGGTCAAATGCAGGTACGCATTAAGGTGCGGGGTCACAAGTTAGATTGTGAGGTCAAGAGTCCATGTTATAACAGGAGAAAATCTGCAGATGCTGGAAATCAAAGCAACACACACAAGATGCTGGAGGAATCCAATATCTCAGAAAGGATATGTTGATATTAGAGGGAGTCCAGAGGAGGCTCACAAGGATGATTCCGGGAATGAAAGGGTTAACATATGAGGAGCATTTGGCAGCTTTGGGCCTGTACTCACTGGAATTTAGAAGAATGCAAGGGGATCTCACTGAAACCTACCGAACATTGAAAGATCTAGATAAGGTGGATGTGGAGAGAAAGTTTCCCACGGTGGGCATGTCTAGAACTAGAGGACACAGTCTCAAGGTTGAGGGGTGACTTTTTAGAACAGAGGTAAGGAGGAATTATTTTACCAGAGAGTCGTAAATCTGTGGAATGCTCTGCCACAGACAGTTGTGGAGGCCAAGTCTGTGCATATATTTAAGGTGGAAGTTGATCATTTCCTGATCGGTCGGGGCATCAAAGAATATGGCAAGAAGGCAGGTGTATGGGGTTGAGTGGGATCCAGGATCAGCCATGATGGAATGGTGGGGCAGACTCGATGGGCTGAATGGCCTAATTCTGCTCCTGTGTCTTATGATCTTATGGTCTAACTCAGCAGGCCGGGCAGCATTGATGGAAAAGTGTAAACAGCTGGCGTTTCGAGCTGAGACCCTTCTTCAAGACTACTGCTGCCTGCATGTTCTGGATCTCCGTGAAGCTTCAGTCTGCGACCCCGGCGAGAAATCGGGTCCACAGGGCCCCGCAAGGCCACAGCCTGAAGGAATCATCTTCCAAGCCACACCTGGCGATTTGGAAAATGTGGCTGATTGGCGAGCTCCAGGAATGGGAGCATGTTGTTGTGAAGAACCGCAGTACGAGTGCGGCTATAGATCACAGGCTCTGGCAGCACCCCAGCTACCTTGAAAAGGGGAAAAAAAGGAGGTATTAGAAGAAGAAGAATTTAAACTGGTCCGCTGATGGGCTGAGAGTAGCCCTCTGGCACTCTACTTACCTCTGCCCCCTGTATATCTCATGCTTGTATGCTGCATATACTGATAATAAATGTACTTTGAAATAAACAGTCAACATTTTGGGTCGCGATCCTTCATAAGGAGTGGAAAATAAGGTGGGGGTGGATGGACAGAGGCCAAATAAGAAAAGCAGGGAGGGGCAGGAGTATAACATGGTAAGTAAGAGGTGAGACCAGGTGAGAAGGATGGTGAGTGGGTGGGGGAGGGGTGATGATGTGAGAAAATGGGATGTGATAGGTGGAAGAGGTAAAGGGCTGATAGGAGAGGACACTGGGCCAAGGAAGGAGGAAGGTAATCAGAGGGAGGTGATGGGCAGCTCATGAGGGTGGGGTGAGGAAAAGGGAAGGAGTAGGAGAGCTAACAGAATGGTGAGAAACAAAAAAGGTGGATGGGGAATAGAAGAGTAGGGAGTGGTTGCTAGAAGATAGAGAGATCGATGATCATGCCATCAGGTTAGCGACTACCCTGGCAGAATATGAGGTGTTGCTCCTCCAACTTGCATTTGGCCTCATTGTAGCAGTAGAAGAGGCCGTGCACAGGCATGTTGGTGAAGAAATGGGAAGTGACCATCAGGAAAACTCTCCTTCTGGTGCAGATGGAGCAAAGGTGCTCGATGAAACAACCTTCCAGTCAATGTCAGGAGTCACCAATGTAAAAGAGGCCTCACCGGGAGTTGATACAGTAGCTAACTTCGACAGCCTCACAGGTGGAGTGCTGCTTGACTTGGAAGAACTGTTTGAGACCCTGAATGGTGGTGAAGGAGGAGGTGCAGGAGCAGGTGTCAACTTGCAGGGATAAATGGCAGGAAGATCTGTGGGGAGGGATGAGTGGACACGGGTGTTACATAGGAAGCGATCTCTTTGGAAAGTGGAGAGGGAGGGAGGAAAACATGTACTTAGTTGTAGGATCCTGCTGGAGATGGTGGAAGTGGCGGAGAATGATGTGCTGGATGTTGAGGCCCATGGGGTGATAGATGAGGACAAGGTGAACCCTATCCCTGTAATGTCAGTGGGGGTGAGGAGTGGGGTTTGTGGTGAGGGCAAACATGCAGGAAGTGGAGAAGATGCAGGTGAGAGTAGCATTGATAGTGGTGGACGGAAAACCCCATTTTCGGTTTTTAAAAAAAGGGCACCTCGGATGTGCTGGAATAGAAAGTTTCATCATGGGAACAGATGTGCCAGAGGCAGGGGAATTGAAGGAAGTGATTAGCATTTTTATAACTGACAGGATGGGAAGAGGTATAGTCATGGTAACTATGCGTATCAGTCAATTTGTAAAAGATAGCAGTCAGGTTCCTGGGATATGAAATAGAAGCGTTATGTTTTGAGAAGTGGGAGATTAAGAGATTCAAATTAACACATTGAAACTTTAATCCAGCAGAAAGTGTCTGCTGAGAGTGAACTGTAGCATGGGGGAGCATCTGACTTGTGGATGCTGTTTTCAGCCAAATCACTTGCCACAAGCTCAACAGGAATGGATTTTCAAAAGTTTATCTAAATACAGACATGCCAAAGGCATGCCTGTGTTCTCTTCATCCAAGACAGAGAACAACATTCTTATAATATAAGAATATTAGAGAGAGTGCAGAGACGATTTACTAGGATGTTACCTGGGTTTCAGCACTTAAGTTACAGAGAAAGGTTGAACAAGTTAGGTCTCTATTCATTGGAGCGTAGAAGGTTGAGGGGGGATTTGATCGAGGTATTTAAAATTTTGAGAGGGATAGATAGAGTTGACGTGAATAGGCTGTTTCCATTCAGAGTAGGGGAGATTCAAACGAGAGGACATGATTTGAGACTTAGGGGGCAAAAGTTTAAGGGAAACACGAGGGGGTATTTCTTTACTCAGAGAGTGATAGCTGTGTGGAATGAGCTTCCTGTAGAAGTAGTAGAGGCCAGTTCAGTTGTGTCATTTAAGGTAAAATTGGATAGGTATATGGACAGGAAAGGAGTGGAGGGTTATGGGCTGAGTGCGGGTAGGTGGGACTAGGTGAGATTAAGAGTTCGGCACGGACTAGGAGGGCCGGAATGGCCTGTTTCTGTGCTGTGATTGTTATATGGTTATAACATAAGAACACAAGAAATTGGAGCAGGAATAGGCCATTCGGCCCATCAAGCCTGCCCCGCCATTCAATGGAAACAACTTTCCTACTTCTATCTTGTATATCCCTTTCAAAATTTTGTATGTTTTTATAAGATTCCCTCTCATTCTTCTGAATTCCAGAAGGTATAGTCCCAGGCGACTCAATCTCTCCTCATAGGTTAAACCCTTCATTCCTGGAATCAACCTGGTGAACCTCCTCTGCGCTGCCTCCAAAGCCAGTATATCCTTCCTCAAGTATGGAGAGCAGAGCTGCACACAGTACTCCAGGTGCGGCCTCACCAGTACCCTGTATAATTGCAGCATGACCTCCCTGCTCTTGAATTCAATCCCTCTAGCAATGAAGGCCAACATTCCATTTGCCTTCTTAATAACCTGTTGTATCTGCAAGCCAACTTTTTGCGATTCATGAACA
The DNA here is from genome assembly GCF_048418815.1 of Hemitrygon akajei. Lineage (NCBI taxonomy): Eukaryota > Metazoa > Chordata > Chondrichthyes > Myliobatiformes > Dasyatidae > Hemitrygon > Hemitrygon akajei. The sequence continues at coordinate 39,424,654 of NC_133128.1, forward strand.
AGCCCTCCTAAGTCCCTCTGCACAACAACATGCTGCAATCTTTCACCATTTAAATAATAATCTGCTCTTCTATTATTCCTTCCAAAGTGGATGATCTCGCATTTACCGACATTGTATTCCATCTGCCAGACCTTGGCCCACTCACTTAACCTATCTATATCCCTCTGCAGACATTCCACATTCCCTCTGCAGACTGCCCACAATTTGCTTTTCCACTCAGTTTAGTGTCATCAGCAAATTTTGCTACGTTACACTCAATCCCCTCTTCCAAATCATCAATGTAAATGGTAAACAGCTGCAGGCCCAGCACCGACCCCTGCAGCACCCCACTCACCACTGACTGCCAACCAGAGAAACATCCATTTATACCAACACTCTGCTTTCTATTGGTTAACCAATCCACTATCCATGCCAATACACTTCCTCCGACTCCATGCATCCGTATCTTATTTAAGTCTCTTGTGCGGCACCTTATCGAACACCTTCTGGAAATCCAAGTATATCACATCCACCTGTTCCCCTCTATCCACTGCACTCATTATGTACTCAAAGAACTTCAGTAAGTTTGTCGAACAGGACCTGCCCTTTCTGAATCCATGCTGTGTCTGTCTAATGGAACCACTCCTTTCTAAATGTTTCGCTATTTCTTCCTTAGTGACAGCTTCAAGCATTTTCCCGACTACAGATGTTAAGCTAACTGGCCTATAGTTGCCCATCTTTTGCCTACATCCTTTTTTAAAAAGTGGCGTGACATTTGCTGTCTTCCAATCCCAGTGGAACATGTCATAGCAATTTCTTTGGGTGATGTGGTGGTGATAATGGAAGTGTATGAAGGTAATGAAATATGGGTCCAAGATTGCATTGCCATTAGGATAACGTGGAGTGCATGAATACCACACAGGAGTCTGATTGATTATTGGTGAGTGTGCAACAGGAATTGAGTGAATTGAGTCGTGTCTGAAGCTAATTGTGCAATTAGCTGGATAAGGCACCCACTGATGCTCACCACAAATCAGGTTTGAGTTCAAGTTCAAGTTTAACTGTCATTCAAACCATTCACATTTATACAGCTAAATGTAGTCCTCTGGGTCCAAGGAGCAAGACAGCTCATACAGTAAATCAAGCCCACAGCACATGTAGTTGCAAAAGCAGATACAGTCACAGGTAATATTAGCACAAGTTCCTGAGTGGCATGCCTGAAACATTGACGGTGCATGGGATGTTGTCCTGGAGCCACGTCTCTGCAAGAACAAGTATGCAGCAGTTCCTCATCTCACACTGGTTCAGCAGAGGAAGGCAAAGCAGCTTGTCTCATGCTGGGCCAACTGCAGTCAATCTAGTTTGTTTTTTAGTGGGCAGACACTAGATTCCACTGCACCCACTGTTCCTCTGTTCTTTCCCACACTGTCTCTGACATTTCTTTCCCTGGCTGGCTGTAACACGCAACACCACAGCACGAGGGCCTGTTCTGCTCAGCAACCGAGGCCAAGCAGATCCCCCACCCTCTCACCAATGAGCCGATGAACCAGATCTGTGGTATTTTATATGCCATAGAGACATCGTGTCTATAGACAGCCAAGGAACAGGCCCTTCAGCCCATCTAGTCCATGCCTTGTCCAACAGGATCCTCAAATAAAATAAAAACATTTAAGACTCACACGTGCACTATTTGCTCGCCCTGGAGAGGCTGCTGTGACCAAGTGTGCTGCCATCTTATGGGATCTGCCTTCAAGTTTGTTCATCAGATTTCCTCAGCTTTGCTGCATGTTCTGACCTGCAAGGAATGATTAGCCCTGGAGAACATTTCTTGTTATCTTGGCTTGGTATGGCAACTGCTCTGCCAGTGGCCACAAGAAAGTGCACAGGCAGAGCGTAGCACATCACGGAAACCAGTCTTCCCTGCAAAGACTCCATTTACACCTCTCACTGCCTTGGTAAATCAGCTAACTAGAGGTTCCCTCTTTTCCCCGTCCCATTCTGCAGAAGATACAAAAGCCAGAAAGTACATACAACCAAGCTTATGGGGAGTTTCTATTCTGCTGTTATAAGACCCCGGTACGATAAGATGGACTTTTAACCTCACAGTGTACTTTGCTTCTTGCCTTGCATCACAGTGCCCTTTCTCTGTACTGTAACTGTAACACGTTATGAACACATATCACTATAGCGTAGAACAAATCTTCAGCGTAAGGTGTTGTGCTGACCTGTTAACCTACTCTAAGATCAGTCTAATGCTTCACTCCTACATAGCACTTTATTTTCTCTCACTGATGTTCACAGGTTCCTCTTATTGTCAAAGTATGCATGTACAATACCAACACTGACATTCGCCTTCTCCAGATAGCCAGGAAATACAGAAAAACTGCTGAAAGAAAAGACCTCAACTCCCCCTCCCCACACGAAAAGGAAAATGAAACAAAACTCCCAAACCTCAAACTCCCCCGCCCTCTCCCTTGCATAAAGAAACTAACAGGTCGCCCACACAAAAGATGGCAGCTAGAACACCAAACCTCAAACTCCCAACCCCCTTCCTTGCACGAAAACCAACAGACCACCCACACAGAAAATGGCAGCCAGAATGTCAAAAACCCCTTCCCCCACAAAAAAATAACAGAGGTATAAGCACCAAACCCCAACCCCCTTTCCTACACATAAAAACCAACAGATCGCCCAGGCAGAAAAATAACAAAAACATCAGACCCCAAATCCCCAACTCCCTCCTTGCACAAAAACCAACACATCGCTTACCCAGAACCCCAACCCACCAATCAGCAGCAAGAAAGAAAACAACAGAGAAAAGTGAAGGAAAGCAATATGAACTACAGTCCAATAATCACACACATCTCAGAGCTTCGAAAACATCCTCCCGCCAGAACTGAGGAGAGCAGCTGGTCAAAGTCAGTCCACTTGTGAAAAATGGCTGCTGCACCACTCTGCCACTGACCTGTGGCCTTCCAAACGCCACCTACTCGGCAACCAACTGTTGTCAACCCACGGCCTCAGTGGAGAGCGACTGCTGACCTCCTCCACATGCATCTTGATGCCTCAATCTTCCTCGACACCTCAAAATGGAGTTGATCATTGCCCCACACCCTGTGTCTGGTCTTCTGCACAAGGCAGCCTGTGCTTGTGGTCCTCTCCAGACACAGCAGAGCACCAGATCACTCAATCAAACTCCAAACTGTGCATCACAGGCTCCAACTGTCTCTGAGACATAATCAAGACAGAAAGAATGAGCAGGAGTTGTAGAAAAAGGGAAACAATTTGAAGAGATTGGCTATCTGAAAGATGTCGCCCGAGGAATTGTTCGCTAGTGCCACCTTGGCCAGAAGAACCCTCCCCTCCTACATAGCTCTCCATTTTTCTATCATCCATGTGCCCATCTAAGAGTTTCTTAAATGCCCCTTACGTATCTGCTTCTACTGTTAGCCCGGCAGGACGTTCCACACACCCACCACTCTCTGTGCAAAAGACACCTCTGACATCTCCCCTATACTTTCCTCCAAACATCTTAAATGATGCCCCCTCATATTAACCATTTTCTGTATTTTGCTATTGTCCTTCTATGTACTACCTGAATATAGGATGAAATTATCTGTATGGATTGCATGCAAAACAAATTCTTTCACTGTACGTCAGTACATGTGACAATAGTAAGCCAATTTACCCAGGTACCAGTTTTACCCAAAACTGCATTCTATCAAGACCTTAAGCCCTCATGAAACCTTGGAATCCACTCTCACTCTAGACTGTTTAGGCATAGACTTGAAGAGCAGAGCAGGGTAGTTATGATAAAAATGCACAAACATTTCACAAGACCACAGACAGAGAGAACTGTGTACATTTCTATTTATTCAGGGATAGCTTCTTCCTCTTTGTCATCACATTTCTAAATGGACATTGAACACATGAACATGTCCTCACTACTTTTTTTCTCTTTTTGCACTATTTATTTAATTTAACATTTTAATATATGCATATATTTCTTACTGTAATTTACAGTAATGATTATTATCTACTGCAATATATGGCTGCTGCATAACAACAGAATTCACAACATATGTCAGTGATGTTAAACTGATTCTGATTCTAATGATCACATTAGGGAGGATGGAGAGTGTAATGGGAAATGGGATTAACTTAAAGTTTCATTTCGGAAATATATGTGATTATTAAAATACTTTGCAATATGGATGAATTCTTCAGTGAAACAGTGAACTCAAGAACATGAGAAATTAGAAGTGCATGACCTCACTACGTAAAACTGCGTTTGCCAAGTTTTCACCCAATTACTCAATCTAGCCCTAAACTAGTGCACAATCACAATGTCCTCATCACAATATGCCTTCCATTTATTTTGATATCATCAGCAAACTTGCAAGTGTTACTTTTCATTACCTCCCTCAGGTCATTAATGTAATTAGTAACCAACTGAGGCCAATCTTCTGATACCCCTGTGGAATTCAACAGTTTCAGACGATGAGTCCACTGTCTTTGCAGCAATTCTGTTAAAAGCCTTGGGCGCAGGCTAGTTTGTCGTTTTTTACTGATTACCCATTACAACTCTGGCATTTATGGCAGCAATGAAGGTCCTCCATCTCTGTCTATCCTTGGCCATCTTCTCTGGTGTAGTTCAGGTTTCTCATTTCTGCCTCTGTGGTACAGCACCAAGTTGTCTTTGGTCTCTCGTGTTTCCTCCACCCTTCAGAGGTCCAGTGAAGTGCTGTTTCGATGATGGAGCTGGCCTCACTTATCACATGCCCCATCCACCTCCAACGCTTCCTCATGACACTTGTTGCCATATCCTCTTGATGACACTGAAGGAGAAGGGCATGGTTGGAGATTTTTCTTGGTCAAGAGATAGGCTTGTACTGTAAAATGGCGGCAACTTGGCAAGGTAGCTCTCTGTCATGTGTGAGCATGCATACCCGTGAAAGAATGTGGACAGAACACAGCTCTGCTTTGGTGTGGGTGCTGCGCTTGGTGATCCCCAAATGTTGCTCATTGTTCTGAAGACATTTCTACGCTTTCTGAGTCTGCACTGGATGTCGCCTTCGGTTCCACCATGATGCCAAATGATGCGGCCCGGGTAGGTGAATCTGCTGGTGCTGGGCAAGTCGACACCATATGCCTTGACAGGAGGAGGAGACTCTACGTTGAGGGTCATGGATTTCTCTGGCTGGCCCTGAGTTCAACCTGTCCACTAAAGGCACACAGGCGCTGAGTGTTCTCTTGCATGTGGCAGTAATGCAAGGTCATCCGCAAAGTCAAGGTCTTCCAGAGCAGAAAACACAGTCCACCTAATGCCTCTCTGCTTATCTTTTGTTGTTTTCCTCAGAACCCAGTCAATCACCAGGTTAAACAATATCACCAATTTTGCCTGAGTCCTGTCTTAACGTCAAAGCTCAAGTTGCAGTCCCCAACTGTGCAGGTGAAATTAGAGTGGAAACTCTGGATGAGCTGGACAAACTTGGAATGGATCCCGTATGACCTGAGAATTTGCCAGAGGCTGTCCCTGTCAATGCCATTGAAAGCCTTTTCAATGTCCATACAATCTACATACAGTTGTCTCGGCCACTCTGTGCACTGCTCTGTGATGTTACACAGTGTGAAGATCTGGTCGACACAGACTCTGTTCTTTCTGAGGTCAGCTTGCTCACTCCTCAAGCGCCCACATTTGTGATGCTATGCCAGTTGTTGCAATCACTTAGTATTTCTTTCATGGGGATCCTAACAGTGACTCCCTTTATCCAGTCTTGGGTACTTGTCCCTGTTTCCAGGTTATAGTAAACAGTCATTATACGATGGCTTCTCGGCCTTTGGGCTAAGATCAAGTTTAGTATCCATTGTCTGTCAAGTCAAGTCAAGTCATGTCACTTTTTATTATCATTTCGACCGTAACTGCTGGTACAGTACACAGTAAAAACGAGACAGTGTTTTTCAGGACCATGGTGTTACATGAAACAGTACAAAAACTACACTGAACTACATGAAAACAACATAGAAATAAAACTACACTAGACTACAGACCTACCCAGGACTGCATAAAGTGCACAAAACAGTGCAGGCATTACAATAAATAATAAACAAGACACAGTAGAGGGCAATAAGTTGGTGCCAGTTCAGACTCTGGGTATTGAGGAGCCTGATGGCTTGGGGGAAGAAACTGTTACATAGTCTGGTCGTGAGAGCCCAGACGGCAGGAGGGAGAAGAGTTTGTATGAGGGGTGTGTGGGGTCCTTCATAATGCTGCTTGCTTTGTGGGTGCAGCGTGTAGTGTAAATGTCTGAAATGGCAGGAAGAGAGACCCCGATGATCTTCTCAGCTGACCTCACTATCTGCTGCAGGGCCTTGCGATCCGAGATGGTGCAATTTCCGAACCAGGCAGTGATGCAGCTGCTCAGAATGTTCTCAATACAACCCCTGTAGAATATGATGAGGATGTGGGGTGGGAGATGGACTTTACTCAGCCTTCGCAGAAAGTAGAGACGCTGCTGGGCTTTCTTTGCTATGGAGCTGGTGTTGAGGGACCAGGTGAGATTCTCTGTCAGGTGAACACCAAGAAATTTGGTGTTCTTAATGATCTCTACTGTGGACCCGTCAATGTTCAGTGGGGAGTGGTCGCTCCGTGCTCTCCTAAAGTCAACAACCATCTCTTTTGTTTTGTTCACATTCAGAGACAGGTGGTTGGCTCTGCACCAGTCTGTTAGCCGCTGCACCTCCTCTCTGTAAGCTGACTCATCGTTCTTGCTGATGAGACCCACCACGGTGATGTCATCGGCGAACTTGATGATATGGTTCAAGCTGTGTGTTGCAGCACAGTCATGGGTCAGCAGAGTGAACAGCAGTGGACTGAGCACGCAACCCTGGGGGGCCCCCGTGCTCAGTGTGATGGTGTTGGAGATGCTGCTCCCGATCCGGACTGACTGAGATCTCCCAGTCAGGAAGTCTAGGATCCAGTTGCAGAGGGAGGTGTTCAGGCCCAGTAGGCTCAGCTTTCCAATCAGTTTCTGAGGAATGATTGTGTTGAATGCTGAACTGAAGTCTATGAACAGCATCCAAACGTATGTGTCTTTTTTGTCCAGGTGGGTTAGGGCCAGGTGGAGGGTGATGTCAATGGCGTTGTCTGTTGAACGGTCGGGTTGGTACACGAACTGCAAGGGGTCCAGTGAGGGGGGCAGCAGGGTCTTGATATGCTTCATGACGAGCCTCTCGAAACACTTCATGATGATGGATGTGAGTGCAACGGGACGGTAGTCATTTAGGCAGGACACTGAAGACTTCTTTGGCACGGGAACGATGGTGGCGGCCTTGAAGCATGTTGGAACGGTGGCGTTGCTCAGGGAGATGTTGAAGATGTCAGTAAGAACATATGCTAGCTGGTCTGCACGTCCTCTAAGCACTCTGCCAGGAATATTTTCTGGTCCGGCAGCCTTCCGTGGGTTGACCCTGCACAGGCTTCTTCTCACATCGACCATGGTGAGACACAGCACCTGGTCATTTGGAGGAGGGGTGGACTTCCTCGCCACCACAGCATTTTCCACCTCAAAATGAGCGTAGAAGTTATTCAGCGCATCTGGGAGGGAGGCATCACCCGCACAGTCAGGTGATGTTGTCCTGTAGTTGGTGATGTCCTGAATGCCCTTCCACATGCGCCGCGTGTCGCCGCTGTCCTGGAAGTGGCTGTGGATCCGCTGGCCATGTGCACGCTTTGCCTCTGTGATGGCCCAGGACAGTTTGGCCCTCGCTGTTGTTAGGGCTGCCTTGTCGCCTGCTCTGAAGGCGGAGTCATGGGTCCTCAGCAGCGCACGCACCTCTATGAATTTCTCATACTTTATCACTTGAGATTGGGATTTTTGTAAGTTCCTCGCAGTCATATGAAATTAGCTCATTTGCTATCATAAGCATATTTGCAATATGTGGTCTACAAAGTGAAACTTGATGTCAAAAATTGACTTAACATGTCTGTTACTTCTTTGTTTTCTGTTACTAATTGTTTTCTAGCAGTCCTATACCAACCTTAACCTCCTTCTTTCTATTTATGGTTTATGTTCATTGAAACTGTTTGTTTTGATCTTATGCACAAGTTTCCCCTCAAAATCAATATTCTCCCTTATTTGAAGTTTGATGATCTCTTTCCTTCTGAAGTTTTGGCATCAAACATAACCATGCTTGGTATTTCTATCAACGAATACTTGCTGGCTGAGGTACAACTAGCAAGCATCCTTTGATAGTAATACACAAAACGTCAGAAAAATGGGAATTGGCTTGGTCACCTCATTTAATATTGCTGGTTATCCTCTGCCACATTTTCTCACATATGAGAGGCAAGATGATGTTTCAGTTTGGTGTTAAAATGCCTTTGCCTGTTGTCAGTGCTATTTTGATTGTAATGCCATTCAGTAACACGTCTGTATAATGATCACTTTGAGCATGATTTCCTTCGTTCCTGGAAATTATTAACACCATTCAGCAACAGCTTGTTTAGAAGTTGCCTATGAGGGCTGTCCTTGTATGAATGCCATTCAGGCTCTTCGCAAGCTCGAGAGGGGAGGGGCCTGCCCCCAGTTCCCAGCACTCCGTTTCCTGCACATTGTCAGTAACACGTCTGTATAACAATCACTTTGAGCATGATTTCCTTCGTGCTTTTTGTTCCTGGAAATGATTCTCAAATTCTAAAGTACCAGTGTAAAGGCTGTAAATAATGACAACAAAATCTCAATCTAATCATTTCTGTAAAACAACAGAAAATGCTGTGTATATTCAAAGACCAAATTAAGTGTATTATCGGAGTGCATATATGTCAGCATGTACTATGGCGAGGAGAGAGCATGGCCTGTATGGTGGGGATACTTGAGGATAGATGCTGCTTTCCTGTGGCACCATTCCTTGTAGACGTGCTCAATGGTGGGACAGCAGGTCAGGCAGCATCTGTGGAAAAAGAAACCAAGGTAACACGTCAGGTTGATGACCTTCCGACAGAACTGTTAGAGATAAGCAGCTGAGAGAGGGGGAGAACGGGTAGAGAGGGGGAGGATGTAAGGGATAGAACATCGAACATTACAGCACAGCAATGGCCTCAGAATGAACTTTGTTTGTGGCCTTGTTTGCCGGCACCACACTTACTCTGTGACGGTAACACAGCACAGGCACTTCAGCCCACAATGTTGTGCTGACCTTTTAGCCTGTTCTTAGATCAGTCTAACCCTTCTCTACCATATGATTCATCCATTACGCGCTGTGTCGTATGACATGCACATTCATGGTCTTTCCAGGACCATGATTGTTCTTGGCAAATTCTTCCGCAGAGGTGGTCTGCCATTGCCTTCTTCTGGGCAAGTGAATTTACGAGATGGGTGACCCCAGCCATTATCAATGCTCTTTCAAGGTTGTCTGCCTGACATCAGTGGTTACATAACCAGGGCTTGTGATATCCACCAGTTGTTTATGAAACCATCCACCACCTGCTCCCATGGCTTCACATGCCCCTGATTGGGGTGGGGGGAGGGGGGCTAAGGAGATGCTACACCTTTCCCAGGGTGACCTGAGGCTAATGGAGGAAAGGAGTGCCTTACACCCCCTTCAGTAGAGACGTGACTCCACCCTGCCACCTACATAGCTCTCTACTTTCCTATCTTCCATGTGCTTTCCTAAGAGTTCTTTGAACACCCCTAACGTATGTGCCTCTAGCAGCACCCCAGGGTAATTCAACTGGTAAAGTTTGAATGGAAAGGTGATTAGATCCAGCTGAACTAGGGTGGCAAAGGCTGGAGAATAACAAAAAGGCACAAGGAAAAGATGAAACATGAAGGTAGCAGAAGGAAAAAAAGGTTATCTTTAATTCAAAGACACTACCTGAGGGGGAAAAAAGTAGCGAAAGGGAGTACATGCATAAGGTTGTAAGCAGCAAAAGTAATGAAACATTCTGGTTTTGTGTGTGAGCAGGTAGAGACGGCAATGTTAGTGTACCAGAAAAGGTTAGGTTGGGGTTCTAAGACAGGGGTCGCCAACCTTTTTTTGCACCGCAGACCGGTTTAATATTGACAATATTATTGCGGACCGGCTGATGGGGGGGGGAAGGGGGGGTTGTTAAACACAACCGGAATACAGCGATACTTGAAGGAACAACACACACAAAATGCTGGTGGAACACAGCAGGCCAGGCAGCATCTATAGGGAGAAGCGCTGTCGACGTTTCGGGCCGAGACCCTTCGTCAGGACTAACTGAAAGGAAAGATACTAAGAGATTTGAAAGTAATGGGGGGAGGGGGAAATGCGAAATGATAGGAGAAGACCGGAGGGGGTGGGGTGAAGCTAAGAGCTGGAAAGGTGATTGGCGAAAGTGATACAGAGCTGGAGAAGGGAAAGGATCATGGGACGGGAGGCCTCAGGAGAAAGAAAGGAGGGGGGGAACACCAGAGGGAGATGGAGAACAGGCAAACAACTGAATATGTCAGGGATGGGGTAAGAAGGGGAGGAGGGGCATTAACAGAAGTTAGAGAAGTCAATATTCATGCCATCAGGTTGGAGGCTACCCAACTGGTATATAAGGTGTTGTTCCTCCAACCTGAGTTTGGATTCATTTTGACAATAGAGGAGGCCATGGATAGACATATCAGAATGGGAATGGGACATGGAATTAAAATGTGTGGCCACTGGGAGATCCTGCTTTTTCTGGCGGACCGAGCGTAGGTGTTCAGCGAAACGGTCTCCCAGTCTGTGTCGGGTCTCACCAATATATAAAAGGCCACACTGGGAGCACCGGACGCAGTATACCACACCAGCCAACTCACAGGTGAAGTGTCGCCTCACCTGGAAGGACTGTCTGGGGCCCTGAATGGTGGTGAGGGAGGAAGTGTAAGGGCAGGTGTAGCACTTGTTCCGTTTACAAGGTTAAGTGCCAGGAGGGAGATCGGTGGGAAGGGATGGGGGGGCGAGTGGACAAGGGAGCCGCGTAGGGAGCGATCCCTGCAAAAAGCAGAAAGATGGGGGGAGGGAAAAATGTGTTTGGTAGTGGGATCCCGTTGGAGGTGGTGGAAGTTACGGAGAATTATACGTTGGACCTGGAGGATGGTGGGGTGGTAGGTAAGGACAAGGGGAACCCTATCCCAAGTGGGGTGGCGGGTGGATGGGGTGAGGGTAGATGTGCGGGAAATGGGAGAGATGCATTTGAGAGCAGAGTTGATGGTGGACAAAGGGAAGCCCTTTTGTTTAAAAAAGGAAGACAGCTCCTTCGTCCTGGAATGAAAAGCCTCATCCTGAGAGCAGATGCGGCGGAGACGGAGGAATTGTGAGAAGGGGATACTTGAAGGAGGTTCCTTATGTCTAGTCTATTCCACAATTTAGTTTACGTGGATCTTAGCACTTGCTTCTGTCCCGTTTGCTCACGTTTTTTTCCACTCAAAAAACTCAGCGGGTTTGTCTTTAAGTGCAGGGTGTTTGGACTCAAGGTACCGACACAGTTTTGAGGGCTTCATTGCCTCATTAGACAGTCTCCAGGCCCGAACTCCAGCTTCCCGCCCGCCCGCCGCCAGATGCCTTGGCCAGGTGTGACTGGTCGTGGGTGGGGTGAGAGGACAAGGTAAGGGCTGGAGGTCCCCGTACCAGGGCCACGGCAGTCACTGTCCGGAGAGAGCGACCGACCAAACGAGGAGTGCGACAGGGTACATGCCCGCTCCCCTTGTAGGTCGATAGGATCTATCGACCACAAAAGTTTGGGTGAAGGGATGAATTTCAGTAGACTGCAGCGAGGTAGCTGCTCGGCTACTTATGGAACCCTGAGTCCGAATTAGGTCATCTACGAATATTTTAGCACTGGGTTCCCCACGAACATTCGGTGTGCTAAACAAGTTTAGAGGCAGCGCCCATCTGTCTGCGCTCCAGGCCATTAGCAACGGCACTTCTCGCCAGCCGCACGAGGCGGCCAGTTACCCGAGGCCAACCAGTGATCCCTGGTGTGAGGGTATCACTGCGTTTAGGCAACTGATAACCTCACATGCGTTCAAGTTCAACAGCGGGCATGACAGGCAATGAGGAAAGGTGCAGCTGACTCATATCATTTCATATTGCCAATTCATATAATTTCCTCACAGCCCGGTAGCAAATGTTTTGTGGCCCGGTACCGGTCCGCGGCCCAGTGGTTGGGGACCACCGTTCTAAAATACCGAAACAAGGAATATGCCAACATGAAATGTGTCAGGGCATAATCATTCCTGATATATATTTATCAAACCCATACTATATGTACACAAACAAGAGAAAATCTGCAGATGCTGGAAATCCAAGTTACACACACAAAATGCTGGAGGAACTCAGCAGGCCAGGCAGCGTCTATGGAAAAGAGTAAACAGTCAATATTTTGAGCTAAAACCCTTCGGCAGTCCTTTTCCATAGATGCTGCCTGGCCTGCTGAGTTCCTCCAGAATTTTGTGTGTGTTGCCCATACTACATGTAGTTATGAACAGACGAAAGCAATTCTGGTTGTATCAGCTAATCATTTAAATAGCTACTGAATGAAAGAAGAGCCAGTTACCCAGGCCCATCAAAAACAGGAGATGCTGGAAACGTGCTGGTCAGACAGCGTCTGTGGAAAGGGAAAGAGTTAATATTTCTGACCAGAAACGTTAACCAGTTTTCCATCTACAGGTGATGCCAGATGTGATGAGTGTTTCCAGAACTTCCTGTATTACACAGAGCTATTATTCACTCACCCATCAGAAAAGGTTGTACTCATTATTAATAAGCTACTAACAAGCAGGTTCATTTTCTTCCCCAGCTTCTGGTCACAGATGTTGTTAGTCACTCCCTCTCTAGTGTTTAATTCCCCAGCCATCATGATTTGTAGTAATCCAGAAATGGCTTGCCTACTGACAGCATCCAATCACTGTCCAGGAAGGATCTGAGGAGGTCAGCTGACTTTGGCAGCTGCCAGGTAGGCTTACCACCAAGGGTTTTGATGAGCACATTGTGACTCAGTTGCCATAGCAATTGTCGTAATGTTAGTGCTTACCAATCACTCATCTTTATGCGACAGATGACGGCAAAAAGTGAGTGACAATATAAGGAAGCAGATAGCCGATAGTGTTTGCATTAAACTGATTTTATACGGTCATGTAATTGTGATGGCACTACAGACCATTGAGACTGTCAAATCTACACCAGCTCCTGGTAGGGCAATTTTTCTTGTTTTATTCCTTTCCTCTTTCCTATAGGCTGCTGAATTTAATCCCCTCAGATGCCAATCTCACTCACCTTTAAAATCCATAGGTGCTAGTACAAGTGTCCAACAAGAACACACAATTAATGGGAATTTCTGTTTCTCACCACTGCTACAGACATCAAGCTCCAAATCATTATTATTTTCTGCATCAAAATGTATTCCCTCATATCCAGCATTTACCCAGTTGAAAAAATAGTGTCCTTGAACCCTCCACTAATGGGAATATCTTCCCAGTATTTACCCATCTACATTCATCATTATCTTGTACATATCCTTCAAATCTCCTCTCAAATCTGTGCTCCCCCTTTCTCTTGAAGGTGTTAACTCATATTGGGTGAGTTTCAGAGTTGAGGGTTATTAACTTATTATCCTGTTCAATTACATTTTCTTCAATCTATAAGCCACAAGACATAGGAACAGGATTTGGCCATTTGGCTCATCGAGTTAGCTCTGCCATTCCATCATGGCTGATTTATTGTCTCTCTCAGCCCTGTTCTCCTGCCTTCTCCTGGTAACATTTGATGTCCTTACTAATGAAGAAACTATCAACCTCCACTTTAAATATACCCAATGACTTGGCTTCCACAGATGTCTGTGCCAATGAATTTCACAAATTTGCCACCCGCTAGCTAAAGAAATTCATTCATCTTCATTCTAAAGAGATGTCCTTGCTTTCTGAGGTTGTGCCCTCTTGTCCTGTACTTCCCACTATAGGAAATATCCTCCATGTCCACTCAATCTAGGCCTTTCAATAATCAATAGGTTTTAATGAGATTCCCCAACCATTCTTCTAAACTCCAGTGAGTACAGGCCCAGAGGCATTAAATATTTCTCATACATCTGATTCACTCCTTGCTAAATATCAAACGTTTTGCACCGTGATTGTGGGCAGTAGTGGAATTTCAGGTCTTTTTTTTGGTCCTTCTTAATAACCTAATGTAACTAAGCTAATTTAACAATGATAAGGGTGGGACAGGGTGGGGTTGGGAACAGATATTTGCAGAAGTATGAATTAATAAACAAGAGACAGTTTATTAAAGGGAAATCATGCTGAAATAAAATTAAACTTTTTTTTAACCGAAGTAATAGAGAAGACTGATTCAGAGAATGTAATAGATGAATTTTCAGAAGGTGTTTGACAACGTTTCATTCAAAAAGCTGGGTATAAAAACTGATGACCACAGAACAACAAGGGTTGGTGGCAGGGTAGAAAAGAAATTTGCTCCTGGGCAGAAAACAGAAATTTGTGGTAAATTATTATTTTTCAGACTGAGGGATGGGAGATAATGGTGTTCCCTGGGGGTTATTGTGAGGTTCACTGCTTTCTCTGATGTACATTATTGATGGAAATATAGGTGTGCAGTATAAAATTTCAAAATTGAGAGATCCTGCAAAACTGGAGGGTAAGGAGGAAAGTAATATGTCACAGAATGTTAGGGATAGACTGGCAGATAAGTGGCAGGTGAAATTTAATACAGAAAAGCATGAAGAGGTACATTTCACCCAGAAGGGAGAAGGAGAGATAATATAGATAAAATAGCCTAGCTCCAGATAATGTGCGGGGACAGAGGGAGCTGAAGGCTCATGTGGTTTAATATTTCATGGCAGTTCATTTTGATTGTATAGTTCATAAAGCATATGAATGGTGGGCCTCATTAATACAGGCACAGAGGAAGGTTTCATTAAACCAAGCTATACCTTTAGCTACATTGGAGGTTGCAATGAACCTGAACACCTACGCTCGGTCCGCCAGAGAAAGCAGGATCTCCCTGTGGCCACACGTTTTAATTCCACGTCCCATTCCCATTCTGATATGTCTATCCATGGCCTCCTCTACTGTCAAGATGAAGCCACACTCAGGTTGGAGAAACAACACCTTATATTCCATCTGGGTAGCCTCCAACCTAATGGCATGAACATTGATTTCTCTAACTTCTGTTAATGCCCCTCCTCAACTTATTACCCCATCCCTTTTTTATTTATCATTCCTTCCTTTTTTCTCTCTCTCTGCCCCCTCACCATCACTCCTTGCCTGCTCTCCATCTCCCTCTGGTGCTCCCCTCCCCCTTTCTTTCTCCCTAGGCCTCCCGTCCCATGATCCTCTCTCTTCTGCAGCTCTGTAACCCTTTTGCCAATCAACTTTCCGGCTCTTAGCTTCATCCCTCCCCCTCCTGTCTTCTCCTATCATTTCAGATTTCCCCCTCCCACTTTCAAATCTCTTACTATCTCTTATTTCAGTTAGTCCTGATGAAGGGTCTCGGCCCGAAACGTCGACTGTGCTTCTTCCTGTAGATGCTGCCTGGCCTGCTGCGTTCCACCAGCATTTTGTGTGTGTTGCTTGAATTTCCAGCATCTGCAGATTTCCTCGTGATTGGAGGTTGCATCCAGTTTTAGCCACACCTCTTTAGGGAGATTGTAGACAGGTCACAGAAAAGATTCAGCAGTAAAGTAAAACCATAAGGGTGACCCTGAGCTTCCTGTTGCATTTCACCTTCATTCTCAATCCGAGGCCTATTCCAACCTGTTTGTGTGTGGCCTCCTCCAGTGAGGCCCAACATGAACTAACATCTCATCTTCCATTTGGGTACTTCACAACCCTCTGGGATGAACACTGAATCTTGCAACTTCAGGTAAGCTGTTCTTTCATCATTTCCTGTTGTCAAAGTGTATAACACAGCTGTTTTACCATCTCTGCTTTATTCAACTGAAATGATGACATTGTATGGGAAGCACATCAAGAAATTGACCAAGACACAACTCAGGCATTTACGCCAAATATTATACATCAAGTGGCAAGAGAGGGTACCAGATGGGGAGGTGCTCAAACATACTGGAACAGTCAGTGCAGAATCGCTCATCACAGCTTCTCAGCTGTGTTGGACTGGTCATGTCACAAGAATGAGTGATGATCGTTTACTCAAAGCTGTTTTCTGTGGCGAGCTACATGAAGGAAGGAGGAAACATGGTGGTCAGAAGCTGCGCTACAAAGATGTGCTCAAGCGCCATATGAAGAACAGTGACATGAATGTCAACACCTGGGAGGAAGATGCTTTGGACAGAAGAAGTTGGCGCTGCATTGTCAAGAAGTCAATCCCAGCTATCGAGGAGAAAAGGCAGAAGAAATATGAAGCAGGTCATGAACGCAGACATTTGGTGCTAGACCAGTCAAATCACAAATGCAACCGATGTGGGAGACAGTGCCGATCCAGTGCTGGTCTTGTGGCCCATAAACGTGCCTGCAGAGACTAAACTGTTAGCACAGTCAACATCGAAATAGACAGACAGCTGAAGAAGAAAGGTTATACACTTTCTAAGACGGATACGATGAAACTGTTGGCACTAATGCTCCTTATCATCTGATCTTAACCAATTGTCATAATGGCTTTTGTCTTTCACCATGCTTCCCCTGACTCTGTTTTGAAACTATAAACCTTCTGTTTTCACTCCAGTTCTGCAGCAGGGTCCCTGATCCAAAATCTCGTGTGAAATTATCTCAGCAAGCCAGACAGCTTCTATAGAAGGGAATAAAAGGTTGCTCCCCTCTACAGAGCAAACACGAGGAAATCTGCAGATGCTGGAAATCCAAGCAACACACACAAAATGCTGGTGGAACACAGCAGGCCAGGCAGCATCTATAGGGAGAAGCACTGTCGACGTTTCAGGCAGAGACACTTCGTTGGGACTCTTGGCCCAAAACGTCGACAGTGCTTCTCCCCATAGATGCTGCCTGGCCTGCTGCGTTCCACCAGCATTTTGTGTGTATCCCCTCTATAGATGCTGCCTGACTTGCTGAGTTTTGTGTATGTTGCTCAATATTTCCAGCATCTGCAGAATTTTTTGGGTGTATGAAATTATCTTCCTGGATGCTACATTAACAGAAAGCTTTTATTTACTTTTATTGTATTTATTTAGAGAAACAGGGTGGATCTGACCCTCTGAGCTTTGTTGCCCAGCAACCCACCTGTTTAACCTTCTTGTTGTTGTTCAGTCGTTTAGTCGAATCTGACTCTCGGTGACCTCACGGGCCATAGGGTCCATAGGGTTTTCGTGACAGGATATGGAAGTATTTTGCCAGGCCTTTCTTCCACCCAGATACTGCTGCTGCCCAGGTTGGGATCCGTCTGGGCTTGAACTCTGGACTGTCCTGCGCTGATGCCACTACACCACCAGCTGGCCCATTTAACCCTCGCCTTATCATAGGACAGTTTACAATGGCCAATTAACCTACTAACTGGTGTATCTTTGAACTCTGTGAGGAAAACAGAGCACCCTGAGGAAACCTGTATGGTCACTGGGATATGGGGAGAAGATACTCCTTACAGAAATCACCAGAAATGATTAAAAACTCTGATGCTGTGAGCTGTAATAGTGTCTCACAAACCAGTGTGGGACTGTGGCACCCGACTGTATCTTGATGTAAGTAACAAAAATAAACCAAAATCGATGCTAGTTTGTTTTCCCACAGATGCTGTTTGACATTATCATCCTCACTCTCTTATCAACATGTTAAACTCAAAGTCAAGTGTATTGACAAATGATTAATTACATGCATGCAAATGCCCAATTCAACTTACTTTCAGCAGCATCACAGGTGCATAGGATCAGATAAGCAGCATTTAGAAGAAAATCATAAACTTAAAACACATTTTTTAACAAGAAAGAACACAGGGTGAAGAACAACAAAATCCATTATAATGCAAAGTGACCAAAGAGGTCTATAGTTTTGCTATATTGAGGTGGGGAGTAGGGCTGTGTAGGCTGTTTCAAGAGCCAAAAGGCTGAAGGGAAGTAGCTTGACTTGAAACTGAGTGAAGCCTGAGAACTTTTTTTTTTCCGTATGGTCATCAAGTTGAAAGATCCTAATGATAATACTGACTTTGGTTAAACATTCCGAATGAGATACAACAGTTACATGGAGTGGAAAGTTTTTGTACTCAGATTCTACAAGGTCTGTCAATTGCTTTTTTTTTGAAGAATATAGTTTTCTCATCACATCATTGTAGCATTTCATTTCCAATATAAGTAATGCTGACAACTTTCAAACTTAAACTCTCAAAATGAGTTGTTGTGAAAGACTTCTTTCCATTGAGAAACGAGTTGAGGCAGCCTAGACTCAGGCTCAGTACTTTACACAATCACCTGATGGCAGAGCCCAGTACAAGTCATCACGTAGAAAGTGTTAAAAACAAATCAGTGGCCGCCACTGAAACATCTATCGTGCAGGAAGAGCCACAGAAGTACAGGAGTTCCAGCAGCCATCAATCGCGACTTTGAACTGTGGAACAGGCAATGTTCAGCAACACACAGGGTGTATTTTTGCTGGGGCAGAGGGGATATCAAGCATGTTTTCTACATTATTTAATGGTTCTTTCTACTTGTGCGATGATGCAAACAAGATCACAATTGCTAGGCTTTCCACTCACAGATAAAACCATATTCATTTACCAAGCTAGTAAATAGTTAGTTCCTCAATGTTTTAGAGGTCAATTGATCCCAATAGAAATATATGCCAGTGTGATTTGTCTTCAAGGGAAGATGGGTGAACTGGAGTGGAAAATCAATAAGCAGAGAAGCCGAGATGGTTGGTACGTATATGGGTCAAAGGGATTATTGTCTTGTAATCTAGTCCTGTTATATTTCCAAGTGACAAATCACTTCAGTTTGATAGGATGGAGAAAACAAGAGGACCTTTTTGTAATCTTTAAGCATAAATCTATATTTAACATTGAGGGATTTCCTATCCCAAACTATCAATAACCCCAGGAACATGTTGCCAACTCGTGTATTAGGTGTAGGTTCACTGCAAATGTTTGGTAATGGCTGATGTTACAGGTAGCTGGCACTTTGAATGACTGACCTTGTGGTTGGTGGTATCTTGTGGGAGTTGATTTATATCACTTTCTGGTGTTGGAAAGATGGTTCTTTGAATTTCCTGAACTAGTGTATTTTTTTTAATATCTCTGTAATTGTCTCTCCTGGAAGATTGCCAGACTGTTGCTGGGTACAGAGCTTTAAACCATGAGATACAGGAGTGGAATTATGCCATTTGGTCCATCGAGTCTGCTCTGCCGTTTCATCATGGCTGATCCATTTTCCCTCTCTGCCCCGATCTCCTGCCTTCTCCCTGTGTTCCTTCATGCTGTGACTTGGCCTCCACAGCAGTCTGTAGCAACAAATTCCACAGATTCACCACTCTCTGGCTGAAGAAATTCCTCCTCATCTCTGCTCTAAAAGGATGCCCCTCTATTCTGTGTCCTCTGGTCTTAGAATCCCCCACCATAGGAGGCACCCTCTCTACAATCCACTCTATCAAGGCCTTTCAACATTCAATAGATTTCAATTAGGTCACCCCTCATTCTTCTAAATTCCACTGACTACAGGCCCAGAACCACCAGATGCTCTTCATATGACAAGCCTTTCATTCCTGGAATAATTTTTGTGAACCTCCTTTGTACCCTCTCCAATGTCAGCACATCCTTTCTTAAATAAGGGGCCCAAAACTACTCACAAAAGCAAGTGAGGCCTCACCTATGCTTTATAAACCCTCAACATTACATCCTTTATATTCTAGACCTCTTGAAATGAATGGTAACCTTGCATTTGTGTTCCTCACCATCAACTCAACCTGCACAAGGGCTCCCAAATCCCATTTCACCGCGGATTTTTGTATTTTCTCTGCATTTAGAATATTGTCCACACTTTTACTTCTTCTACCAAAGTGCATGACCATACACTTGCCGACACTGTTTTCCATTTGCCACTACTTTGCCCATTCTCCTAATCTGTCTAAGTCCTTCTGTAGCCTCTCTACTTCCTCAAAACTGCCTACCCCTCCGCCTATCTTCATATTGTCCACCAACTTTGCCACAAAGCCACCAATTCAGTCATCCAAGTAAAAAGAAGCAGTCCCAACACAGACCCCTGTGGAACACCACTATTTAACAGCAGCCAATCAGAAAAGGCTCCCTTTATTCCCACTGTTTGCCTCCTGCCAATCAACCACTGCTTTAGGGATTGTGTGCCTACCTGTTTTGATTGCACATTTTAACACAATGATGTCCATTTCTGCTGGAAGTCCCACCCAGCTGGAACTTGGATTTATCCCTTCTAACTGTGATTCTCTTCAGAGCCGCTGATGTTTCTCGTAGATTTTTTGCACATGCATATCGTCAACATGTACGGTGATAACGTATATCCTATGACTTGATTATAGCTACTAGTAAAGCAAAAAGCAAATAGCCAGACATGGATTAAAAAACCTTGACTTGGGGTCTTGATGTGTCAACAAGCACCTGCTTGAGTTTTCAATGGTACACGTACTTAACACATTATCGCCGGATCTCACAATGCTCTTTGCAGACTTTCAAAACCAGACACAGCAAAAGTGTACTACAGTGTGCTGAATAATGAATCTATGGCTTGAAGTTCTATGGGTCACTCATAGCACAAAACTCAATCTGCAATGACAGTTGCTCATGGAGAGAATTCTTTAAGGTCGTGACCTGCTTCTCAGAATTCTCAATAGCAAAGACACAGTAGCTATGATTTCTGAAGGCAGTCGCCTTAAAGAATACGGCAAGAATGTTAGCTCACAGATATTATTATTCTAGTTACTAAAGCAAAACATGCTGGAATTCTGGGAAATAAATCAGAAAATGCTGGAAATACTCAGTAGGTCTTGCAACGTCTGTGGAGAGAGGAAGTTTTTCTTTTAGTTTTATTAGCAATTTTAGCTTTTGTTTATTCTTCAAGTTAGCAAATGGTTTCTTCCATTAAAACATTGTTGAATATGATAAGTAAAGTAAGATTTATAATCACAAGCAAGGCCATTTCTCATATAGTTATAAGGATCAACATCTGTCAACGATAACCCTATATTCCCTTAACATTCCCTAATAGTGAATTCCAAAGATCCACTATAGGTGAGGAAAAGCTTTCCCATCCCAGTCCTAAGTAGCTGATTCTGTTGTCAGCCAGGACAATCATCATCCCTACACTAATCTTGTCAGGCTTCTTGAAAATGTTGTACATCTCATTGAAGTCATTTCTCGTTCCTCTAAACTCAAAAACGTAGAGACCTAGTCTGCATAATCTCTCCTCATACACTATCTCTCATCCCAGGAATCAATCCAGTCAACCTTCTGTTACTCAGTGTGTAGGAGAGACATCGGAAAATAAGGTTGAGTGGTGCCAGAACACCAACTTCTCACTCGATGGCAGCAAAACTAAAGAGCTGATTATTGACTGCAAGAGGAAGGAGCCATAGTCCATGAGACAATCTTCTTTAGTGGAACAGAGGTGGAAAGGGTCAGCAGCTTCAAATTCCTTGGTGTCAACTTATCAGAAGATCTGTTCTGCGACCAACACCTCTACTTTCTTAGAAGCTTGTGTAGATTCAACACTTCACCAAAAAGTTTGGACAAGTTTCATAGATGTCTGTGTTGGTGGTGTAGAGGTACCCACACCCGGACTTTGGAACAAGATGTCTCGGGTTTGAATCCAGCTGGTTCCTTGCACGAGTTCCACCTGTGCTAGGCTGAGCATTGAGCTGGCAACTCAGCCTCATGAAACAGACAAACGCTAAAGAAACAGCAAGGTTGTCACCATAAGCTCCTAACATCATCGGGAGGAACCTTACCTTCTATACTATAGTGAAAAATACCTTTACTGGTTCATCCCGGCCAGATATGGAAACATCAATGCCCAAGAATGGGAAAGACTTGCAGAAAGTTGTGGCCAGAGCCTAGTCCATCACAGGCAAAACCCTTCCCACCGCTGAGTCCATTTACATGAGCTTTGTCACAAGAAAGCAGCATCTATCATCAAAAGCCCACACCATCCAAGCCATGCTCTCTTCTCACTATTACCATTGAGCTGGAGGTATAGAACCCACCAATTTCAGGAACAGTTATTACCCTACAACCACCAGGCTCCTGAACTGGCATGGACAACTTCATTCACCACAATGCTGAACTGGTTCTACTGCCTACAGACTCACTGTCAAGGACTCTTTACAACTCATGTTCTCAGTATTATTTTTATTAGCACTACTAAATAAATACAAATACAAATTTGTCTTATTTTGCACATCGGGGTGTTTGTCAATCTTTGTCTGTTTATGTATAGTTTTTCATAAAATTCTGTTGTATTTCTTTTTTCCTTAAATGCCTGCAAGGAAATGAATCTCAAGGTAACTTATATGTACTTTGATAATACATTTACTTTGAACTTTGAACTTTTGAACGAAACCAATTTTGTTTTCACATAATTTCTGCCTCTTTAGTTAAAGCTGAGTTTTAATTAAACACATGGGCTTTAATTAAAATTGTGTTGCTGTGCAGTTATTGGATTCAGAAACAGAAGCCAGATGGAGGGAAAGTTTAAACACTTACAAGCAGAAAAACATTCACTTGCAGAACATCATCACACAGAGAAGTTGGTCGGGTTTGTGTGCACAGGTCAGAAACTGAATATTATAGACTAGGCCTTGAAATGCCCTACACCAGGGAAAGATAATTTCTCTCTCTACCCTGTCAAGCACCATGAACGGTAACAGAGTAATTAGAAAGAGACTAAACCTCTTAAAAACCATCAGAGCTGCCTATTGTGGAGCTGCTGAGATACATGTGATTTTTTATGTCTATTTCTCCTTGGCGTTTGTCATGAATGGAAAGAAATGAGGGTAATAAATAGTGACAGCTTGGATCATGTACACATTAAGAGGAGGAAGGTATTTTCAACCTTGAAGTGCATTAAGCTAGGTAAATCTCCTTGCCCCAGACATTATGGAAGGTCAGAGAAGAAATCATAGAGGACTTATAGGGATATTTGCTTCATCATTATCCAATGAAGAAGTTCCAGAAGACTGTGGATGGCTAAAGTAGCCCCGTCATTCAAGAAGGGCACAGGGAATCTACCTCGTCATGGTCTTGCATCTGACGTCTACCTACACTACACTTTTTCTGTAACTGTAACACTTTATTCTGCACTTCGATATTGTTTTACCTTGCACTGTCGGTTTTCACAAATAAAACAACGTGAGGTGTTTTATTTTTAAGAGAAACCCATAACAATTCATTTATTGAACTTTAGAAAACTGAACACAAGACGCTGTGTAAGAACTTTATGTAGTTAAGTAATCATGTCAGACACCCCCCCCCCACTTTTAAAGTGAACCCCAACTCAGTATCGGCAGTTGTGAATTCTGCACGTTTCTACCAATTACATTACCCCACACAGCCCCCACCCCCAGAATTCTCTAAAACCGGCATTGTGAGCCTGACCTGGGTCCTGTGTTCCATGGGTGGAAGAACAGCAGGTGGCTCTGGTTCATCCAGAGATGTATTGACATGCTTATGCCCATGTCATGATGGCGGGGGCACGGTATGGAATGCTCCAAAACCTGGTGGGCCGGTTTATGGTGACCTGCTGAAATACATTCATGCTTACCCCTCTTATCTTTTCTCTCTGTACCAAAGCATGGAACAGGCCATCGTAAGGGGGCCTAAAGGGATGTTGGTGTACATCAAGGCAGACTAACAGAACCGAGGCAGAATGTAGGACAACAGGAACCCAATAGTGCTGTACGCCATGTTGGCAAGGTAGGAATAGGTGAAAAGGAATTGAATTTACTGAGGAGGCTGGATGCTGTTGAGAGACCAACCAGTCACCTGTGCCATCAGGGATAAAGTCACCTGCTATACTTAACAGCTGCCCGTAAACCAACTCAACCGTGGACGACTGCAGCTCCTCTTTGGGAGCCGTTCTGAGCCCCAGCAGGACCCAGGGGAGATGATCATGCCAATATTCATCTGTCAGGGAACCCCTCAGAACAGACTTCAAGGAGCGGTGAAACTGCTCGCATAGGCCGTTAGACTGCAGGTGATACGCCGTGGTGTGATGTAGCCTAACACTGAAGTTCTGGGCCATCGCAGCCCAGAGGTCTGATAGGAGTGATTTGTGGTCAATGAACGCTGTGAAATGGTGACCCCATAGAAGAAAACAAAAATGGCAGAGAGCAAAATAGACACCGAGAAGCTCTCAGTCAATCTTCAAGGGAATGGAGCTGCCGGCTGAAGTTCATGTCCAGCACACACAGCATAGTCTGAAACATCAGTAGTAATGGCTATAGGTGGGCATTGGGAGCAGGTGTGCCAGTAGGATTTGTTGGAAAGAGATTGTTTGGTACCTTCAAATGCCCTGGTCATGTTCACTGACCAGTGAAGCACGTGATTAGGAGTATTGCCTTTAAACACACTATACAGGGGAAGCATAAGTTCAGCCATTCATGGAATGAAGTGGTGATAGAAATTCACCATGTCTAAAAACCATAGTTTTTTAGTCGTGCAGGGCAGAGGAAATCCATAAAAGTGGCTACTTTTGATGGCAAGGGTTTCACACCTTCTGCAGAGATGCGATGGCTGAGAAAGTCAATGGTTGACGACCCAAACTGGCATTTAGCAGGCTTAATAATCAACTCACATTGGCTTAAGCGCTCAAAGTGCGCAGAGATGGGATATGTGTTCGGATTTGGATGCACTAGCAACAAGAAATCCATCCAGATGAACAAAAAGAAAATCTAAGTCTTTTAATATAGAGTCCATCAGCGTTGGAAAGTCTGTACTGCATGTTTCAAACCAAACAACATGCACAGAAACTCAAAGTGGCCAATTGAGTTATCGTACCCACACTGGGAATGTCCTCCAAGCACACAGGACCTGAGGGTAGCCCTAACTAGATCAACTTTATGAAATATTAACTTTTCGGCTAAGCGCGCTAAAAAGTCTAGGATATGTGGAACTGAGTAACAATCAGGGATGGTGGCCTCGTTAAGGCGTTGGTAATCACCACATTGGCGGCAACCACTATCAGACTTAGGGACCATATGGAGAGGAGAAACCCAGGGCCCATTTGACCCACATACAATGCCAAGTCTTTCTATGTTGGCAAACTCAGCCTTCGCAGTTGCCAGCTTTTCTGGGTCCAGTCTTCACACGCAGGCATGGACTGGTGGGCCAGTTGTAGGAATGTGTTGCTCGACCCCAGGCTTTGTGACTGTACTGGGGAATGAGGGATAGATGGAATTTGTCCAGCAGTCGAGTGAACTCATATGTGGTGGTGCATGTGCTTGGGGCATCATTGTGGGGAACTTACTGGGGGAGAAGGGTAACAACCCAAAGTCTTTGACATCCCCATGTCAGCAATATTTAAGATCAACTAATAGTCCTTGGGCACACAGGAAATCTGCAGCAAGCTGAGATCTAGCCACCTTAGCCAGGACAAAGTCCCACATGTAATGTCACCCACTGAAGCAGAGCGTCACCTGTCGTGTCCCATAAGACTGGATCCTGCTGCTGTTGGTCGGTGGCTCCAGTGAGGTTTCATTGCTCCTTGTCTTTTCATTAATAGGCGATGCTGTCAGCACACTCACTTGAGCACCCTTGTCACACAGGAAGCTTCACCCTGAAAGGTGTCCATAATGAACAGTAGATGTCCTTGGCAGCTGGAACCCACAGTGTTCACAGACCTCTAATGTCCCGATGTACTGACAAGGCAGTCAGCACTTCCTAGCATTCGTATAAAAGTGAGCGTGATAAAAACACAGACCTGGAGTAGTATGTTTTGCAACATTAATTAGTAGCGCGTTTCGCGTGCTTGTGTGGAGGCCTCACCGACCAGGCTTATTAAGGCAGGATAAAGAGAAGGAACTATCAGCCATTTTAGCAAGCTCCCTATAGTACTTCATGGGTGCATTAGTGAGGGCTATGTGAACTTGATCAGACATTTGCTGCATTAAGAGTTCTTTAAAAAATAAAACTCTGATTTTCCAGGAGAGACAGCATGTGGTCTGTTAGCTCTGACGGTTTAGCATTGCTGAGGCCAGGCAAGGGAAGCTCTCGGACTCCGATAGTCCAAAAGCCTATAAAAAGTGAGTTTTCAGCGAAGGTATTTATTGTGTTCATTCAGGTTTTCTAGTAGACTCACCACTCTTGCAGCTGTGGAGTTTTTGAGTGATGCTACTGCATAGTAGGATGTGGTGTTGTCGGCAATGATTTCTCGCAGTACAAATTGGGCCACGGCTTGTACAATCCAAGTGATGGCATTTTACTCCCAAAGCTCCAGCAGTTTCAAAGCCAATTGGCTGACATATTCAATAACTCTGGAATCATCCTAGAGCACTGGGGTCACCAGGGTAGGTTTTTGCAAATAAAACAACTTGAGGCAATTTACGTTTAAAAGAAAACCGTAGCAATTCATTTATTGAACTCCAAAAAACTGAACACAAAGCACAGTATAAGTGCTTTATGTAATCACATCAGACCCACCCCTTAAAGTGAACCCCAATTCAATGTCAGTGGCTGTGAATTGTGTACATTTCCTCCAATTACATTACCCTACAGTACTATCTCAAACACTGTTACTGAATTAATCTGTATGAAGTATATGCAAGACAAGTGTTTCTCTGTACCCTAGTACCTGAAACAATTGTAATCCAATTTCCCAATTTACCACTTTAAATTGCCAAACAAATTATTTATTTCAAGAATAATTAGGCAAGGTCAATAAGTGTCACAAATAAAAACACTGCGTGTTTTGCAAAGGTACTTTACAAGTGTCATATTTTCTTTGGGATGTAGCTAGCTGAGTATTGAATCTTGATTTTCAAATTGCCTTTCATAAAGTATTTCTCAGGGATTTTTACGTAAAAGCATAGGGAGTTCACGAATATCATATTAGTATAAGCAGGGGATTGTTTAAAGGACATGAAAAAGAAAACAGGAATAAATGAGTCTCTTTCATGGATATTCAACAAGATCATGGCTTGTCTGCTTTCTCACTCAATCCACACCATACATCCTTTCTTTTCTCAAGTGGTCAAAAATTTACCCTTTCAGCTTAGAGTACACAGTATTACAGAGTCTCTGGAGCAAAGAATTCCAAAGATTTAAAAACCTTCTGAGTAAAGAAATTTATCTTCACTTCCATACTTCGGAAGTGAAGTTATTCCCATAAACGAGGAAACACTAAGTTGTGTGGTAGCAATAGTGGTTAAGTTACTGAGCCGGCAGCCAGCAGAATGGCAGCTAGGGAACTAAATAAATCTGGAATAAAAACTTTTCGCAGTAATGGTGATCATTAAGTAACTGGATTCTTTTGGAAACCATCTGTTTCCCTCATTACTTGCAGAGAAGGAGATCTGCCGTCATTACCCAGCATGGCCTACAGGAGACCACTGTTGTACTTGACTGCTAACTGTCTCCTCAATTGAAGGGAAGTTAAGAATCGACAGCAAGTGTTGGCATTTCCAGAAATGTCCTCTTCATGTGTTTAAATAAGTAAAAGTAAAGTAAGAAAATTTCACAAACTGCAATATGATAGTAATCAGGTAATCAGTTTAATTAATTAAGAAATTAAATATTTAGCAGATCAGCACCTTTTATAAAGTAACACAGAATTAATGTCAGTCCAGATGAAGGGTCTTTACATGAAATATTGTCTATATATTTCCTTCCATAGGTGCCGCCTGACCTGCTGAGTTCTGCCACAACTATTTTCGGAATGATTCGAGAAGGAAAGAGTTAATGTATGAGGTGTGTTTGATGGCTCTTGGCCTGTGCTCTCTGTAGTTTAGAAGATTAAAGGGGGATCTCGTTGAAGCCTATTGAATATTGAAAGACCAAGGTAGAGTGAATAAGGATAGAGTGGTGAGGGAGTCACTTATTCATCAAAACTCTTCCTGCTTAGATTAAAAACAGCAACCTGAAAATTACGGATTATGTACAATTCAAAGATTAAAAGGATTTTGTACCCAGCATACATTTTGATTGTTGATAGAATATGAATTAAAACACTAGTTTGACACTGCATAGAGCTGGGAAGCCAAATGAAATGTGACAAAAAAATCCAGTTGTGAATGGCATTTATTTGGAGTTCAAACAAGAGACCTACAAGGGGAAGGGCACAGCTGAACGGGCATTTGAAGTTTAAAATTGAGTTACATCATAACCACAGTTGAAACAATGATGGAAAGAACATTTATTTCTGATCAATGAAACCAGTGCTGGGGGTGCAATATCTGCTGCTATGACATGGGTGGAACAAGAAACATGATGAAAATGTCAGACCTCAGCAAACCTCTTGTTATGTTTTGAAACTCCAAAACGTAAAATTAATTGAAAGAAAAACATGGAGCTGGGGATAACTTGTGTGTATTTATTTTTACTTCAGTGAGGCAAGCACTTATAGTACGACATGGTGACATGATGACGTATGCCATTCACGCACTTTTACATATGATGAACTATATATATATAGTATACTATATAATACATCTACTATACAGACAACCACAGCATAGTGAATTTTAAATTGTCCCATTCAGGACTAACAATTTAATCACTGTGGAGGATTTTCTACTCTTGTGGAACAATGTCTTTCCTGACGAAGGGGAACACTTTGCTTGGCAGGTGAGTTATGTGGCTGTGAAGCGATCCCAGGTTCTGAGGCCTCCTCCATGGTGGTTATGGAAGTTCTCTCTGGGACTCCCTTTCTTCTCTAACAATTGACTCAGTACTTCTCAGCTGATTGATGTGTTATCTCCAGGTGGCATCAGACACAGTCTCCATTGTGAAAGAGGGAGAGTGACCCATCTCTGTCCTTAATCTTTCCAGGTACCTACTTTTGATCACCACTTGTTTGAGGAGCGCTCAATTTGTCCCAACTTTTTGTCCTGTATACTCCCTCTGAGAGTGTGTTTCAAGAGATCCAAGTGTGAGCACAAGGGACAACCCAGGAATGGCATAGCTGGTAAATTGTTGATTGTGGAGTGTGCTGCATTGCGATATGCAAGGAAAAATTGGCAAGCTTCTGATCCCTTGTCAGTGTAGTGTGTTTTGCTGACTCCACTCACTAGGAGTACAGTGCAGATGTAATATATCTTCTTCCATTCATTTTCAGAAATGACTGAAACTGTTCCACACAAACTGTGGTCCATTGTCACTGACTAAGTGTTCTGGAACACCAGTCTTTGAGAAGAGGCTTCTCAACACATTGACAGTGTGTGAGGCTGCAGTTGACGCTATTGGGAAAACTTCTGGCCACTTTGTAGCTGCACCCACTACTACCAAGAAATTTGTGCCCATGACTGGTCGGGCAAAATCCACATGAATCCTCGGTCGGAGCACTGCAGGCCATTCCCAGGAATGGAGAGGTGCTGTTCTTGTCATCTTCTGAGCACATTGGCAACCCGAACAGTGCATAGCAAGCTGCTCAACCTATTGATCTATTCCAGGCCACCAGGCAAAACCTAGAGCCAACGCTTTTACTTTGACCACGCCTAGATGACTGGCAAGTATCTCCTCCAGCACTTCAGCTCTCAGCTGGGATGGCACAACAACTCTCAATCCCCACAAAAGGCAAGCTCCGTCAAAGGCGAGTTTATTCCCGTGCAGGTAAAATGGGGGAACTGGGATTTCTGCTGAACATTCCAGCCATTTTGGGTGGCCACGTAGACCTGAGACAGTGTGGGGTCTGGCTGGTCCCCCTGCTCCCACCCCATTGCTTTTCCTGACAGTCACCCTATTACCAGCCTCCTACAACTTAACAACTTCTCTGTAGTTCCAATCGATGATCTCCTTGCTCTCCCGCACAAGATGTTTTCTTTGTCCTTTGGAAAGCCACTGCACTCTACTTTGTCCATTGCCATTTCTTCCCTATTTGTAGTGATGAGTTCACGGGGTGCAGCACAGTCACCAGATTTGGCAGGAACATGTTATAGCAATTGACAAATCCTAAAAAGGACTGCTACTGCAGCAAATCCTTTGGCCTTGGGGCTTCCACCACTGCATGAGTTTTCTCAGCACATTTGTGTAACTCTTGTGCGTCAATGATGTGACCACAGTAAATGATGCTTGGTTTAAAAAATTCACAATGTTGCATTATGCTCTGAGTCCATAATCTTCCAATATTTTTAACAATGTCTTAAGATTTTGGAGATGTACCTTGTCATCTTCACTGGTAACGATGATGTCATCCAGGTAACATTATGAGCCTGGACAGCCATGCACACCTGGTCCATGGCTTTCTGCCAGAGTGCAGCTGCAGATACTACTCCAAAAATAAGCCTATTATAGCGATCAAGCCATTTGTGAGTATTTGTAGAGAGAACCACTTTGGATTCTTCCTCCATTTCCATTTGTAGGTAGGCCTCAGCGAAGTCCACGATTGCAGGTGATGTGGCATGCAAATGGGGGATGGATCTCCTATCAAGTTCTGGTTGTCTCAGCCAACTATGCTTCCACAATACTGGTCCTCCTGTTTTTACCACATACAAGCTCATTGCAGCTCGTCGGTTGTTGTATTTCACTATTATGAATGAGATTCCCACAGGAGTTGACTGTTCTCCAGTTTAAGTTCTTAGTTGGATATCTGCAGTCCTCAGCTCAATATCTTTGAAATGCAGTTCAAACTCATTTTGTGAAATGACTGAAACAGCTGAGCAATTTTAGTTAACTTGCCATTCATTTCTGGTGAACCCATATTGCTTGTCTCTTGTTAGTTTTGAACTTTGTAGATCTCAAGACTACCCAGCCCTCCATCACACCCATCATTATTAGACTTTTCATCAACAGCATGCAGATTCATGCTCTTTTTCAAACTACAACTTGACTTTGTAGTTTTTTTCTTTTCCCTCTGCAGCCCACTTATTTTTGTTTGCCTGATCTGTGTTCTACATTTTTGCATTTTCTGCAAGTTTACATTTAAAGGTGCATTGATCTGGTGTATGTGAACCTCTGCCACAACCATAACACAACTTGTTTGGCCAGGCAGGTTACTGTTTAGATGCTGCCATATCATTCATGCTCACTTTCATTCCTGACTAGAACTCAATTACATCTCTTTCTGCTGTTTCCATTCATACAGCTGTTTCAACTTCTCTTTTAAAAGTGAGATATGCTTCAGTTAGGAGTAATTTTTGAATGCTTTATTGTAAGAATCTCTCAGTGCACCATTCAACCCTTCACTGAACAGACAATGCTCGAGAAGTTTCTTCAGTTCAGCCATAATACCTGAAATAATCTCCCCTTCCTTTTTATTCTACTTATGAAACCTAAAACATCCTGAGATCAACAATAGTTTTGGTTCTAAATGCTCCTGCATTACTTTCACGATAACAACAAAGCTCATTTCAGCTGGTTTGGTTGTTAAACTTCTAAGCAAACTGTATGCTCTTCCACCAGTTACACTTCAGTGAGGTAGGTGATAGGTGAAACTGGGAGAGAGGAAGGGGAGAAGTAAAGAGCTGGGAAGTTGATTGGTGAAAGAGATACAGAGCTGGAGAAGGATGAATCTTATAGGAGAGGACAAGACCATAGAAGAAAGGGAAGGGGGAGGAGCACTAGAGGGAGGTGACGGACAGGTAAGAGGATAAGATGTGAGAGGAAAACAGAAATGGGGAATGGTGAAAGAGAGGAGGGCTGGGGGAGGGGGTAATTACCAGAAGGTCAAGTAATCGATGTTCATGTCATCAGGTTGTGTGCTACCCAAATGGAATATAAGGTGTTGCTCCTCAGAATCAGAATCAGGTTTATTATCACTGCCATGTGTTGTGAAATTTGTTAACTTAGCAGCAAATGTTCAATGCAATACATAATATAGAAGAAGAAGAAAATAATAATAACAACAAAATAATAATGATAAAACAATAATAATAATTAAATAAGTAAATCAATTACAGTATACATTTATTGAATAGATTAAAAATTGTGCAAAAACAGAAATAATATGTATTAAAAAAGTGAGGTAGTGTTCACGGGTTTAACAACCATTTAGCAATCAGATGGCAGAGCGGAAGAAGCTGTTTCTGAATCGCTGAGGCTTCTGTACCTCCTGCCTGATGGTAACAGTGAGTAAAGACCATGCCTTGGGTGCTGGAGGTCCTTAATAATGGACACTGCCTTTCTGAGACACCGCTCCTTGAAGATGTCCTGGGTACTTTTATAGGCATGGATGGAGCCAAGATGGAGCCAACTAAATTTACAACCCTCTGTAGCTTCTTTCGGTCCTGTGCAGTATCCAGAACCCCCACCCGCCCCGTACCAAACAGTGATGCAGTCTGTCAGAATGCACTCCACGGTACATCTATAGAAGTTTTTGAGTGTATTTGTTGACATACCAAATCTCTTCAAACTCCTAATGATGTATAGCTGTTGTCGTGCCTTCTTTATAACTGCATCGATATGTTGGGGCCAGGTTAGGTCCTCAGAGACTTTGACATCCAGGAACTTGAAACTGCTGACTCTCTCCACTTCTGATCCCTCTATGAGGATTGGTATGTGTTCCTTCGTCTTACCCTTCCTGAAGTTCACAACCAGCTCTTTCATCTTACTAATGTTGACTGCAAGGTTGTTGCTACGACACCACTCCACTAGTTGGCACACCTCGCTCCTGTACACCCTCTTGTCTCCATCTGAGATTCTACCAACAATGGTTGTATCACCAGCAAATTTATAGATGGTATTTGAGCTATGCCTAGCCACACAGTCATGGCCTCATTGTGGCAGTAGAGGAGGCCATGTTGGAATGGGAATGGGAAGTAGAACTACAATGGGTGGCCACTGGGATTGTCTGCTTTTTGTGAGCATGGCCTGGGTGGTGGTGGGTCCCTGATAATGGATGTTGCTTTCCTGTGTGTAGGTGTGCTCAGTGGAGGGGAGAGCTTTACCTGTGATGGACTAGGCTCTGTCCACTTCTCTTTTTAGGATTTTCTGTTCAAGAGCATTGGTGTTTCCATTCCTGGCCATGGTCAGCCAGTCAATATAATCTCCACCACACATCTATAGATGTTTGTCAGAATTTTAGATGTCATGCTGAATCTTCACAAACTCCTAAGGAAGTAGAGGAGCTGTCGTGTTTTCTTTGTAATTGCACATGTGTGCTGGGCCCAGGACAGGTCCTCTGAAATGATAACACTGAGGAATTTAAATGTACTGACCCTCCCTACCTTTGATCCCCCGATGAAGACAGGCTCATGCACCTCAGTTTTCCTCCTCCTGAAGTTAGTAATCAGCGCTTTGATCTTGCTGACATTGCGTAAGGGATTGTTGTTGTGGCACCACTCGGCCAGATTTTCAAACTCATTCCCATATGCTGAGTTACCACCACCTTTGATTCAACCCATGACAGTGGTGTTGTCAGCAGACTTAAATATGGCATTGGATCTGTGCTTAGCCACACAAGCGTCAAACGAATCAAGCAGGGGCTAGACACACAGCCTTGTGGTGCATCTGTGCTGATGGGGATTGTGGATGAGCTGTCGTTTCCAATCCAAACTGACTGGGGTCTGCAAGTAAAGAGTTTGAGGATCCAATTGCACAGAGGCATTGAGGCTAAGGTCTTTAAGTTAATTGATTAGTTTTAAAGGAAAGGTAGTATTTAATGCTGAGATGTAGTCAATAAAGAGCATCCTGATGTATGCATCTTTGCTGTCCGGATGTTCCAGGGTTGAGTGAAGAGCCGATGAAATTGGATCTGTTGTGCCAGGAGGCAAATGGTGCAGATCCACGTTGCTATTCAGTCAGGAATTGATGTGTTTCATTGCCAACCTCTCAAAGCACTTCATCACTGTGGATATAAGTGCAACTGGATGATAATCTTTGAGGCAGGTTGCCACATTCTTTTTTTGGCACTAGTATAACTGAAGTCTGGTTGAAAATCAGGTGGGTACCTTAGACTGTCAAGGAAGAGGTAATATATCTCCATGCACATTCCAGCTAGTGGATCTGCACATCTTTAGTATTCAGCTAGGTACCCCATCTGGGTTAAAAGCCTAACAGTGACATTGTGATTGAGTTGAATTTGCTCAATAGATTGCTTTGGAAGACCAGTAAAAAGTGGATTGCAGAAATCAAGTCTATTCCATATAAAGTCATGAATTAGTTTTCAGCATTGAAAATCATGAAGTCAAAATTAAAATAGATGGAGAAATACACTACAAGTCAAATGGCATCAGTGGAGGGAGTTTCATCAGTTACTTAAATCTGTTAGAAGTTTTACAAATTGATGTTATTTGACATACACTGTAA
Source organism: Hemitrygon akajei (assembly GCF_048418815.1). Lineage (NCBI taxonomy): Eukaryota > Metazoa > Chordata > Chondrichthyes > Myliobatiformes > Dasyatidae > Hemitrygon > Hemitrygon akajei. The sequence goes on from NC_133128.1 coordinate 39,458,956, forward strand.
GTGCCATCTAGAGGATGACTTGCAGAGGTGCTGATACACGAGAGGCTGGTGCTGGAAACCTGGAGCAATACATGCAAAATGCTGTAGGAACTCAGCAGGTCAGGCAGCATCTATGGATGGAAATGAACAATTGACATTTCGGGCTGAGACCCTTTATAAGGACTGGAAAGGAAGAGTAGAAAGATGGAAGGGAGGGTGAACAACATGTGGTGGCAGGTGACAGGTGAATCCAGGCGAGGGGGAAGGTTGGGGAAAGGTGGGTGAAATGACGTGAGAAGCTGGAAGGTGATAGGTGGAAGAGAAAAAGAGCTGAAGAAGAAGGAAGCTGATAGGAGGAGACAATAGACCATGGAATAAAGGGAATGAGGTGGATAGTCAGAAGGCGGAAGTTGTAAACGAAATAAGCATGTTGTGATAGCAGGTGAGGAAAAACAAAAGGGATAAAGGGGCCAGAGGAAAACAAATGGGGGGGGGAAGAGGGGCATAGTTGCTGTATATTATTGAAATCAATGTCGATGCCATCGAGTTGGAGATTACCAAGATGGAATATGAATTGTTGTGCCCCTCCTCCACCTTCCTACTTTTCCTCTCAACTGGATCCACGTAACACCCACCAGCTCCAGTTACTTTGTGCATTCAAAGAGCTGATAGGTCAAATGGCCACAATGTGTGTAGGTGAGTGGTAGGAATTCGGGGGGATTTGAGGGGAATGTTGCGAAAATATATTCACATTCGTGCAGGATTAGTGTAAATAGGTGCTTGACTTAGTAGCTCAAGGGCCCTTTTCCATGCTTTACAATTCCATGATCTTTATTTGATCAACTAGGCTGAAAAATAAATATTAATCATTTAGACAAGGCACTGAAGTATGTCGTGTAATAATCACAATCTTAAGCCAAAGAAGTTAAAACTTAGAAAATGTTTTCGAATATTTACATTGGTGAACATTTTAAGCAGCAAGTTCTCAAAAAAAAGTCATTGATCACAGAACAGTACAGAACAGAACTGAGCCCTCTTGGTCCAGGCACATCCACATCTCCAACTATGAGCCCAATCAAGGCTAGTTCATTTGTCTGCATTAGGTCTCTATTCCATCACTGCCTAAGAATACCTTACATTTCCATTTAATTATTCAGGCCAAATATTTTCCCTTGCCATATCAAAGTGTTCCACTATGTGCCTCGGTGAAGGATGTGTTAGATACTGGGTAGGCCTCCAAAAGGTTTTGCAAAGGGTAATGCAATAAACCCAATGCACTCTGATTAAGCAACAGTCAATTATTCTAACCTTAAGGATGTTAATCTGAGACTGATACAGTTTCTCAATAAACTCAATGCTCTGTTATCTGATTGTCCTTAAGAGACAGGGGAAGTACACTCTAAATCTACGTTCTTTCCATTCTCATAAAGTAATGGAAGACAATTACTCAATGCCTTGAATCTTCTGCAGAAACTAACCTGCAAATTTGATTATTGATAGTGCATACTAAGTGCCGGTCCTAAAGCACGCATTTCCAAACACAGAAGCAGAACTCGACTGGAGCTAAATGAAATACAAATTCTCTTAATGGTAACTATATTGACTTACTGCAGCAAGTCAATATACTTACTTTTATGAGAATCTACTTTTCATTTACATTTTAAAATGAAAATATTCTTTTTTTAAAAGCTCTGCATATGAATTAACTGCTAGTACAGTTGTGACTATTCTTTCAAAATATAGCTTCTTTAGTATCCTGCAAATGTTACGGGCAATATTCTGCTGAACATGATCTTACTAATTGCTAATAAAACTGCAATAGCTTCCTTGTAAATTCAGTTAGCTTCAGAGGTAATATAAAGGACAATGGATATTAGCATTTGGCTAAATGTACTGAATGGATGTTGGAATGTGCTATGTTTCCTGGAAAGTCCTAGGTTTATGAGGTGTTAACTAATCACAGACAGAATTGTGGTGAGTTCAGTATTCTTGGCAGAAAAAGGAAAATTGCCCAGCATTCCAGCTTCCAATTGTGATCCAGTGATTTTCCCATTTTTCAGTTTGTGTGTATCTGTTGGCATTTGAGTGAAGTTTTTCTGTGAATCCTTTCATAGTTGAGTAGCAAAGATATAAAGACGTCTGTCAGGTTTTGTATGAGGTTATTTGACTCATCATATTCATTTTTTAGTGGAGATATTCAATTCATCCCACTTCTTTACTTATTCACTCTATTGCCATTTTTACCATTAAGAATTTATCCAAATTTCCTTTGTACTATTTCCGGTAGTGTTTCCGGAATTCTAGTAGCAAATATATTGACGAGCATAATTCTAGTGTGTAAGGGAAAATAACCAGAGCTCCCTCTTCTTCTGTCAATCAAGAACCTCTGTCCGCTGTTCACTGAAGGATTTGTCTTTGGAAAATTTCTCCTTCTTTGCTCTGCAAAAGCCATTCATGATCTTGGACAAGTCAGATGTCCTTTTCATTCCTAAGGAGAGCAACCCATCTTCTATAAATAGCTGAAGTCCCTCTATCTGGACAGTACACTATTAAAGGAGAGACTCTTAACAGTGTTGCTGTGCAGCGGGATCTAAGGCCAAGCCCACAGCTCCCTGAGTGTGGCTGTACGGGTTGATAGGGTGGTAACGAAGGCATGCTTGACTTTATTAGTTGAGGAATTGAGTTAAAATTACAGTGAATTAGGTTGCAGCTTTATAAAACTCTATGGAGGCCACATCTGGAGCACTACATTCATTTCTGGTTGCCCTGTTACAGGAAGGATGTTGAAGTTTTGCAGAGGCTGTAGAAAAGATTTACTAAGTTGCTACCTGGATTAGAGGGCAGGTGCTATGGGGAGAGGTTGGAAACATTTGCATTGTTTTCTCTGGAATAGCAGAACCTGAGGGGAGATCTGATAGAAGTTTATAAAACTGTGAGAGGTAGGCAATGGAAATACTTTTAACAGTGCTGCTATACAGAAGGGTCTAAGGCCGGGTCCATAGCTCCCCGAATGTCCTCCAGTAATGGCCATTTCAATCCTGGGGAAATTATTAGTTGAGGAATTGAGTTAAAATGAAAGTTGAGAAACTGTAAATAATTGTCCCCAGGGTTGAAATGTCTAATACTAGACAACATGTATTCAAGCTGAGAGGGGTCAGTTCAAAGGAAAAGTTTTTTTTACAGAGAGTGCTGAGAGCGTTGAATGTGCTGCCTGGTTAGTGGTGGAGGCACTCGAAAAGTTCCTAGGTGTGCAGCAAATGGAAAGGTATAGATGTATCCTTGTGTAGGCAGAAAGGATTAGTTTAGATGGGCATTTGATTACCAATTTAATTAGTTCAGCACAAAATTGTGGGCCAGAAGGCCTGTTCCGCTGCTGTACGATATTGTACATTCTAAATATTTTAAGTATCTTTACACCAACATTGTATAAGTCATGTGCAGAAATGTTACCCAGATGAGTCTAGTGGTTACTGAATTTTAAAATGATTTATTCAGTATGAAGACATTAAAAGGCCTGACTGTTTCCAACAATAACAACCTCCTTTTAATGTCACAGTTGGCCATGATTTGTGGTTCATTATGTGATATTGATGCACATAGACTATATACATTCTCAAGTAAGAAAATAGACAAATTACCGTAAAGCCTCATAAATAGTCATGAGGCCCCACAGCAATTGATTTGTAATTGAAACGGAATTGTCAGAAAAGGACCTCAGATAACAGTGCAGTTTCCTGCTGTTAGATTGCACAGATGCATCGGTTCAAATCAATCTCCAAACCATGAAAATTTCCTGCAGTTTAAAATACATGATAATTTATGCAGGATAAGCTGAGAATATATTGTTAGATGTTGCTTGTGTCTCCCTGGCACACAGTCAATCACATGTAGTATTGAACACTTCAGTAAACCTTGCATCAAAAGGACAGGGCAGTAGGCCGAGGCTGTATTGGTAAAAATAAAATTAATCAAATCCTTAGAAAGACATGAAGGATCAGAAGTTGTAGAATCCTTGTAGGTAGAGTTAAGAAACTGCAAGGATACAAAGACTCTGGTGGGATTTATAGACAAGACCACAAACAGTAACCAGGATGTTGGATATAAATTTCAATTGGAAATAGAAAAGGAATGTAAAACGGGCAAGGTTATGTTAGTCACAGGAGATTTCAGGTTGGATCCCAACAGAGAACATAATAACAGCATAAGAAATAGGAGCAAGAGTAGGCCACCTGGCCCATCGAACCTGCTCTGCCATTCAGTAAGATCATGGCTGATCTGACCATGGACTCATCTCAACCTACTTGCTTTTCCCACATAACCCTTAATTCCCCCACTATGCAAAATGTCTATCCAACCTTGTCTCCATTGCTTCATTGGGCAGAGAATTCCACAGATTCGTCACCCTTTGGGAAAAGCACCTCCACCTCATCTCCATCCTAAATTTACTCCCCCGAATCTTGTGGCTGTGTCCCCTAGTTCCAGTTTCATCTACCAGTGGAAATGACTTTCCTGCCCCTATCTTATCAATCCCTTTCATAATTTTATATGCTTCTATAAGATCTCCTCTCATTCTTCTGAATTCCATTGAGTACAATCCCAGGTGACTCAATCTTTCCTCATACTCTAACCCCCTCACCTCTGGATTCAACCTGGTGAACCCCCTCTGCACCACCTCAAGAGCCAGTATATCCTTCTTCAATAAGGAGACCTGAACTACACGCAGTACTCCAGATGTGGCCTCGCCAGTACCCTGTACAGTTGCAGCATAAATCTCCCTGCTCTTAACTTCAATCCCTCCAGCAATGAAGGCCAACATCCCACTTGCCTTCTTGATGGCCTGCTGCACCTGCAAACCAACCTTTTGTGATTCATGCACAAGCACTCCCAAGTCCTTGTGCACAGCAGCATGCCGCAATCTTTTGCCATTTAAATAATAATCTGATCTTCCATTTTTCCTTCCAGAGTGGATGACCTCATATTTAACAGCAGCAAGGTTTAAGGGTCGGCACAACATTGTGGGCCAAAAGGCCTGTACTGTGCTGTACTATTCCATGTTCTATGTAACATTGTACTCCATCTGCCAGACCCTTGCCCACTCACTTAACCTATCTATATCTCTCTGCAGACTCTCCATATCCTCTGCACAGTTTGCTTTTCCACTTAATTTCGTGCCATCAGGAAACTCAGACACATGACACTCGGTCCCCTCTTACAGATTGTTAATGTATATCACGAACAGTTGTGGGCTCAACACTGCCCCCTACAGCACGCCGCTCAGCACTGATTGCCAGCCAGAGAAACACTCAGGTATCCCCGCTCTCTGCTTTAAATTACTATTTTGTGTCAGTCTTCACGGTGTAGGACATGTCTAAGATGCTGAAGAGAGATGACAATGGATGTGATGGGAGGTGAGGAACTGAATTAAAATGAAAGTTGAGAAACCGTTAATAATCCTCCAGCGCTATCTCCTGGATCCCACTACCCGTCTCACTCACAGTCACATCCTCTTGTCACTGACCACGCACCAAATTTGAGGCAGCCAATCTAATGGGTGTGACTACCTCCTGAAACAGAGAATCCAGGTAACTCTCCCCCTCCCTGATGTGCCGCAGTGTTTGAAGCTCAGATTCCAGGCCATCAGCTTTGAGCTTGAATTCCTCGAGCAGCCAACACTTGCTGCAGATGTGGTCACCAGGAACCACAATGGGTCCCACCAGCTCTCTCCCACATCATGTAGCTACAGCACATCACCCGAACCTGCATCTTACTTCCTTTATTTAATTAGTTGCATTTCGATGACTTTTTTATTCAACCACTGCAAAAGCTTTACCTGCTACTCAACTGTGCCTCCTCACTGAAGCCTCATGAGCCAAAGTCGGTAAACTTTGCTCTTTCCATCAGTGAACTATACTGCGAAGCAACTCTTAGTCCCACCTTGTTAAGTCAACAACAACTTCACCACTATCTTAATTATTGTTTCGCTCATTTCTTCTTTGAAAAACACGCAAAGTGCCTCTATTACTATTAGCACTAGCAAACTGCTTATGCAAAGGTGAAAAAACTAGCTGACCAAAACAAGGGATAGGCTGGCAAAACAACTCCTTTGGAGCCCCTGTAAAGCAACCAACCACAAGATATATAAGCAGCCACGTCCAAAATTTAAAATAGAACAAAAGAATGCTACAGGCCAAACCAACCAAACCACTTTTTCACACTCACACTCTCCCAGACAGCGTACACAGTCAGACCTAAGTCTGCTGCACCAGCACCAGCACTAGCTCAATCCAGAAGGACATTTGTAGAATGCCTATAAGATGGCTTTTTAGAGCGGCTTGTGATTGAGCCCCTACGAGAAAGGCAATACTGAATTGGGTGTTGTGTAATGAACTAGATTTGATTAGCGAGCTTAAGGTAAAAGAACCCATAGGAGACAGTGATCATAATTTGATAGAATTCACCTTTCAGTTTGAGAGGGAGAAGATAAAGACAGTATCAAAATTACAGTGAAATAAGGGGAATTACAGAGGCATAAGAAAGGAGCTATCCAAAGTTGATTAGAAGGGGACACCTAGAGATGACAGCAGAACAGCAATGATTGGAGTTTCTGGGGGCAATTTGAAAGGTGCAGAATAAATACATTCCAAAGATGAAGAAGTATTCTAAAGGGAGGATGAGGCAAATGTGGCTGACAAGGGAAATAAAAAAACAGCATAAAAGCAAATGTGAAGGCATATAATATAGCAAAAATAGTGGGAAATTAGAGGATTGTGAAGTTTTAAAAAACCAACAGAATGCAACTAAAAGCCATAAAGAGAGGAAAAATGAAATATGAAGGTAAGCTAGCCAATAGTGTAAAAGAATATACCAGAATATTTGTTCAGATATATAAAGAGTAAAAGAGTCGTGAGCATGGATATCAGACTACTGGAAAGCGATGCTGGGGAGGTAGCAATGGGATACAAAGAAATAGCGGATAAACTTAACAAGTCTTTCGTATCAATCTTCACCGAAAAGACACTAGCAGTATAATTGATATTCAAGAGTGTCTGGAGGCAGAAGTGAATGTAGTTGCTGTTACTAAGGAGAAGTTGCTTGGGAAGCTGAAAGATCTGAAGGCAGATAAGTCACCTGGATCAGGTGGACTACAGCACAGGGCTCTGAAAGAGATAGCCGAAGAGACTGTCGAAGCATTAGTAATGATCAGTAGATTCTGGAATGGTTCCCAAGGAATGGAAAATTGCATATGTCACTCCACTCTTTAAGAAGAGAGGGAGGCAGAGGAAGGAAATTATAGGCCAGTAGCCTGACCTCAGTGGTTGGGAAGATGTTGGAGTCCATTATTAAGGATGACGTTTCAGAGTACTTGGAAGCAGATGATAAAGTAGGCTAAAGTCACCGTGGGTTTCTTAAAGGAGAAACCTTGCCTGACAAATATGTTGGAATACTTTGTGGATATAACAGGGAGGATAGACAAAAGAGAGTCTGTGGATGCTGTTAACTTGTTTTTCAGAAGGCTTTTTACAAAGCACTGCACATGATGCTGCTTAACAAGATAAGAGCCAATGGTATTACAGGGGAAATATTAGCATAGATAGAAGATTGACTGACCAGCAGGAGGCAAAGAGTGGGAATAAAAGAGTTGGATGCCAGTGACTTGTGGTGTTCCGAAGAGGGTCAGTATTGGACCGCTTCTTCTAATGTTATATGTCAACAATTTGGGTGATGGAATTGATGACTTTGTGGCCAAGTTTGCAGGTGATAGAAAGATAGGTGGAGGGGCAGATAGTGTTGAGGAAGCAGGGGGTCTGCAGGATTTAGACAAATTGGGAGAATAGGCAAAGAAGTGGCAGATGAAGTATAGTGTAGGGAAGTGTATGGACATTCAGTTTGGCAGAAGGAATAAAAGCATAGACAATTTCTACTTGAGGAGAAAATTCAAAGATCAGAGGTACAAAGGTACCTGAGAGTCCTTGTGCAGGATTCCCTAAAGGTTAACTTGCAGGTTGAATTGGTGGTAAGGAAGGCAAATGCAATGTTAGCATTCATTTCAAGAGGACTAGAATATAAGAGCAAGGACATGCTGCTGAGGCTTTATAAGGCATTGGTCAGATCGCACTTGGAGTACTGTGAGCTGTTTTGGGCCCCCTATCTAAGAAAGGATATGTTCGCATTGGAGAGGTTCCAGATAAAGTTCATGAGAATGATTCTGAAAATGAAGAGGTTAATGTATGAGGAGCACTTGATGTTCTCACTGGAGTTTAGAAGGATGAGAGGGTATCTCACTGGAATCTACTGAATAATGAAAGACCTGGGTAGAGTGGATGTTTCCTTTGGATGAGTCTAGGACCAGACGGCACAGCCTAAAAATAGAGGGACATCCATTTAGAACGGAGATGAGGAAGTGGGTGTCAAATCTAAAGAATTCTTTACCACTGATGGCTGTGGAAGCCAAGTCATTGAGTATATTTAAAGCGGAGGTTGATTGGTTCTTGATTAGTCAGGGTGCTAAAGTTTGGGGTTAAGAGGGATAATAAAATAGCCACAATGGAATGACAGAGCAGACTCGATGGCTGAGTGGTCTAACGATGCTCCTATGTCTTTTGGGCTTATGCTCTTTATGGTATAATTCTCTTCCCCCGGCAGCAGAGGTGCTGCCTAGATGGCTTTCTGCCCCTTGCTTCTCCAGCCAGTGTGAACAGAATCTCACTCCCATCTTCAAAGTTCAAAGTGTGAAGTATATTTATTATCAAAAAATATATACTGTATGTCACCAATCATTCATTTTCTTGTGGGCATACTCAATAAATCCAATAACCATGATAGAATCATTGAAAGACCACTCCAACATGGTTGACAACCAAAGCGCAAAAGACAACAAGCTGTGCAAATACAAAAAGAAAATAAAGAATTAATAATAATAATAATAATAATAATAATAATAATAATAATTTCTCATGCCAATACAGGACCAGGTAGTTAATACAAAAATTATCAAAATAAAGAATAAAAGGCCAACAAATTCAAGATGATAAATGGTGAAAATACCAAGAGAAACCAAAAACCATCCAACACATTATACGATCCTGTAGCAGCTTAACTCAATCTGATTACTTACACAGGCAGAATCAAGTGGCAGACATCATTCATCAAAGTTTAGCTTTAAAATACAAACTGATATAAGACCCCATACCTTACTATGAATACAAGCCTTATCCAGTTTTAGAGTCAAAGTCTAAAAAGGTATATTAAAGACCGATCCATTATTACAATCCATAATAACTGTCCAGATCTAATATTATAGGATAAGCAAGTAAGAACAACTAACTGAATAAATATAGGCATTCCAAACACACACAGCATACAGAAATCAGTAATTGAAAACAACAGAAATATGCTGAATTAAAAGAGGAAATTGAAAGACTATGGAACATGAACAGAGTATACATTGTCCCAAAGTATATATTGGTATCATCTCAAAGCCACTACATAATAGCACTAAACAATTAGGCCAGCACATCAATATTTATGTAAATCTTCAGAATGCCACAATGCTGAACACCCCAGAATAGTCCGAAATTTCCTAGCAATTGACAAATCAGTGTGCCAGGCTGCGCCCGTACCTCAGGTTTTACCAGGGTGAGTTGAGGAAAAATTTAAAATATAATAATAATAAATAAATAAACAATAAGTATCAAAAACGTGATAAAGAATCCTTGAAACTGAGTCCACAGATTGTGGAAACATTCCAATGACAGGGCAAATGAAGTTGAGTGAAGTTTTCCCCTTTGGTTCAAGAGCTTGATGGTTGAAGGGTGGTAACTGTGTTGTGAGTCCTGAGGCTCCTGTACCTTCTTCCTGATGGCAACCTTGAGAAGAGAGTTTGACTTGGGTGGTAGGAGGTCCCTGATGATGGATGCTACTTTCATACGATAACACTCCATATGAATGTGCTCAATGGCAGGGAGTGCTTTACCTGTGATAGACTGAGCTGTATCCATTAATTTTTGTAGGACTTTCCATTCAAGAGTGTTGTTGTTCCCATACCAGGCTATGATCTCTCATCATCACATATCTGGGTGTCATGCTGAACCTTCACAAACTCTGAAGGTAGTAGAGACGCTGCCATGCTTTCTTCATAATTGTGCTTACGTGCTGGGCCCAGGACTGGTCCTCTGAAATGAGAACACCAAGGAATTTAAAGTTACTAACCTTCTCCACCTCTGATCTCCCGATGAGGACTGCTGGTTTCCTTTTCCTGAGGTCAATAATGAGCTTCTTGGTATAGCTGACATTGAGTAAGAAGTTGTTGTTGTGGCACCACTCAGCCAGATTTTCAATCTCCTGCCTATATGGTGATTCGTCACCACCTTTGACTCAGCCAACGATGGTGTCGTCAACAAACTTAAATAAAGCAATGGATAAAGCCACACAGTCATAAGTGCAAAGTGAGCAGAACGTGAGGCTAAGCACACAGCCATGTGGTGCACCTGTGCAGATGGTGATTGTGGAGGAGATGTTGTTGCCAATCTGAACTGACTGGGGTCTTCAGATGAAGAAATCGAGGATCCAATTGTGCAAGAAGGTATTAAGACTAAGAGCTTGAAGCTTATTGATTAGCTTTGAGAGGATGATAGCCTTAACTGCTGAGCTGTCATTGATAAAGAGCATCCTTGCTGTCCAGATGTTCCAGGGTGGAGTGAAGAGCCAGTGAAATGGCATCTGCTGTGGACCTGTTGTGCCATTAAATTGGAGTGGATCCAAGTTGCTTCTCAGGCAGGAGTTGATATGTTTCAAAACATTCAAAACACTCAACCCCCTCAAAACACTTCATCACTGAGGATGTAAGTGCTGGACGATGGTCACTGAGGCAGCTTATCACATTCTTCTTGAAGCAAGTGGGTACCTCAGACTGCTGAAGCAAGGGGTTAAAGATCTCAGTGAACACTCTGAGCAGTTGATCGACATAGGTCTTTAGTACTTGGCGAGGTACCCCATCTGGGCATATTAGCAAATATACAGTCGCTGGAGAACAAAACTGAGGACCTAAGGGTGCTGTACTGCAGGGGAACAAGGGATTGTTATGCTCTGCGTTTTACAGAGACATGGCTCACTCGGAGTATGCCAGATATGGTGATCAGACCTGAAGGCTTCTTGATGCACGGGATGGGCCGAACTGCTGATTCAGAAAAGGGAAAAGGTGGAAGTGTGTGTTTCATGATAAACTCTCTGTGGTGCTCCGATGAGGCAGTTTGTCAAACTCATGTTCACCTGACTTTGAACACCTACTGATCAAATGTTAACCGTTCTATTTACAAGAGTTCTCGTCCATGATCCTGACCACAGTTTTATATTCCACCAATGGCCAACTATAGTCAAGTGCTTGAGATACTGCATGATACTATCATCAAACAAGAAACGGTCCACCTTGACGCATTTCATATCATAGTTGGGGGATATCAATCAGGCTTATCTGAAGAATTCCTTGCCCAATTACTAAGGGCATATAGCCTGTAGCACCAGAAGTCCCAACACACTAGACCACTGTTATGCCAAGATAAGGAATTCCTACTGCTCCATATCCAGACCGCATTTCAGGAAACCTGATCACTTGGCTGTCCTTCTCCTACCTGTACAAAGGCAGTGACTAACGAGCAAGGCTCCAGAGATTAGGACAACAAAGAGCTTTTTGTGGGATGCAGTGGAGTAGCTATGGAATTGCTTAAGTTGGTGTGCTGGGCTGTGGTCAAGTACTCCTCTATGGATCTGAATGAATACACCACAGTGGCCATGCACTTCATAAAAACAGTTGTAGACAAGTCTTCCTCAGCCAGTTTTCAAAGTTCAAAGTAAATTTATTATCTGAGTACATATATGTTACCATATATGTGACCATATGTCACATATATACTATATGTCACCATATACTTGAGATTCATTTTCTTGCAGGCATTCACAGTAAAACAAAAAAAAACTACATACTCAGACTGACAATCAACATGCAATAGAAGGCAAACTTACAAATACAAAATAAAGATAATTAATAAATAAATATTACCGTGAACATCAGTTGTAGATTTCTTGAAAGTGCATTTATAGGTTCACTTGTGTCCATATAATGAGAGGTGGACTATGGACCATAGATCCATAATCTTCATACACTCCTTAAATAAACCCAACCATTTCTCTGTTGAGAAAGTTTCAGTTTCTTTGCGGTGCAGTTGGAGTACATCCCCCATTCAGGTGCTGTCTTGAGTGTGATCAGTGAAGCTCAGTGCCCTGTAAGCAATGAGCTGTGTATCCAGTAATGAATGCATGCCTGACAGGATAAATTACAGACCATCCTTGTGATTATATAAACTAATAAGTGTAACATGTGGCACAGGAGCTTCCAGTTATCCTTTGATGAAGTGAATAAAATTTCTTTCACATCTTCCAAACAACTGACATTGAGCTCTGAAGACAAAACCAACCTAGTTCCATCCACCTGAAGCATTAACTATGTTTCTCCTCCCACAGTGGTTCTTGACCTGCTGCATTATTCTACTAGATTCTGTTATATTTGTAACTTTTGACCTGAGAAACAATGCTTGGATCCTAGCTTGACCTGAAACTCTCAAAGGCTCCAGCACAAAGCCACCAAAGGGCGATTTTCTGATTTTCATGCTGACTCTGCATTGTTTGATTAATTATTCTTCCAGGCTAACTTTGACTAAGTGCCGTCTTTGGCTGTTTCTGTACAGTGGACATCAGCTATGGTCAAAAGAGGCAAAGTACCACCAAAAGCCAGTCATTTTAGAAGCTGGCGGATACTAGTCCAAAATGGCGGCACAACGCAGCTTGCAGCGGCCACTCTGGAGCTGATTATCTGTTATTTGTGAAGTGGGGTGCCGTGCGCAATCATAATCGATTGAAAACGGACGTGGGAGCACGGAGGAACATCGGGAAATCTCCAGGAAGACCTTCTTCGTTGCTGCTGCTGCTGTGAGGTCCGGGACTCTGCTGGGAAGAACAGGCCCCCAGTCCTCGAGGTTGCGTTGCCGATGGCCGTTGGCGGGGCCGTCTTAATACACTCGGCAGAGGATAGTGCTCGGAGAAGCTGTGCCGGAGGGGATGGTCGTCAGCTCAGAGGTTCGACGGACTCAGAGTCCGCTACAGTCAGGTCGCTTTCGGTGTGTGCTGCGTCTGCGAGGCTGAGTCGGGCGGCGCCATGGAAGTCCATAGCGGAGGTATTCCCTTCTGCCGCCGGCGTGGTATGGCGAGTCTGTCGAGACCCTGGGGACTTGTGGAAACTGTGTGGTGATTTCTTTTGAACTTATAGTCTTTTAACATCTTTGGACTATTTTTACTGTGCCCATGGTCTGTTTTTTTATCAATTATGTTATTGTTTGCACTGTTGGAACTATATGTTGTAACTATGTGGTTTTGTGCAGGTCTTGTAGCTTTAGTTTTTGGTCTTGTTTGTCTGGTGGATTTGGAGCTCCTTTCCGGGGAACGCGCTAAGACGGTAGCGCGATATTAATACGCAGCAGCCTCTCCGGACTCTGGATTGGGGATTGCCAAATGTTACGTGGATTTTCTGGTGTAGTCTGTTTCATCATATGCTTTTGTGATATCATTCTGGAGGAACATTGTCTCATTTTTTAACTGCATTGCATTTGTGGTTTCTAAATGACAATAAACTGAATCTGAATCTGATCAGTGTTACACCCAATAGCTAAAGTGACTGATGATAAAAGAAAATGAGGCATCCATCCTTTTACAGCATTCAACAGGATGCCAAGATTTTCTTCATCACCACCATTTTCCTGCCCTGTCCACACACTTCTTGAAATATCCTACTTTCAACCGCCCTCTCAAACAAGTTTAAGAATCTGGTGTGCTTCATTATAATGAATTTTCATTTTTCTAAACTCTAAGCTCTAGCCTACACATACATTCCTCCTATGACACCCCTGTCATCTCAAGTATATCCTTCCTGAGAAAGGGAGACCTAAACTCTACACAGTATTACAACGTGGTAGCCAATTACAGTGTGTGAAGAACTCCTACAATTAGTTACATTGACAACTTCTTTGTAAAATATCATCAGGCCAATTATCCATAACATATGACTTTGAGGACTGGTGTTTAATTATCCAATAAATTCTCTTTTCACCAGCAATCCAATTCTGGCTCAGTAAAGATTAGGCAAAAATATTAATAATAATGATTCCCAAGGCATTTTAGAAAAATTATTTTCAAGCTGAAGAATGATTTTATAATGAAAGTTGTAGCATTCTGATCAAAAGTGTTAAATTAAATCTTACAAATGGTGAACTTAATGGGGACTAACTCTACTTTATACAACGTATTGCTGTCATCTATTTCACATTTAATGTTCTTTCTTCAGATCCATGGCACTTTATTTAATTCATATATTAAAATAAACTTCAGGCTCACATCTTTTTTAAGTTATCCATTTTCAGCCGGCTGTGATTTTTTTTGTTTGAAAATAGTGACAAATGTTCTGGCGGATCTATCGATGTGAACAGATGCCAGACACTTCCTTTAGGTAGTCAATATTAATTTGCATACTTAGACTGACATACTATTCACTTGGGGGATATTAGTTTAGCATAACTGTTTTCATACTGTCCCCCATGTATGCTCGTTTTGTAGAAGATCATTAGGCAGCAGTCAAGTGTGGGAATATTCTCCTACTTATAAACCAATTTCAGAACCCAAGCCACCATCAATTAACTCACAGTGATACTGACAATGATAGAGAAAGCATTTCAAGTTGAAGTTTCTATATATCACGAGGTCCTGATCTTTGAGTCATGTCAGTGCTTCTTTCTGCAATAAAACACTCCCTACGCTGCTCTCCATAGGCTGATACCTCACTTTGTGTTAAGTAGCATGATTCCGTGTCCTACAATTTCACAGTAGGATGACAAACCTTAAAACTGCTTCATTGACCAAGTTTTATGGTTATTTACTTGATCCGTTTTGATTGCTAGTGTATTTGGGAATGCTGGGGGATGGTTGACAATACAAAGCACTGTGTAAACGGAATTTGTTACTGCCCTTCATATCCGGATGAAAGTGACAGGGAAACTGACTGCAAACTTGAAAAGATTTGGAGAGTGGCCCTGAGGGCACTGGAGGGCATGAGGATAATGTGTTCCGATTCATAGCAATTGCTTTCAAATGGAGTGGTACAGCTGTGCTGAAATAACCAGGACCTTTGTTTGTGGATGTTCTATACCTTACAAAAATACAAGGGTGCCTACCTACTCTTGATTGTGCATATTTTATAATTAAAGTGAGGAAAAATGTTTCATGTGGAAAGGCAGTGAATCTCCAACACACATTTAATAAAATATATAAACGCCACTAAACATTCCACAATATCACCACATGTATACAATGTAATGAGTCCAAACAGATTCACTCTGAATGTATTGCTGTAGGTGTATTACAACATATTTCTATATTACAGGTATAATGGGGAATTCATTGCATTTGTCGTGAAAATATGTAATCACATCCTGTAGTTGTTCTTTTCCACAGTTATTTATTTTGATGTATAGCTTGGCAACAGGCTCTTCCGGCCAAATGAGCCCAGGCCACCCAATTACACCAATTAATCTACTACCCTGAATGCCTTTGGAAAGTGGGAGGAAATTGAAGCACCAGAACGAAACACGAACAGTCATGGGGAAACGCAGAAATTCCTCACAGGCTGTGGTAGAATTGAACCCGGTTGCTAGCATTATAATAGTGTTACACTAATCGCTATGCTCCTGTACCAATACCATAATGAACGTAGAATCATTACTTAGACCATGATGGTTGTTAAGGTTACAGTGACACAAAACCGAAATATATCGGAAATCGTAAGTTTGAAATAAAACAAAAAAAATACTCATCAGGTCAAGTAACATCTATGGAGGGAGAAGTAACGTTAAAGTTTCATGAGTTAAGTCACATCAATTGAAAGGCCATCTGGTTCTTTGACATGCACTGCAAGTGCCATCTAGAGGAAGATTGGCAGAAATACACTTCCTCCATTTTTTTGCCGGATGTATTTGAAAGACAAATTGGACGGGGTTCCAGCCTCATTATTTAAAGGACATTCTACATTTTGAATTGACAGTGACATTGCTTCAAATTACAATTGATATAGGGAAGGGGAATATTACATTACTGATTTCGCTAAGCACAGCTCCAATGCCCTATTTAAGTCCCCTGATAAACAACACTGTCATAGGCCAAATCAAATGTGGTGACAAATTGGCATACAGGAGGAAGATTGAAAATCTGATGGAATGGTGCCACAACAACAATCTTTGACTCAATGAAAGCAAGGCCATGGAGCTGATTATTGACTCAGGAGGAGGAAATCAGGGGTCCTTATCGGGGGATCAGAGGTGGAGAGGGTCAGCATCTTTAAATTCCTTGGTGTTATCATTTTGGAGGACCTGTGCGTAAGTGCAAGAAAGAACAGCAGTGCTTCTACTTCCTCAGGAGTTGGCGAAGATTCGGCATAGCAACTAAAACTTTGGCAAACCTCTAGAGATGTGTGGTGGAAGGTGTATTGACTGGCTGCATCACAGCCTGGTATGGAAACACCAATGCCCTTGAATGGGAAATCCTATCGAAATTAATGGATATGGCCCAGTGTATCAGCCCTCCCTACCATTGAGCATGTCTATACGGTACATTGTCGTGGGAAAGCAGCATCCATCACCAGTGACCCCCACCACCCAGGTCATGCTCTCTCCTCGCTGCTGCCATCAGAAGGAAGGTATAGGAGCCTCAGTCCTCACACCATCAGGTTCAGGAACAATTATTACCCCTGAACCATTAGGGTCTTGAACTTCACTTGCTCCATCACTGAACTGTTCTCACAACCTATGGACTCACTTTCAAGGACTCTTCATTTCATGTTCTGGATATTTATTGCTTATTTATTATTATTATTATTATTATTTACTTTTTTTCTTGTTGTGTTTGTACAGTTTGTCTTTTGCACCCTGGCGGTCCACCCTACTGGTGCAGTCTTTCATTGATTCTTAGATTTATTGAGTATTCCTGCAAGAAAATTAATCTCAGGGTTGTGACATATATGTGCTTTGATAATAAATTTGCTTTGAACTTTGGCATTACCTCATAGGAAATGGCCATCTTAATGGAGAACATGGTGAACTTGCCATATTTTGATCTCATATTCTGCACCAAAATTTATATTTTTTGAATCTATTGGTTAAGGTCATGACTTTTGTAACATCAGATAACAGAGGATAATTTCCATGGACAGGGAAATTTGGGACGGATGTCTTCTATAACATTTAATAGCCAGAAAATATGAATGCCTACAAATTATTGTAAGAACTGAAGGTCAGTTAAAATTACATTAGTTTATGATAATTTTCCCTTCACATAATAATCGAAATGATTATGCCAATGAGTTTCATCATGCAAATGCAACAATATCTGGTGTTGATGACAGGTTTGTTAAAATAATCCTTCTTAACCCAAACAAGATCATTCTCAGTGATCATTATCAGTAACAACACATGCACCATCTACTGTTTCAGTTATGCCAAAAAGTACTCTTTTATTTATCAGTGCACCAACATTTATCTCTTCAGGCCTGTGTAAAGTCTTGGAAAATACAGGGATATGGAAAAAGGAGTCAAATCAGGCTCTCAAGCCTATCCTGCTACTTGGAGCTGATCTGTAATCTCACTTCATATTTCTGCTAATCTTGAATATTACCTTGGCTGCAGTCTATATGAATTGTATGTGTCCAGGACAGAGGATCAGGCAGGAAAAGTTGAGAATGCTACCCAGCCTGAAAACTGCCTTTTCCAAAAGCACCATTTTGGAAAGTGTTATAGGGCTATTAAAACAAAAAGTTTCTCACTGCAGGCAATTGATCAGATCAACTATTCTCGTTAGCACCCCACACAAATTCACTCTATTACCACCATCACTGCTCTGCACTGTAGGCACTTTAAACTGCTTTCTGTAACCCTGTTTATATTGTAAATACATGCCATAATATATTTATTAAAGCTCATTTTATTCCTTATCTGTCCTTTAACTTCTACCTTTGTTAGCATTTTATATAATATTATTTATTTTATATATCTTTTTCTTCATTATTGTTGAATGTTGTTGTTTGTATCATGCCACGCCCTGACTAACACATGGTGAAATCAATGTCTCTTAATCCTTGATCCTTTGGTTAACATAAATCTCTCAATCTTAAACAATTGCCCTCGAAGTTGTCACAGAGTTTGAAGATTCTACAAGCCATCCATCAGTGCAGAATTATTTCCTAGTTTTACAAGTAAGCCTTGGCACTAATTTTCATGATGACATGTTCTAGTCTTCGACTAGGACAAGCTCTCTGAATTTATTTACCTGTACACATGATTTTAAATTACCTTCAAACCAGAGAGTACTTTTTAAGTAGTTAATAAAGTATAAGAATATGTATAATTATATCATTCTAAAGTGTTCAGAACAATAAAAATAGTCAATAAAAATGTCTGTGAACAGTGATTTAAGTGAAAAACTGCTCTTTTTAAGCTTTGAGATCTGTTTCATTTTGGGGTTTTTTCCCCACTCTTTGTACTTGAAATACCTTAGTGTCCTTAAGAAACACTGAGCAAGGCGCAGCTCTGCACAGTAACAGTTAGTGTTACCTTCCAGCTGCTTGATATCATGATCAGTTAGTTTTGCTTGTTATTGTGACGTAGCTTCCAGCTGCCACTCATAGTGCTCTTACAGCATTGCTTTTAGTAACATCACCATTCCAGCAGCGACTGCCTTTCACGGCACAAAAATAACAGGTGCTGGGGAAGGCTTGCACGGACAAGTTTCAATCTTATGTTCTATCATATCATGTATTTTATCTATATTTATTTCTATATCCTTATGTATGTGTATTGGTCAATTATATGTAATTGAATTTAAGCCTCTCTGAAATTTGACATTTATTCCGCATTCATCCCTTCATCCTATTAACCCAAATTACAGAGAGATTTCCAGTGTTGAAGGAGGGGACTTAAAATGTGAATGATGTTCTAAATATAAATGATCAATTCACGATTTCTGTCTTTCCAGATGAACCACCTCAAGCTCAATCATTGGATAGATGGAAGCGTAAGGATAAAAGTAGGCTATCAGCCCCTGGAGCCACTTCTGTCCTTCTCTAATTCCTGGCTGCTCTGTACCATTGCTCCATTTATAGCCTTTGCTATTTATTCCTTGAGACGTGTAACCTCTGAAAATTAATCGATATAGTTGTGAATTTAATTGACCCACACACTTTGCATCAAGAGCTTTGCCATAGTTCATGCACACGTCGAGATACTGGACTCACATTCAGAGCCTGGAATATTGATCTGGAGTCATGAGTCTGAATCCCAATGTGGCAGCTGGGAAATTTAACATCATTTAATCAAGTAAATCGGGAATTAAAGAGCGAAAGGTTAGTTTCAGCATGAAATCACAAGAATGTAATGAAAAGCGACCTGATTCGTAAGTTTTGTTCAGGGAAGGATATCTGCCTGGGTTTGGATGACTTCTGAAAAGTCCTGTCAAACCACTTAGATCAGGGACAATTGTGAATGGATAACAAAGAAATGTTGGCCTTGACTTTGGCAGAAACATCCATATCCCACCAAGGAAAAAAAAACAAAATTAAGTCATCCATCACAAAAAAAATGGTTATTGTAAAAACATTCTTAAATCTTTCTTCAAGCTGAAGACCTCGTACCATTAGGTATAAATGGCGTGAATCGTTCAGTCGCGGATTGAGAGGTCAAGGTTGAGAGGGCAACCTGCAGAGCCACTGTGCTGATGCGTCAGTTGGTTAAGATTCCTCTTACAGACTTTGCTTCTAATATTTGTTAATTAAGTACAGTTTGGTTGTTAATTTAAATTACATTTCATTTATCGGACATCCTTGTTTCCTTCTTATGGGCATGTGCAGACTTGCCAAAAAGGTTTCCTATAGCCCGGCTACACAAATTATGATGACCTGCAAATTGTATTTGAACTGTTAACCTATCTTCTAATTTCAGAAACTGATTGTTGTGCCTTTTGAATACTCATTACTGATGCTAGTGCCTTTCTCCTATTGTGTAAAAGTGAAATATACAGTAATTTCCTTGGAAAATGTGTGATTTAACATTGCTTTTTTTCTGAACTTCTGCATCCAGGGTCTTGCAATTTTGTTACAAATACAAATTTTTAAAAATCAACTTTCACCTCCAAAACAGATCAAACCAATCCTCACTCATCATTTATGTTGAAGGTATTCCAGTACATGAGGAACTAATGCTTCAGCGCAGATGCATTTTAGCTATCCTTTGTTTATCGAACCAGGGCATTGGAAAAGCTCTCATCAGTAGAAGTCGTTGATTGCTCAATTTGAAAGCCAGCCCGGGGAACATCATCTTAAAATTAAGCAACTGACAAAATCATTTATGATCAATAGAAAGCAGAAATATTAAGGATTTACTGTCAAGTATAAAATGAGTTAGTAATGAAGAAAGGTTAGTGTCTTTCATGACCACAGGGCATTCCAAATGCTTTACAGCCCATGCGATACATTTTGAAGTGTAGTAGTTGTTGCAATGTAGGAAAGCCACAACTGAACGTGTGCATAACAATCTTCCAGGCAAGCTGTGTTTGGACATTTTTTGGGGCACAAATATTGACCAAGACATTGGGGGAAATTCTCATGCTCGTCCTGTCACTTCTCCTCCTTTCCTTTCTCCCAACATCCACTCTCCTGTCTACCAATTCCTTCTTCTTCAGACCTTGATTTTTCCCACCCATCACCTCCCAGCTTCTCACTTCACCCTCCCCTTAACATGGCTTCACCTTCTAGTTTGTACTCCTTTCCCTCCCCACCTTCTGCCCACCTTCATTCCAATCCTGATGAAGGGTCTCAGCCTTAAACCTTGACTCTTGATTCTTTTCCTTTGATGCTGAGTTCCTCCTGTATTTTGTGTGTGTTGTTG
This sequence comes from Hemitrygon akajei, assembly GCF_048418815.1. Taxonomy (NCBI): domain Eukaryota; kingdom Metazoa; phylum Chordata; class Chondrichthyes; order Myliobatiformes; family Dasyatidae; genus Hemitrygon; species Hemitrygon akajei. The sequence continues at coordinate 39,479,961 of NC_133128.1, forward strand.
AGAAATGTTTTTAAATCCTCACAAGGCAGAGTATGCAGACCCTTGGTTTGACCTCTCATTTGAATTACCACTCATTTCTCATTTTTCAATCTTTTTATTGATTTTCCAGTAAAGAATATACAAATCAGAGGAGAAGTTTATCAAACAAATAATGCAAAAGACATATAAACAGCAGTAAAAAAAAGTATATATTTTCAAAATCAGTTAGGTAAAATGTTACGCTGTTATATATACAATATAATCAAAAAACCACAACTCCTCTTAACAATCGTAAAAGAACGTTTGGAAATTTTTTTACCACTCTACAGGACATTAACCAGATTGAGCCAATTGCATGTTTTATGAAGAAAGATCTCAAACAAAGTCAGGACTTTTCTAAATGTTGACATGTGCCCAGTTCAGCTTTGTGCACATCGTGCTTAACACATATTCAGTCACAGCAAGTTACCTCTGTGCTTTATATCAATCTAGCTGCTCCAGCTCTGTGATCTCCAAATAATGGAAGAAAGAGGCAGGACAAAGGTTAATCATTTATTGCTGCACTTTGTAACGGAGAAATCCAACCCTTGAACACCCAAAGCTGCACTCTCTATGAGTCAACAGTAGGTGGCAGACTTTGGCAACATTCAGTCTGTTAAATAACATTTACCCAGCAGTCAGAATTGAGGTTACAGCTTCCAGGTAATTTGATTACAAAAATGATACGATGATAGTGGACCTTGCGTCCTTAGCAAGCGCTCAGCATCACTTGACTACGGGGCAGATGTACTAGTGGATCCATCGTGCAATGGAAGCCAATGAATCCTTCGTCATGCTTCTGAACCAACATGGATAACCTTACTCATGACAACACTGAAATGATTCTGTTATATTAGGGTTAAGTCAGGGCTTGTCAAGGGTTGATGGGCACTGCAGGTTGAAGAATCAGAACGGCCTATTCCACACTACATCTCTAAATAAAAACATATAAACTCCTGTTCTCAATATTATTCATTATGCATTTTATTTATTTAGTATTCATTCAGTTTGTCTCATTTTGCATATTGGTTGTTTATCCCTCTTTTTATATAGTTTTCATTGATTCTTATTGTTTTTCTTTGTTTCTACTGTGAGTGCCCACAAGAATATGAATTTCAGGGTTGCATAGAACCATTTGAAGAAATGAGAAAGGATCTAAAAAGCGTAGATTGGGATAGGTTGTTCTCTGGCAAGGATGTGATTGGTAAGTGGGAGGCCTTCAAAGGAGAAATTTTGAGAGTACAGAGTTTGTATGTTCTGGTCAGGGTTAAAGGCAAAATGAATAAGAATAAGGAACCTTGGTTCTCGAGGGATATTGGAACTCTGATAAAGAAGAAGAGAGAGATGTATAACATGAATAGGCAACAGGGAGGAAATAAGATGCTTGAGGAGTATAAAAAGAGTAAGAAAATACTTAAGAAGGAAATCAGGAGGGCTAAAAGAAGACATGAGGTTGCTTTGGCAGTCAGGGTGAAGGATAATTCTAAGAGCTTCTACAGGTATATTAAGAGCAAAAGGATAGTAAAGGATAAAATTGGTCCTCTTGAAGATCAGAGTGGTCGGCTGTGTATGGAACCAAAAGATGGGAGAGATATTAAATGGGTTTTTGCATCTGTATTTACTAAGGAATCTGGAATGGAGTCTATGGAAACAAGGCAAACAAGTGGGGAGGTCATGGAACTTATACAGATTAAAGAGGAGCAAGCACTTGCTGTCTTGAGGCAAATCAGAGTAGATAAATCCCCAGGACCTGACAGGGTATTCCCTCGGATCTTGAGGGAGCCTAGTGTTGAAATTGCAGGGGCCCTGGCAGAAATATTTAAAATGTCAATATCCACGGGTCAGGTGCCAGAGGATTGGAAGATAGCTCATGTAGTTCCGTTGTTTAAAAAAGGCTCAAAAAGTAAGCTGGGAAATTATAGGCTGGTGAGTTTGACATCGGTAGTAGGTAAATTATTGGAAGGAATACTAAGAGATAGAATCTACAAGTATTTGGATAGACAGGGACTTATTAGAAACAGTCAGCATGGCTTTGTGTATGGTAGGTCATATTTAACCAATCAATTAGAGTTTTTCGAGGAAGTTACCAGGAAACTGGATGAAGGGAAGGCAGTGGATGTTGTCTACATGGACTTCAGTAAGGCCTTTGACAAGGTCCCACATGGGAGGTTAGTTAGGAAGATTCAGTCGCTAGGTATACATGGAGAGGTAGTAAATTGGATTAGACATTGGCTCAATGGAAGAAGCCAGAGAGTGGTAGTGGAGGATTGCTGCTCTGAGTGGAGGCCTGTGACTAGTGGTGTGCCACAGGGATCAGTGCTGGGTCCATTGTTATTTGTCATCTATATAAATGATCTGGATGATAATATGGCAAATTGGATCAGCAAATTTGCTGATGATACAAAGATTGGAGGTGTAGTGGACAGTGAGGAAGGTTTTCAAAGCTTGCAGAGGGATTTGGACCAGTTGGAGGAATGGGCAGAAAAATGGCAGATGGCGTTTAATGCGGACAAGTGTGAGGTATTGCACTTCGGAAGGTCAAACCAAGGTAGAACATACAAGGTAAATGGTAGGACACTGAGGAGTGCAGTAGAACAGAGGGATCTGGGAGTACAGATACATAATTCCCTAAAAGTACTGTCACAAGTACATATGGTTGTAAAGAGAGCTTTTGGTACATTGGCCTTTATAAATCAAAGTATTGAGTATAAGAGTTGGAATGTAATGGTGAGGTTGTTTAAGGCATTGGTGAGGCTGAATTTGGGTATTGTGTGCAGTTTTGGTCACCTAATTACAGGAAGGATATTAATAAGGTTGAAAGAGTGCAGAGACGGTTTACAAGGATGTTGCCGGGACTTGAGAAACCGAGTTACAGAGAAAGGTTGAATAGGTTAGGACTTTATTCCTTGGAGCGTAGGAGATTGAGGGGTGATTTGATAGAGGTGTATAAAATTATGATAGATAGAGTGAATGCAAGCAGGCTTTTTTCACTGAGGCCAGGGGAGAAAAAAACCAGAGGTCATGGGTTAAGGGTGAAAGGGGGAAAGTTTAAAGGGAACTTGGGGGGGGCTTCTTCACGCAGAGAGTGGTGGAAGTGTGGAATGAGCTGCCAGATGAAGTGGTGAATGCGGGCTCACTTTTGACATTTAAGAAAATCTTGGACAGGCACATGAATGAGAGGTGTATGGAGGGATATGGTCCAGGTGCAGGTCAGTGAGACTAGGCAGAAAAATGGTTCGGCACAGCCAAGAAGGGCCAAAAGGCCTGTTTCTGTGCTGTAATGTTCTATTATTCTAGTATTCTTTCCAGTAATTTGCCTACTACTGACGTCAAACTTACTGGCCTATAATTTCCTGGATTACTTTTAGAGCCTTTTTTAAACAACGGAACAACATGAGCTATCCTCCAATCCTCAGGCACCCGACCCGTGGATACCGACATTTTAAACATATCTGCCAAGGCCCCTGCAATTTCAACACTAGTCTCCTTCAAGGTCTGAGGGAATACTCTGTCAGGTCCTGGGGATTTATCTACTCTGATTTGCCTCAAGACAGCAAGCACCTCCTCTTCTTTAATCTTTATAGGTTTCATGACCTCACTACTTGTTTGCCTTATTTCCATAGACTCCTTGCCTGTTTCCTTAGTAAATACAGATGCATAAATCCCATTTAATATCTCTCCCATTTCTTTTGGTTCCATACATAACCAACCACTCTGATCTTCAAGAGGACCAATTTTATCCCTTACTATCCTTTTGCTCTTAATATACCTGTAGAAGCTCTTAGAATTATCCTTCACCCTGACTGCCAAAGCAACCTCACGTTTTCTTTTAGCCCTCCTGATTTCTTTCTTAGTATTTTCTTGCACTTTTTATACTCCTCAAGCACCTTATTTGCTCCTTGTTGCCTATACCTGTCATACATCTCTCTCTTCTTCTTTATCAGATTTCCAATATCCCTCAAAAACCAGGGTTCCTTATTCTTATTCATTTTGCCTTTAATCCTGACAGGAACATACAAACTCTGCACTCCCAAAATTTCTAATTTGAAGGCCTCCCATTTACCAATCACATCCTTGCCAGAGAACAACCTGTCCCAATCCACACTTTTTAGATCCTTTTTCATTTCTTCAAATTTGGCCTTTTTCCAGTTTAGTACCTCATTATTCATGATCAAGTTGAAACTAATGGTGCTATGATCACTAGACCCAAAGTGTTCCCCTACACGCACTTCTGTCACTTGTCCTAACTCGTTTCCTAATAGGAGATCTAATATTGCATTCTCTCTAGTTGGTACCTCTATATATTGATTTAGAAAACTTTCCTGAGCACATTTCACAAACTCTAACCCGTCTAGACCTTTAACAGTATGGGAGTCCCAATCAATATATGGAAAATTAAAATCCCCTACTGTCACAACTTTATGTTTCCTGCAGTTGTCTGCTATCTCTCTGCAGATTTGCTCCTCCAATTCTCGCTGACTATTGGGTGGTCTATAATACAACCCTATTAATGTAGTCAAACCTTTCCTGTTTCTCAGCTCCACCCATATGGCCTCAGTAGACAAGCCCTCTAATCTGTCCTACCTGAGCACTGCTGTAACATTTTCTCTGACTAGCAATGCCACCCCCCCCCCCCCACCCTTCATCCCTCTGCCTCTATCACATCTGAAACATCGGAACCCTGGAGCATTGAGCTGCCAGTCCTGCCCCTCCTGTAGCCCAGTTTCAGTAATGGCTATGATGTCATAATTCCACGTGTCAATCCAGGCCCTCAGCTCGTCTGCCTTTCCCACAATACTCCTCGCATTGAAATAGACACACCTCAGAAGATTATTACCATCACACACAACCCTTCTATTTCTAACTTTGCATGAACTTTTAACATCATTTCTTTTCACCCCCGCTCCACTATCTGTTCTGGCACTCTGGTTCCCATCCCCCTGCAAATCTAGTTTAAACCCTCCCCAACAGCACTAGCAAACCTCCCTGCAAGGATATTGGTCCCCTTGTAGTTCAGGTGTAACCCGTCTCTCTTGCACAGGTCCCACCTGCCCCAGAAAAGGTCCCAATGATCCAAAAAATCTGAAACCCTGCCCCCTACAGCAGTACCTCATCCTCCAGAGCATCCTACACTTAGCATCACTACACGTGGTGACGTTTATATACTTCGATAATAAATCTACTTTGAATCTGGTCAGTCAGAATCTGTGAGAATATGTAAATATTCTGACTTCATTATTCTTCCTCTGCAACCTTTCTTTCTCTCAAGTTCAGGACTGAATCTACAGGTTTGTACATATTCATAAAATCACTTCTTAAGTTTCGTCCCCGTTACTGCTCCTGGGAAAGGAATCTTTAACTGGGCTCAATGACTATCTATTGGCAGTGTACCTTGGAAAATGAATGCTAAAGAGGTCAATAGAAGAGCTGGAATGTGATAACAGCGTAATCTGGGGTAAAGTCTTACAATAATGAAAAACAGATGTTGGTGAATCTGCAACCAATTGCCTATAACAGATGCAAAATGTCCTGGAGGATATAACACAGGCTGTTGGTTCATCTTCATCCATATTGCACTGTCAAACGAATTTATAAATTCCCCCCATAAGCCATACTTAGTGTTATTTCTATTTTCACTGAGAATAGCAACAGAGGTACAGCATAATTTTACTCGTATCACAACATGGCAATGTTTACCCTTGATCGTATGTCACCTTTTCAGGGAAGACATAACAAATAAAGGTATCCCTGTTTATCTTAAGGGTTTTTTTTAAAGGAAAAATATAGCAAGGCTCTATTTTGAATATGGTCACACAAGAAAGTGCTTTACAGCAAATGACAAACTTTAGAAAAATAGTCAGTGTTGTGATAGAGCAACACACTTTGCCTGTGACAATACTGGATAAAATGATATTTTATGCAGAAATTCCAGAGACATTGAACACGTTCTAGAGAATCAACACATCCGTGCATCACCTGGTGCAGCCCTTTACTTTCCCGGTGATAATGGGCACAAAACGTTAATCTGTTGGAACTCATCTCAGCATTTGAAACCTGATTCATCTCTGGTGCCTAACTTAATGCTAAAGTATTACATTGAAAACTAAAACAATGTTGTAAGTATTCCTCTCAGTTTCCTGTTGAGAATCCCATAGACGCCATAAACATTATGTCCATCTTAGGAGGCTGATCTCAGCTTTCTTGCCTAGACTGTTTGATTGAGCCAATCACTGGAGAGTTAACAGAAGACAAGGGGAATGGCAGCAGGCCTGAAAGAAATCAGGATTGTCTAATGGGGTGGAATGCAACAATGAAAATGACTCAGTTGGTTAGGTATGAGGCCAAAAAATTTCCCTCAGCTGCAATCAACAACATAAGGCTCCAGGTTCATGATTATTAGGGCAGAGCGCTCCTTAGACCACAGTCACAGATTCCCAGCACCGGCAGGCTTCACGTGAGGCCATTGCAGTACTGCACCTTGTGATTGCATTCTGTGGAGGTCGCATACCATATTTGTGAAGCTGTAGAGATCCAAGGATGATATTCTGCCACAGGTCATGTTGATGTCACTGTAACTCGATAGCCTCCCAGCCTTTCACACAAGTGCAAAATGAGGAGGAGCATCATCCTGAACTGAAAGAAAATGTGTTGGTCTTGATGTCAATTAAGGTCTTTAGTTCTAATTTTATTACCAATGCATTTCCACTGCATCATTTAAACTTCACTTCTAACATAACTCACACAATGAATTAAACCAAAACAAACATTTTAAAAATTAATTTAAAATTTAAAATTCTTTCACCTTTAGCTTCCACTCCTGTTTGAAAAAGATTTTTCTTACTTATTTAATCCCCAATATTAAAGTCTGACGATTCATAAGTACACTTGAGTGAATCTTTCCCTGACCAAGCTGCAAATGATTGCCAACACTCAATGCATTCACCAGTGTTCACCTGAGAGAAGGGTTGACATCTGCTCTGATTTGTAGCAGAATTGTTAACATTATAAAAAGCAAAAAAAAATCATTAACTTCCATGGATTATTGAGATGCGAAATGTTTCTCACTGAATAACTACTCAGTGATATCTGCACACATTCCCCCCCCCAGTAATTCCATGACATATCTCATAAAATTAGAATTGATGACTTATGTTTTGAATCCCATTTTAACTTTTTTTTATCAAAGCAGCAATCTTGTACTAACATGATGCTGCTATTTAATTAATAATTGATTAGGAGAAGGTACGGTGCCAAAGGACTGGTTATACCTACATTTAAAAAAGGAAGTGGAACTTGTCCAGGGATGATGAACCAGTTACTTTGACAATAGTAGTAGGTGAAGTTGTGAATCCCTGGAAACCAAAAATATAATAATGAATGAAGATGCACAATACTACAGATCACACAAAATGCCAGAGGGATTTAGCAGGTCAGGCAGCCTCAATGGAGAGAAATGAACAGTCAACAATTTGAGCCAAGAGCCTGTCCTGGTGAGTGACAGGTTCAATTATAAAATAAATACAGAACTGTTATTGAAATGTTGCGTGCCATGCAGGGAAGATGCCATCAATAGTTGTTTCATTAACCAAATGTCTGAACTACAGTCTGAAATGTCGACCGTTTACTTCCCCCACTAGATGCTACCCGACCTGCTGAGTTCCTCCAGCATTTTGTGTGTGTGCTCCAGCATCTGTAGAATCTCTTGTATCAGGAGACTGCGGATGTTGGAATCTGGAGAAACAAACAGTCTGCTGGAGGAGCTCATCGGATCGAGCAGCTTCTGCGGGAGGAAAGGTCAAAACCCTGCATGAGGACTACTTGGGGCATCAGTCCTGGTGTGTGGCTTCAGTCTACAAATTTCCTCCATACATGTCGAAGAGGTAACAGGAAGTGTACAGGATGAATGCAATATTTAGAGATTTCTAACAGATCCATGATAAACCAGCAGGTAATAGACAAATGAATAATGTCACAACACATCAGGTCAGGTATTATGTGGCAGAGTGGGGAAATGTAAAACAGAAAGCAAAGAGCAGGGGCAAAGAACTGTATTTCTTTATATTTTAACTGAAGGCCTATCTGGGAGTTAACTTCCAATGATAGGACTTCTGAACAACAATAAGTATCTATGCAGAATTTATGTTTACTCTCATCATAAAAATACCACCAGTGGCTTTCAGACAGGTGACTATTTTGTGGGAATCTCTGTCAGCGTTGCGAGCTACTGAAAAAGGTAGAAGAGCTAAGTGCAGGTAGAAATGGGAGAAATAAAAGGTATTCGCAATTTCATGAAGGGAAGTGATTTTTGACAGTAATTAAAGACTAATCTAATTTGAAATTCATTAGTTGTGCATCATGGAGATTGAAAGTTGATTCAAATGTTGTTTTGAACCAAAAATACCCAAATTTGCCGAACATAACTTAAGAAAAAATGCCTGAAATTAACCAAAAATAGAAAACAGAAAATTTAAGCCTACAAGGTGATTACTTAGAAAAGCAGGATGTGGAAAGAGTGGATTTGCGAGGATTAGTGCTGAGGTCTCTGTTCACAGACTGCATGAATGATTCAGACTTCTGGATAAAAAATATAATTTATAAATTTGCAGGGAGCATTAAACTGGGAAGAATAGTCAGTACCAAGGAGGATCACAACAAATTACCAGGAGATAGTCATAAATAAATTACATGATTATTAAATGATTTTCAATGTAGATGTGCACATTTTGGTAAGAAAGATACGAAGTTTCATATTATTGCAAATAAGGATCTAAATGGGTCTGAGGGGCAAATGAATCTGCGATTACAAATGCCACAAATCAAAGAGAGGTGTGACACAATTAAAGCAAAAGTCAGCCAAGCACAGGAGGGGCTTGAAAGAAAAGGCATTTTGTAAACATTTTGAACCTTGTTAAGTCACAACTGGAATGCTGTGCACAGTACTGGCTGCCATATTGTAAATGCACTGGAGAGGGAGCAAAATGAATTTATAAGGCAATATTTATCAGGAAAGCCTCCTGAAGGAGATGAATGATTGCAAAGAATTTCCACATGTGGTACAATCTTAACGGATATAGAGAACAGTCAAAATATATACCTTCATTTTATGTAACTATATCAGCCTAGTAGTGTCAAACATGTCAAATCAAGTACAGGTTGACAAACCATCAACAGATCGCATTCTGCCTCCAAAATTCAATTCTATTGACTTCAATGGATCAAATTTCCAAGGTAGAATACAATGCACTGATGTTATGACATAATGTTAATTTCTAGGCCAATATTGCCTTTGAAAGCGTACAGATTTGAATGAAAAATATTAGTGTTGTCCCCTACCACACGCCGTCAGTCATATATTCCCTCCAACTTTCTTCAGTCCTTGATTTGGGTCGTTGTCCTTGGTGAAGATTACATCAGGTTCAAGTGCTAAAAACCATTATCCTTTACAGAAACAAATTTCAATTACAATTTATCTGCAGCTGGTGAATAAACCATAGGACATAGTCCAGTACAGGACAGGAACAGGCCCCTTCAGCCTACAATGTCATGCCAAACCAAATAAACTAGTAATCAAATGGCCAACTAAACTAATCCCTTCGGCCTACACGATGTTCGTATCCCTCCATTTTCCTCACATTTATGTGCCTAACTAAGTGCCTTAAAACCCTCTAATGTATCCGCTTCTACCACCACCCCAGGCAGCACATTTTGGGCATCCTCCACTCTTTATAAAGAATCTTGCCCCTCCCACTTTAAATGCATGCCGTTGGTATCAGACATTTCAAGCCTGAGAGAAAGATACTGTCTGTCTACACGATGTATACCTCTGATAACCTTATCAGATCTTCCCTCGGCCCCTGCTGCTCCAAACAAAACACCCCAAGTCTGCCAACTTCTTGTTTTAGCACCTGCTCTCTAATCCAGGCAGCATCCTGGTAAACCTCCTCTGCACCCTCTCCAAAACCTCACGTGCTTCCTATAATGGAGTAACCAGAACTCTTTGCAATACTCCAAATGTGGCCTAACTAGAATTTTAAAGCTGCATCAAACCTTCCTGACTTCATAACTCAATGCCTTGACTAATAAAGGCAAGCATACTATATGCCTTCTTAACCACCATATAAACCTGCATAGCTAGTTTGAGGGAGCTATGAATTTCCCCCCCGATCCCTCTGCTCATCAACGCTGTTAAGGGTCTTGCCATTAACAGTGTACTGTCTCTTTACATTTGACCTACCAAGGCACCATACTTCACATTTGCCCTAGTTAAACTCCATCCGCCTTTTCTCTGCCCATATGATTTAAATCCCATTTTATTTTTCGCCAGTCATTTACGCCGTCCACAACACCACCAGTCTTTGTACCATTTGCCAATTACTAACCCGCCCACCTATATTTTCTTCCTGGTCATTAAAATACATCACAAATAGCAGAGGTGCCTGTACATATCCCTGCAGAATGCCACCAATCACAGACCACCAGCTAGAATGTCCCTTACCCCACCACCCTCCGTCTTCCATGGGCAAGTCAGTTCTGATTTCAAATGGGCAATTCTTCCTTGGTCCCATGCATCTTAATCTTCTGGGTGAGCCTCCTATGAAGGATCTTGTCAAACACCTTACTAAAATCTACATAATTAACATCCACAGCTCTGCGTTCTTCAATCACTCTTGTCAGCTTGTCAAAAAACTCAATCAAATTAGTAAAACACAACTTGCCCCACACAAAGCCATGCTGGGTCTACCTAATTAGGCCATGGCTTTCCAAATGCTCAGAAATCCTATCGCTAAGAATTCTCTCCAGTAACTACCCTACCAATGATGTAAGAATCACCATTCTATAGTTTCCAGAATTATCCCTAGTTCCCTCCTTGAACAATTAGCTTCTCTTAAGTCTTCTGGGACCATGTTAATGGCTAGAGATGATACAAAGATACTGATCAAGGCTCCAGCAATCTCTTCAATTGTCTCTCTCAATAACCTGGGCTATAGCCCGTCAAGCCATAGGGACTCAACCACCTTACTGCCCTTTAAGAGACCCGACAGTACCTCCTCCTTTACTTTGAAATGCCCCAGCATATTAATACTTGTGGCTCTGATCTTCCTATCCTCCACGTCTTTTCTCCTTGGTAAATACTAATGTGAAGTACTCATCCCATGCCCTTCACATCCAAGAAAACTTTACCCCCTTTATCCCACCATCTTCCTAGTTATCCTCTTGCTCCTGATGTATGTATAGATTCAGATTCTCTTTAATCCTAGTTTCTCCTACTAGCTTTCTTTCTTGGCTTCTTCTCTGGGTTCTTTATGATCCTCCAGGACTTTAATTGATTCCAGCTTCCGGAGCTTTACATAATTTTCCATTTTCTTCTTGGCTAAATTCATCATCTCCCTCAAGACCCAAGGTTTCCTTTCCTTGCCATCCTTGTTCTTCCTCCTGATTGGACACCCGTCCTGTACTCTGTGCAGTTGGTCTTTAAACACCCTCCACGTGTCAGATGTGAATTTACCCAAAAACAGCTGTTCCAAGTTAACTCTCCCTACTTCCTGCCCAGTGCTCTCGTAATTTGCCTATCTCCAATTTAACACTCTCCTGAAAGGCCCGTACTTATCTATGAAGGTTCTCAGTCATCCAGGTCATTGTACGTCACAGACAGAGGTAAGGAACAAAACAGACGGAAACACATAGTCATCCCACGTGTGGCTGGAGTTTCAGAGAAACTTAGAAAGATTTTCAACAAACACCAAATCCTTGTGTTTTTCTTTTTTTTTTGCAATTTATTTTTTTATTGAAGTTCATCATCAAACAAACTTACAATTACACTCAGCCAGAAACTCGTAAGGATCCTACACCCAAACATAAACAGAGCTAAATTGTATATGCAGTGAGATCGGCACAGATCTGTATATCAGTGAGACTTCACAAACGGATGGCCTAGCAGAGGAGGGCTAACACCTCAGGTCAACACTCGGCTGTATACCTACACCTAAAGGACAAGGGACACTCCTTTAATGGTAACGTTGTGCACATTTTGGACAGGGAGGACAGGTGGTTTGAAAAAGAGGTTAAAGAAGCCATCTTTGTTAAACTGGAAAATCCATCCCCGAACTGAGGGGACTGGGTACAGCACCACTTATCAGCTACTTACAATGCAACCCTAACATCTCTACCCCAATGTCCACAATGGTTTACACCTCCATTCATGCAAAGATAAAACTAATGACCCTCTATGACTCTTAATGACCCTCATAACCTTGCTATACCTTTAAACAACTTACAGAGTTTTTAAACCAGGAAACTACCCACCGTGGATTTGAACTGAACAGATGATTGACTAAATGTCTTCTAGACAACACAGCAAGTCCAGTTGCTTTGATTTACTGCTTGATGTCCATACTTACCATTATCTATAGCTGTCTTAAACCTTAAAGAGTTGTGGTCACTATTCCCTAACTGTTCACCTATTGGCCAGACTCATTACCAGGTCTAGTAGACCCCATCTCTTGTTGGACTATCTACCTATTGATTTAAGAAATAGTCATAGATGTATCTAACAAATTCTGCACCACCTAAACCTCTTGTACTAAGAAGCTCCCAGTTTATATTAGGGAATTTGAAGTCCCCCATAACAATATTCCTATTGTTCTTACACCTTTCCTCCATCTGCCTGCATTCCTGTTCCTCGATGTCCCAGTGGCTGTTGGAGGGTCTGTAGTACAATATCATTAGAGTGATTACACCCTCTCTATTTTTGAGCTCTACCCATTTAGACTCAGTGGCCGAGCCTTCCATTATGTCCCTGCTGAATGTAGCTGTGATATAGTAGTCCCAGATTAGTAGTGCAACTTTACCACCCTCTCTATCTCTTCTAAAACACCAAAACCTGGGACGTTATACGCCCACTTGTCCCTCTCTCAAAGTCTTTGTAATGTCCTCGACATCATAGTTCCATGTACTGATCTGAGCTCTGTTTATCGCTTGTACCCATACTATCATACACCCATTCAGAAGATCCATTCCATCATATCTTTACTTCGGTCCTGTCATGAAATGTGTTTGTTTTGTGGCAGCAGTACAGTACAATACATAAGAAATTACTATAAGTTACAATAAGATATATAAAAAATAAGTCACTCATGCAAAAAAAGCAAGAGAGTGAAGGAATATTCATGGGTTCATCAACAGTTCAGAAATCTGATGGCAGAGGGAAAGAAACTGTTCCTACAGCATTAAGTGTGTGATACCTCCTGTCTGATGGTAGCAATGAGAAGAGGGCATGTCCTGGATTATGGGGTCCTTAATGATGATGCCACCTTCTTGAGACATCACTTTTGAATATGTCCTTAATGGTGGGGAGGTCAGTGCCCATAATGGACTGGCTGAGTTTACAGCCTTCAGCTGCTCTTTCTGCTCCCATGCATGGGCACCTCCATACCAGACAGTGATGCAACCAGTCAGATACTCTCCATGGTGCATTTGTAGAAACTTGCTCGAGTCTTTGGTGACATACCAAATCTCCTCAAACTCTCATGAAATATAGCCATTGGCATGCTTTCTTTGTAATTGCATTAATATGTTGGGCCCAGGATGTTGACACCCAGGAACTTGAAGCTGCTCATCTCTTCCACTGCTAATCCCTTGAGGAGGACTGGGGTTTGTTCCCTGAAGCCCACAATCAATTCTTTGGTCTTAGCGATGTTGAGAGTGAGGTTGTTGTTGTGACATCATTCATCCAGTTTATCTGTCTTGCTCCTGCACGCCTCCTTGTCATCAACTGAAATTCTGCTAACAACAATTGTGGAATCAATGAATTTATAGATGCCGTTTGGGCTGTGCCTAGCCACACATCCTTGAGGTGTGCCAGTGCTGATTGTCGGTGAGGAGGGGATGTTATTTCCATTCTGCACTAACTGTAGTCTGCCAATGAGGAAGTTAAAAATCCAATTGCAGAAGGAGGTACAGAAGCCCTGGTTTTGAACTTGCTGAGTGGATGACTGTGTTGACTGCTGAGTTGTAGTTAATCCAAGGCTGAGCGGAGAGCCACTGGGATTGTATCTGCTGTAGATCTAGTGTGGCAGCAGGCAAATCGCAGCAGGTCTAGATCCTTGTTTAACAGGAGGTAATTCTAGCAAAGACCAACCTCTCAAATCTCTTCTTCACAGTAGATGGCTATTGGGCGATAAGTATTGAGACAGTTCACCTGCTCCTCTTGGACACCAGTATAATTGACACCCTTTTGAAGCAGGTGGAACCTCTGACTGCAGCAGTGACTGATTGAAGATGTTCTAGAACACCCCAGCCGGTTGGTTGGCACAAGTTTTCAGTGTGTTAAACTATGAAACTGGTCATTAAGAAAGGAGGTGTCATATTGCTCATCTTGTCCATTGCCACAAAACATTCTGATTACAGTGATTAATAACTTTTCATTTAATTGGATTATTTTGGCTCTACAACTCTACATGCAAGAATATTTCATACATTTATACTTTTTGTGTGAAGCTACATTTCCTAGTTTTACTTCTTCTGCTTCTTTGAACTTGCACCACTTGGCCCTACAATTTAATTTGACGTTCCATAATGTTCTGGGTTGACCTTTCCTTTTCCAACTTTCTTATTCACTCAGAACCTTCCAACCCAAATGCTAAGCTTCAAGCCTAGAAATTAGGCAAATTCGTGCCCGTTTCTCAAGCACTGGGTTGACTCCTAAATGTTGGGCAGGAATTGTGTTATTTTAGTTGCAGTATGATGTCACGTTGGTTACCATAAAAATTGCTTCACTTCAGCCTGATTAGTTAACTTACATGTGTCATAGAAATCAAGATTTAAGGTTGTTTATTGTCATTCCTCAGTATACAAGCATAAAGAAGAACAAAAAGGTTGGTACTCCAGCATTAAAAAAAACACAATAAGCATAAGGAACACAATTAAAAAACACAAGAAATATAAATACTTAAGTTTAGCTTATATACGTAACTATTCACTTATATACATAGATTCTAAACCAACCCAGACTATGAGCATAATAATTTACCCTACCTCTTAATATGTAATCAGGAGAGACAGAAACACTCTCCGAGATTTCATGTTAAAAACCTCTGCCAATGGGCATTTCCTCAGCCCTGAGAATCCGAATCAGGTTTAATATCATTGGCATTTGTCATGAAATTTATTGTTTTATGACAGTAGTACATTGGAATCGATATAATAACAAATATAAATTACAATATATATACAATATATATGTATATATAAAAAGAAAATTAACTTCAATTAATAGGTCAAAAAGAGAGGGGAAGATACTGAGGTAGTGTTCATAGGTTCATAACCACAATATTTTACACATCCCATAAAGGCCACTAATATCACGTTATTGAGCCGTGTGAATCTCCTGCTTAAGTTCCACAGACTCAACCCTAGGAGTTCTGTGAGACCTGCAGTGCCTCCTCCATGAGCTCCTTGGCTTTTCCCCAGCGTCTGGAAGAGTACTCGGACTGCAATCACCGAAGCAGAGCAGCCTACAAACCAAGTTGGGAAAACGGGATTAGTGCAACGTTCATTCTCCACTGCAGCCTTGGGGCACAGAATCCTTGGAGAATGCTCGAGGGAGCCACGCGATTAGGCAAGCAGAAGTGGAAGCACTGATCAGGTGTCACCTGACTAGTGGCTTTTGCAGCTCAACGTCAGGTTCAATTATAAAACAAATACCGAACTGTAATTGAAATGTTGAGTGTCATACAGGGAAGAGGTGGTAAATAGTTGTTTAATTGTCTGAATTGAAGACTGAAAAGTATCCAACACACACACTTCAGCCGAAACTTTGATTGTTTATTCCCCTCCATAGATGCTGCCTGGCTTTCTATGTTCCTCCAGCATTTTGTGTGTGCTGCTCAAGATTTTCAGCATTGCAGAATGCTCTTGAGTCAGGAAAATGTCTAGTCAAGGCAAGAGAGGCTAGTTTCAGAGCATTTCATTATCATACTCAGAACCCAATTACTTTGCTAAAACACACTAACATTATAATCTTAGCAGATTTACTTTCCTGGCACAGCTTCCAGTTTTTGTATTTTAATTTAAGTTTCTTTTAAGCACCATTTTGAATTATTGCTAAATACTCTACCAAAACATGAGTAATTGACTGGGCCTTGACTGTGTTCAACGCAAAAGTCTTCAACATTCGTGTCTTGTAGGCCAGACATTCACAGGGGCCCAGACGAGGTGTTGAAGGAGAACTACTACTTTTGACTGCCGACTCAATCGCTTTCTGGAACAGCTGGCAGATCACATTAACACAGAAAGTCTCAGCTGCACAGACTTACAGCATTGTTTCATGCAACCAGAAGCGTATTTTTAAATAAATGTTAGAAAAGTTCTGTGCTAGTCCCTGAGTCAACTGTGTGATCAGTGACACTATTACTTTGTAAGCATTCATTAATAAATGCTTGTTTTACTCTGTAAATGCAAGCTGTTGTTCTCATTATAATTGTAAGGAAACCAGATTATTCCATATTTAATATAAATCCACATATTTTACATCAGTAACAAGTTTTTAAGTTTCTTCAGTGGAAACAGTTGACTTGGATTATGCTGGTGAAGTTATAAGGTACAAGTACCTTATAAAGTTGCTTCAATTAGCATAGCATATCGTAGACATTGAAAATCATCCGTAATCTACAAAAGTTGTAACTTATAATTTTCTTTATATAACATTGGTTTGGAGTAAGTAAAGCCAGTTTTAGTCTCATCAGATAATGTAAAGGAGTAAAAACAAATTAAAAACCCCAGTTTGGAGGCTGTTGAATGTGGTGTCATACGCTACTGCATAATGGAGAGACTTCTGAACCAGCAACATGCTGTGAATAAGAACAAAATGGGCTAGTTTTAACAATGCGTATTCTTTAATTAGATGTTCCTGTCAACACTGGCAAAATGCAATATCATATAAAAACGGATGTACAAAGTTTAGATCTTGTAAAATAATCAGGATATCACTTATAAAATAAAAACAGCTGTAGGGAAGATGTAATAATGAAAGTAAATGAGAATCATTGCTTTTGCTGATTTGAACTAAAATTCAGATATGCAAAAGGAGGCTGAGCAGCCACATTTCCTAAGTTTGAGACACTAATTCCCAGGTTGAGAAACAAAATGTCGCAGCTGGCATAGGAAGGAGGATAATTTCATTGACTAAAGTCAATGTGATTGTGGTGAACTACATATACCTGTCTGGACATGCCCCCTGCTGACTGCTCCTGTGGCTCCTCCCACAGACCCCGGTATAAAGGCGATTGAGGCCTGAGCCCGGCCTCATTCTCCAGGATGTAGTATGGTGGTCAACTACTGCTTGTTCTTTCTTCCAGTCAATAAAAGCCGATATCTCGCCTTCACGTCTCAGAGAGAGTTATTGATGGTGCATCAGTGATAGAATTCAAAATAATGTTCAACTAAATTGGAATATTCTCAAGTAAATAGAAAGGCCAACAAGAGTGGATGGAAGTAGAATTACTATGGTCTCAGTGCAGGTCGATGGGAGTAGGCAGTTTAAGTAGTTTGGCACTGTCTAGATGGGCCGAAGGGGCTGTTTCTGTGCTGTGCTCTTCTATGACTCTATAATTAATTAGAGTAATGTCATGAAGTGAGCATCACTGCAATTTTATTTGGCGAAGATATCAAAAGGACTATCAGACAACTACTTGCAGTCTCCAGCCTGTGATGAAAAGTGCTTCAGAAAAGATCAGAATGCTGGGAAAGGTGACAACAAAGTACATGATAATGGTTGTTTTTACTGAAGCTCGAAAAAGTGAAATTCTGATTCATCTTCAGGAACATCTGGAGCGGCAGTAGAAGTAGTTGATTAAACCAATCAAGGTTAGATAAACTATTATAATCAGAAGCATTTTCAGCTAAAACTTTTTCACCTAGGTGACGTCACTTAAACATGGAAATGAATTAATGAAAGAAAAATCACTCATTGAACTGTTTGCTAACATGTGACCATAGATATATGTAAATGAGAGTGAAATGCTATTTGCAGTTCAGAATATGATGATAAAAAGGATAGATGGATCTATTTATTTAATGTAGAAATATTTTTCATGAAAATTATGTCATTTTTATTATTACAACCAGGAGCAAAAGGAATTAGATTAGCTATGATTTTTCCTGTTTCAATCAAATGTGTAATCTTTGATATACTGATACCATGCATGTTTTCTTTAATAATGGAAGTTATTGACATAAAATGTATGGAGAAAACCAACATAATTTCCACAAGATTGCACACAGATCAAATATCTTTCCCATGAAAGATTGCAAAGCAAAATGCTGTGCGATATTTTGCTGTAAAAATAGCAATGAGGCAAACAGTTGAAACCTCTTATGGTGTAAACCACATAGTAAAATATATGGATGGAGGCAAAATTTTTGTCACTAACATGAGAAAATCTGCAGATGTTGGAAATCCAAGCAACACACACAAAATAAAGGAGGAACTCAGTAGGTCAGGCAGCATCTGCCAGAGCTGCACTCTAATTGTTATCTTGTCAGGAGACTCAGAACTGAAATAAAGTAACAACATGATCTACTTACTTGATAGCCAGTCAACGAAGTTAGTTTAAGTTCAAGTTTAATTGTCATCCAACCATACACATACGAAACATCGTTCCTCCGGGGCCAAGGTACAAAACTTATACGTACTGTCACATAGAGCACACAGCACATAGAGCTATGATAGCACATACAGTCACAAAGATAATATTGGCATAAGTCCCTGAGTATCATGGCCTGCAGATTGATGTTGGCCTGGAGCCATGTTTCTGCAAGAACAAGTATGCAGCAATTCTTCATCTCATGCTGGTCAGTCATAGATGAAGGCTGTTTGTCCATTTACATGTCAATGGTCCATTAACAGTATAATAAATCTTACTTACTGTGAAACATTGAAAATCAATCTATAAAATGTTGCATCTCATTTCTTCAAATTTAATTTTAATCATCAGTGATAATTTTATAAATAACGAATAGAAGTCACTTAATTTCATTGTCTAACTCTATTTCACTTCCTCTGATTTGACATAAAATGAATATCCTCATTCCCACTTCCAGATCAGACTAGCATATTTCATTAACAATTCTTCACTTTAATTTAGAGATCCACAGTTACTTTGCATCTTCAGACAAATCCCAGATCCCCTGTAAAGAGCATTGTGCCAAATGTGTTCGCTAATTACAAGTTTCAGTGAAAGGTTCCACAGCAAGCCAATGGACAAGTGTAGGAGTAATAATTGGTTGGCACCATTTTGCTTGACACTGGGGCAAAATCTTGCCCAATAGCATTTAAATGATAGATATTGTAGCTTTGCACTGCAGGGTCTTCCAAGGCTGTGTGCACCATATTTGGCACTGAACATCAATGTGTATTCTAATATCTACTGTCAGAGAACCCATTCATTTATTTTCCAAATCCCTGAACATTTCTGTCCTTCTTTCTAAGTCCTTCATTTAAAAATACCTCTTCATTACAAATAACTTGCTCAAGGTTAAATTTGTCATGAGTAACAAAAAATATTCAGGAGGAACTCAGTGGGTCAAGCAGGATCAATGGGGAGAAAGGAATTGGCAATGTTTCATGTTGAAACCCTGCATTAAGTCCTGTTGACATCTCCTTCTCCACCACCCCCCACCCCCAATGGATGCTCTTCAAACTGCTGAGTTTGTCCAGCAGATTGTTGCTTCAGATTCCAGAATCTGCAGTCACTTCTGTGGCGTGTCTAAATTTGTCATGAATTTTATTAGTTCATTTGCTCATGTAATCTATCATTTATTTTGAGTGTTGTGTTCTCTATACATACCGTGGGTCACTCATAGAGAAACGTATTCTGGAAGAACATAACTATAACTTTTATTTAACAGCAAACAGCAGCCACGTTTAACACTGCCACACTTCCAGATCATTCTGTCAGTTCTGCGCATGCTCATAGCTCCATCCAATCACATTCTTATATGTGACATGTGATATCACCACACCTTCCTTTCCTTAAAAAGAAAAACAATTAGCAACATTAATCAAAACAAATGCATAATTTAACATGTCTCTGTCAGTCTCTCTGGGGGTTTACAAACACGAGTAGACCTTCTAAGTGGTTGACACAGTTCTTGTGTTTCGTTGTTATTTTCATGTTTCACCTGGTCTGCATCAGTTAACTGAAACTCTGAAGTTGGCTCTTTCTTGAGGTCTTTGCGATTTCTTCTTAACACTGCTCCTTCTTCTGTTTGGATCATGTATGATCTGGGTTGTAGTTCTTCAAGTACTGTAGCTTTCTGTGTCCACGTGTTCATTTTGTCTTGTATCCTCACTTCATCTCCTTGGTGCAGTTCAGGGAATGGATGAGAACATCTGTCAAAGTATGTTTTCTGCTTTGCTTCGTGTTCATCTTTCCATCTTTTCACTTGTTCACCTCCCTCTGTTCTCAGGAGGTTCTCATCTATTGGCAGATTGGATCTCAAACGGCGTCCCATCAAGAGCTGAGCAGGTGAAAATCCACATTCAAGTGGAGTACTGCGATAGGCTAACAAAGCTTTATAAAAATCACCTCCACCATCTTTTGCTTTGAGCATCAGTTTCTTGACAATTCCTACTGACTTCTCAACTAATCCATTGGACTGAGGGGAAAATGGACTAGATGTTGTATGAACAAAGCCCCATTCATGAGCAAAATGTCTCATACATTCACCATTGAATTGTGGACCATTGTCTGTGAAAACTTCATCAGGTACACCATGTCTGGAAAAAACAGATTTCATGCATCTAATTACATTCTCTGCTGTTGTTCTGCCCAAACCACACACTTCAGGATACAAGGAGTAATAATCTGTTATTAATAGATAATCCTTGTTGTCAGTTACAAACAGATCAACAGATGTTAAATTATGCATTTGTTTTCATTAATGTTGCTAGTTGTTTTTCTTTTCTGTTAGCTGCCTCAATGCATCAAGCTGTTCCGAAAGATTGGGTATGAATTTTCTCATGTAGTTGACCATTCCCATAAACCATTGAACATCCTTTTTACATTGCGGTCTTGGCATGTTCTCAATAGCAGAAACCTTCAATGGATCAGGCCGCACACCCTCTTTGCTGATGATATCACCCACAAAGGTAAGTTCAGTCTCTCCTAGCTGACATTTGTCTTTATTCAACTTCAGGTTTGCCTTGTGTGTTGCCGCTGAGACTTGTCAAAGTCTGGTGTCGTGCTCTTGTTTAGATGATGGTACACTTCAGGAGCTGATGCAATTCCAAAAGGAAGCCTAAGAAAACAGTATCTGGCAAAAGGAGTGTTAAAGGTACACAACTTTGAACTCTGTTCATCCAGTTTAAGTGGCCAGAATCCAGAGGACGTATCTAATTTACTAAAGTACTTTGCATTAGCAAACTGTGACATAATTTCTTCACAAGTAGGCAATTTGAAATACTCTCTTTTAATGGCTCGATTCAAGGCTCTTGGATCTAAGCAAATCCTCAGTTTTCCATTTTTCTTATCAACAATAACAAGTGAATTGACCGATTCAGTCAGTTCATCAATTTTTTGTATGACTCCTAACCATTCCATTCTGTCAAGCTCTGTTTTCAGTTGATGACGTAATGCAAAAGGTCCTTTTCTACATGGACGTACTACGGGTGGCACTGTGTTGTCAATTTTAACTGTGTGCTCTCCTGGAAGACAACCAAGCCCTTTGAACAAGTCCTCATACTCTTTCATTGAGTCACTGTATTCTGACTCTGGGTCGCTATCCAGGAGAAAGACTCTTTTCACCAAGTTCAGTCTCTCACAGGCAGGTAAACCCAGTATTGACTGTACATTCTTAGGCACCACCACAAGTGAAAGCGTGTGCACCATATTTTTGTGTGATACTTTTGCCATGCATGTTCCTTTAACTGGAATGTCTGCACCTGAATACCCAGCCACTTTTATATTTGTCTGATGTAACTTTTGTCTTGGCTTTGATGCATTAAACTCAGATTCTACAAGAACATTTACTTGTGCTCCAGTATCCAGTTTAACCATTTTAATCTATTTAATCCATTTAACCATTTTAACCATTTAATCCAGTTTTGGTTCACTTGCACTGGCATAGTCCAGTCATTCCTACTTTGTTCATTTTCACAAAGCACATCAATGTAAAACTCCTCACGTTCATTTTCAGCACTGCATTTACGTGTACTTATGCAACAGCGTGAAAAATGATTAATCTTACCACAGTTGTTGCACACTTTCCGATACTCTGGACACATTAGGTCGGTGCTGCTGCCCACAGCGATCACAAAGTTTTTTTTTCTTTCAGATGACGTCTTGCTCTCCGTTGGTTTCGTTGTCGCTTCATTATTTTCTTCTAATATGTTTGCACTTTACAGCGTCTATGCTGCCGTTCTCGATAAAAAGCTATTCAGCCTGCGACATCACAGTCTCCGAAGCTTTGTCGAGAATCAAAGCTTTTTCCAAATTTACATCTGGTTCTCTTAAAAGTCTTTCTCTCAGACCATTATCCAGAACGCCGTTAACAATTCTGTCTTTAATGAGAGAGTCTGTCAGCTCCGCAAACTTGCATGTTTTACTGTGGCTTCTCAATTCCGTAACAAATTGATCAATCGTTTGACCAGTTTTCTGCTTACATGTAAAGAATTTATATCTCTCATATGTCACATTGCACTTCAGTAGACAAAGCACTTCAAACTTGTCGATTATCGCTTTTAGATTCAAATTATCTCCATTTTCAAAAGTAAAATGGTTATATACCTCAATTGCATTGTCAGCAATCACGTGGAGTACAATGGCAGCTTTCGTTTTCCCTGTTTTATTTTCTGCTCCGATCGTCGATAAATAAATTTCAAAACACTGTTTAAATCTTTTCCAGTTTTCAGCAACGTTTCCAGTCAGCTGAAGTGTTGACGGGGGTTGAAAAACTTCCATTCTTAAAGCTGTTAGCAAACAATGAAAAAGTTCACGCTCTTTTTTTTCGATTATCTTCGCTTCTCCCGTGTTTAGCGAATGAATTATTCTTCCAGACTGACTTCTGACGGCATGCTGTGTTCTCTATATGTACCGTGGGTTACTCATAGAGAAACGTATTCTGGAAGAACATAGCTAGAACTTTTATTTAACAGGAAACAGCAACCACGTTTAACTCTGCCACGCTTCTAGATCATTCTGTCAGTTCTGCGCATGCTCATAGCTCCGTTCAATCATGTTCTTACATGTGACATGTGATATCACCACATTGAGAAATTGTAGATGCTGGATACGTGAAAACACTGGAAACGTTCAGCACATCAGGCAGCATCAGAGGATAGAGATGCAGTGTTAACATTTCAGACCAAAGATGGTTCTGTCAAAGGGCCACTGTCTTGAAACATTAATCTGTGTCTCTTTCCACTGCTGCTGTGTGACTGCTAAGTTTTTCTAATGTTTCTGTTTTAATTCACCATTTGTTTTATCATTTTTTTAGGATTCATGCATTTTTGTTAATTCCAGCATCTATTGTTTCCCCTTATTGGGCCCTGAGTAAGTATCTTCTGAGGAAGGTACTGCCACAAGGTTATTTGGTAGGAAGTTCTAGATTTCAATTTAGTATGATGATACGGCAATATACTTCCACGTGAGGATGGCGGGATTTGGAAAGGGAAGCAACAAGTGGTTATGATCCCTTGTGACCGGCACACTCTCCTTTTCTTTGGTGGGAGATGTTGCAAGTTGAGCAGTTGCTGTCAGAGTAGTCTAGATGTGTAACTGTGGTGCATAGAATCTGCAGCACCATCTTGTGCCAACCATGTAACCTACTTTAGAACCTGCCAAGAATTTCCCTACCGCATAGCTCTCTATTTTCTAAGCTCCGTGTTCGTTTTACAAAATGTCATACCTTGTCGTCATTGTGCAAGTGTTTGGGGGAAATGGATATTTTTTGGTCCCAATCAGGTAGGAACCATCCCTGGATAGAGTTGAGTTTCCAGTGTCAGGAGTGTATCGGGATACCCAGTCTCTGAGCTGCTCCTGTAGACTCGTTATTTATAACCAATTCTGGCCCTGTCCTCACTCAGTATGCTTATATTTTCAGTAATAGATAACAATCAGTAGCAGGGGAAGTGCTGAATTTTCCTTTCCCGGTTTTGGCTTGCTGAAGTTAAATTTAATGACTCCCACCAAAACACGGATGAAATGTTCATTGGCTGAATGTGGGAACACTTTGATTTGGCCTAAGTCACTTCCTCAATGAGTCATGGGAGGGGATGAGGGTGCAACATTTTCTAATGTACAGTTTCAATGCAAGTTTCTCTCTTTTAAAAAATATCGCAATACTCAGCCAGTAAAGCATTTAAAGAAACCCAACTCTCATCCTAATGAATCAAAACTTATTATTATGTGTCTACACTTCAACAACATTATGAGAGAAGTTAGACTTTAAAACTGATGGTATCAGCCATTGCTTGCCATGTAGTTAAGCTGTTGCTCTTTAACTGAAGGCAAATGCCTATTTTTAGGTAATAGTGGTTCATTGATGTCACGCTTGAAACCAAAATCAATCCTCAGTATACCTCAATATATACTGCCGTGATTACTGCATCTCACTTGGTTACCCATTCCTTTAGAATTTCTTGTGTAGAGCAATATTGATTTATGACATCTTTTCAGATCTTTTAAGTGGATTCATATTTACCCAATCTTAATAAAAATTTGTTGAGGTTACACAATGTTCCAAATTGAAAACTACTGAAGGAATTTGTTCATTAGCATGCCTGGATTCAGCTGTCCCACATGCATTTACAAGCACCTTTTCTGCACTCCTCAAATAATATAGGTGTTCAGAGATTTCCTGATCTACAACTTGTACCAAACTAGAAGTGAGAAAGCCCAGAAGTTGAGCAACTTATTTTCAGGGATTTAGTATAAATTTTCACATTTCAACAAATTTTCTGAGATGAATCTAGATGTATCAGAGCTATAGTACATAGAGCCCTATGACAAGATAGTGTAGGAGTAATTTCCTTAGTGTCAATTTCTTGAGTTTGTCATCACATGTGACGTCATTCCCATCTCCCACCAAATTCTAACCTGTGATCCTTTGCCATTCCATTTTGATCAGCTGCAGAGCAGGCATAAGTATTTTTAGAAATTTTAGCTTGTATTATCAGTCAAGGGCAGAAATACCTAATTTAGAATATTTTCCCAGTTTATTATAAACTTTCTCAGCTTAAAACGTTTAGAAGTATTGATAAATATCTTGCTTCAACCCTATTCGTACGAAAGCACTGAATCGCACATTTACCAGTGGAGGCCCCCTGTTTAAAAGGATCTTAAAGGAGGAGGCTACGGTTCCTTGTACAAACCAAGGCCAAATAGTTACTTAGGATCAAAATGCATTTTGTTTTGCAGTTTATCTTATTGTCAATTGCTCTGCACGTCCTCAGCTACTGAGCAATATGTAGCAGGAAGTGGCTATTTGCAGGTGTATTTGAACCTTTCACTCTCAGTTCAAATGTACAGCTGCTGTGGAGATCTGTAGCACGCAGCAACAGTTTCCTTCACTAGTTTTGATACACATAGTGTCGTTGCAATCCTTGGAATACATTGGGGAATTTTATTCATGGGCCTTCATGCAACTCTTTGACAATTCCTCTTCGGGACCAGGGCAAAGTAGCAGGCCCACCTGAAACTGCAAATAGAAGGGAGTAAGTGGGCAGGAATTATTACCTTCACAGTAGATTGCATGAGCCCGACACTCACCAAGGAAGAGTTTGTGATGAAGTTGCTTTTTTTCCATTAAAGAGCTGTGTCACCTTCTGCAACAAGAGCAGTGACTCTGTTCTAGCCAGCACAGCATTGTTCTCCACAACTAAACTCAATATACCTTTCAGTTTCCTTCCAACAGATCTGTTAGAGAGTAAAAGTTAAATGCTGCGGGTTTCATATTTGGAATAAAAAAATTCAACAGCCTGTACTTTGTATCATAAATGATAGGGCATTGAAGAATGCTGTAGAACAGAGTGATCTAGGAATAATGGTGCATAGTTCCCTGAAGGTGGAATCTCATGTGGATAGGGTGGTGAAGAAAGCTTTTGGTATGCTGGCCTTTATAAATCAGAGCATTGAGTATAGGAGTTGGGATGTAATGTTAAAATTGTACAAGGCATTGGTAAGGCCGAATTTGGAGTATTGTGTACAGTTCTGGTCACCGAATTATAGGAAAGATATCAACAAAATAGAGAGAGTACAGAGAAGATTTACTAGAATGTTACCTGGGTTTCAGCACCTAAGTTACAGGGAAAGGTTGAACAAGTTAGGTCTTTATTCTTTGGAGTGTAGAAAGTTGACCGGGGACTTGATAGAGGTATTTAAAATAATGAGGGGGATAGATCAAGTTGACGTGAATAGGCTTTTTCCATTGAGAGTAAGGGAGATTCAAACAAGAGGACATGATTTGAGAGTTAGGGGGCAAAAGTTTAAGGGTAACATGAGGGGAATTTCTTTACTTAGAGAGTGGTAGCTGTGTGGAACGAGCTTCCAGTAGAAGTGGTAGATGCAGGTTTGGTATTGTCATTTAAAGCAAAATTGGATAGGTATATGGACAGGAAAGGAATGGAGGGTTATGGGCTGAGTGCAGGCCAGTGGGACTAGGTGAGAGTAAGCGTCGGCATGGACTAGAAGGGCTGAGATTGCCTGTTTCTGTGCTGTAATTGTTATATGGTTATATGTTCCATGTAGGATTAATCTTCTGGCTTTTGTACACAGGGAGATGTCCCACCCTGTTTTGGTAGCCAAGAAATGTCGACACATTGAAGCTGGGTAAAGGTTTGTTTTAATCTGATTGTGGATTTTACTTATATTTATACAAGTAGCTTTTTGATTTGTACTTATGCTAAAATAATGAGACAATTGAAGGTGTTCATTCCCATATTCATTGGGTCATAGAGTCATACAGCATGGAACCAGTCCCTATTGCCCAACTCGACAAGGCTGACAGTGTTGTCCCGCAAACTGGTACATCTGCCCCTGTTTGGTTCATAGGCTTTTAAACTCTCCTATCCATGTACCTATCTAGATGACTTTTAAATGTTGCTCATTTGTCTTCCCCAATCATTATTTCTAGCAACTCATTCCAAACATGCACCATCCTTTGTATGAAGTAAGTGCCCAATGTCCCTTTAAAATCTCTCGCATCTGATCTTACACTTTTGTCCTCTTCATTAAGTATCGAGTACAACTCTGCTGCTCAGATTCTGTTCAAAGTGCATGGTGTGTAACTGATGCGTCTTCATTTCTCTATGTGTAATGAGATGGCCAGGATAGTCTGAGATAATATCTAATCCTGGCTGGTAAATGAGATGGCATCTGGTGTTTTATAGAACTTCCTCATTTCTGGAGGTTTTCGCATGGTAGCTGTTGTCAGGGTGTGATGAATAGCCTTGAACTGTGCTTAGGAACAGAAGCCCGTGAAGAACTTCAGTTTTCATGAACAATGTGGAGAAGCAGGATGGAAAGAAAGTTAAGGTTAATCTGTTACCCTGAAATAAAATGGAATAATATGAAAGATGAAAGCTGTGGAATGTTTGAGAAGACATTGGGGGTGGAAATGAATGGACTTCTGAAAAGTTAATTGTGATTTAGCTGACTGAATTACATCAAAACAAGTTGAAGTTTGCCAAACGGTCCATCAAGCCTCCTCCATGATCAATTATGATTAACTTATTGACTGACTTCTAAGGCAGAATTTCAGTGACTCTCTCTCGGTCCTAATCCTGACACTATCCCTGTAGGTCCTGGACTCTGTTGTCGAGAGCAACAACTACTCACCATTTATCTCATTAGACCTCTAAGAATTCTATACTCAGTGCGAATCATAGGCACATTGGAGCTGGGTTCAGCCCATTGAGTGTACCCTGACCATCGAGCATCCACCCTAAACTCATACCATTTTTATATTCCTCAAATTTCATTGGGTCCTCCCAATTCTACCGCTCCTGTACACCTGTACACCTATACACTACGAAAAATTATACACCTACACCTATACACCACAGACAATTATACACCTATACACTATGGACAAATATACACCCATACACATATACACTACAGACTATTATACATCTATACAGATATACATGTTTACACTACAGACAATTATACTCCTATACACTTGTACACCTATACATTATGGACAATTGTACACCTGTATGCCGATACACTATGGACGGTTATACTCCTATATACCTGTACACCTGTACACTATGGACTATTGTACACCTATACACTACAGACAATTATACACCTATACACAATTACACATCTGTATACCTATACATTACAGACAATTGTACATGTATACACTATGGACAATTATACACTTACACACCTATACTCTACAAACAATTATACAACTGTACACCAATACATCACAGACAATTTACAGACATCCAGATCTTTGGCATTAGGACAAAAACGAAAACACCTAGATAAAAAAGCAAGAACGTGAATGTGCCACACAGACAGCACCTAATGTCAGGGTTGGATCCTCTCACTGGAACTGTGAGGCAGCAACTCTACTCTTTGTACCAATTGCTGCCCACTGGTCTCCAGATGCCTCTGGCCCATTCCTCTGGTCTTGTCTTTGTAACAACTCTCCTATTCCTGGAATCAAAATAGTGACCCTTTCAATATTTTAAGCATATCTTTCTTATGCAACAACTTAACTCCAACATTGGTGGTGCATGTAACCAAGGCATCATGGTTGACTTTTGTCCAAACATAGACTGTTTTGACAAATCAAATCAGTATTGAAAATGTAGAGGATGAATTCCTACATTGTATACTATGTGGATTTCTTAACCAGTATATTGAATAACTGACTAGGGAACAGACCATCTTGGAATTCCATGCAGTGAGGTGGTATTGTTAATGAACAAACTTGTGGTAAAAGAATCTCTGGGAAAGTATGATATGGAATTTCATACTAAATTAAGAACTAATGTAGTTCAATCTGAAACCAAGTTTTAAATCTAAGACAAATGAAACTAAGAAGCTATGAGGAATAGGCTGGCGGGGGAGACTAGGAAGTTACATTAGAGCTTATGATAATGGTAGGCAATGGTTATCATTTAAAGCAGAATCATAATCACAATCAGGTTTATTATCACTGGCAAGTGTCCTGAATTTTGTTAACTTAGCAGCAGCAGTTCAATGCAATGCATGATAATATAGAAAGAAAAAAATAATGAATCAATAAATAAATTTATTGCAGTCAATATATATATTTAAAGAAGTAACGCATGATTTTCAAACAATAGACATTCATTTAAGGCATAACACCCAACAGGATGTGATACAAGTACAGGAGAAATTAAAGATGGTATTATATTTAAATAGAGGATTGAGAATATTTCAGAAATAACAAAGGTTTAAAAAAAAATTGATAAATAAAGAGAAAATAGAATATGAAAGTAACTAGTGAAAAACTGACATACACCTCTGATCAAAACAGTGGCTTTACTTCATTACGAGTATGAGGGGATATGATACATCAGCAAAAACTCTGGCAAATTTCTTCAGATGTACCACAGAGACCATTCTGACTGGTTACATCACTGCCTGCAATGGGGGCTCCAATGCACATGATCAAAAGAGGATAGTTAATCAGCCAGCTCCATCACTGGCACTAGTCTCCCCACCATCGAGAACATCGAGAACCTCCAGAAAGAAGCATTCATCATTCAGGACCCTCTCCATTTGCAAGATGCCCTCTTCTCAGCACTACCATCTGGGAGGAGATACAGGAGCCTGAAGACTCACGCTCAATGTTTTAAGAACAGCTTCTTTCCCTCAGCCATCAGATTTCTGAACAGTTCATAAACTGACAAAAACTAACTTGTGTTTCCTCTTTTGCACTTGTTTATTTAATTATTTTTATTGTAACATATAGTGATTTTTTAATGTCTTGCATGGTACTGTTACCACTAAACAAATTTCACATCATATATCAGTGATAATAAATCTGATCCTGATTCGGAATGGACTACTGCATCGATGCCTGCCCCAACAAGTGTTGCAAGGGTATTCAAAACTCAGCAAGTAACTTTAATTGTCCAGTTTCATTGTGATGGACGCAATAACTCCATAAACAGGGTAACACCTTCCGTGCCTACTTTTTGAACAATGTCATTATTTTACAAACAGTCAAGAAATTCAGTGTGCACTATGTCTTTAAGGCTGAGCAAACAAATCAATTTATGTGTGCTGTTGTGCAAATAAAAATTCTCTTTGGGTAAACATTCTGAAGCTGTTGCAATCCCCATCAATTTCCACTGTGTTTTAAAACCATTTCAGTCCATTCTTTATAGAAATGGAAATGCTTACACACTAAGTTGGGTACTCCGAGGTGTCAAGTCTCACTCAGTCGAGTCGGAGCATCCATTTAGTTCTGTTCCAACTCTTAAGAGTTATGTACCACGTCATTATATCTCTTGTGTTCTTTATCTGGCAACTACAGAACATAGTATCTGCTAAGACAGATTGCTCCATGATTTGAAGTGAAAGTGTTCACAGGTTTTCACAAACAATTCATAAGACATAGGAGCATAATTAAACTATTCAGTCCATTCCATCCTGGCTTATTTATTATCCCTGAACCCTATTACGCTATTAACCCTTTTCTCCATAACCTTTGACACCCTTACTAATCAAGAACCTCTCAACTTCCACTTTAAGTACACCCAATAACTTGGCCATCCCAGCCTTCTATGGCAATGAATTCCACAGATTCACCAACCTCTGGCTAATGAAATTCCTCCTCATCTCTGTCCTCAAGGGCCATTCTTGTACTCTGCGGGTGTGCCCTCTGTTCCTAGAGTTCCCCACTATAGGAAACACCCTCTCCACATCCACTCTATCTAAGCCTTTCTATATTTGATAGGTTTCAATGAGATTCCCTCCCCCCCCCCATTCTTCTAAAGCTCTTAAGTTCACTTAAGCTAATCAAGAGAATCAAAAACTAATTATTTGTCATTACTTTATTGTTGCCTTTTGTTTTTATCTTTGGTGATTGTGCTTAGGCTTGCATTTTCTATTTTAAACAGGATTCTGTTGGATATAAAGTAAAGAACTGATGGAACACATGCAACTGGTTTATTCAACAGTGTTTATTTGTGCAAATACGTATATGATATGCATATTAGTCATTCATTTTCTATACATCAGAACAGCATTATCTATTCACTTCCTGAAGTGATATAATTGGCAAACATCCTTGTATATGTCTGTGATGATGGCAGAGGGATATATATCAATAATAGTATCTATTTTCTTGCTTCTTTTCTAGATTAGAATCATCATCTTTATTTTACATTAAAATAATGGAGCAGTTGAATTATAATTTAAACTGATTAACACTTGGAAGTAATTAAGGCAGCAACTATTTGTTAAATTAGATATTTATTCAACATATTCTGAAATACATTTTTCTGCATTTTGCTAGAAATATTAACCTCCTATACGCCTTCTCTCACAGGGGCAAAACAACCTTCAGATTGACATTAAAAGAATACGTGCATGGATAGACAGCTGCAGGACTATGAACACTGAGAACTTCCTTTTTACTTTTTGTTTGCTTTCTCTTTCAAAGGGAGAGCAACACTAAGCTGTGTATCAGTCCATACAGATTACACCAATTGTTAAAATATACTAATTGCAGAATGTTTGCAGCCTGAAAAAAACCAGATTTTTGGCTGCTTCACAGGAGATGTGGAAAGGGGCAGTAACCAATAACTAGCTGCAGACAGACTGAACTTGGCAGCATTGCAACGGAAAGGGTAAAATAAAACAGAAGTGAATTTTGAAGCATTAAAACAAAAAAGGCTTAAAAAGCAAGATAAAGGCACAGAAGATAACAAATTTTAGCATCAAACTAGAAAGAGAAAAATGCTTGCATTCTTTATTGCAGAAGTAAATTAAGATGCATTTGGATTGTTAAAAAATAGATTGTACCAAGATCAGGAAAATGTCAGAATGTACAGGATCATCTTAAAAGGCAAAGGACGTTAATATTAATACAATACTTGATGTTGATGATGGGCATGAGGAGCAGGTGGTCCCTATAATCGGGAGTTATGACAGATGCATGATGAAATGGTCAACAAGTGTGTATAAAGCTCACTAATGTTTCATCTGTCTCTGACCAGCACCATAAACCTTACAAAGGGAAGTGGCAGTGTGAACCAAGTGGCAAAGAACAGAATGAACCTGATGAATGAATATTTCACAACATTTTTAACAAAGTAGATTTCATTACAATACAGACTGAGTGAGGCAACTGGCACCGAAGAGGAAAATAAAACTTCAAATACAGTACTGTAACTGAGCAAGGAATATATGTGGATAAACTGAGACACTTAGGAAAAAATTATGGTGCTTAAAGTGAGAGGTTGACACAATAGGAACGTAAGAACCCAAGAGAAAGGAACAAGACAGGAAATTGTCTCAGTGTCTACATCTACTGTACCTCAGTTCTCCAAACCTACCAGTTCCATCACCATACTTGGTTCCTTTAAAATCTAAAGATCAATGAATTTTTGCTGTGGAAAGCAAAGCTCTCACTTACCAAAGTTTACACCTTTATAACATAACCTGACAGGTGTTGTACATTCTGATGACACATCCTCTCATTCTAGGCTTGGGCAGAGGTTCCCAAACAGCACACTCTGTAAGCCAAAGGATGTGCAAAGTACCTTTCAGGCAGGGTCAGAAGCTGCCTGAGAAACATCAATCAGTGATAGGTTAAGGGGGAGGACGTTGCACGTGGGAGAGGTCATTCCAATGTCAGTATTAGAAAGACAGTAGGGGAAGTGTGAGCATAATAAAAAGGACGGGGGCAGACCTTCGGGCAGATGATAGGAAGGTGGTAAAACAAATGCCTGGAGTCACTTCAACCAGTTGATGCTGAGGGCAGGTGAGATACTTAGGTGGACTGTCAGATGGAGGGTGGAGTGGATGACGAGTGGGCAGGTGATGAATAGGAGGGAGAGAGGTGGTTGGAAGGGTTTGAGTCAGGTGATCGATAGTTGGGTTGGTCAGGTGAGAAATAGGGGTGAGGGAGGTGTTTGAGAGGGTAAAGTAAGGGGAAATAGACAGTATGTCAGGAAGATGTGGGAGCAATGTTTGGACAGTTGATAATCAGCATATGAAAGATATGCATATACAGTATATATTTTACACATAATGTGGAGTTCCAGAATTTTAAAAAGTGTAAGAATCTCTGCACTAACAATATAGCAATTCTGGCCAAATATACTTAATCCTTTCTTTAGGATCATGTGCCCATCCCAGGAATCAGTCTGATGAACTATCTCCATAAATGGAAGACAAAATTCATTCATTTTGTTCCAGGTATAATATTTCCAACATTAAAATACTATTTAAACTCTTTTACTTCTTTTCTCGAATGCTTCTGGCACTTGCTTTCCTAATTGCTTTCTGTAGCTAAATGTTAACATGATTTACGTAAAAGAAGAAAAGTTCACTTCGAGCAACAACATTTCCATCTCTCTCAATTAAAAAAATCTTCTGTTCTTCCGTTTCTCTTTCCTGCAGCAATGGGTGGTCAGCTGGGCACTTCACTTGTCTATGTCTGTTTGCAGCCTCTTCATATCCTCTTCAGAGCCTAACTTCCTTTGCAGTTTTGCATCATCGGTCAACTGAGGTACACCTCTTTTCTTTCCTATTGGCCTACAAGTCCCAGCCTGTGAAGAACTGTTCACATCGACTATTGACTTCAAAATCATTTCTGGCTTAATTCAGTGGCACCACATGGGGAAAAGCAGGAGGGTCCTGCACTGAAGTTGGATTACAAGATGGAAAGAATAAGCTCCTCCAGAGAGAGAATAGTTACCCAAGCAATGCTCCCTGAGGCACTTCGAATTGTCAATTACAGAATATTTCCGTCATCTAATTCCTGTCAAAAATAACAAGAGAAAACTGAGTATACTTTGAACTAACACAACATTATTGGAAAATATAAATAACATAAATACTAAAAATTTACATACGTCTGAAAAAATTAGAAATTTAAATGAACAAATTGCCCGTCTCTACTCTTTGCTGCCATTGAAGTGAATGGGTTTTGGCACTAAATTCTCATGAAGGTTCTCCACTGGAGGACTGGGAACTTCGCCAGCTTTGTGCAACGTTGCTGAATTCCATGAGTCACCTGGAGCCAGAGGGTAGATGGAAATATAGTAGTGAACCTCATCAATAACTTTGGGCCTTTCACATAGAAACCCCGAAGTCACTGAAGTTGTGCAGGTTACAAGTTCCCTTCAAAATGTTTTTCTAATTGCACATTCCTAATAATAGTCTTTTTTCACTGATATCAAGATATTTGATCTAAATATCCCTTGTTTTTCTCCCTCTTAAATAACACTTGCTCTCCATGGAATATGTTCCGAAGCCTAGACAAATTTGTAAGCCTAGACCAACTGTTTGTAGCTACTGCTTTTAAAACCCACAAGGTAAAGGAGATTTGATTGGTTTTGGTGTCATTAATTTTATCAGTGATATTTCAGTCCAAATTTAAAATTTCCTCATTCTCAATAAAAATTATTTTACTGACTTCTGCCATGAAACGGGTTGGATGTAGATCATGCAGTGATAGGTAAGGGCAAGAGGAACTCTATCACTGTTAAGGTGGCAGGAAGATGGGGTGAGCGTGGATGCTCAGAAAATGGAGGAGATGCGGATGAGGGCATCAATAGGGGAGGAAGGTAAACCACTATTCTTTGAAGTAAAAGGACATCTCTGAAGTCCTGGAGAGGAAAGCCTCATCCTGGAAACAGATGTGGTGGAGACCGAGGAACTAAGAAAAAGAAAACACATTTTTTACAGGAGACAGAGAGCGAAGGGTATAGTCAAGATAACAGTGGGGATCAGGAGGTTTATGAAAGATGTCAGTTGACAGTTTGTCTACAGAGATGGAGACAGAGAGAGATCGAGAAAGAGGAGGTAGGTGTCAGAAACAGACCAAGTGGATTTAAGGGAAAGTTGAGGAAATAGACATGCTCGGTATGGGTGCATGAAGCAGCACCAATGCAGTTGTCAACTTAGTAGAGGAAGAGTTTGGGAGTATTCCTGGGGAAGGCTTAAAACACAGACTGTTCTACATAGCCAATGAAAAGGCAGGCATGGCTGTTTGCCTTCATCATTTAAGGCATTGAGTTCAAAAGCTACAAGGTAATGTTGCAGCTCTATAAACCCCCCATTCGACCACACTTGGACTTCTGTGTTCTGTTCTGGTCACCTCATTATAGGAAACCTTAGAGAGAGTGCAAAGTTGACTTACCAGGATGCTGCTTGGATTAGAGAACTTGTCTCATGAGAAAAGGTTGTGCAAGCTGCTGCTTTTCTCTTTAGAGCACAGGGGGATAAGAGAAGATTTGATAGTGGTGTAAATGACAATATAAAGCATAGCCAGTGCCTCGGTCCCAGTGTGGCACAAGAGCACATACTTTTAAGGTGATCAGAGAAAAATACAGGGGATAAGCGCGTTATCGGTACTTTTACACAGAGTGGTGTGTGAACTGCTAAGTGAGGTGGCAGAAGCAGATGCATTAGGGACATCTAAGAAGCACTTAGACACATAGATGAAAGAAAATTGAAAGCTATATGGGAGGGAAGGGTTAGACTGATCTTGGAGAGGGTTAAAAGGTCAGCACAACATTATGGGCTGAAAGGCCTGTACTGTGTGGTACTGTTCTACACTCAGGAGGTATGTTTGTGGCCTCCTACCCATCCACTTCAAGATTTGATGTGTTATACATTCAGAGATGCTCTTCTGCATACCACTGTTAGAAACATAGAAAACCTACAGCACAATACAGGCCCTTTGGCCCACAAAGCTGTGCTGAACATGTACTTATCTAGAAGTTATCTAGGGTTACCCATAGCCCTCTATTTTTCTAAGCTCCATGTACCAATCCAAGAGTCTTTTAAAAGACCCTATCGTATCTGCCTCCATCACTGTTGCCGGCAGCCCGTTCCACACACTCACCACTCTCTGCGTAAAAAAACTTACCCCCGACATCTCCTCTGTGCCTACTTCCAAGCACCTTAAAACTGTGCCCTCTCGTGTTAGCCATTTCAGCCCTGGGAAAAAAGTGTCTGACTATCCACATGATCAATGCCTCAAAGGTAGGTTGTCTCGTAGGCTCTATATATTACTAAGAACTGCTGCATTGCATTGCTGTGTAATTGATACATATTACCCATTCACCAGCAGCATTTGCCTACATAGTACTTGTTACATATGGTTATTTGAATTACTGTCACCTTCCTGTCAGCTTGAACCCGCCTGGCCCTTCTTCTCTGACCCATTAACAAGGGATCTTCACCCACAGCACTGCCACTCACCACATGTTTTATTTTAATTTTTGCACCATTCTCCATTAACTTGAGAGACAGCTGTGCATGAAAATACCAGAAAATTGGCAGTTCCTGTGATACGCAGACTACCCCGTCTGGCACCAACAATCATTCCACAGTCAAAGTCATTTAGATCACATTTCTTCCACGTTCTGCTATCTGGTCTGAACAGCAACTGAACCTCTTGACAATGTCTGCATGCTTTTATGCATTGAGTTGCTGTCACATGATTGGCTGGTTAGGTATTTGCAACAACGAGCAGGTGTACTAATAAAGTGGCCACAGAGTGTGTATTCTGTGTTCAAAGCTGAATTCTAAAATGTTACTCTATTCTTGGGGTTGCTACTTTTTTAACATTATTTTAGGCCTCTTTCTTCATTGAAAGGTTAGTGATGGGTAGACAAGTTGTCCCTTGGAGATTTTATTCATTTCTTTAAAAGTTTGCTATTTTTAACAATTATGGTAGGTTTATCACACAATAGCAAAGAAGGAGCACAAAGAGAGAAACTCAAAAGAGATTAGGTAAACAGTTATAAAACTTACATTAGTGAAATAAAGCAATATTAAGTGTGAGGTAGGCCCTCTAGAGGTCATCGAGTTGTCCATAAGTTAACTGAGCCAGCAGAACCCAACAAGTCCTGTATAACTAAATACATATTTCAAAAGGAAAATAGAAATGTCAAAAGAAGATAAACATAATTCAAAGTTATTGAATATGAGGGTTTACATTTAAAATATACTCTAACTGAGGGAAGGAAGAGTAATAGAGAAGAGTAAGGAGATTTGGGTTTTTAATTTTGCAAGACTTCAAAAAGCTCACTGTGGTGAACTACATTTACCTGTCTGGACACGCCCCCCCCCCCCCCCCCCGCTGACTGCTCCTGTGGCTCCTCCCACAGACCCTGCTGACTGCTCCTGTGGCTCCTCCCACAGACCCCTGCTGACTCCTCCCACAGACCCCCCGCTGACTGCTCCTGTGGCTCCTCCCACAGACCCCCCGCTGACTGCTCCTGTGGCTCCTCCCACAGACCCCTGCTGACTCCTCCCACAGACCCCCCGCTGACTGCTCCTGTGGCTCCTCCCACAGACCCCCCGCTGACTGCTCCTGTGGCTCCTCCCACAGACCCCCCCTGCTGACTGCTCCTGTGGCTCCTCCCACAGACCCCCCCCCCGCTGACTGCTCCTGTGGCTCCTCCCACAGACCCCGGTATAAAGGCGATTGGAGCCACAGCCCATTCCTCAGTCTCCAGGATGTTGTGTGGTGGTCACTTGCTGCTTGTTTTCTCTTCCAGCCAATAAAAGCCTATATCTCGCCTCACGTCTCTGAGAGTTATTGATGGTGCATCAATCACCCCATAAAGAATTTTATGGTAGTTATCTGTTGTCCCAGATTCCACCTGATATCCGAACTGAGATGAGCAAGGATAAAAGGAAACTTCACCTTGGACTTATCAATGCATTCGACCCAAGCCATTGGCCCAGGTCAAGCCCTAATATGCAGCCCTAATCCAGGTGATCCACCTAGGCTTCCTCCAGAGATCCCGCCATTGTAGAAGACAGATTCCAGCTGCTCTGTTCACTCCATGTTATTTTACATATAGACATTGCTGAATATGTGCTCTACAACAGTCTACTCTGCCACTCAAGCTTTCATTGTGCAGTTATTGCACTAACGTCTACCCATCAAGGTAGAACGTTGGCCTGGTCTGACGTGTTCATGAAGAGAAACAGGACAAATCGCACACAATCTGTGATCTCTCAATAAAAATCAAGGCGATGCAAGCTTTTGTCTACAATGCTATCAAGTTTCACTTTAACACCTGGCTTGTGTTTCACCAGGAACACTTGATTTTAGGCCTTGACATAACATTGGTCCTTATATTAACTAAAGAAATGAACTTCAGAGGTGAGATGCGAGTTGCTAATCCTGACATTAAGCCAACCTTTGATTGAGTGCGGTACCAAGCTGCCATGATAATTCTGAAGCCAATGTGCATGAAAGGGAGAACAGTCCAATGGTTGGAGTTATAATTCAGAGGAAGAAAGATGGTGTGATTGTTGGAGTTTATCATCCCAGCTCCAGGACGTCCTTACAGTGGTTCCTCAGTGCAGTGTCCCAGGCCCAACTATCTCCGTCTGTTTCGTTATATGCTTCCTTCCAAAGAACAATTCCATTTGCCCTTCATCAGCAAATGAAGCAGCCAAGGTCTGTATATGGCAAGACACACCCATCATTCAGGCACTGGATATAAATGCCCAATAGTGTGCGCCTCAACTAGCCTCTGACAACCAAGTCCAGCTCCTGGCCTTCACGTGTGGCTTAGCCGCTAAGCCTGGAGGAACTGTTTCTACTGACAGGAGAAGGGCAAAGGCAGGTTATTGGCACCTTAAAAGCAGTCACTTTGGGCAGATGGTGCTCTTCAGCTGTGGTTGGCAGCTTATTTAGGAAAAGGAAAGCTCTGATCTCAAACCTCTGCTGCCTTGCTGCTATACCCACTCAAGGGGAAGGCTTTGGGAGTAACCCCCGAGGGAAAAATCCAGAGCTGGAGTCCCTAAGGCAGTCCTACATTGAGTTCAGTGCTGACTGGCATCTCCTGCGATGCTGCGGGTAACAAACTGTATCAGTCTCCTCTGTTCCTTTGGGTTCATCAGGTGTGTGGAGAGGGGGAGCTTGCTGTAGTACATGGGCAACAGCTTGCTCTCCCCATCGTACTGCCCAGGCTTGTGTATCTAGACAGCTAGAACGCAATATCCATGGGCAACTTGGACTGACGGAGCCCTCACAATATTCATGCCACCAAAGTGACTAATACCAACAACAGAGTCTAACCCCCAACCCAGACTATTCCAACTCCAGCCAAAATCAAGACAAATTCCTGGAGACAGAAGGCATGGTTGAGGTTCTAAGTTCCTTGTATATGTCTTTATGAAAAAAAGATGCACCCATGATATTATTAAAACAGGAGGTAACTGAAATGCTGAACATGTTAAAAATTAATAAAGGGGAACTACGAGAAGGGCTGTCAGTACCTTAAGCAAGTTGGTCACCCAGTCCTGAGAATTGCAAACTTGTTTGCTGAAGAAGGTAAGGCTGCCAATTTGTGAAGGCACTGGCTATAATCTTCAAATCTGGGAGAAATTAACAGTCACTTGGATAAGGAGAAATTAACTAAAGGTATACAGCGTTAATTTGTAAAAAGCAAATCATGTTTAACTAAACTGATTGAGATTTGTAATTATGTTTCAGAGAAGATTGATGAGGACAATGTGGTTGCATAGATTTCCAACATGCCAGACAATAGGCTTCGTAGTATCACGCAATGGTCTTGTCAGCAAGGTTTCGAAGCCCATGGGGGAAAAGAAGTTTTGCTGTGGATGAGAAATTGAGTTAGTGAATGAAAGACGAGAGTCACGGAGAAGCGTTGCTTTTCAGAAAGGAGAAAGATGCTGGTAGTGGGTCCACTGTTTTTCCTGATGTGTTACTGACTTGCAGCTGAGAATGCATGGACAATCTCAGAACTTGCAGGAGACCAAAAAGTTTGAGCTATTGTGAACATTGAGGAGGAGGCCATCAGATCTAGGAGTACATAAACAGGCTGCTGGAATTGGCCAAATATGTTGTGAAAGAAATTTTATGCAGAGGAAAGTTGTGATCTACTTTCGTGGAGAAAATGAGGTAAAGCAAAGGAATGCAAGGGGTTCAATTGTAAAGGAGGTGTAGAATTAGAGACAACAGAGTGTGATTGTGTATAAAACTTTGAAAGGGAAATGTTCAGCTAAAACAGCTTTTAAATTAGAACATAGTG
This sequence comes from Hemitrygon akajei, assembly GCF_048418815.1. NCBI lineage: Eukaryota > Metazoa > Chordata > Chondrichthyes > Myliobatiformes > Dasyatidae > Hemitrygon > Hemitrygon akajei. The sequence continues at coordinate 39,520,228 of NC_133128.1, forward strand.
TCTGAGCTTCATAAACAAAAAGAGTAAATATATGATGAAACCTTGTAAAACTTTGCAATGCAGAAGTGTTAAAGGTTATGTGGAAAAGGAAGATAGGTGGAGCCGTGTCCACATTCATATCAGCTGTAATCTTATTGAATGGTGGTGCAGGCTCGATGGGCCAAGATGACCTACTCCTGCTCCTGTTTCTTCTTATATTGTCTCATCAATTCCAGTCACTAGATATTAGGAAGGATGGAAAAAATGTGGAAAGGATTTGCCATAGGATGGTTTCAGAGATGGAGAACTGAAATGGTGGAGAAGACGGGATGATTTTCAATAAACAAGAGAAGATTGAAAGGAAGCATCCACATAATAAAGTATTTAGATTTGATAGAGGTAAACAAAATTATGAGGGGTATAGGTAGGTTAATGCAAGCAGGCTTTTTCCACTGAGGTTGGATGGAACTACAAATGGAGGTCATGTGTTAAGAGTGAAAGGTAAAAAGTTTAAGGGGAAGGTTCTTTACTCGTGAGAATGTGGAATGAGCTGCCAGCAGAAGTGGTGCATGTGACTTGAATTTCAACATTTAAGAGAAGTTTGGGTAGGTACATGGATGGGAGAGGTACGGAGGGTTATGGTCCGGGTGCAAGTCATGGGACCTGGCAGTTTAAATGGTTTTGGCATGGACTAGATGGGCTGAAGGGCTTGTTCCTGTGCTGTACTCCTCTATGATTCATTGACTTTACCTAGATAGAATGGATGAGGTAAACTTCCTGTTGGTGGAAAGAATCAGAGGATATTGAAGGTGAGTGGCAAAAAAAACAAAGACAAATGGGAGAGATGTCAACCTTACACCATGAACTTTTTAACATTGGAAATAAATACCTGACACATTTAATCATTGCTCTTGAAGGGTTTAAGATCAGTACTTGAAAGAATAAAACTCCAAGGCTATGGGAATAGATTAGACAAGTTAGTTTAACTGTGATGCTTTTGTAGAGAAACTGCGATATCAAAAGGAACACAAATAATGACATTTAAGACAAGGATGAACTTTAGGGCCTAGCTCTAGCTTTAGAAAACATAGATTATAGCATTAACACTCCAGGAATTTTCAAAGCAAATAACATCATGGATGATGGAAATGAGATGGATATTAACAGTATGAATGGCCAGAAAGTTTTAGGTAAGAGGTACAGGCAGATTTAATATATAAAATATAGACACCATGGTTTTATTGGAGAAACAACAGAATGGATTGAGAATTGTTTGAAATGAACAATGGTTATTAACAGGGAGGGTTCAAACTGTGCCCCAGTATGAGTATTTCCCTCAGCTCTCTCTTGTATTGTGCATTGTTTTGATCAATGAGCTTGAGGAGGGCATGAATAACACTTTTAGCAAATTTGCAGATAATTCAGAATGTGTACTAAGGTTAGTAACAAAATTAGATTAGCAGGCAGCAAGCTGATTTAGATAAGTTGATTGAATGGGCTGTTAAATGGAAGATGTCGTTTTACATGATATGCACAGAGGTCCAGAAACTCATTAACTGTCATTTTAAACATAACATAGAAAGAAAAAAGTTAAATGTCATTCATAACTGCTACAAAGCATTACATTTTTGTTCCTTTTGGATTCTCTAGTGTTTTTCCATCATAGTAATGACCTAGAAAATAGAGTAAACCTAGTGTCCATTGTCCCTCCTGATTTTATTGTAGAATAGCTTTTTTTAAAAATTTATGAATAAGTTATTTAAAAAGCAATAGCCAAAGTAGCTTGTATACAAGGGTGTGCACCTTTAAGAAATACATATGCTTGATATATTCTTCTACCAGATACACAGTTTGGTTTGAGAATGGTTGCGTTCATCAAGGCTGTGTAACACCCTGGTAAAGATTTTACTGCTAATGTTGCAGGGTATTTCACTTAATGGTTTTCGGTAGAAGCTGTGTGTTCTGCTGGTAGAGTTTGGGTTACCACTAAAGATAAAGGGTTGTGATGTTCTTCTTAGCAGACATCCCACCCTGCAAAAAGTCATTTCAGGGAGGTAGCAACCCTGCCCCCCACAACCCCATATACCCTCCCCCCCCCCGCGGTCGACCTCCAAGGGTGTGTGTAATACTTTGTTTAGTGATTTTGTCAAATCTGTAAACCAAGTTGGGTATGTACAGAAAATGCGACATTAAAATATGTACTTATATTATCATGGAGTCGTTTTTTATTCCATTACAACTTTAAGCAAGTCTACAGGGAGTTTGGCCTCATCACGTAGGACATCAATAGAGTAGCTCCTTAGCAGCTAGCCAGCTAGTTTAAATAATATTAGCAAAGCTAATGAACAAATGACACCTGTTAAACTCATCTCAACATGTCTTTTACATTTTGACCCTCCATGGACAATAGAAAAGTCACTGTCGCTAACAGTGCAGCGAGCAACACTGTTATTATTTTTGAGGTCAACTGTAAAGCCCGACCACAGTGAAAACTGATAGGTCTACTTAGCACGAAGAGAGACCAATCAGGATTCTCCCTCTCGCTCTCGCTCTCCCTTTCAAAAAAATTGATTTCCGGGATATTGTATATAATTTGCGGGTGTCAGGGAGCCACTATCAATATGCAGGAGACTCCCAGAAGTTCCAGGAGAGGTGGGATGTCTGTCTTAGGAATGTTGTGACATCTAATCAGGATGGTGGAATTGGGAGAAGGTTCTAGAGAATGCTGGGCAGAGAGGTTTTAGTGATGAACCCTGGGGTGGCTGGAGGTCTTTTCGGCGGGAGATGGGGTGAGAAGAAACTCAAGAGAACCGGCCGTAGGATTCAATCCAATGTGAATGTGCAATTTGATAGAGTCCAAGTGGGAAAATTCTACTGGTGATCGGTGAATAGGAGTTGGCACTCTGAGTACACCGGACACATCAGCTTTTAGAAGATTTGAGCTCCAGCTTTGTGCATATTTGACTGTTTTAATTATAACAGGCCCTTTTGTTATTTTCTTTTTTGTTCTTTCTTCATTAATGATGGTTTGGGTAAGCTAACATTCATAAATATACTTTCTTTATAATTTTATGTAGTATACGATCTGTTATTCCTTGCCGACAGCAAGCACAATGGAAGTTATTGGCCTGAAATGAAAGCAGGGCAGCACAGTAGTGTAATGCTGTTACAGTGCCAGCAGCCTGGGTTCAATTCCCCCCTTGTCTGCAAGGAGCTTGTACATTCTCCCTGTGACCATGTAGGTTTCCTCTGGGTGCTCTGGTTTCCTCCCACATTCCAAAGTGGTGCGGGTTAGTAGGTTAATTGGTCATGTGGATGTCGCTGAGCAACACAGCAAGGCTCCTGGGGCTGGAAGGGCCTGTTGCTGTGCTGAATCTCTAAATAAATAAATAACTGTGTCTTTGTCCATAGATGTTGCCTGGTTCCAGCATTTTCTTTATTTTTTACTTCAGTTGTTCACTGCAGGTTTTGGACCAGCCATTGCGAGAAAGGCCAGTATAGGAGCAGGGAGCTGGGGCCTGGCTGGAGGGTTTGCTGTGAGGAAGCTGGGAAGGCGGGCAAGGTGTCGGGAGTGAGCGTGGATCTCAAAAAGCTTTGGTGAGGAGGCACAGGTAAGATTTTATTTTACTGTTGATCCTTGTTACTTAATTGAGTATATGCAGGATGGCAGTTAGGGGAATGGAATGCTCCTCCTGTAGGAAGGCAGAGAACCTCACCGTCTCTCTGACTACATCTGTGGGCAGTGCACCCAGCTGCAGATTCTGACACACCGGGTCGAGGAAATGGAGCTGCATCTTTATGCACTCAAGATCATCCAAGAAGCTGAGAACCATAAATGAGACTTTTTCTGAGGTGATCACAGCCAAGTACAGGCTTCAGATAGACGAGTGACCACGAAGAGAGGTAAGGGATTAGGTAGTCAGTGCAGAGTTCCCTCACTACCAGATATGGTATATCCCTTTGGATATTGTTCAGCGGGAAGGGCTAGCAGCAGTGGTCAGGTCTCACTGGCTCTGATGCTCAGAGCGAATGGGTAAATTAGGACAGAGAGATTCTGATGGGAGGCCCAGTAGTGAGGGAGACAGACAGGAGATGCCAGATGGTTTATTGCCTCCTGGGTGCCACAGTCTAGGATGTCTCTGAGTGGCTGCAGAAAATTCCCCAGTGGGAGCGCAAACAGACGGAGATCATTGTACATGTTGGTACAAATGAAATTCGTAGAGAGAGGGATGAGGTTACGCAGAATGAGTACAGGGAGTTAGGTGAGAAGTTAAGAAGCAGGACCTTGTTGGTGGTTATCTGTGGATTACCCCTGGTGCGACGTGCTAGTGAGGTCAGTAATAGAAAGATGGATGAGTTTGTGGCTGAGAAACTGGTGCAAGAGGCTGGGATTCAGGATCTTAGACCACTGGGATCTCTTCTGGGGCAGAGGTAACCAGTACAAGAAGGACAGGTTGCACTTGAACCATAAAGGAACAAGTATCCTTGCAAGGAAATTTACGTGTTGCACTGGAGGATTTAAATGAGTTTGGCAGGGGGTTGGAACTCTGAGCAGGAGCAAGTCATGGAATAAAGCAGTAGTCAGAAATTAGTAATCAGAGCGAGGACGGTAAAGACAGGGAAAGGAATACCAAGTTAGACTGGAATTATTTCAATGCGTGAGTTTAAAGATGGACAAATTCAGAGCATGAAATGACTCTGAGGGCTGCCACGTTATAGCCATAAGAGGAACGTGACTGGTAATCTGAAAGGTAAGGTTGAGGAAAAAGCCAAGGGTTTCTATAGCGGTATTAATAATAAAAGAGTAGCTAAGGAAAGAATAGGTCTGCCACAAAATCAGCAGAGCCAACTATGCTTCAAGCTGCGGGAGATGGTTGGGAATTTCAAGAATATTTCTCCTCAGTATACACTGAGGAGAAAATCATGGCTGCTCAAGAGATAAGAGAAACAAATGGAGATGGTTTGAAGAACATTCATATTACCAGGGCAGAGGGACTTACACTTGACAGTGCATTAAGGTGGATAAATCCCCGAGGCCTGACCAAGTGCATTGTCAGACTTTGTGAGAGGTTAGAGGAAATATTGCAGAGGCCCTGGGGAGCCATTTGTTTTACTGTTTGGCAGTGGTGATGTTTCCAGAGACTGGCAGGTAGCTAATGTTAGTCTGCTGTTTAAGAAGGGTAGCAAGGACAAGCCAGGAAACTACTGGTCAGCTAGACATCTGTTACAGGGAAAATACAAGAGGAAATTAGAGGGTCAGGATCTGACAGCACTAGAAGATACAGAATCCATGTGAAAGAAGCCAGCTTGGCTCTGTGTGTGGAAAGCAATGCTTGGCAAACGTATAGAGTTGTTTGGAGAGATAGCAAAAAAGGTAGATGAGGGTAAGGCAATGGATGCTGTCTATTTAGACTTCAGCAAAGCCTTTGACAAGGTTCCTCATGGTAGACTGGTCTGGAAGGTTAGATCCCATAGAATCCAGCAAGGTCTAGTTACGTGGATTGAAAATTAGCTTGGTGGTTGCAGAAAGTGGCGGTTGAAGGCTGTTTCTCAGAACGGCAGGCAGTGACTAGTGGTATGCTATTGTTGGTATTTATTATTTATATCAGTGATTTGGATACACATGTACATTGATCAGTAGGCTTGTGGGTGTGGTGAACTACATAGACCTGTCTGGACACGCCCCCCCCCCCCCCCGCCGCTGACTGCTCCTGTGGCTCCTCCCACTGACCATGGCTCCTCCCACAGACCCCGGTATAAAGGCGATTGGGGACTGAGCCCTGGTCTCAGTCTCCAGGATGTAGTATGGTGGTCAATTGCTGCTTGTTCTTTCTTCCAGCCAATAAAAGCCTATATCTCGCCTCACTTCTCGGAGAGTTATTGATGGTGCATCAGTGGGTGACACAATATTAGTTGTTATTGATAGCGAAGAATGTTATTGTAGATTACAGGATGATCTTGATCAATTAAAGAAGTGGGTCAGGAAATGGTAAATGGATTTCAATATAGATAAGTGTGATGCAATACATTCTGGAGGAACTAATATTATGAATGGTATGGCATTAGAGAGTGCATTATAACAGAGAGACCTAAGAGTACTAGTGCATAGTTTGTTGAAAGTAGTTTGATGAAAAAGGCATTTAGTATGCTGGCCTTCATCAGTCAGGACATTGAGTATAGAAATTGGAACATTATGTTGCAGTTTTATAAATTGTTGGTGAGGTCACACTTGAAGCACAGAGTACAGTTTTGGTCACCCTTCTATTGGAAACTCATGCAGAAAAGACTTAAGAAGATATTGCAAGACTAGAGGGCTTGAGTTATAGGGATAGGCCCTTATTCCTTGGAGTATAGGAGAATAATGACCTTATAAAGGTTTATAAAGTCATGAGAGGCATTGATAAGGTATTTTTCCCATGGTAGGGGAGAATAAAATTAAGGGGTATAGATTTAGGGTGAGAGGGGAAATATTTAAAAGGATCTTGAGAGGCAACATTTTCACACACAGAGTGAGTATATGTAATGAGCTGCACATAGAATGGTTGAGGCAGGTACAATAGTAAATCATTAAGGTGCAATCATTTCAGAAGCACTTGGATAGGTACGTGCAATGGTGGAGCATAGGATATTGGTCAAAGGCAGGAAATTGGACTAGATTGGTGAGCATCTTGATCAGGATAGACTTATTCGGTTGAAGGTCCACTATCGGTGCTACATTGCTCTATGACTCTACATCCAACATCTGCCATATTTTGCTGCTGGGGAAGCTAGTGACAATGTGGAGTGGTATAGTGGCAAGGATTTGGAGCAGAAGTTAAAAGGTAGTGTCTTCAGACCAGAGAGACATTAAGGAGGAACTCTGCTCAAGAAAGGTCAAGCTGTACATGGCACTACAGTGAAATTGACTGAAGATCACAGCAGGTAAGGCAACCCAGAGAGTGGCTGAAGAGCACCATCTGTAAAGAATCTTAAAACATAAATAGATGCTGGTCAACCTCAAGAAAACCTTCAAAGATGCCTTAGATATAAAATCCTCTGGCTTTTGAAGTGGTCTGGAACCTTGAGAGGCTGCATTTATTGAATTTCAGTATGAAGTGGCTGAGGTATAAGTGAGCCAAAGTTTTGAAATGGTTATACACGTTGAAGGAAATACGTCGCAAAATAACAACACAAATTTGAAGGAATGATTACACTAAGATAACAAGCTCAAATACATTAGGAAGTGGATATAAACCCACATAACATCTATCAAATAAAAGCAACAGAGGGGATTAAGGTCCAGGATCATAAGTATATTAACACTCTGAAGGACGTTGAAGTCAAAAATGAGTGAAAACAAAAGTCAGCCAATGAGAAGTCAGAGGAAGCTCAAAGACAACACAGACTTTACCTCAAGGTTATAGTCACTTATGACTGGTCAGGTGGATGCCACAAAAATAATCAACAAACAAAATTAAGGCCTGGAATACTTTCTACAATTTGAGCAATGAAAGATTAAGCCATCACAATCAGTGGATCACCTCTTTGTGTGTCCTTTAGCTCCAACGCAGCAAAAATAGAGGGTCAAACCAAAAGCAAAAAGATGCAGTATTGAAAGACAATCAAAGAGTCTGCGAACATGAAGTTCATGATTTTCAGTATATGCCATATAAGACCATAAGACACAGGAGCAGATTTAGGCCATTCAACCCATTCAGTCTGCTCTGCTATTCCATCATGGCTTATTATCCCTCTCAACCCTATTTTCCTACCTTCTCCCATAACATCTGATGATTTGACTAATGAAGAAACTATCATCCATATGTCGATGACTTGGGCTCCACAGCTGTCTGTAGCAACACCACCTTCTGACTAAAGACATTCTTCGTCTCTGTTCTAAATGGACATCCCTGTATTCTGAGGCTGTGCTCTCTGATCCTAATTCACCCACTAAATGTAGGAAACATCTTTTCCACATCCATTCTACCTATGCTTTTCAATAATCGATAGGTTTCAATGAGATTTTCTTCCATTCTTCCAAACTCCAGCAAGTACAGGCCCAGAGCCATCAAAAGCTCCTCATACATTAATCCTCTTATTCCCAGAATCATTCTTGTTAACCTTACCCAGACCTTTTACAATGTAGCATTTCTTTTCGTAGATAAAGGGCCCAAAACTGCTCACAATGCTCCAATTGCGGCCTGACCAATGCTATATAAAGTCTTAGCATTTCATTGTTGTTTTTCCTTCTAGTCCTCTCTTAATGAACACTAACATTGCATTTGCCTTCCTCACCACTGACTCAACTTGCAAGTTAACTCTTCAGGGAATCCTGCACAAGGGCTCCAAAGTGCCTTGGCACTTCTGATTTTTGAATTTTTGAATCGTCTACACCTTTATTCCTTCTACCAAAGTGCATGACCATACACTCCTCCACACTATATTCTATCTGCAACTTCTTTGTCCATTCTCCCAACCTAAGTCCTTTTGCAGATTCCCCACTTCCTCAACACTTCACGCCCATCCACATATCCTCAAATCATCTGCATACATATCTGCAAAACCATCAATTCCGTCATTCAAATCACTGACATATAACACGAAACAAAGCAGTCTGAACACTGATCCCCAATCACTGATCACTGTCAGCCGGCCTACATTGAGCCCAAATTCCTCTACGATACTCCTATCCAAGTAACTGCCTAAATGCCTTCCAGACAGTGTAATTCTATCTGCCTCTACCACCTCCTCTGGCTGCTCTCTCCATATAACCAACACAGTCTGTGTGGCAAACCATTGTCCCTCAGATCTCTTTTAACATTTGTCCAGTCTCCCCTTAAACCCTTATCCTCTTGTTTTAGTTTTCTCCATCATAAGAAAAATACTCTGACTACATCCTCTCTGCCCCTCATTATCTTTTAAATCTCTATAACATCACCCTTGAGAAGCAAGGAAATGAGTAATTAACAATCACATAAATAGCCATCAACTTTTGGCTTCCTGCCTCTGAGCCAGTTTTCATTCAATCCTTGGATCCCATGGTTTTTTTTTACTATTTTAACCACCCTTCCATTAGGACCTCACTAAGAACTTTGTAAAAACTGCATGGTCTACGTCAAATGCATGCCCTCATCAATCCTCTTTATACCACCTCAAATAATACAGTCTGCTTACACAGACGTGACTTTCCCTTAAAAACAATTCTTGCTGATATTCCCACTAATTTGTGCCATCATAAGGAAGGTTTACATTTTTCATTAGAATGGATTCCAATAATTTCCCCACTGCTAAAGTTAAACTAACTGAGCTATAATTGCTTAGCCTATCCTTTTCTTTCTTTTTAAACAACAATACAATGTTAGCCATCCTCCAATCCTTTGGTACCACTCCTTAGCATGGGAGGATTGAAAGATAATGGCAAATTATTGGCAAATTGGACCTTGGCAAATTCCTCTCTTGCTTCTTTTTCAGCTTAAAATATATTTTGAATGGTTTTGGTGAGAATGTTATCTCTCTTCATGCTCCCTCTCTTGCTATGTTCCTTCTTCTGAAGCCCATCACCCCTACTGGGCTTGGAGTCCAGTATAGTCTTGTGGTCATAAAAAACACGTTTAACAAAGAATAAAACTTGAGCTTGTTGGAGTTCTCTGTCCTGGTTACTGGGATCAGCCGTCTGGTCTCAGTTTTCACCACACAACCTCATATAATCTATCACTAGTTTTGTTCTGATTATCTTTTTAAAGTTATTATTAGCTGTTGATGTTAATTTCTATGAAAATTATGCACTGCATGCAGGTGGCCAGAGCAAATAATGCAAGGTGAATCACAGGAGACTGCAGACACTGGAACGTGGAGCAACACAACGTTTGCTGGAGGCACTCAGCTGGTTCAATATTAAGGAGGTAACTCTGTCCCTGCAACAATAATAGAACAGGATGCCAGACCCAATATATATGACGATTTGGTTTATTGGAATCAATATTGCCAGAAGTGAACATTTCAGTAATGTTCAGTATAATTTCTGGCAAAGAGTTTGGTAAACAAGAAGACAAGGAAACTGCATGAATTTACAATTGGTCCAAATATAATTGCATATTATAGATATTATGATGCATATTATCATCCAAGATTATTACCCCCTACAAAAATGAAGGTGAGAGAAGTGACTGTAAGAACACCAGGGGGATCGCCCTCTTGAATGTTATTAGCAAAGTCTTTGCTGAATCTTCTTGGTCTGCCTACAGAAGAAGGCTGGGCATGTCTACCCAGAGTCATAGAGTGGATTCTGTTCTGGAAGGTCAAGATGGCGGCGCGTTCCAATGCAGTGGCCTCTCAGCGACCAAACAAAGATGTTTTATTCTTTGTCAGATGTGTTTTTTATGATCACAAGACTGTACTGGACTCCAAGAACTTCAGGTACAGCAGGTCTACTGCATCAGTGACTTGCTCGTTGATTGGAGTAGCTGGCCAGGGTGTCAGAGAGCCAGACTGGGTGCAGACCATGTTGCTGCCTGCTACTCAAAGGCATTAAAGTTGGTGCGTGAAGGTGGCGTGCAGCGTAACCGTGAGTGTTAGTGTGGGACGTCTCTCTCTATCGAGTGCAAGACCCTGTTGGACATTGGTAATCTCGGATGCCAGAGGCCTGTTTCCTTTGATTGGTGGTGTGGGAGCTGCATAGCCTCAGCTATAGTGAGGACTCGACCTGGCCTGCTGCTATAATCCAGGTCAGGAGACGCCAGAGGCTGTGTAGCATGGCATCTCAGTTGTGTTCAGTTGGGGGCCGGCCTCTCCTGTTGGTGCTGCCCTCCAGTGACCAATCAGTGGAATGACGGGCAGGATTGCCAGGAAATGTACCATCAATTTGTGGGACACGTCGCTCAGGGTCTATATGTGTTCTTTTGCGTGACGATGTTTTCTTTTCCTTGGTCACTATTTTGAATGTGACGTGTATGTTTTACACCTTGGCCCCAGAGAGTCGTTGTTTCGTTCAGCTGTATCCAAGTATGGTTGAATGATGGCAGTTTTGGGTTGGACTGTGCAATCAAGTCAATCAAGATTTGAATAGCGCAGACTCAGCAGAAAGCAGCTGATTGGGCAATCGAGGTCAGGTGGCCAAGCAGTTTGAAAAGCTCAAACAAATAAATAGAGGGTTACCTCAAGCGGAGCGGCCTGTGGAAAGTGGCCAGTGAAGGAGTGGAGATTTGAGGCTTTGACAAGAAGAGGCTGAGGACAAGCTTCACTCCAAGTGAGGTGAGGCTGGGTAAGTTCCTTTCAAAGGAGAAAGTTTCAAAAGTTGAGGCAAGTATTAGATAGGTCATGGCAGCTGAGATCGGCCCCGTGGTTTGTTCATCCTGCAGCATGTGGGAAGTCAGGGATACTTTCAGTGTCCCTGACGACTATGTGTGCAGGAAGTGTGTCCAACTGCAGCTTCTGGCAGACCGCATTGAGCGTCTGGAGCTGTGATTGGATTCATACTGGAGCATCCGTGATGCTGAGAAAGTTGTGAATAGCAAGTTCAGTGAGTTGGCCACACCGCAGGTAAAGGCTACACAGGCAGAAAGGGAAGGGGTGGCCAGTAGACAGCGTAGCAGTAGGCAGGTAGTGCAGGAGTCCCCTGAGGTCATCTCCCTCCTAAACAGATATACTGTTGGGGGAGATGTCTCATCAGGGGAAGGCAGCAGCAGCCGAGTTCATTGCACCATGGGTGGCTCTGCGGCACAGGAGGGAAGGAAAAGGAGTGGGAGAGCTATAGTGATAGGATTTTGAATTGTAAGGGGAATAGATATGCATTTCTGCAGCCGCAAACGAGACTCCAGGATGGTATGTTGCCTCCCTGGTGCAAGGGTCAAGGATGTCTCTGAGCGGCTGCAGGACATTCTGGAGTGGGAGGGTGAACAGCCAGTGGTCGTGGTGCACATAGGTACCAACGATATAGGTAAAAAATGGGATGAGGTCCTACAAGGTGAATTTAGGGAGTTAGGAGATAAACTAAAAAGTAGGACCACAAAGGTAATAATCTCTGGATTACTACCAGTGCCACGTGCTAGTCAGAGTAGAAATAGGAGGATATTTCAGATGAATACATGGCTTGAAAAATGGTGCAAGGGGGAGGGATTCAAATTTCTGGGGCATTGGAACCAGTTCTGGGGGAGGTGGGACCCAGTTCTGGGGGAGGTGGGACCAGTATAAACAGGACGGTCTGCACCTGGGCTGGACTGGAACCAATGTCCTAGGGGGAGCGTTTTCTACTGCTGTTCAGGAGGATTTAAACTAATGGGGCAGGGGGATGGGAACAAGTGCAGAGAGACAGAGGGGTGTAAAATGAGGGTAGAAGGAAAAAGTAGTAAGGTGAAAAGCAAAAGTGGCAGGCAGGCAAATCCAAGGCAAAAAGCAAAAAGAGCCACTTTTCAACATAATTGTATAAGGGCTAAGAGTGTTGTGAAAACAAGCCTGAAGGCTTTGTGTGTCAATGCGAGGAGCATTCGTAACAAGGTGGATGAATTGAATGTGCAGATAGTTATTAATGAATATGATATAGTTGGGATCGCAGAGACATGGCTCCAGGGTGACCAAGGATGGGAGCTCAACATCCAGGGATATTCGATATTCAGGAGGGATAGACAGGAAAGAAAAGGAGGTGGGGTAGCATTGCTGGTTAGAGAGGAGATTAACGCAATAGAAAGGAAGGACATTAGCCTGGAGGATGTGGAATCGATATGGGTAGAGCTGCATAACACTAAGGGGCAGAAAACGCTGGTGGCAGTTGTGTACAGGCCACCTAACAGTAGTAGTGAGTTTGGGGATGGCATTAAACAGGAAATTAGAAATGCGTGCAATAAAGGAACAGTAGTTATAATGAGTGACTTCAATCTACATATAGATTGGGTGAACCAAATTGGTAAGGGTGCTGAGGAAGAGGTTTTCTTGGAATGTATGCGGGATGGTTTTCTGAACCAACATGTCGAGGAACCAACTAGAGAGCAGACCATTCTAGATTGGGTATTGAGCAATAAGGAAGGGTTAGTTAGCAATCTTGTCGTGCGAGGCCCCTTGGGTAAGAGTGACCATAATATGGTGGAATTCTTCATTAAGATGGAGAGTGACATGATTAATTCAGAAACAAAGGTTCTGAACTTAAAGAAGGGTAACTTTGAAGGTATGAGACATGAATTAGCTAAGATAGACTGGCAAATGATACTTAAAGGGTTGACGGTGGATATGCAATGACAAGCATTTAAAGATCGCATGGATGAACTACAACAATTGTTCATCCCAGTTTGGCAAAATAATAAACCAGGGAAGGTAGTGCACCTGTGGCTGACAAGGGAAATTAGGGATAGTATCAAGTCCAAAGAAGAAACATATAAATTAGCAAAAAAAAGCAGCACACCTGAGGACTGGGAGAAATTCAGAGACTAGCAGAGGAGGACAAAGGGCTTAATTAGGAAAGGGAAAAAAGATTATGAGAGAAAGCTGGCAGGGAACATAAAAACTGACTGTAAAAGCTTTTATAGATATGTGAAAAGAAAAAGATTGGTCAAGACAAATGTAGGTCCTTTACAGTCAGAAACAGATGAATTGATTATAGGGAACAAAGACATGGCAGACCAATTGAATAACTACTTTGGTTCTGTCTTCACTAAGGAGGACATAAATAATCTTCTGGAAATAGTAAGGGACCGAGGGTCTAGTGAGATGGAAGAACTGAGGGAAATACATGTTAGTAGGGAAGTGGTGTTAGGTAAATTGAAGGGATTAAAGGCAGATAAATCCCCAGGGCCAGATGGTCTGCATCCCAGAGTGCTTAAGGAAGTAGCCCAAGAAATAGTGGATGCATTAGTGATAATTTTTCAAAACTCCTTAGATTCTGGATTAGTTCCGGAGGATTGGAGGGTGGCTAATGTAACCCTACTTTTTAAAAAAGGAGGGAGAGAGAAACCGGGGAATTATAGACTGGTTAGTCGGACATCGGTGGTGAGGAAAATGCTAGAGTCGGTTATCAAAGATGTGATAACAGCACATTTGGAAAGAGGTGAAATCATCGGACAAAGTCAGCATGGATTTGTGAGAGGAAAATCATGTCTGACGAATCTTATAGAATTTTTTGAAGATATAACTAGTAGAGTGGATAGGGGAGAGCCAGTGGATGTGGTATATTTAGATTTTCAAAAGGCTTTTGACAAGGTCCCACACAGGAGATTAGTGTGCAAACTTAAAGCACACGGTATTGGGGGTATGGTATTGATGTGGATAGAGAATTGGTTGGCAGACAGAAAGCAAAGAGTGGGAGTAAATGGGACCTTTTCAGAATGGCAGGCAGTGACTAGTGGGGTACCACAAGGCTCAGTGCTGGGACCCCAGTTGTTTGCAATATATATTAATGATTTAGACGAGGGAATTAAATGCAGCATCTCCAAGTTTGCGGATGACATGAAGCTGGGCGGCGGTGTTAGCTGTGAGGAGGATGCTAGGAGGATGCTAAGAGGATGCAGAGTGACTTGGATAGGTTAGGTGAGTGGGCAAATTCATGGCAGATGCAATTTAATGTGGATAAATGTGAGGTTATCCACTTTGGTTGCAAGAACAGGAAAACAGATTATTATCTGAACGGTGGCCGATTAGGAAAAGGGGAGATGCAACGAGACCTGGGTGTCATTGTACATCAGTCATTGAAGGTGGGCATGCAGGTACAGCAGGCGGTGAAAAAGGCAAATGGTATGTTGGCATTCATAGCAAAAGGATTTGAGTACAGGAGCAGGGAGGTTCTACTGCAGTTGTACAAGGCCTTGGTGAGACCGCACCTAGAATATTGTGTGCAGTTTTGGTCCCCTAATCTGAGGAAAGACATTCTTGCCATAGAGGGAGTACAGAGAAGGTTCACCAGATTGATTCCTGGGATGGCAGGACTTTCATATGAAGAAAGACTGGATCGACTAGGCTTATACTCACTGGAATTTAGTAGATTGAGGGGGGATCTTATTGAAACGTATAAAATTCTAAAGGGATTGGACAGGCTAGATGCAGGAAGATTGTTTCCAATGTTGGGGAAGTCCAGAATGAGGGGTCACAGTTTAAGGATAAAGGGATAAAGGGGAAGCCTTTTAGGACCGAGATGAGGAAAAACTTCTTCATACAGAGAGTGGTGAATCTGTGGAATTCTCTGCCACAGGAAACATTTGAGGCGGGTTCATTGGCTATATTTAAGAGGAAGTTAGATATGGCCCTTGTGGCTAAAGAGATCAGAGGGTATGGAGAGAAAGCAGGTACAGGGTTCTGAGTTGGATAATCAGCCGTGATCATACTGAATTGCGGTGCAGGCTTGAAGGGCCGAATGGCCTACTCCTGCACCTATTTTCTATTTTTCTATGTTTCTATGGTAATCAAACTTTAATTGATTTGATTTGAACTGTGGACATGAGTTTCTCTCTCCACCAACTCCAGGAGAAGTTCAGAGCGCAAACGAAGCCCCTCCACATTGTGTTTCTTGATCTCACCAAGACATTTGACTTGGTCAGCAGAGACGGGCCCTTCCAGATCTTCACTAATACCAAGATGACAGAGCGTGATCAACTCCTTCTACAGCAATATGAATGGGATTGTGCAGTACAACAGTGGCACTTCAGAACCCTTTGACATAAGCAGCGGTGCTAAGCAAGGCTCTGATCTCTCCCCAGTGCTCTTCGGGATCTCATTTGCCCTTCTCCTGAGTCACACGTTTGGCACTGCAATAGAGGGGATCTACCTCAACACTAGATCAGGTAACCTCACTCGCCTAAGAGCCAAAACCAAATTGTGCGAGGCTATGATCAGAGGGAGACATGCTGATGATGCAGCAGACGCAGCACACACTCCACAACAGCCCCAGAGCTTAAAGGATCGCTTCCCCCAGGCCTGCAGGGACTTTGATCCGACTATCATTCCGAAAAAGACAAACGTCTTGGGACAAGACATAGAGGAACAACCACTCATTAGCATTGACTACAATGTTGTTCATCAGTTTGCGTACATTACCTAGGTTTTATCATCAGTGACAACCTCTCCTTGGACACAGAAATTGACAAGCACTTCAAAAGGCTGCAGCAACTCTTGCGTGCCTCACCACACGAGTCAGGAAGAGCATCAAACTCTCAGTAAAAACAAAGGCGGTAGCGTACAATGCTTGTGTCAGCAGCACACTGCTGTACGCAGCGACCTGGACAACCCACACTAAGCAGGAGAGAAGGCTCAACACCTTCCATTTAAGTTGCCTTCATTACATCTTGGGCTGAAGGGCCTGTACTGTGCTGAAATGTTCTATGTTCTGTAAATCTCTCCCTCCTTCTATTTGTGCCCTTTTGTCTTGGGATGGGTGTGAGGCTCTGGGGAGTAAATTGGTCCAATAATAAATTACAGCAGTTCACTTGCCCGCAAGGAACTCCTTTGTGACAAAGTTTTTACTAAATGGTAAAATGTGTTGTCACTTATAAAGGTTGGTGAAGAATCCTGAGTGGAACAAGTCTGCCAATTGCTTTGTTCATGATAATCTCATTTCCTGGAGAGGTTGTTGAGCTGATGATATGCCAAAGTGAGGTTTAAGCAGCCACCAAAATTGCCTAAGAAATGAATCTAATGAATTGAACAGTGGCCCAAACATATTTACACTGCCCAGGCCATAGTATAATATGGAAATACTGAATCCGTTTCAGTCTGAAATAACCAAACAATGAATAACAGCATTAAACCCCAGTGGCATTCATTGAAAATTCACAACTATTTTAAAAGAAATATTCATTGATTAAACATGGGAAGTCATACCTCATAATTCTGTTCGTGCTCTTGGGCCTAAACTTAAATTGGTAGGAAACGTTGACCTGGATATTAATGATTTAAATTTCATAAGAAACTTGAAAAATGCCCACCTGAGGCATATAAGGAGAATAATTGCTTACACATAGAAATGATATGAATGGAAAAGAAAGCTAGGCAGTTTTTATAACAGGCAGCAGATCTCTAATGACAGATGAATTAAATGATATTTTGCATCAGCCTTCGCTATAGAGCAGGGGGTGGCCAACTTTTACATTCCATGCGTCAGTTTTTTCATGCACGAATTCAGATGCGCCATACAACTCTTGTAGCCCCATTCAATTCTTGTAAAAATATGTTAATATAGACATATTTAGCATTTTTACATGATATATTGATTTAATATTAGATATAATATATTACTATTATTATTAATATAAGCTAAACATTACTTAATGAGAATTTTAACAAATATATTTTGTCTATTTTTGATTTTTTCCTTTTTCTTAATCACATATTCTTTCCATAACTCAGACCCAAGCACTAGCTTCATTTTTCCTTCTATTTCAGTCTGACGTGTTGTATAGTGTCTATTAAGATCATGTCTTCTATTATGTGAGAAGGTGTTTTCACAAACAACGCACAACGGTTTTCCTGATGGACCCACTGTAAATAAGAACTCATTTTCCCACTGTTCATTGAATTCACGTTTACTATCACTTTCTGCTTTTCTTTTGCACAGTGATGGGTAACTGAATGTAAAAACAAGGCTTAATTTTCGAAAAAGTACAAAACTACAAATGTTTACAAAGAACGAACAAAGCACAACTCCGTGGCGCACGAGTGTCAACTGTAAAGTGACTGGTAAAAACCTGCGACGCACCACTGGTGCAGACGCCTGGCACCTCAGGATCAAACAAGTATCGAATGTATATTGACACACACAAAATGCTGGTGGAACACTGCAGGCTCGGCAGCATCTATAAGGAGAAGCATTGTCGACGTTTCGGGCCGAGACCCTTCATCAGGACTAACCGAAAGGAAAGATGGTAAGAGGTTAGTCCTGACGAAGGGTCTCGGCCCGAAACATCGACATCGCTTCTCCCTATAGATGCTGCCTAGCCTGCTGTGTTCTACCAGCATTTTGTGTGTTGTTGTTTGAATTTCCAGCATCTGCAGATTTCCTCGTGTTTGCTCGAATGTATGTTGAACAGTTATGGAACGACTGCAGAACAAAAGTCCTTCTTTCCTAGATTGACTTATTGACCATTTTTTAAAAAAATTGAAAACTGATTAATGTGAAACAAGATAACATTCGCCAAAAGATGTGCACGAAAGATCGCTAAAAATAGTTGCTAAGTTTTAGATTTATTCTCAGTAAAACCCATTTCTAGCTCTAAGCTGCTTGAATTCCTGTCATAGATTTTTTTTCTACAGATCGGTTATTGGTTAACACTTTTTGCATGAGTAGGCTTACTGTTTTATTATTATCACTGGGGTGCAATGCGCCACTTCTAATCATTCAATGCACCACTTTTGGTGCATGCACCATAGGTTGGCCATCCCTGCTATAGAGGATACATGCAGCATCCCAGAAATAGTTGTAACTCGGAAATTATAAGGGAAGGAGGGAAGAACTTGGGAAAATTACAATCATCAGAGTGGTACTGAGCAGACTGCTGAAGTCACGGGCTGACTGATTTCTGGCTGTCTTTTAGATAAGGAAAACCAACCAATGTACTATACTTAGATTTCCAGAAGTTTCTCAATTAGGTGTTCTCAGAGGTTATTGTGGAGAATAAAAGCTCATGATTAGGAGATGACACAGTGAAGTGAGTAGGTTAGCTGGCCAAAAGGAAACAAGCAGTAGGCATGAATGGGTCTTTTCCTGGTTGACAAGATGACCTCTTACAATGTTTTCAAATAAAAGGTGTGGCTGATAAATTTAACTGGTGTCACAAAGGTTTAGTGATGGTAAAAACTTCTTTGTGAAAAATAGATACAAGGAAGCCACCAAGGGACATTTAATGGCCACTTTATTAAATACACCTGCTCATTAATGCAAATATCTAATCAGCCAATCATGTGGTAGTAACTCAATGCATGAAAGCATGCAGGCACGGTCAAGAGGTTCAGTTGTTGTTCAGACCCAACATCAGAATGGGGAAGAAATGTGATCTAAGTGACTTTGACCATGGAATGATTGCTGGTGCCAGGTGGTGGTTTGAGTATCACAGAAACCACCGACTTCCTGGAATTTTCACACACAGAAGTCTCTGGAGTTTACAGAGAAAGGTGTGAAAAGCAAAAAGCATCCAGTGAGCGGCCATTCTGTGGGCAAAAGTGCCTCGTTAATGAGAGAAGTCAGAGAAGAATGGCCAAACTGATTCAAGCTGAAAGAAAATTGACAGTAACTCAATTAACCACGTGCTACAACGGTGGTGTGCAGAAGAGCATCTCTGAACACACAAAACATCGAACCTCGAAGTGGATGGACTACAGCAGCAGAAGACCACAAACGTACACTCAGTGGCCACTATACTAGGCACCCAATAAAGTGGTCACTGAGTGCATGTAACTGGGGTTAACTTCAAAGGTTAAGGGTCACTTGCTTGACAGAGGTGAGTACAAATTTTGTCCTGTAGGAGGTCCTAAGTATTTGGAAGTCTCTTCCTCAAGAAGCGCAGAAGCAAAATATCTGTATATATTTAAGACAGATGGATTCTTGATAAGCAAAGGGATGAAAGATTATTTAAGAACGACAGTAATGCAAAGTTCAGGATTCAGTCTTGATCTTTTCAAGGCTGAGGAATCCTACATCCCAGATCATATATTTTGTGTTTGTATGCAACACCAATTAATTGCACCGAGGAAAGCTTTAAAATCTACTCTATAGAATAGAGAGCAATTGAGCAAAAGGAATTTGGTTGTTTGACATATTAGTTGTTTGGCAATCTTTGTTTATTTTTTTCATAAAATTTTATTTTATTCATTTTGTACTATAAAGACTTGCAAGAAAATAAATCTCAATTTAGTACACGGTAATGTATATGTACTTTGATAACAGGTTTACTTTGAACTTGGAACTTTGAAGTGTGTTCAGCAAATGAAAAGAGATGATCACATACACTATCCAGATAGTAACAATGCCTAAGGACGTTTCTCACTCAGAAAAAAAGACCATTCACCCGAAGCATTAGCTCTTTCTCCTGTTCATTAGATTCTGCCTGACCTGAGTATTTTGGCTTTTTCTTTCTGTATAATCTGTTGCAGGTTCCCAGCTCTTCACATGTTGTAAATAACTCATAAATCAATATTTATGTAATAATATAAGACTGAATGAGGACAGCAAACATTAGCAAATCTATTGAAAAAGTCTGTAAGAATTCAGTGCTGAGAATAGCAAACTAAGGTCCCCTTTGGGAAAATGTTGAATTCAAGGGATAAAAAAAAACATTTCGAAGATCTGAACCAATGATGTGGCTGGAGTTCAGAATACCAGTTTTCTCAATATTCAGTTATTTACTTTGGAATAGGAATTATAAAGTATAAGTACATGGTGTGTGGGGCCTATCAGCAGCAGAAACTGAGCTCGAATAATGAGTGCTTCTCGCAGGTCAGAGGCGGTTATTTAAGACGAGAGCTTCGTGGGCATTAGTCCATTGTGCGGGGCCTATCAGTGGTGGCAACTGAGCTCGACGAATCAAATAAAATTACAGACGGAATAAGTGGAGCGGCCATTGTCAGGAGTAGGCCAGTGGCGAGAGTAGAAGTGACAGATTTTGGCGAGAGTGAGCTTTGGCAAGCTAAGTAGATAGGTAGACTTCGTTTTTGGTTTCTCTTTGCATTTTTTTTGAAGAATAGGGAGCATGTTGGTAGGAGTAGTGTTTTGCTCTTGGTGTTGGATGTGGGAATCCTGGGAATCTTCCAGTCTCCCAGATGGCCATATCTGCACCAGGTACACCAAGATGCAGCTCCTGAGAGACCGTGTTAGGGATCTGGAGCTGTGGCTCGATGACCTACAGCTTATTAGGGAGAGTGAACAGCTGACAGAGAGAAGCTAAAGGGAGTTAGTCACCTCAAGGCTGCAGGAGTTAGATAAGTGGGTGGTGGAAGGGCAGAGCTCAGATAGTAGAGAGCACCTCTGTGGCCATTCCCCTCAGGAATCATTATCTCGTTTTGGATGTAGTTGACTGGGGTGACGTGACAGAGGACAACCACGATGATCGGGTCTCTGACACTGAGCCTGGTTCCATGATGCAGAAGGGAAAGAGGAAGATAAGGAATGGGGTAGTCATAGGGGATTCCATAGTGAGGGGAACAGACAGGAGGTTCTGTCAGTCTGATAGAGATACCCGCATGGTGTATTGCCTCCCAGGTGCCAGGGTATGAGATGTCTCAAATCGGGTTCAGAGTATTCTGATGGGACCAGATGAACAGCCAGAAGTCTAGTACACATTGGTACCAATGACAGAGGTACCAAAAGGGAGGAGGTCCTGAAGAGAGAATTCAGGGAGTTATGCAGGAAGCCGAAAAGCAGGACCTCTAGGGTAGTAATCTCAGGATTGCTGCCTGTGCCACGTGCTAGTGAGCGCAAGAATAGCATGATCAGGTATATTAATGTGTGGCTGAGAGACTGGTGTAGGGGGCAGAGCTTCAGATTCCTGGATCACTGGAGCCTCTTCTGGGGGAGGTATGACCTGCACAAAAAGGACAGGTTATACCTGAACCCAAACGGGTCCAATATCCTAGCGGGCACATTTAATAGAGCTGTTAGGAAGGGTTTAAACTAATTTGGCAGGGGTATGGGAACTGGAGAGATAGGCTTAAGAAAGGGAAAAACAGAAATAAATCAAAGATAGCGTACAACAGAGATTACAGAAAGAACAGGCAGGAGATGATACTTAATCACAGTTAGTGGCATGAGTTACAGGGCAACAGAGGTGTGGTGCAGTTAAAACAAAAAGCAACAAATACTGGACTGAAAATGTTATATTTGAAAGCATGCAGCATAAGGAATAAAATGGACGCACTTGAAATTCATCTATGGACTGGCAAATATGACGTTGTGGTCATCTCTGAAACTTGGCTAAAGGATGGCTGCCAATGGGAGCTGAACGTCCAAGGATATACGGTGTATCGGAAAGATAGGTTAGTAGGCAGAGGGTGGTGTGGCTCTGTGTAAGAAATAATATTAAATCATTAGAAAGTGATGACATAGGATCGGAAGGTGTATAGTCTCTATGGGTTGAGTTAAGAAATGGCAAGGGTAAAAGGACCCTAATGGCAGTTGTATACAGGCCTCCAAACAGCAGCTGGGATGTGGATTACAAATTACAGCAGGAGATAGATAAGGCGTGTCAGAAGGGCAATGTTATGATAATCATTGGGGGTTTTAACATGAAAGTGGATTGGGAAAACCAGGCCAGTACTGGACCTCAAGAGAGAGAATTTGTAGAATGTCTAAGGGCTCCTTAGACATGAATGGGCTCCTTATTTTGGAAAGGATATACTTACATTGGAGAGGATTCAGAGAAGATTCACGAGAATGATTCCAGGAATGAAAAGGTTACCATATGAGGAATGTCTGGCAGCTCTGGGGCTGTATTCCCTGGAGTTCGGGAGAATGAGGGGTGATTTCATAGAAACATTCCAAATGTTAAAAGGCCTGAACAGATTAGATATGGCAAAGTTATTTCCCATGGTAGGGGATGCTAGAACAAAACGGCACGACTTCAGGATTGAAGGACGTCCATTTAGAACTGAGATATGGAGAAGTTACTTTAGTCATAGGTGGTATATCTGTGTAATTTGTTGCCACAAGCAGCTGTGGAGGGCAAGTCATTGGGTGTATTTAAGGCAGAGATAGGTAGGTTCTTGTTTAGCCAGGGTGTCAAAGGGTATGGGGTGAAGGCAGGGGAGTGGGGATGACTGGAAGCATTGGATCAGCCTATGATTGAATGGCAGAGTAGACTTGATGGGCTGAATGGCCTACTTCTGCTCCTTTATCATATGAACTTATGGTCTTATATAGAGTGGACAGCCAGCACCTTTTTCTTAAGGTGGGACTGGCTAATAAGAGAAGACATCCTTTTTAAGGTGGATGGAGGAAGGTTTAAGGGAGATTAGGTTTTTTACAGAGAGAATGGTGGGTGTCTGGCATGCACTGCCTGGGATGGTGGTAGAGGCTGATACGTTAGGGACATTTAAGAGAATCTTAGATCAGCACATGGATGTAGGAAAAATAGAGGGTCACGGGTTGTATAGGAGAGAACAGCTGAATAGGATTGATCTAGTGGTAGGTTAAAAGGATGGAACAATATTGTACTGTACAGAGCTGTTCTACGTGTACACCTGAGCACTTGGATTCAGTCAGAATGATTAAAGACATTCTGAAATTATTTGCTTTCCCGTTCAGAGCCAGGACAGAATTTGATATTCTATTTTGTTTCATTGGATAGTTGTGTCAGCCACTCTTCTAAGGGTCAGAGTCACAAATCGCCTAACATATAGTCAGAGGATTTCTTTCCTTAAAGCACTTTACGGAATTTATGACAATCTAGAGGTCTCATCATTGTCTTTACTATTTCTGGCTTTGTAGTCCAGATTTATATAGTTAACTGCTTTTAAGGCGTCACGCTGGGAAACAAATTTGATTCAACAGATTATTTGCCTAGATCGCTAGATTACCGGATACAGGTCTAAAATCATAACACTATGAATGTCACACCTGCTTTCAACCTGCTTTCCAATAGAGCATTATAATGGCTGATGTGCTGTTCCTCATTGATCCATGGTGCACTGATCAGTGTGATAGCTGCATTGTTGCCCTTCTACTGCAATCACAGTCCAGTGTTAGCATGCTGAGCCTGACAGCTGACCAATGTGCAGTCCAAAGCTGGATTACTAGGTTCAGAACTGCTTGATGACTTGCGAGGCCATCTACCATTTTCACGACTGAAAACCACCGGTCTTTGGCCAGTCATGCTTCAATCACTGCAAGGGAGTCTTCTGCAGGAAGATGTACGTAGGACACAGGCAGATGAGATCATTCCTCGGTGTTCAGGTCGTTTGGGAAGCTTTACTCCATAAAATTGATTTATTTTTCTGCATTGTGTCCAATCATATACTGTGATGGTGAAGGAAAATTGGGTGGGCACAATTGATGAGTGCGGGACTGGGCTTGAGATTGTCAGTGCAGCAATCAGATAAACTTCGCACAGCCTGACCAGTCTCAAAGGCCTTGTCCCTTCCCCTGGTGGTGAAGTATTCTACAGCAGGCCAGCATTGGCCACCTGGTGGAGTATTGCAGGATTTAGCCAAGGATATGCAGGCTGTGAATTAATGCCACACCATGTGAATGGTCTGCTCTAATAATCTTCGATGGCAACTGGCAGTTGTGGACCTGTTGCCTCTGCTAGCAAAAACAAAAACCACACTGTCAGCAGGTAGAACATGCTTTCTAGTGGAGATACCTTGAACTGTCAAGGAGCCTCAAATGCAGATGGCAGAATGGTCTGCAGTCTTCCCTGCTGTGTGTAATTTACCGATTTCTGATAAAGGACAGTGCTGGCATTTCCTCTTTTTACATCAGATTTTCATTCAGTATCTTCCTTTGGTAAGTTCAGAAAATGATCCCGTTTCTCCTGTTTACTGCTCCAGTGAAATGTTGTGTTTTGTTATTTATCACATTGTCAGCCTCTTTCAACTTGCACTGTCAAATGTTTTTATGATTTAATCTCTTCTGCCATCCACTCTAATACGTTTGCTTCCTCTTGATCTCTACTCCATTATTTGCTTCTCCAGCATTGCAAAGCCTGTTCACCCCAAATGTCACCCAGTTTTATGGAAGCCCTTTGACCTGAAGCATTGGCTCTGTTACTTCCTCCACATTTGATGCTGGTACTGCTGCGTTTCAAAGACTTTCTTCTTCATGGGCTGAAACTTATTGGAAAATCATTCTGCTACCAAGTTTGGGATTCACACGAAAACATGGAAACAGTAAAATAGGAGCTGGAAAAGGATAGTGAACACTTCAAGCCTGCTCCACCATTCATGGCTAGTCAATACCATTTTCCAAACCCCTCTCTTCAACTTAGTGATGGCTTTTGTGTCTAGACCATTCCCTTCCTTTATATTTTCAGCAACTTGGACTCCATCACTCCCTGAATTCCATGGGTTTACCACCCTCTGAATTAATCAATTTTTCCTCGGTCCAGTGCTAAAAGTTTTACCTTGGGTCCTGAGACTATGACCCTTAGTCCTTAACCACTTCAGCACCAGCCAAGGGAAACATGCTTCTTACAGCCAACATTTCAAATCCTATAGATAATTTGCATAGTTCCATGAGGTCACCTCTCACTTTTCTAAACTGTAGTGGGCCATGTCTAGTCAATCCATTCATTCCTGATACAGTAGTTCCACAATCCAGGAAACCATTTGGTGAACCTTTATTCGACTCTTTCTATGGTTAGTGTGTCTTTTCCCATGTAAGGTGACAAAGTATGCACACAATACTCCAGATGATACCTCACCAAGACACTGTATTATAGTAGGAAGACATTCCTGTTCGACATACTACTTGACTGAGATTCACCTCTCCATAGTTTCCAGGATTATCTCCATTTCCCTTCTTGAATAATTGAACAACATTAGCTACTCGCCAATCTGTAGCTAGAGAGGACACGCTGATAGTTGTCAAGGTCCCAGCAATCTTATCTCTTGTGTCTCTCAAAAAGCTGGGGTATATCCCATGAGTCCATTAACCATTTTAATGATCTTTAAAAGCACCAACACTATCTCCTTCTTTACTTTGAAATGCCCCAGCAAATTAACAGGCTCCACTCTGATCTCTCTTTCCTCCATGTCCTTTTCTTTGGTACTCGTATAGAACCTCACCCACATCCTCCATCTCCAAGCACATGCCCCTCTTTTATTAATGAGTGGCCTTCCTATTTATCCTCTTGTTCCTGATGTATGTATAGGATGTGGCACTCTCTTTAACCTTACTTGCCAGTGACATTTCTTGACCCCTCCTGATTCTCTTTTTGAGTTCTTTTCTGACTCCTTTATAATCTCAAGATACTGTTTGATTTTAGCTTCCTAATCCATTCATACTACACATTTTCTTTTTCTTCCTGACTAAAACTCACCACCTCTCTCAACATCCAAGCTCTCCTTCCCTTGCCATCTCTGACCATACTTCCCACTGGAGCTTACCTATCCTATATTCTATGCAGTTGATTTTTAAACACCCTACACATGCCAAATGTCAAATTACCCAAAAACAACTGTTTCCAATCAACTCTCCCCTAGTTCCTGTCTTATACTCTCACAATTTTGCCTGCTCTAATTCAATACTCTCCCACAAGATCCATTCCTAAGATCTACAACTACCATAAGACTTAAGTAGTTGTGATCACCACTGAAAGGTCAGACACCTGACCAGGCTCATGACCCAACATCAGCTCTAGTATGGGCCATCCTCTCGCTGGACTATGTGTATCTTGATTTTTTTAAAAAACCTGCTGGATGAACATAAGAACATAAGAAATAGGAGCAGGCATAGGTCATCTACCCCATAAAGCCTTCTCTGTCATCCATTAAGATCATGGCTGATCTGGCTGTGGAATCAGCTCCACCTACCTGCCTTTTCCCTAACAAAATCTGTCCTGTCTAAACCTCTTGATAAAGGAGGTCCTAGTTTATATTAGGGAAGCTGAAGGCACCCACTACAACAACTCCTGTTGTTTTAACTGCTCCTCTGTGTCCTGGTGACTACTGTGAGCTGGGTAGTATAATCCCATCCAAGTGATTGCCCCTTTCTTATTGTTGAGTTCCACCCACGTAGTCTCAGTAGATAAACCCTCTGTTATGTCCCTTATGAGTGCAGCCGTGATATTGTCCCTGTTTAATAATGCAACTATACCTCCCACCCCTCCCTCCCACCACCACCACGTTTTGCCTCCTTCTCTAAGTTTTCTAAATCATCAAAATCCTGAAACATTAAGTAACCAATCCTGTACCTCTTTCAACCAAATCTGTTATGGCCACAACATCATAGTACCATGTACTATCCACACTCTTTACCTGTGATACTCCTAGCATTAAAATACACATATTTCAAACCATCTATCTCATTGTGTCTATTACTTTGCTCCTGCCTGCTCTTCCTGGTTGTGACATCTACCTTCCTCTCAATCCCTCCACTTTCTGACCTGGTGCTCTGGTTCCCAATCCCTGTCAGACTATTCTAAACCCTCCTGAGTAGCACGAGAGAACCTCCCTATCCTGCTTTTCAGTCTCTTTCCTAGCTCCCTATACTCGCTGCACAGGACCTAGTCCCCCTTTTATCCATGTCATTGGTGCCTATGTGCACCAGGGCCTCTGGTTGCTCAGGCTCCCCGTTGAGAATATTTTGCAGCGGTTCTGACACATTCTTGATCCAGGCACTCGGAAAGCAACACATCATCCTCACATCTCTTCTGTGGCCCCAGAATCTCCTGTCTGTCTCCCTAACTACAGAGTCTCTTAACACTATTTCTCTGCCTGAATATATCCTTTCCCACTTACACTCAATCAAAGTTGAAGGATAAACAACAAGATAAAACTCATTGTTCCGACTCTCTGTTTCCTGCCTCTCAACCAACATCCATTTTGTGTGTATATTACACCTTTGCCCATGTGCTTTAATTCTGCAGACTAATCTACTGTGTGGGAAGTTATCAAAATCCTTCTGAGAATCCAAATGCACGACATCCACTGGTTCTCTCTTAGTTACCCTAGCAGTTAGCAATTCCAGTAAATTTCAAACACGAAAAGGTCTCCAGATGCTGGAAATCCACAGCAACACACACAAAGCAATGGAAGGTCAGGCACCATCTATGGAATGAACAGTCGATGTTTTGGGGTGAGCCACTTCTTCACAATTGAGAAGAAAGGGGGAAGATGCCAGAATAGAAAAGCAGGGAGGGAGGGGAAAGAAACTAGCCAGAAGGTGGTAGCTGAAGCCACGTGGTTGGGAAAGGTCAAGGGCTGGAGAAAAAAGATTTTTTTAGAAGTAGAATTAGAATTAAAACTTTATTTCTTGCATCCAGCTCACAACATTAGGGAATAAAAAATCTTCATGTTGCATCTCTGCTGCTATGTACAAGCAATAAGGAAGAGAAATATAGGAGGATATCACCAAAACACTAAGATTGTATACATAAGGGAGTGGACCATAGGAGAAAGAAAGGGAGGATGGGACCCATGGAGAAGTAATAGGCAGGTGAGAAGAAGTAAAATGTCCAAGCGGGGAATAGAGGATGGAGTTTTGGGAAGGGGTTGGAATTTGTTCACCAGAAGGAGAAATCAATATTTATGCCATCAGATTGGAGGGTAACCAGACAGAATTTAAGGTGTTACTCCTGCACCGAGGGTGGTCTCACATCGGCACAAGAGAAGGCCAACGACTGACATGCCGGGATAGGAATGAGAATTAAAGCATTTGGGCATATGCTTGTGGCAGATCATGTGGAGGTGCTCAACAAAGCGGTACCCCCAAGTGACAATAGGTCACACCAATGTAGAAAAGGCCGCATTGGGAACGCCAGACACAATCAATGACCCCAGCAGATTTGCAAGTGAAGTGTTACCCCACTGGGAAGGACTGTTTGAGGCCCTGAATGAGGGTGAGGGGTGAGGTGTGTGGGCAGATGTAGCACTTTGGCCACTTGCAGGGATCTGTACCTGGAGGGAGATTAGTAGGGAGGGACGAATGGACAAAGGAATGATCCCAGTAAATTTGTCCTGTTTGGGATGAGTATCATATCTTCAAACTTTTTCCCCACTCTTGATAACCTCAAATTGCTGCCACTTTTTGTGGGCAGCTTTACAAAAGCACTCCAAAACTGTATTCTCCATAGATAAAATCTGTAATGTGATCATTTTGATTAGAATTCCAATATTGTTATTGTATAAAAATATCAGTCATATTAATGACCATACTTTCACTAAAAGTGGAAATCTTAATATGCATTATATTTTAGTACTTTGCTATCAAATAGCTTATGGTGCTGGATACTAAATATACTATTATATTAAATTTCATTGAAACATTTGTATGGCTGTTACAATCACCATAAAACACAACTGCATGCTTGGAAACACAAAAAAAAACTTTCATTACATTCAGCACATTAAGCCTTGACTAATTGAAGAGAGTAGATAAGCAACCCTTATTTCTGCCTCTTTGCTGTCTCTATGTATAAAAGCTTTGCTGGAGAGCACCTACAAGAAAACATAATTCACAAAAACAGAAATTTTAAAAAAAAAGTAGTTTCAAGCATTCCTGGGATGGAGGTGGAAGCACTGTCCTGCCCATTTCCACTGAAACTTTGCTATTTATTAAAGAACGGGAAGAGTATCTGACCCTGCTGATGACCATGAGTAGTTTGGCCAATCTGAAGGACAAATTTAGGGATCGAACTAGGATGGATCACAGTTAGGGGTTATCTTGGAACAATTTGACAGAGAGCTTTGGACTTGCTTCTCACTGCTGCTAAAGAATTGAGAACATTGTGAAATGTGCACTACCTACAATTCCAAAAACTGGTTCAAAAGTGGCTTAGTATAGGTAAGTGGCAAAAGAATCAAAGAAAGCTACTGGGAATGTGAAAGACGATAAATTAAAGGGACACAGGGAAAAGGGAGCTTAACGATTAGCTTAATTTGTCACGTCTACATTGCAATATAAAACAAAATGTGCCTTTTGTGTCAATGACCAATAAAGTGTGAGAAATGAGCCGGGACAGCCCGCCAGCGATGCCATGCTTCTGACACCAACATAGCATGACCACAACTTACTGAACCCAACTATACGCCTTTGGGATGAGGGAGAAAACCACAGCGTCTGGAGAAAACCCACACAGTCACAGGGATTATGTAGTAACTCCGTTCAGACAACAGTAGGAATTCAGCCCTGATCTTAAAGCTAGCACTGTACAATGTTGTGCTAACTCCATGTTACTGTGTCACCCACTAAAGGCTGAGGATGGAAGACTGAAGATTGCTACCAACTGTGATGGGAAATGGTGCTGATGGCCTTGTTCTGTTCAGAACTGGGATGGAGCCAGTGTGTAGAATGCCTTCCAATGTGAGATCAGATTTTTTTAACTGCCGCTTCATTTCAACCTATCAGAAGCATTCCCTGTTCCACCATTGTCTTTTCCCACCTTCTCTGATACCTGTTTCTCTCTTTCCAAGTTTTGAACGTGAAGCATTGTTTCTCTTTCCACAGTTGCTGCCTGACCTGCTGAGTTTTTCCAGCATATTTATTTTTATTTCAGATTTCCAGCATCTGATTTTATTATTTTAATTTACCATGGGATCTAATATAACCATCTCTGAGAGCACGTACAGTGAATGCAGTGGAGGTAGGAGTTAGGATGGGTAGAAATTTGGCTATGATAGATTTTGCACATCGCAGCCCCCATATATAATTTGTTCTTTTCTGCATGGGCGATCTGTTGGTTTTGTGTGTGGGAGAGGGGGCTGGGAGTTTGGTGTTGTTGGCACTGTTCTTTTTTGCAAGGGAGGCTGCTGGGGGTGATGCACCATCAATAACTCTCAGAGACGTGAGTCGAGATAGGCTTTTATTAGCTGGAAGAAAGCACCGTCAGCAGCAAGAGACCATCACACAACATCCTGGAGACTGAGGGAGGAGCAGTGCCTCCAATCTCCTTTATACAGGAGTCTGTGGGAGGAGCCACAGGAGCAGTCAGCAGAGGGGCGTCTCCAGACAGGTAAATGTAGTTCACCACAGGGGGTTTGGGGTTTTTAATGTTCAGGCTGCAGTCTACAGGGTGGGCAATCTGTATTCTGTGCGAGGAGAGGTGGGGGGTGCGGCTTGCGAGTTTTGCTTATTTTTCCTTTTCATGCGGGGAGGTGAGTGATGGCTTTTCTTTCAACGACCTATGGTTTTTCTGATAGTCTGTATTTTGTGGCTATCTGGAAAAGATGAATAACAGAATTGTATTTTACATGCATACTTTGACAATAAAATGAAACTTTGAACCTTTGGTGCTATTAATAGTGCTCCTTATGGTGCACAGACATCAATAATATAACTACAAATTTACTACTAATTTGACTCTAATAGTTTCTGCTAAACCAGGCTTTAAAAGCATTGAAAGCTAAGATATTGAATCGGTGGCCGTGAAAGATCAGTGATGTATTTCAGAATCAGATGTTTGGTTTGATTTTTACTTGTCTAGAAATTGTTCCATACACAACACGGATCCCTGTTGCATGCCACTTGCCACAGGCCTCCAGTCAGAGAGGTAGCCGTCTATCACTATTCTCTAGCTTCTCCCACAAAGCCAATGTCAAATCCAATTTACCACCTCATCCTGAATGTCAGGTGACTGAACCTTCCTGATCAATCTCCCATGCAGAACCCTGTCAAAGGCCTGGCTAGAGTCCATGCAGCCAACACCCACTGCCTTGCCTTCATCCACTTTCCTGGTAACGTCCTTGAAAAACTCTGTAAGATTTGTTAGTAACTGATTCTGATTCTGAGTTTCAAGCTACCACGCATGAAACCATGTTGACTATCCCTAATCACTGTCAGGAATGGAGGGGCTACTGCACAGGACCAAAAGAAGCTGCAGAAGGATGTAAATCTTAGTCAGCTCCATCTTGGGTTCTAACCTACAAAGTACCCAGGACGTCTTCAGGGAGCGGTGTCTCAGAAAGGCAGCATCCATTATTAAGGAACTCCAGCACCCAGGGCATGTCCTTTTCTCACTGTTACCATCAGGTAGGAGGTACAGAAGCCTGAAGGCACACACCCAGCGATTCAGGAACAGCTTCTTCCCCCCTGCCATCTGATTCCTAAATGGACTTTGAAGCTTTGGACACTACCTCACTTTTTTTAATATACAGTATTTCTGCTTTTGCAAATTTTAAAAAATCTATTCAATATACATAATTGATTTACTTGTTTATTTATTATTATGTTTTATTTTATTTATTATTATTTTTTTTCTCTCTGCTAGATTATGTATTGCATTGAACTGCTGCTGCTAAGTTAACAAATTTCACATCACATGCGATAATAAACCTGGTTCTGATTCCGATCAGTCCCTGTCTTTGTAAATACTTATGTATCTGGTCCCTTATTATACCCTCCAACAACTTACCCACACTGATTCAGGCTCACCAGCCTGAAATTCCTCAACTTATTCTTAGAGCCTTTCTTAGACAATGGAACAACATTATCTATCCTCCAATCCTCTGGCACCTCACCTGTTGCTAAGGACGTATTAAATACTTCTGCAAAGGCCCCTGCAATTTCTGCACTTGCCTCTCACAAAGTCTGAGGAAACACCTTGTCAGGCCCTAGGGATTTACCCAGCCTAATTTGCCTCCAGTCAGCAAGCACCTCCTCCTCTGTAATCTGTAAATGGTCCATGACCTCACAGCTATTTTGCCTCATTTCCATCGACTCTGTGTCCATCTCCTGAGCAAACACAGTTGCAAAAATTCCATTTAAGATCTCCCCCATCTCTTTCAGTTCCATGCATAGATGACCACACTGTTCTTCAAGAGGACCAATTTTGTCCCTTGTTATTCTTTTGCTTGCAATATATCTGTAGAAACACTTGTGATTCTCCTTCACCTTGACTGCTAGAGCAATCTCATGCCTTCCTTTAGCCCTCCTGATTTCTTTCTTAAATGTTCTCTTGCATTTTTTATAGTCCTCAAGTATCTCATTTGTTCCTTCTTGCCTAGACTTGCTATGTAATTCCTTCTTCTTCTTAACTAGGCCCTCAACATCTCTGAGAAACGAATGTTCCATATACCTGTACTCCTTGCCTTTAATTTCAACAGAAACATACAAACTTAGTACTCTCAAAATTTCACTGTTGAAGGCCTCCCACTTATGAAGCACACGTTTGCCTGAAAACAATCTGTCTCGGTCCACACTTGCCAAATCCTTTCTGATAGCATCAAAGTTGGCTTTTCTCCAGTTTAGAATCTCAGTCTGACAATGAGACCTATCCTTCTCCATAATTATCTTGAAACTAATAGCATTATGATCACTAGATGCCAAGAGCTCACCTATACTAACTTCTGTCACCAACCTGTCTTATTGCCTAATAGGACATCTAGTATCAGACTTCCTCTAGTCAGGATCTCTATGTATTGATTAAGGAAACTTTTCTCAACATATCTGACAAACTGTATCTCATCCAGCCCTTTTACAGTATGTGTGTCCCAATTAATATGTGGACAGTTAAAATCACCTACGATCACAACATCATGTTTCTTGCAACAGTCTAAAGCCCAGTGACTGCTGGATTGTTGTTTCTCATCTGGCTGGTGTGTTTAATCTCTCCCTCTCCCAGTGTAGAGTGCCCTCCTGCTTCAAAACATCCATCATTGTCCCTGTACCTAAAAAGACCAGGGTAATGTGTCTGAACGACTGGTGTCCTGTCACACTCATCTCATTAATAAGCAAATGCTATGAGAGGCTAGTCAAGGCCTACATCTGCAGCATGCTACCACCCAAACTGGATCCCCTACAATTCGCCTACCAACACAACCGATCGACAGATGACACAATAGCCACGGCTCTACACACCGTCCTTACGCATCTGGAGAAGAAGGATGCTTATGTGAGAATGCTGTTCTTGGACTACAGTTCAGCATTCAACACCATAGTTCCATCCAGAGTCCACAAGAAGCTCAGAGTCCTCAGCCTTCACCCTGACTTGTGTAGCTGGATCCTGAACTTCCTGTCAGATCGCTGGCAGGTGGTAAAAGTAGGCTCCCTCACCTCTGCCCCTCAATTCAGGTGCCCCCAGGTGTGTGTCCTAAGCCCCCTCCTTTACTCTCTGTATACCCATGACTGTGACGCCACCCACAGCTCCAATCTGCTAATGAATTAAGTTTGCTGATGACACTACAATGACTGGCCTTATCTCAAATAATAATGAGGCAACCTACAGAGAAGTCATCACCCTGACACAGTGGTGTCACGAAAACAACCTCTCCCTCAATGTCGCAAGAACAAAGGAGCTGGTTGTGGACTACAGGAGGAACTGAGATTAACCCCTATTAAGGAATAGGCTAACCCCTATTGACATCAATGGATCTGGGGTTGAGAGGGTGAACAGCTTCAAGTTCCTTGACATACACATCACCGAGGATCTCATGTGGTCTGTACATACTGGCTGTGTGGTGAGAAAAGCACAACAGCACCTCTTTCACCTCAGACAGTTGAAGTAGTTCGGCATGAGTTCCCAAATCCTAAGCACTTTTTATAGGGGTACGATTGAGAGCATCCTGACTGGCTGTATCACTGCCTGGTATGGGAACTGTACTTCCCTCAATCACAGGACTCTGCAGAGAGTGGTGCGGACAGCCCAGCACATCTGTAGATGTGAACTTCCCGATTCAGGACATTTACAGTGACAGGTGCGTAAAAAATGCCCGAAGGATCACTGGGGATCCAAGTCACCCCAACCACAAACCGTTCCAGTTGCTACCATCTGGGAAATGGTATTGCAGCATTAAAGCCAGGACCAACAGGCTTTGGGACAGCTTCTTCCACCAGGCCATCAGACTGATTAATTCATGCTGATACAATTGTATTTCTAAGCTATATTGACTGTTCTGTTGTACATCTTCCTGTACATACTACTTATTACAAATTACAATAATTTGTACATTGCACATTCAGATGGAGACATAACATAATGATTTCTGATCCTCACCTATATGAAGGATGTAAAAAATAAAGTCAATTCAATTCATCTATATCAACGATCTGGATAATAATGTAGTAAACTGGATCAGCAAATTTATGGATAACACCAAGGTCGGGGCCATAGTGAACAGAGAGGAAGGCTAACAAAGTTTGCAGCAAGATCTGGACCTGATGGAAAAATGAGCTGCAAAATGGCAGATGGAATTTAATGCAGACGTGTGTAAGGTGTTACACTTTGGGAGGACCAACCAGGGTAGGATTTACACGGTAAGCAGTAGGGCGCTGGGGTGTGGGATAGAACAGAGGGATGAGGGAATACAGATCTATAATTCCTTGAACATGGCATCACAAGCAGAGTGTGTGGTAAAGAGAGCCTTTGGCACATTGGCTTTCATAAATCAAAGGACTGAGTTCAGGAGTTGGGATGTTATGTTGAAGTTGTATAAGATGCTGGTGAGGCCTCATTTGGAACATTGTGTACAGTTCTGGTTACCTACCTACCTACCTACAGGAAAGATATCAGTAAGATTGTCTGAGTGTAAAGAAAATTTACAAAGATATTTCCAGGACTTGAGGACCTAAATTATAGGGAAAGGTTAAATAGGTTAGGACTTTATTCCCTGAAACATAGGAGAATGAGAGGAGATTTGATAGAGGTATACAAAATTATGAGAGGTATGGATTGGGTGAATGCAAGCAGGCTTTTTCCACTGAGGCTGGGTGAGAATAAAAGTAGAGATCATGGGTTAAGGTGAAAGGTGAACTACCTTAGTGGATCATTCGGTGGAAGCTCAGAGGGTGGTGAGAGTGTGGAACGAGCTGCCAGTGGAACTGGTGGATTTGAGTTTGATTTCAATGTATAAGGGAAGTTTGGATAGGTACGTGGATGGGAGGGCTATGGTCTGAGGGCGGGTCGGTGGGACTAGATGGGCTGAAGAGCCTATTGCTGTAGTGTGGTGTTCTTTAAAAGATACAATAAACCAACGGTGGATTAATTGCATGTGAATCCCAAACTACCTTGCACTTTTGCAAATAAGTGGGGGTAGGATTTCCCAGGAAGTTTCAGATCATGAAAGTAAAAGATAAAAGAAATATGAAGTAGAACAGGCATCATTTGATGATAAAGAAATTTGCATGGTACAATAGGCCTTGCTCAATAAATGAATACGATGTTTTTAATGCAATACCTTCACTGCTGCAGATCTAAAGGAGGAAAAAGGGTGGTGAAGAGTAGTTAGTTGTGGTAAGTTGGGGAGTACCTGGGAGTATTCAATCTTTAACTAAATTTGGGCAGGTGAGGGAGGATCAATGAAAGTTTCACTGGGATATTATGGAGTGGGAATGTAGCATATCAGCCCGGCATTGTTGAAGTTGGGTTGTGATAGGCTAGTAGGAATATTTGGTAATCTTTTAAACAGGTGCTCAATGGAGGTGGTGTGTCTGAAGAAAATTTGCAGGAAGTCCAAGGTGATATGGTGAGAGTGACAGTTAAGTAAAATTCTTATAGCAACAGTGCCTGCAGGAAGATCCGCACATTGATTTTACAGCTGTGGGTCTAGTCTGCCTGGTATTGTACGAATTGTGCAGAAGCAGGCCTTACAGACGTATCTGCATCTATGCTCACAATGGAAATTTGTGTAGGTGACACTGAGATGCATGTTGTGCAACACTTGTTGCCACTGCACGTCTTGATGATTCCCTTCATAATCAGGCCATACACACCCCGAACAGATTACTTCCATTTGAATTGCAAACAAAAACCTTCCAGTATTAGCAAGAATTCCTGGGACACTACACTGTGTGGTAACAATTTGGTAAAACCAGTTGTCATATTTGTGCAGGGTTTCCAACCTTCTTTATGCCATGGACTCCGACCATTAACTGAGGGGTTAGCAGACCGTAGGGTGGGAAACCCTGCTAGTAAATCTGGTGTCACATGAAGAGTAGACTGCTTAAGGGAACACGTTTCTCAGAAGAATAATGATGTAACAGATGGGTTTTTATGTGAATCTGCCAGTCACCATGACCAATACTATCTTTCTAATTGCAGAGTATTTAATTAATTGGATTAATTCTAGGATGTTATAGGGATCATAAACTTACTTCCTGATCTTTATTCTAGACCTTTTGATTCATGATCTAGGAAGTTAATCCTTTATAAATTCTCAATCTACATCTGCCACTGATGCCATTATGCTTTCTTCTGCCATTCACCAATTTATTATAAAGCCCCTTTTATAGCATTCATGTCTTGAAGCTGATCATATATCAGAATCAGGTTTATTATCACCGGCATGTGTTGTGAAATTTGTTAACTTAGCAGCAGCAGTACAATGCAATACATGATAATATAGAAAGAAAAAAAATAAATAAGTAAAACAATTACAGTAAATATATATATGTATATTAAATAGTTAGATTTAAAATAGTGCAAGACAGAAATAATATATATTAAAAAAAGTGAGGTAGTGTTCATGGGTTCAAACTTCATTTATAAATCGTATGGCGGAGGGGAAGAAGCTGTTCCTGAATTGTTGAATGTGTGCCTTCAGGCTTCTGCACCTTCTTCCTGACAGTAACAATGAGAGGAGAGCATGTCCTGGGTGATGGGGTCCTTAGTAATGGATACTGGTTTTTTGAGGCACCATGCCTTGAAGATGACTTGGATACTAAGGAGACTAGTTCCCAGGACGAAACTGACTAATTTTACAACTTTCTGTGGCTTCTTTCAGTTCCCCACCCCCACATATCTGACAGTGATGCAGCCTGTTAAAGTGTTCTCCACTGTACATCTATGGAAATTTTTGAGTGTCTTGAGTGGCAAACCAGATCTCTCCAAACTCCTAACCCTGCAGAATCAAGCAAAGCCTTCATGATTCTATTTCGCTTGTGACATTGTCAATATATGCCTGCACTAGACTGTGATGTCACGCTGCAGTTTTATATAAAGTAAGGTACAAGATATTTCTGGTCAAAGTTTCTGTTGAGTGGGTTTCCTGTGGTGTGTCAATACTTTGAACGCATACTGAGGATTGCTTTTGACAACGCCCGTAGCTGCCCTTACCTTATTGGTATTGTTGATATTGGCCAAGTTGAAGGATGTTTGTTTGACTCATCAAAGATCATTTTTACTCAATTTATATAACAATTATTTTATTATTAATCCCTTGACCACGCTGAATATCATTACAGATTGTTTCTTGATCCTTCAATCTGTTTAAGATTAATTGTGTGGTTTAGTACCAGGAGAGCCTACAAGGCTGTTTTCAAATTTATCCATAATCTGCTGAATGCATTGGTATCTGTATTGATTCATTATTGTCATATGTACCAAGTTTACCTTGCACACTCTTTATATAGATCAAGTCATTACACAGTGCATTGAGCTAGAATAAGGTAAAATAATTACAATGCAGAATAAAGTGTAAAAGCTACCAAAAATGTGCAGTGCAGATAAACAATTGTGATATTAAATCAGGTTCGCGGGTCTGGCAAGTGAGACAGGAAATGCACTGACTTCAAATAGGTATATTCATCATTTATTTATAAACAGTAAAAATTCAACCAAACATTCATGTTCCCCAAGTTACAGACACTACAAATCGGAATATTCAACAAACATTTGTACATTCAACAAGCATACTTAGTTAAAAATGTTTGCAGAGCATACCTTCCCAATGGTTTTCCCTTAAACAAAGCAAGAGGAGGACAAGCCCATTCCACGTGCTATTTTATACACCAAGGATATTTAAAACTGGACACCTGGCATCTATCCAATGAGAAAAGCAGCTGCAGTTTCTAAACTAACCAATCACGACAGATCATAATGAGGTGCATTTTGAGGCAAGAATCCATCTTTACGTACAAGAGGTCAATTCAAGAGTCTGATAATAGTGGAACAGAAGTTGTCCTTGAGCCTGGTGGTACATACTCAATATTCTCATCGAATATACCACAAAAACGTAATTATCAGCATATAAATGTTCTTTTATAATTTGTTTGGAGCATCTACTTGATGCTCATTGTATTAATATGCCAAACACATTCTTACAAATTCACGTACAAATTCTTGTACGGATTTGTAACCTAATTCCTGCTTGAAAGTTCATAATTGTATAATTCAGAAGAGGTACCTACATTGAGTATCCTAAAACCGAACAGTGGTTCTAGATATCTCTTGAATGTGATTTTCAAAAGTAGATGACTGAGAATCAAGAAAAATCTCTCATCTAACAGCATTTTATACAGGTTAAGACAAGGAAAATGCTGTCTTACCAAATGATACCTCAAGTTATTGGTGGTAAGTGGCAGCGTGGACTCGATGGGCCAAGTGGCCTAATTCTGCTTCTGTGTCTTAGGGTAACACAATGGCACTGGATGCAATTCAAGTGCATTTATTAAGTAATAAGCTATGTATATTAAGAAAAGCAGTACGTATGAATAAAATGAAACTGCAATAAAGTGAAAGACTCATATATATAACATGATTCATCAGGACTTTCCAAAGCGCTTCATAGCCAATAACAAGCTTCTTTTAGTTGCACTTACAGGTTTAACGTTTCTAGTCATCTCCCAGAAACCAGCTCTGCTTCTCTTTTCATAGATACTGCCTGACCCACTGAATTATTCCAGCATTTTCTGCTTTTATTTCCAGAGTCTGCAGATCAATTTTCTTCTTCCCTGCTGCTGACTTGGAGCAACAATTTTGGCCACATTAGTTAGCTAGTTTAATGTTCTTGTATACGGAGAATATGTCTTTGCAATGTCAACATAAAATCTGCACAGAGGGCACAGAGTTGTAATATGGTTAATTGTTTGATTAATTTGCTAGAGTCGCATTTTGCAAGCCCTGTAATCTGCACTCGTGCATCTAGTCATCATGGGGCTAGTTTGATGAGAGTCTGAATTAGAGTCTTCTATACTTCTTGCTGGTCAAATCCAGAAAATTATTATTTTGGGGATGGAATTTATTACTGGAAATCATTAAAGCTGTAAATGCTGAAAATCTCAAACAAAAACTGAAAATGCAGATAATACTCCACAGGTTAGGTGGATTATTTGTGGGAAGAGAAGTGGCGTCAACTTTTCAGGTTGAGCTTTGTAAAACTGTAAGGACGTTAGGGGAGAAGATGGTGAATGTATTCTTCATGATGATTTCTTTCCAAGCTCCATACTGTGCAAGGGCTTTTACGCAAACTACAAAGCACCAACCTGAAAAATTCTATATTACGGGAAAAAGAGTATGTAGGAGGAAGTGGAGCTCCTTAAATATCAGCAAAAGCATCAATGTGTGGAGACACAGGAGATGACCAAGGTTCTAAATGAATATTCCTCATCTATACTTACCATGGAGGCACACATGGATGCTTGAAACTTGGGGAAGTTAATAACGATGTCATGAAAAGAATCCATGTGACAGAAGAGGAGGTGATGGGGATCTTAAAAAGCATAAAGGTAGATAAATACCTGGGACCTGATCAATTGTATCTTAGGACATTTTGGGAAACTGTGCCATTCCTATCAGAGATCGGTAATGAGAAAATAAGACATAAGAAGCAGGATCAGGAATAGAACATCTGGCCCATTGAACTTGCTCCATCATTCAATAAAATTATGGATGACCTTGCCTTACACTTGGATCCATCTGTATGCTTTTCCCCCATAACCCATAATTCCCCTACTATGCCAAAATATATTTAATGAGGTAACTTCTACCACTTCCTTGGGCAGAGGATTCCAAAGATTCACTACTCACTGAAAAAAATAGTTCCTCCTCATCTTCGACTTACGTCTACTCCCCTGAATCATAAAGCTATGTCCCTTAGCTCTAGTTTCACATACCAGTGGAAGCTATTTTCCAGCCTTTATCTTATCTATCCCTTTTGTAATAGTGTA
The DNA here is from genome assembly GCF_048418815.1 of Hemitrygon akajei. Classification (NCBI taxonomy): domain Eukaryota; kingdom Metazoa; phylum Chordata; class Chondrichthyes; order Myliobatiformes; family Dasyatidae; genus Hemitrygon; species Hemitrygon akajei. Next base: position 39,560,621 of record NC_133128.1, read on the forward strand.
TGCTTCTGTAAGATCGCCTCTGATTCGCCTGAATTCAAGTGAATATAGTCCCAGAGATAACCACCATCCCTGGAATCAACTCGGTGAACCTCCTCTTCATCACCTCCAAAGCCATTACAGTATATGTTTTCTTAAGCAGAGAGGCCAGAACTGCACACAGTGCACACAGAAGCCTAATCATAAACAAGAGAGAAACTGCAGATGCAGGAAATCCAAGTATCACAATCAAAATGCTGGAGGAACTCCGCAGGCCAGGCAGTATCTATGGAAATGAGTACAGTTGATGTTTTGGGCCGAGACCCTTCAGTAGCCTGTACAGTTGCAGCTCAACCTCTCTGCTCTTAAATTCAATCCATCTAGCACCTAAAAACCAAACTTTCATGCACAAGTACTCCCAAGTCCCTTTGCACAACACTATGCCCCAAACTTTCATAATTTAAATAGTAATCTGATCTATTATTTTTCCTTCCAAAAATCACATTTATTGACATTGTACCCCATCTGCTAGACCTTTGCCCACTCACATAATCTATCTATATCTCTCTGAAGACTCTCCTCATTGGTATCATCACTAGCCACAGGTGAGGTATGAGAAGATTGGGGGGTGACTAATGTTGGGCCTTTATTTAAGAATGGCTGCAAGGAAAAGGCCTGGAGCTACAGAGGCCTGAGCTTAATGTCAGTGCTGAGTAAGTTACTGGAGGGGATTCTGAGAGAGAGGATCAACATGCATCTGAAAAGGCAAGAGCAGATTAGGGATAGTCATCATGGCTTTGTGCATGCGATATCATGTCTCAGGAATTTGATTGAGTTTTTGAAAAGGAGACACAGTCAATATAGACTTTAACAAGGCTGTTGACAAGATACTGTATGGTAGGATTGTCAGATGACCAGGATCCCCTTCAGTTTATTTATCACCACAACAGGTCAACAGCAGATGCATTTTCCCTGCTCTCCACTCTATTCTAGACAACAGTAATGCATTTGTCAGGCTGCTGTTCATCAACTACAGCTTGGTATTCAACACAATCATCTCCTCTAAAATTATCAGCCAGCTCTAAAGACTGGGCCTCTCTACAGCCTTTTGCAACTAGATAGCTGACTCCCTCATTGGCAGACCTTAATCAGTACAGACCAGTAACAATATCTTCTCAGAGATACTCAACACAGATGCACCTCAACTGAATTAACTTTGTTTCTTACATCCTTCACATACGTAAGGAGTAAAAATCTTTATGTTATGTCTCCATCTGAATGTGCAAATTATAGTAATTTGTAATAAATAGTATGTACAGTAAGATATGCAACAGGACAGTCAATATAGCTTCAAAATACAATTGTGTCAGCGTGAATTAGTCAGTCTGATGGCCTGGTGCAAGAAGCTGTCCTGGAACCTGTTGGTCCTGGCTTTTATGCTGCGGTACCACTTTCCAGAAGGTAGCAGCTGGAACAGTTTGTGGTTGGGGTGACCCGGGTCCCCAATTATCCTTTGGGCCATTTTTACAGAACTGTCTTTGTATATGGCCTGAATAGTGGGAAGTTCACATCTACAGATGCGCTGGGCTGACAACACCACTCTCTGCAGGGTCCCACATTCACGGGAGGTACTGTTCCCATACCAGACAGTGATGCAGCCAGTCAGGATGCTCTCAATTGTGACCCTATAGAAATGTTCTTAGGATTTGGGGGCTGATATCAAACGTCCTCAACCGTCTGAGGTGAAAGAGGCACTGTGAGATCCTTGGTGATGTGTATTCTGAGGAACTTGAAGCTGTTCACCCTCTCAATCCCAGGTCCATTGATGTCAATAGGGGTGAGCCTGTCTCCATTCCTCCTGTAGTCCACAACCAGCTCCTTTGTTTTGTGACATTGAGGGAGAGATTGTTTTCTTGACACCACTGTGTCAGGGTGATGACTTCTTCTCTGTAGGCTGCCTCGTTATTATTTGAGATAAGGCCAATCAATGTAGTATCATCTGCAAATTTAATTAGCAGATTGGAGCTGTGAGGGGGCGACACAGTCATGGGTATACAGAAAGTAAAGGCTGGGGCTTACGACAGAGCCCTGAGGGGCAACTGATTTGTGAGCCAGAGGGGCAGAGTTGAGGGAGCCCACTCTTACCACCTGCTGGCAATCTGACAGGTAGTCCCAGATCCAGCTGCCCAAGGCAGGGTGAAAGCTGAGGTCTCTGAGCTTCATGTGGAGTCTAGAGGGAATTATGGTGTTGAATGCTGAACTGTAGTCCAAGAACAGCATTCTCACATAAGCATTCTTCTTCTCCAGATGTGTAAGTATGGTGTGTAGAGCTGTGGCTATTGTGTTGTCTGTCAATTGGTTGCGTCAGTAGGCAAACTGTAGGGGTACAGTGTGGGTGGTAGCCTGCTGCAGATGTAGTCCTTGACCAGCCTCTCAAAGCATTTACTTATTATTGAAGTGAGTGTGACAGGACGCCAGTCATTCAGACATGTTACCTTGGTCTTTTTAGGTACAGGGACAATGGTGGATGTTTTGAAGCAGGAGGGCACTCTACACTGGCAAAGGAAGAGATTAAAAACACACCAGCCACTGGTGCTGCGCACAGTGAGTACCCACTTTGGGATGCCATCCAATCCCACAACCTTGTGGCTGTTCATTCATTGGAAATACCTGCGTACTTCAGCCTCCGACTGCATCCTCAGCCCCTGCTCTACTCTCTCTAGACTCATGACTGCTTGGCTAAACACAGCTTCAATACCATCTGTAAATTCACCAATGACACCGTTGTCATTGGCTACGTCATGGGTGTGATAAGTTGAGGTAAAGGAATGAAGTGGAATATCTGGTTGAGTGGTATTACAATAACAACCTCATCTTTAACATCACTAAAATCAAAGAGAAATTTGTTGATTTCAGAGATAAGAAGTTGGGAGACCACATGCCAGTTCTCATGGGGGGGGGGGGGGCAGAGGTAGACAGAGGTAAGCAGTTTCAAATTCCTGGTTGTTAACATCTCAGATGCCTTTTCTTGGGCCCAGAACACTAATGCAATTCAGTTCAGTTCAGTTTATTGTCATTTAGAAACCACAAAAGCAATGCAGTTAAAAAATGAGACAACGTTCCTCCAGAATGATATCACAAAAGCACTCAACAAAACAGACTACACCAGAAAATCCACATAACGTTTGGTAATCCCCAAATCCAGAGTCCAGAGAGGCTGCTGCGTATTAATATCGCGCTACCATCTTAGCGCATTCCCTGGAAAGGAGCTCCAAACCCACCAGACAAAACAAGACTACCCAGACACACCAAGTCAGGAAACCAACTCTACCACCCTCCAAACCAAAAACTAAAGCTACAAGACCTACACAAAACCACATAGTTACACATAGTTATAGTTACAACAGTGCAGACAATACCATAACTGATAAAATAAACAGACCATGGGCACAATAAAAATAGTCCAAAGATGTTAAAAGACTATAAGTTCGAAAGAAACCACCACACAGTTTCCACAAGTCCTCAGGGTCCTGATAGACTCGTCATCCCACGCCGGTGGCAGAAGGGAATACCCCCGCTATGGACTTTCAAGGAGCCGGCGTACTCAGCCTCGCAGACGCAGCGCACAATGAAAGCTCCGTCAGACCCAGCCTCGCATACATTCTTAATGAAGGTGTCTCAGCACTTGTATTTTCTTAGAAACTTATGGAGATTTGACGGCCTACCAAACATGCAGCTGCCCTGTTGAAAGTGTTCCAACTAGCTGGTAACAATTCCATTCCAATGAATGCAAGCAGCAGCATACAGATGTTCTGTAGCCTAATCCATCATTGGCACAGCTCTTCTCACCACTAACAACATCTACAGGAGGCACTGACTCTGGAAAGTAGGACTTATCACAAGGATCTCCACCAAGAGGGTCATTCCCTTTTCTCAATCTTATCATTAGGCAGGAAGTGTAAGAGTCTGATGTCCCACTCCACCAGGTTCAAGAACAGTTACTTTCCTACAGCCAACAGCTTATGAACCAACCTGGTCAAACCCAACCCTATCTCAACAATAGAAAACTACTGACCACCTTTAGCATTACAATGGACCTCTCTGATTTTGTTGGGGGGGGGGTTGCATTAATGTCTTATTTTTCCACAGTGTTTTTATTCTCTTTAGGGGTCTTATATACAACAATATCTGTATAATTTGTGTATAATTTATGTTTTGTGTGTAGTCTGAACCTACATGCCTGTGATGGTGCTGCGAGTGTTTCATTGTGCCTGCACTTCACTATACCGTGCACACGACAATAAACTTCTCTTGACTTGACCTGGACAATTGGATACAAAGTTGGCTTGGCAGTAGTAAACAGAGTGGCAGGGGAGGCCTAGAAGCCTGTGACCAGCCATGTGCTTCAGGGATCAGTGTTGGATCCACTGGATCAACATTGTTGATCATTTATCATGCCATTTGCATTGCAATGAGAATGTAGGTGGCATGGTCATTAGGTTTGCAGATGACACTAATATTGGTTGCATAATAGACAGCAAAGTTATCTATGATTACAGTGGAATCTTAATCAACTGGGCAAGTGAACTGGGAAATGGCAGATGGATTTTAATTCTGATAAATGTGAGGCATTACATTTTGACAAGACAAAACCAGAGCAGGACATACGCAGTAAATGGTAGGGCCCTGGGAAGTGTGTAGAACAGAGACCTCAAAACAATCTTTTTATGATATTTGGGGACCTTTCCTAAATTACTTTTCCAATTTATAAAGTTTAACAGTGCACAGACTTTTATGTATATTTTTATCTTCTCTTAAGTGAATATGGTTTTTTTTTTAATTATCCATTGTCATCCATCAATTTTTTTCTTTGGTCGTTGGTAGGGGGCTGACTTTTTTAATATATAAAAAAATTTATTTTATGATGTATGACCTATCTTTAAATGTTTGATTACAGAGTGGTATACCTTTATGTGTTATGCTATAACATTTTGATCAATTTTATTACAATATATGAATGTACACAAGTTATGTTGAGATGTATCTATGTGTTGCACTCTGTAAATTTTTTTTTCTGAATAAAAATATTATAAAAAGAAAGAACAGAGACCTAGGTGTGCAGCTACATCATTCCCTGAGAGTGGCAATGAAGGTAAACAACATTATAAAGAAGGTGTTTTGGCATACTTTCCTTAATCAGTTAGGATATTGATTACAGGAATTGTGACATGATGTTGAAGCTGCATTTAACATTGATAAGGCCATATTTGGTAAATTGGTTTGTTATTACTATCACATGTCTCGAGGTACAGTGAAGATCTTCGTTCTACATCCTTCTATACAGTTCACTTTGTTACAACAATACATTGAGGTAGAGCTATGCAGAATAAAGTGTAACAGTGACTGAGAAAATGCAGTGCAGCCAGACAGCAAGGTGCAGGGCCATCATGAGGTAGATTGTGAGATCAAGGGTCTAACTTATTGTACTTAGAGACCATTCAATAGTCTGAATAATTGGAGTACTGCATTCAGTTCTGATAGCCCTGTAAGAGGAAGAACGTTATTAAATTGGAAAGGGTGTAAGGAAAAAGATTTACAAGGATATTTCTGGGACTGGAAGTTTGAGTTATAAAGTGAGACTAGGCTGGGACAATGTTTTTTTACCCCGGAGAAGAGGAGGCTGATGGATGACGATATTGAGATTTATAAAATTCTAAGAGGCATAGATAAGATGAAGAGCCAATTTTTCCCAGGGTAGGGGAATCCAAAGCTAGAATACTTAGAAGACATTGTTATAAGGTGAAGGGGTAAGATTTACAAGGAACTAGAGAGGTAACTTTTCCATACGTAATATGGTGCATATATGAAATGACCTGTTAAAGCAGTGAGAGAGGTAGGTATAATTTTGATATTTAAAAGACACTTGGACAGGTATATGGATAGAAAGGTTTAGATGCATATGCCAAATGCACAGTTAGGCAATTTGGTTGATAGGGATAAGTTAGACCAAAGGGCCTATTTCTGTGCTGCATAGCTTTATGGCTCTAAATTAAGAATAAATATATTTTTGGGGGAAGAATTGCTTCAGCTGAGTATCCAGAAATGTCTACCAAAGGTGATGGAGATTAGTAGAAGGGAGAAGTCAACCAGTTTTAGCAATGGATCTTACAGGATATAGAAAGGTTGATTAATGCTGTGCAGTCCAATCGTGTTAGATGCCAACCTCGAGGTTTATTGTTAGGGCAAGCAGTTTATTGCAGCAATCTTCAGAGTGGCATAAAACCAAAACCTGCAAGTGTTAATGAACAGAAAATGGGTTGTATCAATGCTTATTAAATAATTATATTCTCTAAATTTCTGTGATAAATATGTGTCCTGATGCCTTCATTTTGCATCCAGTCACCAAGTTCAAAGGACACCACTTCTACTACTCCAAAGTTATGTCACCAAGAAACATATCTTCCCCTCCCTTCAGTAATCTAATCGAGCAATTGTTCTGAGATACCTTGGTCTACTCTTTAATTATCCCAAGCAACACCTTACCTTTTCCAAGTTTCTCCCCATGTAAGCATGTGATATGCAGCATAAATCTTTTTTACATCTTGCTTATTTCCATCCAGTGTCCAAAACATTCACTTTTGGTGATACGGTAATTTATTAATTTTTTCCCCAATTTATTGCACTGTATTTGTTGCTCATGATGTCTCCTTGAACAAACACTATTGGTTTCATCATTTTATGGAGTATGTCCTTTTGGTCAGGCAGCATGACCCTAATCACCTGGTTATGCATCATTTTAATTTTCTATATCATATGCATCCTAATTTATATATTTGAGGAAATACTTTGTTTTGGCTTTTCAAAATTAATATTTTTAATTGTTTCTTGAATTAATGTTGAAAATATTGAGGAGAAATTTCAAGAAATTTGTCCTAAGGATTTTATGTATACAAAATCACAAACTTTATTAATGTAAAACTTACATTCAATGTTAAAAAATCAGAAATATCATGCATTTTTCTTTTTGTAAGCAACAGGAAAAAAGAATAAATACTGTTTCCAAAAGAGCCAAGTTGAGTTTGTTGTCCTGTGCACAAAAACAGTGAGTTAAAGGTACAAAACAAAACAAGCTTGCACCTGAATCAGAGGCACATAACTTTAGAGTTAGTGAATAGAGCACCAAAGAAAAATATTTCAGTGTGGTTGAAGGATGTGACCAGAAAAATTAAAGGCAATGTACATGATCAAACTGCATAATCTAAATTCAACTCATACATTCTCAGCTTAGGGTAAAATATTCATTCAGTGGCATTTGGGAAAGAAACCTTCACATAAAGATGTTAATAAAGACATGAAAGGAATCAAAACACTGTTCAGTTCATAGGTTTAATTATGACCTTGTGAGATATATAATTATTAACAGATTTAAACTGACAGCAAAAATTTCTGTTTTCCAAATTTTATTTCCTTTTTTTCTTTTTTAACATTATTAGCATAATGTTGGACACAACAGATATTATAATAGAAGTGATAGAAGTAATAACACACTAAAAGAAGTAACATTTTCAAACAAAAATGATTATTTCTGGGAATCTGATGGCTACCTTGTACAGCCTTAGTGGGATCCACTCTTACTATTGAATAGCATCGATTGTGTAAGACACAGTATTTCACCATTAAAATTTGAAAATACCAATGACAGTTCCAACCATAAGACTGCTTGCAAATATTTATGTTCATGAAACAAGTTTCACTATTATTATTAGAGTTCCATATGCCAATACACTTCTAATGGTACACTCTTTACAGCTTATCCAGGGTATTTATGGAGAGGGAAAGTAATCGTTTATCCACTTAACCAATTTAATTAGAAAAGTTGTAAATGGGCAGTATAGAAGAAGCAAGAAGAGTAAGTTAAAATATTTTATTCAATATGAAATCTGGTCCACATACACTCAGTGGCCTCTTTATCACGTACCTCCTGTGCCTAATAAAGTGGCCACAGAGAGTATGTTCAAAGTTCAAAAGTACATACAGCCCTGAAATTCTTTTTGCAGTGGGCATTACACATTAAATCAAAAGAACAGTAACTGTCAACAGGATCAATCAATAAAAAACTGTGCAAATGCAAATATAAATCAATAACAATAAATAATCAGAGCATGAAATAGCAAGATAAAGAGTCCTTAAAGTGAGATCATTGGTTATGGAAACATCAGAAATAGAATGAATGTAGTTAACTTGGTTGAGGGGTAGTAACTGTTCTTGAACCTGGTGGCGTGAGTCCTGAGGCACCTGTACCTTCTACCTGATGGCAGCAGTGAGAAAAATGCATGGCCTGGGTGGTGAGGATCTTTGATAATGGATGCTGCTTTTTTACAATGATGTTTCATGTGGATATGCTCAATAGTTGGGAGGGCTTTACCCAAGATAAACTGGGCCAAATCCACTACCTTTTGTAGGATTTCCTGCTCAAAGGCATCGGTGTTCCCATACCAGTCCATAAAGCAGCCAGCCAATACACTTTTCACCACACATCTATAAAAGTTTGTCAAGGTATTTTGATGGCATGCCAAATCTTCACTGACTTCTAAGGTGCTGCTGTGCTTTCTTTGCAATTACATTTATATGATGGGCCCAGGACAGGTCCTCTGAGATAGGGACACCCAGGAATTTAAAGTTACTGACCCCCTCCACCTCTGCTCCTCTGATGATTACTGTTTCATGGGCCTCTGGTTTCCCTCTCCTGTAGTCTACAATCATTTCCTTGGTTTTGCTGACATTGAATAAGAGTTTGTTGCTAGGACACTCGGCCAAATGTTTGTGGTCTTCTGAGGCTGTAACCCATCCACTTCAAAATTCAACATGTTGTCCATACGGAGATGCTCTTCTGCATATGTCTCTATTGTAATGCGTGGTTATGTGAGTTACCATTGCCTTCCTGTCAACTTGAACAAGTCTGGCCAATCTCCTCTGACCTCCACAGAACTGCCACTCATGGGATTTTTTGTTTTTGTTTTTCATACCATTCTCTATAAACTCTAGAAACCACTGTGCATGAAAATCCCAGCAAGCCTGCAGTTTCTGAGATATTCAAGCCCCCATCTGTAACTATCAATCATTCCATGGTCTAAGTCATTTAGGTAACATTTCTTCCCTATTCTGATATTTGGTCTGAATAACTGAACCCCTTGACCATATCTGCATGCATTAAGTTGCAGCCATATGATTGTCTGATTAGATATTAGCATTAACGAGCAGCTGCGCAGCTGAACCTCATAAAGTGGCCACTGAGTGAAGTTGTCTCACTCTACGAAATCGAATGGACAAAAATGAACTGGATGGAAAGGTATAAAAAAGAGCGAGAAAAGTAAATGAAAATCTTCTGAAAGAATTAACAACAATTAAAAGCTGAATAACAATGCTTTCTAATAATTTTTACTTTTCAGTAATAAGCAGGTTGGCTTACCATACATTTCATGGAGTATTTATATTATAATGTACATGTCCTAGCTTATTTTCTGAATCAATGAGAGAAGTGGAACACCTTTGCATTTGAATGGTCTGTTGGATGATAGGATGCTATTTTTGGGAAGTTTCAGGGCAGCAAAGCATCTTTTTTCAGCTTCTACCATAATGCCACATACAAATAGGCAAGAACTTTCACTAGAAATTGCTATACAACTTGTGCATTAAGATGAAAACTAATTAAACTCACCATTGTTTTAACTGTAATATCTGGCCCAATGAGCTTTCAATAATGCATTTCTTTCTGTATCCCAAAATTAAGATATGTTAATTGTATTACATTATTATTTTTATAGTATTATTAGTATTCATTTGCCATCAACATATTAGAGGATCTATCTTGGGCCCAACACAGTGTTCACTAGGGCATCAAGCCCCTATGATGTACAGTAATACACAAGGAACTGAAATCCTGTAGCAATCAGCTGGCTGGAGTGCTCAAGTACATCGGCAAACTCTCAATACTACAGTCACAGGTTCTCACCTGCTTCAAAAGGGCATCAATCTTACTGGTGCCCAACGACAGCACGGTGAGCTACTTCAATGACTATTGCTCAGTAGCCCTCACACCGGAATGCAATCTCACTGGCTCTCCACTTAGCTTTGAGGCACCTGGACAACAGTAATACATACACCAGTCTGCTATTTATTGAATACAGCTTGGTGTTCTTTACCATCACTCCCTCAGTACTAATCAACAATCTTCAAAACTTGGGCCTCTGTACCTCGCTTGACTTCTTCATCAGGAGGCCACAGTCAGGGTAGATCAATAATAACATCTTCTCCTCTCTGACAATCAACACAGGCACTCCTCCGGGATGCTCTACTGTGTCCACATTCACGATTATATGGCTAGGCACATGGCGACACCACTGCTGTTGGCAGAATTTCAGATGGTGACAAGACTGGAGTGAGGTAAATTGGCTGGTTGAGTAGAGTCATAGCAACAACCTTGCCCTCAATATAAACCAGACCAAGGAATTGATTGTAAATTTCAAAAAGGGATAATCAGGAGAACACACACCAGTCCTCATTGAGGGATCAGCGATCAAAAGGGTGAACAGCTTCAAGTTCCTGGGAGGCAACATCTCAGAGGATCTATTCTAGATCCAACACACTGATGCAATCATGAAGAGGGCACACCAGTGGCTATACTTCTTTAGAAATTTGAGGAGATTTGATATCACCAAAGACTACTGCAAATTTCTACAGATGTATAGTGGAGAGTAATCTGATTTATTCAAGATGTACAAAAAAGTTGGATGAACTCAGCAGGTCGGGCAGCATCCGTTGAAAGGAGCAGTCAATGTTTCGGGCCAGGACCCTTCATCAGGACTAAAGAAGGAGGGGGCAGGGGCCCTATAAAGAAGGTGGGGGGAGGGTGGAATGTGCCAGGTGAAAAACCAATCAGAGGAAAGATCAAGAGTTGGGGAAGGGGAAGCAGGGAGGGGATAGGCTGGAGAGGTGAAGAAGGAATCTAAGGGGAAAGCACTATGGGTAGCAGAAGAAGGCAGAATCATGAGAAAGGAGATAGGCAGCTAGAAGAGGTGGTAAGAGAGGAGGTGTAGGTTCAGGTGTAGCACTTACGCTTGCAGGGATAAGTACCAGGTGGGAGATCTGTGGGGAGGGACATGTGGACCAGGCGGTCGCGGAGTGAACGATCCCTGTGAAAAGCAGAGAGGGGTAGAGAGGGAAAGATGTCCTTAATGGTGGGGTCCTGTTGAAGGTGGTGGAAGTTGAGGAGGATAATATGCTGGATCTGGAGGCTGGTAGGGTGGTAGGTGAGGACAAGGGGAACATGGTCCCTGTTGTGGTGACGGGAGGATGGGGTGAGAGCCGAAGTGCGGGAAATGGAGGAGATGCGGGTGAGGGCATCATTGATGATGGCAGAAGGGAAACCACGATTCTTAAAGAAAGAGGACATCTGGGATGTCCTGGAATGGAAAGCCTCATCCTTGGAGCAGATGCGGCGGAGATGGAGGAAATGGGAATAGGGAATAGAGTTTTTGCATTTGGCAGGGTCCTCCTCTCTCTTACCACCATTCAGGGCCCCAAACAGTCCTTCCAGGTGAGGCAACACTTCACTTGAGAGTCTGTTGGGGTCATCTATTGCATCCGGTGCTCCCGGTGCGGCCTACTCTACATCAGTGAGACCCGACGCAGACTGGGGGACCGCTTCGTCGAGCACCTATGCTCCGTCCGCCACAACAGACAGGATCTCCAGGTTGCCACTCACTTCAACTCTCTTTCACATTCCCATTTGGATATGTCCATACATGGCCTCCTCTACTGCCATGATGAGGCCAAACTTCGGTTGGAGGAACAACACCTCATATACCGTCTGGGTAGTCTCCAGCCCCTTGGTATGAACATCGAATTCTCCAACTTCTGCTAATTCCCTCCCTCTCCCTTCCCCCATCCCACTTTCACTCTGTTTCCTCTTCCAGCTGCCTATCACCTCTCTCATGATTCTGCCTTCTTCTACTACCCATAGTGCTTTCCCCTTAGATTCCTTCTTCACCTCTCCTGCCTATCCCCTTCCTGCTTCCCCTCCCCCACCCCTTGATCTTTCCTCTGATTGGTTTTTCTACCCTCCCCCCGCCTTCTTTATAGGGCCCCTGCCCCCTCCTTCTTCAGTCCTGACGAAGGGTCTCGGCCTGAAACGTTGACTGCTTCTTTCAGCGGATGCTGCCCGAACTGCTGAGTTCATCCAGCTTTTGTAGTTGTTGATTTGACCACAGCATCTGCAGTGTACTTTGTGTTTATTATTCTATCACTGTCTGGTATGCTCCAATGTGCAGGTTTGTATAATCAGCCAACTCCATCACCTGAACAACCCTCCCATTAGGGAGCACATCTTCAAAAAGAAGCACCTCAAGGAGACAGCATCCATCATTAACAATGCTCACTTTCCTGAGCATACTTCTCATTACTACCTTCGGGGAGGAGGTATAGGAGCAAGAAGACTTCCATTCAATGTTTTAGGAACAGCTTCTTCTCCTCTGCTAGCAGATTTCTGAACGGTCAATGAACCCATGAATACTACCTCGCTATTCCTCCTTTGAACTGTTTATTTATTTTTTGTAACTCATAGCAATTTTTATTGCACTAAACTACCGCACAAAAAAACAAATTTCACAACACACACAAAATGCTGGAGGAACTCAGCAGGCCAGGCAGCATCCATGGAAAAAAGTACTGTCGACATTTCGGGCCAAAACCCTTCGGCAGGGCTGGAGCTGAGGAGTAGATTTAAAAGGTGGAGTGAGTGGGAGAGAAAGCCACCAGGCGGTAGGTGAAACCTGGAGGGGGAGGGGTGAAGTAAAGAGCCGGGGTTGATTGCTGAAAGAGACAGAAGGCCATAGAAGAAAGAAAAAGGGGGTAGGAGCACCAGAGGGAGGCGATGGGTGGGAAAGGAGATGAGGTGAGAGAGGGGAAAGGGGATGGGAAATGGAGCAGGACGGACATGCAGTATGCAGTATTTCACAGCATGCAGTATGTCAGTGATAATAAACCTGATTTTAATTTTGGGGATGACAGCTCTAAATTTTCACTATGGCTTGTGCCAATATATGCTTTTTCACTTCACTGCTGGTTGGCCTAAGTTTAATTTTAATATTATGTTTTTATATTTTGCTTCCAGAATAAATAGTTCCTTTGAACCTATCATTTCAATCTCTTTATCATTTTTAAAACCGCAATCAGTCTGTGTATTAAACTTAATACAGTACAAATCACATTTATGTAACTTGTCATAATTTAATCATTTCGACATTTGTAACATCTTGGTTAATATTCCCTCAAAATATCTCCTCTATAATGCAATGGACACTGAATAAAGAACTATATAACTGAAACACCATTTCTCATTTTTGCAATCCAAGTTTTTAAATTGCTTTTTCTACCTGTTCTTTAGCCTCTTTTGGTTTGAATTCTTTTTACACAATTCAAGTCTCACCATCAAGAAGATATTCACATTTATCTTCCTCAGATTGAAGTGGACAACCTCATTGTTTCCCAAACTGAACTTCAATTGCTGTAATTTTTTTCCCATTTATTGAGTCTTCCGTTTCCATCTACATAATTTCTAATTCTTTAGTGGTGTAATCTCAAACCATAAATATCAGGTATATAACCCTTTATCCTGGCACTAAATCATTAATATATAAGATGAAAATCTGGAGATACTGAACAGATCACTGCCTCAAGATTGTCTTTAATTCTCCACCAGAGAAAAATCCAGATTTAAAAACAGAGAAATAAATCTTTTTTATTGCTTGATATATTATAACATCTCTAATAGTTCTCAATGCTCTGAAGATGTTGCCATATGTTACTGCTTAGATAATGAGTCGTACACCTGTAGTTGAATGCATGACGTTTGGTGCTTTCATTGTGGCTCTGAGTAAAGTGCTGTAACTGTATACTGATATGTGTGAGAGTTCATATTTATATATTGTTAAGCACAACTACCATTTTTCCAATGAATTATAATTCTGTGTTGATGACATTAACAACTTTCACTCCTTTTCATAATGTTTTCATTAAAGGTGTAGGTCTTTGTTGTCACCTTCTATAGTGGCACTATAATGTGAATGACATACATGGATATTTATGGATTTCATCTTAACAAGAGCAGAGTACTAAATGGTCAATAGCTGGTAGATGGAATTTGATATTGAGAAATTTGGTGAACTTTGGCAGACTTAATATTAAAAACAAAGGAGCTAAATTTTGTAAAGCCCAGAGAAAATAGGAGCCTTAGTTTCCATTTACTCTAATTCCTAAGATTCTTGCATTCTTAGATTATTCACTTATCAGTGATCATATTGCTAATTACCTAAAAGTAGGTGCTAATAATCAACCTTATTGAACTGCTGCAATTTCTCATGACTGGACATGATTGTACATTCTTTAGACCCTCATGGACAAAGAAGAAATGGCAGTATATATTTTCACACTGGGACTGTCTGGGTCTTGGAAGGGAACCTACATGTGTTAACGTTCCCATGCACAAGTTTCTCTTCGCCTCTTTGGTTGCAGGAGTAGGTTTTACTACATGCAGGCAAGGACTGCTTCACAATCTAAAGGAAATTGTATATGTTCAATCATCAGGGAACATCTGCAATTATGAACTTAAGATGGAAAGAAGGATAATAATGAAGCTGCTAAGGAGTAGATTACAAAAGCTTGGAGATCAGTTTAGAATGTTCTAAATGACCTTGACATTCTTTTGGAGAACCATGGATCCTATGGTACAGATTCTCCATGCCAGGACCTCCAGGCTGAAAAAAGACTTCTCACAAGCCATCAGGCTGATCAACACCTCCACCTATTAACCCACTCCATCATACTCCCCAATTCCCTGCTTTATCATTTCCTTTCAGAGTCACTTATTGTATAGGTACAGCAGTCACTCTATGTACGTACAGTGTGTGTGTGTGTGTGTGTGTGTGTGTGTGTGTGTGTGTGTGTGTGTGTGTGTGTGTGTGTGTGTGTGTGTGTGTGTGTGTGTGTGTGTGTGTGTGTGTGTGTGTGTGTGTATAATATAAATTACATATTTATATTTATTACATTATTTATGCTTATTGCTTTTCTAATGCTGAATTGGATCTGGAGTAACAATCACTTTGTTCTCCTTTATACTTGTGTACAGAAAAATGCCAATAGACGCTCTTGAATTTTGAATACGACCATAAGACATAGGAGCAGAATTAGGCTATAGTGTTGAGACTCCCTGCTTCCTCAACACTACCTACCATCTACCATCTATTTTCGTATTGTCTGCAAACTTGGCCAACAAAGCTATCAATCCCGTTATCCAAATCATTGACATATAATGTCAAACGATGTAGTACCAACACCGACCCCTAAGGAGCACCACTAGTCACCAGCAGCCAACCAGAAAAGGCCCCCTTTATTCCTACTCTTTGCCTCCTGCCAGCCAGCCAATCTCCTATCCCTAGTATCTTTCCTGGAGTACCATGGGTTATTACCTTGTTAAGCAGCCTCATGTGTGGCACCCTTTCAAAGGCCTTCTGAATATTCAAGTAAACAACATTCATTGGCTTTCATTTGTCTATCTTGCCTGTTATTTCCTCAATGAACTCCAAGAGATTTGCCAGGCAAAAATTTCCTCTTAAGGAAACCATGCTGACTTTGGCCTATTCTATCATGTCCCTGAAAGTACCCTGAAACCTCACCTTAATAATGGACTAAACTATCTTCCCAGCCACAGAAGCCTATAATTTCCTTTCTTCTGTCTCCCTCCCTTTTTAACGAGTGGAACCATTCCACAATCTAGTGATTCTTGAAGGATAATTACTAATCCCTCCACAATCTCTTCAGCAACCTTTCACACAACCCTGGGGTGTAGAACATCTGGTCCAGGTGACTTATCTACCTTCATGCCTTTCAGATTGTCAAGTACCTTCTCCTTAGTAATAGTAACTACAATCGCTTCTGGCCCAACACTCGCATCTCTGGCATACAGTTAATGTCTTCCACACTGAAGACCGATGCAAAATACTTATTAAGCTTACTAATTTCTTTGTTCTCCATTACTACCTCTCCAGCAGTCCTATATCTACTCTCACCCCTCTATTACTCTTTATATATTTGAGAATACTTTTCGTATCATATTATATTATATGAACTTACCTTCATATTTCATCTTTTCTCTCTTTATGGCTCTTTTAGTTGCATTCTTCTGGTTTTTAAAAGTTTTTCAGTCCTCTAACTTCCCACTAATTTTTGCTGTATTATATGTCCTCCCTTTTCCTTTTATGCTGTTTTTGTCTTCCATTGTCAGCCATGATTGCCCCATTGGAATACTTCATCTTTGGGAGCTATCTTTCCTGTGCCTTCCGAATTGCTCCCAGAAACTCCAGCCATTGTTGTTCGGCCATCATTCCTGCTAGTGTCCCCTTCCAATTAACTTTGGCCAGCTCCTCTCTCATGCCTCTGTAATTTCCTTTATTCTACTGTAATACTGATACATCTACCTTCTCCCCCTCAAACTGCAGCGTGAATTCTATCATATTATGATCAGTGCCCCCTGAGGGGTTCTTTACCTTAAGTTCCCTAGTCAAATCTGGTTCATTACACAACACCCAATCCAGAATTGCCTTTCCCCTCGAAGGCTCAACCACAAGCTGCTCTAAAAAGCCATCTTGTAGGCATTCTACAAATTCCCTCTCTTGGGATCCAGAACAAACCTGATTTTTCTAATCCACTAGCACATAGAAATCCCCCATTACTATCGTAACATTGCCTTTTTTACATGCCTTCAGGGCCTTGCCATCGACTGTTTCTCAGCCACTTGTAAACTTTGATTTTTGTTTTGTTGTTTGATTTCAGGAGACAGATAGTTTGTGGTGTTTTGTGTGAGGAACTCGAATAGGCCATGAGAGAGCAAGGTAGGCCAGAGGAAATAGGCAACAAACCAGCTGGTAAGGACAAAAAGACCAGCAGGATCATTTTACACTTGCATTTTCTTAACTCCAGCCACTCGGATTCTACATCTTCCGAACCTATTTCACCTCCTTCTAAGGATTTAATTTCATTTTTTACCAATAGAGTCACTCCACCTCCTCTGCCTACCTTCCTATCCTTTCGATACAGTGTGTATCCTTGGATGTTAAGCTCCCAACTATGATTTTTCAGCCAAGACTCAGACTCAATTATCATACCTGATCATCTCTAGCTGTGCAGCAATATCTACTTGTTCTGTATACTGTGCACATTCAAATATAACACCTTCAAGATTGTATTCATCACCCTTTTCGATTTTGTCCCCAAGTAACACTTCAATTCATCCCACTGACTGCGATTTTACTCCATCATCTGCCTGTCTTTCCTCAGTCTCACTACTCACTGCATGTAGTTGCACACCAACTGCCCCATCCTCAGCCCTATCATTCCTGATCCCATCACCCTGCCAGGTTAGATTAAATCCACCCCGACCGCTCTAGCAAACCTGCCCACAAGGATATTGGTCCCCTTTGGATTCAAGTGTAACCCATCCTTCTTGTACAGGTCATACCTTCCCCAGAAGAGATCTCAACCATCCAGAAGTCTGAAACCCTGCCTCCTGTATCAATTCCTTAGCCACACATTGATCTGCCAAATCATCCTGTTCTTACCCTCACTGGTTGTGGCACAGGCAGCAATCCAGACACCGCTGCCCTTGAAGTCCTGCTTTTCAGCTTTCTACCTGACTCCCTATATTGTCTTTTTAGGACCTCCTTCCTTTTTCTACCTATGTTGTCAGTATCGATTATCCATAACAACTTCTGGCTGTTCACCCTCCCCTTTTACAATGTTGTGGACTTGAACCGAGATATCCCTGACCCTGGTATCTGGGAGGCAAAATACCATTCAGCATTCTTTTTCATGTCCACAGAACCTCCTGTCTGAATGAACAATTCTGACACTGTACATTACTTTTGGTGTAAAGGGCTAACAAAGGATACATAAGAAGCTTTCCAGAGAAGAATAACTTCATTTATGGGATGATCTTAGTAAAGAAATTACTGTGTCCTGGGTGTAGGTGTAATGATGCAGGAGAACTTTCAAAATGGAGAAGAAAAGGAAAATGGGAAAAAGGACTCTTTATTTTGGTGGGTTGATCAACAAATACGTTAACAAAGATAAAAGATTTTGAGAGGAGATGAGAAACACTTCACTCCACTGCTCATGATCTGGAACACTCGACCTGAGAAGAAGACCGATTTGATAAATAACTATAAAATGAGATAGGAAATGTACTTGGTCATGTGAAACTTACAGTGTAATAGCAGATAGCATGGAAATGTAAACAAACATAACTTATCTTTCAATGGACAAGCATTGGCATGACCAGCTGAAGAGCCACAATCTATTCTGCATGTATCTGAGGTTCGTGATTTTATAAAAATTAGCTACAAAATTTTGCATGGATATTGTCAACATTCTCAAAGTCACTTTTATTTCTTCATTAATCGTTCATAGTCATATGACACAGAAAGGGCCATTTTTGATGTTATTTGTTTCAGTTTAGATTGATAGGACTGAATCTAGAAAATATAGAAATTCATTCACTTTAAGGATCTGAATAAATAGTTTTCCATTGTAACTCAAACAGTTTTGATCGAGATGTATACTTAATTATACATCATGCTGAAAATCATGCATAAATGTTCTTTTCTTACCAGACAAAAGAAATTTCCTAACTTGTTCCATGAAGATCATGTTCTTTAAATATCAAGCGTTACCTACACTTTCTTATGGTGACACAACAGTTAGCACTGCTGTTTCACTGCTCCACGTTACCTGGGTTTGATCCTGGCCTTGGGTACTATCTTGTGTGGAGTTTGCACATTCTACCTTTGACCAGCATGGATCTCATCTGGGTGCTCTAGCTTCCTCCTACATCTGGAATATGTACAGATAGATTACTTGGCTATTGTAAGTTATTGCTGGTGAGTGGCTTTAGAAATGACAGATTCCAAGGCAGTAATTGAGGGAATGGGAATGTTCAGAGTTCTCATAGAGTAGGTGAAACAAATGAGCTCCTTCGATATTGTAAGAAAATATTAGAAATATGTCTAAATTTGGATACGTCTTCGTATATTGCCGTGGTCTCTTTCTGTCTCATAAACACTGCATTAACTTCACTGACTGAACACCAGAAACACTCACCTGTTTTAAAACATATCAACATTCACCAGCTTTATATGGTGACAGCACTGGCTTCCTCAATCTTGTATAGAGGAAAAATATTTTCCTCTCCATAGATGCTGCTTAACCTCCAGCATTTTGACAATGTTACCTGGAAAAGTAGTCTTCATTTACACTCAGTGGAGAGAGTAAGGCACTGCAAAAGAGGTTCTCTAGGCTCACCTTGCCCCGAATTTTGCTGTTCACATTCTTACCATTTGTAGCATTTGCTGTTAACTATTTGGGCCAAGTGGGATTTACACAGTTCCAATGTCTTGCCTCTTGCTGCTATTTCCTGGTATTATAATAATGTAATTGGATTAAAAGTGTTTTGCTGAGCTCCTACCAACACCTTTCTATCTCTTGAACATTTTTAGAGAGGTGAAAGCCATGAGATTTATGGAGTATGTAATTTCTGTATTTGTTGCTTTATGTCTAATCCATTCTCATACCTAGCATGCAACACGCCTGAGAATACTTTAAGAGAGTATATGTTATTTATTCACCGTCACACCGTTTTAGAGATTGTTCTTTGTGTCGCATTGGTTTTCCAGAGATATGGTTACATACTGTATGTTGCATCTGTTGCAAATGTCCCAATGCATTCTCTGTAGCTTGCTCTTTTCCGTGTTGTAATCCTGTAGTGAAACCGCATGCAATATGCCTGATGACGAGTCCCTATTACAGTAGCTCCGGCTTGTTTCTCCCCATCTCTCTAAACGCACATTTTAAAAAATCTTAACTGCATCCTGAACATGGTTTGGTAATGGGGGGGGGGGGGGGGGGAGGAGAGAACGAATCCCTCAGTCGACTGTTTCTCTTTCAATCCCTCTCCCTTCCCCTTTTCTTGTTCTGCTGGTCCAGTTTAAACGAACTAAAAACATCGAGTTCTTGCAATAAGCCAGTTCTTTCTGTGTCTCCGTGTGAGAGAGAGAGAGAGAGAGAGAGAGGGAGAGAGGGAGAGAGAGAGAGAGAGAGAGAGAGAGAGAGAGAGAGAGAGAGAGACCGAGAGGGAAAAAAGAACCATATGCAGCACTGCTGTGCGCACACATATTTATATAATCTTTTTTTTTCTTTTTGCAAGGGAAGGTTAGTTAAACAGTGTGTGTTGTGCCTGTTTCTGGTAGTTGTTACAGTCTGTCTCTTTGGTTGCTCACGGCTCTTGCACGGGCCTGGCAACCAATGAGGGTCCCTGTTAGTGACAGCAGCTTCTCGCCCTCGTACAAACAGCCGGGGAGAGAAGAGGAGAGGAGAGGAGAGAGAGTGAGTGAGTGTGTGTGAGAGAGAAAGGGGGCAGAGGGAGAGCGCCCTCGGGTCAGTGGTCAACTTCTCCTGCTGACTGTCACTCACACAACAGCCGAGTTTTCAAACACACAACTTCTCTCTCTCTCCCTCTTTCTGTCATCGGGCCGGTGATCATCCTGCACATTAATACGGGAGGGAGAGAGAGAGAGAGAGAGGGAGGCTTTAACCGGCCGCTAGCGCCGGGCTGGAGTCTGGGCCGCCGCCACCCGCCCGCCAGGTGTGTACCATAAGACACTTGCCATCGACCGTTTCTCAGCCACTTGTAAACTTTTCCTCTTTAATTTTTGTTTTGTTGTTTGCTTTTCACGACACTGATGGGTTGTGGCGTTTCGTGTGAGGGACTCGAGTAGGCCAGGAGAGAGTGAGCTAGGCCAGTGGTAACAGAGAGGGAGCCGGCTGATAAACTGTTAGCCCAGGGCAGGGCAGGGCAGCTGCGAGTGGGGTTTGTGGTGACTTAAAAACTCCACCGGGGGCCAGCCGGCATCCGTGCTGGGGCTGAGTGTGGTCGGGGGAGGGGGCTAAATCCACAGATTACAGTCAGCCAGCGCTGGCTGTCTCCATACTGTACAATAATGTGATGTTGTCAATAACTTGGGTGCCAGAGAGAGAGGGAGGGAGGGAGGGAGGCCTAGTACTTCAACACCACCCCCACCCCTTCTAATATTTTCTGTTGTTGTCTCGCACAAACTCTCCTGTTTGTTTTTGTTTCTCTCGTTCACCGTGGAATCAACGTTTGCTGCTCGGGGGTCGGAGGGCGTTTATTGCCTTCGGTTTTCTGTCATGGTAAAACAAAAATAAGGACGGGTGAAGGGGGGGGGGGTTGTGGGTGGAGAGAAGGAACTGGATCGTTTCTGAAAGAGAGATCCGTGTGTGTAACGGCGAGAGATCAGCTGGTGCGTTCAGCCCCGGTTATAACAAAGTCTCTGCTAATGGGAGAGAGGGAGAGAGAAGCCCAATTCACCACGTTTTAATCTTTCCTGAGATCGTTCTGCGACCACATCGCCGTTTATTTTCTGTTTCTCTTTCCACTGGAAAGAGTTTTAGTTACCGTCGTGACCTCGGCCGAAGAAAAGATGATGGATAAATAAGGTAGAGACAATATCACTGCCTGCTCTATTATACCTGCTTTTTCTGCCCTTTCCTTGCTGTGATCAAATCGCATTATCGCTTCCCACGAGATCTGGTGTTGAATACAGTCGTGCTGTAAAGTCCCTTCTGTTTGTCTTTTTAAGGTTGCACTTTTTAAAAAGTGTAATTTCCTAGTCCTGTTGATTGGATACCCCCTTCCCCTCACCGTTTATGAGGACCGATGGCGTTGGCGATAGAGCTGAAACCATTCCATGCCCTGCAAATTACACGTCCAAGCCTTGCATACAGTCACTCAGACCAGGGCACTTTTTTTCCTCTTAAAATATTATTAGTTTGCAAAAATACGCGGACAGATCACTGAATCGCCTGGTGATAATTCATCAGAAATCTAACCTTGCAACTAAAGGACGGTTGGGTCGAGCCAGGACTGAGAAACCAGCACTGAAATGGCAGCGAATGCCGCTTGTTTTGGGGAGTTTTTCCTCTCACACAGAGTGAGGTTTGCACTTCGTTTCCCCGAAGCAAGATGGACTCTCGCGCTGTGTCTTGTCAGCCTTTAGATCGACATTTTGCACACAGCGATGCAAACTTGAGCTTGGCCTACTTTGCACTGCAATAATTATGGTGGGTTGGAAGAATTCGGTAATATTTAAACGGTGATGACTTTAAAATATAACTTAGTCACTGTACTTTTTGTTGTTGGGTTTGCTTCTGCCGAGTTGCATGTATCAGATTTTTTTTGTCTGTTGTTGCAAGTAGTCCTTTTCCGGAACACCCCGTATTTTGACGTACGGTTACAGTGTACCTGTGTCATGATCTTATAAAAGTGATTGATTTCACACTTTATATCATTCTTCAGTACTGAGCAAAACTGTAAAAATACAGCATATTGTACTATTTTAATACGTAAGGCGTAGTGTACGTCCCATGTGCCGAGTATGTATAGCCCTGTCGTGTGCCGCTGACAAGTCCTGTAACTACTGGTTGGGGCTAGTGAGTCAATAGCTAGTACGTACAAGATTTACAGTTGATCTTATGCAAATTCGTCGCATTTTACCGAATTAGTTAAATACTAACACCCTTTTAAGTCAATTATGATATCGGTAATTTGCACTTCGAGTCATTGTAAGTTTTAATTCGTATTCAGATTAAGTACAGGTGTATTATTGAGGTGTTGAGTATTTCAGAATCTCGGAAAATGCTAATGTTTTCAACACATCAATTAATTCAGTAGGATATTGTTGGACATCAGTGGGTAAAAGTTATTGCTAGAAGAAAATGACCCAAAGGAATTAATCAAAATGTCTTGCAGTTGTCGACTACTTTATAGGAAATGGCTGTAGCTAAATTATTAAAAAAAAGATTTCATTCTGCAATTGCTTAAAATACTTGATGTATAGCTCATATATTCTGTGCTGATTGTTGGTGGTCTTCATTATAAGGAAGATGAACTGAAGCTTTCTTGATTGGTCATAAAGTAGCCAATTGGAGTAGTGGCTGGCCAGATTTGAAGTTTATAATAGAAGTATCTCTAATTGATTTGACTAAGTTCAAGAAAACTTCAACTGTTAGCTTTCAAGATTTTGGCTAAATGAAAGACCATATGTATTTTGAAAGGGTATTCAATGTTTAAAATGCCATTATTAGTATTTTCTAGCAGTTACATTGCTGGCATTAACGGTGGCAAGCACAGTTAAGTGATTCTTACGAAAAAGATTGTGGAGAAAGAATGTAAGAATGGCAAATATCTTAATGGTTGTTGCCAAGAACTGTTGACCCAAAATGGAGGTGGAAAAATGAATTTGTTTGAAGCGTGTATACAGTTGGTGTATTGAACAACTATTGTATAAAGTTGCTACTTGATATCAGCGACTTTTTAATGAGTTATTCAGATAATTGTATTAGAAAAAAATCAAAGCATATGGTGTAACAAAAATAAAGTGTCCATTGTATTCTCCTGGGGAATAATTATGATTTTAGACAGAAATTGTATTTTACTTATCAATTTTCATCTATAATATTTTGTATAGTCTGCATAAAAAGGTGAAGGCTGCGAGAGTATATTTCCACATGTTGGAATTTATCTAGATCAGGGATTCCTAACCTTTTCTGTGTGATGGACCCCTACCTTTAACCAGGGAGTCTGTGGATCCCAGGTTGGGAACCCCTGATCTAGAATAATGTAGTTTACCTCCACATTTTGGCAAGAGGATCACTAAGACTGCCATTAGTTGGTGAGTTTATCAATCCTGATTGATGTCTTCATTGCACTTGTGCTTGCCTGAATCAAAAAGCTTGAAATGTATAGTCTAGTAATTTAAAGTATTCTGCTCTCAAAAGTGATGAAGATGAACATGCATCTGAGCTTTTTAGGTTGTAAAACAGTACTTTCGGCTGTGATATCAGAGCGTGAAAGGGAATTCTAAAGTAGAATTGTAAGCAATTTTGTTAAAGTTGAATCAAAAAGGCCTTATTTTGCATTCCATTTCTTTCCTATCACTTAAATTCCATTTATGCTAAGCTTCTGCTGTACATAATGTGCCCAATTAGTTCTCACTGGTTCAGTTCTCAGTTCATATTTTTAAAAAGTTCAGAAACAAAAATAAGGACTTATCCATATGCTTGGTTGCAGAGAGGGGAAAAAATAAAAGGTAGAGATGATGTAGTTTTAGAACAGTTCATTGTTTAACCTCTTACCCTTTACTCTACACATTTTCCATTAATTTGTAAATTTTATTCCTACGTAGGCATGCCTGTTGGCCTTAAGAAGTTGGTGGTGTACTGCATTTTTTTTTGAACCATTGCAGTTTTTGTGGTAAGGTATTGATACAACTCAGTGGATTGCAAGGCCATTTCAAAGAAGGTATTTTTTTACAGGAAGACCTTGATTAAGCTATTACTAATGAGAAATGTTAGTATGAAATGTTGGGCTTAAAAAATTACATTTGATGGTGAGAATGTGATCTTGTCTTTGTCTATCAAGACTACTTGTATCAGGTGCAGAAAAGCAATTCTGCTAAGTGTTATACCTTCCAAATGACAAAACTTGTGTTTGTTTGGGTATGATCAGTATCCATGCTGATGGATATAAGACAGCAGACCCTACCAGTGTTGTGGTGAGTTCTAATGCTGCTTTTACAGAGTGTTTGTAACTATCTGTTTAACTAGAAGGTCTAAACAGTAACTAGTGATTACTAAATGAGGTGAAATCAGAGGGAGTTGAGTTTGTTTTTCCACCTCCAAGTGATTATGTCTGGTAATGTGTGATCGGGGTGGATTTTGATTTTCTGAAGTATAATACCCAAGTTGTGAAGGTCTTTAACATTTCAAGGTATTAGTTAACAATTCTTAACTTATTATTGTGATCAGCAGGATTAGCGCTGTTGTTAGTTAGTTTGCTCGGTATGCCCTGGCATTTTTCTTGGAAAGACCATGGAGATTTTTTTGGTCAATATTAATACATCTACCAACAGCAATTAAATGTGTGACTTTATCAACTTGCTATTGTGAAATGTCATAGTGGACAAATTGGCTGTTGTGTTTCAATACCCAAGATTTCTTAATTTAAGCAGTATGAAGTTTAAAGTATTGCTTGGCCATCAGATTTTAGAATTTTGAACTATGGCAATAGCTTTTCACACATTTCTAACAAAAAAAAGGATGAAAACGAAATTGCCTAGAAGTAACATCCTTATTACTGTACTGCATCCTTATTACTATACGCTCTTTTAGTGAGATAGAAAATTGAAATTAACATTAAATGTGAAGTCAGATTCACACATAAGAAGTTTGTTTGTATTTATTCCTTTTTAGGATCTGCACATCCTGCTAAGGCCAGCATTTGTTTGCTGTCCCTAACTGTCCTTAAAACTACGGTAGCGAGCTACCTTCTTTATCAGGGCTGTAGCGGTTTCAGACGTACCTGCAGTGTGTTTGGGGAAAGAGATCCTGGATTTACATTCAGGGATGATGAAAAAATGGTGAATATATTGTTAGTGATCTGCCACTTAGAAAAGGATGATGAATTGGTGGCATTTGAAGCACTTGCTCTTGGTGAAAGAGGTTACAGATTTGCTGTAGTCGCTGAGGAGAATAACTGCAGTATGTTTTGGCAATGGTACAGAACTACTGCCACTGAACACCATTACTGGAGGCAATGGATATTTAGTGTGGTGCATGAAGTACCAATGAAATGGGCTACTTTTTCCTGGAATATCAACCTTTTGTTGATGATGTTGAACTCATCCAGGCAGTGAAAGTTATGCCATTGCACAAGACATTTGGAATCTGACCTGTTCTTTTAGTCACAGTACTTATGTCAATGTAAAGACTGACATTAAAATGAGAGCAGGAGTAGATGATTATTGGAAGCTTCAAAGAAAATGTCCAGTTAATATTTCAACTGCTTAAGATGGTGAGACCCTGAACTTAAACAAGGAAGTCTAATACTTGACTATTTATCTATGAAACTGTGGTTTCAGGAAGGCTTAGAATGGCTAACATTTATCTCTTTCTGGTTTAAATCCCACTTTCTCTTCCTGGTAAACACAAAATGCTGCAGATGCTGGAAATCCAGAGCAATGCACACAAAATACCAGAATTCAGCAGGTTAGTCAGCATCTATGGAAATTAATAAACAATCGACATTTCCAGCGGAGACAATTCCATCAGCTTCCTCCCCTTCCAATCCTGATGAAGGTTCTCAGGCCGAAATGCCAACTGTTTATCATTTTCGTAGATGTGTTCTAACCTGCTGAGTTCCTCCAGCTTTTTGTGTGTGTTTCTCTTCTTGGTGGCAACTTTTTTTGGAAATATACTATCCCAGCTATAATTTGTGATCGTATAAGGTGTTGCATAATTCTAATGAAGAATGGTTACTTGGTAAGACGTTACAGAATGAGTAATTTCTGTTAAACTCCACCATGAAGGAGTATTTTTTGATAGAGAAAGTGACAACTAAATGAAACTTTTTGGGTAGTATTATGTACATCCAATATTTTAAGAATGTAATTTCTGTTAACAAATTAATTTCTTGTGTAGGAGGATGTCAGTTTACTAATATTTGACCATTGCAAGATATAGTAAAGTGGGGTTTGCTTTGAAAATATCATTATTGTGATAAACCTCTTGGATGCCAGGTATAAATTAATACAGTTTAGTAAACTTTAAATATGCTCAGTATAATTTTGGTTTTATATATAAATTACATCTGAATGTATTCATTCTTCCATTAGTAATAATTCATTACTTCCATTAGTAATAATTCATTACTTTCAGAGTGATAAAGGTAAATAAGATTTGAATTACATCACAATTGCAGTATTTGTAAAAGAGAAAACCGGCCAGTTTTACAATTTCAGGTTGGGTCTAAAATGTTATCACATTGTTTAAATTGATTTTGAGTTGTAGGTTTGTATGTGTTACCTATTTGAACACCACAGAATTATGCATTTATTTTGTGAATGCTGTTTTGTTTTAATGGGAATTTAAACCACATTAATTTTGTGTCATTATGTCTTGTGAAATAGCATATTAAGAAATGGAAATGGCAAGCCAAGTGATAACTTCCTTTGTCAATGATGGAGTTTGTTGTTTGGTATAGGCCATTCGGCCTATCTGTTTCAGGATTTATTTAAGATTGTGACCTCATACTCCATTGCTTTGATCCACACACCAAATAAAACTATTGATTCCTGCAAAGAAACCTCTTAATCAACTAGGATAACTTTGCCTTTTGAGGAAGGGTCTCTACTATAATGTAAAAATTATTTTGCTCGTATATGCTTTAAATTAAGATTATATTATCTTGATCTCAATTTCATCACCAGAGGAAAATCACTCTTTTGCTTCTACATCTAAACTTATTAACATTTTAAGTACCCCAATTAAATCACCTGACAACCTTCAGCACATCAGGGATGACACACAAGTCTGGTACGGTTTACCTTCATCTGTGTACTAAACAAAGTGTTAAACCAATTGAAGATAAATACGTAGAATTATTCCACTTTAAGTTGGCAGGCGAAATGACATTGATAGCAATGAGAGGCCAGATGCATCAAAATTAAAGTTTTGACTGCTGTTCAGTTGAGCTGATGGCTGGGCCAAGTTTGCTGCAGTACTATGAGAAATTGAAACAAAAATGCACTCACTTCATGTATTTGCAGGTGTTCATGGGAAGCACATTGTAATGTGCTTGCATCAGTGTGATGGTATTGAGTTTACTGACTGTGAAGTTCTAAACTCAAATGAAGATCTTGAGCCCTATCTGATATAGATAGCTACAGGTACCCTCACTAAAGGGAAGTTGTGCTGTAGCTACCTACACTTCAAATATTAGCTCACATTGTTTATCTACCACAGTGGGTTTAATTGCCAAGACTTTACCCACTATTTGAGTGGTGGGTTCCCTCCTCCCTATGAAGTAGATAATACTTCCAGCTAACAAAGTAGTTTAAATGCAGTTAATTTATTTTTAGTGATACCTGTTTAAATCCAGACAAAATTCTTAAAAAAACATTTAAAACTCGTAAGTTTTCTATATGGTAAATGATTTCCAACTTGCAAACTATTTCTATAACACAAAGGATTTCTCAAACACAAATACAATTCTTGTAAGCTAAAAAGACATACAGTACCAGCGAGTTGCGACAAATGAATCATCCGTCGCAGAAATTGAACGCAGATGAAAGGATTCTAATTCATCCTGCCTTTCTGTCATTCTTACTGTTTTAACCATTCCTAACAAGCCTGAATGCTCTGTTAAACTTTAATGTTTTCTGCCACTTGAGTGACTTCACGTGCGTGCTGTATATTTTTCAGATACATTTTTACACCCAGCCCTACAGTTTCTGGAATCAGAGCTCCAAGTTTCTCACAATTAATGCTGTGAAGTTGACTCTTTGAGTACACAAATCTTCCAGCTATTAACAGATCAGCTATTTTATCTGTTAAGTGATAGTATGAATCTGATCTGCAAGCTTCCATGCACTAAATAACTCGGCTGTCATTGTTTGGTTTGAAGCAGGCCAGTTAACATAACCCTATTGTCTTACACTGCATCTCATAAGCAGTCAAACACAGGTGCTTTGGGCCAGCATCCTGTGTTATTTAGACAGTACTGTTGTCTGCAAACTGTGCTTTTAACTTTAGACTGATTATTGCTTGCATTAAGAACCGAAGACTGGCTCCTGTTTATATCAAGAAGTTGAGCAAAGAATATTAGTTGTAAGTTTATCTTGCTCAAAAACAACTCTGATCTCTGGAAGCTCACAGCTGCTACTTTAGAAAGCTGGGCTTGGTTAAGAAAGATGGCCATGTGGCTCTGGACAGTGACAATCCATCTCGTTGGAATATCGGGAGTATGAATGAATTTGCCAACAGGATGAATTATTTGTTTGATCACAATTTGTGTCAAATTGCTCTTTACTGCAGTTGGAGATGCAGAAGAAATTAAAGGTCATGTGGATGTAAAGGAAAATAGCACCATGGTAAGAATATCAAGCATAACTTTATTAAATGATGAAGCAAGTGTGAGGGACTGAAATTTCTTGTTAAAAGTTGGTTAATTGGACACTTTAAGTGGTCAGTTTGTCTTTCTGAGTTTCTGTGCAGCTAAACAATCAGAATCAGGTTTATTATCACTGGCATGTGTTGTGAACTTTGTTAACTTAGCAGCAGCAGTTCAATGCAATACATAATATAGAAGGAAAATAAATAAATTGCAGTATATGTATATTGAAATGATTTAAAAATTGTCCAAAAACAGAAATACTATATATTTTTTTTAAATGAGGTTGTGTTCACAGGTTCAATTTTCGTTTAGGAATCGGATGGCAGAGGGGAAGAAGCTGTTCCTGAATTGCTGAGTATGTGCCTTCAGGCTTCTGTACCTCCTACCTGATGGTAACAATGAGAAAAGGGCATGCCCTAGGTACTGGGGGTCCTTAATAATGGGCACTGCCTTTCTGAGACACCGCTCTAAAAAGATGTTTCGGGGACTTTGTAGGCTAGTATCCAAAATGGAGCTGACTGAATTTACGAGCTTCTGCAGCTTCTTTCGGTCCTGTGCAGTAGCATGTTGTATGAGAGGGGGCCAAAAAGCCC
The DNA here is from genome assembly GCF_048418815.1 of Hemitrygon akajei. Classification (NCBI taxonomy): domain Eukaryota; kingdom Metazoa; phylum Chordata; class Chondrichthyes; order Myliobatiformes; family Dasyatidae; genus Hemitrygon; species Hemitrygon akajei. The sequence goes on from NC_133128.1 coordinate 39,590,324, forward strand.
ATAGATATTATTTATTTATTTAGATCTCTCCTACAGGCACTATGGTAGTGTCGCAATTAGTGTGATGCTCTTACAGCTCAGGGCGTTGGAATTCAGTACCAGTGTCCTCTGTAAGAAAGTCTGTACATTCTTCCTGTGAGCATGTGGTCTTCCTCTGGGTGCTTCAGTTTCCTCAGTTCAAAGATGTACTGGTTAGTAGGTTAATTGGTCATTGTAAATTGTCCCGTGATTAGGCTAGTGGTGGATTGATGGGTGGCACAGCTCGTTGGACTGGAAGAGTCTGTCCCACACTGTATCTCTAAAACATAAAATAAATGATTATCTGGTATAAAAACTGGTAGAGCATTCTTTCATAATACATACACTTTGCCTATGCCATTTGTGCCACAATATTGGAATATTTGTATTTCTGTTCACATGCAGAAAAACTTGATTATGTAATGTAAATTATGAAGCATGATTTGTGATATCATGATATCCTGATTATTCAGTGTGGTCCTTTGACATGCTTGTTATTGCCAAATTGCACTTCATTAGGTGGCTGAGAGTTTTTGAGTGTTGAACGATTTCCAGAATTTTGTCCAATTAGTGTAGTATTTTATGATGGATAATTTGAGGCAAAATTTGACCGTGGCAACGTGATTGAACCTCCAAGAATGGTGGTTCATTCTCCTGGAGAACGCTTTTTTGTCCTTGTGCTTGCTTGATCTGCATTTTACTTGCCACATGTAAGATCAGCCATGGTATTGTCCAAGTCTTCTTATGTACCGAATCAGACTGTTTCATTTTATTTTTGAGAAGCAAAGGATTTGACTGTTCCAATGATATTCTGCAGTGATGGTCTGCAGCAAATGTGTATGACTTCAGCCAGGAAAGAATTGTTTCCTTAGATTTATATTTCCTTTAGTTTTAACGAGGTTCTTTGACATTACAATTGCTGCTTTGAAGTCAAATGTAAACTCTTGCAATTTGCCTATGGAGTTTAATTTCTTTGTCCATGCAATGAGATCTGGAGCAAAGTGCTCCTAATGGAAATAAATCTGAGCATGTACATAATTACATCATCATCGTTTTGCTGATGATTGAGACTGTTGTTGATGGTGTAGCAACTGACCTGACTGGATTTTGCTTTATTTATTTCTGGAACTAGACAATTCAAGGCAGTTTTCCCACTTAGTAGGGTACATGTCATTGTGTTCTGACAAAGCGCCTCCAAGTTGAAACGTTGATTCTTTTCTCTTCCTATGTATGACCTGGCCTACTGAGTCACTCCAGCATTTTCTGATTTTTTTTTTCTCTCTCTCTCTTAGTTTGCCATCATCTGAAATTTTTGAACTACAAGTTAAATGTATCCGTGTCTGTGTTGGAAACGTTTGGTTAGTGGTATGTGGTATTATTAGTTGTGGCCACGCACTTCTGGCTGGCTACTCTCTCAATTTGGGATCATTCAGAACTCTTCTGTCATGGTTCATTGAAGAATCACTAGTTGGGTTTCTAGGATGTGTTCATGGCTTTACAAGGAACAGTTAGGCAACTTGGAGTCCTTGGAGTCTAGAATAATTTGAAATTATTGAAATACTTAAGCTCCTGAGGGAACTTGATAAGAAAGTTGCTGTGACAGTTCCCAAACTAAATAGAATAGTCTCAGGAAACAAAAGGACACTCATTTCTCCACTGAAGTTTATGAATATATGGAGTTGCCTTCAGATAACTGCAGATGTTGATTCAGAAAGTATATCAAGACTGAGCTACAGGGGAATCCTGGCTCTTGGGGGCCAGGAAGGTGTGAAAGATCAGATCTGGGGTTGAGTGGGATCCAGGATTAACTATGATGGAATGGTGGAGCAGACTTGATGGGCTGAATAGCCTAGTTCTGCTTCTATGTCTTTTGCGTGCCAGATAAGTGGTGAAAGCGCAATAAACTCTCCAGTCTACTCCTATTTCATATATTCTTGAACTGAATGTTTATTATTGTCAGAAGCACTAACATACAGTGGAAAACTATTTTGCCTGCCACCATACAGATCATTTCATTACAATGATGCATTCAGGTAGTAGAAAGGAAAACAATGCAGAATCAACGTGTTACATTTACAGAGAAAGTGTAGAATACGTAAATAATCAGGTGTAAGGTCATAATGAGGTAGGTTGTGAGATCAAGAGTCAATCTTATCTGACAAGGGGACAATTCAGTAGTCTTACAGTGGGATCAAAGGTGTCCTTGAGCCTGATGGTGTACCCTTCCAGGCTTTTGTATCTACTGCCTGATGGGAGGTGGGAGAATACAAAATGTCTGGGGTTGGGGAGGGGGGGGGGGTCCTTGATTATGTTGGCATTGTGCTAAGACAGTGAGAAGTATACCCCCCAGAGGGGGAAGCTGAGCTGTGCCTACAACTTTCTGCAGGTTCTTGTGCTCTTGAGCAAAGCTCTGAATGTGATCCATTCGGATAGGACGCTTTCATCTTGCTCTCCATTTAGTGACCTACAGTGTATCCTGCTTAAACAGTGCCTTAAATTTAAAGATCTTGCTGTTGTTTTCAGATTCTTCCAATATCTTATTCTTCTGGATCTCTGTAATCTCCAGTTTCAAAATATTTCAGCCCTTCAGATTATCTCCAGTGAAAATTACGGAATTTAGTCACTGCCCTAATTCCCATTTTGATTCTTTTCATTCCTTTCATTCTTCTCTAGAGGCTTTTGGTCATTTCTACTAATATTGCTTGAAGTGATTTGATGTCAAATTTTGCTTGATAATATTCCTTCTGAAGTGCCTGGGACTATTTTGCTGTACTATGTATTTCAGATGTTTCATGATATTACCCAAAGTAAACCGAGTTAGCTGAAGACTCATTTGTGATGCTGTGGACTTCATGGTGAGGCAGAATGATTCATGTGCTGGATACTATTTTTTGAAGATGGTTCCTAATGTTTATTTGCACTTGCGTGCTTAGCTTTGTCTTTGTTGAGGTTGGGGATTTCTATCGGGTTTATTTGATTGCCATTGTTTACAACTAGATGTGGTAGGAATCGGAGCCATGATCTGATTCCTTTTTTTGTGTAATCTTGTGGCTGTTCTGGTGATTTAGCAGATGTGTAGTAGAGTGTTGTATTTAATACCTATTTGTATTCTGTGAACCAGGGTGCATCTTGATTTATTGGTTGTGAGAAATATGCTAAGTCATGATCTTTGTTCATCTAAACATGGGGTATGGTTAGCAGTGGTAAGCCAGAACTTGATGCTCATCCTTGATCAAACTTTTAGTTCATGGTAGTGGGCTCCAAATAGATTTTGATTTGTTAATTTTGTAAGTATAGAATTTTGGGCGTTATCATGGAAATAACTGCAGTGGAATATTTTATTGCTTTTAACACTCATACAGCAAAAAAAAACTCCTGTTTGCATTCCAAGTACGTAGTTTTTTACACTTCCTTCTATTGCTTGACAAAAGCAACATCCATATTTTGGTGCCATGACCTTTGGCAGCATTCTCACTTGGGAAGAAAAATCTGTTTCACTTTTCTCAAATCTGGGCTTCTGATTATTCATTGACAGTCACTTTAACATATTTCTATTTTGGCCAATTAATTATAATATTCAATAAAGATACCAGACTATAAGAGACCAGCACTCTCCAAGACAAACCATTCATCAATCTTAAAAATTCATTCTCTTCTCTGATGGATGCAGTGAGCACGGTCACTGTAATTACTTGTATCAACTTTTGGCATCACATCTCAAACTTGTGATCTTTCCACTGAAAGGACAAGGGTAGCAAATGCACATTAACACCAACACCCATTGATTTTCCTCCAAGACACATACCACTTGATTTAAAAACATGTAACCCTACAACCATTGTACCTGGGTTTAAACTGTGGGACACCCTCCCTATCAGCAGAATAGGAATACCTTCCCTAGAGGGCCTTAGTTTTTCAAGTTGGTTCACTGCCACCTCTTAAAGGGAATGAGGAAAGACCTGTAAATGTTGGTCTTGCCAGTGGTGTCCAAGACTCAAGATAAGTGAATAAATACTACAGGATTTCATCTGGCATTGGTAAATAAATGTATGGAGATTAAAAACAAATTTTGTTGCAAATAAAAACTTTGAAAAATCTGGCTAGAAATACTGAAGGACTGTTTCTGTAGATAATGACAAGTAAAATTGTGTGCTTTATTGACATTATTGGGAAAAAGACTTTTTTAAAAATCATTGAAATTTACAGCTTTTTTGTTGTAAGAAGGTAGAGTTGAGGGAGATGATCAGCCAAGATCATAAATAATAGCAGAATGGATCAAAGGGCCAAACAGTCTACCCCTGCTTTTTATTCATGTTTTTAAATGGATTCGGATAGGATTTTATGACTTGGTCTGAAGGGAACACTTTCTTTCAAACTACAAGTGATGGGACTCTTATCACTGAACATTAAATACACATTCATCACTGAAGTTGGTTGTTGCTGTTGCAATAGGTGTATGCTGTTTTTAGTGTAAGAAATTCAAAATAAAAGTATTCTCAGAGATACTTAACAGCCTGTGCAGAATTTGTGGAAAGAAAGAAGAGTGTTAAAATTTTAGGTTTTTAGGTTAAAGTCACGGAAAATTGAACTTTGAATATTTCTCTTGTGCAAATCTTCTCTTCCCATATCTGACCACTTTCAGCAGTTTCTGAATGTTTTTTAAACATAATAACTGTTTAAATACTCTATAGCTTGGGGTAACTAGAAGATGGAAATTTTACTTTCTGTATGGCTTTTGCATTGTTTGCTAACCTTATTTTCCAAACATGTTTTTTAGAAACATTTTCTAAATCAGGTGAAAGCTCATTAGGCTGAAATGTTAACTCCATATCTCCTCAGAAGCTTCCTGACTTGAGTATTTCAAATATTTTCTCTTTTTATTTCGGATTCCTGGAATCTTCAGTTTGTTGTTATGCTTTATGACTTATTTTTTCATGCATATTTCAGCAGTGTAAGATTTTGATTTGGTGTTTTGTATTGTTTTGGTCACCAGAGTCTAGGAAGTATATGGAGGCTTTGGAGAGGGCGCAGAGAGGTTTATCAGGTCATTGCCAGAATTGGAGTCTGCTAGCAATAAGAAGAAGTTACACAAATTCAGATTTGTTTCTTCTGGAGGTCTGTGCTCAGGGACAACATAAAATAACGAGAGGCATAGATAGGATGGATTATCAGAGTCTTTCTCAGGTAGGAAATGTCAAGTGCTTGAAGAAGTAGGTTTGAACTGAGAGGATGAAAGTTTAAAGGAGATTTGTAAGGCAATATTTTTACACCATGTGGTTGGTGCCTGAACATATGCCAGGGGAGGTGGGAGAAGTAGATATAATGACAATGTTTAGGAGGATAAACAGACAGAGACTGGAGGGATTTGAAAATGTGCAGGCAACCATAGTGGGCTGAAGAGCTTTTTTCTGTGATATACTGTTCTTTACTCTGCTCTAGCTCTGTGGCTGAAAGTTTTCATCGCCATTTGGGCTTCACACAGAAGTTATTTTAATGTACTCTTTCTAAACATTCTTTTTCAGTTCATTTTCTGTTAACCTCTTTGTCTAGCTGTCGGTCTCTTCTTTGTCCCTCCCTCTCATTCTGATATTGCTTCCTTTTTGTAAGTCACCATCTCAATCTCTAAGTTATGGTTTCTCTTTCTCTTCCCCTTTTCTGTATTCCTATCGGTCTCACTGTCTTATAGATAGTCAGTTTCAGACTGATGAAACTCTCTTATAATTGCAGGAATGTTATACAGTACTTTGATTGTCAAAACATTCAGCGGTAGAACTTTCCATGATTCCTGATACGCTTAGCACTACAAAGGGTCTTGACTGGAAATTCAGGTGCACCCTAATGGGAGTGCTAGGTAAGTGTAGCAGCCAGGTGCTTATGGCCTGTTTCTGCTGTTGACCCCTTCACTGAAAAGTTCAGTTGCACAATTGTAGTGGCGAATGTGTGCTGGCTGTTCTCCATGCAGAGACCAGGTTCTGAATGATTGAAAGCCACAGGCTTGATTGGCCCACTTTGGCCTTGAGATGGAGGAAAAGAATCAAGGTGGGGCAGTGTGGGTGGAGGGGGTGGTGATTGGGGAACAACAGTGCAGAGAATGCAGGATGAAACTAGGAAAGTATCAGATCAGAAACGTTAAAGGACTAGAGCTAGCTGTGTTAGTGAGAGGGGTTTTGGAGTTACCGGAGACAGTTGGTGAAGGAGGGCTGGGAGTGATCCAATCACAAACAAGAGAAAATCTGCAGATGCTGGAAATCTGGAGGAACTCAGCAGGCCAAGCTGCATCCATGGAAAAGAGTACAGTTGATGTTTCGGGCTGAAACCCTTCAGCAGGACTAGAGGAAAACAGATGAGTAGAGCTAAAAGGTGGGAGTGGAGGGAGAAATGCAAGGTGATAGGTGAAACTGGGAGGGGGGGTGAAGTAAGGAGCTGGGAAGTTGATTGGACATAAGGCTGTGGAAGAAAGAAAAGGGGAGGAGCACCAGAGGGAGGCGATGGGCAGTCAAGTGAGATTGAGAGTCAGGGTGATGAGGTGGTGTTAGGGGGAGTGTGACGTTGCTAATCCAATTCAGCACTGTGTTTTAAAACACTAAAAGGTATCACAGATACTATTCTGGAAGAATCATTGCTGGGCACTTTACAGATAACATGGTCTTTTCAACAGTCTCTTTGTGGTGAATGATTTTGCCCAATGTACCCAAAAACAATGGGTCAGATTTGCAGAGTGAAGTGACCTGAAAATGGTCATGACTATATCTCGTGTATATTGGAAGTTTGGGGGTGGGGGGAATGCAGTTTTTCATTCCATTATGCAGAGTGATATAATTGTAGATCTAGGCAATTCTTTCTTTTTATGGAGACCACAAATATTTGTTGTAGCTTGGTTAGTCTGTTTAAGAGAATTTACATGTATTTATTTAAGGCTTTTACTTTCTCCTCATTTACTGTCAGCATTATAAAGTGGCATTCTAGGTTTAGTTCATGAACTCCGTATTTACTATTAAGCATCCTCTCTAAATGGAGCCAATATTTTCCTCTTTTACAACACATATCCTTCTCCCCTTCAGATTAATGTTAGCAATTCAGAGCGGAAGTATAATGATTTTGCTCTGGGATTGTATCACAAACAACTGCATTAAAATGATGCAAAATTATTTTTTAAGGGAGATAAATTAATGTTCTGATATCAAATGTTAAATAATGGAGGCATACATCAGGAAGTTAGTTGTGGAGGCCTATGTACAATTTGTAATGATTGCTTAATAATTTTATACTATGAACTTTAATAAATAATGTAAACTTTAAACTTTATATTAATAATACTGGTGAAGTGCCTTGGCCCAAACTGTTGACTATTTATTCCCCTTCATATATGCTGCCTAACTTGCTGAGTTCCTGCATTTTGTGTATATGCTGTAAGTATATTTATTTCATGTTGCTGAAATTTCATGATAACTAAGTGATTAGTGTAGATGAGTTAATAATGAAAGCTACTTTAATGCCTGTAGAGGCAGTTGAACGCTCTGGCTCCCCTTACTGGCCAGAAAATACTGTGGACCTTGATGCTAGGGGAACCATTTATACTGTATGTGTGTTCAGTATGATTATGTTATAGATAAGGGAAACTTGGGTCTCTGCTAATAGCCCATAATTTAACTTTAAACTTTAATAGTATTAACACTATTTAGCGGAGGGAACATAAAGGATTGCTAAGGTCTGACAAACAACATTTATCTCCCTTTCTATTTTTGAATGTTGAGAGTATTTAAACTAAACAATTGTAATTTTTTAAAAAGTCTTGTAGCTCCTTCTGAAGTTGTGGCCATTTGTTCCTATCTGGAAAAAAGATAGAACATGTCACCAATTTCTTTTCACTTTATAATTGTAATTAATTCTTTCATGATTAAGACACAAGTATGGAATTAGGATATTTTTCAATAAATTAGAAAACATTTGTGTAACACAGCATTAGATGCTAATTTTTTTTCTGCAATGCACCAAAGGTACATTGACTTCTAACTTGGCTATTTCATATTTCCTGTAGATGTTCTTGTGTTTTTATTTCCTGGAACCATATAAGTATTAGTGCTTGTTAGTTATAGCAATTATGGCTTCAACCAAAAGTGTAGTTGAGTATTACTTCTTACAGTCTCCTATCTCAAATAAGGACATTTGGCTACAACACTCTGTGCTTGAGTTGTTTTTTTAAATTTTTTTTTATCATAACTTTGTGCAGTTTTGTCTCAGACAACTGTAGTAGAGATGCATTGGTATTTTGTTTAAAATAGTGTTTGGTATCCTTTGAGGAAAATATGTGAAATTGAAATTCTTACTATATATTACTTAGATGATTGTTAGTATATGATTCAGCTGGAAAATTGTACCAAATCAGATATCCTTATCAATTTTTTTCACACAGAATTATGAAAAAATAATAATCTTAATAAGAAATTCTTTCAGAAAATTTTGATTTTAAAATCTGACTAATGACTTTTAATCATTTTACAAGTGTGAAACTTGCTGCTGATTCAGTAAGGTCGGCACTTTGTTTTTCTAAAATGAAAATCTCGAGCTTTTTTTAGTTACTGTAAGTTGGCATTTTAAGTATGCTAAGGACTGGTAAAATGCTAAAATGTAAAATGCTAAAACATAAACTATCACAAAACAAAAATATAATATCCAACTAATTCATGCTAAGCAGTTGGGAATTGTTGTTTGTTATTTTCCCATAAATGACATTCTTTGCTGTGAATATCTTGTATAAGATTCACCAATATTTAAGGGGACAGTATGGTGCCACCCATGGAGTTTGTAGAGAAAATCAAGATCTTTTGTGTTGTCCTTTGATCAATACCCACTTTTAGGTAAAGTTAATTTCTCTAAAACTTGTAACTTCATTCTTAGCTTCTTAATCATCCAATATATCTTTTTTATGGCTTTGAAGTTCCTCTCTAATTGTCTATTAATGTTAATATGTAGATATGCTAAAGTGTTAATTTTATCTTCACCATCCTTGCACTGTGACATGAATGACTACCATTTAAAATTGTAATGTACCCTTTCTGAGAATGAGACCTGTCAGCATTACATTTCAATAGGACAAAATAGGCTGTAAAAATACTTCTGTTTAGGAATCGGTATACTAGAAAACTGATAGACCTTTAACCTCTTGGTTTGACTCCACATTAAGGAATAGTGCATTACTTTACTCGGGTCAACAATTGAATAAATACCAAAATTAGTTCATCATAGCATCCTACAACATTCAGTTTTGGTTGAATTTGAATTTACCTAACCAGTGCAAGATGCTGAGTGAATGAATTAATCCTTTCTTGCCAGAACACCATGGACGAACTCTGACATGTTGATCCAAATATTAATTGGTACAAAGAAAATTTTATTATTAAAGTACATATATGCCACTGTATACAATCCTGAGATTTTTTTTTGTGGCCATACTCAGCAAATCTATAGGATAGTAACTATAACAGGATCCATTAAAGATCAACCAGAGTGCAGAAGACGACAAGCTATGCAAATGCAAATATAAGTAAATAGCAATAAATAACGCGAACATGTGATAATGAGATAGCGTTCTTGAAAGTGAGATCGTTATTTGTGGGAACATTTCAATGATGGTGCAAGTGAAATTAAGTGTAGTTATCTCCTTTTATTCTTAGGCCTGATGGTTGAGGGGTAGTAACTGTTCTTGAACCTTATGGTATGAGCCCTGAGGCTCTGGGACCTTCCACCTGATGGCAGCAATGAGAAAAGTGCATGACTTTGGTGGTGAGGATCTCTAATGATGGATGCTACTTTCCTCTTATTTGTGCTTTCAATATTACCTTGAGATTCCTTTTCTTGTGTGCATATGCAGTAAATACAAAGAAACATAATAGAATCAATGAAAAACTGCACACAAAGACAAGCAACTAATGTTCAAAATATAACATTGTGCAAATACAAAAAGGAGAAAAATAACAAATAATAAACATTGATAAATGAGTTGTAGAGTCCTTGAAAGTAAGTCTGTTGATTGTGGAATCAGTTCACTTTTGGGATGAGTGACATTATCCACTCTGGTTTAGGAACTTGGTTGAGGAGTAGTAACTGATCCTAAACCTGCTGTTGTGAGTCCCAAGGCTTCTGTACCTCCCTCCTGATGGCAGCAGTGAGACAAAGCATGGCCTGGGTGGTGGCGGTTCTTGGTGATGGATGCTGCTTTCTTGCAACAATGCTCCTTGTAGATGTAGTGGGGCAGGCTTTTATCTGTGATGCACTAGGCTATATCCACTACTTTTTGTAGGCTTTTCCATTCAACAGCATTGGTGTTTCCATACCAGGTTGTAGTGCAACCTGTCAATATAATTTCCAACATGCATCTATAAAAGTTTTTTAGATGGTGTGCTGAATCTCTGCAAACTTCTAAGAGGTAGAGGCGCTGCTGTGCTTTCTTTGAAATGGCACCTGTGTACTGTACCCAGAACAGGTCCTCCAAAATGATGGCAGTAAGAAATTTAAAGTTGTTGACCTTCTCCACCTCTGATCCCGTAATGAGGACTACTCATAGGACTTGGGTTTGTACCTCCTGTAGTAAATAATCAACTTCTTCAAGGCTTTGCTGATGTTGAGTGAGATTTTGTTGTTGTGGCACCATTCAACCAGATTTTAAATATCCCTCCAATTTGCTGATTTTTCACCTCCTTTGATTTGGCCATCAACACTAGTTTCTGTCAGCAAACTTAATACATGTGAATAAGCAACAGGACTTATCCTTTTTAAAAAAAAAAAAAGTCCTCAATTATTGTTACTAATTCACTTATCATTGCTGATCTCTGTTCAAAATTACTTTGGCACTTGAGAGAATTTTTTTTTAGATTATCATCAATAATCAAAAAAGTTTGCCACTCCTGGCTTATTACATTGAGGAATTTGCACAGATAGCAGACTAGGTAGCTGAAAACTATTTAACATTGTACAATGTGTTCAGTATTGAAATACAAACTTAAAATTTAATATAGTAAATTTAATATGTTAATATAAAAGTCAAAATAGCATAAATGTACTTGAAATCAAACTTTTATGCTTTGTAATATTTATGCAAGAAATATATTGGACATTTTACATATATATTTTGGAGATCACAGATATATAGCATCAAAAATTCAAGCTAAGCACGTATTAATATGGTGTCTTATAGATTGGTTTTCCAGTTACTTGAAAAGTTTGATCATTTGACATTATTCTCTTTGATTATTCTCCTTGATTACGGCAACAGTGCAGACTAGAAGTGCACTCTCATTGAGAAAATTAGAATTTTGGGGATTAAATTGTGCTTGTTCAGAAATCCTGACTCATTGTCAAATTTGCAAAGTACTGATGGTGAATGCCAATAGTTTTGCCATCCTTGCATATAATTCAATATTATCTAAATTGCATAATAAGTTTTGGTAATAGTTGATACCTGTGTACTGCACATTGATGAGACTAACTGGGAGTATATCATTCCTAAAGGTTAACAATGTTAAAGCAATGGTTAATGATCTTGGGCAGATGATTAGAAAGGGCATTGTGATTGAATCTGATTTTATTGTTTTTGGACAATTCTAGCTTCTCAGTGATCAAGTTGGTAAGCCCCTGCAGTGCTTATTGTCTATTGCATCCTGAGTTACCAATAAATCAATCTGTTAATTTTTGTAATCTGAGTTCTGACAACATTAGAGAGAAGTTACTCAGAGTAACACATACAAAATGCTGGAGGAACTCAGCAGGTCAGCCAGCATCTATGGAAAAGAATTCCAGTCATCAGGACTGGAAAGGAAAGGTGGAAGAAGCCAGAATAAGGAGGTGGAGTGGAGAAGGAGTACAGGCCAGGAGCTGGTGGGTGAAGCCAAGGGAATGTAGGTGGGTGGGGGAGAGGGAATGAACAGAGAAATTGAGAGGTGATAGGTGAAAAAGGTAAAGGGTTCTGAGCATGGAATATTTTAAGGAAATAACAGACAGGATAGACAAAAGAGAACCAGTGAATGTAATTGACTTGAATTTTCAGAAGACCCTTTGACAAGTTACCACACACGAGGTTGCTAAACGAGATAAAAGCCCATGGTATTATTGGAAGGATACTGGTGTGAACAGAAGTTTGGCTGGCTGGAAGAAAGCGAAGAGTGGGATAAATGGGTCTCTACTAGTTGCCTGCCAGTGCCGAGTGGTGTTCCTTGGGTCTGTGTTGGGTCCGCTACTTTCATCAATTATAATTTAATGATTAGGATGACGAAATTGATGGCTTTGTGGTCAAGTTTGTGGATGATACAAAGATAAGCGAAGGGACAGGTAGAGTTGAAGAAGCAGGGAGTCTGCAGAGGAACGTTACAGGGACAGATAAGGTTAATGAGTGAAGAAGAGGCATGTGCGATACAGTGCAGAGATGTGCATGGTCATGCACTTTGGTGGAAGGAATAAAGGCATAGACCACTTTCTAAACCTGGAGCAAATTCAAAATTTAGAGGTGCAAAGGGACTGGGGAGTCCTCATAGAGGACTCCCTAAAGATTAACTTGCTGGTTGAGTTGTCGGAAAGGATGGCAAATGTAATGTTAACATACCGGTATTTCAAGAGCGCTAGAATATAAAAGCAAGGTTGTAATGAGACTGAGACTTTAAGGCTTTGATCAGAGCACATTCGGAGTATTGTGAGTTGTTTGGGGAACATATGAAAGAAAGGATGTGCTGGCATTGGAGAGGTGATTTTTATTTTGCAGGGTGCCAAGGTTCAAAGTAAATTTATTGTCAAAGTAACTATATGTCACTATATACAACCCTAAGATTAACTTCTTGCAGGTGTACTTGATAAATCTGTAGGCTAAACCCAGAACAAAGTAAATGAAAGACCTTATCAACTTGGATGTTCAACCAGTGTGCAAAAGACAACAAACAGCAAATACAAAAAGAAATAATAATAATAAATATGTAATAAATATTGAAAACTTAAGATGAAGAGTCCTTGAAAGTGAGTCCATTGATTGTAGGAACATTTTAATGATGGGGCAAGTGAAGTTATCCCTTTTGGTTCAAGAGCCTGATGGTTGAGGGGTAGTAACTCTTCCTGAATCTAGTGTTGAGAGTCCTGAGGCTCCTGTATCACTTTCCTGATGGCAGCAGCAAGAAAAGAGCATGGCCTGGGTTGTGGGGGGTTCCTGCTGATGGATGCTGCTTTCCTGCGTCTGCGTTTCATGTAGATGTGCTGAATGGTGGGAGGGGTTTACCTATGATAGACTGGGCTGTATCCACTACTCTTTTGCAGGATTTTTTGTTCAAGGGTGTTTCCATACAAGGCTGTGATGCAGTCAGTCAATATACTCTTCACTACACATCCATCGGGGTGTGTCAAAATTTTAAATGCCATGTCATATCTCCGCAGACATCGAAAGAAGTAGAGGCGCTGCCATGCTTTCTTCGCAATTGCACTTGTGTGCTGGGCACAGGACTGGTCGTCCAAAATAACAACAGCAAGTAATTTAAAGTTGCTGACCTTCTGCATTTCTGATCCTCCAGTGCCTCCTTGTCCCCTGGTTTCCTCCTCCCGAAGTCAATAATCGGCTCCTTGGTCTTGCTGACATTGAGTAAGAGGTTGTTGTTCTGGCACCACTCAGCCAGATTTTCAATCTCTCTCCTATAATGCGATTCATCACCACCTTTGATTTGGTCCACGACAGTGGTGTCATCAGCAAACTTGAATAAGGCATTGAAGATGAGCTTGGCCACACAGTAATAAATGTAAAGCAAGTAGATCAGGAGGCTAAACACACAGCATTATGGTTACACAGAGTCCCTGTCAGAGCCAGTGCCATAGCTGATCTGATTCCACTCTCAACCCCCTCCCAAAAAACCAAGTTGTACAGTACAGTTGAAAAATTTGAGGATAAATGTGTATTTAATATTTCAGTAGTATTTGAGTAATATTGTAACTATTATTTGATTAAACATTCTTGTTCATTTAAATAATTCATTACAAATTGTATGTAAAAATAAGTGCATTGCATACATCATGGTACTATCATGCACGTCCTGTTTAAAGGGGAAAAAAAACTTAGACTTGCATTCCCAGTCCAGTGTCTTTCTTTGAATTAGTTTAATGTTTTGGAGTGACATAATATAATGGCAGCGACAAGGAGGTTTTAAGCAAACACAAGCTGACTTACCTCCCTGTTGAAGCACAGCAAGATCTTTGAATTTAAAAGAAAACGCAGTAAGAGCTTAAAAAAAAGTAGCACGTGCAGAGATGGTCGCTTTTTTATTAAAAAGGCAGAAAACAGAAGAAATCATGGATTTATAAAAAGTAACAGGTGATAATCATTTTTTAAAAGCAGAAATGGCTGGCTACATTGGGAAAATAGACATTCAATTGCTCAATGGATAACTGGCTCAGGTGAGCAAATTGAGCAGTATTTTAAAAGCAAATGAAATAGCCATTGAGAAACAAATATCAGTTTTGCTGAATGCATTGCATGGAAGAACGTACAGTTGGCTTAGGAGTTTGACTGCTCTAACCAAACCAGCCGAAATGACCTTTGCTGATATTGTGAAAGTAATGCAGGAACATTTAGAACAGAAACCATCGTTGATTGCAGAATGCTTTTAAGTTTCATAAGTGGAATCAAGAGGAAGGGGAGTTCATTTCAGTGAGCATGGTTGAAGAAGTTGTCTGAGCATTGTCAGTTTGGTAATGGCTTAATTATGCAGTGAGAGTTTGTTTAGTTTGTGGAATCTTACAAGAAAACATTCAAAATCTGTTCCTAATTGAAGTACAACTTGCATTTGAAACAACAATAGAAATTGCTGTATCAATGGAACCAGCAGACAGAGATGCAATTGAGTTGCAGTCTGGAATGAAAGTGAGCATGAATAGAATGGCAACAAAGCCGGCCTGGCTGAACAAATTGTTGTGGCGGGGCCTCTTTTGACCAGATCAATGCAGGTTTAAAGGTGAAACTTGCAGAAAGTGCAACAAAGTTAGTACACATATAAAAAGCTTGTCAAGCAGGCAAAAATAAATGGACTTCACTGGGAAGAGGAAAAACCTAAAATGTCAAATTGTAGTTTTAAAAAGTGCACAAATCTTCATGCTGGTGAAGAAAACTCTGATATTGCTGAGAATTACACAGGACTGAGTAACCTTGAGATTTACAATGTGAAAACTAATATTGGACAAACAGTATGTCTTATATGAGAAGTGAAGAGTAAACTAATTAAAATGGAATTGGACACTGAAATGTCACTCAAACTCATTTTGTGGAATGACTGAAACGGTCAAGTCAAGTATACTAAAGTCTGCAGATATCCATCTACTAGAGAAAAGATAACTCCTGTGGGAATTACATTCGTAACAGGGAAATACAACAGCCAACAAGCCAAATTGGAATTGTTTGTGGTAAAAACAAGAGTGTTGGCATTGTGGGAACATGATTGGCTAAGACAACTATAACTCGATTGGAGATCCATCCATCATTTGTGTATCCCCTCCCCAGAAATAAGGCCAACTAAAAAGGTTTTAAGAAATGTACTGGATGATGTTACAGCAGTGTTCAAGGATGGCATCGGGAAAAACTCAAAACATATCAAGGGTAAAACAGTGTTAAAAGAAAATACAGCCCCCAAGTTTGGTAAAGCCTGTCTGATTCCTTAAACCACCGTGATACAGTAGTCAGTGAGCTACATCACATGGATCAATAACCTCTACGCAGGGCAGAGGATACCTTTTGGAAATCTTTCTGGGGGGAAACACTTCAGCAAAGTGAACTTAGCTGAGGCCTACCTACAGATGGAGACGAAAGAGTACGAAGTATTTCTCACCATAAACACTCAAAAGGACTTCATCGCTATGGAGTAGCTTCTGTACCTGCTCCCTGGTAGGAAGTTATGTACCAGGAGCTTCAAGGCTGCCCAGGCACTCTGTGTTACTTGGATGACATCATTGTTACCGGTGAGGATGACAAGGAACATCTCCAAAATCTCAATGCAACGTTAAAAAGATAAGATTATGGATCAGAGCACGATGTGACAAATGTGAATTCTTTAAACCGAGCACCACTTAACTGCACGAGGATTACACAAGTCTGCTGAGAAAATTCAAGCAGTGATGGATTCCCTGCTTCAAGACCAAAGGACGTGTCACAGTTGCGGTACATTTTGCGATTTGTCAATTACTATAACAGGTTGCTGCCAAACCTGGCTCCTGTGATCCACTCCCTGAGCTCATTGCAATTTCTTTCTAATCTGTAGTAATGGACAGAGCAGCGTGAGGTGGCTTTTCAAAAAGGCGAAGTGATTACTTGCACATTGTGATCCACATTGTCCAGTTTGGGATGCCACCATATCCAGAAGAAATGTATCCAGAGCTGTCAGAGCCACTTTCTGCAGTCTCACAGTTAACTCCTACAACCACCACAGAGGAGTCCACAGAACCTGAGATTGATTCACAGCCACAAGCCTTTCCTGCCAAGCAGAGCGACCCCCTTCTCAGAAAAGATGTTATCCCACAAGAGTAAGAAATTGTCCACAGACATTAAATATTTAGGCGTGAAAGGGACAATTTTTTTATGCTGCGGATGTCTGCATAGTAGTTGCATTATATAATGTACTGTGTATATACTGTAGTTGAGCTGCATTCTTCATTGAGTTGGAGTTTATAGCTAAGCACAGAGGAGTATTGTGTATTTAGTATTTCAGTAATATTGTAAATGTGATTAAGCATTCTTCTTTTAAATAATTTGTTATCTGTAAAATAAGTGAATTGCATACGTCATGACGTTACCACATGATAGGTGCACACCTTGCTTAAAGTAAAAAAAAAACAGCATTCCAGGTTCCATGTTAGTTACAAAATGTAACAATAAATACATCTGAAAGATTCATCACCTCTGTTTCTGGACCGTTCAAGGTTGATGAGTCATGGTCACCAAAATATTCCAGACATTTTTTAACTTTTGTCTCAATCTTCTCTTTAATGAAGGTTCTTCCACAGTATTACCCCTTAACCACAGGGAATCAATAACTTTGCTTGACCCACACTGAAGTGTTAGACTCAGTTTCAAGGAATCTCCATCTCGTGTTCTTCATATTTATTTGTTGTCTTTTTCATACTGGTTGAACATCCAAGTTGGTGAGGTCTTTCATTGATTCCATTGTGGTTATCATTCTGTTATGGATTTATTGAGTATGTCTGCAAGAAAATGAATCTCGGGTTGTAAATGCTCTATGTACTTTGATAATAAATTTACTTTGAACTTTTAAGTTTATCATCCTACTAACTTGTGGTTCTTGAACTCAGCCCTCCATGTCTGTTGTCTCATCAGTGGCCAGGAAGATTCTGCTTAAATTGATTTATGCTGGAGTAAAACGGAGTTTTCACTTTCACAACTTTCAGTTTAAATGTTGATTTCATTTTTGCACGGTTTTTAAACATAGCCTCTACTTGGAGAACATAATACTGCAAATCTTGAAGATTTTTTCTGCATAACCTTTTGACAGGGCAGCTAAAGTCATATAAGTGAGTGTAGCTGTCCTATGTCTCTACTGCATAGATTTCTGAGTTACTTTGATTTGGGAGCAGTATTAATCAACTGCCGATTTGAAAATGAAGTCAGGCTGTTTTAAAATAATAAGATAATTTGTTTTCTTCATTTGCATTTTCATGTACTTTTCTAAATTTTGTGTTAGTAATGTTTGCATTATCACCTTTTGTCTCGCTTTTCTTTAGAGAGTCTATATTGGGGCAGTGATTTCTAATGGTGTACTCTTTAGCCATAAGTAGGTTTTAGTTCATGGTAAAATGTTCAAAAAGATTTTAATAACACTTCAAAATTATACCAGAGATAGGTCCTTGTGAAATTAGCCGTATCCCAAGCTGCTTGATGTATTGGGCTATATCTCCAAATGTCCTTTAATTGAGAACTAACTTGTAGAGGGAGCCACTTCAGTGGACCATTTTCTCATTACATCCTTGATTCCACTTGAATGAATTTCATGAGTGAAATTACATTGTTGTGAATACAGATTGATACAGATATGATTTGATTTTGATTTTAACTGAAGTTACAAGATGACTTGTTTTATTAACGGTAAATTTATTTCTAAAGTTGGTGTAATTTCAACCTTGTACATGCGTATTTGTGACAGGCATGTATAAAGTTGAAAATTATTGTATTTTATGCTTGTATAAGACAGCAACATATTTGTATGATGAGGTAAAATGAAATTTGGGTACCTTTTTATGCTGAAATATACAAACCTATTTAACTTTGTCACTGCATTAACTTTCTTTCTAACTCTGGAGCCAAAACAATGTGTCTTTTGATGCATCTAGCTGGGATTTGTGACTGCCTGGAAAAATAGATGCATATCCACTGTTACACTCATCATGTGGGTATTTGTTATAGCATGTTATTCTGGACTTTCCAGTGCATTTGTTTTAGATTTTTAATTGCCTTGATTTGGGACTTGCACGGTTCAGTCAAATCATTTGTGTAGGCATAAATAAGACCACCTAGGAAATTGCTGAGCCTCCCTTTGACAGGTGGCAAAGCTATGTCCTTGCTCGTGCTATTTATCAAAAATGATGTGTTTAGATATTCATAACCATCCAAAAATTATTTTAAAAATGAGCAACAATGAAAGATACTAAAAAATTTTAAATGTCACCTTTTCTGACAAAACACATTTAAAAAAATAAAACATAAATGAGTTCACAGATCCTGCACTTGGCAGAATGTATTGCAGAGTCTCTAAGTTAGTGCTCTTCACTGGGAGATTTGCTGAATGGAATCTGTCAAAGTTTTGCATTTAATTTCCAAACTTCATTGTATCTACAGGGGTAAATATCAGCAGTTAGCAAAAACATTCAAACTATTAAAAAAAAATTAAATCTTATTCAAGTGTTGGAAAATTTGGGAAAGGTTGGCGGGTCATCTGAGTAGTGAATTGTAGAAATTGAGCTTCTTTGTCAACTTAAAGTAGATAACAAAGGGACCAACATAGAATGACTTTAATGTAACGTTTTGTACTTAGGCTGAACATGCCCATTCATTTCATTAGGTTGCTCAGTGAAATCTACGTCTTACAACTGTGGTAAAAATTGCTATAAACTTAATGACATTATTTTGCAGGGAACAAGGGTTAGAAACTACCATTATTTATATAACCATGGGGTATTAATGAAGGCTAAATATTCTAAAATCTAAACATTATTGCAGGTTTCATGTATTGAGGTATTTTAGGGATTTTCTTTGAGCAGAAAATTATATTAAAAAAATCCTTCTCTTTGCTTCATAAGCAAATCTCTACACTTGAAACTAGTGGGCACAGCACTAGTTAACATTTTTCTTTTCAAAATGTAAATTATGGGTAATTTCAGCAGGTGAAGTCTAATGGTGCAGCATGATGATGAATTTTGCATATGATAGTGAATACAGGCAAATTCTGAAATGTGTGGCATTTACCAGTAAGATCCTGGCTGTGGTATTTAGTCTAAGGATGACAACTTAAACCAACTAAAGGATACTTGCTATGCAGTGCTGTTAAGTCAAACAATAGATTCAGAGCCAAGATGGGAAAGATTAGAAGTGGTGGCAGAGACATTTTATAAGGTAAAATTACCCAGTGTAATAGAGTGGAAATGGTTTAAAATTTTTGGGGAAAAGAGCAAAAGTTTGCAGGCACTGTTTTAGTCGATAGAGTTAGCTGAGAAATGGTATGTTGGAACAGAGGTGTAGAAGTGTAGTGAAAGCAGTGTTTTGTCTTCCTGGTGTGTAATTAGAAGCTTTAGGAATGTATTAAGAATAAACAACCACGAATGTGCAATTTAGTCCTCCTGGTGCAGTTCTGTCATTAATTTAGACCAAGTGTTCAACAGTCTGTTTCCATGTGCCTGCAGTTTTCCCCCAAATCCCATAATATGCTTTGTTTTAGTCTATTTGTGACTCAATTTTGGACGAGTAGTCAGTGTGACAGAGATGGGCAAACAGTAGAGGAATCCACTCCTATAAGTGACTATTATTTAATATCAAATGGATGAGGAAAAAGGATGGTATTAATTAAATAGTCCTGAGGGTCTCTAGAGAGTTATTTTTTGAAAGTAACATTCCCAAATATTACCAACAGTCTTCCTACTTGTTCATACGCTACCAACTCATAGGGTAATAGTGTGTAGGATCTTGCTTTCTTTAATAATATCTTTTGAAGTAAGAATTTCAATGTTGGTGAATTATGTGTCCCATTAACTTTGTCCTCATTTCCACAAGAAATATACACCTAATTTAAGTTTTTTTTTCTATATGCTTACTGCTTGACAGTTTTTTCAATAAAGATAATTTCAAAGAATTGACACCAACACCTAGGGTAGCTGCAAAGCAGTATTGGGGAGTGATATAGGCTTTCATGTGAGTGTTCAATTGAGGGAACTGTTCTGCTCACTTTGTGTGATTGTAAATGATTGTGTTTTATTTCAGAGAAGAAAAAGGAGTCTTTTCAATGTTTATCCCTGAAGGATCATCCTTCAACAGACTAATTCAGAATATCTAGTCTTGATCATATAGTTGTAACTGGGAACTCTCTGTATAAATTAACTGACTTGTTTCCCAAATTGTAACATTGACTACACTACAAAAGCAGCTGTTTGTTTGTGAGACAGTCATTTATACATTCATACATACATACAAACATTCCACGTTCTGGTCTCCAGTCTGTTATACCCTTTGAGCCTGGTGAATATGTAGGGCAGGGTGATTGGCCTCATCTACCTAAGTCTAGGGAGTAATAATTGTGCATATTTTTTGTTCCCAGTTGCTATCCTTTGACCATAATTGAGGATGCCTTGTGCAAATTGGTGATTTAGGCTGCATTGCAATTAACTTATTTTTGTTGAAGCTACTGCAATATATCCACAAATGTATTGAGCAATTGAGACTGATGCAGATTATAGAGCAAAATGATGGAAAAGACCATTTTTTGATCATTGAATGGCCTCGGATACAAGAATAAACTTAAGAGCTTTAGAACAAAGAGCAGGAGAGTTGTAAGGCTGTGGAACTTCCGGAATTAATTATTGAGGTAGAATAAGTCAAAGTAAATTTATTGTCAAGTAAGTGTATTCATTTTCTTGTGGGCATTCACAATAGATACAAAGAAACACAATAGAATCAATGAAAAAATGCACACAAAGATGGACAATCAATGTGCATAAAAAGTCAAGCTGCAATTACAAAAAAATTAACAGTATTGAGAGCATGAGTTGTAGAGTCCTTGAAAGTGAGTTTTTGGGTTGTAGAATAGCTCTGTGTTGAGTTGAGTGAAGTTATCTACCGTATGAATAAATATCAACATTAAGCAAGGATATCACTAACCCATTTGTATAAACTATACGGTTTCTGCCCCTTTCTTACCATTATCATTTACTGATCTATGGCAGCTTAGTTTCACTTCTGACGTTAAACCTCCAAGATTAAGTTAGACGGATGATGTCTGTCTGTCTCCATCTAACTTGGAGTTTGAAGCACAAAGAAATCAGGTGGGTAAATGATCAAATGATTTTTATGAGGATAAATGCAGATTTGAAGAGGCTATTTCAATGCAGTAATTTCATGTAATTGCGAATTTTAATTACGGTTTTCCCATTTCAATACCTGCATATTTGATATTCTATGTTTATACCAGATGAGCTTATTTGATTTTGATCTAATTTTTATTGTTTTTGTAGGTTAATGAAAAGAACATTTTGCAATTTCATTGCAAAACCATTTGCTAGCAGATTTCTCATGATACGTACACATGTGTCATTGAAGTCTGTGGTTCAGGCACCTTTAAATTGAGTGAAGCTGTTGTGTTTGTTGTGGGTAGATGAGTTGATAGATTTGAATGGGATGGGATTGGGTTTTTAAAAACCATGAGAGAGAGAGAGAGAGAGAGAGAGTGTCCTAATTCTTTACAATAATACATTCACGAGTTGAAATAATGGTACTGTATAAGCTCACAAATCTTCAATGTAGCATCTGACAAGTTTATTAATCTTGTATGTACTTGGAATGAGTCATTTCATAAAATATCTGTTTCTTGATAGGTCGTGATCAAGTGAGAAGGATTTTGAGAAGATTCATCTTCATCACATCAATTTCCATTTTAATTATTTGGGTAAGAAAAATGCAAATTGTTTTTGATGTACAAGTCCACCTAGATTAGAGTGCAATCCTTAATTCCAGGCTAGTAGGTTTTGGCAGAAAACTCTTTGGCATTTATCATATGAAATTGTTCAGTTGACTATGATTCTAAATATTTCAGGAATTAAGATTATTGTTCTGAAGATATTTATTACAATGGAGTTTTGACTACGCTTGACCTCTGCTTCCAATTGTTAATGCTATTGCTGTGAGAACTTGCTGATCATGTATTGAGTTTTCAGTTACTATGTTACAGTTGTCTTTTTAGATCTGTGATATTTATTTCTGTAGAAAGAAAAGCATTTTTTTCAGAAATTGTCTAGAGAGGTTGTGCCATTCATCAATAGTGGTTCATGTAGACAAATTTTGAAGTAAGAAAATAGCAAAGGGCTCTACAAATTTCCAATAGTAATACTGTGGGCATAATTGAAAATGTATACAAGTTGAATCTGTTTAACCTTAACTTTTAAACTGTTTTCACATTGTTGTTCTAATTTAAACAATAGTGTATTTTTATTAGCCTAAGTACAATTTTTAAGCTTGAAACAAGTTGTGAAATACATGTAATAGATTTCTGCATTGGACAAAAACAAAAACCCTCTGGCAAGAGGAAGTGTATCCTGGTATTCTCATTTCTTACTGTACAGACTTTCCAACTGTATTTAGCTGCAAAATTTCTGCAATAGTTTCTAGAAATCTGATGCTTTATCCGGCAGGCTGTTTCTGTTTTAATGTCATACTTGTCTCCAATACCTATATTGTATCAGGATTCAATTCTTATACCCACACTCTTCCTAACCAACTTTATTTTGATTTTCCAAATGAACTTCGTTCCAGCTACTTTATTGTACATATCAACAGGAAGATAGAATGATGTTATTACTGAGAGTGAATGTAGTTACAAGGTTTTTGTGAAACTAATTGCATGAAAATGTACTACTCTTTATTTCTATAAAAATAACATTTGAAATGCATAGTGGATTAATATTCAAGCAAAAGGATGATCTTTAATAAAAGAGATGGCCAAAGCTGGCAAGACTATTTTTGAATGTGAAGGCAATTTTCATCACTTAGATAGAGGGTTGTGAATCTCTAAAACTTTATTCTAGAGCATTGACAGCATTGTACAATTAGCCAATTTATTAAAGACTGAAAAGTAAGCGTGTGTGGATACAAAGGCACAGAAAAACTGGATTTGTAGTCAATGAATGACTGTTTCTTCTGCTTCTTAAGTCTATGGTGTAGTTGAATATTATAATAATCTGCCAAGTTATCTGGCATAATTGAAATGGGGGATAAAATGATCTGGAGAGTCAAAAGAGTGCAAAGGTAAATGTTTCTCTTCTTCAAATAAGAAATGGTAAGCAAACCTCAAAAGGCTTGTATTTCATTGATTGAAGTTTGTTGTATTTACCTTTACCTTTATTTTACATATGGAAAATTATGAGTTCATTCTTGGTTTCTAGGCTCCATGATATTACAAGACATGTTCTTGTACATTTGGCTGAAAGCCAAACTGCACAACAATGTAAAATATGGTGTTAAGCTCATTCTTGCATGCTGATGCAAGCTGAAGTGACTGCACTGTTAACCCATGTTCAATGAATGTGAAAAATACCTTCATGTTCCAAAGAGTGTACACTGCAAACAATCTGTCCTGTGCCAACCACCTTGGCACCATGACTACGAAGGTTCACCAGAGGTACCCTCTCAGGAGGCTCAAGAAATTTGTCATGTCCCTTTTGAACCTCATCAATTTTTATTGATGCTCCATCCTAACCAGATGCATCATGGCTTGGTATGGTAATTCCTCTGCCCGTGACAGTGTTGTTTAAAACAACAATGACAGTGAGTTGTGGACACAGCTTAACATGACATGGAAAACAGCCTCCACTTCATAGACTGTGTCTACATTTTTTTTGCTGCCTCTAAAGCAGTTAGCATAATCAAAGAACCCCCACAAACACTGGGCATTACAGTGCCTTGGGAAAAAGTATTCAGACCTCACACATTTTACTGCCTCATTTTCTAAATTTAAAATATATTGAAGTAGGATTTTTGAGCTGATCTACAAAACATTGTGCATCATGTCAAAACAAAAGAAAAATTCCAAAACCCACCAACAAATTACTAAAAATTAAAACCAAAATTGTGAGGCTGAAAAACCCCCTTTGTAATTACAATGCTAACTTCCCTCGGGTGCAAAGTATATAATACCTTACAAATTCACCTAATTTGAGGAACACCTGTTTTCAATGAATTCATAAGAATAAATACCCCCTCTCTCTGTAAGATCCAACAATATGGTAGTTTTTCAACAGATCAAACCAAAATGAAGACAAGAGAATTCAAGAAATAGAGAAGAATATCTCAAAGGCTTGAAGCTCAGTGCAGTCCATCGTGAAAAAAGTGGGGGGAGAATATAAAATCTCAGCCCCACTGCCGAGACCAGGCTGCACCTCGAAACTTAGTCAACAGAGAAGAATGTCATTTGTAAGGAGGCTGCCATGACACCAACAGCCAGTCGGAGTGAGCTGTAGAAATCAGTGACTGCAACTGGAGATGAAGTTCATATCTCCACCATCTTTAAGGTCTTGTAGAAAAAGGGCATTTATGGAAGATTGGCAAGGAAGAAGTCCTGGCTTTAAAAAATGCATATTCTTGCCCGTAAAAACTTTGCAAAGCGTTGCTTAGAAAATACTATAAAAATGTAGGACAAGGTCTTGTGATTGGATGAGTCTAAAGTGGAACCTTTTGGCTTCAACACTAAGTGTGGTATAAATCAACTACTGGACATCAGCCGGGTAACCGCCAACCCTACCTGTAACGTGTGCTGGAGATAGCATCAAGCTATGGGGATGCTTTTCAGCAGTGACCGAGAATCTGGTCAAGATTGATGGGAAGATGAATACTGCTAAATACAGAGAGATCATGGTTAAAAACGTGCTAGCCTCTGCCAGCTAAAACTTGCCAGCATCCGCCAGAACTGGGGAGAAAGTTCGTCTTTAGTAGGACCTCGACCCAAAGCACACTGACAGAGCAGCTACGGAATGGCTTCAAATGAAGTAAATTGATGTCCTTGACTGGCCCATTCGGTGTCCTGATCTTAACTCATTTGAACATCCCATGACCTCAAGATTGCTGTCCACTGCTGCTCCCCAACTAATCTGGCACAGTTTGAGCAAGTTTGCAATGGGCAAATCTTGCTCCATCACGTTGTGCAGAGCAAATCGAGTTTTATCCAAAAAGCTATGATAGCTGCGAGAGATGGTTGAGCTAAGTACTGAGCAAAGGGGGATGAATGCTTTAGAACTGCTGACATTGCAGTTTTGATTTTTTTAGTTTTTCATTCTTTATAATTTTCTCTGGTTTTGGGCTGTACTATGGGGTGGGGGGAAGATGCACGTAATTCACAAGTAGAAATTCTCAGTTAAATTGACCAAAATACTCATTTATGTGAACAAAGAATTAGGGACTGAAACTTTGACAGGGCACTGTGTCTCTTCTTCCCCCACTATCATAAGGCAGAAGATACAAAAGCCTGAGAATGTATCCCATCAGGTTCAAGGAACAGCTTCTGTTATTAGATGATTGAATGGTTCCCTAGTATGCTAAGGTGGAACCTTGATCTCAGTTTACCTCATTATGATCTTGCACCTTATTGTCTACCTGCACTGTACCTTTTCTGTAACTGTAAAACTTCATTCTGTTATTGTTTAACCTTGTGCCACCTCACTGAACAGTTGCAATGGTATGCAAGACAAGATTTTCACTACACCTCATTACATGTGGCAATAATACACCAATATACCAATTTTAAAAATTATAAGTTATCTAAAACCTGTATTTTTCAGTGTGGCTGGTGACATTGATGCTTTGGAAATAATTTGTCTTTAGTGAGAGATTTAAATTTACTGGAAAGAAGTAACTGATAAAGCTTGAAAGAGCATTTTCAATTTAAGGCTTAAATTGTGTGTTGCAGCACCTTATTGTATGCAGTCTATTTGCACTGAATTGATAATATATTTAATGCGGATTAAAATAATAACATTCTAATAGAAGGATTAAGCTGAATACATGTATGAAGGAATTATTTGTACATAATGGCCTTTTCTGTGGATAGACATATCCTTAGTGGGTACACTACAGTCTTTTTAACAGATTTGGTATATATTACAAAGCAATAGTTGCCATTGACAACAGACATTTTAACATTTTCCTCTGAGGTAGGAAGTCATACAGGTAATTTGATGACTCTTATTCAACTCTTGTGAGTGGTAAGATTTGTGCCTCTTTCACTCAAAGTTCCTAGTAATGCCAATCACATTAGAAAATCCCTGCTCTGGAACCCTTAAAAACTGTGGCACAGTTCAGTTCCATTATAACAAGTATTTCTATATATTAAAAGTAAATTAAGTTCATTGCAAAACAGCATACAAAGTAAAAGAGACTAAAAAATGGAATCAAGGATGAAGGATAAAAAGCAACTGAGAATATGATACATAATATAGTTGCTGAGAAATGTTAAATGTTCTATACAGAGAATAGTGTTAAATGATCTATACAGTAGTCACTGAACATGGCACCTTTCCAAAATTCAATTTCAGTTATAAAAATATTCATTCTGGAATCTCAAACAAAAAGTAAAATCTGAAGAAAAGAATTTCTATGTTTGTAAAGACCTAAACAGCTGTTATATTGATCTGATTAAACCAAACTCTCTCTGATGTTTTGTGTATGTACATTTTCAGAACTTCATGTTATCTTCCGGGTTTTAATGTTGGATCTCAGTGACATACCGGTGAAGTGTAGAGTTTGGAAGAAGACAATAACTGATTTCAGACAGAATGATTTTCCAGTTTAGTTGGCTGAACTTGTGATTCTGTTTGAACTTTTCTCACCATGTATGGGAGCTGTTTTGCTATATGTATACTCGATTCTAATTAGAAGAGAGGTAAATTATAACTCATTATCTAGTTACTTGTTTGGACTCAAGATAACCAGAGTAGTAAGTTGATATTATACTCTGTGCAATTATCCATATACACTGGGATACACATATCACTTAGTGATAAAACTTCGGTCTGAAAGTTCTTGTCAACATAGTCCAGGTCAGTACTATAGACAGTGAGTACAGCAGATCTGTAAACAGGTGGACATAAATTGAGTCAGTTAATTGCAGCCCAGGCTCAAACAGAAATTAGCTAATATGATGTTGTCTTCATTCTCTCTTCCAGATGAGATTAGTGAGGTCAGGGAACAACTTCCAGCATTAGAGCTGCACACTTTCTGTTGTATAGTCACTTTCATTCAACACAATGACATTTAGTTTGAGTTCAATTGTCATTCAACCATACATGAATACAGCCAAACCAAACAGCGTTATTCTGGGGCCAAAGCTCAAAACAGTACCAACCGTTACACACAGCACCGTGCACAACTAGCACATACATGATATCAGTAAAATACATATAATCCAAGACCCTGTCTGCAGTGGAACACAATACAGGTTATTTCTGAAGGCATAGTAAAGTTACAAATTAATTGTAGTAAACACATTGTTAACTTCGGTCTTTTGATTTTTAAAAATTTTTTAAGTAAAAGAGAATCATATTTTGAAACTTGGTAATGAATTTTGACAATCAAAGACAACTCAGCAGAATTTACGCTTTGCTTTAAGGATGCTCGAAAAGCCCTTCAGAATGTTCGTGCAGATGATTTCTTAAATGCGTTTGTCTGCACCACAGTGGTTTACTGCTTGACAGTGGTGAAAGTGTTCTGAGAGTAAAAGTACGGGTAGAAATAGGGTGAAAGAGCTGTGTGTGTGATTACATAAAAGAAAATGTGATGCTGTTGAAAAAAATGTTAAGTTCATAAAATCTTCAAAATTATTTCTGAAGTTTCCAATAAAATGGACTGTAAGATTTCCAGAGTATCTAACTGGTGCATTGCACACAAAATTAACAAATTCAGTTTCGTCTATATTACAGATGTCATTAATGGTGACAAGTTAAAATGAAGAGGCTGACATCTTTCATAAATTTATTTGTGCATTAACATAATAAGGGATCAAGGTGAATAAAAGTAATAAGCTATTTGGTAAACTATTCTATAAAAGAACTCCTCAGAGGAAGTAACATGTATACCATGTTTATAGCAAGTATTTTGTAAGTTTTCTAACAATAATCATTACCAAGCAGTGTATGCAATGTGAGTAGGGTATGATTCAAACCCAGAAATGCATGGAAATCTTACTGTAAATTTCTTGTTTATATTTGATGACAAACTTAAAAGCGGGTGAAATACTCCAAAAGCTGAAATGGAAATTCTGTAAGTACCGTAGATTCCGGACTACAGAGCGCACCTGATTAAAAGCCGCAGGCTCTAATTTTAGAAAGAAAATCAATTTTGTACTTGTACAAGCCGCACCGGATTTTAAGCCGCAGGTGTCCCACGTTGTAATATGAGATATTTACACAGAAAGATATTACACGTGAGGATTTTTTAACTTTTAATTAAATCCGTATGGTAACATAAACAAATACATATTGCAAATGCTTTTTTTCGAACCGTGCCTGTAACACGGCTACTTTTAAATATACATACGTATCGGTAACAAACAAATTACGTTGCGTATACTTTTTTACTGAACAGTGCTCGAACAACATTCCAATATCTCCTAACGACTGGTAAAAAAAATATATACTGCAGCCTACCAGGAAAAGTTATTGATCGCCTTTAACTTAAAAGCTGCATCATATGCTGGCAGCGTTCTCGCGCGGGTCTAATGCGCTCGCCCCCTCCTTTCCGTTTATCGCAAACCGGTATTTTCCCCACAAGACGCGGCGAAACCGGATGTGACGTCATAGCATCCCGGGATGTAGTACAGAAAACAAATATACTTAAAACACTTCTAACTTTAACTAGAAAATACTAACAAATGAATTACTAAGCAAAAATATTATAAACTAAATAACTGCCATAAAGGCAGCACAATGCTTTTCTTCGAGTGTTTTCCATGTTGATGAGGGTGAGTACAAATGACTGATTTACAATAATTTAATTGTGAAAGTGCGCTTGATTTATCGTACAATTTCATTGGACCTCTGTGAACTACTCATCAATTTTATTGGTCTACTGTTACGAGGCAAAATAATTTTGGCGGCATGAAAAAAAATCATGCATTAGCCGCACCGTAGTAAAGGCCGCAGTGTTCAAAGCTGTTCAAAATGTGGGAAAAAAGTAGCGGCTTATAATCCGACATCTACGGTATTTAATTACTTTGCTCAAGCAATATTGCAAGAAAAGCTCTCAACACGTTCAGCATATTGCACATAAAAATCTAATACTGATCATTCATTGATTAGAGATTTTTAATTGCCACTTGAATTTAACCAGTTTTGACCATTAATCATCCCCACTGTTCACAGTTATGAACCAAAACTAAAATCGAAAACTTCAAATTGTATTTATAATGTAAACGTAGATTTTGAATTCAGCAAAAATCAGTTTAAAGTGCATATGCCGTATGTCACCATATACAACCCTGAGATTCTGTTTCTTGTGGGCATTCTTAGTAAATACAAGAAAAACAATAGAATCAATAAAAGTCCACATGCAACAAGACAAACAACCAAAGTGCAAAAGACAAAAAACTGTGCAAAAAAAAAAGCAATAAATAAATAAACAATAAATATCGAGAACATGTGCTGAAGAGTCCTTGAAAGTGAGTCCATAGGTTGTGGGAATAGTTCGGTGATGGGCTGAATGAAGTTATCCCCTCTGGTTCAAGAACCTGCTGGTTGAGGGGTAATAACTTTTTTTTCCTCCCTGAATCTGGTGATGTGGGTCCTGAGTCTTTCTGTACCTCCTTCCTAATCCTAACAGCAAAGAGAGTGGGCCCTGGATGGTGGGGGTCCTTGATGATAGATGCTGCTTTCCTGTGCAACGCATCATGTAGATGTGCTCAATGGTGGGGTGAGCTTTACCCATGATGGATTGGGCTCTATCCAATACTTTTTGTAGGGTAGTGGTGTTTCCAAACCAGGCCACGATGCAACTCCAATCAATAAACTCTCTATTGCACATCTGTAGAAGTCAAGGAGTCTTTGCAAACTTCTAAGAAAGTAGAGGTGCTGCCATGCTTTCTTTGTTATGGCACTTATGTGCTAGACTGAGGACAGATGCTCTGAAACAATAACGCCGAGAATTTTAAAGTTATGACTCTCTCCACCTCTGACTCCCTAACGAGGACTGATTCATGGACCTTTTGTTTCCTCCTCAAGTCAATAATCGGCCCCTTGGTCCTGCTGACATTCAGTAAGAGGTTGTTGTTGTGGCACCACTCAGCCAGATTTCCAATCTCCTTCCTATATACTGATTCATCACCACCAGTTGGGCCAATGACAGTGTCATTGTTATCAAACTTAAATATGGCATTGGAGTTGTTCTTAGCATTATAGTCATAAGTATAAAGCAAGTAGAGCATAGGGCTGAGCACACAGCCTTGTGGTGCACTTGTGCTGATTGATGGTGATTGTGGATGGCATGCTGTTACCAATTCGAACTGACTGTGGTGTGCACGTCAGGAAATCAAGGATCGAATTGCACAAGGAGATATTGAGGCCTAGGTCATGAAGCATATTGATTGATTTTTGAGGGGGTGATAATATTGAATGCAGAGCTATAGCCAATGAAGAGCATCCTGATGTATGTATTTTCACAGTCCAGATGATCCAGAGTCGAGTGAAGCACCAATAAAATGGCATCTGCTGTTATCTGTTGTGCCAGGAGGCAAATTGGACTGGATCCAAGTTGCTTCTCAGACAGGAGTTGATATGTTTCATCACCAACCTCTCAAAGCACTCCGTCACAATGGATATGCTGGAAATCTGAAATATCCTAGCTGAAGGTCAAAATGCTGATACTCTATTATTTCCCACTTAATAGGAATGTGATAGCTTTATGTTAATGTGCCAGGAACCTCTTTTCTGCCATACATCAGCACCTATTGCTAAAAGAGAAAGAAAACATATAATTGCTTTATTTGTATTTTTGTTCAATAATTAACCTTTCTGGTGCACCAAATATAAATGTGTAAGATTTAAAATTGCATTTAATTTCACAGGAAAAAAAATTGGTTGGGCTTGGCGTGGTGTGCATCAAGTATTTATTTCATAGTAGTTTCATAGTATTTACCTATAGCCTTGTATCCAGCAATTAGACTTCATTTAAGGTGGAAAATAAAAGCCACTGCTATATCAAATACCTTAGATTCCGGACTACAGAGCGCACCTGATTAAAAGCCGCTGGCTCTAATTTTAGAAAGAAAATCAATTTTGTACTTGTACAGGCTGCACCGGATTTTCGGCCGCAGGTGTCCCACGTTGTAATATGAGATATTTACACAGAAAGATATTACACGTGAGGATTTTTTAACTTTTAATTAAATCCATATGGTAACATAAACAAATACATATTGCAAATGCTTTTTTTCGAACCGTGCCTGTAACGCGGCTACTTTTAAATATACGTTGCGTATACTTTTTTACTGAACAACATTCCAATATCTCCTAACGACTGGTAAAAAATATATATACTGCAGCCTACCAGGAAAAGTTATTGATCGCCTTTAACTTAAAAGCAGCGTTCGCTCAGATCCAATGCCGCTCGCGTAATGTGCTCGCCCCCTCCTTCCCGTTTATCGCAAACTGGTATTTTTCCCACAAGACGCGGCGAAACCGGGTGTGATGTCATAGCATCCCGCGATGTAGTACAGAAAACAAATATAGTTAAAACACTTCTAACTTTAACTAGAAAATGAATTACTAAGCGAAAATATTATAAACTAAATAACTGCCATAAAGGCAGCACAATGCTTTTCTTTGAGTGTTTTCCATGTTGATGA
Organism: Hemitrygon akajei; assembly: GCF_048418815.1. Taxonomy (NCBI): domain Eukaryota; kingdom Metazoa; phylum Chordata; class Chondrichthyes; order Myliobatiformes; family Dasyatidae; genus Hemitrygon; species Hemitrygon akajei. The sequence goes on from NC_133128.1 coordinate 39,622,447, forward strand.
GGGTGAGTACAAATGACTGATTTACAATAATTTAATTGTGAAAGTGCGCTTGATTTATCGTACAATTTCATTGGACCTCTGTGAACTACTCATCAATTTTATTGGTCTACTGTTACGAGGCAAAATGTTTTTGGCGGCATGAAAAAAAATCATGCATTAGCTGCACCGTAGTAAAGGCCGCAGTGTTCAAAGCTGTTCAAAATGTGGGAAAAAAGTAGCGGCTTATAATCCGACATCTACGGTAATTATTCCTTTATAGTAACTAACAGTATAGACATGAGTACACAGTTCTCCTGCTAATTTTCATGGTTGACTCTGATCTAGAAATACAGAATGTTTTGTCTATTAAAGTGTATCCTTAAGTGAGTACAAATTTAAAAATTCACAAGTTCTGATAATACAGATCCATCAATCTATGTTTATAGAATCTTCTTCCAGTGATCTAGCTTGGTGGGTACAGCTATGGTCTCTTATCAACTAGCGAATTCATTAGTTGCAATGGTTAAAATCTTGATTTCAAGTATGTTTTTAAATGACTGAATAAGTTAAAGATGTGCTCAATTACCACAGTTGAAAGTTGTATTGAAGTATAAAATCATGTACTTTACTGACTATTCAGGCTTTATGTTGCCTTGTTTTCTGCAACATGCTGAGCAGGCAAGTTAGTAGCCACATATGTTTAAATAATTTCATGAATATAAAAAGAAATCCTTTCCTAAATAGAATGTCTAAGCAAAATGGATTTTGAACTGTTTTAAACTAGAAAGAAATAGAGTGAAGGATGGAGCTCCAGAAGTAAATGGTGAGAAGTATAAAGATTCTGTAATCAACTTTGGGGATGAATAGAGATAATATATGGGTAACTGGCATTCAAAGGAAATGTTTGGTAGAAGCTGGAGTAATGTGATTATTAAACTGAAATTATAGTAAGAGTTGCATTTCAATGTAATGACAGGGCCAAGGGTTGCAAATCCAATGAATCAAATCTGTGTTTCTTAGTCCTATTGGATCCTACAATGAACATCGGTGGTAGGATAAACCACTAATGGAATATCCACTTAGTTTGTGAAGATCTGCATCCTATGAGCATGGCAGAGGCCAGAAGTCAAGCTTAAAGTACATGTAGCCATCCTCCACCAGTAGTGTGAGGGGAGGATTGATTTAACCTCTTTGCATTTGCATCATTACAGATATCAGACTAGCCGCTTCATATGGTGTATGAATAATGGTTGAATACAAATGCTAACCATATTCTGGCTGGGGTGCTAATAGTACAAACATAGCTAGTATTGGAACACAGGCTAAGTTTTGCTAGAGCAACAGTAAATGTTACCCAATAAAGAGGAAATTTAGCTTTCACTGGGATTTCTGGACAGTAGATCTGCCAGTTATTGCCCAATTAATCTACTTCCTTTTATCAGAAAAATAAAAGGAAAGCCTTAACATCATAATTACTTGTACGGCTGTCAGGCAGGAAGCCCATCACTTACAAAGCACAAGCACAAGTAATGATGAAATAATATGTAGTGGGATCAGCAACTCCAAGTCACTTGCATAATAATACCTCAAGTGAGATGACAATGATACCAGTCTGAAGTGCTTTGTCTGTCTGCATACAAGTGCCCCAGTAATTGCACTGGATTTGTCCTTTAATACCACATTTTTCAAAATTAATAAAAGGGCAACCTAACATTGAGCTCCCACAGCCAGCTGATCACCTTGCATGTGCAACAACACATCTGCTCCTTCAAGGTGAGGATCTGACTAGCATCATTGATAAGGCAGTTAGGTGGCCCTGCCATGTTAATGATGAGGGTAACGAGGTATATGAATGAAGTCAAAGAACCATATGCACATTCTTCTGCACGTCACAGACATGGAAATATATTGCCATTAATTTGTTCTTCCTGGTTCAAAGTCTTAGAACTCGCAAAGTGTCTTAACAACACAGAATCAGAATCAGGTTTATCATCGCCGGCATGTGATGTGAAATTTGTTAACTTAGCAGTACATAATAAGAAAGAGGAAAAAAAATAAATAAGCAAATCAATTACAGTATACATATATTGAGTAGATTAAAAAACAAATGCTATATATTTAAAAAAATGTGAGGTAGTGTCCAAGGGTTCGATGTCCATTTAGGAATCGGATGGCAAAAGGGAGGCAGCTGTTCCTGAATCACTGAGTGTGTGCCTTCAGGATTCTGTACCTCCTACCTGATGGTAACAGTGAGAAAAGGGCATGCCCTGGGTGCTGGAGGTTCTTAGTAATGGATGCTGTCTTTCTGAGACACCACTCCCTGAAGATGTCCTGGGTACTTTGTAGGCTAGTACCTGGGATGGAGCTGACTAGATTTACAACCCTCTGCAGCTTCTTTCGGTCTGGTGCAGTAGGCCCCCCCCCCACCCCAACCCCATACCAGACACTGATACAGCCTGTCAGAATGCTTTCCATGGTACAACTATAGAAGTTTTTGAGCATATTTGTTTGACATGCCAAATCTCTTCAAACTCCTAATGAATTTTATCTGCTGTCTTGCCTTCTTTATGACTACATTGACATGTTAGATCTTGTCACCCAAGAACTTGAAACTGCTCACTCCACCTCTAATCCCTCTGTGAGGATTGGTATGTGTTCCTTCGTCTTACCCTTCCTGAAGTCCACAATCAGCTCTTTCGACTTACTGAGGTTGAGTGCCAGGTTGTTGCTGCGGCATCATTCCACTAGTTGACTTATCTCACTCCTGTACGCCCTCTTGTCACCATCTATGATTCTACCAACAATGGTTGTATCATGACTAAGTTTATAGATGGTATTTGAGTTATGCCTAGCCACACAGTCATGGGTATAGAGTGAGAAGAGCAGTGGGCTAAGCACACACCTGAGGTGCGCCAGTGTTGATTGCCAGCAAGGAGGACATGTTATCACCAATCCGCACAGATTGTGATCTTCCGGTTAGGAAGTCGAGGATCCATTTGCAGAGGGAGGTACAGAGGCCCAGGCTCTGCAACTTCTCAATCAGAATTGTGGGAATGATGGTATTAAATGCTGAGCTGGTTGATGAACAGCATCCTGACATAGGTGTTTGTGTTGTGCAGGTGGTCTAAAGCTGTGTGAAGAGCCATTGAGATTGCATCTGCCGTTGACCTATTGTGGCGATTGGCAAATTGCAATGGGTCCAAGTCCTTGCTGAGGACATCACATCACTCACTTGTAGATGTGAGTGCTACCGGGCGATAGTCACTAAGGCAGCTCATGTTATTCTTCTTAGGCACTGGTATAATTGTGGCCTTTTTGAAGCAAGTGGGAACTTCTACCCATGGCAGTGAGAGGTTGAAAATGTCCTTGAGTACTCCCGTTAGTTGCTTGGCACAGGTTTTCAGAGCCTTACCAGGTACTCCATCTGGACCTAATGCCTTGCGAGGGTTCACTCTCTTTAAAGACAGTCTAACATCGGCCTCTGAGACAGAGGGTCTTCAGTTGCAGCAGGGAACTTCACAGCTGTAGTTGTGTTCTCCCTCTCAGAGTGTGCATAGAAGGCGTTGAGTTCATCTGATAGTGAAGCATTGCAATTTTAAAAAGCTGGCTTTTCCCTACTACCTTGAGTTCAATTAGGACTAGGCAATCATCTTGCCAGCAAAACTTGCACCCCATGATGTTTTTAATTGAAAAGTTGCATTTAGCAATATACTTATTGTCCTCTGAAGATGACTACAATAAAAAATAGGTCATGGAACAGTTTATAATAATTCAATCATTTTAAAATACTGTTTTATTATGTGTTCCTAACTGAAGGAAGCCAAATCCAACAAGTACTTTTCTACAGGCAGGACTCTGATACTGCAAGATTAGAATGAATTTAAATGATAATATTAAAGAATATCATTGAAAAGCTACAAAGCTTTTTATTTCCATCTTGGTGTCAACGGCTGATTGTACTGCTTTGTAAGTCCCTCTCCTGAAACTCCTAGCTCAGGATTTTCACCTCCAGAGCTAATTTCTCTGTCTTTTTGCTAAGTTGCATCTTGCTCATTGCAAATATTTCATCTTCACAACAGAAAGGTGCAACAAGTTTAAATTACCCACTTACCCCCACCTAACACTGGTCCTGACTTTGCTGAACTCTAATGCCTCAAACCTTCATATCCATATTACATATAGATACTTAATTTACAAACATTTTGTCCTGGGCCATTTAAATAAATTTTTACCTTGGTATTGTTGTAATTAACACTTTGGACTCCACTTTAATTGCATTTTTAAAATAACAGATATTGAAATGTTTACTTTTGGAAAGAATTTGTTTACCACCTTAATCCCTCTGTGCAGCTTTTCATATTTTGTTTCTGTGAAGGAACATGTAATACATTCTACATTTAAAGGTGTTGCACACCAATCTGCTTTTTCAACAGTTTAGAGAATGAACTGAGTTCTACAGATGTTTATCAGGTCAATAGCAATTCATGATATAATGACTCTAGGCTAGAAATTGTTAAAATCTTTGAAAATACACTAAAAGTTTGAATGTAATTTCAAAATCTGTTCAAATGGGATATTGATTTTTATGCAATTTGTTACAATTAATAAGCTTAACTCCCAGAATAATTTAACCACCAACTCATGAACTGTCTGATTTTAGTTTTTTGAGCCCCTGTTCAGGCCAACTCTGTGAGACTGAGACGCAGAGCAATTGGATGTCTGTAGTGAAGATGGGCAAGTGGAAGCTACAAAAGAAAGGGAAATCAAATCCATTGATTGTCATAATTGAATTGTTATATTTGAACATGCACAAAAATGGAACATGCAGTTGAACTTGTAGCACAGTTACAGATCAGCAGGTAGTGTATGATGTTGATGGCATCACTGAGTCATGGCTGAAAGAAGAGTATAGCTGGGAGCTTAAGGTACAAGGATACACATTATATCAAAAGGACAAGCAGGAAGGGATAAGGGGCAGCATTGCTCTGTTAGTAAAAACTGAAATCAAATCATTAGAAAGGGGTGACATAGGGTTGGAATGTGTTGAATCATTGTGTATAGAGAAGGAACTGAAAGTGTTAAAAAAAAATCCCTAATTTGAGTTGTATACAGGCTCCCCAAACAGTAGTAAGGATGTGACCTACAAAGGAAGTTAGAAAATGCATGTCAAAAGGGCAATATTACAATAGTCATGGGGGATTTCAATATGCAGGTAGATTAGTAAAATGAGCTAGTGCTAGATTCCGGGACAGGGAATTTCTAGAGTGCTAATGAGATGGCTTTTTAGAGCAGCTCATGGTTGAGTCCACCAGGGGGCCAGCTATTCTGGACTGAGTACTGTGCAATGAACCAGAATTGATTAGAGAGCTGAAGGTAAAAGAGTACCCTTGGGGCAGTGATCATAATATGACAAAACTCACTCTGAAATTTGAAAGGAGAAGCTAAAGTCAGATGTATCTATATTACAGTGGAATAAAGGGAATTACAGAGACATGAGAGAGGAGTTGACCAGAATTGATTAGAAAAGAACACTGGTAGGGATGATGGCAGAGCAGCAATGACTGGAATTTCTGGAAGCAATTCAGAAAGCACAGAGGATATATACATCCCAAAGAGGAAGAAATATTCTAAAGGCGAGATGACACAACAGTGGCTAACAAGAGAAGTCAAAGCCAACATAAAGAGGTCATATCATGGTGAAAAATCAGTGGGATGTTAGAGGATTCGGAAGCTTTTAAAAACCAACAGAAGGTAATTTAAAAAGTTATTAATAAGGTAAGGATGGATTACAAAAGTAAGCTAGCCAATAATATTAAAGGGGATACCAAAAGTTTCTTCAGATACATAAGGTGTAAAAGAGAGGTGAGAGTGGATAGTAATTGGGGATAAAGAAATGGCAGAGGAACTGAAGAAGTATTTTGCATCAGTCTTCACTGTGGAAAACACTAGCAGTGTGGTGGAAGTTCCAGGTGTCAGGGTTCATGAAATGTGTGAAGTTACCATTTCTAGAGTGAAGGTTCTTGGGGAAACTGAAAGGCCTGAAGATAGATAAGTCACCTGGACCAGGTGGTGTACACTCCAGGGTTCTAAAAGGTGGCTGAAGAGATCATGGAGGCATTAGTAATGATCTTTCAAGAACCACTAGATTCTGGAATGGTTCCAGAAAACAGGAAAATTGCAAATGTCACTCGATTCTTCAAGAAGGGAGAGAGGCAGAAGAAGGGAAACAGTAGACCAGTTAGTCTGGCCTCAGTGATTGGGAACGTGTTGGAATCGAATGTTAAGGATGAGGTATTGGGATACTTGGAGACATATGATAAAACAGGTTGTAGTCAACGTGGTTCCCTCAAGGGAAAATCCTTTGGAACTCTTTGAAGTAATAACAAGCAGGACAGACAGAGGAGAATTGGGTGATGTTATGTATTTGGATTTCCAGAAGGCCTTTGACAAGGTGCCCCACACAAGGCTGCTTAACAAGTTATGAACCCATGGGATCACAGGAAAGATTCTAGCATAGATAAAACAGTGGCTGATTGGCAGGAGGTAGAGAGTGGGAATAAAGGGAGCCTTTTGTGGTTGGTTACCAGAACTAATGGTGCTCCACAGGGTTGGAGTTGGGACTAATTCTTTTTATGTTATATGTCAATTATCTGGATGATGAAATTGATGGCTTTTTTGCAAGGTTTGCAGATGATATGAAGATAGATTGAGGGACAGGTAGTTTTGAGGAAGTAGAGAGGCTACAGAAGGTCTTGCAGATTAGGAGAATGGGCAAAGAAATGGCAGATGGAATATAGTGTTAGTAAGTGTATGGTCATGCATTTTGGTAGAAGAAATGAAAGGATTGACTATTTTCTAAATGGATAGAAAATACGTAAAACTGAGGCACAAAGGAACATGGGAGTCCCTGTGCAAAATTTTCTAAAGGTTCATTTGGAGGTTGAGTCTGTGATGAGGATGGCAAATGCAATGTTGGCATTCATTTCAATAGGACTATAATATAAAAGCAAGGATGTAATGTTGAGACTTCATAAAGTCAACATTGGAGTATTTTGAGCAGTTTTTGGGCCCCTTGTCTATGAATGGATGACTGAAATTGGAGAGGGTTCAAAGGAGGTTCATGAAAATGATTCCAGGATTGAATGGTTTGTCATATGAAGAGTGTTTGATAGCTCTGGACCTGTATTCACTAGAATTCATAACAATGAGGAGTGACCTAATTGAAACCTAAGTCTTCATGTATATTCAAGGCAGATGTTGATAGGTTTCTGATTGGTCAGGGCATGAAGGGATACGGGGAGAAGGCAAGAGATTGGGGATGAAAGGGAAAATAGATCAGCTATGTTGAAATGGTGGAGCAGGCTCAATGGGCCCAATGGCCTCATTTGGCTCCTGTATCTTAGGGTCTGATGGATTGTGAGTAAGAAACAAATGGAAATCCTTTTGAAGACATCAGAGATTTCTGAGCCCATTTTTTAAAAAAATCATGATCTTTGTAAAAGTACTAGGCTAAGCCATGGATTAAAAGATTTTGATGGATTAGCTAATTTAGTGACAATTTGTATGCCAGTAACTGTAAAGACAATGTACTTTTGTTATTGTTTCTGATTCCATGTTTTCCCACCTTCTCAATATCTGACTGCTAATTTCTTGAATTGCTTACATATTCTTGAATTGCTTGAAAAGCATGTACTCTGTTAACTTTGATTAACTAAAACAAATAGTAAAATTGGTTTGTATGGTTAGTGAATGTAAGCTAATAGTTCACTTTTGGCCATGATGAAATGGTGGGGCAGACTCAATGGGCCAACTAGCCTAATTCTGCTCCAATCTCTATTGGTCTTTTGTTGGAAAAGTTATTATTGTTATTAATGAAAAATGAATGTTAAGTTGGTATGGACAATCTGAAGGTGTTTCCATACTTAAGTAAAGCTAACCAATGTCTCAACATCTTGAACACCTTTGTAAAATTTGTATAAAGTGAGTCCCTGTTTACTTTAAGAGTACAATAACAACATACTTTCTACCCATGGAATCACTGCATTTCAAATCATTTGAGTATCAATATTTATTTTCATTAGTCATTAAAAAGACTTGAGATTGACTTCTAAAAATTCTTTGTTCTTAAATTCTGTTTCTAAAAAAATGTGTATATTGTGTTAAATCAATGACACGGGTTAAAGCTGAATGCCAAACAAGGGTTAAAACAAAATGCAATGGCAGCAATAAATAACTGAAAATGAAGATTTGTGATAAAATGAGACATGGAGTTTAATGTGTAGTTAGAACATGTTTGAAAATGCAGCATAACAAGTTATGTATAGAGCCATATGAATGAAATAAAACCATCGAGGAGTTACCTAATTAAAAGTTACAAAAATACTATAATAGACTTGTCACACAATTTTGGACCTGTTTCATCTCTTGCTCTTCTTACCCCATGGGGTTTTTGACCATCTTGGCATGGTGGGGTATAACAAAAGTCTGGCTAAAATCCATGTCATCTTAGTAGACAAGATTAAACATATTGACCTCTCCCTGTTAGCACTTCAGAAAACTGAACCAAGTTAATCGGACAGAATCTTCTATTAACAAATCCACGCTGGCTGTCTTAATTAATCTGGTTTTTAAATGAAGGTATATACAGCCCCTTCAGAATCTATTCCAATTATTCTGATTTCAATTAATTCCTTTCGGAATTCTAAACTAAGTGACCTGTGATTATTTGGTTTATCGCCTTTTTAAAAAATTGGATGATTGTGAAACCTGTACAATCTTCGACACTACTGCTTTAGCTAGGGAGGATTGAATGCTGATGGTTAGAACTTGACTAATTTCCTCTTTTGCTGCTGTTAGTGGCTTCTGATATTTTTTATCTGGCCCAGCTTTATCTGCTATATTCAAGCATAATAAAGTAAATCTCCAATAGTCCACTGTCTGACCATTCCAAAATCCCATTATGTTCAGCATCTTGCCCACCCAAGTGATATTTATTGTGTTCCCCATACATTCACTGGGGTCTTGGTTCCCATGCTTCCTTTTACTTATAGGGGCCTGGTTTTCATTCCATCCTGTTCCTGGGTTTATCGGGTTCCCCTTCCATTCACTGGTGCTCCATTTCCTGTGCTGTCTTTACATTTACCAGGACCTTGTTTCCCCATGCCTCCTTTAAACTTGCCAAAGTCACTCAGAATTTGAGTACAAATATTCGAGTGTCGTTTTGCAAGTGTACAAGACCACCGAGAATATTGTGTGAAGAGTATAACTAAGCTAGAGAGGGTGCAGAAAAATTTCACAAGAATTTTGCTGGATCTCTAGGTCCTGTTTTATGAAGAGAGGCTGGGGAAGCTGGGACTGTTTTTCCTGGAGTGAAGGCGACCGAAGAGTAACCTTGAGGTGGATTATCAAGAATCATTTTCCTTGGGGTGGGGGGATCTAAAACTATTGGGCATAGGTTTAAGTGGAAAGGGCAATGATTTAAAGGGGACCTGCGGGGCAAATCTTTTACATGCAGTGTTTTTGGCATAGGAGTGAGCTGTCACAAGAAGAGGTAGAGGCTGGTGTATTTGCAATGTTTAGAAGATGCTTGGACTAAATGGAGGCAGATGGGATTTGCTCAGGAAGGCACTTTGGTTGGTGTAGATGGGTTGTGCCAAAGGGCTTGTTTCCATACTGTATAACATTTTAAAATGGTGAATTAGAATGTGTTCGATTATATAATAACATTAGATGAACTAGAAAATCTGCTAGTCCTCTACCACCAGAGCCCTGAGCAAGATTAAGAGAGTTTTATTATAAACTACTTACTACTTCCCCTCATTCTATGTTTATCTGTCCAATATTTCAAACTCTTAAGCGTTTATTACAGTGTCAGCATTGCCCCCCTCTTTTCTGAAGACAACTGTAATGGATTTTTGTTAAATACTTAAAGACTCTCATTATTTTTCATTTAGGGGCCACTACCCTACCCCACCACTCAACTGGCTGCTTGAACTTAATTTTTTTTCCCTGAATCTTTGTGAATTCTGTGGTCTGGCCCTGCTTGCTTCATTGTTGTACATTGGATGTAGTAGGATGGGCAGTGTTAGTGTCAGGGCACTGGGGGAGTGTGGAAGTTAGAGGAGGTTTAAGGAGAGGAAGATGATGACGTGTGTTAGAGATGAGCAGCATGCTGTCATCATAAAATTGATATTTTTAATAGAGGCTAAGTAACGAGCTTTAGTTAACTACCTATCAATCACGTCACAAATATTCAGTGGTTTTCATTTTTCCCTGATATTTCAAAAATACTCATAAGAGAAAAAGCAAAATAATTTCTTAAAGTGAAAATTTAAAATAATTTTACCTCCATGATTCAAAAAGTTATTGATGTCCTGTTATGTCTGATGTGATTCAAACCATTTTCAAATATTTATCAGCCCTAAAATATATTAAAGCAAGCAATGTACTGTAGATTGGTAAAATCATTTAAATAAAAGTATTAACCAATTTAAGTGTTTCATTTCCAAAGGAATGGAATTGAAAATGAGGGAAGTTATGCCACGGTAAATGTATAGCTCTATTCCTCAACTATTTGAGTATTGTGAGGGGATCTGCTTTCAGTATTGCAAAAATGAGATGGAGATATTTAAAGGGAAATGAGGAAGCTTAAGGATCAGAGGCTATATTTGCAGCGAGACTGAACAAGTTTTCCGTCTTCTACGAAAAGCAACAGACTGAAAAGGAATTTGATAGGGTAGAGAGACGTTTCTTTCCCTTGGGGACTTTAAACTAGAAATCATGGATAAGTCTAATAAATCCAGGGAATGGCTAAAATGTGGAGCATAACATTAGGAGAACTTGAGCTGAATAGTATAGATTAGTTTGAAGAAGGAAGAAGCTGGAGAGAGGGTGTTGGTGTGAAGGAAGAATGCTATAGATCACTGAAGTGAATTTTCTTAAGTGCTACAAATTTTATTTTTAAAAGGCCTGCACTGCAATACAAGGGAATAGAACATCTATTGATATGTTCCTCAAATGGGGAAAAGTAGAAATGCAATTTGGACTGATGCAAAACCTCAGAAAGCTGAGTTATTACTTTTAAAGAGTCTCTTAAATTCATTGTAGATTTCAGAAACTGTATATCACTTTATTCTTGGCAATCTGGTTGATAAGCTTTTAAGTACATTTCTTTATTTAAAATATTGGATTTTGAAATTGAACATATCAAGGGCAGGGAGGCAATTAATGCCTGCTGGAAAGGAAAGCTTGAAGATCTGACCAGCTGTAACTCCATCCTTGATATGAGCCTCCTTGATTCCAGCCCATGACAGTCTATTCAGATCAACCTTGTTACCATACCTGACTAATAAGAAATCAAGAAAGGCATATTCCAGCTAAAGAACAAGAAGTGCTTGGGAGCAGATGGTATCCCTGCTTAAGTTCTTAGAGTTTGTGCTGAAGAACTTCAGTTATGTTTCTACAATCTCATTGTCCACATCTTGGAAGAGGAGGATATGTCAGAGGATCTCACAATTGCACTAACTGTCACCTTCAAAAAAAGATTTGTTTCAATAGAGATAACTACAGAAAGATCTACTGAATGTCTGCCACAAGGAAAGTCATTGCATGGTTTCTTCTGAACTATTTAATCCCTGTGGCAGAATAGCTTCTGCTCAAATTACTGTGCAGACTGACTATCCTGAAGTGGAGTGGGTGAGATCTTTACTGAATATATGGACTTTTCAACCCCTCTAAAGCCTCTAATTAATCAGGAGTGACTGGAACATCTGCTCAAAATCAGCTGTTCACAGAAATTCATCCCTTTGTTTACATTTGGATCTTAACCAATGGAATCAAAATCAGTGAAGACTATTGTCAAACAAGGTCACATAATTGCGCTGATATTTTATTTCTGTTTTTCTTCTTGTACCTCACTTCCAAGAAACTGCTGTGGAAGTGAAGCTAATCATCAGAAGTAATGGAAAACTCTTCAATCTGCAGCAATTGTATTCCAGAACCAAGTCATCCCAACCTCAGTAGCTCAGTATGCAAATAATGTTTGTATTTTATCCTTAGAAACTGAGTTCCAAGATTCTGTCAACTTAATGGAAGCATCAGAGATAGTAGGTCTTGTCACAACATACAAAAGGTACTCTTCCAAACAGTGCCTGCTGTATGATGCCATTCTTTTTAATAAGTAACGGTTCATGTTAAGATCCTGAGAAACCTGGGCCATGTCTCATTTCGAAAGAGCCACTCCTCAGCGATGGCAGACATCAAACAAAAGTTTCACATTGCCTTCAGTTACTAGCACTGCCATCGTTGATTGAAGAACAGTGTGTTTGAAAGTCAAAATCTCAAATCTGCTACGAAATATGTGGCAGCTTGGGCAGCAGGTATGCTTCTAAGACCTGAACTCCTTACATTTGGCACCTCAAGGTTCTGCAAGGGAGTTACCAACACTTCTCAAGATGTTGCAAATTTGCTGAAAGTACAAATGCTATCCCAGGTCAACATCCCAACATTGAGGTAGTGTTGAATACCTGATATTAAGCACATGAAACAGAGCTTTGTCAATGGAAGTGATTCAAATTGCCAGAAGATTCAGGATGTTCTAAAAGCTTGCTTTCTTTTTTAAAAAAAGTAACATACTCACTTATCATGGGATTCTCTGATTCTCTGCCCTAACACTGTTCAAAGTGGAGCACAACTATTTAGAAATGTATTGAGAACCATAAATCCATTCATCAGAGTATTACAGCATAAACAGTGCACTGCCTCACAGATTTGTAGCACCTCGCCTGTCACCTCTGAATCCACGGGGGGTGGGGGGGGGGGTGGTGGTGGTGAATTGTCAATCCCAATCCTAAGGGACTCCCTAAGGAGGAGAAAATAGGTCTAAACTAATTCAGAAGGTGTGTGTATACACTTGAGTTAATGAGCATGCTACTGTACTGGGATTTTCAAGGTTGTAGATATAAGCATGTTATTTGTTATGAGTCAATAAATGGGGGATGATGCACTTGCCAAACTGAATTCATGGCCCTGCAGTATATATACAGGATAAAAATCATAGTACAAAAGGCATCAGTGCTCAGTTGCACATGCTTTCCTAGGTATTATCCTGTATTTATTCAACCAAAGCCAACTACTAAATGACCTCGTGTATGTTGTAATTTGATCATTATTACAGCATAATGGTGAATGCTGTTCGCTTTTTAGGGAAAGATACTGCAGTACCATTTTGGCTGTGCTCATCTAATAACATTTTATTTTATATAATTGATCAGCTGGAAAGTCCACAAGAATATTATTAGCTTCTTCGCTATGTATTAGAAAAGTATTTTAATTCTCTATTGTAGTCGTAGGGTTTGATTTTGTTATATTTCTAAATTCATCTGCCTCGCTTGAAGTCTGTCTTTATAGTACCGAAGGATACATTTAGCAGGTGATTGCTATGAATTAATTTTTACTTTTCAAAGTGAAAAGTTACTGTGTTGATTTAAAAAAAAATTATAACTACATCTCATTGCGAATAGTTGCCATAACACGAAGCTTCCTTGGGGTCAATGAAAGTTGTTGGATGAATACTTGGAGCGTATTATTACATTTTCAAAAAGAAATAACAGGCAGGGCTTTTAGGTAGTATGATTTTGATGAGCTGAATGGTCAGCTCCTTTGCTGTAAATTTTAATAATTCTGTAAATAGAGGTTTTGTTGCCTTTTGAGGATAGTTATTTAGTTGTCTGTCTTTTTGCCATCTGTAATTCCTGCCAGGAAACTGCTAGCATGAATCCTGAGGGAAAGCTGTGTAAGTTCTGCAGTGTTAATAATTCTTTCCATCTTCAATCTCCAGTCGGTTAAATATTAATGCCTACATTTAATGTTGAGGTTTTCACATGGATAAAGGCCCTCCTTAGTACACCAAGAGCTGTGAACTCTTCCCTGAACAGAAAGGAGAAAAGGTGTTTGGCCAGAAAAATACTGTGTGGGGTGGTAAAAAGCAACTAGTTTTAAAGAAAGTCACATGGAAGAAAACATTGACTGAAACATTGCCTCATATCCAATGTGTCATCCAACAATGTAACAAAACAACTACAAATTTTGATTGAGTAATTGCCCATTTAATGGGAATATCAGATTTCTGCTTGGTTTTGCCTTTTTGATCATTAGATGTTACTCCAGTGGTACACATTATGCATTTTGCCAACCTGTGCTTTCACAATTGAGCTCAATTATTTTAATAGTTCTCTGTTCTCTTGTAATTCCCCATCCTTTCTCGGTAACTAAGTTTTTCACAGTTCCATGTTGCTTTGTATTGAAGTTGCCAGTTCTCTTCAAGTTAGATTTGCCTGAAGTACAATTCCATAGTGCTGTATATTTGTGCAGAAAATGGTTAAAAATCTTTGGTTGAATGGACCAATAAACCTCTATGGGCTGTTCTGCAGAACTCGAGCCTTTCATCCAGGGCCTTTCAAGCAAAATTCAGCCTGATGCTGCATTAGTTGTGGATGGACTGACATTCCACAGGATGCATTTCTTTTATTATTCTTCTTTTTCATGTTTTCCCCTTCCCTCCCCAATCTATTTCAGCACTGGCCACTCTAAGACTCCTCCAATTTTTCTAGCTACCTGATTCTCCATAGGAAGCTGCTACTGCACTGGTTGTTTTCCCTGTCCTTGGCATAGATTCCAACCATCCTGCTCCTGCCCACAGATTTCTATACTGAATCAGTTCAGATTATTCTGTTTTGACAGTGCCCTCTTTTTTTTTTACCTCCCTGCAATCACCGCTACACTTTCCCTTTGAAAGTGAGACTATTTGTCCAAAAAAAAGCCTTGAGCTCACGGTGTGAGCTCTGTCTGCTGATAAAACAAACTTGGTACCCCAAGGATTGGTTAAATTTAGAAACAACTATCATTTGCAAATATGAGTGATGTAATGAAAATCAACAATACAGTTTTTCTTCCAACGAAGTTATCAATGGAGGAGAAAAGTAGTTTATGGATTACAAAGTGTGTACAGCATTTCATTTTTTTTTTCTTTTCAAGCTCCTGAACCTAATTTGTCAGATACCAGAATATTTTCTGTAGGTATTTTCTGTAGTGTGCAGGTAACTTATTCCTCTTGTTCTGACCCTTAAGTTTGCTAAGCAAAAGTTAGTTGGACTTGATTTAAAATTAATTATATACATTTAAAAATGCTGTGAATAAGTATTTTAGTATCATACAAAATTGCTGCATGTTTTTATCATGAAATATCATAAAGCACAATTGAGGATTGTGTTTAAGATTTTATAAAATGCAGCAATTTAAAAACAGGAGGTGACTTCTTTATCGTTTGTGGTATGTTTTGCTTTTTAAAAGAAAATCATGATCCAGAAAAAATAACAATATGGAATTTTTTGTGTTTTTTTAATATGGGTGGAACTGGATCTGTAATATACAATGAATCAATTATCCATAGAGCGCTTTTACAGTGCTATTCTGTGTACAAAAAGAAATTCCTCTGTATTAAAAGCTGTTTTGAGTTCACTTCAATTTAACTTAAACAGAAGATATTTCAATTTACATTGAACATCTTTAAATGAATCCCAAAGCTGAATAAATTGAATGGGTGTTTTCTTCTCAGTTGCTTTAATATCTAAGTTAAACTGACATGATGGTTTTATTTTGCTTTGGCTGAAGTGGAATTTTGTTAAACTACATTTAGCCATATCCATATTAAGAAAAGCTGTACACCTTAAAGACCTACCTACTGAGTCGAACATTATAAATCTGAGGGCACACAAAAATTGTGTGCTTGCACGGTAGTTTTTAGATTGGAACAGAAACCGGTGGCTGAATTTGTGCTAATATTTCTGGTGTTTAAATTAACTGGCCAAAATCTAGTATTGCTCCCGTCCGGAAGTTAAAGGGGTCACTCTCTCAGTCCACTGTTCTGCTTTATAATCCCATCATTGCATCTTGCCCAGTGTGATACCCATTTCCTCCTTGCTCCACTTTCTCATTATTTGCTGGTGTCCTGCTGAGCAGGTTGATGTTTCCTTTAACTTTGCTTATTTGGCTGGTAGCCAAAACATTTTGCATATGCAGCCTACCCTTAGACCAACTGCTTGATCATCACTCTGACATCCCATAATTTTGTCCCCAATACATTTCCTATGCAATCTACACTCTTCATAATAGCAGGACATCATGGATGAAAAGCCTTAACCATCCCTTTTGACATTTTGATCTCTATGGAAAGTAGGCTATTCAAGGTTCCTTTTCAGCCAAAATTTGTGTCAGTGGTCTGATTCAACAATTGTCTGGGCAGACCACATTCGTTTTCTGGGTTAGGTAAACTGGGAGAGTTTTTAATTTTCTAAAAGTTTTTTTCCCCTCCAACCAAATTTAGAAAGTCGCTATTGGATTTTAAAGTGTGTGGGACTGATTAGCTGCAATCTGTTTGCGGTTTTAGTGGTTCATGCAAGAGATTAATTAATATTAAATTCTAAGTACACTGAGGATAGTTCATTTCTCAAAGTAATTTACATCGCAACTTGTGTTTATGGAATTGATTGTCAAATAAAGAGATGTTTCTGCATCTCATAGAAACATAGAAAAACATAGAAAACCTACAGCACAATACAGACCCTTCAGCCCACAAAGTTGTGCCGAACAAGTCCTACCTTAGAAATTACTAGGCTTACCCATAGCCCTCTATTTTTCTAAGCTCCATGTACCTATCTAAAAGCCTCTTAAAAGACCCTATTGTATCCGCCTCCACCACCATTGCCGGCAGCCCATTCCACGCACTCACCACTCTCTGCGTTTTTTTTAAAAACTTACCCCGACATCTCCTCTGTATCCACTCCCCAGCACCTTAAACCTGTGTCCTCTTGTAGCAACCATTTCAGTCCTTGGAAAAAGCCTCTGACTATCCACACGATCAATGTCTCTATCAGGTCACCTCTCATCCTCTGTCACTCCAAGGAGAAAAGGCCAAGTTCACTCAATCTGTTCTCATAAGGCATGCTCCCCAATCCAGGTAACATCCTTGTAGATCTCCTCTGCACCCTTTCTATGGCTTCCACATCCTTCCTGTAGTGAGGCGACCAGAATTGTGCACAGTACTCCAAGTTGGGTCTGACCAGGGTCCTATAGAGCTGCAACATTACCTCTCGGCTCCTAAATTTAATTCCACGATTAATGAAGGCCAATACACCGTACGCCTTCTTAACCACAGAGTAAACCCGCACACACAAAATGCTGGTGGAGCACAGCAGGCCAGGCAGCATCTATAGGGAGAAGCGCTGTCGATGTTTCGGGCCGAGACCCTTCGTCAGGGTCTCCAAGGGTCTCGGCCCGAAACATCGACAGCGCTTCTCCCTATAGATGCTGCCTGGCCTGCTGTGTTCCACCAGCATTTTGTGTGTGTTGTTGTTTGAATTTCCAGCATCTGCAGATTTCCTCGTGTAAACCCGCACAGCTGCTTTGAGTGTCCTCTGGACTCAGACCCCAAGATCCCTCTGATCCTCCACACTACCAAGAGTCTTACCATTAATACTATATTCTGCCATCATATTTGACCTTCCAAACTGAACCACTTCACACTTACCTGGGTTGAACTCCATCTGTAACTTCTCAGCCCAGTTTTGCATCTTATCAATGTCTCGCTGTAACCTCTGACAGCCCTCCCCACTATCCACAACACCTCCAACCTTTGTGTCATCAGCAAACTTACTAACCCATCCCTCCACTTCCTCATCCAGGTCATTATAAAAATCACGAAGAGTAAGGGTCCCAGAACGGATCCCTGAGGCACACCACTGGTCACTGACCTCCATGGAGAAAATGAATATTGGAATAGTGTTGTGTTTGCCAATCAGGTCAATAAATTGATTGTTGGACTTGGGCCTCCCACTTCTGTGGCTACATTTTAGTCCATGACGAATGTTATGTTGTATTTGTGCAGATGGTTTGATTTTAATGCTTCATAATTCATTTGTAATTTGTGTTTCACATGATAAAAATTAATTTGGGTGACACATTTTTTTTTCAGTTATTGAATGTGAAAATATTTACTTAAACAAATCAGAGATAGCAATGTTTTTGAATAATGACATTTTCTAAATTTCTTAAGCCCATTGTGTAAGATTTTTGTGTATGAGTGTAATCTGTATAATCTGTGACATTTCACTTTTGTGGCATGAACATTTAAAATAGTATCGTAGTATCAGGAAAATTGTTCTGCAGCATAATAGCCATCTTATGTTAATAGTGCAAATAGTATTTTCTCATTGCTGAGCTGTGTTATTAAAGGAATATCATTGCACATAATTTCCATATTGATAGATTCAAAACTCCAATAATTTAATGATTTCTCACTATTTTATTATCTGATCTGACATAACATCAATGCTTATATCATTTGCTATTGTTTCTTCCAGGAAACTACTTACAGTTTCTTTTAGTTCTCATCTTAATTGTATTCTTTGACAATATCCAGGAGAAATGGCATTACTTTCCTCATGTACTCTAACAGCTCATTTCTTTACCACACCACCATCTCTCTTGACCCCTTTCTTCTTTTCTAACTTGTCATACTGCTTGATTGACATCCAAACATAAATTGGAAGAATTTACAGAGCTTGATTCTGCAAAATGTGAAATTGAGCAAGTTTGAAACCATGGACTGAGATGGGGAAAACCTGTTGAACCCATTATTGCATAATGAATTTGAATGAGATGTAACTCGTAGATGCTGGTTGAGCTTCCCCTTGTCCATTGAAATAGCTTTTCAATATACATTGACCCTAACCCACACCCTCACTCCGAGTTGTTCTTACCCACAAGTAAAATTAAATATCTAAACATAGTTTAGATTCACTCGGAAGAGGGTTCAAGGAAGCGATTTGGAAAAATTATTCCTTAGAAAATCAGCCACTTGGCAAAGCCAGTTGGATGATCAGTGTTTAGCCAGGTACATATTTTGGGTAATAATAACCATGGTGGCTTAGTTTGACTGAGTTTGGAAAATTATGCTATTTTAGTCACCAGACCCTGAAATAAATAAAATTTAAGGACTTAAGAAAGGGTAACTTCCTCTTGGTGCAAAGGTTAAACAATGTGAACTGTGATAGTTTTATTGTAGGTAAGATCATTGAGCTTCTCAAGAAAAGTAAAATGATGAAAATCAAACAATATTACAAGACTGACATCTGGAATGACGGGGCTGTTACATCAGGAATGACTGGACTTGTATAAATATGTGGTAGCAAGTACAGGTGGGGTTGCATCACAGCCTGGTATGGATACATCTTGCCCTTGAATGGAAATTCCTACAAAAAGTGGTGGATAAAGCCCTCCTCATCATTAAGTACATCCTACACAAAGCACTGTCACAGAAAACGTTTGGGAACAGTTACTAACCCTCAAACGTCAGGCTCTTGAACCAGAGGGTATAACTTCACTCAACTTTGGTAATTTCTTCAGTATTCACTAAGGAGAAGGATATTAAATTGTGTAAGGTAAGGGAAACGAGTAGGGAAGTTATGGAAACTATGATGATTAAAGAAGAGGAAGTCTTGGTGCTTTTAAGGAATATAAAACTGGATAAGTCTCCAGATCCTGACAGGATATTCCCTAGGACCTTAAGGGAAGTTAGTGTAGAAATAGCAGGGGCTCTGACAGAAATATTTCAAATATCATTAGAAACGGGGATGGAGCCGGAGGATTGGTGTATTGCTCATGTGGTTCCATTGTTTAAAAAGGGTTCTAAGAGTAAACCTAGCAATTATTGGCCTGTAAGTTTGACGTCAGTGGTGGGTAAATTAATGGAAGGTATTCTTAGAGATGGTATATATAATAATCTGGATAGACAGGGTCTGATTAGGAACAGTCAACATGGATTTGTGTGTGGAAGGTCATGTTTGAAAAATCTTTTTTGAAGAGGTTACTAGGAAAGTTGACAAGGGTAAAGCAGTGGATGTTGTCTATATGGACTTCAGTAAGACCTTTGACAAGGTTCCACACGGAAGGTTAGTTAGGACGGTTCAATTGTTAGCTATTAATATTTAAGTAGTAAAATGGATTCAACAGTGGCTGGATGGGAGATGCCAGAGAGCAGTGGTGGATAACTGTTTGTCACGTTGGAGGCTGGTGACTAGTGGTGTGCCTCAGGGATCTGTAATGGGTCCAATGTTGTTTGTCATATACATTAATGATCTGGATGATGGGGTGGTAAACTGGATTAGTAAGTATGTGGATGATACTAAGATAGGTGGCGTTGTGGATAATGAAGTAGGTTTTCAAAGCTTGCAGAGAGACTTGGGCCAGTTAGAAGAGTGGGCTGAAAGATGGCAGATGGAGTTTAATGCTGATAAGTGTGAGGTGCTACATTTTGGTAGGACTAATCAAAATAGGACATACATGGTAAATGGTAGGACATTAAAGAATGCAGTAGAAGAGAGTGATCTAGGAATAATGGTGCATAGTTCCCTGAAGGTGGAATCTCATGTGGATAGGGTGGTGAAGAAAGCTTTTGGTATGCTGGCCTTTATAAATAAGAGCATTGAGTATAGGAGTTGGGATGTAATGGTAAAATTGTACAAGGCATTGGTGAGGCCAAATTTGGAGTATTGTGTACAGTTCTGGTCACTGAATTATAGGAAAGATGTCAACAAAATAGAGAGAGTACAGAGGAGATTTACTAAAATGTTACCTGGGTTTCAGCACCCAAGTTACAGAGAAAGGTTGAACAAGTTAGGTCTTTATTCTTTGGAGTGTAGAAGGTTGAGGGGGGACTTGATAGAGGTATTTAAAATTATGAAGGCGATAGATAGAGTTGACGTAGATAGGCTTTTTTCATTGAGAGTAGGGGAACTAAAAACAAGAGGACATGAGTTGAGATTTAGGGGGTAAAAGTTTAAGGGTAACACAGGGGGGAACTTCTTTACTCAGAGTGTGGTAGCTGTGTGGAACGAGCTTCCAGTAGAAGTGGTAGAGGCATGTTCTATTTTGTCATTTAAAAAGAAAATTGGATAGGTATATGGACGGGAAAGGAATGGAGGGTTATGGTCTGAGTGCAGGTCGGTGGGACTAGGTGAGAGTAAGTGTTCGGCACAGACTAGAAGGGCCGAGATGGCCTGTTTCCGATCTGTAATTGTTATATGGTTATATAACTTCATGTGCCCCATCATTGAATTATTTCCATAATTCAAGGACTTTCAAAGACCCTTCATCTCATGTTCTCTATTGCTTGCTTATTTTTTCTTCTTGTAGTTGTGCATTTTATTGTCTTTTGCACATTGGTTGTTTGTCCATCCTATTGGGTGCGGTCTCTCATTGATTCTGTTGTGTTTCTTGGATTTACTGCATATGCCCACAAGAAAATGAATCTTGTGTTTGTAAATGGGGACATATATGTACTTTGACAATAGATTTACTTTGATCTTTGGCTGAGCTTTTATCTACAAAAGTTTGGGGGAGAATTGTTTGCAATGTATAAGATCCTAAAGGCAATTGTGGAAATGATGTTTTCTCGAGGGAGAATCTAGAACTAATGATTACCATTTAAAACTTTAAAAAGTCACCCATTTAGTACAGATGACATGATTTTTTTTAAGTAACCAGACGTAGGTATGAATGCATATTAGATGATATAGTGGAATCTTCCTTGATCGTTTGAAACATGGAGCAGGCCTGATAGGCTGAGTTGTCTGCTCCTGCCACTTCTCCTAATTTATATGCTTGTTTTATAAAGGAATATTTTGCAGTTATTTTTAAATTATCTAAGGATACCTGATGTTAATGGTATAAATAGTCTTTGCCTGGCAATTTACCTACAGTTTCCTCCAGGTAGATGCTTTGTGTTTACTCTCTTGAAAATTTGAATTTTATAAACAGGATCTATGTTTTTGCTTTTTTACCTTTTGGTTTGATTCAGTACGTTATTGTCATTCTACTGGAAAAAGTATCAACAGTACAAGTGCATTGATAAATTTTCCTTTTCAATAATACACTATAACTGAATTAGTAATGACAATATGACAGTTATCCAGTTATTCTTTGCCTCTATAATTTCACTAACCATAGCTTCCCCACCCAATGTGTCTCCTATGTCCACAGCACAACCCCTGTCCAGTGCTGCCTTTCAGATCCAGTGTGACCTGTGTTCAGCATACAATAGACTGCAGTGCTGAACCTCATGTAGCTGAAGCCTAATTACCTTGGAGAAGTCTCAGATCACACCAAGAGTGCTATGGTCTCCATTTGTAGGAAGGATGTACTGTATTTAGTGCAGTTTAGATTCTTCTGTGTGTGTGTTACCTCAGTTTTATAAATGTTGAACAGCTTCCATTTGTATGTTGTCATACACCCAGAGGCACAGGTAAAACCTAAATCAGTATGTTGTTAGAACTGTGCTTTTAAATTAATTTCCTGATGTAACACACAGAAATGGTGTCATGCAGTAGAGTTTCTGGCTCATTGAGTTTATGTAAGGCTGAGATAAATTAAGTTTTTGACACGAAGGAAAGTGAAGGATGCAGAATAAGGTAGATCAAAGTTGAAAGTAAGATTTATTATCAGAGTACATAAACCCTGAGGTTCTTTTTTCTGCGGGCATACTTAGCAAATCTAAGCATGGCGGATACAATAGGGTCTATTAAGAGGTACCTGGATAGGTACATGAGCTTAAAAAAATAGAGGGCTATGGGTAATCATAGGTAATTTCTAAAGTAAGTACATGTTTGGCACAGCATTTTGGGCCGAAGGGTCTGTATTATACTGTAGGTTTCTATGTTTCTATATGGATATTAAATGGGAATGTGAATGAAGTAAAGGATTTGTCATGGTCATTGAATGTTGAAGTGGGCTTGGGGGACATTTACTCTAATTTCTTATGTTCTAACAATTATTTAAAAGTACTATACTTTCATATTTTTAATTCTTGTTATCATTTAAGATGTGTTTCCGTCTTGTGTATACTTCACAACCATTCTTATATTCTGTTTTGAGGAATGAGGAAAAACTTCTTCACACAGAGACTGGTGAATCTGTGGAATTCTCTGCCACAGGAAACAGTTGAGGCCGGTTCATTGGCTCTGTTTAAGAGGAAGTTAGATATGGCCCTTGTGGCTAAAGGAATCGGGGGTATGGAGAGAAAGCAGGTACAGGGTTCTGAGTTGGATGATCAGCCATGATCATTCTGAATGGTGGTGCAGGCTCAAAGGGCCGAATGGCCTACTCCTGCACCTTTTTTCTATGTTTCTATGTTTTCTGGGCATCTTCAAAATAACCTTGTTTTATGCATCTGAGTTAGACGTAGTATAGAAAACAGTTGTTTTTAGTGGTACTGTATTGTGTTTTGTGATGGGTTGGGGGGATGATGGGGGAAAAGGACAATTTTTTAAAAATGCTTTTCAAAATGAGACAAACCAGCACTCTCCAACTGTGTGCTTCCTTTTCACAGCTTTAATGAAACATTACGGTAGGGAATTTCCTTGAAGCCCAATTGAATGTTATTTAATGATAGAAACTTGACAATTAAAATGAATGTTCCACAGTGTAAAGACAGGCTTGCTCTTCTGCTTTTTGATTTCCTTGCTTTCTCGTCTCCCAGAGCCTAACATACACTTATTTCCACCTCTGACTGGTAAGGTTAAAAGTAATGCAATTATGATGGCTACAAAATAAGTTGCGTTATTAGCGAAAAGTTCTATATACTGTTCCTACTGATTGAGGAAATGGTTACTGCATTATTACTTGAAATTCAGGGTTTCAAGTGTAGAACTAGTTGTTGTGTACATTTAGTTATTTTATATTTGTAGGTACCTCCATGGTTTCTATTCTCTTAACAATAATGACAAATAATTTTTTTTAAATTGTGGTTTAAGTTACCATCAGTTAAGTCACTAAAACTTGAAATAAAATGTCACCAATGTTTTAATTAGCCACCAGTAGTTTATTTTTTCCTTGTTACTACACTGACAGCATCTGCTATCTCTTGTGTTTGTGTGCTTCACTGTCACAAGGCCATCCATTTGCCTGCACTTCCAAAAGCCGATCAGACATAACACAACTGAGACTGGGGGATTAGAGCCAGGCCACCAGGAGTCTTGGACTTGTGACTTGGATTGTCAATCAAGTAATTTTAGCCCCATACTGTGGGGTTAACCTCATGGTCTGTAAGGATTGATATCAAATTAATTACGATTTAAAAAAAAATATGTTTGTTTATTTTCCCATGGCAAGTCCTGCCTTGTCAGTACAGTTCTTACAGTAATAGGTTAGTGATTCACAACTGACAGTCAATTGATTTATATAAATGAATGCTCAGAATTGCTTGGTTACAGATTAAGAATGAAAAAACTGTCAAGCTGTCAGAAACATTCCCACTATAAATGAACCGTAAAATAGTTTTAATATGGAAACATTCAATTATCACTACTCCCACATTAGCCATTTTAAGCCTACTATGTATGTCACAGCATGCTAATGACAAAATTATGTAAATTTTTCTGGATGTTACTACTGAGGGATTTTTAACAGCTAAAGAGCTTTAGACACCGTCAACTCTTCTATGATAACTTGAGTTTAGCAATCAGACACCACATACTAAATGTCAACTTGTAAATGGAATACTTTAAATACACTTGTAATCATTTTATTTGGTCTTCATTTGAACCCTCAGAGCTCTTATTGTTAATGTGATGTCAACCATCACAGGCCTCCTTCATTATCATTGAAGGGTTAAGTTTGCCTAATACGTACAGCAATCTTTTGTCAGTTTGTCTATTTTGAGATTAAATATATTTCAATTTAAAATAGAAATAATTTAATCTGTGATTTAGATCTATGCTCCTTTTAGAGCTGACTGTTTCAGTTTGTTGCGCACGCAATTCTCTAAAGTTCTCAATAGTCCTTATCCTGTCCTTTTACCTTAAGAACTAGTTTACATTATTAAAATAATACATTTTTAATTTATTACTTACAAACAAGTGTGTTTGGCAGATTTGGAAAGCTGGGAACATTGTGTGAAATACTGTACAATACACTTGCAAAGCAAACAGCGCTGTCAGGTACTTGACAAGACAAAGGAGTAAGAGAGGAATGACTTGAAAACAATGCAATAGAGATGGAATGAGAATATAAACCAGTCACTAGTGATATCCATGTTCAAAAGTGGAGACAAATGTTGGGATCATGGGATCAGAGGCCTGAAGAATGATGGTGTGCTCTGGCATTAGACATAGTAGTCCTATTGCTCTACATTTTCCATGTTCGGATTCCTGCTTGGAGACTGAAAATATGAATTTCTCCTCATTTTCTAAAACTTCATTTCACAATAATGTAAAGATTGGAATAAGAATGGAAAGGGACATTGAAGAGAGCAAAAACAACAGGGAAATTGGATTTGTGCTTGCAGGAAATCACAGGATATTTTTAATTTGTGATCCCTCACTTGTGTGTGAACATCAAAAATTAATGTGCAGAAGAGATGCTTCTCTGGAAGAAGTGATGGGGCTTTGCCCAAAATTTTAGGAAGGAAAATGCAATTGATATTAACATTTTTGTGTTTTCAAAATTTACAACTGATTTCAGGCAATACCTGCTTTACCGGGGGGGGGGGGGGGGTTAGGAATTGTGTACCTAGAAAGTGGTTTGCTTTGCTGTCTTCCATTTTGTGAAGCCATGTCATTTACACATATATCAAGGCTTACAAGTTGAAATGAAATAAAAATTGCAGTTAGTTATTTCATTTAACTAAGTTCCATGAGAGCAAATTGTATTCTGTATCACAGACTTCTGAGTAGTGATTTGTGAATTCTGTAAAGACACATTTCAGTTACCCAATGACTATTATGCACTGGTCGCCTTTAATTTGCACGAAAGATAATGGTGTTTTCTCTAATATTATTTGTGTTCTGATAGAGAAAATACATCTTCATATATCCATGTTCCAATAATTGTGAATGAGAAACCTTGCCATCCCTTCAGCATTTTCTACTGTGGTAGGAACCTGTCCCCTTCAACATCTGATATGAATTTTATTTACAAACATCATTGCAGACACCCAGCTCTCGGGACTGTGCTGCCAGGGCCGATAGTGGAGGCAATTAGGATAGAGATATTTAAGAGGCTCTTAGATAAGTACATAAATGTGCAGAGAATGGAGGGATATCGACATTTAATTGTGCAGTTAGTTTAGCACAATATCTTAGACCAAAGGGCCTGTTCTTGTTCCACCTAAAATCTTCAGATATATTTAAACAGGCCTCTACCTCCAGGTGTAACTTGTAACCTTTAAATGAGATATACAAAATGCTAGAGGAACTCAGCAGGTTGGGCAGCATGTATAGAGGGCAATGAACAGTTTCAGCCGAGTCTTTTCATCATACTATTTATTTCTCTACATAGATGCTTCCAAGGATTTTGTTTTGTGTTGCTCAAGTTTCCAAAATCTGCATGATCATTTGTGCCTTTGAGATGTTTTTAAAAATTAACCTGGATTCTCGATTCCTTTTTGCTCTTAGAGTTGGTTTCAACCCCAGAGACATCAGTGCAATCTGCAGAGATGCCCTGATTGGTGTAACTTTGGATGGGAGTGTGTGGGGATGTCCAAAAGTTGCTGTCAGTTTCATAGCGCTAGCAAATGGTGTCAATTGTGTGAACATTGCTGGTGTAAAATCTGTGAAGTTAACTATTTTGGGGCAGTGTGGAGATTTATGTTGTGAAAATTCTGTTCTAATTGTCAGGGTGATTTGTTATTTAACCCTCACCTGCTGCTGTTTTGCCGTTTTATTTGGTTTAAAAATTATTCTGTGTGACTAGTGGCATTGTCCAGTGAGAGTTGACAGGCATGTGAGGAAAAAAAGACTATAAGCAAATTAATTGTTGGCATGAGAGTGCATTTGACTAGTTGACCCCAAAACAACTGCCTCCAAAGCCATAAGAAAATGAGGGAAATATGTCGAACTGGGGGTTCATTTCAGTGAGTACCCGGAAAAATTGTCAGCCATAACTAAATCCATTTGCCTTTATCAAAGGTTTAGTGGCTGAAACCCCGCTCCAGATGGCTGAGTATACAATCTATTTTGTTTACACTTGGAATCAGATGATAGAGAGTATTTACAGAAAGATTTGTCAATGACAAAGGAATATTGAATCTAGTATACTAATTTCACTTTATTACTATCAATGTATGTATAATCTGCTCAAATTATAGTCCAAGCCCAAGTAGCAAGCCAGAAACTTGTTTCACACGAGGGCACACAGAATGAATGTTTATAGTTTAATATATTGTATTTTTCTTGGTGATTTTTTTAAAAGTCATTAATCATGTGTTTTGGTCAGTTTTCAATTTTAATCTGTACTTCTAATTTTAAAAGACTATTGAATTAAAATCTGGTTGCTGGCGCTATGACACTTATTTTAATTAAGCCTAGCGTTAACTTTGTCACTCTTAGATTTATTAATTTACTAACTAAGGTATTTAGAAAGAAACTGAACAGATTTTAGATTCGGCAGGTAGTAGTAGGGGAATTTACAAGATCCAGTGTTTTTGTGGAGGTTTCTGTAAGATAGATGAGTGTCTAGAACTTTTATTGTTGCTGTTTTATACGAAATTATTGTGCCTATTGTTTTTCCTTGTCTACAGTTTTGCTTTCATTGGAGATTATAATCTTATTGAAGGAATCAAAGATTGAATTATGGATATATGGCAAAGTTAAATCATTGAATTATTGTTATTGAATCCACAAAAGTTACAAAGTGTTTTTTAAATAGTCTTGTGGAGAAAAATGAGTATCTTCATTAGATCATCTGAAGTCATGAGGCATGGAATCCATGGAAACTGGCGCTGTGAATTCAAAATTGGCTAGTCCACAGTAGGCAGCGGGTGGTTGTAGATGGAGCGTATTCTGTCCAGAGGTCAGCGACTACTCGTGTTCCGTAGGCGTTTGTTTTGGCACCCCTGCTCTTTATGTTCGTTTTATAAATGATTTGGATGAGGAAGTAGAAGGAAGGGTTAGTAAGTTTGCACGAAGGTTGGTGATGTTGCAGATGGTGTAGAAGGTTGTTGTAGTTTACAACAGGACATAGGGTGTAGAGCTCAGCAGAGAAGTGGCAGATGGTGTTCAATCCTGTGAAGTGATACACTTAGAAGGTCGAATTAAATGTACGTTTTGTGGCAGTATGAAGAAAAAGAGGCATCTTAGGTTGTTGTGCAAATTGATAGGGTGATTAAGAAGGCCTTCATTAATTGGGGGATTTAGTTCAAGAGTCCCAAGGTAGTGTTGTAGCTCTACAATGCTCTCAAGTATTGTCTAATCAGACAAGCTCTGGTTAGACCACAGTATTCAGTTCTGGTCGCTTCACCATAGGACAGGTGCATAGGAGATTTACCACAGTGCTGCATGGATTAGAGAGCATGCTTGATGAGGATAGGTTGAGAGAGCTGGGGCATTTCTCTTTGGAGCATAAGAGGATGCGAGGTGATTTGATAGAGGATTATAAGAGGCATTGATAGAGTGAATGGTCAGCACCTTCCCCCCCCCCCCCCCCCAGAGTGGTAGAGAATCTCCTTTTTAAGAAGATGAATGTTAGAAAATATAGTGAGGATGTCAGAGGTAGGTCTTTTACACAGAGTGGTGAGTGTCTGGAATGCACAGCTGGACGTGGTGGCAGAGGCTGATAAATTAGGGGCAGAAGACAGATTCTTAGATTGGGACGTGGATGAAAGAAAATTTGGAGAGTTATTGGCTATGTAGAAGGAAAGGGTTAGATTGAATCAGAATCAGTTTATTATCACCAGTATGTGTTGTGAAATTTGTTACCTTGGCAGCAGCAGTTCAATGCAATATATAATATAGAAGAAAGAATGAATAAATAAAAATTAATAATAAATAAGCAAATCAATTACAGTATATGTATATTGAACAGATCAAAAACCGTGAATAAAACCAGAAATAATATATACTTAAAAAGTGAATTGGTGTCCAAGGGTTCAACTTCTGCCCAGGAATCAGATGGCAAAGGGGAAGAAGCTGTTCCTGAATCGCTGAATGTGTGCCTTCAGAGTTCTGTATCTCCTTCCTGATGATGAGAAAAGGGCATGCCCTGCCTCTGGAGCTCCTTAATAATGGATGCTGCCTTTCTGAGACACCGCTCCTTGAAGATTTCCTGGATACTTTGTAGGGTAGTACCAAGATGGAGCCGCCTAAATTTACAACCCTCTGCAGCTTTTTTCGGTCCTGTGCTGTACCCATACCATTCAGTGATGCAGTCTGTCAGAGTGATTTAGGAGTGGGTTAAAAGGTTAGCTCCATGTCGTGGGCTGAAATGCCTGCACTCTGCTAGAGTTTAACATGTTCTTTTTTAAAAATCTAATATAATCAGAACTTTTGTAAATGCTGCATTTTCCTGGTGATATAATTCCTCCTCCGGTTCTGGTAGGATTGCCTTTCTGTAAACTCTTCATAACCTGAAGAGTTTGCAGTTCAAAAATACAGCCATGAATTGAGTTTACATGTGGCAGCAGATGCCTGGTGCCCGGTAAAGCAGCCAGCAAAAATCCATCATGCATGCGACCAAATGTTCAGTAGTATACAGGGTCTGTACAGAAGTCAGACACTCGTAACCTGGAGTGGACCTGTACTCGTTTAAAAAGGATTGTCTAATAGCGCAATCCTGCCACTAACAGGTACAAGGAGGTACTTTAACTTGCTCTGAACTGCAAAGTGAAACTGAAAGCATTGTAACAATGAGAAGCCTCTTGTATATACAGTATTGGTCTTGTAGAAATTAACAAGATGGTATGGTGTAGCTAACATTGTTACAACCAGTTGGCAGGATTTTATTTTTGTTGACAAAAAAAATCTATTTTAATTTTTCTGGGATTTGTTTTTTCAAGTTACACAAAACTAGGGCTTCAGGGCAAAAAGTTTACAGAGGTCATGTGCTTTTCTGTGAAACTAGAAGGAGCAATTATGTGTATATCATAAAATAATTTTGGCTCTTTGGACTATTTTGGTGTAATCAGTTTTGCTTTTTGTAAGAATACCAACTCCTTCGGTAGTCATTTTCCTTCTTGAAATACTTATGTGATAGTTTACTTTTACTGAGTTCCAATTATTAAAAAATAATTTTTTGTGTGAGGTAAAATTGATAGTTATATTTTGTTTAAAAAGACATCTACAATATCTACTTAGAAATCTAGAATTTCAAGACACTGCCATATTCATTGCACTCCATAAGTTGCGTTGAACTTTACCAATTGTAATAAAAATGCTTAATAACTTTTCAGGCTAATGACCAATAAATTTTATTTTTCGCCAGCTTAAGTATTCTTTCTGCTCCATTTAAATTAGTCATTTTGGAATTTATAATCTTAGTATGGGGAGCAGAGTATTTGAAATTTGTTCTTGTTGTTTCCTGGTCTTGTTAAGGTTTGCTTTCATATGCAAACAGAATTTGAGGCAGGTCTCCTGTTGGCTCAGATTTGCTATTTAACTGCTCTTCGGTCATACTCTTTCCCTCTAAGTATTGCCCCAGAAGCATTCTTTCACTAGGAAATTGGTTTCTGCTACTTCTGAGGTAGAATGCAAGCTAGGAGCATCTCAGTTTTGCTGACCTGTTCCACCCTTGGAATAGTAGTGACAGCTGGTGAAAACCCCCTTCCTCTAGGGTCACCAGCTGTCAAAACTGTCTTTGTTACTGGATATTTGTAAATGTCATTGACACAATCATTCAGTAACAATTGGGAATTGTGAGATTTCTTTTGACAATTAAAACACTCAAAGAATATACATCATCATTGTTCAGACAATGCCAGCCCTGCATAGAAACCAGAAGTTCCTCTGAAAAGCACAGAACATCCTGTCCGTAGTACTGATGTGGAATGTAAGTTCTGGATAAATCTGTATATTTTGCAGAACAGTTGCTGAGAAAGTGGAACAGAATTTTAGCAACAGGTTTCCTACCGTACTCAATTATAAAAAGTGTTGTGATTATCTGCCAGTGAATAGAAACAGTTAAGTGAGCAAACAAGTTACTGAAGGGTCTCGGCCCGAAACGTTGACTTTACCCTTTTCCATAGATGCTATCTGGCCTGCTGAGTTCCTCCAGCATTTTGCGTGTGTGTTTCAGTTAAGCTAGCAGTTACTTTGAAAGATGGACCTTGTATTATGAGGAAGAACAAGCTGCATTGTACAGTTAGTTTCATTACACGGCTATCATTGAGTATTAATTATTGAGGGCCGAACTTAAAATTTTGAGAGATGTAAGTTGAATTAAATAATTTGGAATACAGTGCCACAAATTTATCAGCTTATCACATGAACCCAACTAGTTGACTGTTTGTTGTCCTTTTGGGAAAGAAGTCCCTCATTCTGATGGAGACTGGCAATTGTGAGTCCCGATGGGTTAGCAACCCACTCATTTGTATCAGTCTGCCATATGAAAATATCAGCATAATATCAGACAGACCCTTTTCAGTGCCCAGCTATCAATAATCTATGGTGTCTGTGATCAGGCTGAAAGAATTCAATCATTTTCTTAATGCTTTTTGTCTAGCCTAATTAACCAACTGCCAAATTAGTTAAGGATGGAGGACTTCCCTACAACACAGTAGAGATTCCGGTTCATAGGAAATATTGGTAATGTTAAAAATATGCTGTTGAAAACCTTATTGATTTTATACATAGTGACTGAATTGGTTGTGTAAATATGAGTACTAGTCTGTATTTGCACTTCTTGCCACATGCTGTGTGTAACGGGAATTTAAATCATGCACCTGTGTACAAATGTGGATACATACTAAAACTGTTGGACTGACAACAGATTGTCAGCAATTGTCATGACTTCCTTGTTGGTGTATGGATATCCAGTTATAAAACACCTTGGTCTTTCACCTTGAAACCACATCTAAGTACAAGAAGAAAGACTCACTTGGGTATACCTTTTTTTTAAAAAAAATGGTCTTTAGCTGATCTGTTTTTGGGGAATCTGATGTGCAATGTAATATAGATTCTTATCTGAACTGAATGCACATAGGCATCTCTCTTTGTAGGATGTTGGAGGGTGGGAGCCAGTGGGAATTGCTCCTTTCCTCTGCCACCGTAATCTCCCTCTGATGCCACAATTTTGAACTGGGCCATGGGGGGAAGCAAGATGGCCACTCACATGGCTGTTTTAACACTTGTCAAAATGTCATCCAAATCTACCCAAATTAGGTATGATAGTATAGTGGTTAGTGTAATGCTTTTACTGTGCCAGCGACCAGGATTCCATTCCTGCTGCTGTCTGTAAGGAGTTTGTATGTTTTCCCTGTGTCTGTGTGAATTTCCTCTGGGTGCTCCCCATACATTAGACGTATGGGTGAATAGGTTAATTAATCCCGTGGGTGTAATTGAGGGCCGGAAGCTCATGGGGCCGCAAGTGCCTGTCACCATCCTGTATATCTAAATAAAAACAAAGTGTTAGCAGCAGTGGTATCTTTCTTGAAAGCCACTGCTCTATTAGCTACAACTATGGTGGGGCATCATGCAATTAAGTTCAGGCTGTGAATGCAGCTCCCATGCTGCAGGCCCAGAAAATACACTACACAGTGCCCATACGTGAAAATCGCTCTACACGATCTTTGGAAAAAAACTAGAAAGAGACTTAGTGATGATCCATTTCAGTATGGCATTTTATTTGATTTATGGTTTCCCAGTTACGGAATCTGAGCTGTACATCTGAACAATGAAATTTAATTCAATTAAATAAAGAATAAAATGAAGTTTAGGAAAGGCAGTAGTGATGAAATGAGCTAAGAAAGATCCTGACAGAAAGAATGAACTGATTTGAGGGAATGAGGCTTCCATGTTAAAATTTAATGTACAGAGAGATGGTTTGGATTCATGTTTCACTTATCATGCTATTTAAAAACCTATTTGCTGTGTACAATGGCCTTAACAATTTCTGCTGCCTTTAGTGGAAAACAATTAAGTATGGTAGCATAATGGTTAATTTACTGGGTTAATATTTAGAGGCCTCAACTATTGTTCAGGAGTGAATTTGAGTCTCAGCATAACAGCTGAGGAATGTTAAATTCATCTAACAAACTACTTCAGGAATAAAATTGTAAATCAGTCAGGAAAAGCAAAGTTATCAGGTCACTTATCCGTTTCATTAATGTCCTTTAGGAGGAAACTCTGCCATCTCTTTATCTTGGCTAACCAGTGTGGGAGCCCAAATCTATCCATGCATTTAACATTTGCAGCTCTCTGAAATGGTTTTGCAAGTCATTCAGTTCAAGGAGCATTTAGGGATGAACGCCAACTGTTAACTTGCCAGTGATATCAATGTTAACAAAGTAAATGTCTATGCCACTATATATCTGTGCTGAGCTCATCAGTTAGTGCATCCTGTGGGAGAGCAGGATATCTGGCTGCGTAATTCTGCATCTGCCCACCAGTGGTTAATGCCTTCTTTATTGTAATTATGAAACAACAGTGGTGTCCACACCATTCTTTCACAAAGTTCAGTTCAATTTATGTCTGTTTTTATCCCTCCTCTCATCATTCAAGCTTTCATCTGACCAACATGAAAAATAAGTTGTAAGACCATATGAGCAGAATTAGACCATTCAGCCCATCGAGCCTACTCCACCATTTCATCATGGCTGGAAGTAGACTATTATTATTCAATAACTATACAAACCACTTTACTGTTTATTTAATCAAAACTAACAGGAAACATGTTTTTCTTGCAATTCAGGAATATGTCTACAAATAGCAGTCAGATATTGAAAAGTTGGGAGAACATGAAATCAGAAGCAAAAACAAAAGTACATTGTCTTTACAGGTACTGGCATACAAATTGTCACATAAGTAGCTAATACATCAAAATATTTTATCCTCTTGCTTAACCTAGTACTTTTACAAAGATCATGATAGACAAAGGGCTCAGGAATCTCTGCTGCTTTTGAAGGGATTTCCATTTGCCTCTTGCTCAAAATCAATGGATTTGATTTCCCTTTCTTTTGTTTCTGAACTAATTTGCAGCTTCCACTTGCCCATCTTCACTACAGACATGCAATTGCTCTGCATCTCAGTCTCACACAGAGTTGGCTGGAACAGGGGCTCAGAACATTATAATCAGCCATTTCATGAGATGGTTAAATATTCTGGGAGTTAAGCTTACTAATTGTAACAAATTGTATAAGAATCTGAATATCCCATTTGAACAGATTTTCAAATCATATTCAAACTTTTAGCACTTTTTCAAAGACTGTTGAATCACTAAAGTAAACTTTTGAAGAAGCAGATTGGTGTCCAACACCTTTAAATATTCCTTCACAGAAACAAAAGATGTAAACCTGCACATGGGGATAAAGCAGGTGAACAAAATCTTGATAAATGTTATTTAAAAAATGCAATTCAAGCGGAGACCAAGGTGTTAATTAAAGCAATACCAAGGTGGAAAATCCATTTAAAAGGTCCAGCACAAAATTATGTATGTAAATTATGTATCTATATGTAATATGAATATGAAGGGTTGAGGCATTAGAGGAGTTTGAAGAAGGCAAAAATGAAATTTTATGCTTTGGAAAAGGATCATTTGGAGTTCAGCAAAGTTGGGACCAGTGTTGGGTGGGGGTAAATGAGTAATTTGAAATTGTTGCACCTTTCTGTTGTGAAGATAAAATATTTACAATGAGCAAGATGCAACTCAGCAAGAAGAAAGAGAAATTAGCTCTGGAGGTGAAAATCCTGAGCTAGGAGTTTCAGAGATGTACAAAGCAGTACAATCAGCCATTGGCACCAAGGTGGAAATGAAAAGCTTTGAAGCTTTTCAATAATATTCTTTAATATTATTATTAAAATTCATTCTAATCTTGCAGTATCAGAATAATGCCTGTAGAAAAGTACTTATTGGATTTTGCTTCCTCCAGTAAGGAACACATTAAAAAAACAAAGGTAATTACATGTATATAATTAAAGATGAGATTTGGCAATTTGTAGTCAAATGGCACACCAGAATTCAGGCTGTACTTGCAGTTCTGTGCTGTGCCATAAGTGAACAGGCAAGTGAGAATCAGATGATTGCTTTCTTGATTTGTGCCAGTTGTATGCCCCACTTAACTTACAGCTAGCATTTAGATATGTTGCTGTATTTTATAGCCATGAGGGACCCGCATAATATGCAAATATATCAAAATAAATACAAACAATACTTGTATTCTCCTTCCAAATACCTGTGCATTCAGATCATTTGGGTTAAAGTTGGAAATTTTGGTACAAGAAGTCTCTGTTCAAAAGTGCAAGTTTGTTTAGATTACATCAAAGTGTATTTAGTCACAATATATAAACATCATTGACAGGGCTAGAATTTATTGCTTACTCCTGAATGCCAATAACCTTAAGAGGTAATTAAGAACTACAGTGGTGGGTCTGAAGTCACATATAACAGATATGGATGGATGATTTCTTTCTTTGGACATTAGTAAACCTGATTGGTTTTTAATGACAGTTACGTCACCTTATAGACAATCAGCTTTCTGATTCCGGATTTATTCAATGACTCGAATATGATTCTGTGGGCAGTATGACAGTATAGCAGTTAGTGCAATTGCTTTACAGATCTTACAATCACCGATTGGGTTTCAATTCCCACCGCTGTCTGTAAGGAGTCTATATGTTCTCCCCGTGACCACATGGGTTTCCTCTGGGCGCTGTAGATTCCTCCCATGTTCCAAAACTCTGCGATCAGGGTTAGTGAGTTGCAGAAATACTATTTCAGCACCGGAAGTGTGGCTACACTTGTGAGCTATACCTAGCACAATTCTCGGTCTTTGGTTGAAAAACAAAGCATTTCACTATGTTTCAGTGTACATGTGACAAGTAAATCTAATCTTAATCTGATTTAATTTTTCCAGTTGCATGATAAAAATTCATATTCATGCCTCTGACCCAGTGGTCCACTTCCCTGAATTTTAATCCATTAAATCAACTGCTATTTGACCAGACATGAAAGTGGCCTTTAAGGGTGGGGATTTATGACAAATGCTAAATGTTCCTTATGTTTTAAAGCATTTTGTTTACCTTTGAAGTACAATGACCTAGATAACTTCCAGGATGATTTATAGTTACTACAATAAAGGCAGAAAATTAGGAGTTCAAATGGGGGTTTCTATATTGATTGGAGGAGAGAGAAAAACCACATGGGAAGATTCTAACCGGTTCAACTGAATCTGCCCTTAATACTGTTAATTTTCTGAGGAAATCTGCCATTGAAGGCTTTGCTTTACCAAAGCAATGACTTTTTTTTTGTGATTCAATATCCTGGTCAGTTTACTTTAATGGGAAAACAGTCATTACAACTTGAACTTTTATTCCTCCACTTTCTTTAAATAACATTTGTGCATGATGTCTTAGAACACTTATACAAGTAGGCTAAAAAAATGTTTGGTTTAACTAAGGAGTTAAGAGCATATTTGACATCACCATACACCAGCCATGCTTCCTTTCATTAAAGATAGTTCTCTGTACAAAGTCTGTTTGAAGGTAGCATGTTTTCTGAAAGTCCCACCCAGTACAGTCTGGATAGTATAATACTGAGATAGCAACAAACGGGAACTAATCAATAAATCAGCATGCTTGTATTATCTATGGTGTATCAAAGTTTGGTCCATGCTAGATGTTTAGAGATGCTATACACCAGAGTAAGTATTCTAAGACTAAGACTTAGTAAGTTGGTCACATCAAGCAGAAGGCTAATTTACTGTAGTACCATTGGCAAGAAGTGAACCCTGTTGATCATTTCTACTAATTACTACAGCTATCTGTGCCACAAGTGCACAATGCATTGGCCCCAAATAGATTCAAATACATTATTTCTGCCTTTTTGGTGTAAGTTCAGTATAGTAAGCTTATGTTCAGTCCAGATGCTATCCAGCTGGCATATGTAAATAAGTGTGAATGTGGACAAGGCAGTTCCTTCTAGAATTCAGGTATCTATCTACTTGCTGTATCTTATGAAATGACCATGTCATTAAGGTTGCGAGTCAATATTTTAGTGACATTTCCAATGACAGAGAGCTAACCAGTTTTTACAGGAGTACCATTGAGAGTGTCCTGACCAGATGCATCACCGTCTGGTACAGGAATGGCAAGGTATCTGATGACAAGACCTGATAAAGGATTGCAGGGCTGCTGAATAGATTGTTGGCATCTCTCTTCCACCCATCCTAGATATTGATCAGGAGCACTGTGTACACAGGCACCTTAGCAAGAATCCCTTTCATCCATCCCATAATCTCTACCATCAAGCAGGAGGTACTGTAGCATTAGGACAAGGACTGTTAGGATAGAAAACAGTCTCTTTTCCCTCCAGGCCATGGGACTGCTGAACTCTCTGCTATCACCCAGGTCTCATCCTGTATGGTGGTCCAGTATTGAAATGCTATTGACTGTTTACTTTTTAACTTGTGTCATAAATGAACCTTATGCTAAATATCAATCTTTTGGAATACATTTTATTATTAATTTATTTCTGGTAATCACAACATTGTGGGCCGAAGGGCCTGTACTGTGCTGTACTATTCAATGTTCTATATATACTGCCATGCACCTTGGTCTGGAGGAATGTTGGTGCTTTTGGGGTATACATGTATGCGGTTGAATGACAATAAACTTGAGCCACATGATCCTCTTCCTGCCTTTCCTAATCTAAATTTATTGGCATTACCTTCTAAGACCCTTCTTCTGGTTCTAACCTCCCCTTAAGTGCATAATCTCATCTAAAGAATGTATGTGTCCCTTATATAATCACGGTCTCTGGTTCTATCCAGAAATAGAAACATTCTGTGTCCTTTCTCTCAAAACCTTGCATAACTTGCCTCTGTACGGTCCTTTTCTGAAGAGAAAGAAGTCACACAGCCCAGAAAACAAGCCCTTCAGCCCAAATTGTCTATGTCGACTGAGATGCCTATCTGCACTAATCTAATTTTCTTGCTTTTGGCCCATATTCCCATGTTCTCTTCCTACCCATGTCCAGCAGTTTGTTCATATACCCACCAGCCCCTGTGTGGGGAAAACTTGTCTCTTAAGACCCCTTTAAATATTTCTCCTTGACCTTAAGCCCCCGCCCTCAGTGTTTATTCTTCCTTACGCTTGTTTAAAAAATAGAGCCTTCCTATTTTGATAAACCTCTGTTGTCACTCTTCAGCCTACTGTTTTTCACTGAGAACAATGCCAGAGCATCCAATCTCTGCTTGTACCTTAAACCCTCCATTTCATTCAATATCTGGGTGAATCTCTTCTGCACTATTTCTAGCATTACCATATCTTTTCTGTAGCCTGCCGAGCACTTTCTGTTGTGAGATCCCTTGGAGTTGCCATGCAATTTGTTAGAGTTGTTAAGGTATATGGTGTGTTGCCTTCGTTAGTCGGGGGATTGAGTTCAAGATCCACGAGGTAATGCTGCAGCTGTATAAAACCTTGTAGACCACACTTGGAATCTCGTGTTTGTTCCTGGTCACCTCATCATAGGAAGGATGAGGAAGCTTTAGAGAGGTGCAGAGGAGATTTACCAGGATGCTGCCTAGACTAACGTGCATGTCTTGTTGAGTGAGCTAGGGTTTTTCTCTTTGTAGTGGAGGAGAAAGAGGGGTGATTTGACAGGGATGTACACGGTGATAAGTTGCACTTTTTCCCAAGGCAGAAATGTCTGATGCAGAGGGCATAGTTTTAAGGTAATTGGAGGAAAGTATGGAGGGAATGTCACATGTTCTTGGAGGATGGTGGGTGCATG
The DNA here is from genome assembly GCF_048418815.1 of Hemitrygon akajei. Lineage (NCBI taxonomy): Eukaryota > Metazoa > Chordata > Chondrichthyes > Myliobatiformes > Dasyatidae > Hemitrygon > Hemitrygon akajei. The sequence goes on from NC_133128.1 coordinate 39,661,192, forward strand.
GGAAGCCCTGTCAGTTGTGGTTATAGAGGTGGGTACGTTCGGGGCATTTAAGAAACTCTTGGATAGGCACATGGATGATAGAGGAAAAATAGAAAGCTTATATAGGAGGGTAGGGTTGGAATAACCTTAAAGTAGGTTTAAAGGTTGGCACAACATCATGGTCTGATGAGCCTGTACTGTTCTTTGTTGTTTTAGTGCCCCTAATTTTCTTTATTAATCAAGATTTCCTAATCTTGCCTTTTTCCATACTCTTAAAAGGACATGCTAATTTAGACTTTTTAGACATTATTGCTCCCTCTAGCAACCACTCCCTGTATATGTTCACCAGTTTCTATCTTGTTTTATTGAAGTCAGCCCTCCATCTCCCCCCCCCCATTTAAGACCTTATCTATAGATCCATATCTCTTCACATGACTACCTTAAAGCTTATCAAACTATGGTCATTGTTTGTAAAGTGTTCCTCCACAGAAACTTCTATCTCTTGCCCATTCTCATTCCCTAAAATTAGGCTTTGTATAGCTCCCTCCATAGTAAGACTCTTCAAATGCTATTTTTTAAAAAAACCTCCTTAGATACATTTAACAAATTCTGTTTCATTATTACCACTCCCACTAAGAAAAGACTAGTCAATATAAAGTTAAAATCAATACTATTACAGCCATATTGCTTTTATATACAAATTCTATTTGTTTACATGTTTGTTCATCTAAATTCCATTGACCCAATCTTTTTATCCTTTCTTACTGTGTGTAATCATTTGATTTCTGGTATAATTATAAATCTTCTGTCAATTCTAGAAAATATTTTTGAGTAACATATTCAGGACAGGATTGAACCCGAGTCTCTGAAGCTGAGAAACTATCAGCTGTCCCAGATCCTGCCCCACCTTTGCACTGTCTGTTGTTTCTTCCTATATCATGGCATCTACAACTATGTACATTGCAAACCAGGCTTCAATACACGTTTAACATAAATGCTCCTTAATTCTATCCCTCTAGAAATAAACCCTAACACTGCTCTACCTTTTTATGGACTTGGAACACCCATTTTACAGTGCTGCCATTTTTATTCTCCCCCATCTCCCTTCCCCAGATTCGAACACTCAACTATATATCAGTGGCATGTTCCACTGCCAGTTACTAGCCTGTACATCTTGTAGGAGGAAACTTGTGTATCTGAGGGGAAAGCCTCACAGTCAATTCCACACAAACCTGAGGTCAGGATCGCCACACTATTGCCATTCTACAATTATCATCTTGTGATTTTTTTATCGCAGTTTTCATTATTGACTAGAGGCCAGTTTATTATCCACATAATTTAAACTTAACCCTAGCCTATAACTGTAGTGATTGGAAGAGCAAAGCAAATCCCAGAGGACAATTATCCTAACACAGATCTTAACACCATCAAAATGTTTACATTTGTTTCACAATTCCTGTCGAGATCTTTCGATAGCATTGTATACTTTGTAATGTCTATGTATTTAAGATAGTCAAGGGTAGCTTACTGAGCAGCACTTTTAAGCCTTACTTTTGAATTATTTTCATACCAGTGCATGACTGTAAATGTCAGGCTTTATAAACCTGGAATACATTTTTATTCATTTGAAGTGTAACTTCTCTTTTCAAGTACAAGTAGAAAATAACAATATCATGACAGCTGGCTTTATAGTAGTTTATGCACTTCCAGAATTCTGCATAATGCCTCAAAGTCTTAGAAAATCTCTTCCATAGTCCGTCTTCTTGCATTCCCAATTAGCCTCCTCTACATCCCACTGTAATGTTTTGGAAATGGACAAGGATTTTGGAGAACTGAATGATACAGGTTTGATCCTACTCCAGGCTGCTCCTGGGTTTTTGTTTCAGAATGCTAGTGTTCTCTTCAATTGTTTGCTTGACTTGTATTTTTTTCTTTCTCTTTGAGTGTTGGTCTTTTTATTTTTATTCATTTTAAAATTGGGTTCTTTCTGGTTTCTTGCTTTGTGGATACCTGTGAGCAAGCAAATTTCGATGTTGTACAATTTATGCATTCTTTGATAATACAGTAAATCTACTTGAATCTTGAGTCAGGATGCCTAAGCACTTGCCTGATTGCACTCTGAAAAAATTCAAACCTGATTAACAGTCACTTGAGCAAAGTGTACCAGCAGATGTAGAATCCTATCCCAACACGTAGTCTAATTTTACAGGAGAGGACATACAGTTATTATGTAGCACAGTATTGAATAGGGCTGAATTTATTTTGGCATCTATGTTTTATGATTTCATGTTTGTTTTGCACAGAGATCTATTTACACTATTGCTTGATATCAGCTCATCTTAACACATTTGTATTTAATTTCTGCTTTAGATATGTGGCTAATTTCACGTCACATGCCAGTGATAATAAACTTGATTCTGATTCTAATTAAAGTTTGGTAGATAGAAGGGGTTAATAAATTATCAAGGAAGTAAACTGGGGAAATTTAGTGAAAGGTGGAATAATTGGCAGAACTAGATGTTAATGTTTATGTAATCCTGTATATAAATCAAAAGACTATTATGAAACAAATATTACCAGCAATAAAAGCAGTGTAAATGATAATTCAGAGTTCAAACTCTGTAACTAATTGCCGTTTTAAAGAATGAAGGAGGAAACGTCAAATCATTAAATAACATTATTAATTTGTTTAAATATGCTGTCAAGCAGGCAAAATAGCTTTTTTAATTTGTGCACCATAAATAAGTGTTTTTGATTGGTTGTCAAACAAACTTAAAATATGAGTTTGATTCACTACAGTGGTATATCATTTTTTTTTATGTAACACAGGCTTGACTTTCAATGGGTATTTCAATTTGAACTTAAAGGATTTTTAGGTAGTATCGCAATACTTCTCTGCTATGGTTTGGAATCAGCTCATGTTAATTCAAGTCTGCTCAAGTTCAAGCAGTTTCTCCCCTAAATAGTTAAGAGTGTCTTTCATAATAAAATGTAACTCATGCTGACCTTATCTGCTAATGCAGTAGGCAGCTTGCAAAGTATAGTCAAATCTGAATTTGCAATTGAAATTGGAAATTCCTAGCACAGTCGTCACAGTGACTATAACAGAAAAGGTATTACAGTTCACTGTCGTTAGCCCATTTGAACTGAAATCACACTGTCAGCAACTTTAAAAATTCTGCACAAAGTCTAATGTTGATGTTGTTGACAGTAATTCAGAGCATCTCCATAGGCTACACTGTTTACAACCTTATCCTGTCAGTTCATTTATAGAGAAGGGTGAAAGACTGAAGTTTTAGTTCTGGGTTGAAGGCATGGCTGTTCAGAATAGGTGAAGAGACTCTGGGATGCACATCAAATTTGGTAAACCCACTATCAATTCTGTTGTATTTTGACGGGTTAGGAAAAGCAGAAACCATAAGTGAATTTCAACCCTCAGATGGAGTTTTAATCAGAGGTGTGAAGCACTTGCCACATCTCTGGAGGCACCCAAGGCAGATATCAATAATGAAATTCACCACTGCTTTCAGTGTGTTATCAGTCTTTGGTTAACTGAGGAATGGATTGAAGATCAAGATCACAGAACCTGACACAAAATTCATGGTGTACCGGACACTAATTATTGCTACTCTTAATTGTGCTTTCTGAGATGAGCTCCAAGACTCCTTCAAGACAAATGTCTTTAGCCCATGACCACTGAAAAGTGGAGAAGCAGCATTTATGATGGTATTGAGAACCAAGAAGGGTATGCTCTGTGCAAAAAGTGCCCCATCTCGCAAACTGACCATCCAAGTGCACCATCAGCTATCAGCCGCTTCATCTCTGGAAGCCTACGTTTCAACATTGGTTCACTGGCTATCTCAGAATGCACAAGTTTAGAGTGGAAGTAAGCCATCCTTGATCCTGAAAACTGGCTGAGAATCGAAAGGTGAAGAACTGATGGGCATTGTAAGGAAATAACTACAGGTGGTAATATTCATATGGGATTTGTTGCAGAATTGTTTGCAATTAGTGACTGGTTGGACAAACTGGAGTTTGTGGGGTGTGAAAACAGGGAAGCTAGCCAGAAGAACCTTGTACAGAATGCTAGCCAAATCTTGAGGAGTCAAAAAGTATTGAAGAGGCAAATGCACTAAAGTAGAAGTGTTTGGTATTCACAGAACTAGAAATACATCATATTTGTGATGGAGAGAATATGGGGTTGATGCTCATTTTGGGGTAGATAGCAAGAATAGATACAATATAGTTTTCTCAAGGTGGTGGCTGTGGAAGGTGATGGAATTGTGATGGGCTGTAAGAGTCTGGATTTTGTTTAGTTGCTTGAAATTACTGCACATCTAGAGTTTGATATCAAATGACTAATCTAAGGAAAATTCCTGTAAAGGCTAGTGATATGAGTGAATACCTGTGCAACATCTGACACCATCTGTTTAGAAGATGTTGAAAGAGGGAACATGAGTATGTACTGTTATAGATACATACATAGATATAGAAGGTTAGTTAAGAAGGTTCAGTCGTTAGGTATTAATGCTGGAGTAATAAAATGGATTCAACAGTGGCTAGATGGGAGATGCCAGAGAGTAGTGGTGGATAATTGTTTATCGGGATGGAGGCCGGTGACTAGCGGGGTGCCTCAGGGATCTGTTTTGGGCCCAATGTTGTTTGTAATATACATAAATGATCTGGATGATGGGGTGGTAAATTGGATTAGTAAGTATGCTGATGATACTAAGGTAGGAGGTGTTGTGGATAATGAGGTGGGTTTTCAAAGCTTGCAGGGAGATTTATGCCGGTTAGAAGAATGGGCTGAACGTTGGCAGATGGAGTTTAATGCTGAGAAGTGTGAGGTTCTACATTTTGGCAGGAATAATCCAAATAGAACATACAGGGTAAATGGTAGGGCATTGAGGAATGCAGTGGAACAGAGAGATCTAGGAATAACAGTGCATAGTTCCCTGAAGGTGGAGTCTCATGTAGATAGGGTGGTGAAGAAGGCTTTTGGAACGCTGGCCTTTATAAATCAGAGCATTGAGTACAGAAGTTGGGATGTAATGTTAAAATTGTACAAGGCATTGGTAAGGCCAAATTTGGAATATTGTGTACAGTTCTGGTCACCGAATTATAGGAAAGATATCAATAAATTAGAGAGAGTGCAGAGACGATTTACTAGGATGTTACCTGGGTTTCAGCACTTAAGTTACAGAGAAAGGTTGAACAAGTTAGGTCTCTATTCATTGGAGCGTAGAAGGTTGAGGGGGGATTTGATCGAGGTATTTAAAATGTTGAGAGGGATAGATAGAGTTGACGTGAATAGGCTGTTTCCATTGAGAGTAGGGGAGATTCAAACGAGAGGACATGATTTGAGAGTTAGGGGGCAAAAGTTTAAGGGAAACACGAGGGGGTATTTCTTTACTCAGAGAGTGATAGCTGTGTGGAATGAGCTTCCTGTAGAAGTAGTAGAGGCCAGTTCAGTTGTGTCATTTAAGGTAAAATTGGATAGGTATATGGATAGGAAAGGAGTGGAGGGTTATGGGCTGAGTGCGGGTAGGTGGGACTAGGTGAGATTAAGAGTTCGGCATGGACTAGGAGGGCCGAAATGGCCTGTTTCCGTGCTGTGATTGTTATATGGTTATATGGTTATAACATTATTCCTGCCTGTAGGAAGTCATGCAGCACCAGCCCTCCCTGTTCACCTTTCTGCAAAATAGTCTTAGCAAAGTTCTTAGTCAATCCCCAGATTGCTTCTACCTTGTCTCAGTGAAAATTGAGCTTCTCTATACAGTAAATTCTGATTAGTTGGCCTATCTGCGAATCAGAGCAGGCACTTATTTGGGACAATTCTTAAAGAACAAAATCTAATCCAGGACATTGTCAGGATTCTCTTTGTTTATTTGGGACACTACATCACATAATTGCGACAGTGGATTGTTGCCAAGCAGTTTCTAACTAGCATCAGTTATGTGCACTCATGTGGCTGTTAGACACTACAGAGCGAACAGTTTTTAAATAGCACCAGTTGCTTGTGCTTGTTATGTTATCCATTTAGGCTGACGGACGCCAATTCAAAAAGTAATGACTCTTGATAACTTTGTTTTATTTTAGAGAAATGGCATTGTTGGTTATTATTTTACAGTTGATGTTAAAATGCACTGATGATCTGCCATGATAGGCAGTCCTGATGAAGGGTCTCTGCCTGATATGTCGATTGTGTACTCTTTTCCATAGGTGCTGCCTGGCCTGCTGAATTCCTCCAGCATTTTGTATGTTGCCTAGATTTCCAGAATCTGCAGATTTTCTCAATCTTCATTCATTGGTAATTATTTATTTCCAGTTGACCTGAACAGGTCTTGGGTAGAATACCAGTGTTAGTTAAAACTCTTGAAACTTGTTACCAACTGTTGTAAATTTGAGAATAAAATAAATAAAATGTAATCTCCATCTGGAGAGGGTGTTAAAGATTTACATGTTTGATGCTTCCAAATACTTGAATTCACTAACCACTATTATTGTATCAGTGAAGCTCTGATGGATTGATAAATTGAAATCCTTCTGAATCACTGTGAAGTGGGACATGAGAATTGGCCATTTTCTTTTCTTTCATCCAATCCATTGTGTATTCTTAATAGCGTTAGTCAGATCTTTTAGCTGTACTGTGCCATTTCCTGAGCCCTGAGTCGTCACTGAGCTTGGCATTGGGTGTGTCCCTGCTCTGGGAGTTCAACTGCCCAACTTCGGCAAGGCTCATAGTGCTGTGGGCCAAAGCAGCACCTCTCCTGGTACAAGTGCGCTGACAAGAATGGGATGGTCAACTGAAAGGCTTAATTGATGACTGTCAAGGTTCTGTTTAAATTAAGCACACACTATTAAAAGCATTTAAAACAACTTTATTAAATCAGTCCAAAATCCCTACCTACCTTTCTGTCAGCAGCTGATTCCTCTTATTCATTTGAGTTGGCCTGCTGTTTTGATCAGGAGCCTCGGTTTTTGCTTCCCTTATAGGATATCTATTGACAGAGCCATTGAGATATTGCTGGGAGGTTTGCCCCATTTAGTCTGAGATTTACCACTATGACAGGGTGATTTGTGATATGTGGCTTGTATATTCTGCTTTCTGATTAGGAATATCTCAGATAACCAAATGATGGAAATAAAAATAAGGTAGTTTACCTCCGTTTGCCTTATTGAATTTCAAAGAATGAGAAAAAGAGTTTGTAATGATTTTTTAAAATTGTTTCTTCTCACCTGATCAACACCTGCAGCTGGCTGATTAGTAATTTGGCCAGTATAAAGTATATTACTGCAACTAGTCATTGATGGAAGATATTTTACAAATACGTAAGAATTAATCTGTCACTTGTGTAATTGTGCAGCAGATTACCGTGTAGTGCATTATTCATGAATTCACAGCAGTGATTCTTAAATAAGAATTCTGTAGCTACATTTCATAAATATTTGAAGGATGCATACTGTTTTTGAATATATCTGTGTGCCTTCACAAGGCTTCTGTGACTAAAGAGTTGTAATGTGCAACTGAGTGGTCACTTAACCCATTTAACCTGTAGATTGTTAAACTATGAAAGCTTGTTTAGCACTAAATTGAAGCATTGATTCATTGTTTTCAGTCTAATGTGGCAAATATAAAAGTACTCATTGTTGTTCCAACTCCCAGGGTTTCAAAGAACTTCCATTTTTCAGGTGATTTAAAAATGCTCTGATCAAATAGTCTCTTGTTGAAATTGTTCTATTAGCATTCCTCAATATTTATTTTAAAATATAAAGCTTGCTCTTCTCTCTAAGAAATCACTGTGTCGCTGGCCTGTGCCATAGAATAGAATGAAGTTAACTTCTTATCTTTGTTCATATTTACTTTAATGCCAAAATGCCATCTAATCAGTTTCCTTTAACGGTGCATTCTGTATAAAGTATTAAATGTGTTGCATTTCTACACACCCATTTCTTAGCTGTAAAATTTGAACTAGTTATATTGCGGAGAATTTTGCTAGTAACCAGCTTACTTTAAATTAACAAGCATAACAGTGTATTGAAATGTTTTGTTTGGTGGTACCTGTTCAATGACTTCTGAAGGTCCTTGCAAGCAAAACTACAAAGTTCAGTTCCTCACTTCGATCAGTTTTCTGCTAGACAAAGTTTTTGATTTGTTGGGCTGGAGCTGGTTGGAACATCCTGGCGTGACTGCATGAAATTTCTCTATACACATTTCACTAGGTTCAACCAATACTGGATATCCTGATCTTGTTGCTACTCTCCTCAAGTGTTTTGTTGTCTGCTCTGTGATGATGATGCTTCGTGGAGTCAGCATGAGGATTAGTAGTATTTCTCTAATACTGGTTAATATTCCTTTTGAGCCTGTATCAGTTTACACCTCGGTTTAGTAATAGAAAATCCATTCATTTCACTTGAAATAACCTGCCACGAGGTACAAGTACATTTTTTTGCTGATTTAATTTTGGATGGGTGTTTTTTTTTCTGAGAATTTTGTGATTTGATTTTTTTTTAAATTATTTCTTTCACAATACTAGTTTTTGAATGTCTAGGAATTTCAACGTCTTTCCTTATCCTTGTCAGTTTGGACAGGCTAAACCTGGGTGTGAATTAGCCAGCTGTCAGTTTTTCTGCTGTTTTTGTGAACAAGGCTCATTCTGGTCCAGATAATGATATTATGTAGCACAATATCATGTCGTAGAATTGGATTTAATGGTTTTTATGACTGTGACTAATGTGTTATTAGAGTTCAGTCAAAAAATATGCTAAGGGCAGCCTTAGAAACAAGTAGGGAAAATCTTTTCATACATAAATCTCCTTGAAGTGAGCCTTGCTACATGAAGCTTAACTGCAATTGCTTATGTTGATGTACTCTTTGTATGTCTCATGAGGAAAGGGCAAGGTTGGAAAAGGTCTTATTTAAAGAAAATATTTTTACATACATAGTAGGTATAGAGTATCACCAATCAACCTAATGCAAATCAATTGACAAGCTAATTATTTTTCAGATTGCCACTTACAGTTAGCACAGGAATTGACAATGAGTTTCATTAGGTTCTTGAAAGACTGGAAAGGATGAGTAGTTTTCCTCACCTAGAAAATCAAAGACAAAAATAGAGCTCATCCACTCTATTTTGGCCTTTAAACATTTGATGTGTTTCAGTGAGATCCATCCCCATTCTACTAAATTCCAGTGAGTATAGGTCACCGAATTATAGGAAAGATATCAATAAATTAGAGAGAGTGCAGAGACGATTTACTAGGATGTTACCTGGGTTTCAGCACTTAAGTTACAGAGAAAGGTTGAACAAGTTAGGTCTCTATTCATTGGAGCATAGAAGGTTGAGGGGGGATTTGATAGAGGTATTTAAAATTTTGAGAGGGATAGATAGAGTTGACGTGAATAGGCTGTTTCCATTGAGAGTAGGGGAGATTCAAACGAGAGGACATGATTTGAGAGTTAGGGGGCAAAAGTTTAAGGGAAACATGAGGGGGTATTTCTTTACTCAGAGAGTGATAGCTGTGTGGAATGAGCTTCCCGTAGAAGTAGTAGAGGCCAGTTCAGTTGTGTCATTTAAGGTAAAATTGGATAGGTATATGGACAGGAAAGGAGTGGAGGGTTATGGTCTGAGTGCGGGTAGGTGGGACTAGGTGAGATTAAGAGTTCGGCATGGACTAGGAGGGCCGAAATGGCCTGTTTCCGTGCTGTGATTGTTATATGGTTATAAAAATAAATAATTTTGACATGTGGAGCTGACTATTGAAGACAGAATTCCCTTTCCTAAGGAAAAAATAATCTTTGGAATTCTCTACCCCAGAGAGATGTAAATACATAGTTGTTTGAGGAAATTAATGACAATGGTCAATAGCTTTTGGACTTGGAAGAAGTTTGAGGGATATTTAGATAGAACAACTGAATTTTTAAAAAGAAACAGTTAATGTTCAATGATAATCTTACTGAATTGTGAATTCAAGGGGCCTTGGGCCTCCTGGAGCTCATTTCTTATGTTGTACGTTTAAGGTAGTCCTTTTTGTAACATGTTCCCTCTTAAGAGGACATCCTTTTAAGGTGAGTGGAGGAAAGTTTAGGGAGATATCAGACATAGGTTTTTCTACAGGCTGGCAGGTACCTGGAACACACTGTTGGAGGTGGTGGTGGAGGCTGACACCTTAAGGAGATTAAAGAGACTCAAATAAACACATGGAAGAAAATGAAGGGTTATGGGCCATATAGGAGGGAAGGAATAGATTGATTCTGGTGTAGGTTTATATAGGTCAGCACAACGTTGTGGGCTGAAGAGCCAATACTGTGCTGAACTGTTTTACATTCTATGATTTGTGTTTGATTTTGCTCAAATCGATAATGGTCAGTTATCCTAAAGTGGAAACATTGATATGCAGTTCTGTTTTTCTACATGTAGAATAAAGTTGTATCTTTTGAGAGATTACTGTGGTTACTGACGATTTTGATATTAATAGTGAAGAGGCTGTCGCAGTAGTGGTGGAAGCAAATACAATAGTCGTGTTTTAGAGTCAATAAGGTAGACATATTGGAATGTGGAGAGATATTGATCGTATACAGGCAGAAGAGATTTAGTTTAAATTGGCATAATTTTAGGTGTAGACATCATGAGCCAAAGGGCGTATTTCTGATTTGTACTGTTCTATGTTCTAATTAGGGTTTCAAGTTACAGTTATCATTGTTTATAACTTTCCTGTGATGTTGTTTCATGGGGAGCCGGAGACCTATGCTCCATTTTTTTTTAAAATGGAGGTGAAATGTATCTTTCTTTTGGAGGCCATTCCAAACATGAACGTGTAATTTTTTTAAGGACTGTTCATTTCAGTAGTTTATATGAAACATGGAGTATGGTTTTAGATGGCACTGGTGAAACACAATGACAACTTGCTAGTAGGAACCAAAACTATTAACTACTTTATAAATCTCACTTTTTCTTGGAAACGATCACTGCCATCAATAGCCTGCAACTTGCCTTTCAGATTTGAGCTTTTGAATCACCTGGCATTTTTTTGCAGTGTGAACTGAAGTCTCAAAGGTGCAGGATGGTTATGGTGTGGCGAGTATGACCTGAACCGAGGCGGCGGGGTCTGAGTCTGAGAGTGGGGAATGAGCCAATATTTTGTTACTAATGGAATGAACTTGGAGCTGATTCAAAGGAGCTGGGCCCAGGACCAAGAGCAGGGAACGACGTGCTGTTGGGCTGATTTTTATTGCCTATTGCTATTTACCCATGGAAAAACTGATGTTGAGTGGCTGCCTTGAACTGCTACAGTGCTTCTGGTGAAGATACGCCAATGGTGCTGCTCAGTGCTGCATTCCAGGATTTAGACCTGGCATTGATGAAGGGCTGACAGCAAATCTCGAATTTGAAGAGTAATCTGCAAATATTCAAATGTCCTTACAGTCCTTAGTCCTTAGTAGTACATGTTCTGTGTTTAGGGGATGCTGTTGGAGTAGCTTGTATGAATAAATGCGCATTTTGTAGATGGTAGGAATATTTCATGATAATTATTACCTACTTTGGGTAGCGCCTTCTGCAGATACTACCAATGCTGGGTAGGAATAAGTCTGAGATGTATTCAACAGAGTCCACTACTCTCTGCAGCTTTTTATGCTCCTGTACATTTAAATTACCAAACCATGACTTCAGCCACTGAAGAGCTTTCTTTAGATTCTCATTGACTTGGTACCACCTACGAGGTGCCATGTTCAGTCAAGTGCTGCCTTGATTTCAGTTTCTCCTCGTATCTGAATTTCAGCTCTTGGCCCACATTTCAGCCAAGGCACTTGTGGGGCTCTGAGCTGAGTGGTCCTGTTTAAAATGAAGTCGGAATAAGTGAATAGATTATTAGTGAGTAAGGTCAAATTCTGCCCCTGCATCACTTGGAAATCTCATAAATTCAAGCATTGTGAGCTAGGTGGGCTCCCCTGTGCTGTACGTTTCTGTGACTGTGATGGGTAACAGGAGAGAGATTTATCGCTGATTATTTTTACCCTACTGCAAAACATGGACGCTGAGAGCAATCATCATATTCCAGCCGCTGCCCAGCTGACAACAACTAACTCAGCTGAGCTGGGACAGGATCTGGGAATTCCCTGACATGTGATTTGTGTATTCACTGAATAAAATCACTGAGGGATGTTCTTAGACTGTTGGCTAAAATTAGGTATTCACCTAAAATAACATTTGGTGCTTTTAGCCAGTCTTTCATGATATCATCTTGGAAGCTTCACTGTAATTGCAGGATAATACTAGGCTCTAATTTTAGCTTAGTAGCAATTTGACATTTTTCCTTTTTGATTTTAAATTTATGTATCCTATCAAGTATAAAGTGGCATAGGTACAACTTATTTCATTGAAGGTACTTTAAATCTGTGGCATTTCTAATTTAAATCTGCAAATGGAGTATTTCTCCAGGAAATTTCACATCCTTATCGGTCGCAGATGGCTGTGACCAGCTTTAGCTTTTCATTTTCCTTTTTGTAAGAGAACTCTTCTGGTTCATTCAAGAAACATTTTATTCAAATTCTACATGAATTGATAGTGCCTGCTTTATCAGGTAGACTTTAAAGGCTTTCATATTAGATAAAGGAAAGGCTCCTATGTAAAACCTGGTACTAGAAATGTGATGACTGAGAACAACAATGCCATTAAAGTGACTAGGTTATTGAGACTCCAGTAACACTCACTTGGCTATAGGACTCATCATTTGTATGTTTGGCATCAGCCTCTAACAAACATTGCTGTTCCAGTGTCTTCAAAAGGAAGATATTGCCAGGCAGATGGAGGAAAAGATTTTTAAAAATGCTCATATCTTCCTCAGAGAAAAAAACACATCCTCGTTGACAGTTTGGAATCCCTGGCCCATGACTGCTTAAAGTGAAGACCCTGCATTCAGAATGCTGTTGAATACCTCGAGTCTGTGCATTGGGAATACACAGAAGTGCTGCATAAGTGGTGCATCTCACCAATTACCTACCTGCCTGCCCGGTGAAGCACCTCCTCCCCCACTTATGGCAGAGTCAGTAATTCCCATATTGGCCTTCAATCACTCCTGAACCCACAGAGCTAAAGCAGAAGCAAGTGGTCTTTGATACCAAAGCACTCCCTAAGGAGAAGAGTAATATTGTTCAGAGCCAGATAGTTGTAGGCAGTTTCTCATTCAGGACAAATCTGCACCTTTACTCAAATGTAATGACATTGTTAGTGTGATATCAGAATTTACATTCATAGCAATTCAAGGAGGGGTTGAGGAAAATATGTTTATAAAGAAAGATGGACTCTGCTGCACTGATTTTCTTGACCACCACACTAGCCAAGTATACATTTGGTTTACATTTTGACCATCCACACTGAATGGGGAAATTACTTATGACCTAGACTCGTAGGTGTAGGGTGGTTCCTTCTGCACACATTTTGCAAGAAAGTGAATCTCAGGGTAATATGTGGTGACATATACCATCAGCGGCTGCTTTTTTAGGGACTTCCTGTACCTAATAAAGTGGCCACTGAGTGTATGTTTGTTGTCTTGTGCAGCTGCAGCCCATCACTTTGAGGTTTGATGTGTTGTGCATTCAGAGAGGCGGTTCTGCACACCACGGTTGTAATGCATAGTTTTGAGTTACTGTTGCTTTCCTGTCAGCTTGAACCAGTCTGCCCATTCTCCTCTGACCTCTCATTGACAAGGAAATTTTGCCACCAAACTGCCATTCACGAGATGCCCTCGGTTAATGGTAGGGGTTCATTGGCATTAAAAACCCTCCTGTCCAGGAGGTGTCCAGGTTACCTGATGGGTAACAACAACCTTTTGACCATGTCTGCATGCTTTTATGCATAGAGTTGTTACCATTGATTAGATATTTGCATTAATGAGCAGGTGTACCTAATAAAGAGTCCGCTGAGTGTAGTAATAAGCTGTTTCTCATTCAGGAAAAAACTGCACCCTTGCTCAAACTAAATGATGTTAATGTCATCATAATTCACATTCAAAGCGATTCAGGGAAATAATTTTGTAAAGAAAGCTGAGCACTGCTGCACTGATTTTCTTGTCCACCATACCAGCCAAGTATGTACCTACTATCTACCTAGAATTAAAAATTCCTTATTATCTCAATTAGTAGGTACAGGCTAGTTGCCTCTGCACACATTTTGTACTGAATAAACCAAGGATTGAGCATTTGGTGTACAGCCAATTATCGAATATTGGGTGTGTCAAAAAAGATCAGCTAAATGAGATGCAAGTGTTTTGCTTTGCTGCTGCTTGTGCTTGGGGGGGCTTTGGGGTGTTAATATTTTACTGTCACTTGTTCTTTGGGGCACTTTTCCGTTTTTGTGGATGTCTGCAAAGAATAAGATTTTCAGGTTGTACATGTAGTACACTATCTGATATTAAATGGAACTGTTGGACTCCTTATTATTTTTGGTTGCTGAACTTAAATGGAGATGAACAGCAAGGCCTGCTTGTACAGGGATTCCCCAACATTATGCTTTTTCAATTTTACACCAGCTGGACCCCTGCTTCGGACTCTTTCTTAGTAGGGATTTCTAGCTGGAGACTGAAGGGTCTTTTTTTTTTTGTTGATGCTTATTTTAGCTTTTCTAATTATTTATGAGTGTTCAAATTTGTTTTACATGAATATTTTTTTCAAAATAAACTTTAATTCAGTGACCTTAATCAGCTAACAAATTGTGCAGAGTTGCACAGGGACATGCATTCCTAACTTCTGTGTCAGACCTCCTATTCAGTGCACTCGCTCTGGGATGGAGCTCACTTGCACTGACCTGAAGGATGGGGATACAATACTGTTCCTTGTGGCCCCTTAGCTGGTGTCGTCCATAAATGGTGTCATTGACCGCAATTGCAAAGGGTCTATGAAGTAAATAGATGTTTTTTTAATACATTATTTTTATATTGATATATTTAATTACACCAGCTTCATGGAGGAATTGACAATTCCGAGTTCACTAATCAATCCACAGTCTTTGGGATGTTGGAATAAACTACATCAGCCAAGGAAAACTCATGTGATCCCAGGGAGAATGTAGAAATTCCAGGCCGCACACAGGGTCAGCAAGATCTGTGAGGCAGCAGCACCACCTGCTGCACCAGTGCACTCCTCAGAAGCAAGGTGCTATGTTATATTCTGTTACAATGCGTATCATGGAGTTTGCAAGTATTGCTGCACTTGTGCCCACTTCGTCCTGCCTTTGCATGAGAGTGAATAAGTAAGTAGGAGTTTAGACACTTCCTATGTAGAATGTTTAGCTTCTGACTTGTTGTCATTTCCATAGAATTTACTGAGTCGTGGTCAATAATGTACGTCCAGGAGTTTGTTTGTGGTAGATCAAGCAGTTTTAATATTGAATGTCCAAGGGAGCTGCTTTGGCTCTCATGTAGGGGAACATTGACCAGCAACTATGGCTTTCTTCATGTGCCATGGACTATTTACATCCGCAAATATGTGAATGGAGCTGAATACTGCAAAAATCTGCCAGTAGCCCTTAATAAAACAGTGGATGAGCAGCTGATGTTAAAAACAAGCTGCCCTGGGTGCTTCTTCAGTATTGTTCTTGGGCTGAGTTGATCAGTGTCTAACAGCCATGACCTTTGCACCTCCTGGACAGGAGGGTTTTCACTCGTTGACTTCAGTTTTTTTTTATAGGCGTTCCTTTGTGAAATGGTATAAAGTTCCTTTGATTCGAGGCAGGAGAATCATGCCACCTACTGGTCCTGGGTAAATAGAACTTCAATAAGCCTGTTCAAATGAATTAAGCATTGTCAAAAGACGTGAAGTTATGAAAAACATTCGCTGGTGATCAGCAGAGGGAAGTTCACATTGTTCAGGAATGTGCAATCAGGAAAGAACAGTGTACTGTAAACTCACACATTATCGCTAGAAATCCACCCTTTTTGTATGCTTAAGCTGTTCTGGCAGAAACCAAGCTGAGTTTATTAGAAATAATATTTCATGGCACTCTTGTTTTACTACTTTTGTTAATAGGATAATAATTGTTTGGGGTTGAGGGGACCTTGTTTATTTTTTTTTGGATAGAAATTCCTGGGCAATTTTCCATAATTAAGTTCTGATTATGTAATATTGATATTTTAACAGCTTTTGTAAATGCAATGCCATTTATTCCATTGTCGAGCATGGTACCTTTTTTCTGGTCATTTTTATTTTGTAAAAAATCTATCTTGGTAAATTTCTTGTGAAACTTTATTGCTTGTGTTTATCATTTCACATGAAAATAGTATTCTGTTATGTACTCAGATGTGCTGTGATATTGATTAACATCTGGATGTGCATCAGATAATTATAAACTCAAACTGAATACAAGTTGGGAATTGGTGTCCTGGACAACCATCCATGTCGGCACTTTCAGGGGATTTTTTTTCTGATGTCAATTCTCATGCCTTTTTTCTAAATTACATTTAATTTTAAGGCTTAATAAACACTGACAGTGGGAGTAGATTGGAATATCAGAAAGAATAGAAGCCTGTAACAAAGGTAGAGTAACCTAAATATTTCAATAAATTTAATATAAGATTGAAGGTAGAGATAAAAGGGATTAAGTGGGCCAACAATAGGCCACCTTCTTCCATCAGCACCATTGGCATTCTCTTCCATTTCTCTTCTGGGTTGCTGGCACTGGAGTGAGCTGCTGCTTTGACAGCAACCTCAGATGTTAACAATACAGGGAAATGTGGCATTTGTGCAGACATTTGAACACTGGTATAGGTTGGTTTCCTCCATCTTGAGAGGGTGGGTGGGATTTCCTGCGTGGGTTTCACAGAAAAGATCTGGCGTGAAGCCACACTTTTTCCTCCTACAGAGCATATACTATTTGCTTTTGAAACAAATAATTAGTGTATATCATGCTTCCATCCATTTGGTACAAGTCATCAAAGCTTTCTATCTAATTCAAGAGAAAGCCTCAATATGTACCAGCTAGAAATTCAAAAGAAACTTCCTTTTTGCTACTTCAATGATTGAAAGATGGACTTCAAATCAAACAATGTCCTCACTTAGAAATTTATTTTCCTTTCTCCTAAATACTTGATCTTTTACTTTATTGGAATACACTCATAAACTCTGCATAGGAATTTCCTCACTGCAAGCACTCTGGCACGTCAGGAAGGCTACTCGGTGTAATCAGGGATCATTAAATAATGCTGACCTTCCAAAGACACCTCTCACGCTCAGATGATAACAAGTAAATGGAGACCTAATTTCCTCTAAAGAGATAGTTTTTATATTGGTGTTCATTTTATTCAGAATCCTAGTATCACCTTCTGCACAAATGATGAAATGCAGAATTACCGTAGATGTTGGATTATAAGCCGCTACTTTTTTCCCACATTTTGAACAGCTTTGAACACTGCGGCCTTTACTACGGTGCGGCTAATGCATGGTTTTTTTTCATGCCGCCAAAAGCATTTTGCCTCGTAACAGTAGACCAATAAAATTGATGAGTAGTTCACAGAGGTCCAATGAAATTGTACGATAAATCAAGCGCACTTTCACAATTAAATTATTGTAAATCAGTCATTTGTACTCATCCTCATCAACATGGAAAACACTCGAAGAAAAGCATTGTGCTGCCTTTATGGCAGTTATTTAGTTTATAATATTTTCGCTTAGTAATTCATTTGTTAGTTAAAGTTAGAAGTGTTTTAACTATATTTGTTTTCTGTACTACATCCCGGGATGTTATGACGTCACACCCGGTTTCACCGCGTCTTGTGGGAAAAATACCGGTTTGCGATAAACGGGAAGGCGGGGGGCGAGCGGCGGAGCCAAAACGCTGCTTTTAAGTTAAAGGCGATCAATAACTTCTCCTGGTAGGCTGCAGTATATATATTTTTTACCAGTCGTTAGGAGATATTGGAATGTTGTTCAGTAAAAAAGTATACGCAACGTATATTTAAAAGTAGCCGCGTTACAGGCACGGTTCGAAAAAAAGCATTTGCAATATGTATTTGTTTATGTTACCATATGGATTTAATTAAAAGTTTAAAAAATCGTCACGTGTATATCTTTCTGTGTAAATATCTCATATTACAACGTGGGACACCTGCGGCCGAAAATCCGGTGCGGCCTAAAATCTGGTGCGGCTTGTACAAGTACAAAATTGATTTTCTTTCTAAAATTAGAGCCAGCGGCTTTTAATCAGGTGCGCTCTGTAGTGCGAAATCTACGGTAATCAAATTAAGATTAAACCATTTTTTATTCACCCAATAAATACTTCTGTACTACCTACCTTTCATCCAGGAGACGGATGGGTAGTTGGTTTTTTTGAAGTGAGGATTGTTCCAAATGCCACAGGGAGCCAATCACAAGCAGTTCTGTGCCAATGTGATACAATTTGCCACTGCACCATTGTACTGTTAACTGCAACAAGAAACGGCAGTAGTGGAACAGTGCAAATAGATCAGATGAGCAAGCGTGTACTGCAGAGCCATGGCCAACTCCCATTTCAGGAGTCTGAGAACAGATCACTCAGCTGTCATGACATCCCTAAACACTGGCATCTATGGAATCCAGAAGCATAATGGCTGCAGACAGACAGACATACTTTATTGATCCCGGGGAAATTGGGTTTCATTACAGCCGCACCAACCAAGAATAGTGAAGAAATATAGCAATATAAAACCATAAATAATTAAGTAATAATAAGTTAATCATGCCAAGTGGAAATAAGTCCAGGACCAGCCTATTGGCTCAGGGTGTCTGACACTCTGAGGGAGGAGTTGTAAAGTTTGATGGCCGCAGGTAGGAATGACTTCCTATGATGCTCAGTGTTACATCTCGGTGGAATGAGTCTCTGGCTGAATGTACTCCTGTGCCTAACCAGTACATTATGGAGTGGATGGGAGTCATTGTCCAAGATGGCATGCAACTTGGACAGCATCCTCTTTTCAGACACCACCGTCAGAGAGTCCAGTTTCACCCCCACAACATCACTGGCCTTACGAATGAGTTTATTGATTCTGTTGGTGTCTGCTACCCTCAGCCTGCTGCCCCAGCACACAACAGCAAACATGCTAGCACTGGCCACCACAGCCTCGTAGGACATCCTCAGCATCGTCAGGCAGATGTTAAAGGACCTCAGTCTCCTCAGGAAATAGAGACGGCTCTGACCCTTCTTGTAGACAGCCTCAGTGTTCTTTGACCAGTCCAGTTTATTGTCCATTCGTATCCCCAGGTATTTGTAATCCTCCACCATGTCCACACTGATCCCTTGGATGGAAACAGGGGTCACCAGTGCCTTAGCCCTTCTCAGGTCCACCACCAGCTCCTTAGTCTTTTTCACATTAAGCTGCAGATGATTCTGCTCGCATCATGTGACCAGTTAGTGCTCACAAGACAGCAGTCTGACCTTAGATGCCAGAAGTTTGAGCTGGTGCACCATTCACACATTGGTAGCCTCAGCCTATGCAATAGCGGAAACTGACTTTTGTCATCACGTAATCTACCTGTGTTGGGTCCGTGAGCAAAGTCGTGAAACTAATAAATTCAAGCATTCTAAAATGGAGAATCTTCATACCCATCCAATTCATATGCAGTATTGGAGGTGCCATGCTCCCAGGTGACTTAACCAGGATTTCCAGAGGCTAGACAATGCTCCAAACATTTCTGGGCTCTCCGCCCAATTCATCATCCAGGTTCTCTCAAGCAAAACTGCTGCTAAGACTAACCCTGTGGGGAGCTGACATGAGCTTCCCATTCCCCAGCCTACCTGTAGACCTTTAAATTACATTCTCGTGCCTGGAAGGTGCCAGGATCTGAACTAGTTGGTGCACTCCTGAGATATATTTCCGCAGCAATACATAGAGGTACCAACTAGAGAAGGGGCAGTGTTGGATCTCCTGTTAGGGAATGAGATAGGTCAGGTGATGGAGGTATGTGTTGGGGAGCACTTTGGGTCCAGTGATCACAATGCCATTAGTTTCAATATAATTATGGATAAGGATAGGACTGGATCCAGGGTTAAGATTTTTGATTTGTGAAAGGCTAACTTTGAGGAGATGTGAAAGGATTTAGAAGGAGTGGATTGGAACAACTTGTTATATGGGAAGGACGTAATAGAGAAATGGAGGACATTTAAAGGTGAAATTTTGAGGGTACAGAATCTTTATGTTCCTGTTAGGTTGAAAGGAAAGGTTAAAAGTTTGAGAGAGCCATAGTTTTCGAGGGGATATTGGAAACTTGGTTCAGAAAAAGAAAGAGGTCTACAATAAATATAGACAGCATGGAGTAAATGAGGTGCTCGAAGAATATAAAGAATGTAAAAAGAATCTTAAAGAAATTAGAAAAGCTAAAAGAAGATATGAAGTTGCTTTGGCAAGTAAGGTGAAAATAAATCCAAAGGGTTTCTACAGTTATATTAATAGCAAAAGGACAGTGAGGGATAAAATTGGTCCCTTAGAGAATCAGAGTGGACAGCTATGTGTGGAACTGAAAGAGATGGGGGAAATTTTGAACAATTTCTTCAGTATTCACTAAGGAGAAGGATATTGAATTGTGTAAGGTAAGGGAAACAAGTAGGGAAGTTATGGAAACTATGTTGATTAAAGAAGAGGAAGTCTTGGTGCTTTTAAGGAATATAAATTTAGATAAGTCTCCAGGTCCTGACAGGATATTCCCTAGGACCTTGAGGGAAGTTAGTTTAGAAATAGCAGGGGCTCTGACAGAAATATTTCAAATGTCATTAGAAAGGAGGATTGGCATATCGCTCATGTTGTTCCATTGTTTAAAAAGAGTTCTAAGAGTAAACCTAGCAATTATAGACCTGTAAGTTTGATGTCAGTGGTGGGTAAATTAATGGAAAGTATTCTTAGAGATGGCATATATAATTATCTGGATAGACAGGGTCTGATTAGGAACAGCCAACATGGATTTGTGCGAGGAAGGTCACATTTGACAAATCTTATTGAATTTTTTGAAGAGGTTACTAGGAAAGTTGACGAGGGTAAAGCAGTAGATGTTGTCTATATGGACTTCAGTAAGGCCTTTGACAACGTTCCACATGGGAGGTTAGTTAGGAAGGTTCAATCGTTAGGTATTAATATTGAAGTAGTAAAATGGATTCAACAGTGGCTGGACGGGAGATGCCAGAGAGTAGTGGTGGATAACAGTTTGTCAGGTTGGAGGCCAGTGACTAGTGGTGTGCCTCAGGGATCTGTACTGGGTCCAATGTTGTCTGTCATATACATTAATGATCTGGATGATGGGGTGGTAAACTGGATTAGTAAGTATGCAGATGATGCTAAAATAGGTAGCGTTGTGGATAATGACGTAGGTTTTCAAAGCTTGCAGAGAGATTTAGGTGGGCTGAAAGATGGCAGATGGAGTTTAATGCTGATAAGTGTGAGGTGCTACATTTTGGTAGGACTAATCAAAATAGGACATATGTGGTAAATGGTAGGGCATTGAAGAATGCAGTAGAAGAGAGTGATCTAGGAATAATGGCGCATAGTTCCCTGAAGGTGGAATCTCATGTGGATAGGGTGGTGAAGAAAGCTTTTGGTATGTTGGCCTTTATAAATAAGAGCATTGAGTATAAGAGTTGGGATGTAATGTTGAAATTGTACAAGGCATTGGTGAGGCCAAATTTGGAGTATTGTGTACAGTCCTGGTCACCAAATTATAGGAAAGATGTCAACAAAATAGAGAGAGTACAGGGAAGATTTACTAGAATGTTACCTGTGTTTCAGCACCAAAGTTACAGGGAAAGGTTGAACAAGTTAGGTCTTTATTCTTTGGAGTGTAGAAGGTTGAGGGGGGACGATAGAGGTATTTAAAATTATGAGGGGGATAGATAGAGTTGACGTGGATAGGCTTTTTCCATTGAGAGTAGGGGAGATTCAAACAAGAGGACATGAGTTGAGAGTTTAGGGGCAAAAGTTTAGGGGTAACATAATGGTAGCTGTGTGGAATGAGCTTCCAGTAGAAGTGGTAAAGGCAGGTTCGATATTGTCATTTAAAGCAAAATTAGATAGGTATGTGGACAGGAAAGGAATGGAGGGTTATGGGGTGAGTGCAGGTCGGTGGGTCTAGGTGAGAGTAAGTGTTCAGCGCGGACCAGAAGGGCCGAGATGGCCTGTTTCCGTGCTGTAATTGTTATATGACCATGATTTTTGTGGCTCATCAATTAACTAGGACCTGTTCAAGTGTTTCTGTTTTTCAATGATGTTGTATGAGGGACTGGCAAATGAGAAAACCTGTATTTCATTAACTTTGCCTTCATTACCATTACTGGTTATTGATATTCTCTGTAAACTTTAGTTCAAAAATTCACAAGCTCGAGAATAAGAAACAGCTATGGACATGAAACAGTACAAATTCCTTTTAAGCCATTCTGACGGTGTACAATGACTTACCATTCAGAGATGCCTTCCCCTTTAAGAACCTCTGCAGCAAGCCTGCCAGTGCTGAGAATGTTGCTCCTTTATGCTTGTTACCGGCTGACAATTGTACACTAGAGGGTGCTGTTACCCTTCCAGATCCCTGAACCACAATATGAATCCCTGTAACAATGAGGTGTGTCACAGTTCCTTATATTTGTATCATTTGAAGATTAGTATCCATGCCTGAGGTTAGGTGTATTGCAATATGCCTCTACCGTTCTCATGCACCATGACGTCCCAAGTTGCTAATCATGTGCTGTTTCTATTTATGTTGTGCAGCACAGCACCATGAAAGCTAGCAGCAGAAACAAAGACCACTCAGCAGATGGCGATGGGACTGGAAAGAGACCAAAACGGAAGTGTCTTCAGTGGCATCCGTTGCTTGCCAAAAAGATGCTGGACTTCTCTGAGGAGGAGGAGGAGGATGAGGAAGACGAAGATATTGATAAGGTAGAAATAGGAGTTTGTATTATAGACTTAGAGCTATTTTTAAACTTGGGATCTGATTGGTCTATGCCTGCCTGTGTTGATATTCCAATACAAGTGTTAAATGTTTGCCATCACACCATATTCCATAAAAAGGGAGCCTCCAGTGACTTAAACATCAACATATTTGTTTATATGCCTTGTCCCGCCTGATCTTTTAACACTGCTGACATTTATCTGCTAAATTCTCTACTTTGCCTGCTTTTCGTAATTTTATTCGCTGGATCCATTTGTATCCATCCCAATTTCAGCTGCTTGGATTACTTCTGGAGTGTTTGCCAGATTTTGTTCTTTCCCTCTTTCAGTTTGTCATTGGCAGGCTTCTATTTGGTATTTTCACGTTTGGATGTGGTCAGTGAAATGAACCACCCAACTACACTCCACCGTTGGTAATGGGCTGGATCACGCTGATGCCAGCTCACCATTCAGAATTTCAACCTTGGGTCTCCACCCAAACTTGCACCAGTCAGTCCAAAGGGCTGACTCTGCTAAACTTCCTGAGGCATTTCAAGGTTTCAGCAACAATGGAACCCTTGGCTATTTACTGGTGACTCTCCACTCCTGGAATATCCAGACTTTGACAGGAGGCATCGCTGGGTGAAACTTTGTCTTCTGTCAGACTTTGTAACGCCTTTTTTTATTTAACAGTTTTTGAATGTCTAATATCAAAGTGTCATAAAGTATTAAAAAGTATTAAAATTGCGCATTCCTTGAGACAGTATAATATTTACAAATCAATTAAAAATAATAAGTCCCCATTTTCCAAGCTTAAGAAGCTCCATTGAAACATATAGAATCTCTGACCCTATACCACATCTGACTACATAGGAATCAAATGGTACATTCTCTTAGTTATTGTTGGGAACCACAACTGATGTAGGCTTGACTGAATTAACTCCATGTGGAACCCAGCAAAGGACTGAAGCAACAGATGCAACAGTATCTGTGACTCAGGAAGTTTTTCTACGTCAAAATTTTGTTCCTTTCAGCAATATTAGTCTTGGCGAGCACTCACTTGCTGCTTTTGATACATGTATAGGTGTAGTTACTAAAAGTAACAATAACTTATTAAATCACCTCTTGAATATTTGCATCAGATTTTTCTCAGCCTTCGCTGTGTTTTTGGAAGGACTCCCAGTTTTTCCTGTATGTGCTCATAATTAATATCTTTCAACTGTGCTTTCACATTCTGTCCCGCTCTTTGGCTCTGCCATTCTTAATAAAATAGACGTGCTAGTGTTGTTTCTAGTGTGAGGAGGCCAGACTGTAGAATTATGAGTAATAATATAAATCTTTGTATCAGTGGGGTATGCCACAGTTGTTCATTTAAAGTTTAGTATCCAGCCCTGGGATTACAGGATGTTTCCATGTTGTTTTGAGTTTTGTAGAAATCATTCTGATTTTTTAAACACTGAAATCCTTCTAACTTCTGTTTGCCATGTTAGTGACTTGGCTTTCATGGGGGAGGAGCAGGGAGAAAAAGGCTTTACATTCAATGGTAAGGTGGCATCTTTGAGACAATAAGTATCTAAATGCCTTGCTATAATGCTTTTTATAATCATTTCTAATGTTTTCCCCATGACAGGTGATAGAATGTAGTTTTCTGGTTTCTTTGTCCCTTTTTGAGTAAAAGAATTACTTTTGGCTATTTCAAAGTCCATTATAACCTTTCTGAAATCTAGGCAATTTTTGAAATTTATGCAAGCACCTCAACTAGCAACTTCTTTTAAGACCCAAGGAAAGCATCAACCAGGACCAAAAGACTTGCCAGGTCATTGCTCCAGCTGTTTGCATTAGTATCACTATCATGGTTATTATAATTATCCTGAGTCTTTCCTTTTGTTTTAATTCCTGTTTACTGCAATTTTTTAGAATATTAGTGTATCCACAGTGGTGAAATCCAATGCAAAATTCCTGCTTCAATTATCTAGCTACACAACCTACAGGGAATCTTTTCTGCTTAAAATATTGGTTGAGACTCTTCATATTTCTGGCTTATTTTTCCATTATCTCTAGTCATATCTCAACTCTGATTTACTTTTTTGTTCTCCAAACCAAGTGACTGCTTGTGATATCTTAAACCCAACAAAAAGTGATCATCTGTTCCAGTTGTTCTGCAGGATAGATTCTGAGGAATGCTTTATGCTTTCTACTTTCTGGCTTTTCTAACTTGTGAGAATATTATTCTATTGCTGTGGCTCATAATTGTTCAGCTCAGAACAAAACAGGATTTAAAAGTATTATATGTAATACTTGTGTTCGAGTACATTACATCAAATGACATGAAATATTGTATGACCCTATCTCATGGCCGTTACTGAAGAGATGAGGTGCCACTGGCCTTCTGATATGGAGACTGAAGCAGAGACCTAATGGACATAGGTTGTAGACAAATATCAGAATTGTACTATACATGCATACTTTGACAATAATTTGAACCTTTTTTGTATTATACAAACACAGCTGATTTGGAGAAACATTCACATAGTCAGTACTTGCCTCTTTCATTTTAGAAGATTGACTTTATCATAGGAGAGCAGGCTCAGTAAAATTATTCAACTATATTAATATAGCAAAATATTATTATTCAATTGACAATCAAAATGCAGTGATATTTCATTTTATACTGCAAAGTGAACACCATAATTGACATTCAGTTTTAAACTACCAGCACCTGTGTGATGTGCGATTGACATCACTTGTGTGTGTACTTGTAGTGAGAAGAGAATAATTTTGGGAATAATTAAATTAATTATTGGATGTAAATAGAAAGAAATATTCATATTTACTGTTAATTTTGTGAGAACATTCAGGATTACTCTTTAATTTGAGATCTTTTTATTAATTTGGAAAACTGAAAATCTCTGTAAATCTGTTTTTGGTATGAAAGTGAAGATGCTTTGCAGCAAAGGTTATTTAAATTTTATTGTATTATATTCTGAGTTACATTATGCTTTCTGCAGGATGCTTTGAGCACAGAGGGACTTGAACATGAGGCAGATGAGACAGATGATGACTCCTCTGAACAGCGAGCTCGCAGGCCAATGAATGCATTTCTTCTGTTCTGCAAACGGCATCGCTCTTTGGTTCGGCAACAACATCCTCGTCTAGACAACCGTGGTGCTACAAAAATTCTGGCAGACTGGTGGTCTGTCTTAGATCCAAAGGAAAAGCAGAAATACACTGACCTTGCTAAAGAGGTGAGCAATACAACATTGAAACCTGTATACTATGATCGCAATTCAGTGCATAAGGCTTTTGTGGCATTTAAGTGGCAAGGTAAACAGTATTCAAATTACTAACCGTACAGGAAAAGGTGTGTGCATTTTAATTGCATTAGTTTCTTCAGTCATAGAAAATTGGTGAGAGAGACCAAGAAATTCAATAGGGAATTGTTAGAAATGGCTTTATCCATGCGGATCACACTACCACAGTAAATAGTTGAGATGAATAGTATGAATACATACAAGTGGAGGCTGGACAATTGTGAGAGAGGAATGTTTGGGAGTTTATGCCGATTGATTTAGGTGAGGAAAAAAATTAGTAATGGCTCAAAAGTACAGGCAAATAATTAGGATTAACTTATCTAACTTCTGAATTCAGTGTCTTCATTTGACACAGTGAAATGTAAGAACATTTCCCTAATTGCAATAATCAATAAAATGGTTAACTCTTGTTCCATTCTTCAATTTTCCTCCTAAGCATAACACTGACTCCACTACACCCTTTCCTCATTATATGCATCTTCAGACAATACGGATTCACAGTTATGTGTCGAACCTATTTCTACCAACTTCTCCTTATATGTGTCCAAAACTCACAGTTATGCGAGGCTGTTGGGATGAGAAGCACTGCTTTCCCGCCCATACAAGTTTCGTGTGCATGCCTCACTGTCTCACTCCCGCCAGTCTCGCATTGGTTTTGGCAGCGTGTGGATGTGCGACCTTGCACTCTTAAACTTTTGTTGTTATTACCTACGGTGCACTGATTCTGTGCTTGAAATATTTAACTGTGCCTCCTAAGCATCCTATGTCAAGTCCTGGGCCATCAGCCAAGCGGCAGAGAACAGCTTTAACACTTGAAAAAAGTTGGAAATTATAAATAGGGCCATGTCAGGTGAAGGTAACACAGCTCTGGGATGCTATCTCGGCCTGGGGATCAGAAACATAAAGAAAAATGCTAAGAAAATAAAAAGTGCAGTGATTGATTCATCACAAGTGTCTTCAAAGATTGTTACCAAAGTGCGTAACCCGATTATGATAAAAATGGAGAAAATGTTGAGTTTGTACATTGAGCATGAAACAAAGGGGAAAAGCAACACTCAGTTCCGATCATCTTCATGTGAAAGCTTTGGAAATTTATGGTCGCCTTTGTTCAGAGGCTAGTGAGGAAGTGTCAAGTGATATTGTTAGCTTTAATGCAGGTAGGAGATGGTTTTCTAAGTTTGTTAATCGTCACAGGCTTCACAACTTAGCGGCGAGTGCTGAGCGAGCTAGTGCTGACCACAAAGCTGCTGAACGCTTCCCTTTGCAGTTGCAGGCTAAGTTAGCTGAGTTAGGCATCACACCAAAGCAGGTGTTTAATGCAGACGAGACTGGGCTTTTTTGGAAGCGTATGCCGAAATGCACTTACATAAGTAAGGATGAAAAGACTGCGTTAACTTTCTAAGATTTATTACGTTGAATATTACCTTAAATTGATGAAATATAATACAAATGTTGCCTTGTGGTACTACTTTTGTGTCGCATTGGTGTGAGAATGTGAATAAATTACAGACAAAACATATTTAGGAAGCTCTCCAGAACGCATCCCTATCTTCTTCATTTAAATAATTATTCACATTATACGTTTCCATACTATGCGTCAACTGCAAGGAACATATCTCCCACATATAATGAAGATAAGGTGTAGTTATTTTGCCCATGTGATCATTGGTACTTGATCTTGAGCAATGAATGAGGTTAGACTGTTGGCTCAGAATGATTACAATTAGTGATTTTCTTTTTAATTTTTAATGCTTCCAATCAATTTGGAAGCTGTCACTGATTAGATAAGTTATTTCAAAACTTGATAATAATATACTGATTTATTTATATGTTAACAAGTAAACTGTATTATAATAGGTTACCTGTTATATCCTTTAACTTTGCTTTGGTAGTATAGGACATATAGAAAGCATAGTATTTTTTCTGGGCCTTATTACAAATGACCTAAATGTTCAAGAGTGGCAAGTTCACTCAACTTATTGTAAATTTCTTAAGACAGACTACACGCAATTATGTTGTTACAACCTGGCTAAGGAACATAGGAATCAGGATTCAAGCTTGTCAACATAGTGTATTCTTAAGCGTGCACTTAATTCCTCTAGAGTTTATGCTAAATTGTTGCAAGTACACTCAAAATTATGTTTACTGATATGAAAACTGAGTGTTTGAATTTTTCATCAAGTCAGACTACATTTGACAACATGATCATAAGACATAGGAGCAGAATTAGGCCATTTGGTCTATCAAATCTGCTCCGCTATTCCATCATGGCTGATTTATTATCTCTCTCAGCCCAGTTATCTTGCCTTCTCCCTGTAACCTTTGACCCCCTTGCTAATCAAAAACCTATCAATCTCTGCTTTAAATATGCCCATTGAGTTGCTCTCCACAACCATCTGTGGCAATGAATTCACAGATCCACTGCCCCCGGCTTAAAAAAAACTCCACATCCCTGTTCTCAATGTATGTCCTTGTATTCTGAGGTTGTGCCCTCTGATCTTAGACTCACCCAATTATAAGAAACATGCTCTCCACATCCACTCTATATAGACCTTTCAATATTTTATGTGTTTCAATGTTACCCCCTCATTCTCCAACAAATACAGGCCCAAAAGCGTCAAATGGTCTTCACATTCATTCCTCGGATCATTTTCTGGACCCTCTCCAATGCCAACACAACCATCCTTAGTAAGAGGCCAAAACTCACTCGCAATGCTCCCAAATGTGGCCTTATAAAGCATCAGCATTACATCTTTGCTTTTATATTCTAGCCCTCTCAAAATGAATGCCAACATTGCATTTGCCTTCCTTACCACTGACTTAACCTGCAAGTTGCCCTTCAGGAAATTCAATATGAGGACTCCCAAATCTCTTTGTACCTCGGATTTTTGAATTATGTCCCAGTTTAAGAAATTGTCTACACCTTTATTCCTATTACCAAAGTGCATGACCATAGACTTCCCTACGCTGTATTGGATCTGAAATTATATGCTCATTCTCCTAATCTGAGTGCTGGAGACTCTCTACTTCCTCAACACTACCTGCCCCTCCACCTTTCTTTGTCTCAATCACTAAATTGGCCACAAAACTGTCATTTCTATCATCCATAGAAAATTACTTTCGGGTCATCAGCCTTTTCATTTGTATGTTTTTGAAATCTGTGTTTAAATTCTATCATAATACTTATTTGGGAGTATTTTCTGTTCTTTGGATGAACAGTTGTGACAATAAGCTGGTAGTGGGTTTAATAAGGTATTGGATTGTTCTTAACAATGATCCTCCCTTTGCTTTTTCTCAGTATAAGGATGCTTTTCTAAAGGCCAACCCTGGTTACAAATGGTGTCCAACAACAAACAAGCCACTGAAGAGTCCATCACCTACTGTCACAACAAGGAAGAAGCTTTGGACATTTCCAACAGAACCAACAAAGGACTTTCCCATCATCAAAAGGGTGGTAAAGACTGAGGAAATGCCACAAATCAACTTTGCTATGGCAGGTAGATAATTTCATGAATAGTTCAAAGGTATTTATCATTATTTTAGAGCTTAACAAGTAGGAAATCTCTGTTTTGACTATTTAGAGTTCTCTCCTATCTGGTAGTTGCTGGTCTTCCCTACAGTGTGTCCTGCTCCTTGATTAGAGCCCATATTTTAGAGCATCCCATTTCCAAATATGACACAGTGTTGACTTGTACCTCATTCAATGTTCCCATGTTTATACCAACTTAACCCGATCACAGTATTGACAAAGGCCCCCACAGAGATGTAGAATTGGCAACTGCAGCTCACAGATTCAAAGGAAACCTATTCAGAGAGTACAAATAAGCAGAAATGCATTTCAACCAAGAAGCTTGTTCCACCAGATTTAAACACAATCTGAATTCCTCACCTTTTTTAATGAACAATCCAGATTGCAGTATTTACCACAGATGGAAAGTTACTTTAAAATCACTATATCTCAAATCGTGAAACTCCCTTATTATCTGTGGCCAAAACCATAAAACTGTCAGAATTCCATCTGACTCAAAATTGGCTCCAGCAATCTTTTAAGGAATTTAGCGTAATTTGTATCCATTTTTATCTAACACATTCTGGATTTCTTTAAATATCATTAGATTTCTTTGTTCCTATTGAAACATTCCTATACATTTTACAAGGTGTGAATGGGAAATAACTAGCAATTTTTGGAGAATATTCTTTATCAAACTAAAAGTCAGATTAGTGTCATGAACATAATGTTGAAGTCGGTTGTAAACAAAGGGTGGAGAAGGAATTCAGATGTTTGCTTTGGAACCTGGACCAGAATTCTGTTGTGCAGCCCTGCAGAATAGAACTTTATGTGAAAACTAGTAGGCTAATTTCAGTCAGCAACTCAAACACTTGCGTGCACAGTGGGAGAAAGTGATAAAGTTTTTTTCTCTGTGCATGTGACGAGCTTAAGGAACTGTTATTTCATACATAAGGAAGGACCTTAATCAGAAGGTGAAGATCTACTCCAGTCTAGCTCAGAGATGTAACTAGTCATTTTTGTTATCTTTTTGTGTCAAGAGGGTATGAAACCACCAAGATGTTGATCTTAGATCAGATGTGACAACTTGTTGAATTTATGAATGTTACTAAGCAGAGGAAAATAAACTAACAAGGATTTCCTTAGTATCTATCGGCATTATTTCTTCTGCTACTGTATAGTGTCTACACTGAATGTTTCTATTTGTTCTTTGAAACAATTTTAACAAAATGATAGGATGAAAATGTGTATAGTTCAGGATCCACACCTTCAGTTCACTTGCCCACTGAGCAGTCAGGAAAATACTTAATCAAAGTAGTATATTGCAACAATACAACAATAATAGTTTTGTTTACTAGATGGCAGAATGGAGATGAACTCGTAGCTGCCAATTGAGAAACATTTTATTGTCTTAAGTTGTAGTTATTTGTGATAGATGGTGTCATAGGATTATTTTGGGAATGAATAACACATACATGTATCTCATTACTGATAGATCCCACTCAAATGGGAGGACTCAGCATGCTGCTCTTAGCAGGAGAACATGCCTTAACAGCCAAGGAGGTAAGTTGATAGGATGGACTGGCTTCGGAACTTGAGCTAGTTTAGTAAGGTTGCTTTATTTAAAAGTACATTGTCACTGTATTCCTCGCTTTGTTTTGCTTTATACCCCACAACTTAAAAACTAGGAAAAGAAGTAAAGTTAGGAAAGTTTGTCTTGTAGAAACAAAAGTATAGGTTTTATTACAGGTTAACTTAATGGGCAAATTTTCATCTTAATAAATTGACCATTGTCATTTCTTGCAAATTGTACAGTAGTTTATGATGGCCATCTCCATTCCTGATTCCCGTTGTACACCCATTATATTGAAATCACAAACTAATTGCCATTTTACATAACACAAGATACTGCTCTTCTCTGAGGAAAGAGCATATTTCCCTTTAAGAAACACACACTCTGTTCTTTTTACTTACTGCCTATTCCACCACATATGAGGCCTGCAGTATTTTCTGTCTTGCTATAGGTAACATCTATTTTCACAGATTAGAAACATTCATCAGTATTTTATGCATGTAACTTTCAAAAGTTTTATAACTGCGAAGATCTTGTGGATTTTTTCAAGTTTAATTGACAATTTAAATATCCCAATATCTGAGATTTGTGGTCATCCACACATCCACAAATTTGATCGCCCTCATAAGAAAGGCAATCAGTGGCCACTTTATTAGTTACACCAGTACAGCTGCTCGTCAATGCAAATATCTAACTACCAGTCATGTGGGGGGAAATTCAGTGCATGAAATTATGGTCAGACCAAACATCAGAATGGGAAAGAAACTACCTAACTGACCAAGTGATCTAAGTGACCATGAAACGAATGTTGGTGCCCAGCGGGATGGTTTGACTATCTCAGAAACTGCTGATCTCTTGGGATTTTCATGCACAACAGTCTCTGGAGTTTACAGAGAATGGTGCGACAAACAAAAATATCCAGTGAGCCCCAGCTCTGTGAGCAAAAATGCCTTGTTAATGAGAGAGGTCAGAGGAGAATGGCCAGACTGGTTTAAGCTGACAAGAAAGCGACAGTAACTCGAATAACAGCACATTACAACAGTTTGCAGATAACACAACATGTCAAACCTTGAAGTGGATGGGCAACAGCATAAGAGTGGGTTCCAGATCTGTATCTAATAAAATGGCCAGTGGGTGTACTTTCCACCAAAGACAACCAACTCAATGTTCATTGATTCAGGCAAGATTGTAGGTTCCAATATGGAAGGGTCTTTCTACCGTAAATTTACCACATTGTGTCAGTGGTCTTCGATTGCAATAGTCATTTTCTGTTGTACAAACAGTTATTTCTTCAGGTAAAGCTTTTTCACATGGGCATCAGGCATTCCTCACCATCTTAAGTTAGATATATTTCTCCCTACCTTTGAGTTGTATTATATGATGGTTATCTTTATTTACAGTAATTCATGTATATCTCAGTGATGGTACTCTTTTCTATGTTTTATATTTGTCTTGTGTAATCACCTTTAACTGGATGCCATATGTTAAATTAAGTAGGGCTACTTATAAATTTTCCATGCAGAAATGAGAAGTTGCTGTCAATAGCTGACAGCTTTTAAACTACCCTTAATGAAGGCTGCATACTCACAATGTTCGGTATTTATCATGAATATAGTCAGCAGTAATATTTAAGTATTCATAACAAAAATACTTTTATATGCTGGTTACAATTCTTCTCAGCGGCAGAAATGTAATTATAATAAAGGATATGACAGTAAATCTGAAAGATTTTTTTTTCCCCTCCTTCATCCAATACAAAACAGCCAGGGGTTCCGGATTCAAAGCAGTGTGGGAATTCTGCATTATTTCAGCTAGCAGAGGTATGTCATCTAAAACTGAAATTATGTGTAAATACATGCATCTTAATTCGTTAAAAGGCTAGGTACTTCTACAATCTACTGCTAGAGTGGCTTGCTCTGGCCACTGGAATGTGTGTGTGTTTATAGTGGAAAAAAACCTTGTTAAATAGTTTTACAGAAAAATAAAACAGAACTGTCAGTCTGTAAATCTCTTGGCCTTGAGACTTATCAACTGAATAGTTCAAGTAAGAACATGAATGTGTTCTTGATGACAAGGACAACCAAATATTCTTCATTGTACAAAACCCAATTGAAATATAATCACAGTACTTTGCAGTCAGTGGTATGTTGAATTGCTCTGAAATATATTAAATTCATCGACAAAAGTCAAGTAAACTTGATGTATTTTAAACAGTCGATACTTTTCCCCAGTACTTGCCAATTTAAGAGTGTATTAGAATTAAGGTTATATTAGTGTATTAAGACATCAGTTTTCATCATCTATGGATATCAGCTTATAACCTGTGATCAGAAGGAATTGAGATGTGTTTAGTTCAACCTTAGCTGGATAAAGTTCCTGTTCCTCCTTTTTAGAATTCAAATAAATGTTTTATTTTATAGTGACTGGCCATTAATCATGTTTCCCATTAAAGTGAACCACACTTATGAGAGCTCTATGCCATGTCCTCAAATTCAGGAACTTGCCTTTTAACACTTGGCCATAAGTTGTTTTAGCTTAAATGTTATAGTTCCAGTGGTGGTATTAAAACACACTGCTGTTACCATGGTGTTAATTAGAATTGCTGGCAGCCTCTTGGCTGTTTGTTTTCAAATAACATTGCCAGCCTTCCAGGATTATGACGTCTCACTAAATTAACGATTAATTCATCAGGCAGTGAACAATCAGGAGGGGTGGGGCTGGAGGTGAATTCTGGGGGAGTAGAAAAGTCATATTTACACTCAAATAAAATTGTAGGGTTTTTATTTGAATATTTTAAATTGATTAATTTTATAACAATATTATAAATATGGACATTTTATGAAACTGCTAAGAATAGAGCCAACTGAACTTGGCAGTTCAAATCACACGCTATCTTCTGTTTTCTAAATTTGAAACTGGAAGGTTTGTGTCTTCTAGTATGGGTTTTTTTCAAAATTCTGTTTAATTGCACTGTGTGTTATTTGCTTCAGATGTGTTCAGACCGGTTGGTAACAGAAGGAGTAAAAACTGAATCTTCTACAATTATCCTGGAAGATGAGCATAAGCCTGAGATCCCCGCTGTTAATTCTCCAATTGGTACAAAGAATGACATTAATACCAAGCCAAGGGAGTGGATTGCTAATGAAAAACCATTGTCTTTGCTAACTGACAATTCTATGACAAGTCTTAACAAAGGTGAAAAAATTAAGAAAAAGAAAAAGAAGAAAGTTAAACTTGAATCTACCAAAGCTGATAAACAGACATTTAAAAAAAGTGGAAAGAAACGGAAATCTTCTGAGTCTGACATAGATAGTTTAATGTATACTATAGATGCTGTGGCTAAAGGTGACTGGGGCACTGAAAAGCCTTCAGTAAGTCCGGTAAAAAGTGGACGGTGCTCAGCAAAGTCAACTGAAAATCAATTATACTCTGTCTCCAGCCCACCAAAGAAAAAAATTAAACCAAAACCAATAAAATTATCTGCTGAGAAAGTTTCAGAACTCAACAAACACTCAAAGGTGTCTGATTCTGAGAAGATTACCACCAGCCCCATCAAAACTGAAACATTTCCTATAACTGATCAACTACTTTCACATAGTGCGCTAAGTGAAGTGAAAGGTGAAAGCAAGGAAATCAACAAAAAAACAGAAGCTTCTGGGTCCAGAAAATCTGAACGAGCATGTAAAGGTGCCCTTTACAAGACTTTAGTGTCAGAAGGCATGTTGACATCTTTACGAGCAAATGTTGACAGAGGTAAGTGAAGAGATTCCAAAACATAGATTGCCTGGTTATATTTTTGGGATTCTTGTATTACACCTTGGAAGTATGAGTATGTTTGATGGCCATTGTTTTCTAATCGAACCTTGTATTTTGAAACTCAAAACTGTAAGGAGGTAGAATTAAAGTAACAATTCTGCAGAGATTTTCTGAGTTGCCAATTATATTCTTATATGTCCATTAGCAATTATATATAAATAATTTTTCCAAGCTGTTCTTGAACTTCTATATGTTTATAAAGATGTCTCCAAGTTTAGCACATACAAGTCAGGCAGTTGGATTTCACTTGCTTTTAATGCAGAGTCTTTACGTTAAGTGCTTAACTAATTCGAGTCCACTGTAAAATTCCATAAGGTTGATGAAAAGGCATTTGAAACAGCATTAAGATAATTTGTCCTCCCCCACCCCAAAAATGCACTAATACATTAAGATGTATTAGTGATAAGATACATTAAGATGTTGTATTCAATCTCTGACAAGTCACCACACACTAGACCGAATAGGGTGTCTGCCCTCAATGACATTCCCCATGGTAGAGAAACAGTAGCACTGTCAGGATGAGCTGCAAACAATTAAAATTTGTTGTGACAAGCAAATATTGAATCACAGATTTGTTTGTTCGGGGTGTACGTGCAAAGTATCTGAAGGATTATTATGTGTTAGCTGAAATACCCTGCCTGATTACCATATCGGTAGCAATGATTGGAGTGTTGAGGTTATTTATTTTGCATTGGATGTTATAATTTTGCAAGTTGCCTACAAAATACGACAATTTATACGGTTGTTGCCAAAATTCTACATGAATAATGCCTGCTATCTCTGCTCATCGGAGAGATTAATCTTTGGATGTCAAGCAAAACATCCCCTTCCTCCTTCTCTTAACCCTGCTTCAGCTTTGAAGGAGTATAAACCTTTACCAATTGATGGAAAGGTTCTTAATGGGAGCCTTAATGGATCCCAGTGTGGTCAATGGGTGTCTGCCAGTAATGGTGGCAAATGCCAGTGCATTGAATGCTACCTGGTTCTCAAAGCAGATGAATTGAGCAGCAACTTGGGAGATGCACAGAGATTTTTTTATAGACCTTCCTGTGGCTAGGAAACTGAGGCTCATCATGACCTTGACCTCCATGAAAGCAGCTGAGGCGCAGGCAAATGTGAAAATGGGTTTTCTGTGCAACATTTTACAAAAGCATGAGCCCTAAGTACATTGTTCATCAGAGAGGCTGAGGTAACATAGAGTGTAGAGTCACAGAGCACTGCAGCTCAGAAACAGGCTCTTCGGCCCATCTTGTCTGTGCTGAACTAGTATTTTTCCTAAGTCACATCAACCCACACCTGGGCCATTGACCTCAGTACCCTTCCATCCATGTACATACGCAAACATCTCTAAATGCTGCAAAGAAACCCGCATTCACCGCTTCCGCTGACAGCCTGTTCTACCTTTGCACCATCCTCTGTGTGAAGAAGTTCCCCCTAAGGTTCTCCTTAAATATTTCACCTTTCTCCCTTAAACTATGTTTAAGTCTCACTCAGTCTAATGGAAAAAGCCTGTTTGCTTTTATCCAATTGAAACGCTCTGGTTCCATCGGCTGCGTAAGTCTAGGGAAGGCACCCTCTGGCCCCACCAAACGTGTGAGATTGAGTTGCAAAACCCCAAAACCTCCTGTTTGTGTGGATGCTGTGTGATTTGTTACCCTATTACCAATAAGTACCACAAATACAATTAAATGATTTAGCATTATAATTCTTAATTTGACTAAAGAGTTGGCAAAGAAAAAGCAAAAAAAAAAATGAAAGGGCCCATTTTAATGAAACAGTCTGGTGTGCACAAGTTAGAGCTCACAGTTTCCCCTTTGCCAATCCTCCTTTGCTCTCCCTGGGCTTCAATGAATTATGGCCCTGCTCTGGGTCGAGTCCTACGCCCTCTTCTCTTTGGCGTGTTTTCCCTTCATCTCCCACTGAACAAACCGACCCGGCTCACACCGGTGTCAGGCACACAACACAAAAAAGACATTCCCTCTATTGGACGGTTCACATTCCAAAGCACCCGTTATCTCTAGCCATAACCCAAACACTGCTTCTACAGAAAGACCATTACATTAGCAGTGAAACCTTTCTCAGCGTGTTACACTATCTAATCCCCTATAATTTTATATATCTCTATCAAATCTCCCCTCTTTCTCCTATGTTGCAGGGAATAAACTCTTAACCTAGTCAAACTTTCCCTACAACGTTGGTCCTCAAGTTCCAGCAACATCCATGTGCAGTGTCTATAAAAAGTATTCACCCTCCCCATGGAAATTTTCATGTTGTACTATTTCACAGCATTGTATCACAGTGGATTTACTTTGGCTTTTTTTACACTGGTCAACAGAAGAGACTCTTTTTGTGTCAAACTGAAAACAAATTTCTACAAATTTGTCTAAATTTATTACAATTATTAAACAAAATAATTGCATAAGAATTCATCCCCTTTAAGTCATTATTTAGTAGATGCACCTTTGGTAGCAATTACAGCTTTGAGTCTGTGTGGATAGGTCTCTATCAGCTTTGCTCATCTGGACACTGCAAATATCCCCCATTATACTTTGCAAAACTGCTCAAGCTCTGTTAGATTGCATGGGGATCATGAGTGAACAGCCCTTTTTAAGTCCAGTCATAAATTCTCAGTTAGATTGAGGTCTGAACTCTGACTTGACCACCCCACAACATTAACTTTATTGTTTGTAAGCATTCCTGTGTAGCTTAGGCTTTATGCTTGGGTTCATCGTCTTGCTGGAAAACAAATCTTCTCCCAAGTCGCAGTTCTCTTGCAGACTGCATCAGGTTTTCCACCAGGGTTTCCCTGTATTTTGCTGCATTCATTTTACCCTCTATCTTCACAAGCCTTCCAGGGCCTGTTGCAGTGAAGCATCCCCACAGCATGATGTAGGCACCGCGATGTTTCATGGTAGAGATGGTGCATATTTGATGTGCAGTGTTTGGCTTATGCCAAGCATAACGTTTAATCTGATGACCAAAAAGCTCAATTTTTTTTTATCAGTCCATAGACCCTTCTTCCAGCGAACTTCAGAGTCTCCCACATGCATGCTCTCTGGCATACTCTAGCTGAGATTTCATGTGAGTTTTTTCCAACTTTGGCTTTCTCTTTGCCACTCTCGCATAAAACAATGACTGGTGAAATACCTGGGCAACAGTGGTTGTGTGCACAATCTCTTCCATCTCAGCCACTGAAGCTTGTAACTCCTGCAAACTTGTGATAGGTCTCTTGGTGGCCTCCCTCACTAGTCCCCTTCTTGCATGGTCACTCTGTTTTTGAGGATGGCCTGCTCTAGGCAGATTTGTAGCTGTGCCACATTCGTTCCATTTCTTGATGATTGACTTGACTGTACGGGAGATGGATACAAGAACATTTCCAAGTCACTGACTATCTCTTGGAGTATACACTTTAAAGGTATGTAGTGCCTCAGAAGACTCCGATAGTCACCCTTGTTTCTTCTCAAGCCTCAAATCTCCAACCAAAGCTGCGTGATCATCTATGGCTATAAAGATGGCTCCAGTGATGGAGAGGTGCCAGTGTTGCCACTGCATCTATTGGTTGAGTATCTCAGCAGTTAAACTCTGGATAGAACACTTGCTACTATTTTAATACTGTCTGATCTTTTGAAGGTGTTTGAGTAGCCTACATCAGTAATTAAGCTGCCCAGTCAGTTCTCCCATTGTCAGCAGAGTGTTCCCTTAAATACCACAAAGAAAATAAACAAGCACTTTGTGCTACTAATTCACAGAGACCTTTCCAGGTGCTTGTAAGTTGAAACTGAATCTGGTTCATGCCTCACTGATATGGGTGAAAGTGAGAATTACTGGAATGTTGTAACCATAACAATTACAGCACGGAAACAGGCCATCTCAGCCCTTCTAGTCCGTGCCAAACGCTTACTCTCACCTAGTCCCACCAACCTGCACTCAGCCCATAACCCTCCATTCCTTTCCTGTCCATACACCTATTCAATTTTACTTTAACTGACAAAATTGAAACTGCCTCTACCACTTCTACTGGAAGTTTGTTCCACACAGCTACCATTCTCTGAGTAAAGAAGTTCCCCCTTGTGTTACCCCCTAAACTTTTGCCACTTAACTCTCAACTCATGTCCTCTTGTTTGAATCTCCCTTACTCTCAATGGAAAAAGCCTATCCACGACAACTCTATCTATCCCCCTCATAATTTTAAATACCTTTATTAAGTCCCCCCTCAACCTTTTACACTCCAAAGAATAAAGACCTAACTTGTTCAACCTTTCTCTGTAACCTAGGTTCTGAAACCCAGGTAACATTCTAGTAAATCTTCTCTGTATTCTCTCTATTTTGTTGACATCTTTCCTATAATTTGGTGACCAGGACTGTACACAATACTCCAAATTTGGCCTCACCAATGCCTTGGACAATTTCAACATTACATCCCAACTCTTATACTCAATGCTCTGATTTATAAAGGCCAGCATACCAAAAGCTTTCTTCACCACCCTATCCACATGAGATTCCACCTTCAGGGAACTATGCACCATTATTCCTAGATCACTCTCTTCTACTGCATTCCTCAATGCCCTACCATTTACCATGTATGTCCTATTTTGATTAGTCCTACCAAAATGTAGCATCTCACACTTATCAGCATTAAACTCCATCTGCCATTTTTCAGCCCACTCTTCCAACTGGCCTAAATCTCTTTGCAAGCTTTGAAAACCTACTTCATTATCCACAACGCCACCTATCTTAGTATCATCTGCATACTTACTAATCCAATTTACCACCCCATCATCCAGATCATTAATGTATATGATAAACCACATTGGACCCATTACAGATCCCTGAGGCACACCACTAGTCACCAGCCTCCAACCTTACAAACAGTTATCCGCCACTACTCTCTGGCATCTCCCATCCAGCCACTGTTGAATCCATTTTACTACTTCAATATTAATACCTAACGATTAAATTTCCTAACTAACCTTTTGTGTGGAACGTTGTCAAAGGCCTTAATGAAGTCCATATAGACAACATCCACTGCTTTACCCTCATCAACTTTCCTAGTAACCTCTTGAAAAAATTCGATAAGATTTGTCAAACATGACCTTCCACGCACAAATCCATGTTGACTGTTCCTAATCAGACATTGTCTATCCAGATAATTATATATACCATCCCTAAGAATACTTTCCATTAATTTACCCACCACTGACGTCAAATTTACAGGCTGATAATTGCTAGGTTTACTCTTGGAACCCTTTTTAAACAATGGAACCACATGAGCAATACGCCAATCCTCTGGCACCATCCCCGTTTCTAGTGACATTTGAAATATTTCTGTCAGAGTCCCTGCTATTTCTACACTAACTTCCCTCAAGGTCCTAGGGAATATCCTGTCAGTTCCCGGAGTCTTATCCACTTTTATATTCTTTAAAAGCGCCAGTATTTCCTCTTCTTTAATCATCATAGTTTCCATAACTACCCTACTTGTTTCCCTTACCTTACACAATTCAATATTCTTCTCCTTAGTGAATATCAAAAAAAGAAATTGTTCAAAATCTCCCCCATCTCTTTCGGCTCCGCACATAGCTGTCCACTCTGATTCTCTAAGGGACCAATTTTATCCCTCACTATCCTTTTGCTATTAATATAACTGTAGAAACCCTTTGGATTTACTTTCACCTTACTTGCCAAAGCAACCTCATCTTCTTTTAGCTTTTCTAATTTCTTTCTTAAGATTCTTCGTACATT
The DNA here is from genome assembly GCF_048418815.1 of Hemitrygon akajei. NCBI lineage: Eukaryota > Metazoa > Chordata > Chondrichthyes > Myliobatiformes > Dasyatidae > Hemitrygon > Hemitrygon akajei. The sequence goes on from NC_133128.1 coordinate 39,701,996, forward strand.
CTTTATATTCCTCGAGCACCTCATTTGCTTCATGCTGCCTATATTTATTGTAGATCTCCCTCTTTTTCCGAACTAAGTTTCCAATATCCCTTGAAAACCATGGCTCTCTCAAACTTTTAACCTTTCCTTTAAACCTAACAGGAACATAAAGATTCTGTACCCTCAAAATTTCACTTTTAAATGACCTCCATTTCTTTATTACATCTTTCTCATAAAACAAATTGTTCCAATCCACTCCTTCTAAATCCTTTCACATCTCCTCGAAGTTAGACTTTCACAAATCAAAAATCTCAACCCTGGGTCCAGTCCTATCCTTCTCCATAATTATATTGAAACTAATGGCATTGTGATCACTGGACCCGAAGTGCTCCCCAACACATACCTCCATCACCTGACCTATCTCATTCCCTAACAGGAGATCCAACACTGCCCCTTCTCTAGTTGGTACCTCTATGTATTGCTGCAAAAAACTATCCTGCACACATTTTACAAACTCCAAACCATCCAGCCCTTTTACAGAATGGGCCTCCCAGTCTATCTATGGAAAATGAAAATCTTCCACACAATGTTGGCATAGTTAGCTGAGTATCTGACACTGAGAAACCAGCAACTTCAGCGCGGTGCATTGCAAGCAGAAGTGAGGGGAAACTTCACCCAACAGTAGCCAATCAGTTCAACATGTTGACCATGGTTTGGAAGCCTCTAATTTAAGAGATTTTCTTACAAATTTTCTGTATATATTTTGATCAATAAATGTAGTTCAGCTTAGTGATGCTCCTTTTAAACTGTAATTTTTAAACCTCAACTCTTTCTGCATGCAACCATGGCTGGGCTTGTGGAAATTGATCTTTATTTCTCAACCATTTGGCAAATGTGAGATTTGATTTGATTTGCAGGTTTGAGATTTAAGACGTTGACTTTAATGGATCAGAAATTTAAGGATTTCTCAAAATTAGGAAGTTGGGGCAAACAAATTATCATGACATAACATTACATTGTTGCATTTTTATGTAAAAAATGTAAATATGCATAAATTAATAATATAAATATTTTATATCATTGTGCTTGGCCACAGCGTTAAATTTTATAAGAAAAATTGGCAGATACAGATATAAGATCAGGTTTTCTTTTCAATTTGAATGGGTTGTCTGATGGCTTCTGTTTAAATGAATCTCAATTATTTATGCTGAAAATATATTTTCATCACTGCGTGACAGGTGAAATCAATGTTTACCAATTTAGAAGTTGCATGCTGACGGCCTAGCTGCAACTACCGAAAAGTTGTAATTCACCTTGGCTATTGTAGATTTTTGTATACTTCACAGACAAATTTCTCATTCTCTAATCCACCCTGTCCAAACTCGTAATCTTCCTATTTTTCTCTCTCAGTTCGGTCTAGAATTCTTGTTTCATCACCCCCATCTCTGCTTTCCAACCCATAGCTCTCACCCCAGCCCAATTGAGAAGCTGTTTCTTTCCCTCTTTATTGAATTCAACCTGACAAAAATCCACTGGTTTCATAATTACTTAGATCCTGATATGATTATTCAAACAGCTGTATAAATTACAATTTAATTCACTAGAATGACTGAAGTGAAATAACTGTCATTTACATCTTTGATAACTAATTTAGAGCACAGGGAAATTCAAAACAATTGAAGTTTGTTGACTCTAGATGGCAGTATTGCAAAGAATTCCGTAGTAATGTTTGTCCTGTGAGAAATAGTCCATCGATTTTTCCACAGAGCCCTTAAACTGTGCTGTGTATTAGGCTGTGTCCTGGAATCTGTTCAAGATTCAGAAGTGATGCTGTTATTGTTGAAATACATCATCCAAGGAAATGTTACTTTCAACAAGGGCACTCAACAGAGGAATTACATCCGACTTCAGTAACCAGAAAGTGGTGAACAAAAAAATTTACAGGCAGCTCTGGCTTTTGTGACAACTATTCGCTGATCGGCACTTTTGAGTATATGCAAATGCTGAATAAGGTTTAGTCAGATTCCACTGTGGTTGAATATCACATTGGAACTCGCTGTCAAACCTCCCATGCTGATATTCGGAGAGTTAGTAGTATACAACGTGCCTTCTTAAACACATCGTCTTCATCAGGCAGGAAGTGAATACACTAGCTTTAATGTTCACCTTGTGTAACTGGGAGGAAAATAAAAGCATATTTCATTTATATAAGGGTACATTTTGTCCATTGTGTTTTGGTCTGTGCTGGCTTGGCAACTGCAGTTGAAGGCAATTGCAATCAGCTGTATAATGGTGGAACTTCTGCTCTAAGGAGCACTGCAGATCTTAGATCAGAAATACAAAGGAGTTCATGTAGTGTTTTCCATTGAATACAGCATATTGCTAGTGGAATACCAAACCAATTTACAAGTTGGAATTTCTAACCTCGTATTCCCTGTACTTCAGCTGTCGGTCTCAAAAAGAAGACTCACATGTTAACCTTGAGCTAGATCTATCATGGAACGTAAGCACCGGTGTTTTTAAGGAACCAGATTAACTTGGAAAATGGGTTGTTACCAGTTAGCATTATGGATATGGCTGTAATTTGCATCTCTTCACTGAATATGTGTTTATACTTTCAGGCAAGAAAGCTTCAGGGAAAGGGGGATCCTCTGATCATGAAGGATGTTGGAAGGAGGATGATTGGACATTTTCAAATGTTGGAAGCAGTGGAACCAAAAAGTTGAAAAAATTGAAACAAAAAGATGAATCAGCCCTTGGGTAAGAAATCCATTTCCTCCTTCATTGCTATTAAAAAATTAACCTGCAATTTATTCATTCTGCAAATGGATTTTTATGCCTACCAATTATTCGTACATAAATTGTAAAAAAAAAAATTGTTCTGAGGTGAGCATTGCTACAACTTGATTTTCAGTAGGTCTTGAAAGAAATGATATTGTGGCCCCAGCAATCTGTTTGTGTGCTTCTAGCTGAAACTTGTATCTCTTATAAGTGATATTTATCTACAAGATTAAAAATGCAGCTTTTAGCAAATAGTACTTACTTTTTATCAGGTACCATTTGGAATCTGTCGAAAGTGTGTCTACTATAACTTATTTTAGTTATCAGAGCTTGACTTAGGGTTAGAAACCTAAGTGGCTTATTATGTTTTACTACTGCCAAAATCATCTTTAAACTTATTTCTATAATATTTTGAATGTTGTCATTAATAGTTTTAATAACTCACTATCTCTAAACTATGATTAGAACATGTAATTTAGCAAACAAAAACCTGGTGAAAGCACCTTTTTATTTTGCTGATCAGTTTTGTTAACTGACCAGCCGTGGCGAAGCAGTGGTTAGGATGAAGGGGCACATTACCATTGTACTGCATTATGGATCGTGCTTTGAGTGACATAGATAGTCCACATATTCAACAAGGATCCAACAGAACTTCATTGTTATCTGGAACAGTGTCATCTCACTTGAAGAAACTTCACTAAAGGAGAATCTACTGAAGTTTGATGACTTGACCAGCATTGTGATTACAACAAGGACTTATGGACTCTGTTTCTTTCATTCCAGCTTAGGGAATCTAGAGCAGGAATTTGAAAAGAAATTCAACAGCCTTCCACAATACAGTCCGGTAACCTTTGACCGCAAGAACTCAACAGTGACAAGGAAAAAGAAGAAGAACAGGAGTGGATCCACTGAGCAGCTGAAGTGTGATAAAGGTAGGACGGGAGAGTGTGAAATATTCAGGGATAAATATTTAAATCATCATGAATAGAAGTAGAAGTACATAGCATTGACTATAGTTTAACAGTTCATTGCCTTTAGATTTCAGTAATAGTAATTGCCACTTCAGGTACCTGTATACTTTGCAGGAAACCCTGGGAAACAATTAGCAGATCAGACAGTCACATTGGGGAAGGAAGGATAATTAACCTTTTAAAGTGAAGATCTTTCATGGATGGCTCCCAAACTGAAACATAATTCTGTCTCTTATTCCACAAGTGCTTCCTGTGTGACAAATATTTACATTCATTATTTTTATGTCAAATTTGCAGCATCTGCATTATTTTGATTTTGTACTTTATTTTAAATGGACATATTCAGTTACTTTACACAAATGCCCCAAAAGAAAAAGAAGGACCCAGATATTTAATATCTCAACTGTCTTCAGAAAGTACCATAGTTCTTTACCAAGGCCTAATTGAACTTGCCTTTATTTAACTAATTGAAGAAAGATTCAGGTCTTTCATGTAGAAAAAGAACGTGGACAGATTTAGGAAGGGAATTCCAGAGCAGACGTTTTACATAACAAAAGATATGGTGGTACAGTAGCGTAGTGGTTAGCACACCACTTTTCAGTGCCAGCGACCAGGGTTCAGTTCCCACCACTGTCTGTAAGGAGTTTGTTTGCTCTACCTGTGACTGCGTAGGTTTCCTCCAGGTGCTCTGGTTTCTTCCCACAGACTAAGGACGTACCGTTGGTAGGTTAGTTAGTCATTGTAAGTTGTCCCATGATTAGGCTAAGGTTAAATAGAGGGTTACCGGGCAGCATGGCTCGAAGGGCCAGAAGGGCCAAATCTATGCTATATCTAAATAAATACATAAAATAAAAAACTTACGCACTGCAAGTAGTGAAACAAAGAGAACTCATAGCATATGAGAATTTACAGAACTGAGTTTTGGCTATTGCTAGGTTCAGAAAAGGTTAGTGGTATGCGGGATAGATTATTAAGCATGCGTACTTCAGTTTGGTGGTTTTGAGGGACCAATAACTAATTGCCAAGCTCGGTGAACACCGCAACATCAAACCAGTTACTAATTTATATCTTGATTGTGATATTGGGTGAATTGCATGAAGTCCAGAATTATACCTGCCTTTCTTGTTTGACCTTAACCAATCTATCACTTGAAATCTATAACGCCACTACCAACAGGACTAGTCAGTGCTATAATTTCTGCCACAGCAAAGTTGGCCACAAACCTCATTGTGATAGATAAACTGCTCCTCAATGTGAGCTTTCATCTCTCTCCCTTTTACAAGAGGTGAGCATAGTACTAAATTGAATGAAGTGAGATTTATGTTTGCAGACCAAGCTTTGTCTCAGGCATCAAGGACACAACAGTCCATTTCTGGATGCTATCTGGGGTACAGAATTGATTCTCCTTTCCACTCATCCTCCATAGCTTTTGTTGATCATCTTCCACCGTGCACAATGCTGTGGTTGTGGTTCTGAGTGTGCTTCTCAAAAGAACTAGCCCGTGCCAGTATTGACTGTGCTGTACAATCAACTGGTAACCGTGAGCCCAGACATGAGCATTGCCCAACACCGCCCACACAGTTCTTGGTTGACCTAGATTAATCAAAAGATGTTCTTTAAAGTAGGACTTATTTTATTTCGCAAACATGAGGAAATCTGCAGATGCTGGAAATTCAAGCAACACACACAAAATGCTGGTGGAACGCAGCAGGCCAGGCAGCATCTTATAGGGAGAAGCACTGTCAACGTTTCGGGCCGAGACCCTTCGTCAGGACTAACTGAAAGGAAAGATAGTAAGAGATTTGAAAGTAGGAGGGGGAGGGGAAAATGTGAAATGATAGGAGAAGACCAAGAGGGGGTTGGGTGGAGCTGAGCGCAAGACAGGTGATTGGCAAAAGGGATACAGAGCTGGAGAAGGGAAAGGATCATGGGACGGGAGGCCTAGGGAGAACGAAAGGGGGAAGGGAGCACCAGAGGGAGATGGAGAACAGGCAGAGTGATGGGCAGAAAGAGAGGGGAAAAAAGGGAGGGGAGAAAAAAACTAAATATATCAGGGATGGGGGGAGGAGGGGCATTAACGGAAGTTAGGGAAGTGTTGCTTATTTTATTTCTGTCAGTTAGTTCTTTGCTTTATCGTAGTACTTGCGCAGTTCCTCAGATTCTGTTAATTCTTTGCGCTGGCTTGAATGCTACTTTGTCATTACTCATGCAGTTTCTGCCTCATTTTTGATGATCTCGTCTGGTGCTTCTGATCTTGGCTCTACTTTAGATCTGTGCTTTGTAATTGTGCACCTTGAATTCCCTCTACTCCTGCACCTTGCTGTCTCTCTTCTCCTCTTCCATTGTTGATTGGATCCCACCCTTATCAATGTTTTTCACCACTGTTCCTCTGCTCAGCTTGCCTGAGGAGGATTGAGCTGGAAAACCTCGAACTACAGATCTTGCCTTTGGATGGAGGAGAGATCAGGATGGGAGTGAAATAAAGACTTCTTTATTCAAGGTCTTTTGGAACGCTACCTTACACCTTAGATAGCTGTGGTTACTCAGTCACTGAGTGTGTTGTAGGCTCTGATGTGTGGAGTTTTGGAGATTCGGAGAGTGAGAAGCACAATTCATTGTGTTTTATAATGAAGCAAGCTTGAGGAGCCTTGTTGCCATCTTCCACTTCTGTTCCTGGGGTTGCCATATTGTTGAATGTGTGAGCTTAGAAATGTTAATACACCCAAAAATGTGTGCTCCAGATGGGTGTTAGATCAGCGTACTAAAAAACTTACACTCATAATGCCCCTCTATAAATATTTTTTCTAAATGTATGTTGCATATTTTGTGTTTGGAAATGTATTGCTCAGATCCAGGGGTGAGTACAGGCAGAGATTTAGTATGAGGGTAAGTGGTCAAGTGTAGAATTATGTACTTCAGCGATGGGATCTAAGAGTCGGAGTTATTGATAAGGCAAAGTAGTTTGACAACAAATAGGTAGGTACGAGGCAGAAAGGAGTTTGCAATACATACAATAATTGCCATTTAAACATTTATATTTTGCACAAGTAACCATGGACCAACTTCTATCAACTGATCTTAGAATGGACAGAGCTTATTTTCCTGCAATATTATCAGTTATATTAGATGTGATCTTTAATAATAACGCTCTATTCAAAATCAACAAAATTTGTATGATTTCATACCTAGCCACAACTGATAGCGCTGTCATCAACACAGCGTATACAGAGATAGTGTGCTGTATTATCCTCATAGTGCAAGTGACAAAGGCTAATGTAAGAAGCTTAAAGGTTACCTATATCTTGATTTTCCATAGATTGGAATAGATTATGGATTTACCGTGTATCACATATCAGTTTGGTGAAGGCCAGCATTTTCTTTTTTTTATATTTTTATTTATATTTTTTTAGGATCATCTGCATCTCAGAAAATAGTCAGCAAGTTTAAACACCAAAAGGACACACTTCATTTAACTGATAAAGGTACTAAAAGGGGTTAACATTGCTGTATACATTTTCTCATAGGGTGTGGTTGTCAAGGTAAGTGTCAGGATGCTGGCAGCTCTTGAACCTTTCAGTTTTATTGTGTCATCCAGGTTCAGCGTAAGAGTTGTAAGTCCATTTATTCACGTAACAATGCATAGACAGAAATGTGCACAAAAAAACTCCAGTGGCATTTCCACACATTAAAACATATACAGATTTATTCATAATGAGTTAAGTGCCTGTGTGAGACTGTTAGGTTATATTGTGACATTGTAATCTATTAAATAGTAATTACATCCATGGTAATCATTGTCTGGTAATCTCTGCATATTACAGGGGTCATTAATTACAATATTTCTGAGACAGATTGTACTTTATTTCAGCAGAGTATCCATTAAAGTGAATTACTGCTATAAATATTACTTCAAGGCGTTTGTTTTACTATTAGTTCTTAAAAGTCACGCTGCTTTGTGTTGCCAGTAATTCTAAGTAGCATGAAACCTTAGGAAGAGAAACTTAAAACAGTAGACCTCTGTACCATGATTTTGGAATTAAATTTTGAACTTTCTCTGATACAACTAAGATTAACAATACAATTTAACAATGTGTCAGATAATGAATATACATGCATATTTAGATTCTATTGAAGTGTTCATTTCAAATAAGGACAAACATTTTGCTGTTCCCTGTAATGTTACTACATATAATTAGGTTCCCTTTTAGATCAAATAGCTTCTTCAGATGGAGACACTAAGTAAAAATTGCTGCTTATGTGGACCATTTGTTTGAAGTCCACACAAAAATCAATAAGGGAGATCTAGCCATTAAGATATAACTTTGCATTAAATATATGTGTACACAGTCTCTGAATAAACTACTGAAGAAGCCTTGATTCAAGTTTACAGCTGTGATGTTTGTAGCTTAGCATAGTTGTTTCTTCTACTTCAGCCATATTCCCACAAGATACGAGCTCTGAAGAACATGCGGAGAAAGCAGATCATGCGCCATCAATTCCAAGCAGTCTACTAACGGTCACACAAGAACCACTCGTTGGCAGCCAAAAGCGCAAGGCTAGAAAAACAAAAATAACGCACCTAATCCGAACAGCTGATGGACGATTGTCACCTGCAGGGGGTGAGTACAACGTGGCAGATTTTAGTTAGTGGCAAAGAAACCAAGTTTATCATTGAGTACAAGCTGACTTGAACTGTTCTTATAAGAGGGAGGTATGTTATTTATGTAGTGTGTCTCGAGTTGTAAATGGGGCAGCTGTTCCTTGGAGAACATTGTGAAGCAGTAGTGGTTTATCAGTAAACCTGGCCATGTTCTCAATATTACTGTTCAATATGATCACTGTAACCCTGTATGATGTGATAAACTATATAAAGTGCACTGATGAACTTTCTATGCAAAGTTTCCTGAAATCCATGGGAACAGCAGCAGAAAATAGAAATGTAATTTCACCTTAAATATAGCTTCTTCTGGCTAATAAATATGAACAATTCTATTGCATCTTTTGGATGTTAAACAGTCCATATCACAGTCTCTGATCTCTCATGCATAAGCAATAATGAGAAGTAAGCATGTAGCTCCAGGGAAAGGTAATGGACAGATCAAACCATCCAGTCTGTGTACATGTATCTGCTAACATCATTAACACCACAGCACAATTGGCAGAGGCTTAATCAGTTGCGGAAAATAATTCACTTGTAATATGGAAAAGGAAAAGTGTGTAACATGTCTTAAAACTGCTGTTCAATTTCTGCAGACCTATCAAAGGAGAAGATGTTATGTAAACAGGAGAAGAAAAAGCAGCCAGAAAAGACAGATGCTTTGACTAGTGCAGTCAACTACGGTAGCTCAGAAAATGAACAGGTTTGCAGTATTTCACCGGAAGTGCAAACTACATCAGCTATCCCAGCATTCTTCAGTTTAGCTGCCTTGGCAGAGGTTGCGGCAATGGAAAATGCACACAGGTGAGAAATAAACTAGGTTTTGGTTACTGCATAATATAGAGAAACTACAGAGTGACAAAGAGAGCTGCTCAGCAGATGAAGACAATTTCAATAAATGGGTGAGAGAGCACACACCAAAATCATTAAATAAATTATTTTACAATCATTTTATGAAAATATGATAATGACCCAGATTAAGATGTTGCCAGTGAGGTACTCAAATTAATATCGACTAACAAAGCAAATTTGAGAATTTGCCAGATGAAGCTGAGACATTACAGTATAGCAAAGCTCCTGAGCCATAAGTGCCATTCCTGGGGGCCACTTCTAACACAGCAGCAAGAAAGCTTGCAAAGGCTTCCCCTATAGACAAGCTGTTAGTATATTTAATATATTACAATTTTAAAAGTTAGGATGCATATAATGATAAGGTGAATAAAATTCCTTAATTCCTTGCAGCTATTCATTTTTCACTTCAGTGGGGAAGATATCAGTGTATAAGAACTTATTCAAGTTGCGTGCAATTACTGTATCTTCCTACTCAGCCTCTGGACTCTATATGGAGGTCAATGTTGGTGCCCATCGAAGAAGTATCAAGAAGTTTGGATTTGTAGCATTTCCCCACACAATCCAGCCCATTAATACTTTTCACAGTAATCCTTTAGGTCTACGTTTAGGATAATTTTGTTGGTTATTTGCTTAACCTAACACCTCTGACAGACTCATACTAGTTGGGAGTGGGTACATGATATTTCCTCCACAGTAACGGGTCCATATTTAATATTTACTGCTCAGCTTTTCACCTTCCAATAGGACTCTTTGAGATTCTCTGGTTAGTGGGATCCTGTAGGAGACCAGAATAGGCAATCCAAGAATGAGGGCCCAAGATTGGGCTATCAGCTTGATAGTTTAATCAAAGCTTCACTCACACACCTACTTTTGCATATGTACACATAGATCCAGATACAGAAAGCTCATCACATTGCAATCAATTGAGTCCCAAGGAAATCTGGCCTTAGAATGCTATTAATTAAAACACTCCATCAATATTTATTTCTGCTGTGCTGATTCTCAGTTTATCTTTCATCTGCAGAGGCCAACATGCAGTTTCTCTGAACCACGATGGACAGCCCAAGGAAATGGCGCAAACGGCAGTACTTATCTCCTGTGCAGACCAATAATCTATGATTGATTTGTATCCCAACAAAATCTGCAACGGGATGAATCCGTAAGGCCTGATATTGACTGCATTGTGGGAATCTCACCTTTCCATGGCTGGACAGTGCAGGTGGGAGGCACAGTCTGAATAACGTCCCATAGACAGGCTCAGAATATAAACAAATGGGGTTAATCCAGTTTCCTCAGCTGTTGCACCCAATCTGAAGACAACTTGGTTATATAAAAGAATTGCTGTTACACAGAACAAAAGGCCATGAAATCTACTGGCAACTCTTGCAGTTGGACGCTATGCGATTAGAGTGTGAGCTACTCAGATTTGCTGCAAATTTTAGCTTTTCTCAAGTAACACTGATGCACTGTGCTAGTGACTAGATATCGTCAAGTTCTCTTTATTTTCCCTATTTTTTAAAAAGAAGCACATTATGATTTAAGTTTTACAAAAACTGTAATCATGAACTTCTACCTGATCACTGAAATGATGGTGGGAAGAAAGTATATTATTAAAAATACTTAACATTTTGCTCATTACATTAAGAAATTTTATTTCAACAGCATCTACTTAGTTGAAAATATCTCTTAATCTGTAGTTGAGTTTAAAAGCGAATCTGCCTCTGAACAGATGGTACATTTTTTTTACACACTGTTTTTGCTTGAGTTTTTTTTCCATAATGACTTCATACCTATTGTTTTCGCTTCATATTGCTAAACCTCACTGACCCTGCATTGGGCCAGTTTACTGGACATGACTGTTTTCCTATATACTGTCAAGATATGTAAAATAATTTGCTTATTTTTTTAAGCAATTAGGCACTAATAGTGGCATAAATCCTGTAAGCTTTTTAGGTCCCAACTGTTGCACTGCTGTGTTTTTACAGTGAATGATTATTATGATGGTTGTAGGGTTACTAATTCAGCAAATTACTGAAGAGAAATTCAGGTTTTATTTCAGGTTGCAGAAGTATATCAGCACAAAGAAATCAACATCTTCTGTCAGACCAACAGCTAGAATTACTGATGTTTTGTACTACTTTGTTTAAATGCAAAATATTTTATTCCTTATATTAGTTGAAGATCATGTTACCAGAATGGGAAAACAACTGGGGATTACAAAGAACATTTCAAAATAGTTGTTCAAATTTTAAGGATATTACTCTACAGTCTCAAACACAGTTCTTCTGCAGTTCAGTGAAGTCACAGAAATACAGATGTAATTATAAGCTATGGGTTGTATTTTATGGTTATTAGTTCAACATCTTGATACCGATAATCCTGAAAATAGATTAATACTGTGCAACCAGTAGTCTATTTTCAGGACATTCACAAGGATTATTTAATATTTAATAAGCACCACAGAATGGAATAGTACATGCTGTTCACAGAAATGAAACTTGGTTATTTTAGTAATTTTTTATTGGAATTTGCAATGAAATAGTACAGTTAAAATCAAACAAATTTTTCCAGAGCATTCCTACTGATTATCTAAACACTTTTTTTCTGGACTAGGTCTGAATTAATCTTAAGTTTGGTGTGACACTTATAACAGAGATGTTAACATGGGCTCATTTAGCCTTTGTACTGTACTAATTTTATACATTTGACAAAATGATCATATGCCCTACAATTTACATTTGTGAAGTTAAACTTCTGATTTAAAATTTAAACTTCCAGGATTTATGTTTTAGATTGATGAGTAGAATTAGTGAATCAGGCGAGTGACAGAATGGCAAAGAGCTTATGTGCATGTGCCATTATTTCAGAGTTCTAAAATAAGATACACTTAACAGTTCCTTTAATAAAACCTATTATAGATTCAAAAGTAATCTTGATTGTCAGGTTAATGTGCTTTTTCAAACTCAGTGAAGGAACTTGACTTGGCCTTGTGAACTAGACAGATGCTTTGAAGATCGAAAGTGTTTGCCTCAAAGAAGATTTGTGGTAACGTTGGTCATTCTCAGGACTTCTAAAAGTGATATAAAAACTTTCAGTAATGCCTTAAATGGTACAAGCCATCATGATCCTGTTTTTATTTAAATTTGCACTCTTGTGCTGTATTTGTTAATTATACTGACAGTTCTACGTTGCATCTTTACCCCAGGTATAATCTGTTAATAATGAGGCACAAATAAAACTATTGCTGAGGACTTGTACCAAATATATGACCAATGATGTCTTCCAACAGCATGTGCCACAGAGCGTAATAGTATGTGGGCAGCAGATGAAACCAGAAGTAAGCTCACCACGTTAGTTCTGCAGTGAAATCATAATGAAGAAGTGAGGTTGGGGATGCATGGGGAAAACAGTAACTGCGGTTATAGGACCTGGTGGAGGAATCGGGAGGGAATTTGATTCTCTACAGAATGCAAAGCACAGAAACCTGAATACATCTAATTGTACAACTCAGATAAGAGAAATAAATATATACTTCACTGTTCAAAGAAACTTCAGCTACTAGAGCATGTATTGTTTTCTTATTGGAAATGTACAACCGACCGCAGGATTCACTTAAATGTTGTGTTAGTTTATGGTTCATATTTCAACTTTGAATACTTTGGGAAGGTCATAAAAATGATTAGTAAGTTCTAAACATTGCCCAGATACATGAAACTGGTTCACCTGGATCTGCAAATATCATCCATCAAATCCTTTACCAAAGTGAATTTTTTGCTGCAAAGATTTAATCCCTAGGATGAGTTGTGGAACTGGCACATCAGCAATAGGGAATTTAATGTATCAGAATTGTCGATTGAATTGCAATACCAAACTAGCCATATATATTTTAGAAAGCTATGGCTGTATTACTGTATTCTGGGCTTCGGTCTTAACTGCTGACACAGAAGATAGATGCACTTTTCTCAACCAACAATATATGAAACTGTAAAACAAACATCCCAATTTTACTTTGAGCGCAATTTGAAATTTGCTATTAATTTTTCCAGTCACAGAGTACAGGGTATGATTAGGCATAAAGTAGCTGGAACACTCCATCCTGGTAACATGATTCTTTATACAATTGTATGCAGCTTTATACAATATTTTGTTTCTCTTTTCACTCTAGCTGTAAATAACATCTTGTTAAAGTTTTGTGAAATTGTCATCCTTCGCTTGTCATTAGAAATATTGTCTTTTCCTTGTTGTAGAAACCAGCTTCTGCCCAAAGTCTAGCTAATATTTAAAAATGGAGAAGTACACAAAAGTAACTGTATTTAAATGTTACAATGCTTTTTCACAAAAGTTGAGTATAATGATAAAAATGTCTACTTTTTATGCCTGACCAAGTAGAATACAATTCATTGTATTTTTGCATTAATTTGTTTGTTTTACTGTTAAGTGATGTTTCCATGACATTGATAGGTGGGGTATGGAGTTTAATAGTGAGCTCCTCGTTTGAATTATAGAAAGAGAGTGTGACTATTTTGAAGTATAGCTTATTGCACTTGATATCACTTTTTTAGCATGTGAAAAGACTGCAAAATTTGATCACCAATGTAGAAAAGTGTGAGTTCCTAAACCAGGTAATGGAATGCCTATCAGCTGTCCTGGTGCCTATTCTGGAAGTGTACCCATTTGCTTACAAAGAGCTTTACTATTCATGGATTGAGCAAAGCAAATAACAGGGAGAATTAATGAATCATATCTGTAGAATACTGCTTCTGTTTTCACTACAGTAAATTGTTATGTGAGAAGCAGTGGGAATAGCAAGAGCTATTACAGACTGAATGTACTGTTCTTGCCACCGTTGTGCAGTAGGATGGATATCGCTGGGTTTTTCATTGTGGCTCAATCTTTCCTGAAACATTAGCACACTTAAATTTTGCCCACTGTGCATATTTGAATGGACACATCATGTGAAACTTGGGTCTGTGCCAGAAATCTCTCCAGGTTTCTGCTCCAATGCCCTAACCTTAGAAGTTGTTTGATGAATACCCTGTAAAAATACAGTTCTGTGGGAGTAAATGTAGGAAGGCCCACAGTAGAAATTTAACAGCCAGGCAATTAACACTGATATGCACTCAACTTCATTACCATCTTTAAACAAACATATTTCTTGGGGATTTGTTTTGTTAAAGATTTGATACTTGATATAACTATTGGAAAAATTCATAGAACATTTATACATTGGGATTACATATTACCAAATTTTATTCTGATCATTTTTAAAATGCTGAATCATCGAAGGTTAGTTATTAAATCAGTTCAGAAATTATTTCTGCATAGAGAACATCCTATGATTATATTTCTTTTAAGTGAGTTGCAATAATAGTTATGTAAGGCTTCTAATTTGTTCCTCCTGCTGGAATTGTTTGTGTAACTAAAATGATATAATGATCTGCCAATCTACATGGTATTACAAGTTACACTGTTAGTTTTAGCAATCTAAGATTTTCCATTAATCTGCATGGGAATAGTCCAGGCAATTTCAGTCTGATATGTACAGAAGATTTATCTAATCCTTGATTTAAGTGTTTTATTTACAAAGCATCACATGCATAATTTATAGTAGCATATTTTAAATAGCTTTTGGTATTAAGAAATGCAATAACCAATCACTTTTTCTATTGTGAGTACAATGAATGAGACAGTTAAGGGTAGAATTGTATGTATATTTGGAGTTCATCCTCCTGTAGAAGAGTTAGAAAGCAATCGAGCAGTCTTAAAGGCATAACTCTATTACCTACATACAAAGACAAAAAACGACTAATTTTGATTGCAAACATTTAAATTTGTTGAAGACCAAGTTGATAAGTCACTCAATTTTTCAAAGCCTGTGTCATAAAAATGAATAATAATTTGTTAAACTGAGCATTAATAGGTTTATTGTTAAAGATTACTCTGAATAAGAATGGAAATGGCAGCACATTATTATTGTCAAGTAACTAATAATCATTCAGACAAGAAATCCTGGGATATTGATCTAATTTCATTGTAGATGTGAAAATATGCTTTCTAGATGGAATTTCATAATTCAGATATAACATGCACATCTTTATTGTAGATGTTTATTTTAAATATTAGAACTTTAACAGATAATATAATGTAATTTCTTTTTTACCTTCTATTGTAAGGCATAGCTTGAGAAACTCAAAATGTGCAGTGTCTGGAAGACAATTCTCTGGCCTTAAAATTACTTAAGTTTTTCTTAAATTGGAATTGCAAACAAAGACAGCTTTACAAAATTTAAACTTTTTAATATTGTTATGTCTTAGTTATAATTGCTGCAGTAACGATGTAGCCAAAGGGTTCATTTGTAGTAGTATTTCTTACACATTGTTTGAAGTTGAATGAAGAAAATGTTTACTTTTTAAAATATATATATATTGAAAGGAAAATAAGTCTACTGACCTAGTTGTGTCTACAAACTAACATCTTTTATATTGTACCCATTTGGTCACAGGTTGAAGCCTTGGCCACAGTAAACTAGTCCAGTAGAAATCCCAAATAACAAGAGGAATACAATGATAAAACATTGTCTGTGTAACGTACCATTAAAAGCATGGAGTGTGGCCTAAAAAGGGAGGCAGGAAGCTGTAATGCACCTAATCTATTGACCAAATGTATGATGCAATTTAATAATTTATAAATGTTTGTTTTTGGCCAATTAAAATGATTTCAGTAGTATATTTGTAAATGGTGGCTCACCAAGTAGGCTGAAATATTTAATTTTTTTTGGAAAGGGGTAGAATGATGTAATAATGTACAGTTGATTTTAATTTTAATACCAAAAATGCAGGGATGTTTTCTGATTCACAAGAAGTATTAAAGGAATTATATTTCATTAGAATAAAAAGCAAATTTATAAATACAGTAGACAGACTGAATTATATTTACTAACTTTGAAGACCAGCATTAATTTCTGTCACTATTCGAACCATTAGGGTTTAGTTAAAACAGTTTAAAGGAAGATCAGCACCTTGCGCACTCATTCCAGACCAACAGAGAAATGTTTGGGCATACTTCTAATAATTGTCAATTGTTTTTGAACTTCAAATTAACATTTCTAATGTTTAAATTAAACAAGGCTATTAACGGCAATATGTGTTTAATGCTTAAGAAAATTAATATCAGACCATTTGAAATAAATAACTGAATTAAGAGCAGACTATGCACACAAAATTGCATTGTCTGCAGTTTCAATTTTATACATTCAAGGCACTTGTTGAAAGACAGAATATGTCTATTTTATCCTTGAGTTGATGAAATAAATCAATTATGGAGCACAAGAAAACTTTAATTTAGTTTAATTGTTCACTGTCTTTCAAAAATGATCACATAGTAATTTTGATTCCAATTAAAATTTAGTCTGGAGGGCTTGTTTAAATAGTGCTATTACAATGTCATTCTTTTAAATGAAATGCCAACCACCAACCAACTTAGAAGTTACTGGAAATATTTGGACCACTCCCTTTTAACTGTTAGTTTGATGTGAATTTCTATTCCATCTGAGAGCTGGGAAGAATGCATTGGTGAGCTTTGAGGAAGCTAGGTCACTGTCACTGAATGAACCAATAATTTTGATATTAACACTGCATTAGGAAAAGGCCATAATTTTTTGAGATAGAGAGATCACAATCAACAATTCTTCCCTTCAGTATTTGGAGGTCTTTGGTGATCCAGATACTTTAAATCATTTATACCGGTAAAATGTAGGTTCAGAGTTTCGGGTGTGTCACTGTAATCATGAAACCAATAGAGCCATTATGGTAGTGTTTTGTTGGCAAATAATCCATTTACAGTTTGAAAACTCATGAAGGGACTGATCAAATTCATGGAAGACACTTTATACATACCTTCATTCATAGAAACATCTAAGGTAATTAAAAACATGATATTTCCTTTAATAATATTACTCATACAGACCCAAAGATCAGAGTCTGAGCCTGACCACTCTGCTCAGTGCTGGTTCCTCCTCCATAAGCTTACTTAACAGGCACTTTGGATGTTGTTGTCTCTGTCAGCAGACTCCCAAAGAGCAGGACATTCAATGGCTAGTAATCCTCCCATCAGTTCTGAAGCACCAAGATACACTGATGTTTAAAAGAAAAACAGCTAATCGTCAGTGTCATCTTGTAATTTGATCCAAATACAAAATCACAATGTTTGAAAGGGGCTAACTGTGGTTCCTAAGACGATGGCTTTTAAAATTGCTTGTAGGCTTGGTACACATTAGAAATGCACAGAGCAGTGATGATGTTGATGATCCTCACTATACTGAAATATTTGCCTTTTTTTTTACTCTTGTTGCAGGCAACAAAGTAGATGAAGTAGCATTTAACTGCACCGTTTAATGGAGTACCACAGTTCATAATATTAATTGAAAAGGTTAATAGTATGGCTGAAAGTAATTGCTAAGTCTTGCAAGGCACTGTGGTTCTAAGCTATTCATTTAAACATACTTGCGGTAACTGGGAGACTGCTATAGGTTCCTGAAAGAGTAATGCCAGTGACGTATAATTTCAAAAACATGAAGCAAAATTCTTGGTGATGTTAGGAGATCCCTATTACATGAGAATTAGTTCTTGTTACAGAAGGTGCCTGTGTATATAGCTCCTTTGTATTGCTTTGAGCAGAGTCCCTTATATATTTCTTACTAATATGCTCTGTAGAAATTGAATTCAGAAATTTTACTACTGATAATTAAGAGTTTAAAGCCACTAATTATATAAAAGTTGCATAATTTGACAGATGATCATTTTATATTGCGTACTGTTTATTGCCTGTCTGTTTAGTTTTGTGATTGAAACACAGTTTTCCTTTTCACTATGTTATAATGCTGTATGCTGCTGCAGTGTTATTCTCATTATTTCCAAGCAGGCAATAAAGCATATTGTACAGTATCATACAATTGAGTAAGATTATTATTTATAGCAAAAAGTTGTCTTAATATACAACCAAAGTCAATCCCAAAATCATTCAATCTACTGAATTAGTTTTACAGGAAAGTAAATGAATATGATTCATTCAATTCAACTAATTGATTCCGGATGTATAAATGTTTCAACTCCTTAGATATGTTTTCATTTAATACGAATAACTGTATCAAATTGCATTAAGTTACATTGTCGAGCCCCGTGTCTTAAAAATTAACTTGACTACAGGCATTGCTACAAGTCCTCCCAGATCTGGAAAATTTAGAATTGAGAAGTGATCTGTGAAGACTAAAGTTTCATGAGGTGCAACAAAAACTGGTCATTCTTACAGTGGATAAATCACCTGATCCAGATGGGATGTATCCAAACTTTTTAAGGGAAATAATGAAAATTGCAAAGAAATTGGCCAAAATCTTCAGAACATCTGTAAGTGTGGCCAAGCTTTAAACTGTAACCATTGGATCAGCGTTGAAGAAAGGTTACAGGGAAAAATCCAGAGGTCTGTTTAACCTCTGATGTAGAAAGGATTAGCAGTGATTTGAACATTATAATGTAGAATGATAGGGTAACTCAGAATGACAACTTGTTTAATGGGTTAACAGGTACGATGGGAGAAATGCACTTGATATGCATGATGAGCTTCTAAAGGCATTTGATAAGTTGACCAGCTTAGCATCAAAATTGTAAAAGCATAGAACAAAAGGAGCAGTAACAACGTGGGTATAAGCTTGTATTGAGAGGGAGCAGATTGGTAGTGAATAGGAGGCACACGATTGCAGAGGATGGAAATCTGGAGCAACACAGAAAAGGCTGGGAGATCTCTGCAAGTCAACCAATGTCCTCAGACATAAATGAACAGTCATAGTTTTAAGTGGAGACAATAGGTGCAGGAGTAGGCCATTCGGCCCTTTGAGCTAGCACCACCATTCACTGTGATCATGGCTAATCATCTACAATCAGGACTGGAAAGAAAGAGGGGAGATGGCCAGTCTAAGATGGAGTAAGAGCTGCCAGGTGAGTGAGGGGTGAGAATTGGAATATAGAAGAAGTTGGGAGGTCGTAAGTGGAAGTGACAAGGGGCTGAGAAGATGGAGAGGTCACTTGACCATGGAATAAAGGGAAGGCAGTGAAGAGGTAACCAATGGGAAGAATGTGTGGATGATAGGCAAATTGAGAAGGCAGGGAAGGGTAAAGAGAAGGGAACTGGTTGGATGAGGGGGAAATGGGGACAGAGTGGAATGGTTAATGCAAGTTAGAGATTGAGGTTTATGACATCAGGTTGGAGACTACCAATCCAGAATTTGAGGTGGTTTTCCTCTAATCTGTCTTGAGCCTCAACTAGTCAGTAGAGGAGGCCGTGTACATACATGTTGGTGTTGAATGGAAAATGAAATTAGAATGGCTGGCCACTGAGAAATCTGACTTTTACAGAGATGGAGTGAAGGTGTTCAATGAAGCAATTTCCTCCCATCTGCATGCCGTTGTGAATAGTTTTTTGGATGAAAAATTGTGTACAGTATGTTTCTAAAGGGCAGACCTCAGATCATGGCTTAATATAATTGACTGTGACTGGTATGTACAATGTCCAAATCAACATGACACAAAACTTGGAATAGTAGTGAACTATGAAGAGGATAGTAATGGACTGTGTAAGGATATAAATGTGCTGGTAGAATGAGCAAATACAGCAGATGAAATTTAATATTTAAAAAATGAAGTGTTTCATATATATAAAAGGGAAGCAATGTTATGAGGCATATTGGAATAGGGGTACAGATGCAAAGTTGATGAAAATGGGGTAAATCATGCTCCCAAACCTTATTATTCCATGAACAAATATCATTAAGCAAGGGGTCCGTGGTCCCTAGGTTAGGAACCCCTGGGCTAAATCAAGAAGATAGTTTTAAAAAACACACAGGAGCCTAAGCTTTGCAGAACACTTTATGCATTTTAATATTTTAACAGCCAAAACAGCACAAGATCTTAAGGTTCAGCAACTTAACCAACTGCAGGTTCCCCTCCAGTAGTCTCTCATCATCCTGATTTGGAAATATACTGTTGGCCTTTCATAGCTACCAAGTCCAAAACCTGTAAGCTCCTCCCAGCTGCATTAAAAACATGCCTTCAACAGAAAGACTATAATGGTTGAAGAAGGTACCTTCTTCAAAGTTATAATGGTTGAAGAAGGACAAGCTCACATACCTTAGCTGCATCCTCCCAAGATCAAAGTCAACAAGAGGTTAGCAAAAACAGGCTCTGCTTTTGGAAGATTGGGAAATGTGGAAACAAAGAGGGATCATCAGAAGGTGTATGATGCTGTTATCATACCCACTCCCCTTGCGAGATGCAGACAGGATACAACAGACATGCTAGACAACTTAGCCATTTCCACATGTCCTGGGTGCACAGAATATTTAAGGTCAACTAGAAAGACAAGATTCTGGACACAAAGATTCTATCCTAGACAAACATTTCCAGCATTTACATTTTGCTGAAAGAATATGTAATTGTGAACTTTAGTTAAAACATATTTATTGAATTAGAAACGGCACTGATCATACAAGACGTTCGGCTGATGATTTTGAAATAAAGATGAGTCTCTTTAACTTGCACAATGAAGTATAACTGAACATTAAAAGTACAATTTCCAAGGCAGTAACTGAACAGTAGCATGGTCATATGGAATGTGACCCAGAAACAGAAAATACTGGATAAGCTCACATTTTCCTTTTTGTTTCAGATTCTCAGCATCAAAATTCAAAGTAAGTATCAAAGTAGTATCAAATTATCAAAGTTATCAAATATTGAGAACAGCAATTGTAAACTCTCCTTGGAAGTGCATCTGTAGGTCATAGAATCAGTTCCGGAGTTGTGAGTGAAGTTACCCACACCAATGCATCTGCAGGCTATTTTTAGATGAAATAGAAAAGCTCAGTGAACTGTGCTGTGTTTAACAGCCGCATTCACCAAATAAACTGCACTACAAAGAGGGGACAAAACAGGCTGCTAGTAATCTAGAGCAAGAAGCAAATTGCAACTGTGCATTTGTAGAAGGAACTGGATAACTGGTGTCTGGACCAGATCAACTCAAGACGTTGACTCGCCATTTCCCTTTGAAGATGTTGCTTGTCCTGCCGAGTTCTTCTAGTAGTTTTATGCTATACAACAAAAATGTGCGAATTGGCAGGGCTCTAATGCAAGTGGATGCAGCAAACAATAACATGAAAGAATGCAATAATAACTACAAAACAAAAATAAATACCATAGTTTATATACATAGATAGATTTTGTGTCCATAAAGTGTTGCCAAGCTGTACGTAAGGTGACTGACAGGAAATAATAACGTAATGGTGGGGGTGTTGATCAGCCTTGTTGCTTGGGGAAAGTAACTGTTTTTGAGTCTGATTATCCTGGTGTGGGTGTGACATAGCCCCCTTCCCCAAAGGGAGAAGAACAAATAGACCACGCACAGGGAGTGTGGGATTCTTCATGATGTTACTGACCCTTTCCAACACCTTTCTGTATACGCTGTACAGTCTGTCCTTGATGCTGAGTAGGCTGGTGCTGATGATGATGGGTTGGGCAGTTTTGACTACCCATTGTAAAGCCTTCCTATCCAGTGCAGAGCAGTTACAGTACCAAACAGAGATGTAGCTGGTCAGGATGCTCTTTGCTGCGCATTTGTAGATGGTGAGAGTATGGATGTGCGAACTCCAGCTTTCTTCTGCCTGTTCAGAAAGTAGAGGCATTGATGAGCTTTCTTGACTGTAGGATTTGTCCTGGGACCAGGAGAGGTTTAGTGTGATGTACGCACCTAGGAATTGAAATTGCTTGCAGTTTAAAAGGGTGTGTGGATGGTATGAGTTCTCCTGAAGACAGTGACCATTGCCTTAGCCTTGTTGACATTGACAACAAGGTTATTTATGTGGCAACAGACCTCAAGTTCTGCCACCTACTCTCTGTAGGCTGCCTCATCGTTGGTGGTGATGAATCCCACCTCTGTTGTGTCATCAGCAATGTGTTTGCTCAGGTGTTTGGCCATGCAGTCATGTGTGAGCAGTGGGATCAGCACAGACTTGTGTTGAGGAAAATGGGGATGGAGGAGTTGCTATGCATCCTGACTATCTGAGGTCTCAAAAGGCCACCTCAGCTCTCATATTTGTTCTCCATCAATCTCAAATGTAACCATCTTACTTGAATCAATTGCTCCTCAGGTTGGTTCAGGTAATTCCTGCTCTGAAATGTGGGCCTGAGAGAGTTGGAGACCAACCACAATAGCATGGAGGACATGCCACACCTTACGGAAAGTGATGTTGGCACTACAGCCCCAAAACCTGTTATATCTGATATTCTATGTTTCTGACATTGATGGACAAATAGAAACAGTAAAATTGAAAAGAATTTTAAAATACTTAATTAAAATACTAATAAATTTTAAAAATCAAAATGTTTTTTTCACTAAGTAACTTACCTCCCCTTTCCTAATAAAATCGCAGAGATGTACGGGACAGAAATAGCCCCTTCAACCCAGTGTGTCCAAGCTGACCTTTTGGCACAAAAATACCAGTCCCAGTTCTACACGAAGCCTCAGTCTTCTGCCTTGCCTATTCAAGTACTTAAGTTAATGCCTTTTCAACATACCAACTGAAATCAACAGACTTATGGGATCTGAATGATGATTTGCCCAGCATAATGCCAGGAATCCCAGCCAGACTGGCCTCCATGTGAAGCCTAGCAACAGATCTGATGTGACTCTTCGACTTCCATATTTGAAGGTAAAAGTCTGGATTTTAACAGCCACTCAAACATCTGAGGGCAAAAGGTCGGTTATCTGTAACTTCCTGCACAGTTGCAAGGCTGCCTGTCGTTAGCTTCATAAAGAGCATCTCTTATCCTCTACACTTTGCAGATTGCAAGATACTTTTCTGGAAATTAACAAGTCATAGTAACTTGCTTTCCCTGTCAAAGCAAGTCAGTTCTGAAGGAGGTTCTCCACGTGTTGGAGTCTGAATTGTAGGTTTGCATCCTTCAGCTTTCCGTTTTCACACTCTTTAATTACTCTCCTCTTTTTAACCAGCCAACTCTATAAATAGTAGAATCACATCAACAGCTTGGGTCAGAGTTATCTCCTTTGTCTTGTCCATTCCTCCCTGGCCCTCTTTGCAACTTAAAGCTAACTTGTCTTCTCAGTCTCGCAATTCTGCCAAAACAATTTCAACAGTGAAACTGCTTTGCTTTCACCAGATTATGCCAGAAGAGCTGAGTGTTTGCAGTATTCTCCATTTTAATTCAGATTTCCGGCAAAAAAACACACACACACACACACACACACACACACACTATTCTCAGTTTTCTGAATATCTCTTAATACATTGTGAAACGGCCTTGAAATCAGTTAATTGATTATTAATACCTTAACAATCCAAGCAAAAGTTGTTTTTGTACACAAAAAGTCAATATACACTGTAACATTATTAATCGTACCTTTTATTTAACATTTGCATTCTAAGTCAAGCAGTAGTTTTCATGCTGCTGTACCTCACAGACCCTACAAATGATTTGATCAGTGGGGACTCATCTACACTGGGTGCTACAATTTGGATTGTGGCAAGAATTTAGGCTGAGTTACCTCAGATCTTGTTAAGTGAGCTGATTTTGCAAAGGTCCTATATTTAAATGATCCATTAATATTCAACATCTCTAAGTTTATGATCAATCAAAGATGCACTGCAGATGCAGTGCCCACTACTTTATATATTTTTATTTTGCACTACTTATTTAATTTAGCTATTTGATATGTATATACTTACTATAATTCAGTTTTTCTCAATTACTATGTATTGCATTGTACTGCTGCCAAAAAGGTAACACATTTTATGACAAATGCCGGTGTCGTTAAACCTGATTCAGTGTAGGGTAGAAAGGTGCTTCTCTAAACACGATGTAGATCATTTGTACAGCTCTTTTGTATCAAATGGATAGATCAGTAGCACTATGGCAAATTTTTGAACTAATATTCTGAGTCCATAAGGCCATAAGATTTAGGAGCAGAATTAGGCTATTTGGCGCATTGCGTCTGTTCCATTACTTCATCACAGCTGATACAATTTTCCTCCAAGCCCCAGTCTCCTGCCTTCTCCCGGTATCCCTTCATGCCCTGACCAATCATGAAACTATCAACCTCAGCTTTAAATACATAAAGGCTCGGCTTCCACAGCTGCCTCTGGCAAAGAATTCCACAGATTCACCACTCTGGCTAAAGAAATTCCTTCTCGTCTCTGTTCTGAAAGATCGCCCCCTCTATTCTTAAACTTTCCCACTATAGGAAACATTCTCTCCACAGCCACTCTATCAAGGCCTTTCACCATTCGATAGGTTTCAATAAGGTCACCCCTCATTCTTCGGAATTCTACTGAGTACAGGCCTGGAGCCATCAAATACTCTTTATATGACAAGCCATTCAATCATGGTATTGTTTTTGAGAACGTCCTTTGAACCCTCTCCAGTTTCAGCACATCCTTTCTAAGATAAGGTGTCCAAACCTACTCATAATACTCCAAGTGAGGCTTCATCAGTGCAATTATGAAGTCTCAACATTACACTCTTGCTTTTATATTCTAGTCCTCTTAAAATGAATGCCAACATTGCATTCACCTTCCTCACCACAGACTCAATGTGCAAATCAACTTTTGGGGTATCCTGCACCTCAGATTTTTGTTTCTTTTCTCCATTTTGAAAAAAGTCAACCCTTTAATTTCTTCTACCAAAGTGCATGACCATACACTGATTCCATCTAACATTTCTTTACTCATTCTTCTAATATGTCTTAAGTCCTGCTGTAGCCTCTCTACTTCCTCAAACCACCTGTCTTCATAATTGTCTTCAAACTTTGCAACAAAGCAATTAATTCCATGATCCAAATCATTTACATAATAATGTAAAAAGAATCAATCCCAACACAGACCCTTCTGGAACACCACTAGTTACAGGCAGCCAGTCAGAAAAGGCTCCCTTTATTCCCACTCTTTGCCTACTGCCAATCAGCCACTGCTTTATCCATGCCAGAATCTTTTCTGTAATACCATGGGCTCATAGTTTGTTAAACAGCCTCGTGTGGCATCTTGTCAAAGGCCTACTGAAAATCCAAGTACACAACATAAACTGATGCTCCTTTGTCTATCATGCTTGTTATTTCTTCAAAGAATTCCAAAAGATTTTCCTATGCTGACTATGATCTATTTTATCATGTACCTCCAAATACCCTGAGACGTCATCCTTAATAATCAACTCCAACATCTTCCCAACTACTGAGGTCAGACTAACTGGCCTATAGTTTCCTTTCTTCCGCCTCTCTCCCTTCTTGTGGAGAGGAGTGACATTTGCAATGTTTCAGTCTTAGGGAACCATTCCAGAATCTAGTGATTCTTGAAAGATCATTACTAGTGCCTCCACTATCTCTTCAGCCAACTCTTTCAGAACTCTGGAGTGTACACCATCTGGTCCAGGTGACTTATCTTCCTTCAGACCTTTCAGTTTCCAAAGAGCCTTCTCTCTAGTTATGGTAACTTCATGCACTTAATGCCCCCTGACACCTGGAATTTCCACCATAATGCTAGTTTCTTCCAAAGTGAAGACTGATGCAAAAGAGTCCTGGACTATTAATCCAAATGGGAAATCAAATCACACTATGGCACTGGGACAATTGAAGTTTTGCTAGTTAAATAAATTTGCGATCAAGGAACTAAGATATTGAAGCTTTAGGTCATTACCTCTCGAACACACAGAACAGCTCATGGTGAATTACAAGAATGAATAATAATCTTAATACAATAGCTATCCAAAAGAATTTTATGTGAAATTTCATCTTTTGATCATAAACAATCTCTTCATCAATAGAAAGATTCCTCAAAGAAATATGGAAAATCATACAGTTCAAAAGGTATTGTAAATTATTCTTATTTTAAATAGGAAACCCAAATGTGTAACTTTATTTCTGAATTAGGCACTTGTGGACCTCAAGGTCAAGTTTCCCAGTGCTTGTTGAACTAATGAATGTTACAGTTGACGTTTGAACACATGGCAGAGGAGAGGTGGTTCAAATTCATTGTTAAGTCTAGAAAAAAGAAAGAAACAATTAGCATATAATGTGGTAAAACTGAAATTCAAGATGGACTTAAAAAGAATCACATAAATAATTTAATTTTGATTATTTTAATTCAATCAGTAGCCCCACAGTCACTTTGGGCAGATGAGGCTTGACAGCCAAGGTTGGCATCTCATCTAGAAGGAAAACTGATCTCACTCGGACCTCTGCTGCCACTCACGGGGAAGGCTTCGGGAGTAAACCCTGAAGGGAAAAGCTGGAGCTGGAGTCCCTAAGGCAGTTCAACGCCGACTGGCAACTCGGGTGCTGCTGCTGGTGCCAAACTGTATCGGCCTCTGCCGTTCCTTTGGGTCTGTCAGATGGGGCGGGGGGGGGGGGGTGGTGGCTTGCCACATGGGCAACAGCTTGTTCTCCATATCGTACTGCCCTGGCTTGCGTATCCCGACAGCTATTATCCATGGTTAACTGACCGCTGGGGACCTCATGAACCTCAATTCAATCCTAACAATTAGCTATCAAATCCAGTAAAGAGCAAACAAATCACTTACATACACTTCTCTTTGAAATGCTAATAGTGCCCAGTGAATCTCCAGCTCTTACTATTTTTATTTAATACAGTCAACGTTTCTCATTTTACTTATAACCTGCCACCTTTTTAAGAGTAGGTTTTGCAGGGTTTCTCACCAACATATTTTTAAATAACATTTATAATTCTTTTTAAGTATCTGTGTGCACTTTATTTAACTCTTGCATACCCTTCAAGTGCCTTTTGGTTCTTTGATCACTGGCATAAACTCAGGGGAATTCTACCTACCGGACGTGGGAGGAAACTGGACCAGCCAGGCCAGCAATGAACCTGGATCTCTGAAGCTGTGAGAGCTCTTCATTGGCAAGTAACCCCTGTATTACAGCCATTCAGGTAACAAAATTCTCCCTCACAGAATTCAAGAAAATAACAACCCAAATATTTGAGATATAGAATAAAGTTCTTTCTCAGAATTTGTGTGAAAAAAGTATATAAATCAACATAACTTATTTTCTCAACCTGCATTTCTTAATGTAGGTGCAGATGACATGGGTTGAGTTGTGGAAAATCATGGCTCATACTGTGGGGACAGACATGGGAATGAGGCAATTGGTGTGCTCTGTCTGGTAAAATCTTCATAGGCTTTTCCTAGATTATTCAGTTTCCTACTGCAATAAAACTCAACCACCAAATTTATCCATTCTATGAGTCATCATTTATACCTTGTATTTGATCACATCTGTTGTTCCAGTTCAGTTTTTAAAGTGTTATTCAGCATGGTTAAGTTTATTAGTATTGGAAAATATGGCCTTGTAGTATTCACTTCACACACACCTTCATTACATCAGTCCTATTGAGTCAGCTGTTGAATTTAAGGTACTGAGAGAACCTTATTTCCTTTGAAACTTAAACAAATATCTTCCCTTAAACAACCAACACTTCCAATACAGTATATAAAAACACAACTAATATATCTGAACTCTGTCTACACTTCTGCCTGCCAGTAAAGCACCCAACATAATCAAACACCCAACCAACCCCGGGCATCCTCTCTCCCCACTCCCATTAGACCCACAAGCCTGAACACACCTACCAAAACCTCAAGGACAGCTTCTATATGATAGCCTCTTGACCTCACAAAACCTTATGACCTAGCACTTCATTGTCTATCTCCACTGCTCTTTCTCTGTAACACTTCATCCTGCACTCTTTTATTGTTTTACCCTGTACTATACGGTACCTCAATGTTCTGTTATAATGAATTGATCTATACGAACAGAATGCAAGGCAAGTTATTCACGGTATCTGGATACATGTGTCAATAATAAAAACAAATTTCCAATTTAAATTAATTGAGAGTACATACTTCCTGTTTTGAAGTACAGAATAAGTCCTGTTATCACAATCAACGTTGCCATAGCTAAGACAGCGATTCTTGCTTCTATTGCGCATGTAATATTCTCATTATCTGTAAAGTTATTGATAAGGCTTTAGATGATTATCCACCGATTAGCAAACATTGATAAATTCATTGTTCCATTATCTGCACGTAGCTTTAAATGAACGATTTATATATACATAAATCTGGCGGCAGAGATTCTGAATATAATTAAGCTTTATTTTATTTCATCAGTAAAGCTTCTGGTTGCAGTTTTTTTTTTGCAACTGTTGAACTTTCATGGGGTTTGAGTTAAAATGCACCGCCTTCTTACTAAGCAGGATCAAAGAGAGTGCTGCTCTGTGCCCTCCGGTCTGAACACTCGGTACTCTGACCGCAGCCGCGGCTGAGCGCTCTGAGACGGGGGAGGGAAACCTTGCGTCAGCCCACAGTGAGTGTGAGCGTTCCCTGCTCCTTACACTGACACGGACCATCTGGGTCCGTTACCTATGCGTGGATCGAGAATGGCAATGCTGGGCAATGATTCCGGACAAAAACGCGCTCGCCCCAAGGGTCCCCCGCGCAGAGGGGGCTCGATCGATTCATGCGGGATCACTTGGCCGCAAGCGCACTCGTCTCGATCCGATACGGTTCACGCCCTGCTACCGTTTCTCTCCGAGTGCTCGTGGGTTTCTGGGAAGATGCCCTCTCCCTCTCTCTCTCTCTCTCCCGTTACTCTGTGCTGGGGGCAAGCTGTCGAGGCCAAACAAAGAGGGAGACAGCAGCATCTAACCGACACTGTAGGTTCTGTCAACACATGATCGGGTATTGCCCGTTCCCATAGCGCTGACCTGCACCGACTCTGCCGGCCAGGGTGCAGTCCTGCACCCCCAGATCTCAGTGCTGATCAGTCTCCCCAGCCTGCCCAGCAGCAGCACTCACAGGCGGGCTCTCCACACCCAACTGCTGGGGACTCGACCATGAAGGCTGGAGGTTCACGCCAGATCCCTACATGGCATCCCACGGCATGTAGCTCATCTCTCCGTACTTTTATTGATGATTCTATCCATGTTCTCGGGAATGCATCCTGAGGAGTGAGAGGCTGGAATACACAATCTGATGTGCAAGAGAATCTCTTGCTGTTTCAAGCAAGTGCTTTCAAGGTCCGTAGCAGCTTCTGGCTCAACGTTAACATTGCCACTTGCACTTACACTGTAAATGGTGTCAGTGGAACGTTGGGGATGGTGCAGGGATCGTGCTTAAAGCACAGAGGGGAGATCTACCTGACATTTTGGTCATAGAATGAGAAAAAATGAGGGATAAAAAAATAGGAATAGATGCAACTGCAAATTGAAATGAATGAATGAAAATAAATATTGTGGGCATAGAGAGGAAAAAAGAATGCTCGTTCCTGTCTGCATCAAACAACAGTGACTTGGTGCTCATGGAAAATGGAGAGGATATTGACCATATAGATTGAGAATCAAAATGCCCTTTTTCCTCTAGCGGGATTCAAGAGGCAGTTCAAATCATATGGGGGAGGGTTGTCCTATAATAGCAGCATGAGGGGCGAGAGAGCGAGACATTTCCATTTACAGGATAGAAGCAGCTTGCCGAAATATTTGTTGCTAGTCACAACTGTTTTCAATCTAAGTCGAAGTTGAGTTTATTGTCATTTGCACCTCCCTGGCGTATTCAATAACAACAATACGACATTATTCTTACCTGTGAGTTGGACAGAAATGTATTGGATAATAGGTTTAGAGAGCCTTGAGTGGTTCACCTGACAGGAATAATTCCCACCATCACTCCAGTCAGGTACAGACAGATTCAGGAAGCTTGCCATGGAGAAGGAGCCGTCACTATTAGAATAGAGGGGCCCATCCTCTGTCCCGTTGGTGATCAGCTGTCCATCCCTAAACCAGGACACTTGAATGCTGCCCGGGTAGAACTCCACCGATGTGCAGTTGAGCTGTACGCCAGCGTTAGGGGCAGGCAGAGGCTCAGCTTTTAGGTAAACCCTTGGGAAAGCTGAAAAACAAATACGAAAATAAATTCAATTGTCCTAACTACCTTGCATTATTTCCCAGTGTTGCTTCGGTGAAGTTTACAAAATGCTTTGCAGTGAGATCATTATTCCAAATCCAACTTCAGAAAAAAAACAGAAAATATTGGAAATGTCCATAAGGTGACTGAGCTGCAGTGAGTGAGTGAGGGATGTCGGGAGAATCAGTTGCTCAAGGGTAAATTGGGTATACTCACCAAGCAGGTTTCTAAAAGCCTCAGATTTATATTCTGTTCCCTGAAGACAGATCTTGCTGGCCAGGATTGCCCGGAGTCTGGCAGCAAGTCATTAGTGATGACAGAACTTCTAGCAACATAATTGATCGATTTGGGCAGGCCTGTCCAGGAAATATTTGACAAACACAGTAGTACAACTCATAAATCCACTGATTGACATGCTAGAGAACCAGTTTCAATCCTGATCTTGGGTGCTGTTTGGGTGTGAAGTTTGCACATTCACTCTGTGAACATATGGATTTCTTCCAGGTGCCTTGGTTTCTTCCCACATTCAAAGCTCATGGTTCTGTACATTAATTAGCTTCTGTAATTTGCCCTAATATCCAGTAGAAGTGGTAGAGGCAGCTTTGGTATTGTCATTTAAAGTAAAATTGGATAGGTATGTGGACAGGAAAGGAATGGAGGGTTATGGGCTGAGTGCAGGTCGGTGGGACTAGCTGAGAGTAAGCGTTCGGCACGGACTAGAAGGGCTGAGATGGCCTGTTTCTGTGCTGTAACTGTTATATGGTTATATAATATATACGTGATAGAATCTGAGGGGAACTGAAGAAAATTTGCAGAGAATAAAAGTGAGATTAATAAAGAATTAGAATAAAGGGTGGGGGTCAGCATTGACTTGATGGGCTGAAGGGCCTGCTTTCCGGCTGTACCTTTCCACAATTTTTTGACTCCTAGCTGGCAAAACCAGCACCTATCTCTGGCTTTTGTTGAGAGCTCCAATCCTCAACATTCAAAAGCAGTTATACAATTATTGAAACAAATAATTTGTCGCAAAACTGTATGCATTATTTTAAATAATACTTTAAACACATAAAGTAATTAAAGCATATAAGTTATGCAACTTGCTTACTTACTTTATTCTTCCCTTCCTTACTTTGCAGTCATGCTGAGTTTCAATAGGTGAGCAGATTCCATAATGTAAGTGCCATGGGATCTCAGCAAGCTTTTACTCTACTATTGAACCCTGTGGGGAGCTGGGCTGCTGGGGGCAGCTGAACAGGTTTATCAGCATTCAGCTAACAAGTTCATGACTCCAGGGACCCTACCCTAAACCTTACAGCAGTTAATGAATGGATGAATAAATAACTGGCAAAACCTTGCAATATGGGCTAATGTAACCAGATGCTTGTCTGTCTATTGTATTATGCAGTGAAAAGTAAGAAATTCATCTGGTATCCAGTTAACATTTGTCCCTCAGCTATGAAAAACTCATTAACTAGCCCTTTATGCATTGTCATTGTGGAATCTTGCTTCAATTAATCTAATTGCTGTGATATCCTATACACAACAGAGATCACACTTCAACAGATGATCCAAAGGATGAGAAGCACAAATGGGCATTTAGACTCACGAGTGGTTCTGATCACAAGCTGACTGAAAGAAAATTGTGGACAGACTTTGACCCTGTGAGAAGTTTGGTGAAGCCAGGCATGAAGATTGCCAAACTGTTACCCCAGTGCATTTGGAGGTTTGACTCTTGTGCTGGTTTCTCTGTACATGAACAACCTACCACCTCTGGGAGACAGGAATATCAGGCAACCGCTTGGCCAAGGAAAAGTGGGGCAATCATAGAGCAAAATGGATGGGGATCAGGAGCAACTACCCGTGCAACAAAGAGGTGCATCAAATCACCTTTCCAGCTTTTGTGTTACCTTGTTCTATGAGCTGCTAATCAGGTAAACTCACCTTCCACTGTTAGGTTGGTGCCTTTTCCTTCTACCCCTTGTACCGGAGGGGGTATTTGAAAAGAAACCCGGCAGAAGTAAATGTCAGAATCACTCAACTGAAGATTGTAGATCGATAATACAAACAAATTTATCGAGGAGTCCAGATTAATGTTGATACGTTGTATACAATGGCATTGAGTATAATTTGTCATATTTCTATTGAAAACATAATTACAAAGCTTCTGTGCAGAGTTATTTCTTCGCCATTCAATCAACAGTTGATCATAGTTTTCATGGCTGTAGGAACAATTTATTTTCACTGTCTGTCCTTTCAGTGCTTTTATCATGAATGGTGTCTGGGAAACCATCACGTTTTGATATTTTCCTTGAGACAGAAATAAACAGAATTAATTTGTGCAGAAAGGCCAGCATTAATAATTTGTGTATTATATATTACTGCATTTCAACCCACAGTGAGTTCATCTTCAGTACAGCTCCTTGTGCTAAGCCATGGCTGCACTTCAGTCCTGGGTCTAAGTGTCCCAGTGGCCTGGCTACAGCAGCCGTACAGCAAGGTGGTGTGGAGCAAGAGTATTTTTATACCAAAGTAAGCTTTATTCATAATAAAAAGTATTTACAAGAATAAATATTGTAATACCTTTTCATTCTTACATTTCTAGTCAATGTGTTGAGTGGTGTTAATTTACATCTTCTTAACGCCAATAGGACAGCTACCACTGATGTGGCCCTTTGGGGTGGAACTATACTACAATAATTGAGCGACTTCCTCACCTGATCTGGGTCCTCCCTGTCCAGCAGTGGAAGAACCCCACACTGTAGCCCTCCCCCACTGTGGAGGCTGCCCCAGGGAGTGTCCCTCAGCGCATACTCCTGCAGCCTGGAGTGTGTCTGCTGGAGGCATCCTCCACTGACATCTCCATGTGCTGGCATATTGACAGGTTTCAGCTAGACCAAAGGAGGTCTTTTGTTGAGTTGCTGATCTTCCAGCAGCACTTGGTGTCGACCAGTGCGTGTGTCCCTGGGAACAGCCCGTAGATTAGAGAGTCCCCTGTCACACAGCCGCCCAGGTTGAACTCTGACTCAGCCCCTTGCATCTTCCTCCATACGCTCTTCACAAACCCACAGTCCGCAAAGAGGCGAGCTTCCTTCTCATCCCCACTAAAGCACACAGTGAGGGTGACGCTCCAGGCATATGGGAAGGGTTTTCCTGGAAGGGACCCTCACTGTCAGCCAGGAAGGGTGCTGGTGCCCGTTGGTGAGGTCTAGCAATGAGGCATTCTGTCAGATGGTCTGAGTCTCTGCTCAGGGAACCACCTCACAGTGTCCAACGAGTACTGCTCCTGCAATGTCTGCAGGGCATTCCATTCTGACTACTGCCTAACTGCCTTGTAGTCAAAGGCATTGGTCTGGAAGAACTTTTCCACAAACAGGTAGTGTAGCAGCATCCAGCTAACTTGGACGTTGCACAGCCACGGGGCCAGACACATTTTTCACTACAATGGGGTCTAATAGAACTTCGACAGGTAGCTCTACTTGGCACCCACATACTTCGATTCCACACGCATCCGGATGCACACACTCAAAAAGTGGTGTGAGGGCAGCATTGGGTATGTTTTTGCTCCATTGTCCATCAATGTGTGTTTCATGACCTGTCTGATTGGCTCCATCTTGGATCCCCAGGTGATTTCCAAGATGGAGAAGTGGTGGACAGGCCACTCCTGCAAGATTGAGAGCACCTCACACATGGTGACCAGATTCTTCCCCATTATTGAGAGGGAGAGTCCTCCCCACACTCTCAATTTCTGTTTTACCTTTCCAATCCACGTCCAGCCAATTCTTCACCAGATCTCAGGCTTCACCCTGAGGACCACTGTGACTTCTTGTTGGAAGACTGCTGCTCTTAAATTTATTGAACTATTTTTACATGTCCCTGAGCAGAGGTAGGGTAACTGGCCTTGTCGTTCAGAGAGTTAATGTTTCAACAGTTATAATGCTTTTCAGTGAGATATCGGTCAGATGGAAAGTTGGGCAGAGCACCCGCAGATGGAATTTAATCTTTGGGAAGTCAATTAGGGATAGGACATACACTGTCGAGCAATTGGTCGGTCTCTAAGAAACATGTCTCTGAGATATACAGAGAGACCTTGGTCCAAGTCTTTAGTTCCTTGAAAGTGGCAACACAGGTTGATAGGTCTTGAAGGAAGTACATGGCATGCTTGTACAGAAACAAAGGGCTGGGAGGTTATATAGCATCTTTACAAAATACCGCTTAAGCCATATTGGGAGTAGTGCTGCCAATCTTTTGAAAGGATTTGATTGCATTGGGGAGGGT
Organism: Hemitrygon akajei; assembly: GCF_048418815.1. Classification (NCBI taxonomy): domain Eukaryota; kingdom Metazoa; phylum Chordata; class Chondrichthyes; order Myliobatiformes; family Dasyatidae; genus Hemitrygon; species Hemitrygon akajei. The sequence goes on from NC_133128.1 coordinate 39,736,540, forward strand.
TTAGAGGAGACTCACCAGGATGCACCCTGGACTGGAGGACGTTAGTTCGAGGAGAGACTGGATACAATGGGTTTATTTTACCAGGAGCAAAAGAGGCTGGGGGTGGTGAGGACAGAGGGTGGCCTGATAAAAGAATAAAAAGATCATGAAAAGCACAGACAGGGTAGGCAATCAGATTTTTTCCCTTTTGTAAGGGTGTCAAAAACCATATGTCATTGTTTTAAGGTGAAAGTTAGAGGGATTAATAGAATTTGAGAGGGAAGTTGTTCATATGGAGAGTGGTTGATATCTGAAACATGCTCATAAAGGAGGTAGTGGAATCACATATATTTACTATAAGATACATTCACAATGAAAGTTGAATAAGAAAAGCATAGAAGGATACAGTTCTAATGCAGGCAAATGGGATTAGTGTGGATAGACACAAAGACCAGCATGGACAGGATGGGCAGAAGGGCCTGTTTATGTGTTTCTTTTCTCTTTGAAATAGACTCTATGAAATGTTACTGACCTTAAGTTGTTTTTGACAGACAGACAGACATACTTTATTGATCCCGAGGGAAATTGGGTTTCGTTACAGCCACACCAACCAAGAATAGTGAAGAAATATAGCAATATAAAACCATAAATAATTAAATAATAAGTTAATCTCCCTCCACTCCTGTTATCTGACCTGTTGAGAATTGTTATCACCCCACCTGCTTAAATTCGGCATACTGACTAAAGTTTCCAAAGGAGTATCAGTTGAATGTTTCAGGTGGAGCTTCCACTTCAACGGAAGGCTTAAAGGAGTCAGTTTTAAAACATTTATTCACAGCATCCAAAATTCTGCACAGAGGAACCAGCTGATATGAAATTAAATAAGACATTGTGGGCTCCCTTACCTTCACTGAGAAGGGAATGTAGTAAAATAAGAAGCAATTGCTTTCCCAGTGGAGACATTACTGATGAGTTTTCTAAACAAAATAGAAAAGGAAACAATAAAAACACGGAATTTAAGTTACGTAATTACAGTGAAGATTGCCTGGGTGTATCTCAATTACCTAACACATTTTCACCTTTAAAGCAGTGGATTGATTAATTCAGATGATAGGAGACACTGTGACATAATACTGGAATCACAACCCAATTATTTGTTAGATGCTATAACATGATGTTAAATAGTCATTTATTTGAATTGTAAATGGCAAATAAGTCATGGGACAAAGTATCTCCTGTTTATTTTGCTTCTCACACCAAACACCTTTCCCCAGCCATAAGACATGGGAACAGGATTAGGCAATTTGGCTCATTAAGTCTTATCTGCCATTCAATCATGGCTGATTTATTTTCCCTCTTAGCACATGTCAGCATGTTTTTTCTTAGATAACAGATCCAAAAATGCTCGCAACACTCCAAATGTGAACTGGCCAAATGCTTGTGAACTCAGCATTACATCTGTTGCTCTTAGTGGCCCCATCAAGAGAAGAGGAAGGACATGAATAAAAGATGTAAATGTATAAACACATGTACTTTTTGGAATCATAAAAATTCATAAAGTCCTTAAAAATTCTACAAATGTGTAAAAGATAAGCAAAGTTAAAGATAGGTTCTGTACAGTTAGAGAGGGAGAATTCAAAATGGCAAAAATAGAAATGTTAGAGCATTACTTTTTTGTCTTTTTAGAAGGATATACAAATAACTTACTAGAAATGTTAGTAAATGATTAACTCGATGAAAAGAAGGAATTAACAAAAATGATATAAGTAAAATGAGTGCTGAAAAGATAACAGGTAAAAATCATCAGTAAATTCCGATCACCAATATTCTGCATCCCAGAAATGAACGAATTAACTATGGGAATAGTAGGTGCAATGGTTGTCACCCTCCAAAATTCTAGAAATTAAGCAATGGTTCCTGTAGATTGGAGGGTAACAAATGGAACCCAACTATTTAAAGAGAAAATGAGAAACTAAAGCACATTACCCTTTCATCAGATGTAGAGAAATTTCTGGACTCTATAAAAGATGTGAGAGTGCAACACTTCAAAAAAAAAATCTGTAAGCAAAGTCAACATGGATCAATGAATGGGTATCACATTTAGTAAATAAACTATCCTTTCTGAGGATGTACTTGTAGAAGAGATAAAGAGAAACCAGGAGAACTGGTGTATTTGGATTTTAATAAAATCCCGTGAAGTGTTTAGTGATCCAAATAACAGTGTGTGGGGTTGGGTTTATATTCAAGATTCAAGACTGTTTATTGTTATTCTTCAGTACACGAGTGTAGTGGAGAATAAATGATTGTTACTCTGAACCTGATGCACCTTGAAGAAACACAGTAAGCATGAAACACACAATACATATAAAGATAAAGCAAAATCCTGTAAAACACCATGTACAAGTTACTGTATACAGACATGGATTCAAAATTGAAAGACAGATAAAAATAGAGAGTAGGAACAAATGAGATATTTTCTGGGCATCCAGTGTTGACCACTTGGATCAGGGCATGAATTCCAGCTTTCCATAACATGGATCAATACTTGTCATAGACGGAATGGAGTTTTGTCAGGTCAGTTCCTGAGATGGCATCAGTGCCTTCTGAAGACAGATTGAGTTGACTAGGTCTGTATTTGTTGGAGTTAGAATAAAGAGTGAGAGTAATTGAGATGTACAAAATCCTTGCAGGTCTCAACACACTAGAACCAGAGGACACAGTATCAGAAAATGGGCTGAAATGAGAAGAAATTCTTTCACATGTTGGATGGTGGGCCTTTAGGAATGAGCAATGAATTTACTAAGCATGTTTAAGAAGAAGGTAGTCAGATAACTAGACATTAAAAGCGTTAAAGGGTAAGAGGAATATGGAAATGAGATAGGGGAACAACCACGATCTCGAATGACCTACTCCTGCTCCTAAAATTTTATGTTTCTTTATTGTACTGTCAGAGAACACGTGAAGTTGAGATCATAACTTTCATGTATTTCACCCTATTAATACTTAATGATCTTGGTGTAATGAATTAAGCTTTATTCAACAATGAAGGAATAATCGCAAGTATCAGCAAATTCCCAAATCTCCCAAGCCAAAAGTTCATCACACAAATTACACATGCATGTGCAGAGTGGTACAACACAAACTAAATGTAAGACCTGATCCTGTATTAAAGGCTGATTTGCTATGTTCCTACTCCATGACTGCGATGACATGGGAGATGATTTTGCCACTCTGCCCTAGACCATGGGTGGAACTGGATTTGTCATTTGAAAGTGTCTTTTTCTAACCAAACAGTTCAGTGAAAATTATTCAACCGAACTCTGAAGGAATCCAATTAGCTATGCAGACAGCAGAACAAATCAGGCATAGAACTGGGTCAAATTTAAATGTATACTACTATTTTCTAATTCAGAGTTCTAAAATGGAATGAGTTTATCCGGTTCACTAATTTATTACACGCTATCATTCAGTAAAGACAGTAAAGGTGCTTTGTCACTCGAGGCAAGCAATGAGATTAGCTGGTATTTGTCGATGCATAAAATTATCAATGAAATAACTTTCAAATGAAGGTCTTTTGTTGGCAATACTGTAATATGGTGGAAGAATGCTTTGATTTATCCAGGTCACCGGGCAAAAGTGATGGATTTCTGCAGTATGACTCACCAGTAGGAAGAAGCTGCCATATTTATCTTAAGGGATGTAAAAAGAAGCGTACATTAAGCAGTTATTTTAAAAATGACAAATTTTGATTTGGAAGATGATGGCACACTTGAAAAAATGGTTTTGAACAGGCTTTGGGAAATTACAATGGAGTTTCACTGAGGAGAAGTCAATGAAGAGGAAGCAGCACTATTTTAGTTTCATTAGACCAAGTCAAGTTCACAAAAATCTTAGGGAAGCTGAGGGAAAATAGCCAGCTTTGAATCATTGCGAAAGGCAACAAGATTGACTTGATGTTATAAAACACTTAGCAGGTCAGGTTGTGCCTGTGGAAAAGAGAAAAAGAGTTATAATTTTGGGTCAAAGACCTTTCATCAGAACTCAGACCTAACACACTGATGTTATAAGATATTATTAATCATGATTAAAGTACTTTATTAATATACAGAGGTTTATTGATCTAATGATGTGATTTTGAAGCGCACCATGGCAGCAGGAGTGGCATGCAGTAAATGCTTGCTTTATCAGTTGTGTTCATATCCTCTTGGTGAATAAAATATGGGAATGTATAATTAATTATTTTAAATGTAATTCCTCACTATTTAACATCCTACTTTAGGAAGCGTCAGCATTTAGTACAAACTAATCTAATGGATTAGTTAATGGACTGAAATGAATAGGAAACAGGACTGATAGATTTAATTCAACAGGAAAAACATACAAAATATTTTTGAAACCACTACCTCTAAGGTTAACACGAATTTAAAGTAATCTCTACAGCAAAACTGCACCACCTCACTATATTTATGAATGTAGTGGTTATAATATGTTTAGCAAAAGTACTGATTAACAGCATATTGGATACAAACTGCAAAAGAGTCTATTTTATATTTAATATCCAATGCATATAATTTTTTAGAGTGTGTGCATATGTATTACCAGCAGATTCCCTGACCATCCCCACTAACCAACCAGAAGATACACTTATTTGTAACAAAGGAACATTTATGCTTTCTGAAACTATAATTTGCATAACTAATTAAATAAATTCCATGTTTGAATTATATTCTGGGATGAATACCAAATATTTTGGATTGGTCGATGATTACATTCACTATAAATGTGTTACTATTTTATATCCATTTCTTTATGATATATACTTGGATTTCAATTCCTTATCACTTTTTACTATTAAAATTGTAAGATGGTAGACAAGAGAAAGTAGCGGAGTTTAATACTATTATTTTTATTTAGTGATTCTAAGATAGGATAACTGCTGTGGAATTTGGAAATAAACACCAAAACTTTTGAAGTTCTCCTAAAAAATAATTTTGAATCAAACAACAAATAACTAAATTTGTATTGAGTCCAAAAGAGCCTCTTTGGCTTTGTCAAGTTAAACATAACTGATGCATGAATTTTGGAACATGGCATGGTGTTACATTTCACAATATAACATCAGCTGACAGGCACAGCTCTGGACAAAAGTATGGTGATAATAGCCAGGCTTTTGAGAAAACCAGAGGAACATTGAGTTTAATGATTATCATTAGAGGATACTATGATGAGTAAATTTGAAAAATAATACACAAAAAATAACATTTTAAAATGTCCGGGAGATTAATATTTCAGTTAGTTAATGATAGTTTCATTTGAAAACATATTTTGAGTTGCTGAATGTTTATAAATAATATAAAATTGCACAATTGATAGCAATGAATATTTGGTTGTAAATGTTTATGTTCTGTTCTGCAGTCTAATTGGTTAACAGTTCCTCATAATGAAAGAAGAAATGGGATTTTTCTGCCATAGACATGAAATGGCACAGTTCATTTTTAAATGTTGACAAAGAATATAGTACAACATGTATCCCTAAAATTAGTTTATAATTAATGTTTAATTTATGTTTTCTTGTGAATATTGTGTATCTAATGCTTTGTGCCTGTGATGCTGCTGCAAGTAAGATTTTCATTGCACCTGTGCAGACACATACTTCGGCATATGACAATGAACTTGACTTTGTCTTTAAATGCAGATCACCTAAACCAAGTATTATTTGTCAAGCACTAGTTAGGAGTATTTATTTGGTTGAAGAAATTTCTTTGCCCAAAATGAAGGTAATGAAAAAAAATACAAAATAAAAAAACTATATTTTTAAAACTAAATTTATCTATCAAGCTTTATAAAATCTGTTAATAATATTCCTGAAGATTAATCATATCAGAAATATTATCGCAAATGTGACATATTACGTAATTTCAACAATTATATATTTCCAATATTTCTTTGTTACAGAAACAAGCCTCAACTAAATTCAAATCAAGCTCTGATTTACTGCTTCTCATAATATTCAAACACAACTTGGTTTAATACCTTACATACACTTTAACCCGTAAGGAAAATGCACCATTAAAAGAAACAACATTGACATGGGAAGTAACTGAAAGAGAATAAATAAAAGTCAAAAATCCTCTCCATCTTTCCAAATACGAGTAAAAATTCATCACAATCCTTATAGAATTCTGCTCAGAATGGAAAGTATCTGGAATACTGCTAACATCAGTAGTGAAACTGCAGCCACTGTTAGTTCTACCCCTGGATCTGTTTGCCAGTTAGAATCATACCCTGGATAGGTTTCATTGTGTGATGCTCCCTAATTGCAATTAACTCTCAATAGTGAGAGTTTAGTATACACAGTAATTATATGTTTGTAAAGGATAATGAAATAAAGTACTTACATGAAATTGAGGACAAATATGTGTCTGCTACTGAATGAGAGAGTAACTCACTGTGGCTAGTGTCAGCACTTCCTTTTTTGGAAGAACACAATTACACCTGATATGCATCCTCTATTTAGGGGAATTTCTACCCACGCAATAATTTGAATTAAAATTTATTTCAACACTAAAATGAATACTAAATTTTGTTGTGCATAATGACATTATACAGTATATGTGCAAACTCTCATAGGTGCGTTGCCACTGAATGAAGCGGTAATGCAGTTTTCTGTGGGATAACCCCCCCGTGGTGTGTGGCCCTGGGGTAAAGGCTCAATGTTTAACTACAAAGGGTGCATTGATCTGATTCCCCAGATTTTTCATTTGTAGCTAGTTTCAAAGTCTTTTGCAATAATATCATACTCAATTCACAAGTGTTTGCGTGCTGTTGTTTGAGGAAAAACATCCTGCCTAAACCTGAATATTTCCTCACTCATTTCTCTGAAGATTCATCCTTTGGCTTGGGTGTACTGTAGAATTCCTTGAGTTGATTCAGAAATTGCTGGACTGAACTCTATAAGCTTTAGCTTCCTGAGCCACTCATTATCCAGTTTTCATCTGTAAAGAGTTAATTTTTAATCTATAATGATATTTCTTCACAATCAGTCCATGAAGGGTTCATAATGTTTTTCATGCTGTCTCCCTCTGATTACAGGTGAAAATATTCATTGGATCTTTCCTCCTGAAATACACCATTTGTATCTCTCAAACCTCTTACATATTCTGTTATCTTATCCATGCAAAAATTTGTGGATATTTTACCCTCAATTAAGCCCTATTTAACTTTCTAAATGATGCAAAATTGTTGGATTTTCCAATGTGGATGTACTCAGCTTGGACTCTTTTTCTAAAAACATATACATGAAGTTGATTTCCTCTATTAGCTTCTTCATAGCAGAAAGATATGTCTCAGTGTTTAGATCTTAATCACATACATCGTAACTAGAAATGGATATAATCTTGAATAATTATCGTTCAATGCTTTCACTTATCTTAAGCATTTACAATTCCTCCTGTTTATAACGGCCATGTTGGGGCTAACACAATTTGCTGGTGTGACTTGCTGCTGACAAAATAGAAGATTTGTTATTGAGTATTCTTCTTCCAATTCATCTATCTTATTTTCATATTTATTCCACCTACTTTACTACACCTCAGCATCCTTTGGATTATTAAGTGTTTTCTTCAGAACACACTGATACCACACAGGTAGAAGGAGTAACGTTGAAGAGAGAGATAGATGGAATGTGAGTAGATACTTGTCATGGACATGAAATGAGATTGCAGCAGAAATGGATGTCCTTGACTTTGCAATTATCTTGCTCCTCTGCATTTTAGGTTTCCAGCAGTCTCACATTCTCACGCGAAACCAGCACAAGCCCTCTCTGTCCAATTCACCAGCTTCCTGGCAGTCCTTCCTTCGACACCCCCTCTGCAACACAGCCACTGACAGATGTTGATTGGGGTCTGGGATGATCAGCACGCAAATGGCCTGTGCACTGAACATCAGAGAGCACTTTTAGTCCACTGTTAGGCTTGGTAGTGAGTCCAAGTTGCACACAATGTCCAGTCTAGAAAGCTGCCTACTACGCCGGAATCCAGCAGAGCCTCCTATGCACGAACAGCCATCAGAAAGTGGAAGAGGACGGAGAGAGTAGGTTGGGCTGTGGTGCTGGAACGAGAAGAAGACCCCTCATCTCTACCTGGTGGTGCCATTGTCCCAGATGCAAGGAGCATTTGATGACTGGGTGATCGGCAACTCTGCAGTGAAGTGCAGAAGCTGTTTCTCCACCAATACTTACTCCCCAGGTGGGCGGAGGGAGGGGGCGCAAGGTTCAAGGAAGCTCTCCCTAACTGCACAGGCTCTGAAGGTGTTGCTGATGAGGGTTTCTAGCAGTGGTCTGGAGGGTCATTCCATTACATGCGTGTCAGCACTGAGAGCTGGAGCCGGAGACTTTCAGTGAACACGAGGAAATCTGCAGATGCTGGAAATTCAAACAACACACACAAAATGCTGGTGGAACGCAGCAGGCCAGGCAGCATCTATAGGGAGAAGCACTGTCGACGTTTCGGGCCGAGACCCTTCATCAGGACTAACTGAATGGAAAGATAGTAAGAGATTTGAAAGTAGTGGGGGGAGGGGGAAATGCAAAATGATAGGAGAAGACCGGAGGGGGTGGGATGAAGCTAAGAGCTGGAAAGGTGATTGGCGAAAGTGATACAGAGCTGGAGAAGGGAAAGGATTATGGGACGGAAGGCCTTGGGAGAAAGAAAGGGGGAGGGGGGAGCACCAGAGGGTTGTTTGGAGGAACAACACCTTATATACCGGCTGGGTAGCCTCCAACCTGATGGCATGAACATTGCCTTCTCTAATTTCCATTAATGCCCCTCCTCCCCTTTTTACCCCATCCCTGACATACTTAGTTGTTTGTTTTTTTTTCTCTCTCTCTGCCCATCACTCTGCCTGTTCTCCATCTCCTTCTGGTGCTCTCCCCCCCCCCCCCACCCCCACTTTCTTTCTCCCGAGGCCTCCCGTCCCATAATTCTTTCCCTTCTCCAGCTCTGTATCACTTTCACCAATCACCTTTCCAGCTCTTAGCTTCATCCCACCCCCTCCGGTCTTCTCCTATCATTTCACATTTCCCCCTCCACCCACTACTTTCAAATCTCTTAGTATCTTTCCCTTCAGTTAGTCCTGACGAAGGATCTCGGCCCGAAACGTCGACAGTGCTTCACCTTATAGATGCTGCCTGGCCTGCTGTGTTCCACCAGCATTTTGTGTGACTTTCAGTGAAGTTGGCCACCTCCCGGGTAGACAGCTCATCTTTCAAACACTCCCAGAGGCTGTGATGTAAGGGGCCAGCAACACGTACACATTCAGCCGGAGAATCCTGAATTGCACAGTGCAATCCAACACAGAGCGTGAGCCTCGATTCTGTGAAGTATCCGATTCACTGCCTCCCTTCCACTTCTCAGATCATTGAAAACCTGGTGCATCTCAGCGGTGAAATCTATGTGTTTATTGCAAATGGAGGTTCTATTGTCGCAGTCAGTGACAGCCCAGGTCAGAGGTCAGCCAGTCAAGAGAGATATGGCAAAGGCAATCTTGACTCAGACTGTAGAATACAGAGATGGCTGCGGTTCAGACTGGGCCAGGAAGTTACAGCATCGGGGTGGGGATCCTTGAAGCATTTGTCCTCCAGAATCCGGGACCCCGAGGGAAGAGGTTGACTGGCTGTAAAAGATGGTGAGTTGGTTGAGAGCGGTGAACGGATATGCAATGGTTTTCTGCTGCCTATGAGACTGAGGCTATGGGCCTACTCCGGCTGCTCCGCGATTCAGTCTATGCTCTCAACTTGGTTTGCAATGCTGCCACTTGCTTTTATTGTTTGCATAATTTGAACATTTCCCTCGTTCTCTGCACATTGTGTGTTGGTCTTTTTCTCTACTGGGTTCTTTCAGGTTTTTTGGCTTTATGGCTGCCTTTAAGCCAACAAATCTCATGGTTGTACAATTTATACATTGATGATAAATGTACTTTGAACGTTGATGTACTTGTGTCAGTGGACAATTTCCTTTAGGCAAGAAAACTTTGCTAGATCAATTTATGCTTCACCCATCTTGTCAAGAAGTGTAGAGGAAGATTGACCCAATGCAAAGTAGTGGAGACAATTTAGCAGTGAGTGATCCCATTAATAATAAACCTCAAAATAACAAGCCTGGGGTGGGGATAGCACACAACAAGAGAGAACAGATACTTAACATGAAAAAGCAACAAGTGGCTGGCTGGTTCAATGGGTGAATAAGGACTGTGGATGAGAGTTGGGTTTAAATAGGCTGCAGGTGATGAGTTGAACATGAGTGGCAGGTGATTCCTCTTAGCTGAGTGAAGACTAGGAGGTGTCTGTGCAGGCCTGACAAAACCATACAACTTTTAAAAAATGATGTTCAGGAACATCTGTTTAAGAATGTTTTCAGACTCTTTGCTGTTGATGTTTGCAAAAACTGACAACTGAGTTATCAGTGTAATATTACTTATTGAAGCCAGTTAACTTTTGTCAAATACCAGTGTCTAGTACAACAATGCATTAGAAGTCCTACCGCATTTCTTTACTGGCACAAAAACATAGAAACCATCAACTATCCTCACACAAAATGATACTGTTAACTATCAAATGGAATAACTTGTAGGATGGGACGACTCCTTAACATTCCAGATTTTTCTCTAGCAAGATGCTCCCAAATATAAATGCAGTACGTCTGAGAGTGTCTTGCTAGAGAAAAATCTAGAATGCAAAAGAAAAAAGATGGTAAGGAAGTAGTCAAGAAAGGGACTGGGAAAAATATAGCCAAATTGTTTCAGGAAAGGACAGAACATATGGGCTAAAGTCTGGTCTGGGTCAGAAATAAAATTAATAAGACAAATACAAAACATGAAAAATTGTACAAAAATTTCTATATTGTCTAATAATATTATCAAGACAACTATAAAGGTACTGTAGATCAACATGGGAGGCATTCAGAATAAAGCAGAAGTAGCAACACATATAGATGTTGTTGGGTACAATTTAATTGCCATTATGGAACATAGTTACACTGTAACCAAATCCAGAAAACAGCCAAAAACCTTCGATTTCTCTAGCACAATTCCGAGGAGGAGGATGAAGGAAAGAAAGTGATAACCATAACCGTCACCAGATATCAACCTCTGGCTGGGGTAATAATGCGAGATTCATTTTGAATTTCACCAGCCAACCCCTGTCACAAGCAATAGCCTTTCCACATTACCCAATGGCTCTATTTTGAGTGATGCAAGATCTCAACCCTAAACATCCATGATCCCTGTTTGTCTCCAGTTGCTGCTTGACCTGACTTTACTATTTCTAGCATCTAGAAATTACTCGATTCTAGCATCGACTGTCATTCTACAGTCTTCACTGGTTCTGCTATCAATTATACCACAGTTACCGTCAGTTCATGATACTCATTAACCATGCACGCACTTAGAAGTCCATATGTTTCCCATTCTGCCTGGTGGTAGACTCGATGGTTGATTGGTGGCCTGTAACTGAGGCTTCATGGTAGTATATTTCTACTTAAGCATTCGTGGGGGAAGAAGTGTTGCTCCTGTGTGGAGGCTTGCCTGCAGGCAACACTTAGAAGTCCAAACAATACATGATAGTTTGCAGAAAGAAAGATTTGTGACAATGGCAGGGTACCCTGCCGAAAGAAAAAGAGTATTTAGGGTCAGAAACTGAATAAAATAATTCCATAAACTTTACAAGGCAGGGAAATGTTATTTCAACCTATGTACAAATTAATGTTAAGAGAATCCAGATAAGATGTTCTGTTTTGTTTAAGAAAAAACAAAAGATGAAATGGAACAAGAACACAGGGTAAACTTCCTTTCAAGATTTCCACATTTGACCTGGTTTTGGCTATCTATTTCTTAATCCAGGTCAGGGGGGAAAAAAAACTAAATGCTGCAATCATTCTCATTATCACTAATTCTAGACCTAAAACTGATAACAAGTGGAACACTGCTGTTGTAACGCACTTCCCACCCTAGGACAGAGGCGGTATGAGACTGAGATTGTGCAAGAAATCGCAAGCCAGGTTCATTTTGACAGCCGGGCAACACATACAAATTGCTGGAGGAAATCAGCAAGTCAGGCAGCATCCATGAAGGTGAATGATGTGTTGGACCTGACCCTTCATCTTGTCCCTCCATAGACGATGCCTGACTTGCTGAGTTCATCCAGTCTTCGACATGTTCTGCTCAAGATTTCCAGCACCTACAGAGTCACTTGTGTTTATACATTTCAATCCTCATCCTATCAAGCACTGAAGGACTCTTCTGAAGCAGCTGCATCATATTTTCATTTGTTGTCGTTGTCATTATTGCAGATATACTGGCCAAGCAACAGGCAGAGCTCAGGCATGAAAACGATGCTGAGGTAAAGCTAGATGCTGTACAAGAAGAAGGGTGCAAACAAGGTGCAGTCAGAAAGACTACAAAAAAAGGTGACAATAGAGCTCAGTTCAAATAAAACAGGCAAGCAAAACAAAGCGCAGGTAAAATGTCCACCTGCAGGAGATGCAGCAAGTCTTCATTCCATGTCAAAGGGCTCAGTCCAGCAAAAGAAGTGTAATGGCCATTATAAAAGTCAGAAAGCCTGAGCTTTCCTTCTGGCTTTAGATACAAATGGACAAGGCTGGTATAATGTGGTTTAGCTGCAAAATGAGACAGATGTCATAGCCATCGTTGAATGCCTGTTCACAAAACTGGTGAAGAAAACAGACATTACACTAAACCCAACAATGAAAGCGCCCATGAGGCCAGGGAAAAAAATAAGTTCATGAAATAGTAGTAATAGTGTTATTCCTATGCCACTCAGTTTTCCACTCCCACATGGGAAGAGTTCACATACTGTACAAGCAGGGTTATCAATCAAGTTCACCTGAAAATCGTGCACACTGCTGTCTTGGTGTGCTCTGCACTGTCCCTCAATCTTGAATACAATTCCATGTACTCAACAAAATCACCATTAAGAAATACTACCCTCTCCCTTTGATGGATAGAATATTCAAACACTTTGCAGGATTCAGATCTTTGTCAAACTCGATTTAAAGAGTGCATACAACCTGATTTGCATCTGCTGGGGGTTGAGTGGAAGATAGCGTTCATAACACCCACTGGCCACTACAAACACTTTTGGACTTTCTAGCACTCCAGCCATTCTCCAAGCCTACATTAAAGAGACCTTTTGGGACATGCTATACAGGTATGTGTTCATCTACCTCGAGGACATTATCATCTTCTCCAAGGATCCCTAAGAAAATATCTGTCATGTCCAACCAGTCCTTCAGCATCTCATTGAAAAACAACTGTATTGCAAGTTTAAAAAATGCCAGTTCACACCCTAGTACTTTCCTTCCTGGCTTACGTTCTGTCACCCCAGGGCATAACCAAGGACGCACAGGAAGTGCGCACCATAGTTGAATGGCCCTGACCACACTCCCTCAAACAGCTACAATGCTTGTTGGCCTTCTCCAATTTCTACTGCCAGTTCATCAGGAACTGCAGCTAAGTTGCAGATCCTCTCACCGTTCTCACCAATTCCCTTCCTCATGGATAACCTGGCCTGTTGCCATGGACCACGCTTTTGAAGTCAAGGGACGCTTCACCACTACTCCTGTTCTTCACCATCCAGTCCCATCCAGACGTCACGTGGTAGAGGTAGACGGACCTGACATGGGAGGACCGGATGGGAAGACATACCCTTGTGCCTTCTTCTCATGCAAGTTGAACTCTACACAGCATCTTTATAGAGTAGGAGACAGGGAGGTACTTGCCATTAAATGAATAGAGACATTGGCTGAGAGGAAATACTTAACTTCTTCACTGACCACCAGAACCTATATCTATACAAAAAACCCACCAACTCAATTCATGTCAGTCTCACTAGACCCTCCACTTCAAGCAGTTTGACCCAGCTGAAATTTAGATTGGCTCTCAGCATAATAGTCCATACTTGCTGACCCGGCCCAGAACGCCTGGAAGATCCACCAGATGTTACAGTGTGAGCCTGCTCTGGCCTCAACCGCATGTCCGTGCTGGTGGCAGTGTGCTCTAGTACATTCCATTGGCTCACCCCTCACCCCAAACCCTTCCAGCCATCCAGCTGCCTGCCTTCAATATGCCCAGTCCAATTCCTCCAGCCAATGGCCCTCTGGGCTCCTGTGGTCACGAACTGTCCCTCGACATCCGAGGTCCTACATCTCCACAGATTTCGTCACTGGTTTGCCAACTTCTGATGGGGCCATGGTGATCATGATGGTGGTGGATTGGTTCTCTAAGCACCCAGCTTCATTATCCTCTCCAACCTCCCATCAGCCTTTGGGACAGTGGACTTGGTTCTGCAATGTGTAATTCATCTCCGCTGTTTCCCTGAGGACATTGTGTCTGACCAGGGCTCACAATTTGTCCCCTGCTTCTGGCAAGCCTTTGGCTCCCTCCCCCGCACCTCTGAGTTTGTCCTTTGGTTATCAGCTGACCAACAATCAGTCAGAAAAAGCCAATCAACAAATGGAGAGGTTTCTGCAATGCTTTGCTGCCTCAAACCCTTCTACGTGGAAGAAGCATTGATTCTGGGCCGAACTGTCCCACAACCTACACACCTCCACTGCCAAGGGTAGTCACGGGTTGAAATTCTTCGACAGTACCAACTCCCCGCTGTTACCCACAGAGGAACACCCGGTGCAAGTCCAGTCTTCCAGGGCCATTGTTTGCCACTGCCACAATGCCTCAAAGAGGGAACAGAGGGAAATCTGCCAATCATTCCTACTGCTTCCAGGCCAACCACCCATGGAGCCCAGCCAGACTATTCCAGCCTGGGAACCACGTCTGATTGAGCACCCAAGATCTGCCCCTGCACATCAAATCCTGCAAGCTCTAAGCCCTAGCTCATCAGTCTCTTCAAGGTCACCCCTCGCATCAGTCCAGTCACTTTACCATCCCCAGCTACCACCGTCCCTCAGGATCACCCCTATCTTCCCAGTCCACTGCCTTAAGCCATGAATGACTAAATCCACCTGAGAAATTACGGAATTAGGATGGTGGAAGGTGGTCCAGGGTACATGGTTTGATGGTTGATGGATTTGCGTCGTTGTTGATGGGGTGCAGTGCCTGGTTGACTGGAAGGATATGGCCCAGAGGAGAGGTCTTGGGTGCTGTTCAGTTTCATCTTGGATCCATCGCTCAGAGGAGTTCCATTGTGTTGTATATTTAATATTTCAATAATATTTCAGCCATCTTGTATGTATAGCTTGACTAAATACTTTTGTTGAAATAATTAATCATGGGTTATATGTAAATATATATTAATTGCTACCACGTGATACGTGCACGATTTGCCTAAAGTAAACTCAAAGCTACGCCTGCATTCCCTGATTCGCGGTTTTCTTTTGAATTAGTTTAAAGTTTTCAAGTTACAAAACGTAATATTGGTGATGAGGCGGTAATTTAAAAATGAACCCGAGACAGTGACTGACCTGCTAAATGCAGCAGGAGCGTCGGTCAGTTAAAGGCACCATAGCATGTGGAGAGAAGGTCTAATTTAAAACAAGCACAGTCAGCACGTTCTTCAGAAGGGAAGGTGCAATCGAGTTTTTTTTAAGGCAGTAAACAGAATAAAGCAGGTTCATAAACTGTGAGCACCAGCTGATACTACTCATTAAAAGAAATCAGAAATGGCTGGCTACAAAGAAAAAATTGACCACTTTGATTGCACAAAGGGTAAAAAGCTTATGTATACTGAGCTATTGAAAGAGTATTTTGAAATAACCAAGAAATGAATGCCAATTTTGCTAAGTGTATTAGGTTTAAAGGCATTCAGTTTGCTTCAAAGTTTGACTGCCCAAACCAAACCATCAGAAATGAGCTTGTAAAGGTGATGCCGGAACACCTAGGACAAAAGCCATTGTTAGTTGCAGAACACTTTAGCAGAATCAAAGAGTAGGGGACTCCATTTCAGCGTACGTGGCTGATTTGAAGAGATTGGTGAGCATTGTCAGTTTGGTAATGGTCTTAATGATACACTCAGAGATCATTTTGTTTGTGGAATCTTAAAAGAAAGCAATCAAAACCGGCTCATAACTGAAGAACAGGTTGCATTCGAATGAGTAATAGAAACCGCAGACAGAGATGCAACTGAGTTGCAGTCAGGGGTGAAAGTGAGTGTGGATAGAAATGCAGCATCCAAACGGAAACCAGCCTGACGGAACAAATTGTGTTACCATTGCGAAAGGGCTCACGTTCATTAAACAAATACAGATTTAAAGGCAAAACTTACAGAAAATGAAACAAAGTAGGACATGTACAAAGAGCACATTTGCAGTTTCAGAAAGAGCACAATCTGCATGCTGTTGATGACAAATCTGATAATGATGACAGTGACGCGGGATTGTGTAGCCTTGAGATTTACAGTTTGAAAACTAACAGACCAGCAATATGGCCTACATCAGAAGTGAATGGCAAATTAATTAAAATGGAATCGGACACTGACTCAGCTGTTTCAGACATTCCACAATACAAGTTTCAAAAAGCATTTCAAAGACACTGAACTGAAGCCTGCAGATATTCAACTAAGAATTTGTACTGGAGAAAAGATAATGTCTGCGGGAATGAAATTCGTGACCGTGAAATACAACAACCAACAAGCCACATTGTGCTTGTATGTGGTGAAAACAGAAGGACCAGCATTGTGGGGATCTGATTGGCTGAGACAACTACAACTTGATTGGAGATCCATTAACCATTTGCATGCCAATGAAGTCTACTGAAAGTGAACAAAGAAAGGTAATGGATGATGCCACAACTGTCTCCATGGCGAACATCATGACCCGCTGCCTGGCAGAGAACAAACATGTGTTGGTGCCAACCTCTGTGCCTCTGGTTGGAAAGCATATTGGACCAAGGAAGGACCATGCTGCTTAGAGGAATCATGCAAGTGAAGAAAATCGTGGTCTGCCCACAACAGTTTTTGTTGGCAACATATCTGAGAAAGCTTCTGATATGTTAATTAGGCAGTTACTTGTGGAATGTGGCTTGGTTTTAAGCTGGAAGAGAGTTCAAGGAGCTTCAGGAAAGTTGCAAGCATTCAAGTTTTGTGAGTATAAACAACCACAATCCACTTTGCGTGCACTAAGGTTATTGCATGAACTTCAAGCGGGAGACAAAAAGCTGATTGTAAAAGTAAATGCAAAGACCAAAGCCCAGCTGGGTGAATGGAAGGCCAAAAAAAAGAAAGGAGTCAATGGAGATACAAAACAAGATGATTCGTCAGATGCTGAACCAAAAGGAGAGATCAGATCGTAAAGTGAGCAATAGAAGGATTAATAAGAGAATACTTCAGTGAACTAAATACTCCTTCCTAAGATCAAGATGTACAAAATAGAAGAAGAAAAAGGAGGAAGAGGTGGAGAGAAAGAATGTGAATGAGAAAGAGAAAGGTATGAAAGAGAGAAGGAATACAAGAAAGAAAAGGAAAAGGATCGAAGTAGACCCAGAGAGAGAAAAGGAGAAGAAATGTGTCAAGGGCTGTCAAAAACACTTCCTGCAGTCTCAGAGTCAACTCCTATGATCACCACAGTGGAGGCCCCTGATCCTGAGATTTTTTTCACAGCCACAAGCCTTATCTGATAAGCAGAGTGATCCCCCTTGTCAGGAAAGACATTATCCCACAAGAGTACAAAATCCTCCACAGCGATTAAGCCTTTAAGCCTGAATGGGACAATTTAAAATTTACTATGCTGCAGATGTCTGTGTATAATAGGTGTATTATGTAATATG
Organism: Hemitrygon akajei; assembly: GCF_048418815.1. Lineage (NCBI taxonomy): Eukaryota > Metazoa > Chordata > Chondrichthyes > Myliobatiformes > Dasyatidae > Hemitrygon > Hemitrygon akajei. Next base: position 39,754,309 of record NC_133128.1, read on the forward strand.
CTGTGTATTTAGTTATGATGTTTTCAATATTGAGTTGGTGCTTATAGCTAAGCGTGGAGGAGTGTTGTGTATTTAATATTTCAATAATGTTTGAGTAATCTTGTATATATATTGTTTGATTAGTTAACTGCACATGTAATCATGCTACCATGTGATACGTGCTCACCTCACTTGAAGTAAACTCAAACTACACCCATATTTTCAGACTCTCATGAGTTTCTTTGAATTAGTTTAATGTTTTGAAGTTACAAAACATAACACAGTGGACCATTTGGGTAGACCTGGGCTGTCGGGCGCCAGCTGTAAAGGGATGGGGGAAGGATGTGACCTGTCAGGCCTGCACAGGCAGCAGCCTCCCAGTCTTCACCCAGCTAACAGGACTCACCTGCCACTCATTTCCAACTCATCACCTGCAGCCTATTTAAACCCAGCTCTCATCCACTGTACTTGTTCACCCATCAAGCCAGCTAGATACAACCAATTGCTTTTAGCCTTCAGTTACCTTGTTGCCTGGTCTTTAAGTATTCATTCTCTTTTGTTTTGTGGCCCCTCAAAGCTTGTTATTTTGCAGTTTATTTTTGAAACGATCACTCACTGCTAAATTGTATCTTCTGCTCTGCATTTGTGTTGAGCCTTTACATTCCCTGACAGGTTTTATGTGCTACAAACCTTTAAGTTGATTAAATTATAGTTAATTCTGAAAAATAGTAAAACTGTAGGAGTGACAGTACCTAGTGTTAATATCTTGAGTTATAACTGTCAAGAAACTGAGGAATACTCAAAGCAGATACTGCCAACACAGGTGCAATAATATTTGATTTATTGTTTAAAAGTAAAAGAAAGTAGCAAAAATATTAAACTTCAGGGGGTAGACACTTGTAATAATAGGAATTACTGGAAGCCTTCTGCATGTTGCACTGTAAGGCATAGGGGTATAATTAGGCCACTTGGCCATCGAGTCTGTTCTGCCACTCCATTATGGAGGATTTATTACCCATCTTAACCTCATCCTCCTGCCAACACACACAAAATGCTGGTGGAACGCAGCAGGCCAGGCAGCATCTATAGGGAGAAGCGCTGTTGACGTTTCAGGCCGAGACCCTTCGTCCTGATGAAGGGTCTCGGCCCGAAACGTCGACAGTGCTTCTCCTTATAGATGCTGCCTGGACTGCTGTGTTCCACCAGCATTTTGTGTGTGTTGTTTGAATTTCCAGCATCTGCAGATTTCCTCGTGTTTGCTCATCCTCCTGCCTTCTTCTTGTAACCTTTGACACCCTGATTAATCAGAAACCTATCGACCTCCAATATGAATATACCCAATGATGAGCTGTCTGTGGAGAGGAAACAATATTTCATGTAGGGGGCCCTTCATCAGAGCTCTGAGCAGTCAGATCTTATCTCTGTAATTCCTCTTCACCCTTCAAACTCTCTCTATTTCTCTGAGGTAAGCCCTTTGGTCACTTATCCTGGCCTATCTTTTTGTGGCTCAGTGTGCACTTCTGTACACAGTGCAATTTGCTCTACTGATGGCAGGGGTTAAATTTTGTTTCGCATAAAGGACACTTGTATTAGGTTGTTTATCATCTGTGGCTTCGCCTGCCATCAGATCACATCCTCCTGGCTCCTATTTCATCATTGCTATCACTTTCATCATCTGGTTTAGGTGTCCTTTTTTAGAATCAGATATAATGTGCGATCTTAAAGGTCACATGCTATCCGGTTTTTACAGTTTTACAGTCCATGGCACCTATCTTCACAAGCTATTAGTATTTAGAACATATTGTTTATTTGAAACACTTTCTGTGGGGATTAATAGTTTAGAATACCAGTATACAGGACTCTATTACCTTTATGCCCAGCCAGATGTAGACTGACTCAGAAATAGATTCCAACTTATTCAAGAATTGTTAAAGAAAGTCCTCTGAATATAATGGGTGTCCGATTTTAATAGTTCTCACTTTCTGAGAGCCCATTCCACTGCAGCTGTTCCCCAAGTTACAAATGCATAGACTGTACTTATGACCAAATGTATGGAGATCGATGAGATGGATTAACTGGCACTGAGAGGCCGCAGGCATCTTCCGCCAGCTAGGTACAGGACATTTCCACAGGCCAAGCCTAGTTGGGAGTGTTGGGACTCACTCACTAAGTCACTGAGGCTGGTTGATGCCAATATTCCCGAGCCTGCTCGCACTCCCATCACACCCATTTCAAGTCAAGTCAAGTCACTTTTTATTGTCATTTTGACTATAACTGCTGGTACAGTACATAGTAAAAACGAGACAATGTTTTTCAGGATCATGGTGTTACATGACACAATAAAAAAACTAGACAGAACTACGTAAAAAACAACACAGAAAAAAGAACTACACTAGACTACACACCTACCCAGGACTGCATGAAGTGCACAAAACAGAGCAGGCATTACAATAAATTTCTGTGGTCCTCTCCCATGTGATGTTTTCATTCATTTAGAATTTACAAACTGTTTGGATTATGGGCAGTTCCCTGGTACAGAAACGGACAGGTCCCTATCCAGACCTCCTTCCTGTTTACTCACCTGTCCTGCATTATTTCCTAATGTGGAATTTAATTTGATGGTGCTTTACCATGTTAAGGGTGCTATATAAATACAAGTTCTCACTGCGGTAAAAGTGGCCAAGGTAGTTATTTAGTGAGTTTGATTTCCTGATGTCTGGTTTGAAGAGTTTAGGAGCATCCTCTGTCCCCATTCCAAATCTGGAGACTATTAAGTTTTATCATTAGAGTGAGATACATTAATATTCTTCCAAATTTTCCCCATTTTATAACAAAATGCCAAACACTGATCAAAAAGGGAGGAAGGGATGCCAAATGATAATATGGAAGTAAACTTGAGATAGCCATCAAAACTGACACAAAACTTTGAAATTATGGTATTCAAGGGGAACATGGAGGCTTTGGAGAGAGATCAAAGCAGCATCTCAAATGAAAATAGGAAACCAAAGACTAATAGGTTTAGAGGGTTGAATGACCTATTTGTGTTCTTATATTATTGCATATGTAGGCTATTTACGCTAGCTGTAGCTTGAAGGCATAAGTTAGCGTGTGTTAGGAGTCAGGCTACGTCCACACTACACCAGATAAATCCATAACCGAAGCTTTTTCTTTTCGTTTTTACCCTCCGTCTGCACTAAAACGGCATTTTCATCCCCCGAAACCGGAGCTTTTCAGAAACACTTTCCAGGGTGGGTATTTTTGAAAATGCTGCTCGGGCAGATCAGTGTGGACGGGGTAACTGGAGAAATCTGAAAACGCTGTCAGACGGCAGCGTGCCATTTCATTGTTTTCTTGAACGCAACCTAACAATTTCAGAACAGACAGCAATGAGACTGAAGCCAGAAGAGTTAGAAATGTACTCACCAAATACTTTGACCCATAACTTACTGAATAAATAAATATACTCACTGTGCCCTGTTTTCTGTCCTCGTTCGTATGAAGGTGGTTTACCTATTTATGCAAGTACTTCTCTGACAATAGATGTGTAACAGCCTAATGTAACATTGTATGGAAATACAAGATAACACTGATGCAGACATGTTTTATACATTTAACAAGGTGCTTTATTAGTGCAAGAGAGTTAGTCAGTTTTTCAATGTTCGTCGTCAGCCGGGTAAATCTGTCCGTGAATTCCCTGTCGGTTGCCTCCGTACGCTCCAGTATTGTTTTTTTTAGTTTTAAGTTCTACTGCACGAAACTCAACAGCTGTCCGTCGTTTTAAGTTTTTCTAGTCTGTAATTACACAAATGCACACTTTTACGGCGAGATTCGACACCGAACATGTCGCTTGTTTTCGGTAGATGTGTCCTGTGCATGCGGAGCAGGAGGAGATTCGCCGCAATCTCCATTTCAGTGTGTATAGAGATATTTTCAAAAACACATAGTGTGGATGCCTATTGTTTTTATGCGAACCCAGCGTTTTCAAAATTATCTGGTCTGATGTGTGGACGTAGCCTCAGTTACCTTCTGCATCATGTTCCTGCTAACTGCTTGATGAATAATTTAACAGATAGCTGCTGAAGCACCTTGGATAGACAGAACTACACTCAAGATAGATGGTGAACTTTACAGTCATTATGCCAAAGGACCCAGATATCCATGAAGTAATTACACACCGGAAAAGACTGTACTCTGAACGTGAGGAGTAATTACAGATCTTCAAGACTTGCCTCTCTAATTCTTGCAGGATATTTGCTCTGACCATTATCTTCTCAAGGGACTGCATGGTCATTAGTCCTAACGATTATCCTTTACAACATTTAAGAGGAACTTGGATAAGTACATTGATAGGAAGGGTGGTATTGAGGGCTATGGTCCAGGTGCTGGTCAACGAAACTAGGCAGAATAACAGTTCGGCATGGACCAGAAGGGCCTGTTTCTGTCCTACAGTGTTCTATCACTCTAGGATCTCGAGGAAATGAATGGTTCTGTCCCTTGGATCTATGCTGAATGACAACCTACCTCTAGATGAAGAGTAACGTGCACTTAATGAAAAGGTTGCTTCCAATCTCAGTGCGTTCTCGAAATCATTCATTCGTTATGTGCCATGTCGTTATGACGTGGGCACATGCCCTTCATTCTCAGAATATTTGTGTATGGTGGCAAGTGTATGCATACACCATGGTCTTTCCTTGACCATGATTGTTCTTGGCAGATTTTTCCACAGGAGTGGTTTGCCATTGCCTTCTTCTGGGCAGTGTCTTTACAAGACAGGTGACCCCAGCCATTATCGATACCTTTCAGAGGCTGGCAATGGTTGCACAGCCAGGACTTGTGATGCTCAGACAGCCATCCACCTCTAGCTTCCCTGGCTTCACGTGAATCTGATGGGGAAGGTTAAGCAGGTGCTGCACCTTGCCCAGAGGCATATCTTCACCCCACCATTCTAATTCTCAGACAAAGCCATGGCCAATGCTTACCTATCAAAAAAAGCATCAGCAGCTTCCACCATAACACCCAACGACCGGAGAGAATCATCAACATGTGGTGGGCACCAGAGATGTCCTGTTGAGTTCATTGCTTGAACACCTGTAGTTTGGAAGAGCAGATTGCAGTGGGAGAGGAAAGAGGAAGGATTTGGAAAATGTTAGAATCAGAATTAAGTTTACTATCACTGATCTATATCATGAAATCATGTTTTGTGGCAGCAATACAGTGAAAGACATTAAAAATCACGATGTTGCAATAAAAATAGATAAATAAGTAGTGCGAAAGAGGATTAGTGAGGTAGTGTTCATGGTCCATTCAGAAATCTGATGGCAAAGGAGAAGAAGCTGTTCTTAAAACTTTGACTGTGGGTCTTCAGGCTTCTGTACCTCCTTCTTGTTGGTAGTAATAAGAAGAGAGCATGTTCTGGATGGTGAGGGTCCTACTTAATGGATGTCGACTTCTTGAGGCCCTTGGAAGATGTTCTTGAAGGTGAGGAGGCTTGTCCACATGATGGAGCAAAGATATGAACACTTTTCAGAATGAACTCAAAACTAGGGAGACCTTCTCCAGAGACAGAACAGAATGGTTCTCCCTCTTCACCCATGGAAACTAGAGTCAGAACAAGAGGTGGTTACTTGACATACTGCCTTCCCAGTAGCCCCTGTCACCATGTACACAGGCGACCACGTTGACAGGACCTGCGTGTATAACGTCTGACTCCACGGGCATAGGGGAAAGCGTAGCATCAGATGTGAAGTAACTGCAAGATCCATCGTCATGTTGACAACTGGACACTAACAAGACGAGCAGAGTAGCTCTTAAGTAAATACAATTAATTGCAACATTTTTAGGTTCTGCTTCAGTTTGTTTGCATGTATGCTAATTAGTTCAGAGGTTTTAAAATATTGTTTCACAAATAGACAAATTTGCACTGATGCATGCAATTTGTTTTTACCTCATTTGCTTAATTCAACTGCTCACCTCTGCATTTCTTTCTGTTATTTCAACTCAACATGTTTCTATTAAACAAATGTCAGTTAGTTGTAAATTACTTCAGATGTGAGTCAAGTCTGGGATGATGAACTCTCTTTATGATCTTGTCCTGCATTGTTTTCAGTGAAATTTTCCTCATCTGTTTCTTCTGATGTTTTACTGTGTCAAATTCTTTGAAATAGTTTCAGACTTTTACTTCACAAGTACGATACTGTAACTCTCGGTTCGGCTAATGACTTAATTAGGGGAAGCCTGGCCAAACATAAGAAATCATGTTTGGGTGGATGCTGCGTGATATGTCCCCTGTTACAAATCAGTACCACGAAATGACAAACAGTACACAATATGCAAAACGATTGAGCTTTGTAATTCTTAATTTGACTATATGGTTAGTAAAGAAACAAAAAAGGGCCCATTGTCATGAAGCAGTCCAATGCGCAATGTTGGAGCTCACTGTTCGTCCACCATCGACCTCCTCCGATCGTTGCTGACCATCGGACCCTCGCTCCAAGTCCACTCCGTCTGGCGGTCTACCAACTCTCTCCGTTTGCGTCTTCTCTCCTCATCTCTCCCTGGCAAAAGACCACAAAATCCCTGCTCCCAGACCCACAGGAAAGAACGACATCCCTCTCATTGGATAGACCCACATTTCAAAGCCCCGTTATCTCTAGTCATAACCCAAACATTGCTGCCACAGAGAAACCATTACCTCAGCAGTGAAACATTACAGAGAGGCCATTACATTAGCAGTTACACTCTCCCCCCACCAAATTTAGTCATGTCTTCATGATGTTGAGATAACTCGCTAACTCTTCCTGCAAAACACAAAGCCCAATCCAGTTGTAAAAGGCAGTGACGTAGCTCCCCAACACGGTAGGGGTCACACTCTGCTCCCCTGGTGCTACGTAGGCCAGCCTATCCAGTGGTCTCCTAATTCTCCGAGACCCCACCTAACTCTTCGGGTTCAGACACTACTGGGGATAATTCTGGTCTACCTGGCGAGGCCTCCTCCAACCTATCACTTGTGCCCACCTGCAACTCGGACCCCTCTGTCCCATGGCCAAGCCCTGCTTCATCCCTCGCAGGGTCCCGCTGCAACCCAGGCTGTCCACAGATAGCCCCCCCCCCCCCACTTCACCTGACTCAGTGGGAGAAGGGCTGGAAGTCTTTTCCTCAATCAATGGGGAGGCAGCAAAAGGCAGCATATGCCACACATCCCGGTCCTCATCCTCCGAATCAGTATCCCTCTCAGGGGTGGGGGCCGGCCTAACCTCTCCTGCTGTGGGCCCTTTCAGCAGAATTCTCTTACTTGGTGTAGGCTCCAAGTCGGTCTCTGGGTGTACCTGCACCTCTTGTCCCAGGGGCGACAGGTGGTTCTGATGGAGAATCTTGACAGGCCCATTCCCATCCTCTGGTTTCACCCGGAAAACTGGCAGGTTTGGCATCTGACTCTCCACCACATAGGGCTTAGCTGCCCAACGGTCCTCTAACGTGTTTCCCAGGTAGCCCCAAATTCCTTATGAGGACTCAGTCTCCTGGCAGGAGTTGGAAGAACCTCACCTTTTGATCATACCTTCTCTTAATTCCTTGATTCTGCTTGGCAGCCGTGACCCCAGCTAATTCATAAGCCCTTTTCAGCTCTCTCCTCATGTCAGACACATAATTCCGATAAGTCTTTGGTGGTAAGTCACCCCCGTCAGTCTCAAAACAAAGGTCAATGAGCAACCTTGCCCCCAAACATCAAATAATATGGTGATTATCCAGCAGCTTCGTTTCGAGTACAGTTGTAACTGTGGACCAGATATCCAATATGTTGACTCCGTCTGCTCTTCTTGCTGATCTTCAGGGTCCCGAGCATGTCTAGCAAGGTCCGATTAAACTTCTCGGGCTGGGGATCACCCTGCGGATGATAGGTTGTGATCCTCGACCTCTCAACTCTAAGCATGCCCAGTAACTCATGGATTAGTATGACCTCAAAATTCCATCCCTGATCACTATGTATCTGCCTGGGAAGGCCATAATAAATGAAATACTTCCCCCATAACACCTTTGCCACCGTAGATGCCCTCTGGTCCTTGGTAGGAAAAGCCTGAGCATATCCGGTGTAGTGGTCCATGATGACCAAGACATTCACCGTGTTGCTGGCGTCGGGTTCTATGGACAGGAAATCCATACACACAGATCCAGGGGCCCTGCACTCTGCAAGTGGGACAAAGGAGCTGCCCACATAGGCAATGTCTTCCTCCGTATGCATCAAATGCAAGACTTGTAGTATTCTTTGACCCCTGACTTCATTCGGGGCCAGTAAAACTGGTCTCTGAGCAATCCATAGGCCTTTTCCACCACCAAATGTCCAGAATCATCATGAAGTGACTTTCCCCTCAGATTCCCCTTAAATATTTCATCTTCCCCCCTAAATCTAAGACCTCTAGATCTAGTCTCACTGAACCTCAGGGGAAAAAGCCTGTGTGCATTTACCCCTTCTGTACACCTTATGAATTTGTATACTTCTATAAGATCTTTCCTCATTCTGCTACGCCCCAGGGAATAAAGTCCTAACTTTTTCAACTTTTTCCCCTAACTGAGGTCCTTTCCTGTGGGCAGGTGATCATAAATGAACACTGTATTCCAAATTTTTCCTCAGCAACATCTTATACAACTTCAACTCCTGTACTCAACGTTCTGATTTATGAAGGCCAATGCACCAAAAGCTCTCTTTATGACCCTACCTAACTGTGACAACAGTTTCAAGGAATTATGCATCTCTATTCCCAGGTCCCTTTGTTCTGATGTATGCCACAGTGCCCTTCTATTCACTGTGTAAGTTCTACTCTGGTTTGTCTTGCCAAAGTCAAACACCTCGCACTTGTCTGCATTGAATTCCATCTGCCATTTCCCCAGCTGGTCCAGACCATTCTGCAATCTTGGATAGCCTTCCTTGCTGTCTGTGGTGCCCCCAATCTTGGTGTTACCTCTAAATTTGCTGATCCAGTTCATGATAAACAGTATTCATGCTAAACATTTATGCTTACAAGCATTCCACTAAAGATTTTAGATAGAAGGAAAGGTAGAACAGGGTCAGTTATTTTAGGATTGAGAGGAGAAAAATATGACAGGCCAGAGGACTATATAATAAATTTCTGATGCACCCCAGGAAAATGTATGTTGAAAACAAGAAGACACATTCATTCAGAAAGATAAAAGGAACACTGATAAAACAGGTAAGCGAGCAGAGATTGTAATGACTGGTAGAGACAAATTTTCAGCTGTTACAACTTCAGAAAGAAAAACTGTTTGAAATTAATAACAATCTGCTACAGACAGCATTCTGACAGGCTATGTCACTGTCTGGTATGGGGGGGGTGCAGGTAGTTGATACTGCACAGGACCAAAAGAGGCTGGCTATAGAGGGTTGTAATATAGTCGGTTCCATCATAGATACTAACCTACAAAGTACCCAGGACATCTTCAGGGAGCGGTGTCTCAGAAAGGCAGCGTCCATTATTAAGGACCTCCAGCACCCAGGACACGCCCTTTTCTCACTGTTACCGTCAGGAAGGAGGTACAGAAGCCTGAAGGCACATACTCAGCAATTCAGGAACAGCTTCTTCCCCTCTGCCATCTGATTCCCAAATGGATATTGAACCCTTGAACGTTACCTCACTTTTTAAATATATATTATTTCTGTTTTTTGCATGATTTTTAATCTATTTGAAATGTGTACTGTAATTTATTTATTTATTTAAGGTTCAAAGGTCCAATTTAATGTCAGAGAAATGTATACAACACCCTGAAATGCTTTTTTTTCCCGCAAACATCCACAAAAACAGAGCAGTGCCCCAAAGAATGAACGACAATTAAATCTTGGACAATGTCTCCCATCCACTCCATAATGTACTGGTTAGGCACAGGAGTACATTCAGCCAGAGACTCATTCCACCGAGATGTGACACTGAGCATCATAGGAAGTCATTCCTGCCTGTGGCCATCAAACTTCACAACTCCTCCCTCGGAGTGTCAGACACCCTGAGCCAATAGACTGGTCCTGGACTTATTTCCACTTGGCATAATTAACTTATTATTTATTTATTTATTTATGGTTTTATATTGCTATATTTCTACACTATTCTTGGTTGGTGCGACTGTAACGAAACCCAATTTCCCTCGGGATCAATAAAGTATGTTTGTCTGTCTGTCAAACGTAAGAACCCCAAAGTGACCCCCCCCCCAGCTCCGCTCCCTCCCGTGTGTAAGTGGCGGCGAGCGACAATTCCCCCCTACCCCCACTGGCAAAAAAAAAGCAAGCATCCGCATTGCCACCGAGCACTCAAGTGTGAGCAATGAAATAGCAAAGACACAGATTGCAGTTACCCCAGAGACTTAGTGTTTCACCGGGTATTCGACACATTTCTGGTTCACTCTCTCCTTAATAAGGGAGAAAGAGGTGTCTCCATTTTCCCAGCAAACTGGTTTACGATGTTAAAAGTTTGTTACATCGCTTTTCTCGAGCTCTGCGCCTGAAGATCTCAAAGATCCTGGGTCTTCGGGCCCACAGCAGTAGATTATCCGACTCTCCTGACTCTCCTGCTGTGACTCCTGCCCTCGATCCTCCCGTCTCCAGGGTCCCAAGATCTTAGGCTTCCAAATCCGAGCCGGACTCTCAGGTCGAATGCTTGGCTTGCCAAACAACGGCCAGTCCTGAAACCCCGAGGATTGGGTCCCATTCCCACAAAGAGCCATAGTCAGCCTATAACTCCAGGTCAGGGTCTTCAAAAGAACCCTGAAAGGGAAAAATAGAGATATTAAAGATGGAAATAGAGCTGATTCCAAAGATGCAAGCAAAGGAGTTGCCGTTTAGCGCCATCTTAACTTCAATGAACCTCCTTTGTTTTATTTATTTATTTGTTTGTTTGTTTGTTTGTTTATTCTTCTATATTATGTATTGCATTGAACTGCTGCAGCCCAGTTAACAAATTTCACATCACATGCTGGTGATAATAAACCTGATTCTGGTTCTGAGACTATTTCTTAACCATTGTTGATATTAAGACTGTCAACTTTGTATAACCCAAGACCTGACGCTAGCTGCAGAGCTCCCTCCCTCTGTTGCAGTAATGCTGATACACTCAAGGGCTGAGAATTCATGCTGAGTAAATTCCAAAATAAATTGAAAATCAAACTAACAGCAAAACAGAAGAAAACCTGATGGGTAATGCTCTAAAAGTTCTGCCACTGAGTTCAAATCTATTCCGAAGATTGAAATGCAAGTCAATAGATCTGATGATTTTGTAGGTTAAACATAGAACAGGTTTCCACAAAATCTGCCAGATGTAAAAATTACTCAAATTCCAGAAGCATCTTTAGAGAAGAGAGCTCACCTCTACCACCCAGTTTGGTTACATGCAGTGTTACTTTATATTATTTCAAAGGATGTGGGCTTCACAGGGTGAGAATTGTCCACCCCCGGTTGCTTTTGAGAAGCTGATAGTGAGCTGCCTTTGTGAACCACTCAGTCTTTGCTGGTATGTACACCCACTATGTTGCCAGGGAGCTAACTCCAAAGGTTCCTCTCTGAAAATGATTGGAACTTGATCTTTTCGTAACCAGCACCCTTTCGCACAAGACTTCATCCTTACATGACAACAGTTCACCGGAATAATCTAACCTTCACTGCCAACTCATGTCTGGATCCTCAATTTCCTACATCGTTCAGAGCACTAATTGTTCAGCCAAACCCATGCACTTGCCCTGCCAGTGAGAAAGGTCACAGCTGATCTTCCTCAACCACTCTTTTCCATTCCACCACCGCATTCCAGAATGGAACTTCCACCCACTCACAAGATTGGGGCACATGACAGCTTAGTGCAAAGCTTTCACAGGGCTGCTAGGTGGCGTCACTCGGAGAGCTGGAAGGGCCTGTCCCATGCTGTATCTCTAAGTAAATAAAACATTGTGAAGAAGGGTTAAACAGTATCTAATCTCTCTGCCACTGGTGTTAGTTGGTGTCTTGTACAGTGTTCCTGCTCTTCCACCCGGCTGTGCTCCAGTGTCACTCTGTGCACACTAAGGATCCCACAGCATTGCCTTCATCAACCTGTGCAGACAGGCTCCAGGTTTCAATGTACGGTGGCCCTTGCCCAAAGAGATTTGACAGTCTCCACAATTACAAATAGAACTCTGGAGGTATGGTTATTCACTAATTTGCTTTGGAAGTTTTAAAAACAAGTACACATTAACTATCTAGATGACCTATTTTATAACAATCTCATAATCTGCAAAAGTAAGGCTCTGCAAAATGATATGCAAACAGATTAGTAAAACCCATGAATGTTTGGTGATTTACTTAGATTGGACCTGCCATGGTGTTTCGCCAGAAAAATTGTGTTATTAAAAAGGAGTTTCAAATTCTTGGTAATGCTGTTGTGTGGTATATAGTGTAGGCACTACATCTCATTCTGAGTGGTAACACGTAATATAGAAACTGAGTGCTCAACAATCCAATGCCCTACATTGTTGTAATGTAATTAATGCTACACTACATTGTCAGCTTCTTAAAGGATCAAGTAATAAGCAGGTAGTAATGCCTACGGAATGGAGCTTCACGGGAAGGTAGGCAATCTAAGTGGCAACAACAGAACAGAAAATGTACAATGTGGAATGATATTTGCTGTTCACTTTGGTAGAAAAAAAAAGAAGAAGCCCATTGTGCTGTTTTAAATATTGAGAGACTGGCAATGAGATAACCAGGTTATGAGCAATGAGGTTTCTGCAATGTGTATAATCCACACAATTTGAAAACTCCAATCCAGCAAAATAGATCAAGGTTAAATCATAGTAGAGGGCTCAGCCTCCAACCTCAAATGTCATCGGATTCTCATCTCTCCCCTAATCTATGCCATCTCCGCATCCTGCACTCTTTTGGACCTGGTTGTCTTGTTGCTTCACTTTGAGCGAAGACCCTCTCACAAATTGTGAATTATGGCTAATTGTTTCTCCTATTGCCAGCAGCATCAAACTCCCCTGCAGTTCAAAACCCCTTTACTCATTGCTCAGAAGTGTTACATTCTGATAATGTGTCTCAGTAGCCTTTCAAAGTTGATCTAAACTTCCACACTTCATCGATGTCTCACATACTGAGAATGAGGTCTTGGAGTTTTTCTCATTTTCCCAACTTGCAATGTAGTTCTACTGACAAAAGATAATGCTGTCAATTTTTTAAAAATTGTCACTTTAACTGGGAATTAATTACATATTATTGTGTCAAACACATTTGCAGATCTAGTTTAAGTAAACAACTTTAAACAGCCACTTGCACTGAAGAATCAAATTGAAGAAAATCCAAATAATTGGAATACATATTGAATTAAAATATATAAATGACACTATCAGTACTTATATTCCATTCACTTTATCAGAGATCCAAGCTCGACAGACTGTACATAGTCCACTGACCAGTTAAAAGTTGGGCATCGCCACAGCACTCAACATCTTACTGTCCAATAAAGCAATTAATTCTGTTAAACAGAGTTACATGACAGCAAGGGTTTTAATTGATGATGGTCTAAAATGGGACGATGAGTGAAAATCTAAATTACATTTTTTCTCAATCTCTGATAATAATAAATGCCTATATCTTTTATTCAAAGCATGTTGATAGTCAATGACTCTAAGGCATGTTCTGCCAGCTTCTGTTAATCATATTATCTGATCTAAATAAATTAGTTTAATGCCAATTGTTGTTGCCAATAAACCATCACATAACTGCTTTATTCATTGAAGTTTCATCTATTAAAATATAAAATAATGTATGTGGTTAGGAGAGGTCAATGACATGACTCATTTCACAATTATGTAAAGAGGGTTTCTGACTGTTGAGTTTCCAACAGTTAATCAAAATAAAGCAGCCACAGTCTGTAAAATAGAAATATTCAGTATCTCGGAGCATGGTTCACTATCAATCAAACTTCTTAACATCTGCTTCACCATACAACCTGTAGCTCTCTATGGTCGGAATTTAGGGAAGGTTGCAATTATTTTTTGATAGTTGAGACAGTATCCACCTGATTGATCTTGTATTTTCTTCAGGGAACTGTAATGCTGATCCAAATATGTGATGATGTGACTGTATAAAATTGCTTTAATTAGTATTAGATGCAGGAAAACAATATTGAAAACGGATGTAAAGGAAGGAAAAGTTGAGATTAAATTCAGGTCACAGCCAATACCTGCACTACTTTTTAGAATCTGCACATTTATGACAACATTTGAAATGATGCACAGGTATGCTCACTTCATAGATCCAAATTAGATAAAGAAAGTTTAGATAACTTGCAATTTGGACAACCTGGGTTTCTGAAATATGTTTGCAAAGGTTTCACTGAAATGCTGAAAGAAGGAGGAAGTATTGCAACGTTGCATCACCGGCGCTTTTGTTTCACTCCTCCCCTCCGACAGACAAATTTCTAAAGGAAAAGAATCAACCTCAAACATTGTCTATGCTGCTTGAAAACTTTCTTCAGAATTGGAACTTCAGAGACTTGCAAGGACTCTCCACAGGTACTGTAATGAATTAACAGTTAACTAAGCGTACTTGATGCACTTTTCTTGGGTGTTGATAAAATAACTGATACTGGAGATTATAGGATGAGTTTATATCTTGAAGGTATTCTGTTCAAAAGCATTTGAGGGACATAATTATGATGAAGTTAATAAGCGTAACAAGTATTAGTTATATTTCACACGAGACAAAGGATAAATGTCATCAATGAAATGGGTCATATCTACTTTTAGCTGAAACATTCAGAATGGCGGTCTTAGGTTTTCTGACCATTGGCTGTTGGTCAAGAATTCGATCTTAGTATCAACTCTGTATCCTCAAAATCAACAACTGAGTCTGATAAAGTACCAAAGAAAAACAAACAGCAAAGTTGGAGAATTATAAAAGTAAGCCAGATTAGCCTTAATTCATTTTTACTGAGAGAACATCACAGGATTTGTGTAATTTTAAAATGTAAACAGAGAGAGCAGGTTTGAAAACAGAACTAGAGAAAACAAAGCCAAAATAAATTAAAAAGTGATAAGCAATAAATGAGATAAAATGTTTTCCCTCATAGAATATAAAATATAAGGACCAATTTCCAATAAAGGTTTGATGCATTGATGAACCTTTTTAATCAAGTGCAGGATCTATATATGATTGGAAATTAGACCGGACTTTGCAAGCCTGAGATAGTCGAAGATTTACATGATTGTTGTTAGTGGAAGAGTGAGTGAATGTGGAAGAAATTGAGCTGTGTGTGACACTGAAAGCTCAGTTATTGATTCACAGATCTGAAGTCAGAGCCCAGAGAAATAACTAGAAAGATGAAGCTATAGCCCACTATCAGAGGGCTGTGTGGAGGGGGATACATTTTAAGCAGTACTTGAAGATGAAGAAAAGCTAAAATTAGAGAGCAAGATATAATGGAACCTGAGAAATACTTGGCCTTGTATGAAAGTGAACGGATCCAATACTCCTCCTTAACCTGAAGTATATGACTGTGGTTAGGAAGAAGAGCTTAATTCTCTAACAGACGGAAGGGCCTATTCCATGCTGCATCTCCATAAATATTTAACAAATAATGATACAGGTACACAAAAGGGAAATTCTGGATGGAGAAGGAAGTGACTTTGGTCAGAAATAAGGATTGAAATTCAGTTTGGTATCTGACAGAACAATGGACATTATTAGGTTGCGCCTGAAGTGAGAGCTGGAAGCTCATAGGTGCAATAAAAAAACCTCAGGCAAATGGTTTCGGGTTCTGCTGAGCGAAGAAATATTCATTTTTTAAAACTGTTGAATAAGAACTAAATAAAACTGTGATCAGTTAACGGAGAGTACGGAGGATGGATGAAAAAACAGGCAAGTAAAAGAGAGGTAATTATTGTTCTCCAGCACGTTCCCAAACAAATTCTTCATCATTCTACTCCGAAGGGTTGTACTTTGTACAGGGAGTATTTACACAGGGTATTCCTTCAGGAACTGAAATTTGGTGGAGAGGATTGTTTGAGGGGTGATTGATAAGTTCATGGCCTAAGATAGAAGGAGTCAATTTTAGATAACCTAGCACATTCATTTTTTAATATAGTCCCCTCCTACGTTTGCACACTTAGTCCAGTGGTCGTGGAGCATACGGATCTTGGACCTTCAGAAAGTGTCCACAGATGGGTGATTGATAAGTTTGTGGCCTAAGGTAGAAGGAGATGAGTTATACAGCTCTCGTTACATGCACATGCAGTTCAACTCCTTGAGTGATTATGCAGAAAATTTGAAGTTAATAACTCATCAGGGGTGATTGATAAGTTCGTGGCCTAAGGTAGAAGGAGATTAGTTATTAACTTCAAACTTTCTGCATAATCACTCAAAGAGTTGACCTGCATGTGCATGTAATGAGAGCTGTATAACTCATCTCCTTCTACCTTAAGCCACACATCACCCATCTATGGATACTTTCTGGAGATCCAATATCCATATGCTCCGATAGACAATAGACAATAAGTAGGAGGGGACTATGTTGAAAAACAAAAGTGCTAGGTTTTCTAAAATTGACTCCTTCTATCTTAGGCCACAAACTTATCAATCACCCCTCCTACATTGTGGAAGGAAATCATATTATAAGGTTTTTTTCATACTGTTATTATGTTCTAACAACTCGTTTAAAATTAGACATTTGAAGAGTTCCTATTGTAAGTCTGGGATGGTTCCAGGACAAGAAAAAATGAGCAGCAACCAGTAATTTGTATAAAAGATCACGAGCCCATTAAGTGCAAAGTTATATACTCGGCAACAGTTGAAAAGTGCCCACAACCCTTCATCTCTGGAGCTCCTTGGGCTCAGGCAATGATGCTTTAATTCTTCTTCCTTTTCTTGCCTTCCCATGTGGTCTTCAAGTCTGTATCAACCTTTCTTCCCTGTGATTAGCTTTATTCTATCATTGTCCATGTACACTATAATCCAGTTTAGCATTACCCTGCTGTCTCAGCATCATCGTCATCAGGTGCCATGCCCAGTCTGAGCTTTGGCTGCCATGGCCCACACACTCCTGTTTCGGGTCAAGTGGATCAAATCACTGGTATTCATTTCCAGTTCTCTGGCTGCTGTCTCCATCATCATTTGTCTTTGCCTTCCTCTTGCTTTCTTCCCTTCAATCTTTCCCATAATTACCGTGCGTTCTAACTCCTCTTTCCTAATCACATGTCCAATGAAGTTACGTTGCCTTTTCGTGATCTCATACATTATTTCTCTTTTTGTGCCTGCTCTGTTCATGACATCCTCGTTAGATATTTGTTTTGTCCATGATATTCTTTGCATCCTCCTCAAAAACCACACTGTCTCCTGCTCTATATTAATGACACCAATCTTTATTCCATAACTCACCTAAGCCATATGTTTTTCATCATGTTTTATGATTGCAGTTTTACAACTAAGGATCAAGAGGAGCTCATTCAATACCACTATAACTGCAAAAATAAAGTTTATAAGCTCTATCATTGCTACTTCAATGCACATATTAGGTCAGATTAGGGCGGTTTCTCAAGTGTTCCGAGGCAGCATCTAATGTGCCATTGAATTTTCATAGCTCTAGAAAGAACATTTACATACCTAGCACTTCCAAGATAAATTGGAGACCTGGTCTCATATAAAACCAATCAATAGTTAATTTGAGGAAGGCACAAATGATTATCAAAATATTAGTAACATAAATAATCTTTCTAGGGCAGTGTGTTTCTTCGTGAATGATGATAGAAATACCTTGTGTATATGTCATTAAAAATTTTTTAAGTAACCTTGTAAAAAAATCCCAGTTTTTTATATTTAGCAGACATCTTTTATTTCTTGGATAGTTTTGGATTATAAACAGAGTGCCTGCACTGTATTTTAAGGTATTGCTTAGACACCCATGGTATATCGAATTGGGACATCATTGTGCTTATTTGATATTCTTTGGCATTATCATAATTAATTCAAATCTTTAAACATTCAATTTATCATAGCTTAATTCTGCAAATGCTGAGAACTTCAGGACTGTAATAATTTGACACTTTAGATTGATAGAAAATGGAAAATATTTTTCATTTATTTTCAGCATACAACAGATATTGAGGTTAAGTTAGATCACTACAAAATATGATATGCAGGTCTTTATCTTGCATCCGTTTTTCTTCTGATGTAGGGATAATAAGTGACAAGCATTCAGACCTAGAAAATGTAACAACAGATAAATGGCAACAATTTCTTCTGCGTTGTATTAGATCCTCTCATAGAGATACACATAAAAGTCTTTGGGAGGCTTTCATATTTATTTAACAGATATGAAAGACTGATATGCGATAACTATCATTACTTAGCCAGTTGCTGGGGAGACCATAAAGCTATTCATGTTGCTCAATTAACCCTCTCACTGCAAGTGTAGCTGGGTGTATTAAACTCCAGTGCCTGCTCTTTAAACTGATTCCCCATGTTTATCCCCGAGCTTAATCTACCACTGGCATCGAGAACACACCCCCTACGATATGGAATTTCCTTCCTAAACATTTTGCCCTTTTTTCTTCCTCACCTTAAAGTCTTTGTGCTTTACAAAGTACTTGGTTACATGTTGCTGATATCTCATCTTGGAGTTCATCTTGATGACTGCTCCTGTACACCTCCTGAGGACATTTTACCACATCGGCTACATAAATCCAAACTATTGCTGCAGTCAGTGAGTGAGAATGCAAAATATCGAACAATTACTTTCTTTTTCATGCATTTCCTTCCTCAAGCAATTCAGAGTCAATTTATCCTCACGAGTCACATGCCGGTGATAATAAACCTGATTCTGACAAGTATTTAGGTAACTGGCCTTTTCATTGGCTATGTGGAGTAGTTCATGTTCCAAGCCTTCCCTGGTAATGCTCTTCCAAATCTTCTTGCACGATATTGACAGCTGCAGTGGTGTTCCATCATGCTCCCATGCTGAGCTCATCAATTTCATCAACTTTGCCTCCAACTGCTACCCTGACCTTAAATTCACTTGGTCCATTTCTGACACTTTCCTTCCCTTTCTCAATCTCTCTGTCTCCGTCTCTGGAGACAAACTGTAACAGGGGACATGCAGCGGGAATCAGAGCTAGAACCCTTCTTATTTGTCATGTAGTATATATAAATGTTTTCGATGAGACTGTCTGTGGTCTGATAAATGGGTTTTCTGATGTTACAAAGGTTGGTCGAGTTGTAAAGATAAAGATTACCGTTATTCCTCACATATACATCTTAACATCAAAACATACAGTGAAATAGCAAACACGAGGAAATCTGCAGATGCTGAAAATTCAAACAACACACACAAAATGCTGGTGGAACACAGCAGGCCAGGCAGCATCTATAAGGAGAAGCACTGTCGACGTTTCGGGCCGAGACCCTTCATCAGGAACGAATCTCCTTATAGATGCTGCCTGGCCTGCTGTGTTCCACCAGCATTTTGTGTATACAGGGAAATATGTCATTTGCATCAAATCAAATTAGTGAGGATTGGTGCTGGGGCAGCCCGCAAGTGTTGCCATGCTTCCAGTGCCAATGTAGCATGCCCACAACTCACCAACCCCAACCCTAGCCATACATCTTTGTAACGTGGGAGGAAACCGGAGCCTCCGGAGGAAA
The DNA here is from genome assembly GCF_048418815.1 of Hemitrygon akajei. Taxonomy (NCBI): domain Eukaryota; kingdom Metazoa; phylum Chordata; class Chondrichthyes; order Myliobatiformes; family Dasyatidae; genus Hemitrygon; species Hemitrygon akajei. Next base: position 39,773,948 of record NC_133128.1, read on the forward strand.
CGCATGCATTCACAGGGAGAACGTACAAAATCCGTACAGACACCAGCAAGAATTGGATCCCCAGTCAGAGTAAAGCTTTGTGTCACCCTATCCTTGTAGTTTGCAAAGATGGTTGCTTGAGGATACGGAGGGACATAGATCAGTTGGAAAGTTGAATGGTGCAGTACCGGATGGAATTTAATCCAGACAAGTGTGAGGTAATGTATTTTGGGTAATGTAATGCTGACTGGACATATACAGTAAATGGCAGTGAATTTAGAAATGCTGACGCACAGAGAGACTTGGAGTGCAAGTTTATACCTCCCTGAAAACAGTGACACTGGTGATTAGGATAGCGATGAACAAATTAATCCTTCGTGTCTTCATAGACACGTACATTTAAGACCTTGAACATCATGTTGCAGCTGCCCAAAATATTGATGAATTCCCATTTGGATTATCGTGTACAGTTCTGGTCATAACCTATAGGAACAATGTGGCAGCCCCAGCAGTTGTACAGAAGAGGCTCACCAGGATGTTGCCAGGAATGAAGGGTTTTAGCTGGAAGGAGAGACTGGCTAGGCTGGGATCATTCTCACTAGTGTACAGGAGGCTGAGGGGTGAGCTTATGGAGGTCTATATATTTATGAAGGACAGAGGCAGGGTAGGTATTCAGAGTCTTTTTCCATGGGTAGGGGAATCTAAATCAAGAAGCATAGGTTTAAGGTGAAGGGGGGAGATACTGAAAGAGAATCAGAGGAACATGTTTTTCACACAGTTTGATGGATAGATGGAATGAACTGCCAGAGGAGGTGGTGAGGGCAAGTATAATTACAGGGGTACAATTGCTGCATTTTAAAAGATTTAGAAAGGTACATGAATAGGAAAGGAATAGAGGAATATGGGCCAAATGCAGGAAAATGAGAAGAGTGGAGATAACCATCTTGGTCAGGTGAATGGTCTGAATCAGGCTGAAAAGCATTTTACCATGTGGTCTGAATCTCTATCAATCTAAGTCTAAAATAAGAACATTCCAAAGTGATTTATAATCAAATAAATACCTTTGAAGTGTAGCTATAATATGGAAAGCATTGCAACGTGATGGCAGTATACTGTAAATCTTCCCACCAAGACCCGGTAAGATTGAACAATTAAACTACACTGAGTAGAGCATTAATAAGATTGGTCCCCAGTCAACTAACCTCAGTCAGCTTTATAACTGGTCGCTGTAACCTGAGGCTCAAATGAAGGAAAGGCAGCAGAACTAAATGCTATCCAATGATTCCCGCCGAAATGCAGAAGGAAAACAGAAACAGATCCTTCTTGCCTTTTGCTAGATCCAACTAACATACAAATAACACAGTCATAAAGCTTACACTCACGTATTCTATCACTGCAGACAGGGATCATACACTGACCCCAGCAAAGCAGGGTAGTGAAAGAATCATCGTCACTCAGCACATCAGTACCCAAAACTCTGTTCTGTTACCGTCCGCCTTTGGTGTAGTGAAACTTCTCTATCGTTATGGGTGGTCTTTGATGGAAAATATTTTGCACTTTTAAGTGCTTCTCTCAGTCAGAGAATCAGAATAAAAGTTCATTTTTAAAATTTAAGATAAAAGCTTTGTAAAATTTACAGTATCGATGCAGTGAGCTACTTGTATTGGCAACGTTCACACATAAAGGTTATGTGACCTTTTTGTTAATGTTGGTGTGACCACTTAAAATCAACAGCTTTACATAATGTTTGATTTTGTCTGTGGACTTTAAAATTAGAATTGTTTATGAAGGTCACCACAATTTTGGTTAGTGCTTTGTTGCATTTATCCATCCACTGCTGATTATTTTATATGTTGTTGTCACCGCAACTTTCATTTACTGTTCTTAAAGGTCAAGCAGAAAGTTTCAGATATTTCCAAATAACTGCCCCATTGCATTACTGTTTATTACTTTTTCAAAACTAATAAATTTTAGTTCATTATGCTATTCTCCAGAGATCAAGCTATTTCATCTGTCGTGCTCTTTAAAAATATTTTATTTCTTAAAGCTTCTTGTACCTCTGCTCAGGAATATTATGGAATATTACAGCACTTGCTTCACACTTCCATCTCACAAATTTGACAAATCTCACAAAGTCTACAATTAATGTAGACTTCATAAACATTGATTATCTTTCACACATTAACCATTCTTACCATCGGCATTGCTCAAAGACTGAGGGGACCGTAGGCCAAAAAGAATTGTGTACAGTATGCTGCCAGGGAATTAAACACAGAAGGCAGAAAGTCACGATTCAGTTGGTGCAGATTTGGTAAAACAGATAGATTGCTCCTGTACTATACTGTTCCATGTTCAAAGTTCCATTGTCAGTGGGTGTCAGAGACTCACGCAAAACATATTTACATCTACCCACCTTCTGGTATTGAGAAAACAAGTTTAGATGAAAGTTCTGAGACTTGAAACATTTAGTTGTTTCTATTTCCACCTGTGTATTTCCAGCATTTTCTGCTTTAATCATAGATTTCCTGCAGTAGTTTTGATTTTCATTCCTCGTATTGAGAGAACCCTTAAACAGGTTGTGAGTAGTTAATTTGTCTCCTGTAAATTTCCACCAGTGTAGGTGGGCAGGAAGAAAACCCGTGTGGAGTTGACAGGCTCTGAGAAAGAATAGGTAACAGGGAAATAAGAGGAGGAACGTGATAGATGGGGTTAGATCTAAGAAATGGCACCAACTCAATGGGTTGAAGGGTCTCCTTCAATGTTAGAAAATATAAATTCCAACATGGCCTGTGATTGAGTATTCCATTACCTTGGGACAACTGCTGGGATCACATTGAACTACTCTGCAACAGTATTATTTATTTATTTATTATTGTTTGCATTATTTGTTTTCTTTTGCACATTAGTTGTTCATCAGGCATTTTATTTACAGATTTTCATAAATTAGATTGTACTTTATATTCCTGTGAATGTCTGAAAGAAAATGATCATCAGCATAGTACATGGTGATGCATACAGTATGTACTTTGATATACCGGTATTTACTTTAAACTTTGAACTTTGAATGCTGAGATTCACGTAACCCAGTTGGCTGCATTTGTAGTGAGGCATCAACGGACGGTCCCAACCTAAAACAAAAATATAGAATTTCATCCATTATTTTGAGGAAATAATTTTTATCAATTATTATAGCTGTAACTGTGCTCAGGTATAAATGTGTGGTAGCCAAATGTATAATTGAGACTTTCCTGTCCTCTAACTCACTGAACGTATGCTAAACAGAAGTATCTTCCCGTTAAAAGCAAGGACAGTAAGGGTGGGGAGAGCCAGCCTTGGATAACTAAGGAAATAAAGGAAGGCAACAAACTGAAAGCTTGTGTGTACGATGTCGCCAAGAGTGGTGAAAAACTGGAAGATTGGGAAAACTTTAAAAATCAACAAAGAACAACTAAGTGAGCAATAAACAAAGAGAAGATAGATTATGAAGATAAACCAGCACAAAATATAAAAAACAGATAGTAAAGTTTTTATATTTATATAAAGCAGAAAAGGGTGGCCAAAATGAATGTAGATCCTTTGGAAGACAAGAAGGGAGAATTGATATTGGGTAATGAGGAAATGGCTGAGGCTTTGAATGACTATTTTGTGTCAGTCTCCATGGTGGAGGACACATCTAACATTATGAAGAGAGATGATATAGATGCCATGGGAGGTGAGGAACTCAATACAATAGCTATCACTAAAGAGGTAGCACTGAGCAAACTTGTGGGCCTAAAGATAAACAAGTTCCCTGGTCCTGATGGAATGCATCCCAGGGTATTGAAAGAGATAGTTACAGTTGAGGCTTTGGTGATAATTTACCAAAATTCTCTGGACTCTGGGCAGGTCCCAGCAGATTAGAAGAAGGCAAATGTCACACCACTGTTCAAAACAAGATGTAGGCAAAAGGCAGGTAACTATAGGCCAGTTAGTTTAACATCTGTAGTTGGGAAAATGCTTGAAGCTATCAATAAAGAAGAAATAGCAAGGCATCTGGAAAGAAATGGATCCATCAGGCAGATGCAGCATGTGTTCAGCAAAGGCAGGTCCTGATTGACAAACTTACTGGAGTTCTTTGAAGATATAACAAGTTTAGTGGATAGAGGGGAACAGATGGACATTATTAAGACTTATCCATAAGATAAGGATGCATAGAGTTGGGGGTGATGTATTAGCATGGATAGAGAACTAGGATACGTCTACACTGGACAGGATAATTTTGAAAACGCTGGTTTTTGCGTCCACACTAGGCATTTTTAAAAATATCTCTGTCCACATAAAACGGATATTTCGGTGAATTTCCTACTACTGTGCATGCGCAGGACACATCTACTGAAAACAAGTGACATGTTTGGTGCCGAATCTTGCCGTGAAAGACGGTGCATGTTTGTTCAGTTACAGACTAGAAAAACTTAAATGACGGACAGCTATTGGGTCTCGCGCAGGAGGACTTGAAAGTTAAAAAAAAGCAAATACTGGAGCGTATGGAGGCAACCGACAGGGAGTTCATGGACAGTATGACCCAACTGACGACGAACATTGAAAAACTGACAAACTCTGTTGCATTAATAAAGCCCCTTGTTAAATGTATAAAACACGTCTGCATCAGTGTTATCTTGTATTTCCATACAATGTTACATTAGGCTGTTACACATCTATTGTCAGAGAAGTACTTGCATAAATAGGTAAACCACCTGCATACAAGCAAGGACAGAAAACAGGGCAAAGAGAGTATACTTATTCAGTAAGTTATGGGTCAAAGTATTTGGTGAGTACATTTCTAACTCTTCTGGCTTCAGTCTCGTTGCCGTCTGTTCTGAAATTGTTAGGTTTCATTCAAGAAAACAATGAAATAGCGCGCTGCCGTCACCATCTGTTCCGGCACGTCATGACAGTGTTTTTAGATTTCTCCGGTTACCCCATCCACACTGCTCCGGCCAATTCAACGTTTTCAAAATTACACACACTGGAGAGCGTTTCTGAAATTCTCCATTTTTGGGGGACAAAAACACCGTTTTAGTGTGGACGGAGGGTAAAAACAAAGAGAAAAAGCTTTGGTTACCGATTTATCCGGTGTAGTGTGGATGTAGCCTTAGTTAACCAATAGAAAGCAGAGAGTTGGGATAAATGGGTGTTTCTCTGGTTGGCAATCAGTGGTGAGCAGTGTGCCACAGGGTTCAGTGCTGGGCCCACAACTGTTCATGATACTCATTAACGATCCGGAAGAGAGGATCAAGTCTGGTGTATCTAAGTTTGCTGATGACACTAAACTGAATAGAAAAGCAAATTGTGCAGAGGATATGGAGTGTCTACAGAGAGATATCAATAAATTAAGTGAGTGGGCAAGGGTTTGGCAGATGGAGTACAATGTTGGTAAATGCAAGGTCATCCTCTTTGGGAGGAAAAATGTAAGATCAGATAATTATTTAAATGGTAAAAGATTGCGGCACGCTGCTGTGCAGAGGGACTTGGGAGTGCTTGTGCACGAATCACAAGTTGGTCAGCAGTTGCAGCAGGCTATCAAGAAGGCAAATGGAATGTTGGCCTTCGTTGCTAGGGGGATTGAATTTAAGAGCAGGGAGGGTATTTTACAACTATACAGGGTACTGGTGAGGCCGCATCTGGAGTACTGTGTGCAATTCTGGTCTCCTTACTTGAGGAAGGATATACTGGCTTTGGAGGTGGTGCAGAGGAGGTTCACCAGGTTGATTACTGACTGGATTTCAGGATGGGAGGGGATCTTGTAGAAACATATAAAATTATGAAAGGGATAGAGAAGATAGAGGCAGGAAAGTTGTTTTCACTGGTAGGTGAGACTGGAACTAAGGGATATAACCTCAAGATTTGGGAAGAGTAGATTTAGGACGGAGATGAGAAGGAACTGCTTTTCCCAAAGAGTGGTGAATCTGTGGAATTTCCTGCCCAATGAAGCAGTGGAGGCTACCTCAGTAAATATACTTAAGACAAGGTTGGATAGATTTTTTGCATAGTGGTGGAATTAAGGGCCAGGGGGAAAAGGCAGGTAGGTGGAGATGAGTCCATGGTCAGATCAGCCACGATCTTATTGAATGGCGGAGCAGGCTCGACTGGCCAGATGGCCGACTCCTGCTCCTATTTCTTATGTTCTTGCTTTCTTATGTAACACTTACCCAACAGGCTGGTATATGTCTGGGGGAAAAGGAGATCCAGCCACTCACCAACCCCACCTCCCGTACACGCAGGTGCTGTGAGAATCAAGTTTATGCTGCACGCACACACACCATATCAAACTCACACCAGATACCGTTATGGAATACACTTTAAAGATTTTACTAAAAGAGTACTATGCAGTACAGTATATATGAAGGAAAAGAAAATAAAGTAAAAGGCGCCAACTTATCAAAGTTCAGTCAGTTTAGTGCACATCATTGGAGCTCAACCATCGAACCATTCGACCCCTCGTCACTTTCCTCCGACCTCCACGTCCTCGCACCTGGGACCACCCTGGTGGTCGACCGAGCAGTGCAGCGCACGTCCACCTTCCTCAGCGTCTTCTTCCCGACTCCCCTGAAAAGACCGCGAAAACCCCCAAGCTTCGAGCCCCACAAGACAAAATAACATTCCCCCATTGGTTAACAAATGAACACAATCCCCATATCAGCAAGTCCAAAGCTAAACAACTGCGAGAGAAAACACTTATCAGAAATAAAAGCACTCCTACTCTAGCAAACCAAAGAAGCCATTTTGATACATATACAGTACATTGTACACTTATACAGTTTGAACTTGTTGCTTTTTGTTTTCACACCTCTTGAGCAATTCTCACCTGCAAGTAAGAGAAAGCAAAGCTTTTGGCAGGTGTGAACAACCAACTACTCAGATCAAATTCCTGTCAAAGTGTATGTGGTATGTGGAGCAGTTGTGTACGCTTGTGTAGTTAGAATGCCGCTTGTGGAGGTCTGTGTTAAGCCAGATCATGTGCAGGGCTTCTGCTGAACACGGCAAACAGAGAGTGTCAGAGATAACTGGCAAGTCCAGTAACCTAAAAAACCAGAGCCATTTGGCCCATCACTCTACTCCTCCATTCCACCATGGCTGACTTATTATCCTTCTCAAACCCATTCTTCCTTTTCCCCATAACCTTTGATGCCCCGACTAATCAAGAACCTATCAACCTCTGTTTTAAATGTACCCAATTCATTGCCTCCAGATCCATCTGTGGCAGTGAATTCCATGGATACATTACCCTCTGGCTAATGAAAGTCCTCCTCATCACCGTGCTAAAGTGATGTCCCTATAATCCAGGGTTCCCAGTCTTATTTACGCCATGGACCGTACATTAACTGAGGGGTGGGATAGGAACTCCTGCTCTATTTTGAGACTCTGCCCTCTGGTCCTAGGTTCCCCCACTATAGGAAACACCTTCTCTACATCCACTCAATCCAGGCCTTCCAATATTCAACCGGTTTCAATGAGATTTCCCCACCCTCCCATTCTTCTAAACTCTAGTGAGTACAAGCCCAAAGCTGTCAAACACTTCACATACGTTAACCCTTCATTCCCAAAATGATTCTTATGAACCTCTTCTGGACCTTCTCCAATTCCAGCACATCTTTTCTTAGATAGGTGTCTAATACTGCTCACACAGGTGCAGTCAGCCCGGTGCTTTATAAAGCCTCAGCATTACATCCTTGTTTTTATGTTCTAGTCCTCTCAAAATGAATGCTAACATTGCATTTGCTTTCCTTGCCAATGACTCAACCTGCAAGTTAATCTTTAGGATACCCTGCATGTCCCTTTGCACCTCTGATTTCTGTATTTTCTCCCCATTTAGAAAATAGCTACGCCTTTACGCCTTCTGTCAAAATGCGTGACCATACACTTCCATTTGCCACTACTTTACCCATTCTCCTAATCTGTCTGAGTCCTTCTGCAGACTCTCTGCTTCCTCAACACAAACTTCCCCACCACTTACCTTCGTGTCACCTGCAAACTTGGCAACAAAGACATGACATCCAAATCATTGACATATAACACGAAAAGAAGCAGTCCCAACACTGACCCTTGTGGAACACCATTAGCCACTGGCAGCCAACTAGAAAAGGCCCCTTTTATTCTTACTATTTGCATCTCACTAGCCTTCTATCTATGCTAGTATTTCATATAACCATATAACAATTACAGCACGGAAACAGGCCATCTCGGCCCTTCTAGTCCATGCTAAACACTTACTCTCACCTAGTCCCACTGACCTGCACTCAGCCCATAACCCTCCATTCCTTTCCTGTCCATATACCTGTCCAATTTTGCTTTAAATGACAATACCAAACCTGCCTCTACCACTTCTACTGGAAGCTCATTCCACACAGCTACCACTCTCGGAGTAAAGAAATTCCCCCTCATGTTACCCTTAAACTTTTGCCCCCAAGTCTCAACTCATGTCCTCTTGTTTGAATCTCCCCTACTCTCAATGGAAAAAGCCTATCCACGTCAACTCTATCTATCCCCCTCATAATTTTAATACCTCTATCGTCCCCCCTCAACCTCCTATGCTCCAAAGAATAAAGACCTATCTTGTTCAATCTTTCCCTGTAACTTAGGTGCTGAAACCCAGGTAACATTCTAGTAAATCTTCCCTGTACTCTCTCTATTTTGTTGACATCTTTCCTATAATTCGGTGACTAGAACTGTACACAATACTCCAAATTCAACCTTACCAATGCCTTGTACAATTTTAACATTACATCCCAACTCCTATACTCAATGCTCTGATTTATAAAGGCCAGCATACCAAAAGCTTTCTTCACCACCCTATCCACATGAGATTCCACCTTCAGGGAACTATGCACCATTATTCCTAGATCACTCTGTTATACCGCATTCTTCAATGCCCTACCATTTACCATGTATGTCCTGTTTAGATTATTCCTATCAAAATATAGCACCTCACACTTACCAGCATTAAACTCCATCTGCCATCATTCAGCCCACTCTTCTAACTGGCCTAAATCTCTCTGCAAGCTTTGAAAACCTACTTCATTATCCACAATGCCACCTATCTTAGTATCATCTGCATACTTACTAATCAAATTTACCACCCTATCATCCAGATCATTAATGTATATGACAAACAACACTGGACCCAGTACAGATCCCTGAGGCACACCACTAGTCACTGGCCTCCAACCTGACAAACAGTTATCCATCACTACTCTCTGGCATCTCCCATCCAGCCACTGTTGAATCCATTTTACTACTTCAATATTAATACCTAACGATTGAACCTTCCTAACTAACCTTCCGTGTGGAGACTTGTCAAAGGACTTACTGAAGTTCATATAGACAACATCCACTGCTTTACCCTCATCAACTTTCCTTGTAACCTCTTCAAAAAATTCAATAAGATTTGTCAAACATGACCTTCCATGCACAAATCCATGTTGACTGTTCCTAATCAGACCCTGTCTATCCAAATAATTATCTATACCATCTCTAAGAATACTTTCCATTAATTTACCCACCACTGACGTCAAACTGACAGGCCTATAAATGCTAGGTTTACTCTTAGAACCCTTTTCAAACAATGGAACCACATGAGCAATATGCCAATCCTCTGGCACCATCCCCGTTCTCTAATGACATATGAAATATTTCTGTCAGAGCCCCTGCTATTTCTACACTAACTTCCCTCAAGGTCCTAGGGAAAATCCTGTCAGGATCCGGAGATTCATCCACATTTATATTCCTTAAAAGTGCCAGTACTTCCTCCTCTTTAATCGTCATAGTTTCCATAACTTCCCTACTTGTTTCCCTTACCTTACACAATTCAATATCCTTCTCCTTAGTGAATACCGAAGAAAAGAAATTGTTCAAAATCTCCCCCATCTCTTTTGGCTCCACACGTAGCTGTCCACTCTGATTCTCTAAGGGACCAATTTTATCCCTCACTATCCTTTTGTTATTAATATAACTGTAGAAACCCTTTGGATTTATTTTCACCTTACTTGCCAAAGCAACCTCGTATCTTCTTTTAGCTTTTCTGATTTTTTTCTTAAGATTCTTCTTACATTCTTTATATTCTTTGAGCACCTCATTTACTCCATGCTGCCTATATTTATTGTAGATATCTCTCTTTTTCCTAACCAAGTTTCCAATATCCCTTGAAAACCATGGCTCTTTCAAATTTTTAACCTTTCCTTTCAACCTAACAGGAACATAAAGATTCTGTACCCTCAAAATTTTACCTTTAAATAACCTCCATTTCTCTATTACATCCTTCCCATAAAACAAATTGTCACAATACATTCCTTCTAAATCCTTCCGCATCACCTCAGAGTTAGCCTTTCTCCAATCAAAAATCTCAACCCTGGGTCCAGTCCTATCCTTCTCCATAATTATATTGAAATTATTTCTCCTGTAATACCATTGGTTTTTATCTTGATAAGCTACCTCATGTGCAGCACCTTATTAAAGGCCTTTTGAAAATCCAAGTAAGCAACATCCACTGATTCTCCTTTGTCTATCCTGCCTGTTATTTCCTCAGAGAATTCCAACAGATTTGCTGGGCAAGACTTCTGCTTAGGGAAACCATGCAGACTTTGGCCTGTCTTATCTAGTGCCTTCAATTACTCTGAAATCTTATTCCTAATAATTAACTCAAACATCTTCCCAGCCACTAATGTCGAGCTAATTGGCCTATAATTTCCTTTCTTTTCTCTCCTTCCCTTTTTAAACAGTGGAGGAATGCAATTTTCCAGTACTCTGGAACCATTCCAAAATATAGTGATCCTTGGACGATCACTACAAATGCCTCCACAATTTCTTCAGCTATCTCTTTCTGAACCCTGGGATGTGGTCTATCTGGTTCAGGGGACTTATCTCCATCAGACCATTCCGATTCCCAAGCATTTTCCCCTTTAGTAATAGCAGCTATGCTCACTTCTGCTCCTTGACACTCTCTTTAAAGGAACTTGATGGACATTTCAGGTCAGGAATATAAAATTACAAACAGTATCAGAAAGAGGTCCACTTCTTCCTCACTGCCACGTTCTTCATGATCTTAATTTTTCTTGACTCCTTTAATAACTGGAAATCTATTAATCACTCTTTTGAATGAACTTCACAGCAGTCTCCACAACCCTCTGGAGTTGAGAATTTCATCACTCTCTGCCTGAAGTTTCTCTGCATCTCACACCCAAACAGAGTCCCCTTTTGTTCAGAGTCTGTACCTCCCTGCTCCTAGATCCTCAGCCGTGAGAAATATTTTCCAGCAACCAGCCTAACTTACCCTTCAGTAACATTTTAAGTTTCATGAAGATCTCTTCTCATCTACAACCTACTCTCTACTCAATCTCTCCTTACACGTCAAGTCCACCATCTCTGAAATCAGTTTACTGAAACACTTCTGCATTCCCTCAGTGGCAACTATGTCCTTTCTCACCAAGGCCTATATAATTATATTAAAGCTCCCTCATTCCTACATTCAAATCCTCACATGAACACTTGTCATCCCATTGGCTTGTTGGAATTGAATATTCAGCCACCTGTGTACAAGCACCTTAGAATATTAACAACACTGTCTCTCACCACTTAATAAATATATGTTTCTATTCCATGCATGATTCAATGAGTATGATTTCGCATTGTTTTCCTCAAAATATTCTCTCAGACATGTTTTCACCCACTCTTTCATTTTGTGTACATCCCCTCGATGTCTCTATGTCCTCCTTCCTAGGCACAGTCCAACCTTGCTTTGTATCATCACGTCATTGGAAATGTGATAACTGGTGCCCTCAGCTAAATTGCTGACATGGATTGTTAATAGCTGGTACCCTCTCACCTCAGTCTTTCTCTCTCCTCCGCTCTGCCATCCGGCAGAATTTACTAAAGCTTCAGAGTGCTTATAACTCAAGGACAGCTTCTATTCCACTCCTGAATGGCTCTCTTATTCATGGTCTCGATCTCCCAATCTTCGCGGCCTTGCCCTTCATTTATCTGCCTACGCTACGCTTCCTCTGTAACTTTAACACACCATTCTGTTACTTTTTCTTCTTCCTTTTGTACTAGCTTCATGTACTTATGCATGGCTACTCTCTTTACGAAGGGAGGAAGGCAAAAGAAAGGACATTATAGGCCACACGAGTGAATCTGCAGATGCTGGAAATAAATAAAAACACAAAATGCTGGCAGAACTCAGCAGGCCAGACAGCATCCCTTGACCATCCCATGTTACTTCACTCCTGATGAAGGGTTTCGGCCCAAAACGTCGTCACTACCTCCTCCCATAGATGCTGTCTGGCCTGCTGAGTTCTGCCAGCATTTTGTGACATTATAGGCCAGTTAGTCTAACCTCAATGGTTGGGAAAGCGTTGGAGTCTGTAATTAAGGATGAGTTTTCGAGGTACTTGGAGGCTAATGGTAAAATAAGTGAAAGTCAGCATGGTTTCTGTGAAAGGAAATCTTGCCTGACAAATCTGTTGTAGTTCTTTGAGGAAGTAACAAACAGGGTGGAAAAGGGTGAGGCATTGTCAACAGTTTTGGGCCCCATATCTCAGAAAGGATGTGTTGTCATTGGAGAGAGTCCAAAGGAGGTTCATGAGGATGAATCCAGGAATGAAGGGGTTAACATATGAGGAACATTTGCCAGCTTTGGACCTGTATTCACTGAGATTTAGAAGAATATGTGGGGATATCATTGAAACCTACCGAATGTTGAAAGGACTAGATAGGGTGGATGTGGAGAGGATGTTTCCTCTTGTTGGGGTATCCAGAACTAGAGGGCACAGGCTCAACATTGAGGAGTGACTTTTTAGAACAGAGGTAAGGAGGAAATTTTTTTAGACAGAGAGTAGTAATTCTGTGGAATGCTCTGCCACAGACTGCGGTGGAGGCCAAGACCGTGCGTATATTTAAGGTGGAAGTTGATCATTTTCTGATCTGTCAGGACATCAAAGGATACGGCAAGAAGGCAGGTGTATGGGGTTGAGTGGGATCCGAGATCAGCCATGATGGAATGGCGGAGAAGACTCGATTGGCTGAATGGCCTAATTCTGCTCCTATGTCTTATGTCTGACTAGCAGGCGAGCAAAAGCTTTTTATTGTATTTCAGCTCATAATAAATAAAATTACCAATTACCCAAATACAGATATCTGTGATACCCCATTAGTCACCCCCTGATCTGCTTAGTCCTACTCATGTCCTTCTGTCCAATAATTAATTTTCATACAACAGTGTTTTCTAACTGGGCTGTTCCTTTGTGGAACTTTGTTAAAAGCTTTCTGAAAATTCAGATATACCAAATTCTCCAGACACACCCTCCCCCCTCCACCCCACCCCATCTATTCTACTGGTCACAGCCACAAGGAATAAGCTCGCTGGTAGATTAAGGGGCTGCTGTAAATTACCTTCTGTAGGAGAATCAGGGTGAAGTTGACCAGCATTTGCAAGAGTAGCTCACAGAAGGTGACTGCTTGAGGAAGATGCTTTGTAGCCTGTCAAGCTAATGGGCTGAATGATTTCCTTTGATTTCACAAGAAATGATGAAAAATATAATGAAGGACAACAGATTAGCCAGGCATGATTTTCTTTCCATGAATCAATGCCCAACCATTTTCTACCACTGACCTTTCATTAGAATCCACTGTTACTGCTTGTGTCACCTCTTCTCACTGCCATTTCATCTATCTTTAGGGGTCTGATGGAGATGGGAAGTCTCTTGGGCTTGCTGACATGCAGATCCTTCTTGCAGTTATCAATATACTTGATGTCAGGCTGGTGAATGTTGGGCCTATTCCACCACGGTGACCAGTTAGGCCATGCCCTCTTTTCAGCCTTGGTTGAGAAGATGCACTTTCTCCAGCGGCAATCCTATGGGAAGATCAGATCCTCTAACAGCTGGAGCCCTGAAATTAGTTAATAATAGTTGACTTTAGTGTGCAATCTGACTTTACACATGCCAGTGAATATGATTTATTATTCAACTGTACACATGCTCTTGTAAAAGGTGCGGACACATAAATCACATCGCAAACTGCTGGAAGCTATACGTGCACAGTTATTTTGCACATGTTTTTAATGGACTTGGCAACTGCTAGCAAAATGTCTCCCTGAGCCCTGCAGATCACAGCCCAGGAAACGGAAGTGGATCAAATATATGCTGTTTTATGTCCTGTGGATTCTTCCAACCCTTCTAACCGACAGTAAATAAAAATAGCATTTAGTGCAATCAAAATACAATTTCTAAAAATATTCCTGTAGGCTGCAATTATAGCAATAGCAAAACCATTACATCATTACAGCATTTGTGATCCGCCTTAGAGCATCTTGAAAAACTTCCTGTTTGAGGAGGGTTTTTGCTTATCTGGCATCAGTTGCACTGTTTCATGCAATGTATGTATGCCTTTGATCTTTATTTAAGCCATGTAAAATAAAAAAGTTAAAGTAAACCTATTATCAAAGTATGTAAATGTCTCCATGTATTTTCTTGATTCATTTTCTTGCAGGCATTCACTATAGAACTGAGAAATACAATAGAATCTTTGAAAATCTACATGTGAACAAAGACTGACAAACAACCAATGTGCAGAAGAAGATCAAAGGTTCATGTTACACACACACGCACAAAGTATATACTGAGAACATGAGTTGTTGTAGAGTCCTTGAAAGTATATCCGTTAGTAGTGGAATTAGTTCAGAGTTGAGATGAGTAAAGTTATCCACACCAGTTCAGAAACTAAGGAATAAAGACGAAGGATGTAATAATATTAACCAGACCTCACTATAAATGAATTGCTAAGAAATGTACTGTATGTCCCCAAGCCGAGTGAGACACTGCCCTGAGTTTGGTGGCCACCCCTTGTCTTCTCTTGTAGCTAAATGATTCTCCATTGGTTCATGAATTGGAAGCTTGCTCTGTAAAATCTCTTCCAAAAGCACACCTAGAGCTGAGCCGATCCACTCAGTGTTTGTCCTTAAACTCTGGCCATCCAGCCTCTCACAAACCAGCATGAGGCAAGAACTGAATTACAGTCCGTTTCGAGCTGCTGCAGATTTCATGTCTACTTGATCAACAAAGTGTTGGGTGTGCATCTGGATTAAAAAAAACATTCGTAGTAATGTAGAAATCTACAGTACATTACAGGCCCTTCAGCCCACAATGCTGTGCCGACCATGTAACCTACTCTAGAAACTGCCCAGAATTTCCCTATCGCATAGCCCTCTATTTTTTCTAAGCTCCATGTATCTATCTAAGAGTCTCTTTAAAGACACTATTGTATCCGCCTCTACCACCTTCGTTGGCAGTGCATTCCACGCACCCACCACTCTCCGTGTGAAAAACTTACCTCTGACGTCCCCCTTGTACCCACTTCCAAGCACTTTAAAACTATACCCCCTCATGCTAGGCGTTTCAGCCCGGGGATAAAGCCTCTGACTATCCACACGATCAAAGCCTCTCATCATCTTATACACCTCTATCAAGTCACCTCTCATCCTCCGTTGCCCCAAGGAGAAAAGGCCAAGTTCATTCAACCTATTCTCATAAGGCATGCTCTCCAATCTAGGTAACATCCTTGTAAATCTCCTCTTCACTCTGTCAAACAACAAAATAAAATTCATGTTAGTAGGTTGACTATGGTGATTATTTGTAGAACAACTTAAGGCCATTTACTTCATGGTTGATGATTAATTAGGACTGAACTATTCTGGAGCCTGTTTTTGACAACTAGTTTATATTTATCATTTATATTTATCAATGATACTTTATATTGATTTGGATTTCAAAATAACACTGGTGTGTAGTTGGAGACTTTCAGCAAGGATTTTTTGATGAATGTCTACATAGCCAGATGACTAGACAAGCTGGTAAATGTGGAAATAGCGTAAATGTCAGAGTTCATGAAGAAAGGTAATTTTATTAAAGAATGAGAGGCAGGGTTTAAGGGTCAGCACAACATTGTGGGCTGAAGGGCCTTTACTGTGCTGTACTATAACTATGTAACTATAACTAATAAATGCAGAAAGTTTAGGAAGCACTTAACAGGTTAGACAGCATCTGTGAATAGAGGAATCAGTCTCTTGTTTTAATTCAATGTCCCTTCACTACTTCTGTTGAAAAGGTATTAAAGTCAAATGTCAGCTTTCCTCTCCACAGGTGCTATCTGGCCTGTTGAGACTTTCCAGAATTTTCTGCTGATACTTCAGGTTCCACCATCAGTATTTGGCACTTTCTGTCGAGGACCTATGGCTGTCAGCTAGCTATTTTGGACATTGGTAGCTGCACAATCACCATCTTTGCCAAAAGGACGGAAATAATAGCTCCATTTTCTTTTTCATCTGCACAGCCAGGGGACAACTTCCAGCCTTCTTGTGGAGGAAAAGGGGAAGAGCTGCTGTTTAACTTAAAGAAGAACTCCCTAGCCCGTACATAAGCCAGGGGTGCAGAGATGAGAATCACAGAGTAGCTTCTGGGTAAGTATTGCCTGTTGGGCATCATTTCACTGTGGGGGCAACTCTGATCATTAGTGCGTCAGATGCAGATTGGTGCAGAGATAGAAAACACACACAAACACACACACACACACTCACACACACACACACACACACACACACACACACACACACACACATGCACACACAACGTGCTGGAGCAATGCAGAAGGTCAGGCAGCATCTATGGAGGGGGAGAATCAGTCAAACTTTTATGCCAAGATCATTCATCAGAACTGGAAAGGAAGGGGGAGAAACCAGAATAAGATGGTGGGAGGAGGGGAGGAGCTAACGAAGCTGGGAGGTGATAGGCGGCGAAGATGAGAGTGTGGGAAGGAAAACGAAGGTGGGAGGTGATAGGTGGCGAAGATGAGAGTGTGGGAAGGAAAACGAAGGTGGGAGGTGATAGGTGGTGAAGATGAGGATGTGGGAAGGAAAACGAAGGTGGGAGGTGATAGGTGGCGAAGATGAGGATATGGGTAGGAAAACGAAGCTGGGAGGTGATAGGTGGTGAAGATGAGGGAATGGGTAGGAAAACGAAGCTGGGAGGTGATAGGTGGTGAAGATGAGGATGTGGGAAGGAAAACGAAGGTGGGAGGTGATAGGTGGCGAAGATGAGGATATGGGTAGGAAAACGAAGGTGGAAGGTGATAGGTGGCGAAGATAAGGATGTGGGAAGGAAAACGAAGCTGGGAGGTGATAGGTGGCGAAGATGAGAGTGTGGGAAGGAAAACGAAGCTGGGAGGTGATAGGTGGTGAAGATGAGGGAATGGGTAGGAAAACGAAGGTGGGAGGTGATAGGCGGCGAAGATGAGAGTGTGGGAAGGAAAACGAAGGTGGGAGGTGATAGGTGGTGAAGATGAGGGAATGGGTAGGAAAACGAAGCTGGGAGGTGATAGGTGGTGAAGATGAGGGAATGGGTAGGAAAACAAAGCTGGGAGGTGATAGGTGGCGAAGATGAGGATATGGGTAGGAAAACGAAGCTGGGAGGTGATAGGTGGCGAAGATGAGGATATGGGTAGGAAAACGAAGGTGGAAGGTGATAGGTGACGAAGATGAGGATGTGGGAAGGAAAACGAAGCTGGGAGGTGATAGGTGGCGAAGATGAGAGTGTGGGAAGGAAAACGAAGCTGGGAGGTGATAGGTGGTGAAGATGAGGGAATGGGAAGGAAAACGAAGCTGGGAGGTGATAGGTGGCGAAGATGAGGATATGGGTAGGAAAACGAAGCTGGGAGGTGATAGGTGGTGAAGATGAGGGAATGGGTAGGAAAACGAAGCTGGGAGGTGATAGGTGGTGAAGATGAGGGAATGGGTAGGAAAACGAAGCTGGGAGGTGATAGGTGGTGAAGATGAGGGAATGGGTAGGAAAACGAAGCTGGGAGGTGATAGGTGGTGAAGATGAGAGTGTGGGAAGGAAAACGAAGGTGGGAGGTGATAGGTGGTGAAGATGAGGGAATGGGTAGGAAAACGAAGCTGGGAGGTGATAGGTGGTGAAGATGAGGGAATGGGAAGGAAAACGAAGCTGGGAGGTGATAGGTGGCGAAGATGAGGGAATGGGTAGGAAAACGAAGCTGGGAGGTGATAGGTGGTGAAGATGAGAGTGTGGGAAGGAAAACGAAGCTGGGAGGTGATAGGTGGTGAAGATGAGGGAATGGGTAGGAAAACGAAGCTGGGAGGTGATAGGTGGTGAAGATGAGGGAATGGGTAGGAAAACGAAGCTGGGAGGTGATAGGTGGTGAAGATGAGGATATGGGTAGGAAAACGAAGCTGGGAGGTGATAGGTGGTGAAGATGAGGATGTGGGTAGGAAAACGAAGCTGGGAGGTGATAGGTGGTGAAGATGAGGATATGGGTAGGAAAACGAAGCTGGGAGGTGATAGGTGGTGAAGATGAGGGAATGGGTAGGAAAACGAAGCTGGGAGGTGATAGGTGGCGAAGATGAGGATATGGGTAGGAAAACGAAGCTGGGAGGTGATAGGTGGTGAAGATGAGGGAATGGGTAGGAAAACGAAGCTGGGAGGTGATAGGTGGTGAAGATGAGGATATGGGTAGGAAAACGAAGCTGGGAGGTGATAGGTGGCGAAGATGAGAGTGTGGGAAGGAAAACGAAGCTGGGAGGTGATAGGTGGTGAAGATGAGGGAATGGGTAGGAAAACGAAGCTGGGAGGTGATAGGTGGCGAAGATGAGGATATGGGTAGGAAAACGAAGGTGGAAGGTGATAGGTGACGAAGATGAGGATGTGGGAAGGAAAACGAAGCTGGGAGGTGATAGGTGGCGAAGATGAGAGTGTGGGAAGGAAAACGAAGCTGGGAGGTGATAGGTGGTGAAGATGAGGGAATGGGAAGGAAAACGAAGCTGGGAGGTGATAGGTGGCGAAGATGAGGATATGGGTAGGAAAACGAAGCTGGGAGGTGATAGGTGGTGAAGATGAGGGAATGGGTAGGAAAACGAAGCTGGGAGGTGATAGGTGGTGAAGATGAGGGAATGGGTAGGAAAACGAAGCTGGGAGGTGATAGGTGGTGAAGATGAGGGAATGGGTAGGAAATCGAAGCTGGGAGGTGATAGGTGGTGAAGATGAGAGTGTGGGAAGGAAAACGAAGGTGGGAGGTGATAGGTGGTGAAGATGAGGGAATGGGTAGGAAAACGAAGCTGGGAGGTGATAGGTGGTGAAGATGAGGGAATGGGAAGGAAAACGAAGCTGGGAGGTGATAGGTGGCGAAGATGAGGGAATGGGTAGGAAAACGAAGCTGGGAGGTGATAGGTGGTGAAGATGAGAGTGTGGGAAGGAAAACGAAGCTGGGAGGTGATAGGTGGTGAAGATGAGGGAATGGGTAGGAAAACGAAGCTGGGAGGTGATAGGTGGTGAAGATGAGGGAATGGGTAGGAAAACGAAGCTGGGAGGTGATAGGTGGTGAAGATGAGGATATGGGTAGGAAAACGAAGCTGGGAGGTGATAGGTGGTGAAGATGAGGATGTGGGTAGGAAAACGAAGCTGGGAGGTGATAGGTGGTGAAGATGAGGATATGGGTAGGAAAACGAAGCTGGGAGGTGATAGGTGGTGAAGATGAGGGAATGGGTAGGAAAACGAAGCTGGGAGGTGATAGGTGGTGAAGATGAGGATGTGGGTAGGAAAACGAAGCTGGGAGGTGATAGGTGGTGAAGATGAGGATGTGGGAAGGAAAACGAAGGTGGGAGGTGATAGGTGGTGAAGATGAGGGAATGGGTAGGAAAACGAAGCTGGGAGGTGATAGGTGGTGAAGATGAGGATATGGGTAGGAAAACGAAGCTGGGAGGTGATAGGTGGTGAAGATGAGGGAATGGGTAGGAAAACGAAGCTGGGAGGTGATAGGTGGTGAAGATGAGGATATGGGTAGGAAAACGAAGCTGGGAGGTGATAGGTGGTGAAGATGAGGGAATGGGTAGGAAAACGAAGCTGGGAGGTGATAGGTGGCGAAGATGAGGATATGGGTAGGAAAACGAAGCTGGGAGGTGATAGGTGGTGAAGATGAGGGAATGGGTAGGAAAACGAAGCTGGGAGGTGATAGGTGGTGAAGATGAGGATATGGGTAGGAAAACGAAGCTGGGAGGTGATAGGTGGCGAAGATGAGAGTGTGGGAAGGAAAACGAAGCTGGGAGGTGATAGGTGGCGAAGATGAGAGTGTGGGAAGGAAAACGAAGGTGGGAGGTGATAGGTGGCAAAGATGAGGATGTGGGTAGGAAAACGAAGCTGGGAGGTGATAGGTGGTGAAGATGAGAGTGTGGGAAGGAAAACGAAGGTGGGAGGTGATAGGTGGCGAAGATGAGGGAATGGGTAGGAAAACGAAGCTGGGAGGTGATAGGTGGTGAAGATGAGAGTGTGGGAAGGAAAACGAAGCTGGGAGGTGATAGGTGGTGAAGATGAGGGAATGGGTAGGAAAACGAAGCTGGGAGGTGATAGGTGGCGAAGATGAGAGTGTGGGAAGGAAAACGAAGCTGGGAGGTGATAGGTGGTGAAGATGAGGATGTGGGAAGGAAAACGAAGGTGGGAGGTGATAGGTGGTGAAGATGAGGGAATGGGTAGGAAAACGAAGCTGGGAGGTGATAGGTGGCGAAGATGAGAGTGTGGGAAGGAAAACGAAGGTGGGAGGTGATAGGTGGCGAAGATGAGGATGTGGGTAGGAAAACGAAGGTGGGAGGTGATAGGTGGCAAAGGTAAAGGGAGGAAGAAGAAGGAATCTGACAGGAGAGGAGATTGCATTTGGGAGAAAGGGAAGGTGGGGAACCAGAGGGAGGTGATAGGCAGGTGAGGAGAAGAGAAGAGATAAGAAGGGAGTCAGAATGGGGAATGAAAAAGGAGAGAAGGAGGAGAGTCTAGAAGTTGGAGAAATTGATGCTCGTGCTGTCAGGTTAGAACATACCCAAATGAAATACGAGGCCAACTTCAATCTGAGAGTGCCCTCATCAGGGCAGTACAGGAGGCCAGGGACTGACATGTCAGTACAGGCATGACAGTGAACACATGCTGCTAGTTTGCCATAACTTAGCCTGATTTTGTAACCCTTCACGTTAGTGTCTGATCTGATTCCTAAGTAGCTGAGATGCCCCTTCCCTGGCTGGAGTTCTCTCAATGTCTGATACATCAGTCGGGGCAGAATACAGTGTAAGCTAACTTGTAAATTCCAGGGGGTATTGGTTTCTGGGCTGCTCACTGCTCATAGTATCTTCAATGAGTGTGGGTCTTCTTCACCCTCCTCCTCGGCCTTCTGCCACTGCTTGGGCAGGTAGAAATGCCTGTATCTGACAGGAGGGGCACGTGGCCCAGACCCGGAGAGTAGATGAGAGAGGAAATCAGCAGCTAAGGCCTGAAAATCAGAAAAGGTTCTGGGATGAGGTGGAACTGCAAGATAGTGAGGATGGCTTCTGGCCTGCCATTGACCGTGAGCATTTATTGCACCTGTGTAAGGTGAGGCAATCACATTTATTCTCTGACAGTTAGCCCCTGCTGTTGCTGTTGATGATGAGGGCCCAGTTTCTCCAGCACAAGTGAGGGAAGGGCCATATAATATGGTTTAGATCACCTGTGTCTCATTGATGAACAATTGCCAATATGGGTAAAGTATAAAATGAAGGGGGAAGGCTTTGGGCAGCATTAAATGTCTGAGAACGCTCTGAATGCATGGATGCTGGGTGCAAATCAGCCTAATAGAGAGAGTTGTGTGGTGCAATATGTGTGACCCCACACACACACACACGTTGATAGCTGAACTTATCCCTAAACTCAGGTAAGTTCTCTGGCATTGCATCTGGAAACCTGAGGATTGATTCTCATTACAGCTAACTCCTCCTATCTCTTTCTGAATGTGAGCCTGAGGAAGCTATAGGACCATTGCAGAAACAGAACTCGTCTCCCCCTCATGGTAAGAGCTTCAGTGTGACACAGAACGTTCCATTCTTTCCCATGTGCTGCCAAGAAAATCCCCCTCCACATCAATCACCATCCTGACTTGGAAGCATATCAACATGCCTTCATTGTCACTCGGTCAAAATCACGGAATTGTCTCCCTAACAGCACTGAGGGTGTACCTACACCTCGGGGACTGGAGCGGTTCGAGAACGCAGCTCACCACCACCTTCTCGAAGGCAGCTAGGGAGGGGCAGAAAATGCTGGCTTAGCTGGCGACTCCCACATCCCGTAAATGAAAAAATATTAAAAAAAGAATCTTTCGACAAGCTGCAGTCATCTCCATCTTAGCTATCACCACTTGCTGAAATCACGTATACAAGCTGGATTAGGGCAAGGCAGGCTAGTGAATGCAACTCAGTGAACTGGTCCCTTCTCTAAGCCACTTCACTGTTCAGTCAATATTAGCTGGGCACAGCAATCCTTTACCATGCAGAGGGGTTTGCTGTGATGCTTGTATCAGTTACTGGGCTTGAGTTAATCAGGCCTCAGCATCCCCATGTCTAGTTTCAGGGTCTCTCTAATTTAAATCTCTGTGTGCTTATTGGAATAATGAGGCTGAATCAAAATAGGTCCTATAGTTTTGGAAATTCCCTCAAAGTTTGTGAAGGTAGTTATGAAGGTTTGGCTTTGTTTCCAGTTTGAATGGCCAATGAATAAGTTTCCGGTTCCAGTCCATGAGGCCGTGTGGAAACACAATTGTTGATTAAAGGCTAAAAGTGATAGAAAGCCGATCCAGAGTAAACTACAGGGAACAAAGATTTCAACCCAAATCATAATGGATATGCTTATAAAATGACATGGCCAGTCAATTGCCTGAGCATCAGAACCCTCTTCCATGCTTCAGAAATCCGTGTAGGCAGAAATTCCATTAGGAAGCACAGAAGCAGAGAGGCAGCCTCTCTACGTGCTTGGCGATGTAGCACGTATATACATTGACTGAAGTCAGACCTGTGTAACGGGATGTTGAGCTGTTTACGCAGGGATGGTACCCTTAAAGCCTTTGTCATAGAACAGAACCAGCAGCGGTAAAAATTCAGCCCGTCATTATAATTTTAATGCCTTTTAAGTCCTATCAGTAGGCAAACAAATCACTTCTTGGTAGGGCGGGTCAGAATACAGTATTGACTAATTCATTTGTTCGTGATTTCCTGCTGTGCCATATCGGAGGGAATTAGTCACCAGGAAGAACAGGATCAACCTGAAAAAGCTGTGCCACCTGATTCCACTTACAGCATTAGGGAGAGTCCATCTGATCCATGATGCTCCCAATTATCCAGTGACTAAAGTGAATCATTGCAAAATAGAAAAAAAATTTGAATTAGGACCGCAGTACTAACATCTTCAAAAGAGGTTCCGATAAGGAGCTTGAGGAGTATATGAAATGCACAAGAGCACTTAAAAACAATTCAGGAAAACTAAAAGAGAACGTGAGGTGTCTCTGGCAGACAAGGGAAAAGACAATCTCAAAGGCTGCTATAGATACATTAAGAGAAAAGTATAGCAAGGACAATATTGACTCTCTTGAAGATCAGCGCTGTCACCATGCATCAGATGGACTGTCCCTAATCCTGTAAATGCAGTCTGACTAATACCTTATAAAGCCTTAGCATTTCATCCTTGCTTTTATATTCTAGTCCACTCAAAATAAGTGTTAATGTTGCTTTTGCCTTCCTTCCTACTGACTAAACCTGCACGCTAATCATTAAGGAATCCTGCACCAGGACTCCTAAATTCCTTTCCACTTCCAATATTTGAATTATCTCCCCATTTAGAAAATAATCTACACCTTTATTCCTTCTACCGAAGTACATGATCATACACATCCCTACACTGTATGCCACCTGCCACTTCTTTCCCTTTCTCCTAATCTGTCCAAATCCTTCTGCAGACTCCCTGCTTCTTCAACAATAACTGCTTCTCCACCTTTCTTCATATCATCCACAAACTTGGCTTCAAACCTATCAATTCCATCAACCAAATTTTTGACAAATACCATGAAAAGAAACAGACTTAGCACCGTCCCCCACAGAACACCACTAATAACCTGCAGCCAACCAGAAAGGCCATCTTTACTTTCACTCTTTCAGTCAGCTAATCCTAGTCCGTGCTGGTATCTTTCCTATAATACCATGGGCTCCTATCTTGTTTTGCAGCCTCACTTGCTGCATCTGAAAATGCAAGTGAACAACATCTACTGAGTCTCCTATGCCTATCCTGCATGTTATTCCATTAAAGAATTCCAACAGATTTGTCACACAATATATCCCCTTTAGGAAACCATGCTAACTTTGGCCTGTTTTATCATGTGCCTCCAAGTATCCTTGAAACATCATCCTTAATAATGGACTCCTGCACCTTCCCAGCAACTGAAGTGAGGCCAACTGGTCTATAATTTATTTTCTTTTGCTTCCCTCTCTTTGTAAAGTGTGGAGTAACATTTGCAGTTTTCCAGTCCTCGAACCATTCCAGAATCAAGTGACTCTTAAATGATTATTACCATTGCCTCCACAATCTCTTCAACTATCTCTTTCAAACCATCTAGTCTGGGTGACCTATCTACCTTCACATCTTTCAGGTTCCCAAGCACCTTCTCTTTACTAATAGCAACTGCACTCATTTTTGTCCTAACACTTGAACTTCTGGCATACTGCTGGAGCGTTCTACAGTGAAGACTGACGCAAAGTACTTATTGAGTTCATCCGCCATTTCTTTGACCCTATTACTACCTCTCAGTTGTCATATTGTAGCCGTCCAATATCCACTCGGCTCTGTTTTTATATATATATGAAAAAATCTTTCGGTATCTTCTTTAATATTATTGCAATAGCTTACCTTCATTTTTTGTCTTTTCTCTCCTTATTGCTTTTTTAGTTGCCTTCCATTGTTTTTTAAAGTTTCCCACTAATTTTTGATATTGTCTGTCCTCTCTTTTGCTTTTATGCTGGTGAAAATATTTAAAGGGTACCTGAAGGGGAAATTTTTCACTCAGAGTGAGGTACAAGTGTGGAATGAGCTGCCAGCAGAAGTGGTGATGAAGTCTGGGTAACTATGTGGATGAGAAGAGCCTGGAGCGCTATTTTTCAGGAGCTGGTAGATGCAACTAGACAGAAAGCAGGTCAGAATGGACTAGATGGGCTGAAGGGCCTTTTTCTGTGCTGTTGTGCTCTATGATTCTATGACACTATGACCCTCATTTTTAGTCACCCTGTACACTTTTTTGATTCTTTGCATTAGCTGGGAAATTTTTGGCACAGCTTGAAAGTGCCAAACACCATTTATATATAAATGTTTATTATTTGGTCATTTTGAATAATTAGGCTATCAGATATCTATGCGCAACCTTAAACTGTATTAATGAATGTTTAGCACATATAGATGATGTATTAACTAATTGAAGAATTTTATCCCAATTCTCAATAGGGATAGTAAGGTTAAGTTCTCTTCCCCAATCATTTTTAGTCTTATAGAAGGGCTCTGAATGTACCTTCATAAATATATTGTAAAGTTTTGATATTAGCCCTTTCTGAGAAGGATTTAGTTCAAACAAATTCTCCAAAATACCTGAAGACACAAAATTTGGAAAAGTAGGAAGTACAGTATTTAAGAAATTCCTAATCTGTAAATATCTAAAAAAATGAAATCTAGGCAAATTATATTTATTAGATAATTGTTCAAAAGACATAAAACAATAATCCAAAAATAAATCGGAAAATCGTAGTAATCCTTTAGTCTTCCAAGCTGAATAAGCTTGGTCTATAATAGAAGGGTAAAAAAAGCAATTGGATACAATAGGAATATTTAAAACAAACTGAGTCAACCCAAAAAATTTCCGAAATTGAAACCATATACGTAAAGTATGTTTAACTATCGGGTTGTCAATTCGTTTCGGCAATTTAGAAAGAGCAAAGGGAAGAGAAGTCTCTAAAATAGAACCCAATGCAAGATACCTTATAACCCACTGTTCTTAACACTGGTGTTACATGGAGACTGAGGGTTGACATTATAAAGGTTTATTAAATAATGAGGGGCATAGACAGGGTAGACAGCCATAGTCTTCTTATTCTAAAAGTAGCGGGGTCTAGGCTGGAGGGCATAGACCAAGGTGAAAAGAGAAATATTGAAAAGGTAATCTGATTGGCAAGATTTCCATACCAAGGTAGGTGGATATCTGGAACAAATTTCCACAGAAAGTATTACAGAAGGGAACAATTACAATATCTAGGACATTTGGACAGGTGTGTTGATTGGAAAGGCTGAGATGAATACGTAGGATTAGTGCAAACAGACAGCTTGGTTTTCATGGATGAAGGACCTGTTTCTTTCTGGATAACTCTCTGAATCTATGGTATTTAGGTGTGGACTGCAACTTTAAACAAATTCCCCATCATAACCATAAGGTTTTAGACAAGGGGTGGAGATTAAATGGAAAAACCCATTTAACTAGAAAATCTTGTCTCTTTGAAATATGCTGATTTTATCACGTGTCAAAAGAATTCCAAAATTTGGATCAATAGTGTGACAGCATCATGGCAGAAAGACAAATGAGTAAATCTTATCACCAAACTGTAAGTGATAGCTTGCTTCATAAACTTTAAATCCATTCTTATTAATGAGAACTTTTCTTTAGCTGCAGACACAGATTTTGGTGTTATGATTTAAGAATAACGATTGCTCAAGGAATGCTTTTCCACATGTTCAGCCCACAACATTCATATAGCAAAAAAAGTACAGATGCAAGTTCAAAATTCAAAATAAATTCACTTTCTAAGTACGTATGTCCATGTACTACCTTCAGATTCATTGTGAAGTTGGTTCAGGGGCCGAGTAACTCTAAACACCACAACAGTGGACATGTTTAATATGAGCAGACTTTGGAAGACAGAAAGTGAAAGGAAAAAGCAAAAAAAAAACTCTTAAAAAAAACACACACAAAATGCTGGTGGAACGCAGCAGGCCAGGCAGCATCTATAGGGAGAAGTACAGTCAACGCTTCAGGTCGAGACCCTTCGTCAGGAGTAACTAAAAGAAGAGATAGTAAGAGATTTGAAAGTGGGAGGGGGAGGAGCATTTTGTGTGTGTTGCTTGAATTTCCAGCACCTGCAGATTTCCTCGTGTTTGCAGCTCTTTAAAAATACAATTTCCTTTCTGGGGACACGAGAGACTGCAGATGCTGGTATCTTGAACAAAATGAAAATTAGAGCAACAGCAGGAGGATCTCAGCGAGTCAGTTATCATCTGACAGGAAAAAGGACAGTTGATGTTTTGGGTCAAGACCCTTTAACTGCATTCATAGTGTAGAGGGGAGATGTCCAGTATAAGGGGGTGAGGGGAAGACAAGAGCTGGCATCCACCTGAATCCATCCCTTGCTTGCCAGATCTTGGCTCAACCCTCCCCTTCACCAGTCATCATAGAGGGATCAGAAGTGGAAAGAGTGAGCAAGTTCAAGTTCCTGGGTGTCAATATCTCTGAGGATCTATCCTGGGCCCATATCAAAGCTGTTACAAAGAAGGCATAACAGTGACTATCTCTCATTAGGAGTTTGAAGGGATTTGGTTTGTTATCAAAGACACTTAGACAAATTTCTACAGGTGCACCATGGAGAGCGTTCTTTCTGTCTACATCGCCATCTGGTTTGGGTGGAGGGGTACTGTACAGGATCGAAAGAAGTTGCAGAAAGCTGTAAACTCAGTCAGCTCTATCACTGGCACCAGCCTCCCCAGCACCCAGGACACCTTCAAGGAGTGGTGCCTTTGAAGGTGGTGTCCTTTATTAAGGACCCCTATCACCCAGGATGTGCTCTCTTCTCATTGCTGCCATTGGGGATGAGGTGCAGAAGCCTGAAGGCACACACTCAGTGATTCAGGAACAGCTTCTACCCATTTGCTATCCAATTTCTGAATGGACATTGAACCTATAACACTAGCCCACTACTTCTTTGCACCACTTATTTAATTTAACATATTCTTTCTTTATCAATCTTTTTATTAGTTAAATAAAAAAGTACATATATATATAAACAAAAGGAGAATTATCACAAATATCTATATCAATAACAGTTCAAATAAAAAGAAAAATAATCATCAAGATCAAACATAATCTAATAGTATATAATAAAGAGAAAGGTAGTTGATTCTCCTCTTATCCATAAAAAGAAAAAAAAGATAAAGAGGCTTTTGTAATTGACATGACCAGAAAAAAAACCCAAAACACAAAAAAACAAAAAAAAAACAAAAAAGAACTGGGCAGCTCAAACTGAGAGTGAAAGCAACAAAAAAAAAGGAAAAACTTTCTGATCAAATACAAAACTTCGAAAAAGGTAACTGGAAGGGCCATACATCAGAGCACATGAAAATATGGAATAAAAGGTCGTCAAGTTTCCTCAAACTTAGAGGATGTTTCAAATGTCCAACTTCTTATTTTCTCTAAACTTAACCAGGACATAATGGAGGTAAGCCAATGAATAACAGTAGGTGGATTAGAATTTTTGATCAGACCTTTTCAATTTGGAAAACCAAAGGAATAGTAACCTTTTTAGATTTGTTCTTGGGTATTTGCCTAATGTCTTTCACTCAGTTAGTGAATAAATATGACCTATCTAATGTACACTTTTTTAGATATTTATAAATTAGGAATTTTCTACTTAATTTATTACCAGATTTTCCTTTGGCTTATTCACCCAATATAATTGATACTCTTTTTCAGGTCAAACCATTTCAAAAAGGACTGATAGCTATAATTTATAAATGGTAATTGAATTTGCATATGTTATCTAATGATAAAGTCAAAGCTGCATGGGAATTGGAGTTTCGAAAGTCACTTTCAGATAACTAGTGGAATAAAATTTTTCATTTAGTATATAACTCTTCTATTTGTGCCCATCACTCATTGATACAGTTCAAGGTGGTGCATCAGGTGCATATGTCAAAAGACAAATTAGCTTGTATTTTTTCTAATATTATTCCTATTTGTGATAGATGTAATATTGAGGTGGCTACTTTAACATATATGTTCTGGTCTTGTATCAAGTTAGATAATTTTTGGAAAGAAGTCTTTAAAACTTTATCAAAAGTTCTGAATTTGGATCTACAAACAAATTTACTTACAGCAATTTTTGGGAATTAAGCAATTTTTTACTGCAGGAGATATTCCTGTTTCCACCCAATGGATGATAGCTTTTACAACTTTATTGGCTAGGAGAGCAATTTTGCTTAATTTAACATATTCTGATTCACCTCTGTGTACTGGCTATCTTCCCATCTAAATGAAAAGTTTGACCTGAAATGCTCATTACAATTTTCCTCCACAGATGCTGCCTGACCCATTGAGTACCTCCAGTTCTCATTTTTCACCAGGGAGTATTTTTTTCTTTCCTTCTTGCTTCAAAGAGGAGAAAATAACTGCACTATGATTAAATATTTAACACCACCAACTCCAACTTGGTGTCCATTTCCCAAAGCATTATTGTGAAATGCAGGGGAATTCCTCCTTATGTTATATGTGTAAGATGCTGCTCCTGATTACACAGAGACAAATCATTTGCTCCTTTAGCAATTCATTAATTCCTATTTTTTCCATCTTCAGAATGAAATAAATAAAATGACACTTCAGAGAACGCAAGGGATCTGCGTTGGTGTTTTTCTTTACATTTTTCTAATTGCAGGCAAGTCTGATTTATACCTATCACAGATGCTATTAATTACATTGATGAGACAAAACAACAATTGCCTTCCCATTCTGCACACTGCTACGCAGCTTACTTTCACTTTATTAATCAATACATAGAGACTGGTTCTACCTCAACCAAAGGGTTGCAGACTTGGCCAACTATATCATGGGCACTAGAATTGAGGATATTTATTTTTATTTAGAAACAGTGCAGAACAGGCTCTTCTGTCCCAATGCGTTGCACCGTCCAGCAACCCACCTATGTAACCCGAGCCTAATCACAGGTTAGGTCAGAATGGACTAATCGCCCTACTAACCAGTTCATCTTTGGAACGTGGGAAGCAACTGGACCATCCAAAGGAAACACATGCACACGGGAAGAATGAACAACGCTCTTACAGCGATCCTGCTATTGAACTCTGTGATAGCGTCGCATTAGCCACTATGATACCATCGCGCTACCGTGACATCTTCAAAAGGCACTGTTTCGAAAAAGCAGCATCTATCATTTAGGGCTGCCATCGCTTAGGATATGCCCCCTTCTTATTGTTACCATCAAGGAGGTGGCAATAAGAATGGAGCATGTCCACATGCTCAACATTTTAGGAACAACCTCTTCCCCTCCAACATCAGATTTCTGAACAGACATTGAACCAATCCAAGAACACTACCTCACTATTTCTTGCTGTCTTTTCGCACTACTTATTAAAATATAATTAGTGTGAATTATAATAATTAAATATTCCATGCTGTAATTGTTATATGGTTATATGCATTTCTTATTATAATTTATAGTTTTCATGGTATTGCTGCCCCAAAACAACAAACATGACAACATATGCTAATTATGTTTAACCTCATTCTGATCCTGATTCAAGTAGTTTTAAATTATGCTCAAATTCATTATCTTCCCAATAAATGTGAGTTTTAACCTTGTTTAATTCTTTCCTTTTGTAAATCCCCCAACTAATTTGAAGAAAGGATATCACGAATATTTGCAGTGTTCAAATTTCAAGGTCAGTTTATTATCAAAATACGTATATGTCACCATATACTACTTGAAGTTCATTTCCTTGCAGGCATTCACAGTAGAACAAAGAAATACAATAGAATCAGTGAAAACTACACACGCACACGCACACACGCAACCAATGTGCAAATACACCCATAAATAAATAACCTTGAGACCATGAGTTGTAGAGTCCTTGAAAGTGTTGTGGAATCAGTTCAGAATTGAGGTGAGTGAAGTTATCCATGCCCATTCAGGAGCCTGAGGGTTCAAGCATGAACATGGTGAATCAGGAACAGTTATTGCTAGGAATATGAACCTAGAGTTGAAGGTGTGCTTGCATAAACTCCATTGAAACGGGATGGGGATGAGGAAGTTGATCTTAATCATTAAAACATCCAGGTAGTTTTACAGGTATCCCGTGTGAAAGAAATTCAGCCAACCACAGGATTTCCCAAAGTGATTTAGATGCAATTAAGTTCATGCTTTTGAAGTTAATCCGTTACAACGGAGAAAACACAGCAGCAGATTTTTACACAGTAATTCCCCACAAGTGACAAAAAGACCAGGTCTTCTTTAGCAGTTTGACAGAGGAATAAATATCATCCAGGAAATCGAGAATAAATTTCTGTTCTTTTTCCAAAATAAGCAGTATGGGATCTTCAACATCTCCTGCATGAGAACGATGCCGTTAATAATGAAAATATTTATGTCGGTGTTTGTAGAAACTAAATTAGTTGTACATCTTTTTAATTTCCACTGAACTACAAATGGAG
Organism: Hemitrygon akajei; assembly: GCF_048418815.1. Classification (NCBI taxonomy): domain Eukaryota; kingdom Metazoa; phylum Chordata; class Chondrichthyes; order Myliobatiformes; family Dasyatidae; genus Hemitrygon; species Hemitrygon akajei. The sequence goes on from NC_133128.1 coordinate 39,805,325, forward strand.
TTTTACATTCAGCACAGATAATATTTACTACCAAATGGAGGTTTTATTATATTAATCATTTATCTTTTCTTCAGCAAAAACAAACCCAAAGGTCACCCAGACACCACCAGAAATCCAAATCTTGAAAGGAGAAACAGCACGAATAAACTGTTTGTACAGCGGTGGAGATGAAGAGCAGATGAGGATTAAGTGGATAAGAAACTCCAGTGTACAGCCATTGTGTCAGCAAATGAAAAATAAATTTAATCCTGCTTCTGTTCCATTATGTGCAAGTCAATTTCAAGTTACACTGGATATCTCAGCAAACTCTACATCTTTACTGATCTATAACGTTAATCTAAGTGACATTGACATTTATTTTTGTGAATTTTCTATTGAAATCCCTCCCCCTACACTGACAGCAAAAGGAGAAGGCACGTGGCTGAAAGTGGAGGGTGAGTTGTACATCAAGAATACAAAAGTACCTTGTAGTTATCTCTCACGTAAAGACAGAAAACGCTCAGCAAGTCGGGCAGCGTCTGTGGAGAAAGAAATAAAGTCAGTGTTTCAAGCTGATTTTCTTTCCAGAAGCTGCCTAAACTCTTGAAGGTTTTATAGTTATTAAGAATATTCACAAGAGAGAAATCAGAAGGGCAAAGAGAGGGCTTTGAGGTGGATCTGGCAGTGTAAGTTAAGAAAATTCCCAGGCAATTTTATAGCTATATGAAGAGTAAACAAAGGGCTATGGGGAAGAATAGGTCCCCGTAGTCTTGAATCTATGTCTTGAGCCACAGGAGATGGGAAATATTTAACCAATATTTCCCCTTGGTGTTTACTGCACAGATTGCTCACCAGATAAGGGAAACATGTAGAGCTGTTTTGGAGACACAAGAGACTGCAGATGCTGGAGTCTGCAGCAATGAACAAATGGCTGGAGAAATGCAGCAGGTTGAGCAGCATCAGGGAGAGCAAAAAACTGTTCGCGTTTGGGATTGAAATCCTGTATCAGGACATTCATATTACCAGGAAGGAAATATTTACAGCCTTCCAGCACATTAAGCTGGATGAATTCCCAAGGCCTGACCAAGTGCATTTTTGGACTTTATGGGAAGCTAGATAGGAAATTGTGGAGTCCTTAACTGGTTTATCGTTAGTCACGGGTGAAGTCCCCAAAGACTAGAAGGTGGCTTTAAGAAGGGAAGCAAGGATAATTTGGAAAACTACAGGCAAGTCAACACGATGTCAGTAGTGCCAAGTGTACTAGAGGGAATTCTGAGGGACAGGGTGTGATACATTCGGATAGACAGAATGATTAGAAAGAATCTGCATGGCTTACAAGGTCTGATATTATATTACAATTGCTTTTCAGCACGCCCAACAGTTCAGTTAACAACCAAGGCTCCACCTTCCCCTAACGCTGGCGTACAGCTCATCTGCACATCGGTGGAGTTCTACCCGGGCAACATTCAAGTGTCCTGGTTTAGCGATGGACAGTTGATCACCAACGGGACAGAGGATGGGCCCCTCTATTCTAATAGTGACGGCTCCTTCTCCATGGCAAGCTTCCTGAATCTGTCTGTACCTGACTGGGGTGACGGTGGGAATTATTCCTGTCAGGTGAACCACTCGACACTCTCCGCACCAATCATTAAACACAGTCGTGACAGCAGCCCAGGTAAGATTGCTGGGTGCTTTGTTATACAGGTGTTTGAATCATGCCAGGTTGCAAAGCTTTGAATGAATATTCCAATGATTTATTTTTCCCATTCAAGGATTTAAGCAAAATGTCTCACAATTAATGCACAGGTCTGTGCTTAGTTTGGCAGACTCTCATATAGCAAAGTTGAACTTTTCAAGTTAGGACTGCTCAGGCTAACCATAATACTCAGTTTTCACAGTCAGGCCCATTCTCCCTGTGATCTGAGACTTAGATTTTCGTATAGGGAACACTGCTCGTTACTGGACTGTGTCATGTCTCACAGATAGATATGATTTGTAACAATTAAGAAGTTTAATAGGGAATGCAGAGTCAAGCAGCAGAGCTGAGGCTTTGCTAAGTCTAATAATGTATAGGGTGGCAGGGTGAAGATAAGTCTCTACCAAAGGAGGTGTAAGGTGCTCCTTCTCTCCACTAGCCAGCAGATCACCCTTGGACAAGGTGTAGCACCAGCTTAGCCTCCACCACCCACCAATCAGGGTCACGTGAAGCCATAGGAGCAAGTGGTAGATGGTTGTATGAGCAGCCGGTGCATATCACAAGTCCTGGTTATGTGACTACTGACACCAAGCAGACAATTACTGAAGAATATTGATAATGGCTGGGGTCACCCATCTTGTAAAGACACTGCCCAGAAGAAGGCAATGGCAAGCCACTTCTGTAGAAAAATTTACAAGAACAATCATGGTCATGGAAAGATCATGATCGCGCACGTCAAGTGACACGTCACATAACAATGAGACGATAAATAATGTATTATCCCTCACAAAGGTTTAATTAATTTAGTCACATAGATAATTAGTCAATTTACCAAGAACTTAAGAAACTACAAAGTGACCAGAGCCAATCCACTTACTTTGCTCTAGTAAACTTGAAACCTTGAAAGGCACCACCATTCAGAACAGTCCACATATCACCCATAGCTAGAAAAGTTTCCTGTTCATTCTTCTCCCCTTCTTAGGCAGTCCTTCAGACATGTCCCTCAATTTGCTTCCCTTCCACTCCGCTTCTCCAGGTCCCGAGGGAGCTGATGAAGCTAATATGGGATCCATTGATTCCATCACAGGTGGATCAGAATAGGTGGGTCATTCGAAAAGACATAACATTCCCTCTTCTATTTACATCGGATGTCCGTGTGCTCAGGAAGTCATGGATTTGTCAAAACATTTCCTTGAGATATCTTACTACTGCAGAGCTCAGAGCAGACCAGTCTTTTGGGAGTCCAAGATCAAGCATATACATGATGTGGAAAGCTCTTCTGAGCCAATTGAGGGTACTTAGATCTCTGGATATCAGGGATGTTGCCTGCTTATTCTGCAAATCGCAGAGACAATTTTGGTGTGTCTCTTCAGAGTTTAAGATGCTTGCAATAGTTAGTCCATCCGTCATTCTTTTGCTCATCTACCACCACACCCTCATCGTTCTTTTTGGTCACCTTTTCGAAATCCTCAGTCAAGTTTGTGAGACGTGATTTCTCACACGCAAAGCCATGCAGACTATCACTAATCCATCCTCGTGTTTTTAAATGCAAATAAATCCTCCCTCTCAGAATCCTCTTCAATGACTTTCATATCACTGATGTATCGGTTAGGATAGTTGTCCCTGAGGTCCTGATGTTCCAGCTTCCAGACGTCATGTTGAAGGCTGGAATCTGCCCGTGTATTTCCTGTTGTATGTAGTAGTCATTGTGCACCAGTTACCATGCAAGGAGGCAAAGTGAGATCTGGGTCTAATGACAAGCAGGACCATAGATCCTGGAAACTAGAGCCAGCATCAGGCTGCAGCCTTTCCAGAGATTTCAGAGGAGGTCCAGGGTAGATATCACATGACCAGGGGCTTAGCACCGTGTGCTCTCTTTTGGGGTGATGACATTCAGCCAGCTTCATGCAGCATCAACTGAACAGCTGATATCATTGAACGATCAACGAGCCTTTCCTAAGGTTTTCTCAGGGCTGACGAAGGGACAGAGAGGAAGGGTGTTATCTGAGGGGCAGAGGGAGAGTTGGGAAGAGAAAATGCCAGGGAATGAGGAGAGGGGAGCGAAGAGTTGGAGGAAGATAAAGAGGAGTTGGGAGGAGTCCAGGAAAGGAATAGAAGGAGCTAGATGAGTTGTGGGGTGTACAAGAGAGGGTTGGAAGAAGAAGGAGTAAAAGGGTATGGAGAGAGGGGGGTCACTGAAAGGAAGGAAACAAACACAACAGGAAGTGAGGGGATAGTGGGTGAGGGTGAGCTATGAAGGAAGGGAAGTGTCAACCCTACCCACAATTCTTCGCCAAATTAGAAAGATATCCATTTATATAGCAACTTCCACATTCCTTCCAAAGTAATCTGAATTGTTTTGCAGCAAGTGGTTAGCCACTGTTGTAATGTATGTGATATGACAGCTACTTTGAAAACTGTGACTAACATTGGCAAGGACATTGGGGGGTATAGCCCCTGCTCCTCTTTGCAATTATGTGCTTTAATCCACTTGAGTTTTAAGTCCTATCTGAAAGGCAAACACCTTCAGAGCTTTTTCAGTACAGGAAATCAGCCAAGATTTTGTTCTGAAGTCTCGCATCTCTAGCCTTCTAACACAGGCTGTATTAGGACTGGATGAGACAGCATACAATTCTATTGGAAGGAATTGTCATTACAGAATTGGCCAGTAAATAAGGAAAATAATCAGTAAAGCTGTGTATCATTTGGATACTTTAAATTACATGTTTGATTGTCAGCCTTAGAAGCACAGCATCTTGTGAAAATGTAAATCAAATAGGCAAGTGGCAGATAGTTAAAGAGGTGTTAGTAGTTTCCCAGTCTGAAAGCTCTGGGCTTTTATTCAAAGTGTGAATTTCAATTTGAGTGTGGTTTTTATATCTTTTACTCAAAATTGGTGACAAAATGGACAATGCCACAGTCCCTTTGTACAGATTAAGTGATAGAAACTGCATTGAAAAAGGAGAGTAAAATCCATGAAAATCAAGCTTTTATTGAAAAGATTCACATTCAGAAAGCCAATCATACCACTTTTGTGACTGCTCAGACTACAATGAGACCCTGTAATTCAACTTAGATAATGATGAGTGTGAAGAGAAACTAACCTTAAAGTTATGAGATTGTGCAATGCAACTTCAAAAGTTTTTCCTGAATTATCTCACCAGGTCCTGTTAAACATAAGAATTATTGGAGAATATTGACATTATGCAGTCTACTTGTGCTGATAGTTGCAGTAATTTGTATATACCTGTACTCAATTTCAAGTAAGTGTTTCATGTTTTCTAAATTACAATGTTACATTATTGTAAATTCTAAAAGAAGCTAGTGGCAAACATAGTCGGAGAATTACCTTGTTCCAAGTCACACGGTCAAGTTTATGTTATGAATGAGCACCCAAGTATTTTATGTACAGAACTGTAACCCTTTAAAACCATTTTACTGGGATTGTTGACAAACACACTGTATGCTCCAAATCAGTCCTGAATTCTAACTCCGATAAGAAAGACATTCCGTACCTTTTGTCCTTGCCATTGATTCTCCTTGTTCAGTTTACTTGAACACACACCTTCAGCTTCAAGCTGCCCCACAGCCTGTTGACTGAATCCTTCCAATCAGATTTTTGTCCTGGGATTTTGAAACAGCCCAGCCGCTGATACCTTCTATTACTCTGGTAGAAATGGCATGTGATGCATAAAGAACTTCCGGTTTTCCTCTCTGTGATGAATTGTTATATGAAACTAGTTCTGCTTTCTCACATGAGCACAAATGTTCTCATGCCATTTCAAAGAGGAACAGTAAATTTGTCCCGTGTCCAGACCAACATTTAATCCTAGTAAATATCACACTGCTGTATGCAAAATATTGTTGTGCACAAATTGGCTGCCACCTGCTTATGTATTATAACATTTCAAAAAAACACAATTAACTTCAAAGTGCTTTAGGAAATCCTCAGAGTATGAAGAGCACTTTATGAACAGACTTTACTCTGTGATGGTGTACCTAGTGACAAAATCAGCTTTGGTTGTCCAGCTCCGTAGCGACTAGTTCCAACCTTACCAAATGGATCACAGGGCTGCCCCTCTTGCTCTTAAATCTCCTCAAAGAATTGCTCTTCTATAGCAGCCATCCTATAACATCCTCCAGCGTCTCAGCTCACCCCTTCCGAGGCTGTGGGGCACTTGACCTCCACTCACTGTCCTACCCACACCTATTGCTGAGTGCCACAGGTTGGAATCAGTGCAACCCCCTCCACCTCATTCTCCAGCTTTCGTATCCCCCACTTCTTTAAAAGAGTTCTGCTTGTACCTGGAATTCCAGTGAGAATTCATGTCAGAGATATGATATGAGAGATACTGTATGCACTCAACAGTAATTTGTGCATTGTGTTTTATAGGACTGCTGTCATGTTTATATTATTGTGCTTATTGTATTTGTATGTTGCATAGGCTCCAGAGTAACTATCATTTTATTCTCCGTCACACTCATGTATTGAAGAATGGCAATAAACAATCTTGAATCTTAAAACACAACTTTTCCCATTACAAGTGCTAATGAAGACTTACAGCTTTTAGTTTTAATGATTCAGATGTCTGGTTGTTAAGAGTTTTTTTCTCTGCTAGTACAACTCCAGCAATCATGACACACAGATGAATTTGCTTTAAAATGAATTGATCTTTCCGTAGCTGGCACTACTTTTATGCTGCAGCTCTTTAGCTGCTTTACCTTCTAAGCTCCTCTAACGATTTTCCTCTTTGGTTTATTGCAGAAAAGAAGGTTCCATTATCAGTGATATCAGCCGGGCCTGAAAGTGAAGAAACTGCGAAGCCGCCAGTGAGACAGCAGCTTAATGATAACAGTGATGATGCTATTTACTCGCTGCTTGGCCAGCATTACGTGTGTTAAATATGAACAGGCCACCTGTTTAACCAAAGACTGTCTGTGTAATCTTATTCTTTGAATGTGCAAAGTCTCCTGTGATATTCTTTCAGAAAATCTGGCATTCCTTTTGCTGCATTCTGCCAATTTAGTGTTGTTCTAGAAGTTCCTCCAGTTTATATTACCTAACTAATTATTATATGTCAAACAACTGATTTAATGTTGCAAAATTGAATGAACAGGCAGCTGGTGAGAATCTCGCCATTATGCAAGAAATAGTTGATTGCAAACCAATTGTCCTTTTTTTGTTAAAGTGGAGACCCTTATCATTCTCAGGACAGTATAGACACAGAGGTTCCATTCACTTAGATATTATCCTCTCATTCGTTTTTTATTATAAGACATAGGAACAGAATGAGGCCATTCAGCCCATCAAATCTGCTGTGCCATTCCGTCATGACTGACATATATTCCATCTCAACCCCATTCTCCTGCCTTCTCCCCGTAACCTTTGACATTAATCAAGAACCTATCAACTTCTGTATTAAATATCTGGTGACTTGGCCTGCACATCTGTCTGTGTCAATGAATTTCAGAGATTCATCAGCCTCTGGCTAAAGAAATTTTTCCACATCTGTGTTCTAAATGGACATCCCTCAATTCTGAGGCTCCGCCCTTTGGTCCTAGATAACCCCACTATAGGAAATTATCCTTTCCACATCCATTTTATCCAGAACTTTCAATATTCAAGAGGTTGCGATGAGATCCCTTTCACCCTTAATCCATGACCTCTGGCTGTAGTCCCACCCAGCCTCAGTGGAAAAAGCCTGCTTGCATTTACCCTATCTATACCCCTTATAATTTTGTATACCTCTATCAAATCTCCTCTCAGTCTTCTACATTCTGAAGAATCTGGATCTAACCTATTCAATCTTTCCTTATAACTCAGGTCCTCCAGACCTGCTTGGCGACATCCTTGTAAATTTTCCCCGTATTCTTTCAACCTTGTTTACATCTTTCCTATAGGTAGGTGACCAAGACTGAACACAATATTCCAAATTAGGCCTCACCAACGACTTATATAACTTCAACATAACGCCCCATCTCCTCTATTCAATACATTGATTTATGAAGGCCAATGTGCCAAAAGATTTCTTTATGGCCCTATCTACCCGTGACATCACTTCCAATGAATTATGAGCCTGTACTCCCAGATCCCGTTATTCTACCACACTCCTCAGTGCCCTTCTGTTCACCATGTAAGACCTACCCTGGTTGGTCCTACCAAAGTGAAAAACCTCACACTTGTCTGCATTAAATTCCGTCTGCCATTTTTCAGCCCATTTTTCCAGCTGATACAGATCCCTTTGCAAGCCATGATAGCCTTCCTCACTGTCCCCCACTCCCCTAAACTTGGTGTCACCCGCAAATTTTCTGATGCAGTTAACCACATTATCATCCAGATCATTGATATAGATGACAAACAACAAAGGACCCAACACCAATCCCTGTGGCACTCCTCCAGTCACAGGCCTCCAGTCAGAGAGGCAACCATCTACCACCACTCTCTGGCTGCTCCCTCAAAGCCAATGTCTAATCCAATTTAAAGAGCAAACACGAGGAAATCTGCAGATGCTGGAAATTCAAACAACAACACACACAAAATGCTGGTGGAACACAGCAGGCCAGGCAGCATCTATAGGAGAAGCACTGTCGACGTTTCGGGCCGAGACCCTTTGTCAGGACGAAGGGACTCGGCCCGAAACATCGACAGTGCTTCTCCTATGGATGCTGCCTGGCCTGCTGTGCTCCACCAGCATTTTGTGTGTGTTGTCTAATCCAATTTACTACCTCATCATGTATGCTGAGTGACTGAACCTTCTTGACCAGTCTCCCGTGCGGGATCTTGACAAAGGCCTTGCTAAAGTTCATGTGGACAACATCCACTGCCTTGCCTTCATCCACTTTCCTGGTAACTTCCTCGAAAATCTCCATAGGATTGGTTAGACATGACCTACCAGGTACAAAGCCATACTGCCTATCCTTAATCAGTCCATGTCTATCCAAATATTTATATATCTGGTCCCTTAGAATACCTTGCAATAACTTTCCCACAACTGGTGTCAGACTCACCAGCTTATATTCCCTGGTCTATGTTTAGAACCTTTTTTAAACAGTGAAAAAACACTGGCTATCCTGCAATCCTCTGGTACCTTTCCTAGGACCCTGGCAATCTCTGCACCTCCCATAGGATCTGAGGGAGCATTTTGTCAGGCCCTGGGGATTAATCCACCCTGATTTGCCTCAGAGTAGCAAACACCTCCTTCAGGGTCCATGAAGTTGATGCCACTTTGCCTCACTTCTATAGACTCTGTGTCCAACTCCATTGTGTTGCTAGACCATGTATTCAACCTCCTTATTCATCAGCACTTTAGATTCCCCAGTTAGTCCGCAGTGCCTCAAAACTACTCACCTCCTTCCAGTGGTAACTATGAATAAGAAATATGACGCTGGTCTTGTCAGTGACAACTACACATTGTATATCAGGTTAAAAAGAGGGCAAGAATATCAGCCAACCCAAATCCAAATATCATATGGGAAAATGAAAGAGAAATCTCAGAGGTGACACAGAATAAAACTTACAATTCTAAAGGCCACCTTTACTTTTAGAACTATTTTGCTGCTAAGAGGCTTCCCAAGTTTCAGTGAAGCAGGCAAGAAAGGCCAGAATGACAAAAAAATGTATAAAATAAATGCTGGGTATATTGCAGATATTGTAGATTCAATCACAAGGTTGTTTTGCCTGAAGTAAATGGAAATAAAAATCAGAAGTTCACTGGCACCTCTTTCTTTCACTGTCAGTAATTACAGTGGTAAAAGTCCACTCAAAGAAAGAGAGATGAAAAAATGCAATAAAATTATTAAGAGTAAACTTTGAGACAATTAAAATACGCTTTTTGATCTTTTGCTTTATCACATGTTTTCTGGTTCAGGGATGAAATAAGACATTGGTCAATTTCTGCTGGATTTGAATTACAACAGCAAGGTTGGCCTGTGTCAAAGGTATTTCATAAGTAAACAAAATAGCAAACCTGAATATCAGTGATTTGATTTTCCTTTGTTGCAAAACTTTACAGCAGTCATAAATGTGTGGAATAACCTTGAAATTAATGACAATTAGACTGCAGTTTATTGTGACATAGATTACACATGTAGACTTTGCATCCCTTAAACAATCAGCTTGTTAGTCGTATATTTGTATTACCAGTCACTACTGATACTCTGCGAATGAATGGAGAGAGAGGGAGAGGAGAGGGACAGAGGGAGAGGGAGAGGGAGAGGGACAGAGGGAGAGGAGAGGGACAGAGGGAGAGAATGAACAAGAGAGTTGTCTTCTGGTTTAATAGCAACCCCACTAGTCTTTTGGAGCATGGTAATAGTGACCCTTGTTCCAGGGCATGGCTTCAGGCAGTGGCTTTACCTTCAAAACCAGTTACCCCAGACTATGGCTTCCGATAAAATCCAGCCCTTCCAAGAAAAAAACCACCAAGGATTTTCACCATCCCTTCAGAATCAGAATCAGAATCACATTGAATATGGCTGGTATATGTCATGAATTTGTTGTTTCACAGCAGCAGTACATTGCAATACATCATAATACTATAAATCACAATAAGTGTGTGTGTGTGCATATATATATAATGTATGTGTGTACCGTATGTATAAATTAAATAAGTAGTGCAAAAACAAAGCAGAAAAAAATGAGCGTGTGTACATAGGTTCATTGTCCACTCAGAAATCTCATCGCAGCGGAGAAGAAGCTGTTCCCAAAATGTTGCATTTGTGTCTTCAGGCTCACGTATCCATTCATTGATGGTAACAATGAGAAGAGGGCAATTCTGGAGAGATGCGGCTCCCTAATGATGGATGCCGCCTTTTTTGAGGCACCGCTTTTTGAAGATGTCCTCGATGCTGGGGAGGCTAGTGCCCATGGTGGAGCTGGGTGAGTCTGCAGCTTTCTCCAACCCTGTGCAGTGGCCCCTCCATACCTGATGGCGATGCAGCCAGGTAGAATGCTCTCCACAGTACACCTGTAGAAATGTGCTGACATACCGAGTCTCCTCAAACTCCTAATGAAATATAGCCGCCGTTGTGCCTTGCGTGAAATTGCATCCATATGTTGGCCAGGGCAGAACCTCAAGGATGTTTGGCATCCAGGAACTTGAATCTGCTCGCCCTTTCCACTGCTGATCCCTCAACGAGAACTGGTGTGTGTTCCCTCGACTTACCTTTTCTGAAGTCCTCAATCAATTCTTTGGTTTTAATGACGCTGGGTGCAAGGTGTTGTTGTGACACCCCTCAACCAGCTGATCTATCCCACCCCCATACACATCCTTGTCACCATCTGAAATTCTGCCAGCAGTGGTTGAGTCATCAGCAAACTTATATATGAAGTTTGAGCTGTGCCTAGCCGCACAGTCGTGGACGCAGAGAGAGTAGAGCAGTGGGCTAAGCACGCATCCTTGAGGTGCGCCAGTGTTGATTGTCAGAGAGGAGGAGATGTTATTTCTTCTCCACACTGACTTGGTCTCTCAATGAGAAAGTCAAGATTCCAGCTGCAGAGAGAGGTGCAGAAGTTCAGGCTGTGGAGCTTGTTGATAAGTACTGAGAATATGTTGGTCTTCAATGCTGAGCTGTAAGCAGCAAACACCAGCCTGATGTACGTATTCCCATTGTTCAGGCGATCCAAAGCCAAGTGGAGATCCAGTGAGATTGTGTCCACTGTAGACCTATTGTGGAGATAGGAAAACTACAGCAGGTCCAGGTCCTTGCCTAGGCAGGAGTTAATTCTGGCCATGACCAGCTTCTAAAATACTCCATTACAGTAGGTTTGAGTGCAACTGAGCAAATCACCCTTCAGCAACACACACAAAATGCTGATGGAACACAGCAGGCCAGGCAGCATCTATAGGGAGAAGCACTGTCGATGTTTCGGGCCGAGACCCTTCGTCAGGACTAACTGAAAGGAGAGATACTAAGAGATTTGAAAGTAGTGGGGGGAGGGGGAAATGCGAAATGATAGGAGAAGACCGGAGGGGGTGGGATGAAGCTAAGAGCTGGAAAGGTGATTGGTGAAAGTGATACAGAGCTGGAGAAGGGGAAGGATCATGGGACGGGAGGCCTCGGAAGAAAGAAAGGGGGAGGGGGGGAGCACCAGAGGGAGATGGAGAATAGGCAGGGTGATGGGCAGAGAGAGAGAAAAAAAAACAAACAACTAAATATGTCAGGGATGGGGTAAAAAGGGGAAGAGGGGCATTAACGGAAGTTAGAGAAGTCAATGTTCATGCCATCAGGTTGGAGGCTACCCAGCTGGTATATAAGGTGTTGTTCCTCCAACCTGAGTGTGGCTTCATCTTGACAGTAGAGGAGGCCATGGATAGACATATCAGAATGGGAATGGGTCGTGGAATTAAAATGTGTGGCCACTGGGAGATCCTGCTTTCTCTGGCGGACCGAGCATAGGTGTTCAGCGAAACGGTCTCCCAGTCTGTGTCGGGTCTCGCCAATATATAAAAGGCCACACTGGGAGCACCGGACGCAGTATACCACACCAGCCGACTCACAGGTGAAGTGTCACCTCACCTGGAAGGACTGTCTGGAGCCCTGAATGATGGTGAGGGAGGAAGTGTAAGGGCAGGTGTAGCACTTGTTCTGTTTACAAGGATAAGTGCCAGGAGGGAGACACTTATCCTTGTAAGCGGAATAATAGTTGGAGGATTGATTTCCAGAGCTGTGAGTTTGAACCATGGCCAATCAGACAACAGAAGCATGAGAAGAAGAGGCAACTTCTCAAAGGTCTGTGATTGAAAATTTTAAAAAGCAGTGCTTTGTGGCAATCTTCAGAGTTTGAACTGCAGCCAAACAGTGAAGAGGATTCATTAGCTAAGGCCAATAAAAATAAAGCAGGAGCAAGCGGAGCAGCCATTGTGAGAGTGGGGAGGCTTTGGCTTTGGGTCATCAGACTTGGGCAGGATCAGGATTGGGGCGGTAAGTTTCTTTTTCTCTTCTTCACTCTTCATCTGATAGGGCATAGTTAGAGCTGTGAGAAAGACTCCAGGTGCGGTGTTGTGTTCTTTGTGTAAGATGGGGGAATACTGGGAGACCTACATCTTCCCAGATGGCCACAAGTGCACCAAGTACCGAGCTGCATCTCCTCAGAGAACATGTTAAAGGACTGGACCTGCATGGACCTTCGACTCATACGGGAGACTGAGGAAGTGATAGATAGGAGCTACAGGGAGGCAGTCGCCCCTTGGCTGGCTGCAGGAGGCAGGCAACTGGGTAACTAACAGGAGAGAAAAGAAAGGGAATGGGCAGCCAATACAGAGTAGCCCTGTGGCTTTTCCCCTTTTAGATTCTGTTGGGGGGGGGGGTTGACCAACCAAGGGAGCAGCAGCAACTGAGTCCCTGATTCTGAGTCTGGCACTGTGGCTCTGAACAGAAGCAAAGTGAATAGACTCCAATAGTGATTGGAGATTCCATAGTTAGAGTAAGAAAAACCAGATTCTGTAGATGTGATGGAGACACACGGACGGAATGCTGCCAGAGTCAGGGATGGTTCGGATCGAGTTCATGGCATTCTAAAAGGAAAGGGCGAGCAGCCAGAAGTCTTGGTAGTTAATGGCACCAATGACATAAAGAGGTCCTAAAGAGAGAATTTAGGAAGTTAGGTAGAAAGCTGTGGAAGTAATCTCTGAATTGCTGCCTGTGCCACGCACTAGTGAGGGTAAGAAGAGGATCATTTGACAGATAAATGTGTGGCTGAGGAACTGGTGCAGGAAGCAGGCATTAAGACTTCTGGATCATTGGGATTTCTTCTGAATTCAGGTGCAACCTGTAGAGAAGGAACTGATTACACTGGAACCCAAGGGGCACCAATATGCAGGACGGGATTGGACAACCAGTGCTGTTCAGGGGGGTCTAAACCAGGGGTGGCCAACCTTTTACATTCCATGCATCAGTTTTTTCATGCATGAGTTCAGATGTGCCACACAACTCTGGTACCCCCATTCAATTCTTGTAAAAATATGTTAATATAGACATATTTAGCATTTTACATGATGTATTGATTTAATATAAAAAAACAAGATAAACATTACTCACCTTAATGAGACTTTTAACAAATATATTTTGTCTTTTTTTGATTTCTTCCTTTTTCTTAATCACATATTCTTTCTGTAACTCAGACCCAAGCACTAGCATCAGTTTTCCTTCTATTTCAGTCTGATGTTGTGTTTTATAGTGTCTGTTAAGATCATGTCTTCTATTATGTGAGAAAGTGTTTTCACAAACAATGCACAACGGTTTTCCTGACGGACCCGCTGTAAATAAGAACTCATATTCCCACTGTTCATTGAATTCACGCTTACTATCACTTTCTGCTTTTCTTTTGCACTGTGATGGGTAACTGAATGTAAAAACAAGGCTTAATTTTCAAAAAAGTACAAAACTGCAAATGTTCACAAAGGATGAACAAAGCACAACTCTGTAGCGCATGAGAGACAATTGTAAACTGACTGGCAAAAAACCTGCGACACACCGCTGGCACAAACGCCTGGCACCTCAGGATCAAACAAGTATCAAACGTGTATTGAACAGTTATGGAACAACTGCAGAACAGTCCTTCATTCCTAGTTTGCCTCATTGAACATTTTTTTAAAATTGAAAACAAATTAATGTGAAACAAGATAACATTCACCAAAAGATGTGCACAAAATAACAAAATCACTAAAAATAATTGCTAAGTTTTAGATTTATTCTCAGTAAAACCCATTTCTAGCTCTAAGCTACTTGAATTCTTTTGTATGCACTGTGAATGCCTGCAAGAAATTGAATCTTGTGTTGGTATATGTAGTTTGATAATAACTTTACTTTGAACTTTCACCTTTGAACTTTCACCAGGCTTGCACTTCTGCTGCGGCTTTCAATTTGCAGGTGCATAAAAATGCAAAGTGACAATAGATTGCCATGAGTGAAGCAGGGCTCCAAACAGGTTGCTGAGTAACCACTTACAGTACATTAATCTGGATCACCGAGCAAGTAAATTACTGTGTTGAATTGGTTCACCCGTCTAAACCTTACTCCTTACATTATGTGTTTTTTCAACTTAACCAACAGGTTTTCCTGCACATTTATTCCATCGCAGTAAGAAGAGAATTCAAATTATCTTAAATATTTCTGCACAAGCCAACCAAAAGACAACAAACCTACATTCCAAAAGCAGAAATCTGGGGCCTTACCAATTACATTAGACATACCATGACAATGAAAAGTAAGCAAACCTCCCATTATTCATTTGGATGACATCCACCACATACCGGTACATAATTTTGTAAGTATGGACTAGGTTATCTGACCTGAGATCTGTCCACACCCTCAGTTGTCCCTGAACTGGCAATGCTTGACAATCACCGACGAGGACAACCAATGCTACAGTTGAGGAACTGCTGTAGGGGGCAGGGTTTCAGATTTTTGGATCTTCTGGGGCAGGTGGGACCTGTACAAGAGAGATGGGTTACACCTGAACTACAAGGGGACCAATATCCTTGCAGGGAGGTTTGCTAGTGTTATTGGGGAGGGTTTAAACTAGATATGCAGGGGAATGGGAACCAGAGTTCCAGAGTAGATAGTGGAATGGGGGTAAAAATAAATGATGTTAGTAGTTCATGCAAAGTCACAAAAAGTAAGGTTGTGTGTGGTGTTAAAAATCTTCTGAGGTGTGTCTATTTCAATGCGAGGAGTATTGTGGGGAAGGCAGACGAGCTGAGGGCCTGGATTGACACGTGGAATTATGACATCATTGCCATTACTGAAACTTGGCTACAGGAGGGGCAGGACTGGCAGCTCAATGTTCCAGGGTTCTGATGTTTCAGATGTGATAGAGGCAGAGGGATGAAGGGTGGGGGGGTGGCTTTGCTAGTCAGGGAAAATATTACAGCAGTGCTTCGGCAGGACAGATTGGAGGGCTTGTCTACTGAGGCTATATGGGTGGAGCTGAGAAACAGGGAAGGTTTGACCACATTAGATAGATAGATAGATAGATAGATAGATAGATAGATACTTTATTCATCCCCATGGGGAAATTCAACTTTTTTTTTCCAATGTCCCATACACTTGTTGTAGCAAAACTAATTACATACAATACTTAACTCAGTAAAAAAAATATGATATGCATCTAAATCACTATCTCAAAAAGCATTAATAATAGCTTTTAAAAAGTTCTTAAGTCCTGGCGGTAGAATTGTAAAGCCTAATGGCATTGGGGAGTATTGACCTCTTCATCCTGTCTGAGGAGCATTGCATCGATAGTAACCTGTCGCTGAAACTGCTTCTCTGTCTCTGGATGGTGCTATGTAGAGGATGTTCAGAGTTATCTGAATTAACTCTGTTAATTAATAGGGTTGTATTATAGACCACCCAATAGTCAGTGAGAATTGGAGGAGCAAATCTGCAGAGAGATAACAGACAACTGCAGGAGACAGAAAGTTGTGATTGTAGAGGATTTTAATTTTCCACACATTGATTAGGACTCCCATACTGTTATAGGTCTAGATGGGTTAGAGTTTGTGAAATGTGTTCAGGAAAGTTTTATAAATCAATATATAGATGTACCAACTAGGGAGGATGCAATATTAAATCTCCTATTAGAAAATGAGTTAGGGCAGGTGACGGAAGTGTGTGTAGGAGAACACTTTGGTTCCAGTGATCATAACATCATTAGTTTCAACTTGATCATGGATAAAGATAGATCTGGTCCTCAGGTTGAGGTACTAAACTGGAAAAAGGCCAAATTTGAAGAAATGAGAAAGGATCTAAAAAGCGTAGATTGGGACAGGTTGTTCTCTGGCAAGGATGTGATTGGTAAGTGGGAGGCCTTCAAAGGAGAAATTTTGAGAGTGCAGAGTTTGTATGTTCCTGTCAGGGTTAAAGGCAAAATGAATAAGAATAAGGAACCTTGGTTCTCGAGGGATATTGGAACTCTGATAAAGAAGAAGAGAGAGATGTATAACATGTATAGGCAACAGGGAGGAAATAAGATGCTTGAGGAGTATAAAAAGAGTAAGAAAATACTTAAGAAGGAAATCAGGAGGGCTAAAAGAAGACATGAGGTTGCTTTGGCAGTCAGGGTGAAGGATAATTCTAAGAGCTTCTACAGGTATATTAAGAGCAAAAGGATAGTAAGGGATAAAATTGGTCCTCTTGAAGATCAGAGTGGTCGGCTATGTATGGAGCCAAAAGAAATGGGAAAGATATTAAATGGATTTTTTGCATCTGTATTTACTAAGGAATCTGGAATGGAGTCTATGGAAACAAGGCAAACAAGTAGGGAGGTCATGGAACCTATACAGATTAAAGAGGAGGAGGTGCTTGCTGTCTTGAGGCAAATCAGAGTAGATAAATCCCCAGGACCAGACAGGGTATTCCCTCGGACCTTGAAGGAGACTAGGATTGAAATTGCAGGGGCCCTGGCAGAAATATTTAAAATGTCGATATCCATGGGTCAGGTGCCGGAGGATTGGAGTATAGCTCATGTAGTTCCGTTGTTTAAAAAAGGCTCAAAAAGTAAGTCGGGAAATTATAGGCCAGTGAGTTTGACATCGGTAGTAGGTAAATTATTGGAAGGAATACTAAGAGATAGAATCTACAAGTATTTGGATAGACAGGGACTTATTAGAAAAAGTCAGCATGGCTTTGTGCGTGGTAGGTTATGTTTAACCAATCTATTAGAGTTTTTCGAGGAAGTTACCAGGAAACTGGATGAAGGGAAGGCAGTGGATGTCGTATGCATGGACTTCAGTAAGGCCTTTGACAAGGTCCAGCATGGGAGGTTAGTTGGGAAGATTCAGTCGCTAGGTATACATGGAGAGGTAGTAAATTGGATTAGACATTGGCTCAATGGAAGAAGCCAGAGAGTGGTAGTGGAGGATTGCTACTCTGAGTGGAGGCCTGTGACTAGTGGTGTGCCACAGGGATCAGTGCTGGGTCCATTGTTATTTGTCATCTATATCAATGATCTGGATGATAATATGGCAAATTGGATCAGCAGATTTGCTGATGATACAAAGATTGGAGGTGTAGTGGACAGTGAGGAAGGTTTTCAAAGCTTGCAGAGGGATTTGGACCAGTTGGAGGAATGGGCAGAAAAATGGCAGATGGAGTTTAATGCAGACAAGTGTGAGGTATTGCACTTCAGAAGGTCAAACCAAGGTAGATCATACAAGGTAAATGGTAGGGCACTGAGGATTGCAGTAGAACAGAGGGATCTGGGAATACAGATACATAATTCCCTAAAAGTGGCGTCACAAGTAGATAGGGTTGTAAAGAGAGCTTTTGGTACATTGGCCTTTATAAATCAAAGTATTGAGTATTAGAGTTGGAATGTAATGGTGAGGTTGTATAAGACATTGGTGATGCCGAATTTGGAGTATTGTGAGCAGTTTTGGTCACCTAATTACAGGAAGGATATTAATAAGGTTGAAAGAGTGCAGAGAAGGTTTACTAGGATGTTGCCGGGACTTGACAAACTGAGTTACAGAGAAAGGTTGAATAGGTTAGGACTTTATTCCCTGGAGCATAGAAGAATGAGGGGAGATTTGATAGAGGTGTATAAAATTATGATGGGTATAGATAGAGTGAATGCAAGCAGGCTTTTTCCAGAGGCTAGGGGAGAAAAAAATCCAGAGGACATGGGTTAAGTGTGAAAAGGGAAAAGTTTAAAGGGAACATTAGGGGAGGCTTTTTCACGCAGAGAGTGTTGGGTGTGTGGAATGAGCTGCCAGTTGAAGTGGTGAATACAGGCTCACTTTTAACATTTAAGAAAAACTTGGACAGGTGCATGGATGAGAGGTGTATGGAGGGATATGGTCCAGGTGTAGGTCAGTGGGACTAGGCAGAAAAATGGTTTGGCACAGCCAAGAAGGGCCAAAAGGCCTGTTTCTGTGCTGTAATGTTCTATGGTTGTACACTGATGATGCCAACCTCAGATCTCCCCACTTCCATCCTCAAGAGTTATTTCTTCAAGGTCCTCACTGTTTGAGTCATTGACTTAGTACACAGAATGTCCTTTGTTTCTAAGTGTATTCTAGAAAATGTATTTTATCAACCTCACTCAGGTTTGCGAACTTTGGGGATCTAGAGATTTGACTAATTTTGGTCCTGTTAGCTTTTTAAAATACTTTATCCTCCACTTTGTCTCCAGAATAAAGAATAAAATGAAAAGTTTGGAAAGGGATAAAAATATCACTTCAGGCAACATGGAGGCAAAATTTGAAATAAAAGGTGATGAATACACACACTCAATATTTTAGAAACAGCTTCCTTGCACCATCAGATTTCTGAACGTACCATGAACCCACGAACACTGCCTCCTATATCTCCTCTCTTTTTGCACTCCTGACTTAGTTTTTAGCATATATTTCTTACTGTAAGTTATTGTGTATGTTATGTGTTACTCTGCTGCTGCTGCAAGATAAACAAATTTCACAACATATGTCAGACGTAATAAAACTGATTCTTGATTCTACAGGACTGAAGGTGTTATATTTGAATGCATGCAGTATATGAAATAAAGTAGATGAACTTGTAGCTCAGAAATCAGCAGGTATGATATTGTGGGCATCACAGAGTCATGCTAGAAAGAAGATCACAATCTTAACATTCAAGGATACACATTGTATTATTGTCTCCGATTCACTAGACTGACAATTTGCACTCCTTCTTCCATCACACTTTATTTACCGTACTTGTGTGCAAGGAGAACAGCTTAGACCCTGTCACCAAGCTGCTCTGAGGCTTGAAAAGAAATGCCAGTTCTATGTAGAAATTGACTAGTTGGGTTTGGATATTTATCCAACAGAATCTTTGTCACTTCTAAATACCTTCATATACATATTAAAATATCAATCATCACGCATATTTCATGTGTTAATAACCATTGAAATCTATGACCAAAAAAACTTCCGAATTTGTAAAGTAACTGGCCAATAGCAAGTGTTGCCCTGGAATCCTTTGTTCACATATTTGTCTTGACTTGGTATGTTTGCTGACCTTGGTTCCCAGACTTGGAAAGAAAGGCTGGGAAAAGAACAGTTTTGGCTCCAAGGGCCATGTTCAGACTGGGTGAGTACACTACGTCTCTTTGTCAGCTTATCTTGACTGTCACCTTGCTAAACTTCCACTTGTAGGAAAGGCTGTATAAAGCTCATGATTTTAACCCTTTCCTTGCTTTTGTTTCCACGGTATTGAAAGGACAGGCAGGTGGGCAGAGGGATTCAGGTGGCTTTGCTAGTCAAAATGAAATCAGATCATTAGAATCGACAGAAGATCAGATGATGTAGAATCCTTGGGAGTAGAGTTCAGAAAGTGCAAGGTTAAAAAGACCCTGATGGAAGGTGTATTCAGGCTTCCAAATAGTAGCCAGAATGTGGGGTACAAATTACAACAGGAGATAGTAAAGTTACGTAAAAGGGGCAATATTATGAGGGGATTTCAATATGCAGGTAGATTGGGAAAATCAGGTTGGTGCTAGATCCCAACAGAAGGTGTTTGGGATAATGCCCAGCAAATAGCCTTTTAGAGCACCTTGTGGTTGAGCCCACTAACAAAAAGGCAATTCTGGATTGGCGGTTGTGTAATGAACTAGATTCAGTTAGGGAGCTTATGGTAAAGGAAGCAGTGATCGAATACGATAGAATTCACCCAGCAACTTGAAAGGGAGAAACTAAAATCAGATGTATCATTATTACAATTGAGTAAATAAAACTGCAGAGGCATGAGAGAGAAGATGGCCAAAGTTGATTGAAAGTGGACACCAGTGGGGATAATGGTAGAGCAGCAATGCCTGGTACTTCCGGGATTAATTTGGAATTTGCAGGATTGATATATCCCAAAGCAGAAGAAACATTCTAAAGGGAGATTAGGCAACTGTAGCTAACAAGGGAAGTCAAAGATAATGACAGTCAATGCAAAAGACAAGGCATACAATGTAGCAAAAATTAGTGGGAAGCTAAAGTATTGGGAACCTTTTACAAACCAAGAGAAGGCAACTGAAAAGCAAAAAGAGTAAAAATTAAATATGAAGGTAGGCTTGCTAATAATAACTGGAATATGATGCTGGAGAGGTAGTAACGGTGAACAAAGAAATGGCGGACAAACTAAGTAAGTTTTTTGCGTCAGTCTTCAAGGTGGAAGGCACTAACAATATACCAGAAATTCGAGAGTTTCGGGGAGCAGAAGTAAGTGCCGTCACTATTACTAAAGGGAAAGTGCTTGGAAGGCTGAAAGGTCTGAAGGTAAATAAGTCTCCTGAACGAGAGAGACTACACCGCAGGGTTCTGAAAGGGGTAGTTGACGAGAATGTGGAGGCATTTGTAGTGCCTTTCATAAATCACTAGGTTCTGGAATAATTCCGGAGGACTAGATCTCCGCGAATGACACTCCACTCTTCACGAAGGGAGGTTTGCAAGGGACAGGCCAGTTAGCTTGACTTCAGTGGCTAGCAAGAAGATAGAGTCTATTTTTAAGGATGACGCTTTGGGGTACTTGGAGGCACAAGATAAAATAGGCTAAAGTCAGCATGGTTTCCCTGAGGGGAATGTCATGGTCCGGTCCGTGGACTCCAGATTCCGGGTCTTCTGGCTGTCCGTTGTTTCAGTTCGGCTTAATCACAGGCACCTGATTCTCATACTGGAAGTTGGAATGTTTGTGGCCCTGGGTTCGAGTGTGGTTGCTGGTTCGTCTCGTTGGTATCCTGTCCTCACCTCTGTGGGGTAAGTCAGGCCATTCTTGCTGTTACCCTACAGTAGGATCTGTCCCTTCCTGTCCTTGCCTCTGTGGAGTAAGTCAGGCCATTCTTGCTGTTACCCTATGGTGGGATCTGTCCCTTCCTGTCCTTGCCTCTGTGGAGTAAGTCAGGCTGTCCTTGCCATTACCCTACAGTAGGATCTGTCCCTTCCTGTCCTTGCCTCTGTGGAGTAAGTCAGGCTGTCCTTGCTGTTACCCTACAGTGGGATCTGTCCCTTCCTGTCCTTGCCTCTGTGGAGTAAGTCAGGCTGTCCTTGCTGTTACCCTATGGTGGGATCTGTCCCTTCCTGTCCTTGCCGTTACCTGAGGCTGGACTGTTCCCTTCCTTCCCTCTGAAGCCTGGCCGGAAGCCCTGCCAGCAACCTCGCCTGTATCGCCATCAAGTTCAGCCGCCGGAGTGAGACCGGAGCTTTGCCATGCCAGCAGAAAGAACTATCTATCGTTGAGCTCTGAGGAGGTTCCAGTCCGTGTCCAAGTACAAGTTGTAGCCTAGGCCCTGAGTCCTGGTCTCGTTCAGGGCTAGTGTCCGTGTCCAGCTACACCTCTCCCTACTTCTGCTTTGCTCTCCCTCTACCTAGGCTCTGCGTTCCTACTCTCCCTCGATCAAGACCAAGTCTGAGCTTCATGTCCTCGTCCATCCCTGGAGTCCCGCGTCCTGCCCCCACGTCCAGTCCTGTTGCCTTGCCACGTCCAGTCCTTGCCTGGATCTGGAGTCCAAGCCTGAGTCAAGACCCAGGTTCTGGGTCCCTATCCAGTCTCTGGCTCGGAGTCCTTGTCCAGGTTCCTAGTTCCTCATCCAGGTCCCACTTTCCTAGTCTAGTCCTAGCCCGCCTTGTCTCCTAGTCTTGTCCAGGGCTTGTGTCTTGTCCAGCGTCATTTCTCCCCCACTTCCCTTGCTTTCTTGATACACCTAGTCCTCTCCCTAGTACTTCAGTGTCTGTGTCTTGCATTTGGGTCTGTTCCCAACGCCCACCTTATGACAGGGAAATCATTACCAATAAATCTGATGGAATTCTTTGAAGAAACAAGAGGCAGGATTGATAAAGGAGAGTCGGTGGTTTTTACTTACTTGCATTTTCAAAAGTCCTTCGACAAGTGCTGCACAGGAGACTGCTAAACAAGATAAGAGTCCATGGTACAACAGAAAAGATACAGGCATTAACAGAAGATTAGCTGACTGGCAGAAGACAAAGAGTGTGAATAAGGGGGGACTTCTCTGTCTGCTGGTGACTAGTGGCATTCCAGAAGGATTGGTATTAGACCTGTGACTTCTCACGTTGTATGTCAATGAACCGATAGCTTTGTGGCCCAGTTTGCGGATGGTACAAAGATAGATGGAGGGCCAGGTAGTCTTGAGGAATCAGGGAGTCTGCAGAAGGACGTGGACAGATTAGGAGCATGGGCTAAGGAGTGGCAGAGGGAGTACAGAATAGGGAAATGTATGGCCACTCACTTTGATAGAAGGAATAAGGGCAATTTTCTAAACAAAGAGCAAGTTCAGAAATCAGAGGTACATAGGGACTTTGGAGTTTTAGTATAAAATTCCACTGGGAGTCCTGGTGCAGGATTCCCTAATGATTAACTCACTGGTTGAAGCGGTAGTAAGGAAAGCAAATGCAATGTTCGCAAGACAAGGATGTAATGTTCAGACATTATTAGGCATTGGTCAGGCCACATTTGGAGTAATGTTAGCAGTTTTGGTCTCCAAATCTAAGAAAGCATATGCCGGTCT
This sequence comes from Hemitrygon akajei, assembly GCF_048418815.1. Taxonomy (NCBI): domain Eukaryota; kingdom Metazoa; phylum Chordata; class Chondrichthyes; order Myliobatiformes; family Dasyatidae; genus Hemitrygon; species Hemitrygon akajei. The sequence goes on from NC_133128.1 coordinate 39,828,469, forward strand.
AGAAAATTATCCCAAGAATGAAAGGGTCAATGTACGAGGCGTTTTTGATGGTTCTGGGTCTGTACTCATAGGAGTTTTAGAAGAATGCGGGGGGAGGGGGAGCTCAATGAAACCAACCAAATTTTGAAAGGCCTAGACAGCATGGATATACAGAGGATGTTTCTATTAGTGGGCGAGTCTAGGAATCTAGGACAACAGGGCGACAAAAGGATGTCCCTTTAGAACTGAGCAGCAGAGGAATTCCTTTAACCAGAGGATGTGAATCTGTGGAATTTAATGTCACAAATATACTCAGTGCTGGGTATATTTAGTCTTACCCAATGCTGGCTAAGACTACCCTGCGGTGTAGTCTCTCTCGTTCAGGAGAATCATTTACCTTCAGACCTTTCAGCCTTCCAAGTACTTTCCCGTTAGTAACAGTGACTGCACTTACTTCTGCTCCCTGAAACTCTCGAATTTGTGTCCCTGTGTTTAGTGTCCATGTATGAGTCCCGGCCCTAGGTCCTGTTCCCAAGGAGGGGTCCTGACTCTGTGTAAAGCCCTGGCCCTATGTCCTGTCCCCAAGGAGGGGTCCTGACTCTATGTAAAGCCCTGGCCCTATGTCCTGTCCCCAAGGAGGGGTCCTGACTCTGTGTAAAGCCCTGGCCCTATGTCCTGTTCCCAAGGAGGGGTCCTGACTCTGTGTTCCGTGTTCCTGTGCTCAAGTCCAAGTCATTGAGCATATTTTAAAAAACAGGGGAATAAATTCTTGATTAATAAGAACATCAAAGGTTATAGGGAGAAGGAAAGGAATAGGTTTGTGAGGAAAAATAAATCAGCCATATTTGAATGGTGGAACAGACTCAATGGAGCAAATGGCCTAATTCTGCTCGTATGTCTATGGTCTTACATTAATTGTTGAGTATGTGATATTTCAGTAATAATTAAATAATCTTGTATATGTATTGTTTGATTAAACATTCTTGTTCATTTAAATAATTAATTATGGGTTAATGTAAAATATGTGAATTACATACATCATCATCACACCTCGCTTAAAGTGAACCTGAAAGTAGACTAACATTTTGGACTCCTGTGTCTTCCTTGGAATTAGTTTAATGTTTTGCAGTTACAAAACCCCCAAAGGTAATGGTGATATTTACATGGACTTCCACAGTGTTTAAAACTGGCTGATCAGGAATCTTTGGGATATTTGTGATATCCTTCACCATGATCAATTATGCAAAGTATTTATTTACTATATGTACCCGTTTCGTTTTACTTTTTAAATTCCCCAGTCTCACCTACAAAATGTCCCATACTTACCATAGTTAAGTACATTTTCCTTTCAATATATCGATAAGAGCCCTCACCCCGTCTTCCTGTCATCTTAACAGTGATGGAGTTCTTCTTGTCCGTACTTGTTGGATGAGCCTCTGCATCCAACAAATCATCCTCTGCAAATTCGGGCATCTCCGAAAGAATCCTACCACTAAAAATAATTTTACCTCTCCCCCTCCCCACTTTCTGCAGGGATCGCTCCCTCTGTGATTTCTTTGTCCATTTGACCCTCCCCACTAATACCCCCGGCACTTAACCCTGCAAGTGGCCTAAGCGCTACATCTGCCCATTCACCTCCATTCAGGACTGCAAACTGTCCTTCCCGGTGAGACAACACGTCACCTGGGAATCGGCTGGGAATGGGCCTTCCAGGTGCTCCTCCATATCGGTGAAACTCGTCATAAATTGGGGAAACGCTTCATCAAACATCTCCGCTTCATCTGCAATAACCGGAACATCCTGGTGGACAAACGTTTTAATTCCAATTCCCATTCCCATTTTGATGTAACAGTCCATGACCTCCTCTTGTGCCAGGATGAGGCCACCCTCCGGGTGGAGGAGCAACACCTTATATTCAGCCTGATAACCTCCAACCTGATGACATGAATATTGATTTTTGCCTTCCAGTTAAAAACATTTCCTTTCCCCTCCCCTCTTCTTCTATTCCCCACTCTGGCCTCTCAGCTCATCTCACCTGCCTATCGTGGGTCTCAGCCCACGAAATTGATTGTTCATTCATTTCCATAGATGCTGCTTGATCTACTGAGTTCTTCCTGCATTTTGTGTGAGTTGCTTTGGATTTCCAGCATCTGCAGGCTTTGTTATGTTAACAAAAATACTTGCAGTGTTTTAATGAGTTGCCAGCTTTTTCTCATATTCAGTTTTCTCACTCCTTATTAATCTCTTTGTCTTTTACCATTGGTTCCTGTAAAATTGTTAGTTCTCTGGTCTGCCACAAGATCTCGCCATATTATAATTTAACCTTTGATGAAATACTTTGGCCTCCTTTGCTAAGCTTTGCTCTCTTTCTTCTATTTCAATGGGATACTTTTCTGCTGAATGCTATGAATTAACTATCTAAATAACTGGTTCTGCTCATCTATTAACTTACCTCTTAGTCTATTTGACAAGTCCAATCCAAACAACTCTATCTTCATACCGCTGTAACAGCCTCGATTTAAGTGAGGACATTAGCTGTTCCACCCCCAGGATTATGTGAAGTCATAGTGACCAGGTGGTTCATTTGGCTCATGACTTCAGGGGTTTCTCTCTCTGTCGCCAAATCTCCGTTCCTGCTACGCTGCCCTAATATGTGCTGTATCTCTAAATAAATAAAAATAAATTTAAACAAATATCATCAACTGCATAGGTGCATTAATAAAGTTTCTACCAGTCTCCCAGTAAAACTGTGGCAAAGAAAATTTCTTTTCCACATTTGACCAGTTTCATTCTTTTAAAATCTGGCAACTTGCAGTTAAACCTAATATTTGTGATTTTTTTTGGTCTATACTTGTTTCCTGATGTATTAATGGACTCGCTAATCCCCAGTTTTTATACGCGTGAGCATATTTCTTAACAGGTGTAAATTACAAGAGGCATCGTGTAAAGTTACCGTACTTACTTTTTAAACAGTCTTGGAACTGGCCAGTTTCTATCCAATTTTTGCTACCTGCTCAACTAGTCATACCTGTTGGGTTCAAGGTACATTCTCTTGTTCTGATTAACAATAACTCCACCTCCACTTTGGCATTGTGAAGCTTTGCTCTAGTAAGGAAGCAAGTATCAAGCTTCAAGAAGAAATTAAAACGATAAAAGTAAATGAAACTACAAGATAAAGAATGCTGAGAAGTGGCTGGAAAATGTAAGTAGATTATTTTTAAATACTTCTAGCTCTGTGAGCAGGTTGAGATACAATTTAATTTCTAGTGTAGGATTTTGATTTGTGGTGTTGACTAGATGTGAGAATCTTTCTATTCTCACTTCAGGAAATCTTTTTACTGTACAATTCCACTATTATCTCATTGCTCAATGGTTTAGCATCTGGCTCACTCTGAGATTAACATTCATCCCCACCCTCTGTTTCACTTCACTGGGACCCATGGAGATATTCTAAACACACCGTACTCAAATGTTATCCTCGTCTTTCCAACTTGATTCTTTTCTCGTTTACTCAGTGGCTGACTTTAAAATATTCATTGCACCTTTAAGCCAAATGTGCTGTAACATCCTGCAGTTCTAAACTTTAACTGAACTATTCCTTCTTCTTATCCTTGTGCATCTTTCAAAACATTACTGGTGTTACGAAGGATGAACAGCTCTGATGGGCAGAAGGGTGCAGGGTTGCCCATGTCCCCTCCCCTGGGAGAATTACAAACCATTACTGTTGCCAGGCTGCTAATGAGAGAAAAAGAGATGGAACAAAAACATGCCAGAACATCTGCTGCTGATAAGAGAGGGGAGAGAGACTTGTTGTTCCACCATGTTATGACTCCTGAAAGACTCACGGCTCCGGAGAGGGCTGTTTACTTGGTACGATTCTGTTCATTAAAATTCTTCAGTAGACAGCCGGAGTGGGCTGGTTTGATGGGCTAAGCCATTCAAAACTGATTGACATCTGAGACCCCGTGAGTAGGGATAAAAGTGAGGTCTGGGGAGACACCCCTCAGACACACCAGGAGACGCACCAAGAGACACACTAGTGAGCACTGCTTAAGTGTTGGAACCCACGAGAAAGTGGGGGGCATCGGGGACCGAACGGATTGGTCAATTTTAACTCACAGTGTTTATAGCGAGACCGGTGGGGGCTTGTGAGTGTGTCCACCCTTGCCTGGGTGACGAGTCCACCACAGAAGAACGGTCTAGCTAAAGGCGAGAGGGTCATACCTGAATGGCCACAACAACACATCGACGGATCAAGAACGTAAAGGAAGGTTTGACTGGCTGTCACTGTTCGCTCTCTCTCTCTCTCCAACAATTACAACACATCGATCAACAACTACCTCAGCCTGTATGAACTGAACTGAACTTTATATTCACAGATGACAATTCATTATCCCCTAGACATCGATAGAGCTTGTTTATTATTGATTATTATTATACCCACACTTTTAGGTTTAGTATTGCTAACATGTATTATCTGTATATTTGCATTGTGGATATTGATTTGTATATTTTACTAATAAACACTGTTTTGAAAATAGTACCAGACTCCAATGGATACTTCTATCTTTGCTGGTAAGAAACCCAGTTACGGAGTACGTAACACTGGAGTCTAGCACTTTGTCAAGCATGACCTATGCTCTAAAGTTTCCTTTCCCAATGTAACAGAAACAGCTTTCTTGACATTGGTTTATGACTCCAAATCATTTCCATGGCATTGATTTATTTGTTCTTAAGTAATCAATGCAAAGGAAACTACTGAAGAACTAAGATACCCTTTACCCTCTTCTCCTTTTGTCCTCCTCCCTTTCTTCCCCAAGGGAGGGTAACCACAGCTGATTTAAAGAATGATTCAAGAACCTCCGAAGTCCCCACAGAACCCAAGGAATGAGCACAAAACACTCACATTCTGGGGCCTTGATCTGCCTCTATCTTAACTCCATCATGAGACTATGTGCCCAACATAACTGACAGACCAGGGTAAGTCTTGCCCAGGGAAAATTTTAACCCTTCAGCTTTCAGGCGGCCCAGCACCTTCAGCAACTGAAGGCCTCTTCACATTTCACATCCCACCTCGTTCCAAGTCCCAGATCCTGTTAAGGTCCAGTGGGCAGTTAATAATTGTCAAATTACTCATCCTAAACTCAGCGCACTGCTTTGTAACTATGGCAACTGCTAGTCACCGGCTCCATCTTCATGCCATTGCACCAAACATCCATAGTGTCTTTCTTCAGCACAATTCGAGACTACCAGAGTTGCCACTTTATCAGATATACCTATATGTTAATGCAAATATCTAATCAGCCAATCGTGTGGGAGCAATTCAGGCATGGTCAAGAGGTTCAGTTTTTGTTCAGACCCAACATCTGAATGGGTAAGAAATGTGACCTAGGTGATGATCTATCTATTGACCATGGAATAATTATTGGTGCCAGATGGGGTGGCTTGTGCATCTCACAAACTACTGATCCTCTGTGACTTTCATGCACAACAGTCTCTAGAGTTTACAGGAGATAGTGAAAAAAATACATCCCCTGTGGCAGTTCTGTGGGCAAAAATACTTTGTTAACAAGACAGTTCAGAAGAGAACGGTCAGACTGGTTCAAGCTGACAGGAAGGTGAGATTAACACAAATAACCATGTGCTACAACAGTGGTGTGCAAAAGAGCATCTCTGAACATGTAAAATGTCAAAGCTTGAAGTGGATGGACTGCAGAACATACCCTCAGTGACCATTGTATTAGGTACGGGAGGTACTTAATAAAGTGGCCACTGAGGGTACAGTATGTTGCTGCACTTGTGAACTGGTAATCTGAAAGAATATAAAAACAAGGATGTATTGTTACAACTTTATAAAGCACTGGTGTGTCCTCACTTGGAGGATTGTGAGCAGTTTTGGGCCCCTTATCTTAGAAAGGATGTGCTGAAACTGGAGAGGGTTCAAAGGATGTTCACGGAAATAATCCTAGGCTTGAACAGCTTGTCATATGAAGAGAATCTGATGGCTGTGGGCTTGTATTCACTAGAATTCAGAAGAATGAGGGGTGTCCTCATTGAAACCTATCAAATGGTGAAAGGCCTTTGTAGAGTAGATGTGGAGAGGATGTTTCCTATGGTGGGAGAGTCTAAGACCAGAGGACACATTCTCAGAAAAGGGGGGTGGCCTTTTAGAACAGAGATGAAGAGGAATTACTTTACCAGAGAGTGGTGAATCTGTGGAATTCATCGCCACAGGCAGCTGCGGAGTTCAAGACTTTATGTATATTTAAGGCAGAGGTTGATAGATTCTTGATTGGTCAGGCTATGAAGGGATACAGAGACAAGGCAGGATATTGGGGCTGGTTGGAAAATGGATCAGCCGTGATGAAATAGCAGAGCAGACTCGATGGACCAAGTGGCCTAATTCTGCTCCTATATCTTATGGTCTTATTTGTTAAATGATTTTGAAGTATCATTCTCGGTTTCATGGTTCTTTGCAGGAAACCTTTCATTTCTCAAGGACTAAACAAGGAATTGGCATCCCTTTATGATAACACACATTCCTAATGATAAAATAAAAATCAAGTTTCAGACATTCACTACCTTTCATTGTTTTACAAACTTTGGTGAGACCGCACTTAAAGTACACTGTGTACAGTCTTGATCACGCTGTTACGGGAAATAGTTCATTAAATTGGAGCAATAGCAGAGAGGATTTACTAGGATGCTGTGGGGCCTTGAGGGCCTCTATCATAGCAGGAGACTGGGCAGAGTATGACCTTGTTCCTTAGAACGGAGGAGAAATAGGGTTGAAATAAAATCATGAGGGGTATTGATACATAACCCACATAACCATTTTCCTAGAGAATATGCTGTAGGTTTTAGGTGAGAAGTGAAATATTTAGAAGTGATCTGAGGAGTAACTTTTCATGCAGAGGGTGGTGCTTATATAGAGAAGGTTGTTGGAGCAGATACGGTAAAGCATCTGGATAAGTGGGTCAAATGGGATAAGCCTGGTCAGTATACACATGTTGGGCTGAAGTGCCAGCTTCCATGTTGTATGACTCCATGAGTTTATGACTCTAATAATTCTGGAGATTACTAATATTTGTAATAACTTTTTATCATTATGGAATCCCCCCTTAATTCCTGACTTTGATGGTTTTGCAACTAATCAGAGACATTACTAACCAACTGCCTTTGTTCAGAATATCCTTGTATTTCTAAAACTTTGAAAATTAAGTTTTGGAGAGATTTAGTTAATGTGTAATCCCATTGGTGTGAAGAGATCAAATATCAAATGTATGCCCTGGGCAACCTTTGGACTTTGAAGTGCACGTCAGACACACCTTACAGTGGCCCACTAACATTTACTTGTTTTGGTGAAAATGGTTTACCGGAAAGCAAAGAGGCAATGTGCTAACTTGCATTACTTCATATGAAAATGTTACTTTAAAAATAATTTGATCTAATATCACATTTTTATTGCAGGACTTCGATTCTGAAATTGAATAAGTACTTCCGATGAGAGACACGATTAAGATTTGCATCGCTTGCAACTTCATGTGAAATTATGTACTCAGAAGAAAGTTACTGTGAATTGAAAGAGATGCAGAGATGTTACACCAAATAGCCAGCTTTTGCATATTTGGAATTTTTCAACTGATCAGAGCAGGTGACATTCCAGTTTATTAATGTTTTGTGTTATTTGGTTGACGTTATCAAAACCTGAATGTTAAATTACGATCAGAACGCATTTTTCACAATTACACTATTGATGGTATTGAAAGTATAACTAGTGAAAAATTGTGACATGGATAAATAGTTATATCCCCACTAAAAGTGGTTATTAGAACAATTATTAATAGTGCTCTATTAATAAGAATGAAATATGTGCATTCTTTCCATCTTATCTGTTTAAAAAATAAATTTGTTTGTTGTTAAGCACGTTCCTAGATGAGGGATCTGTGGCCCCTGATTTTCTGTTATTGTTAGATGAGTAACTTTTTTAAAGGGAATTCAATAAGTACTTCTAACAAGTGTGAGGGAAAGACATTGGCTATGCTTATAGCAAAGGTGTCTGTGCCACTTTGAAGTCTGAATCTTACTAAAATTGATCTAGCCAGCTTCCTGAAGGGGTCTCCTGGATTCAGACTGGGGCAATTATCAGGGAAGTGGGAGATGGCCAGTCTGCTGGAAGTTAGGGGTTTGGCAGGAAACAAAGGCAGGAAATGCTAGAAGATCAAGGAGAATCACGGAGTTTATGTTTTGGAAAAATAAAAAAAAAATGTTTTTAAGTTGCTGAGATGAGAAGTACACAGTGTCTGGTGAACTACATATACCTGTCTGGACAAGCCCCCTGCTGACTGCTCCTGTGCCTCCTCCCACAGACCCCTGTATAAAGGTGATTGAGGTCTGAGCCCGGCCTCATTCTCCAGGATGTAGTATGGTAGTCAACCACTGCTTGTTCCTTCTTCCAGTTAATAAAAGCCGATATCTCGTCTTTATGTCTCAGAGAGAGTTATTGATGGTGCATCACAGTGTTATACTAATGTTATACCAACATTTCCCAACCTAACACCGTTCAAATAGCACACACCAACACATACCCACCTGCCATATTTTGGCCTACTCACTCAACTTATCTAGACTCCTTGAAGTTTAACCTTGCTTTTTCCTCATGATTCACAATCCCATGCAGTTGAGTGTCGTCAGCAAGTTTCCCTGTCCCTTTGTATTTCACAGTGCCTGCAGGTTGGGTTCTAGCTCTTCAACACCGAGACATCGATTTTCAATCTTAAGTCATTTACCACAAATGTATCTGCTTTGAACAAAATTGCTCACAAATATATTGTAGCAGTCATATACCTCTGCTAATCCCACCATTTATATATTTACTCAGTTAATCAGTGTAGTGATAGTTATTTAATTAGGTTATGCTGGTTAGGTTAGCTATTTACCATGTTTCATTGTTCAAATAGTTGTTAGTTTTTATTTCTGAGATTTAGAATTTATATTCTAATCTAGTCTATAGACAGAGCCTATCATTTATCTGTCACAGGGCAGATTCCTTTTGTTCGAGCCTTCTCCCTCCTGAAGTCTACCAGATTCGTACTTCTCACCCTGAATACAGGAGGGAGGTAGATGGTCTGGAGAGTGGAATGATGTCAGAAGCTGGGAGGAGATGATGGAAGACTCAAAGGGCTCAAGAAGATGGAATGTGATAGGAGAGGACAGTAGATCATGGAATAGGGAAGAGGATAAGGAGGGGAATCAGAGGGACCAGTGACTGGGTGACAAGGAGATTGGAAGGATGTGGGGAGGGAAAGAAAAGGGATCATGAAGCTGGTCTGGTAGAGAGGAGCGTTTACTGGAAGTTGGAGAAATCAATGTACGTGCTGTCCAGGTTAAGGCATGATTCCTCTAATCTGTGTTTAGCCTTAACCTGGCAGTAGAGGAGGCTGTGGACAGACATGTTAGTGTGGGAATAGGAAGTGGAATTAAAATAGCTGGCCAGTGGGAGATCCTGGCTCTGACAGCAGATGGAAGGTAGGTGCCGACAAGATTTCTGTGTTGGATGTCATTGATATGGAGGAAGCCACTCCAGAACACCAAATGCAATAAAGTTGATGGATTTATATGTGACCTGGCCGCCTGACCTGGAAGGACTGTTTAGGGCTTGGATGGTGGTGGATGAAAAGGTGTAATGACAAGTGTAACATTTAGCGTGGTTGCTGGGATAGATGCCAGGAGGGTATTGGTGGGGAAACACGAGAGGACAAGGGAGAGTGATTCTGTGGTGAGGGCAAGAGGTAAGACGTGCTTGGTGCTAGGGTCCTGTTGGAGATAGTGGAAGTTGAGAAGAATAATATGTTTAATGCAGAGGCTCAAAGGGTAATAAGTGAGGACAAGGGGGGGCCCTATCCCTGATATATTGGAGGGGAGGGGCTGATGGGGTGAGGGCAGACATGTGGGAAATAGAAGAGCTATGGGTGGAGGGGGGTCCATCAACAACTGTGGAGGGGGGAATCCTGTTATCTGAAAAATAACAACATTTTGAGATCCTGGAATGGAAAACCTTACCATGAGAACAGGTGTGACAGAGGTGGAGGAAATGAAAGAAGGGAACAGCATCTCAGGATGGGAAGAAATGTAGTTGGGGTACCTGTGGGAGTTAGTGAGTTTGTAGAAGATGTTGGTGCATAATTTGTCTCCCAATACAGACAGAGAGATTGAGAAAGTGGAGAGAAGTCACAGCGTTGTAGAAATGTACTGTACTGCACAGTACTACAAAGCACTACTTCAGCCCATCTAGTCCATACAAACCATTTAAACTGCCTGGTCCCATCGTCCCGCACCGAGACCATAGCTCTCCATCCATGCACCTATCCAGACTTCTCTAAACGTTGACATTGGGCTCTCATGCACCACTTCAGCTGGCAGCTCGTTCCACACTCTCACCACTCTCTGAGTGAAGATGTTTTCCCTCATCTCCCCTTAAACGTTTCACATTTCACCCTTAACCTATGATCTCTGGTTGTAGTTCCAACTAACTTCATTGGAAAAAGTCTGCTTGCATTTACCCTATCTATACCCCTCATAATTATGATTACCTCCAACAAATCTCCCCTCAATTTTCTATGTTCCAAGGAATTAACGTGGTCATACATTTCTTATTCCTTAGTTCCACCCATGAAGCCCCACTAGATGAGTTCTCCGAACTGTTCTGAGTGGGCACTGCCCTGACATTTTCCCTGACTAGTAATGACACCCCTCCTCTTTTAATCCCTCCCACTCTGTCACGTCTAAAACAATGGAACCCTGGAATACTGAGCTGTCAGTCCTGCCACTCCAGCAACCGAGTCTTACTAATGTCTACTACAACATAATGATTCCACATGTTAATGCATGGCCAAGCTTATCTGCCTTTCCCACAGTACTTTTTGTATTGAAATATACATAGCTCAGAACATTGGTCACACCAGAATCAGAATCAGAGTCAGGTTTAATTTCACCAACAGATGTTGTGAAATTTGTTGTTTTTGTGGAAATAGTACAATGCAAAACATCATAATAAAATACATGAATTACAGTAAATACATATTTTCTGTAATACGATGGCAGAGGGGAAGAAGCTGTTTCTGAAACGCTGAGCATGTGCCTTCAGGCTTCTGTACCTCCTCCCTGATGGTAGCAATGAGAAGAGGGCATGTCCTGGATGATGGGGGTCCTTAATGATGGATACCACCTTTTTGAGGCATCTCTCCTTGAAGATGTCCTGGATGCTACAGCACTTCTTTAAGTGGCATTGGTCGTTAACACAAATGATATATTTCACTGTATGTTTTGATGTACATGCAATGCATAAATGAACTTGGGTAAATGAATCTCAGTCTGAGGCCTTTCCGATTGGGGGATAGATGTGTACAGGGTTGGACATCAATGGTGAAAGTCAGGTAGTCAGCACCAGGGAGCTGAAAATTATTAAAGAGTTGGAGAGCAGGAGGGGTCACAGATATAGTTGTTCTGTTATTGAGACAGGAACTGCTTGATCAGCCACTTATGACATCACTTTCCCTGCTTGATCAAAACTGCTTGTCTTTGATAAGTGTCTGCAGGTCACATGCCTAAAGTCCTTTGTTCATTTAAGCCCTGGTTACCATAGATACCAAGGGCATATTCATTATCATAAGATACAGGAGCAGAATTAGGCCATTTGGTCCATCAACCCTGCTTTGCCATTTCATCATGGCTGATCCAATTTTCCTCTCAGCCCCAATATCCTGCCTTCCCCGTTTCCCTTCATGACCTGACCGATCAAGAATTTGTCAACTTCTGTCTTAATTATACATAAAGACGGCTTCCACAGCTGCCCATGGCAAAGAATTCCACAAATTCACTGCTCTCTGGCTGAAGAAATTCCTCCTCATCTCCGTTCTAAAAGGACGCCCCTCTTTTCTGAGGCTGTCTCCTCTGGTCTTAAGCTCCCCCACCACAGGAAACATCCTCTCTGCATCTATTGAGGCCTTTCACCATTTGAAGTTTTAATAAGGTTATCCCTTATTCTTCTGATTTCTAGTAAATACATGCCCAGAGCCATCAAACACTCTTCATATGACAAGCCATTCAATCCTGGAATCATTTTCATGAACCTCCTTTGAAGCCTCTCCAGTTTCAGCACATCCATTGTAAGATAAGGGGCTCAAAACTGCTCAAACATCCAGTTCCTCCAGAGGTAGTCTGCGGTACATGATCTATCAATTAACTACCCACAGCAGACATATTTAAGTAAGCAATGGGTATGTGTCATAATCTCATGAAACATCATTACTACATTTTCAGTCTGTGTCTCCCATATTATGTTTTTGCTTCTCTGTTGTTACCCCCACTGTTACAGAGACAATCCTGGGGCTGGCACTGTTAACTGTTATCCAGGAATGCAAAAACAAATGTCAATGTTCCTGTGGTGTTGAAGTTATCTCCATTTAAATAGCTATAAGGGTTCTTTATTTCTGAGCTGGGTGGCTCTGTTACATCAATCAGCAGGGATGGTTAATAGGGTGTGGATACTCTTTAGCCCACAACTTGCTTTACAATACAGAATGTAAGCTAACACCATCCCTGCTTCAGGCTAGGCCCTTGTGTCCATGCAGGGTCCCACTTCTGTAGTCTGAATGAAGATGAGGTCCTCTAGCTTCATGTTGGAAATTGTTGGAACAGCGTAGGAAGCTGAAGACAGGGAGATCTGCATGGGGCAGAGATTTAAAATGAGAGGCGACGGGAAGTGGGATGCATAGCAGTCGTCCAACCTGCTTTTGGTTTCCCCAGTGCTGAGGAGATCACGCACTGAGAAAGGAATGTAAGAAATATGGGAGTGTGCCAGTTCACTTGGAGTCACTGTTTGGGAATGTAAGAAATGTGGGTGTGTGCCAGTTCATGTGTTTGGGTTCCTGGGTGGTGGAAAGAGAAGAGAAATGAGGACAAGGCTTGCAGAGAAAAGCAAATGTGAAGAGCAGTGGTTGGACCAGAAAATCACAAGATACTCAACATTTTTTGTTTCTGTTTCAGTTTCCAGCTGGTTTTTTTTTCTTTTGGGGTCTGGAAGGGACTTAAAATTGTCAGGGAGATTATTAAGAACCATGGAACCCTGGAGGAACATTTCTTCTGCTGTCTTCCCAAAAATAAAACTTCTATCTTTTGCAATGCAAATGTTTAGATCTGTTCTACCATTTGATGAGTACATTGACTTTGCGAAGTTAATACCCAACTTTGAAGTTAATACCCAACTGCGAAGTTAATACCCAACCGGTTTGAAATACCAAACCGGTAACTCAGTTACTGAAACAGCCACCCAACAACCCATCCTAAAACAGTCAGACAACCTGAAATGGATTAGTGAGGCCTACTGCAATGTGCGTCATTAGTGGGCTCTAAGTTTTTGCACTTTGGGTCCAGTAATGTCCCATTCTGTTGGAACAACATAGTAAGTTAGAATAGGTCACAGAATAGATAGCTCTCTCTGAGTAGATATGATAGGGCTGAACATCCTGATGTAATAACTAGACACAAATGACAATGTTGCTTACAATATATTATAATCAATGAAATGACTTTGTTTTACATCTACCTTACACTCTCACAATTCTGTCTTAATTCCATGATTATTGTCAATGTCCCCCACCTAGTCAATCCCGTATGATTGGTGATCCAGCAATCCCTCCCCACCAAACAAGGTCCATCTCAAAATAATGCTTCACTCTGTGAACTGATTACGAGGAATATTGGCTATTTTTTTTAAGCATGGGATGATAATTGTATAGTTTTTGTGAGTAGTAATTAATCCCACTGTTTTCTCTTAGATACCACACAGCTCACAGCTATAATTTCCAAGGGTGCGGTGCTGCCATGCAGGTTTCGGCCAGCACCATTGTCGGAAATAGTGCTGCACTGGATGTATATAAAGAAGGAAGGATCAATTGTGGTTCATAGCTTTTACCGAAGCATGGACCAGTTCAGTAACCAAGATGATCACTACCGTGGAAGAACAAAGCTGTTTCACAGTGAGATATCAGTAGGAAATGCATCCCTTCTTCTTACAAAAATTAACATGGATGATGAAGGAGTCTATCAGTGTTACATCAGTACATCCAAAGGAAAGAAGGAAGAGAATATGGTCTTACAAGTGGCAGGTCAGAAATTTGTTACATTCCATTGTATATTTGCTTCATAAATTGTGATTTAGAGACAAATAGAATGAGAAGGAATCTAATCAGAAGTACTTACCAGAATGTCAAAAAAAAAAAATCTACAAGAGTGAGGAGGAATTTCTTTATCCAGAGGGTGGTGAATCTGTGGAGTTCATTGCCACTGATGGCTGTGGAGGCCAAGTCTTCGGCTGCATTTAAAGCATGTACTTTGGTAGAAGAAATAAAAGGATAGACTATTCTAAATGGAGGGAAAATTCAGAAATCTGAGGTGCAAAAGGAATTGGGATTCCCTAAGGTTAATTCACAAGTTGTGTCTGTGGTAAGAAAGGCAAGATCACAAGACAAAGGAGCAGAAGTAGGCCATTCGGCCCATCGAGTCTGCTCTGCCACTCCACCGAGCTAAATTATTCTCCCATCTAGTTCCAATGTCCGGCTTTTTCCCCATATCCCTTGATACCCTGACTAATTAGATACTTGTCAGTCTCTTCCTTAAACACCCTCAATGATTGGGCCTCCACAGCTGTATGTGGCAATGAATTCCATAAATCCACGACCCTGTGGCTAAAAAATTTCTCCTCATCTCTGTTTTAAATGGGTACCCTCTAATTCTAAGACTGTGACCTCTTGTCCTGGACTCACCCACCAAGGGAAACAGCCTTTCCATATCTACTCTGTCCAACCCTTTCAACATTCGAAATGTTTCTATGAGATCCCCTCTCATACTTCTATACTCTAATGAATACAATCCAAGAGCCGGCAAATGCTCTTCATATGTTAGTCCCTGCATTCCATGAATCATCCTAGTGAATCTTCTCTGAACTCTCTCCAACATCATCACATCCTTTCGAAGATAGGGGGCCCAAAACTGCACACAGTATTCCAAATGGGGTCTCACCAGTGCCCCATAGAGCCTCATCAACACCTCCTTACTCTTATACACTATTCCTCTTGAAATGAATGCCAACATAGCATTCGCTTTCTTTACTGCCGATCCAACCTGGTGGTTAACCTTTAGGGTATCCTGCACTAGGACCCCCAAGTCCCTTTGCACTTCCGATTTTTGAATTTTCTTCCCATCTAGATAATAATCTGCCTGACTGTTGAGAAATGTACAGTTGTACATTTTGGAAGAAGAAACATTGTATCTCATCTGCCATTTCTTTGCCCACTCTCCTAAACTGACCAAGTCTCTCTGCAACCTTTCCGTTTCCTCAACACTTCCTGCTCCTCCACCTATGTTGGTGTCATTCGCAAACTTAGCCACAAAACCATTTAATCCATAATCTAAATCGTCGATATACAGTGTAAAAAGAAGAGGCCTCAACACCGACCCCTGTGGAACACCACTAGTAACCGGCAAATAACGTTAGCATTCATTTCAAGAAGACTAGAATATAAAAAGGATGTAATGTTGAGTCTTTATAAAGTACTGGCGGGGACTCACTTGGAGTATTGTGAGCGGTTTTGGACTCCATATCTCAGAAATGATGTGCTGAAACTGGAGAGGGTCCAAAGGAGGTTCACGAAAATGATTCCAGGATTGAACAGCTTGTCATATGAAGAGTGTTTGATTGCTCTGGGCCTGTATTCACTGGAACTCAGAAGAGTGAGGAGTGACCTAATTGAATGTTGAAAAGCCTTGATAGAGCAGACACGGAGAGGGTGTTTCCTATGGGGGGAAAGTCTAGGATCAAAGGGCACAGCCTCAGAATAGAGGGGTGTCCTTTTAGAGTGGAAATGAGGAAGCACCTTTTCAGCCAGAGTGTGGTGGATCTGTGGAATTTGTTGCCACAGGCAGCTGTGGAGGCCAAGTCATTATGTATATTTAAGGCAAAGGTAGATAGATTCTTAATTGGTCAGGATATGAAGGGATTCGGGGAGAAGGCAGAAGATTAGGGCTGAAAGGAAAAAATGGATCAAACATGATGAAATGGTGGAGCAGACGCGATGGACCAAATGGCCTAATTCTGCTCCTATAACTTATAGACTTATTATGGTCATATGGTTGATAGGTTCCTAATTAGTCAGGGCATCAATGGTTATGGGGAGGAGACAAGAGAATGCTGAGAGGGATAATAAGTGAACCACGAAATAGATGATATTGGAATCCGGTCAACTCCAGTTAATTAGTTCATGGGAGATCTATTGCTCAAATTCCCTCAGGTGCCTTCAGCTGAACGATTATGTCCAATGCTCCCGATATGGTCTCTCTACTTTGGTGAGACTCGTCAAGCACCTCTGCTCCATCCGCAAAAAATGGAGCTTCCTGGTGGCCAAACATCTTAATTCTGATTCTCATTTCCGTCCATGGCTTCTTCTGCCAAGATGAATATTGATTTCTCCTTATGGTATTTTTTCTTCCCTCCCCCCTCTTCTGTTCCCCACTCTGGCCTTTTACCTCTTCTCACCTGCCTATCAATTCTACCTGAGTTCCTTCCTCCTTCAATTTCTCCTGTGCTCCACTCTCCTCGCCTGTCAAATTACTTCTTCTCCAGCCGTTTACCTTTCCCAACCACCTGGCTTCGCCTATCACCTTCTACCTATCCTCCTTCCCCTTCCCCCTCCTTTTTATTCAGACATCTTCCTCCTTCCTTTTCAATCCTGAAGTAGGGTCTTGGCCTGAAGCGTTGACAGTCTATTCATTTCCGTAGATGCTGCCTGGCCTGCTGAGTTCCTTCAGCATTTTGTGTGTGTTGCTTTGGATTTCTAGCATCTGCAAGTTTTCTCCTGTTTGAAGATGTAAGAGGAGATGTTCTTCCTCAAGTTGAAAGTGGGTTTTGTTGCTACAAACAGAAAGATCAGAACGAGAGTGGGATGGGGTTTTAAAGTAACAGATAGCTGGGAGCTCAGGGTTGTCCAGGGGACCGAACGTAGGTGCTGCACCAAGTGATCACCCAAACTCCATTTTGGCTTCGCTGAAGGGGAGGAAGCCATATCATGAACACCTAATAGAGTGCACCAGATTTCTGCAAGTGCTATTTGACCTGGAATTGATTTTCAAGCAATATTCCTTGTGATCATTAAGCTCAAGATCATGTTCTGAAGAAAAAATTACACATATATCAACATGTCTTTAATGTTGGTTTGAATGCTGTGATCAGATTCCCATGTCAATCATAAACCCATACATTTTTACAAAATGGTACAGTACTTTCCAAAACTTTCTGGGAAGTAACAAGATAGCCAAAGGTGACCTAAATAATGGGTAATGTGTCATAAAATAATCCTCTGAGTTCATAGATAAGATTACATCAACAGAAAGTTAATTATTATCCCTTATGCTTAGGCACAGCAAATTAATCTTTTAATGAACGATCTTACAGATAGTGTTTCATTTTCCATTTTAGCTTTCTTCTTTAAAGCACAGACCTAGTAAATATAAAATTAATGCACAACAGCATTTAAGCATGCTTTTCAATTTGGAACCAGAACAGAACAAGAGTAAACAGGTGTAGGAGGTTGGTAGTTACAGAGATATGCTGGGGCTGTGCAAAAGGATTGTGTTGACTGGATATCATAATGCGGGCAGGAGAACGTGAAAAATACCATTGGGGTTTTCCATCCATTTTCCTGATCATGACAAAGAGAATCACAGAGGAAATTCTCAGCAAGTGATGCTAAGAAGAGTTTTGAAGTTTCTCATGGATAAGCCAAGGTGGAGGGCTTTGGATCGGAGTGAAAAGGGTTGCAACAAAGAGGATGGATGGAAATAGATAGTAGAGGACAGACTAGATCATCTCCCTCAGGCCAGACTGATGTCAATGCTCACTTTCATGTACAGTGGATTGCTGTTAAACGGTACACATGGGGACCAGTACAATTTGTCCCAGTTAAACAGCTGCCCCAATTAGCCAGTTCCATGGAAGTACAGTAGTTAAAAAGGTTTAAAAAAGACAATCTACCAATTAACTGAGTAGCTAATTGTATACTTAAGTAAAATACATATTAAATTAGAACACTAATAATACGACTACAGTACTATAGAAGCACTCATACAAAAGGCTGGAGGAATTCAGCAGGCCAGGCAGCATCTATGGAAAAGAGTAAAAGAGTAACATCTATGGGTCGATGTTTTGGGCTGAGACCCTACAAAAGGATTGGAGAAAAAAAAGATGAGGAGTCAGAGTAAAATGGTAGGGTGAAGGGAGAGAGAAACACAAGGTGATAAATGAAACTGGGAGGGGGAGAGCAATGAAGTTAGATATGGCCCTTGTGGCTAAAGGGATCGGGGGTATGGAGAGAAAGCAGGTACAGGGTTCTGAGTTGGATGATCAGCCATGATCATACTGAATGGCGGTGCAGGCTCGAAGGGCCAAATGGCCTACTCCTGCACCTATTTTCTATGTTTCTATGTAAAGAGTTGGGAAGTTGTTTGGCGAAAGAGGTACAGGGCTGGAGAAGGGGGAATCTGATGGGAGAGGACAGAGGCCATGGAAGAAAGAAAAAAGGCGAGGAGCACCAGAGGGAGGTGATGGGCAGGCAAGGAGACAAGGTGAGAGAGGGAAAAGGAATGGGGAATAGAGATGTGGAGGGGCATTACCAGAAGTTGAAGAAAGCGACATTCATGCCATCAGGTTGGATCAGCTTGTTGAAGCAGTGAAAATGTTTCATTTTCACTCCTTGCAGTTACTGGCATCTCCAGATCTCAATGCTTGAAACCGTAGTGAGCAAAACAGTTTTGAATTGTCTTAAACACAAGAAAGTCTGCAGATGCTGGAAATCCAAAGCAACACACACAAAATGCTGGAGGCCAGGCAACATCTATGGAAATTCATAAATAGTCAATGTTTCAGGCTGAGACCCTTCTTCAAGACTGAACAGGAAGGGGGAAGATACCAGAATAAAAGGAGTTTGTCCTTGGTGAGGGGCTTCTGTGAGGAGCTGAGCTGTTTCCACAACTCACTGCGGTGGCTTGAGGAAGCAGAGATGCTAGTGGGCTTCTTTGCCATGGCATCTATGTGGTTGGACAATGACCGGCCATGGGTCAGCTCTCAACACCAATGACATAAACAGGAGAAGTGTGCAACACCCCCCTTCCTGAGATCAATGACTAGCTCTTTTGTTTTGCTGTCATTGAGGGAAAGCCTGTTGCCATGATACCATGCCACTAGGCTCTCTGCCTCCTCCTTGTACTCCCACTTACCATTCAATGAGATTCAGCCACTATGATGGTGTCTTTTGCAAACTTATTGATGGAACTGGAGTGGAATCCAGCCAGGTCATAGGTGTATTGTTACTCATTCATCCTGTCTCAATCATTACAATTTATTTATATGTTCTCTGAGAGAATATTGGAGTAAGAAACTTCCCAACAACTTTGACAGATGCATTGTTTTGAGTACAGTGGGTACTCATGGCTTCCTGCTCAGGATCATCCCTCATAGTGATGCAAGTATTCTCCCTAAATCTCAACATCCACTCTGTCCCTCTTGCACAGAACTTGTCAACAGATGCTCCACCTGCAATCGTGTCTCAAAAATTCTTTTACTTGGTTATCATATGCCATCTTCTTTGTATATTGGCAACATTTAAAATAGAAATTAAGCAGCATTTACTCTCATCCTACCCATCTTCTCTACCTCATGTTTTGTACTTTAGAATCTCCTAATTTATCCTCTCAAGTCATTTTTCTGTAGCCAATGCATACAATTGTGAAGAAAGTGAGTTAGTGTATAAATTTGCGTTTGTTCTCATATTGAGAGTTAAGGTAAAGGAGTTGAAAGCGAATTGGAAGCTTGTTCTGTATCTCTGCAGAATTCTCTTGTCTTCTGGATATTAAGGTAAATAGCATTTATTTTGTATTGCTAACTTGTCTAATGATTCAATGGGTTGTTGTATCCCTCCAGGTGATTTTGCAATTGCAAATTTGCAATTTTATCCTCCAAATATGCTGGACAATGTGACCAACATTATCTGTGCCATAACTGGAGCTTATCCAAAGCCTTTACTTACATTTTCTGAGAATGGAACTGATCTATCCAATGATACAAGATTAAACACAACTGAAGATATTGACCAAAAACGCCTTCACAACATTAAAAGCATTTTGAAGATTGATCATATGTCACAAGACACCTACAAGTGTAATATAATAAATGAAAGACTGAAGAAGTCTTTGACTGCATCCTGGAAAATGCAAGGTAACCATCAGATCTTACAAAAATTTTTTAGACAAGAATGTGAAACAGTTCTGGATCATGGTTAACTTGATTGGATATTAATTGATGGTTAAACAATTCTTGGAGTTACTGTACTGCAGTTTCTATAGTTCAAACTTCTGGCCAGTGCTTCCAATTGGCAGAAAGACTTCGAGCTGTTAAGAGATGTGTCAATCTCCACAAAATACACAGTCTTGATCTGTTCGTAGCAACAGTAACTGCAAATTAGTTATGGCACATCCTGCACTGTAGGAAGCGATGTAATTGTAACTAATCTGCCAGGAAGCTGATATACCGCAAATACGAGGAAATCTGCAGATGCTGGAAGTTCAAGCACCACACAAAATGCCAGTGGAACGCAGCAGGCCAGGTAGCATCTATAGGGAGACGCGCTGTCGACATTTCGGGCCGAGACCCTTCGTCAAGACTAACTGAAAGAAAAGGTAGTAAGAGATTTGAAAGTAGGAGGGGGAGGGGGAAATCCGGAATGATAGGAGAAGACAGGAGGGGGTGAGGTGAAGCTAAGAGCTGGAAAAGTGATTGGCAAAAAGGATACAGAGCTGGAGAAGGGAAAGGATCATGGGACGGGAGGCCTCGGGAGAAAGAAAGGGGGAGGGGAGCACCAGAGGTAGATGGGGAATAGGCAGAGTGATGGGCAGAGTGAGAAAAAAGGAGGGGGGAGGAATAAATAAATCAGGGATGGGGTAAGAAGGGGAGGAGGGGCATTAACGGAAGTTAGAGAAATCAATGTTCATGCCATCAGATTGGAAGCTACCCAGACGGAATATAAGGTGTTGTTCCTCCAACCTGAGTGTGGCTTCATCTTGACAGTAGAGAAGGCCATGGATAGACCTATCAGAATGGGAATGGGATGTGGAATTAAAATGTGTGGCCACTGGGAGACCCTGCTTTCTCTGGTGGACAGAACGTAGGTGTTCAACGAAACTGTCTCCCAGTCTGCGTCGGGTCTCACCAATATATAAAAGACCACACCGGGAGCACTGGACGCAGTATACCACACCAGCTGACTCACAGGTGAAGTGTCGCCTCACCTGGAAGGACTGTCTGGGGCCCTGAATGGCGGTGAGGGAGGAAGTGTAAGGGCAGGTGTAGCACTTGTTCTGTTTACAAGGATAAGTGCCAGGAGGGAGATCGGTGGGAAGGGATGGGGGGACGAGTGGACAAGGGAGTCGCATAGGGAGCGATCCCTGTGGAAAGCAGAACGGGGGGGAGGGAGGGGTTAGGGTTGGATCCCACTATCAAGCACATCTTTCCCTTCCCCCTCCCCCCTTTCTGCTTTCCGCAGGGATCGCTCCCTACATGACTCCCCTGTCCATTCATCCCCCCCATCCCTTCCCACTGATCTCCCTCCTGGCATTTATCCTTGTAAGCAGAACAACTGCTACACCTGCCCTTACACTTCCTCCCTCACCACCATTCAGGGCCCCAGACAGTCCTTCCAGGTGAGGCAACACTTCACCTGTGAGTCGGCTGGTGTGGTATACTGCGTCCGGTGCTCCCAGTGTGGTCTTTTATATATGGGTGAGACCTGACGCAGACTAGGAGACCGTTTCGCTGAACACCTACGCTCCATCTGCCAGAGAAAGCAGGATTTCCCAGTGGCCGCACATTTTAATTTCATGTCCCATTCCCATTCTGATATGTCTATCCATGGCCTCCTCTACTGTCAAGATGAATCCACACTCAAGTTGGAGGAACAATACCTTATATTCCATTTGGGTAGCCTCCAACCTGATGGCATGAACTTTGATTTCTCTAACTTCCATTAATGCCCCTCCTCCCCTTCTTTCCCCATCCCTGATTTATTTATTTTCCCTCCCCTCTTTTTTTTCTCTCTGCCCATCACTCTGCCTGTTCTCCATCTCCCTCTGGTGCTCCCCTCCCACTAGGCCTCCCATCCCATGATCCTTTCCCTTCTCCAGCTCTGTATCCCTTTTGCCAATCGCCTTTCCATCTCTTATCTTCACCCCCACCCCCTCCGGTCTTCTCCTATCATTTCGGATTTCCCCCTCCCCCTCCTACTTTAAAATCTCTTACTACTTTTTCTTTCAGTTAGTCTTGACGAAGGGTCTTGGCCTGAAATGTCAACAACAATTCTTCCTGTAGATGCTGCCTGGCCTTCTGCATTCCACCAGCTGATATACTGGCTTTACCCTGTTCACCATGGTGATAATAATCTCTTGTTTTCAGTAATTGCAGCAATGTAATCTGGCCAGTATTACCACTGTTTCTGGAAAGTTCTCCAATTTAGTTGTAGAGAAAAATTATAGCTTTTGTTAGATTCATTTTCTGCAACCAATGTATCATTGTCATAGCACAGAAACTGCATGCATTGCGCTGTGCTAAGACATCTTGATGATTATCAATGGAATAATGTACCTTTAACTGTAGTAACCTCTAAAGCTGATATTATTACATTTACCAACCCTTCTTGGATTCCAGTCTCAGCATCAGAACAAATCATTTGGAAGCCATACATACAAATGATGTTCATCTTCAAGTTAGACATTTCTTACAAAAATATTTAAGTAAGTTTCCTCGCATATTAGAGGCCGACCTGTTAGATACTATCATGAGTATGAACCCTTTGATGAAGGGTTTCACTGGAAGAATTTATAACTTATTCTTACAATGGGATAAGCGCCCTTTCTTTAAGATTAAACAAGATTGGGAAAAGGAACTTAATTTGACTCTTACAATGGAGGACTGGATGTGGATTTTGAAGTTGGTTAACTCTTCCTCGATTTGTGCTAGCCATTCATTGATTCAATTTAAAATTGTACATCGTTACTATTTGACAAAGGAGAGATTGTCTAAAATATTTCCTAATGTTGATAGTTATTGTGATGGATGTAGAACTGAGACAGCTACACTGAGACACATGTTTTGGTCTTGTTCTATACTGGAACAGTTTTGAAAGTTTTTTCTACAATTTCTAAAGCATTTAAAATTAATTTACAACCTAACAAATTAACTGTGCTCTTTGAAATAATTCCTCAAAATATCCCTGGTATTTCTTTGTCTGACCAACATGTTATTGCTTTTGTTACATTGATAGATAGCTAGGAGGGCCATTCTGTTGAAGTGGAAAGATACATCAGCTCCCACTCTGTCACAATGGTTCTCTCAAGTGATGTTATGTCTTAGTTTGGAGAAAATTAGAAGTCGAACCTTCGAAACTATGTTCGATTTTGAGAAAAGATGGGGTTCATTTATTCGTTAATACCATTTGAGTTAATTGATAGATTTCCTCCACGATCTAATTGTAAATTTTGGCATGATTTTTTTTTGCTGGCGGTTTGATGTTTATCTTTAGGAACCTTTGGTATGACGCACGGCTTCGGGATTGAACACCTAATGGGTTCTTCTTTTATCTCATTCTTGTTTTTCTTGTTTTAGAAGGGTTTTTTTCTTTTCTTTTTTTTGTGTCATCATATTTTTCAATCCTTAAACATTGTTTTTTCCCCCCTTTGAGACATTGTAAGTGTTACTTACTTCAATGTACTCCTGTTATTTTGGACAATAATAATAATAAAAAGATTTGAAAAGAAAGATAAATGATGTTCATACTGAATGTAGACTCAACAGACTGAAGATATTGGAATCTAGAGCAACAAAAGATGTTGAAGGAACTAAGCCAATCAGAGAGCATCTGTGGAGGATAATGGACAATTTTTGGTTGAGACTCTTCATCTCGACCCAAAACAATGTGTTGTTCATTTCCCTGCACAGATGCTCTCCGATCTACTGAGTCGTTCTGCCTTTCTTACTTATTAAAAAACAGCGTATTTAGTCAAAAATCATGCAAACAGATCAGCTGTGTTATGCCAAATAGAGTATTCCATCCTTGGGAATATAAACCATTTTCAAGCTTTTCCAATATGCTTTTCACAACATTATCTTTGCTAGAGTGCGGGTACCCAATGCCCAAACTGGGATTTGTCCTTCCAAAAATGTAAAAGTAAAGAAATCTAAAGATGAATGAAGCTCTGTGAAAATTTCTGTTCTGTTTTATTTTTTAGGCACGTTGAAAGAAAATGAGACTCATAGTGTTACAATCACTTGCAACTATTCCTCTATTAATGATCAAAATTTCGAAGTTGTGTGGAGATTTAGAAGCTCGTCAGACTCTCCTTCAGTAGAAGTCTGTCCATCAGTGCCTCAGTATGTCAATAATTCAGGCTGCGATAACAACCAATTAAAAATACAAACTAACCATAATTCATCATCACTTACGCTACACCATGTGATGAAGGAAGCTGCAGGCGAATATACCTGTGAAGTTAAAACAGAAGATACGTGGAAAATATTCACTTATATACTACAAATAGGTAAGCTACAAGAATCTGTGTGGTTACTAAAATTTGATGGATCATTGAAAACTTGATTGAATCAAACTATAACTCTGTTATAATGAGATCTATAGAAAGGTAGAAATAGTTCCTTAGTAATTGTACTAAGTAGCTGGTAGTGGATTTTTGCCTGATCTTCATCCTCCAGAATATACAGCTCTATTGAGAACAGTGAAACTGATGATCAACTGGGGAACAGAACAGAAAGTTGGTTTGTGCACGCTCATGATCCAACAAGGCTCAATCAAGTTTCCATCTTCCCTTGAAGGGGAAAAACAACTGCATTTTCCTTTTCATTCAATCCTACAAAAGGTAGTGGATTCAACCCAGTACATCATTGGTAAAGCCCTCCCAACCATTAAGCACATCTACAGGAAACGTTGCCATAGAAAAGCCAGATCCATCATCAAAGATCCTCACCACCCAGGCCATGCTCTTTTCCCTCTGCTGCCATCAGGTAGCAGGTACCAGTGCCTCAGGACTCGTACCACCAGCTCAAGAACAGTTACTACCATTCAACCAGCAGGCTCTTGAATGAAAAGGGATAGTTGCACCTCTTTAAGGACTCCATTGTATGGTTAGTTCATCCTTGCTATTTATTGCTAGTTATTTATATCTGTACTTGCACAGTCTGTTTACAGTTTACAGTTCATGATGTTCAGTTTATAGTTCATAAGGTGGATGATCTTGTTGCACTATTACAGATTGTCAGATATGATGTTGTGGTCATCACTGATTCATGGCTGAAGGATGGTTGTAGTTGGGAGCTGAATGTCCAAGGTTACACATTGTATCGGGGGGATAGGAAGGTAGGCAGAGAGGGTGGTGTGACTCTACTAGAAAAGAGTGGCATCAAATCAGTAGAATGATGTAACATAGGATCAGAAGATGTTGAATCCTTATGGGTTGAGTTAAGAAACTGCAAGGATAGAAGGACGTTGATGGTAGTTATATACAGGCCTCCCAACAGTGGCTGGGAGGTGGACCACAGGTTACAACAGGAAATAGAAAAGGTGAGTCAAAAGGGCAATGTTATGGTAGTCATGGAAGATTTTAACATTGAGGTCGATTGGGGAAAATCAGGTTGGTAATGGATCTCAAGAAAGTGAGTTTGTTGAATGCTTAAGAGGTGGCTTTTTAGGGCAGTTTGTCACTGAGCCTACTAGGGGATCAGTTGTACTGGATTGGGTGCTATGTAATTAACCGAAGGCAATTAGGGTGCTTAAGGTAAATGAACCCTTAGGAACCATTGATCAGAATATGATTGAGTTCAACTTGAAATTTGATAAGGGAAAAAATAAAATCTGATGTAGCAGTATTTCAGTGGAGTAAGGGAAATTAAAATAGTGTGTCCAAAGCAAATTGGAGGAGCTGCTAGCAGGGATGTCAGCAGGGCAGCAATGGCATGTGTTTCTGGAAAAAGTGAGGAAGGTGCAGTACAACCATGGATGACAAGGGAAGTCAAAGCTATTGTAAAAGCAAAAAAAGGGCATACAACAAAGCAGAAATTAGTAGGAAGGTAGAGGATTGGGAAGCTTTTTAAAACCGACATAGAGCAACTAAAAATATCATTAGAAGTGAAAAGATGAAATATGAAAGCAAGCTAACAAATAATATCAAAGTGGATAGTAAAATTTTTTCCAAGTTTGTTAAAAATAAAAGAGAAATGAGAGTGGACATAGGACCATTGGAAAATGAGGCAGGAGAAATAACAGGGGACAAGGAGATGGCTGATGAACGAAATGAGTATTTTGCATCAGTCTTCACTGTGGAAGACACTAGCAGTGTGCCAGATATTGTAGTGTGTGAAGGAAGAGAAGTGGGTGCAGTTACTATAAGAGAGAAGGTGCTGAAAAAGCTGAAAGACCTAAAGGTACATAAGTCACCCGGACCAGATGAACTGCACCCTAAGGTTCTGAAAGGGGTAGCGTTAGAGATTGTGGTGGCATTAGAAATGATCTTTCAAAAATCATTGGACTCTGGTATGGTGCCACTGGAAAATTGCAAATGTCATTCCACTCCTTCAGATAGGAGGAAAGCAGCAGAAAGGAAATTACAGACCAGTTAACCTGACCTCAGTGGTTGGGAAGATTTAGAGTCATTTGTTAAGGATGAGGTGATGGAGTATTTGGTGACACAGGACAGGGTAAGACAAAGTCAGCATGGTTTCCTTCAGGGAAGATCCTGCCTGACAAACCTGTTGGAATTCTTTGAGGAGATTACAAGTAGGATAGATAAAGGGGATGTAGTTGATGTTGTATATTTGGACTTTCAGAAGGCCTTTGACAAGGTGCCAAACATGAGGCTGCTTACCAAGTTAAGTGCCCATGATATTATAGGAAAGTTACTAACTTGGTTAGAGCATTGGCTGATTGGTAGGAGGCAGCAAGTGGGAATGAAAGGATCCTTTTCTGGTTGGCTGCTGGTGACTAGTGGTGTTCCACAGGGGTCGGTGTTGGGACCACATCTTTTTATGCTGTACATAAATGATTTGGATGATGCAATGGATGACTTTGTTCCTAAGTTTGCAGATGCTACAAAGATTGGTGGAGGGGAAGGTAGTGTTGAGGAAATGGGTAGGATGCAGAAGGACTTAGACAGATTAGGAGAATGGGCAAGAGGATACCGAATGAAATACAATGTTAGAAAATGCATGATCATACACTTTGGTAGTAGAAATAAATCTGCAGATTATTTTCTAAAGGGGAAGAAAATCCAAAAATCTGAGATGCAAATGGACTTGAGAGTCCTTGTGCAGAACACCCTAAAGGTCAACCTGCAGGTTGAGTCAGTGGTGAGGGAGGCAAATGGCATGTTAGCGTTCATTTCAAGAGCTCTGGAATACAAGAGCAAGGATGTAATGAGGATGCTTGATAAGGCACTAGTGAGGCCTCACCTTGAGTATTGAGAATATTTTTGGGCCCCTCATCTTAGAAAAGATGTGCTAGCATTGGAGAGGGTCCAGAGGAGGCTCACAAGGATGATCTGAGGAATGAAAGGGTTATCATACGAGGAAGTTTTGATGGCTCTGGGTCTATATTCACTGGAATTCAGAAGGATGAGGGGGAATCTCATTGAAACCTTTCAAATGTTGAAAGGCCTAGACAGGGTTTTGGAAAGAATGTTTCCCATGGTGGGAGAGTCTAGGACAAGAGGACACAGCCTCAGGATAGAGAGGTGCCCTTTCTAAACAGAGATGCTGAGAAATTTCTTTAGCCAAAGGGTGGTGAATTTATGGAATTTGTTGCCACATGCAGCTATGGAGGCCAAGTCATTGGGTGTATTTAAGGAAGAGATTGATTGGTTCTTGGTTAGACATGGCATCAAAGGTTACGAGAGAAGGCAAGAAACTGGGGTTGAGGGGGAGAAAAAAAACGGATCATCCATGATTGAATTGTGGGACAGGCTCGATGGGCCAGATGGCCCAATTCTGCTCCTATGTCTTATGGTCTATAGATTTGCTAAGTATTCCCACAGAAAAAGAATCTCAGGGTTCTATGTAGTGACTTATACCTTGAACTTTGAGATGTGAGGATTTCAAGCTAGAGAACATTTACTGACCTTGTGGAGGGTTTTTGGTGAAGACATTCCCACATTCAGTCGCAGTTTTACTGAACGGAATATCTTGTTAAACCATTCAGAGAATCCTCATATATTTCTTTGTGGCATGGAAGTAAACTATTTCAGCCCAATATGAGGTTCACAGACATTCCAATTCCCTCCAAGTTTTGCTACGTTCCCATCTAAACGATAGGGATAATTTGCAATAGCCAATTAACCTACTAACCAGCTGAAGAGAGGCAATGGAAGCACCATGCAGAAACCCACACAAGACAAATGTGGAAATAACACAGAAGCAGCATCTGAGTTCTGAACTTATCCTAGCCCGCTGGAGCTATGGTCATTATATCCTAGGTCGTTCATGCTGTGGTCATTGTATCCTAGGTCACTGCAGCTCTACTAGTTAAAGTAAGCAACATTACCTATAGCAAATAACAGAAAATCTGCAAACACTGAAAATCCAATTAACACACAAAATACTGGAGGAGCTCAGCAGGGCAAGCAGCATCAGTGGAAAAGGGCAAGGTCGATGTTTCGGGTCAAGTCCCTTCAGCAGGACAGCTCTGGATTCAGACAAAGATCAGACTGAGAAGATACAGCAGATTTCCTTTCGGTAAAGGAACCAGAAGGATTTTTAGCAAACTACTGTTTCATTGTCAGTATTAATGATATACAGTAAGTGTGTTATGCCAAATTAATGTAATTAGCTGACTGGATTTAAATTTTCAAGGTACCATTTCAAAGTTCAAAGTAAATTTTTTATCAAGGTGCATATATGCCACCATATACAACCCTGAAATTCATTTTCTTGCAGACATAATAAATCCATACTAGAATAATAACCATCATAGAATCAATGAAAGAGTGCACCAACTGGCCATTCAACCAGTATGCAACAGACAACAAATGGTGAAAATGCTAAATAAATAACAATAAACAAATAAATAATAAATAAATTAGCAATAAATATCAAGAACATAAGATGAAGAGCACTTGAAAGTGAGTCCATAGATTGTGGGAACATTTGCATGGTGGCGTCATCAGTGAAGTTGAATGAAATTATCCTCTTTGGTTGAGGGGTAATAACTGTTCCTGAATCTGGTGGTGTGAGTCCTGCGGCTTCTGTACACCTTCCTGATAGCAGCAGCAAGAAGTGAGGGTGACCTGGTGGTGGGGGTCCCTGATGATGGTTGCTGCTTTCCTGTGACAACACTCCATGTAGATGTGCTTAACGGTGGGGAGTGCTTTCCCCGTGATGGACTGGGCCATATCCACTACTTCTTGTAGGATTTTCTGTTCAAGGGAATTGGCGTTTCCATACCGGGCTGTGATGCTGTAAGTCAATATATTCTCCACCACTTATCTATAGAAGTTTTTCAAAGCTTTAGATGTCATGCTGAATCTTTGCAGATTCCCAAGGAAATAGAGGTGCTGCCATAGTTTCTTTATAATTACACTTTCATGCTGGGACCAGGACCGATCCTCTGAAATGATAACACTGATGCATTTAAAGTTGCTGACCCTCTCCACCTCTGTTCCTCCAAAGAGGACTGACCCACAGACCTCTGATTTCCTCGTCCTGAAGTCAATAATCAGCTCCTTGGTCTTCCTGATATTGGTTGTTGTGGCACCAGTATATGCAAATTTTTCACCACTTTGATTCAGCCTACGATAGGGCTGTCATCAACAAACTTAAATACAGCATTGGAACTGTTCTTAGCCACTCAGTCATAAGTGTAAAGTGAGTAGGGCAGGCTAGCTGGGCAGGGAGCGTTGTGGAGCCCCTGTGCTAAAGATTTTGTGTTTGGTTTATTCTTGATTTATTCCTCCCTCTCCATGAAATACTTTGGTCCTTCCCGTGCAACCGCAGCAAAAGCAATATCTGATCTTTTACAACCTCCCTTCTGGTCATCCATGGGTCCAAACATTACTTCAAGTTGAAACAGTGATTGACTTCTACAGCTTTTCCCTGGTTACTGACAAATTACTTATTTATCGCAACCATTTTTTAATTGGCCTAATGAAAGGCTAATTGGTCTAGGGATATAATCCTTGCTCAGAGTGAAAGAGGTTCTAGGTGTGAAACCTGAATGAGCCCAATTTTAAGTACAAGCGTTGGGGACATCATGCTAAAATGGCACAAGCCATGGGTGAGAACACACTTGGAGTATTGTGTGCAGTTCTGGTCACCCATCTATAGGAATATGTCCATTAAGCTGAAAAGAGCTGAAAAAAGATTCATAAAAAGATGATGATATTTAGGTTGGAGGTCTTGAGTTATCAGGAGAGACTGGACGATTGTTACTTCTTTCCATGAAGCACAGGAAGCTGAGGGGGTGACTTCACAATTTAAACTTTCATTTTCTTTACTCCTCTCCCCCTGGTAACTTCGGATTTCTTTGTCCTATTTTTACCCTCCCTGGAAACAACATTCACATTAATTAGTATACAGCTCAATGAACCAATCATTTTTTTTGCAATTATGCATACTATGAATATGAGACCATAAGACATAGGAGCAGAATTAGGCCTTCTGGCCCATCGAGTCTGCTCTGCCATTCAATCATGGCTGATCCTTTTTATTTCACTTCCTCAACCCCAGTTCCCGCCCTTCTCCCTGTAATCTTTGATGTCATGTCTAATCAAGAACCTATCAATCTCTGCCTTAAATACACCCAGCGACCTGGCCTCCACAGCTGCATGTGGCAACAAATTCCACAAATTCACCACCCTTTGGCTAAAGAAATTTCCCCACATCTCTGTTTTGAAAGGGCGCCCCTCTATCCTGAGGCTGTGCCCTCTTGTCCTAGACTCTCCCACCATGGGAAACATCCTTTCCACATCTACTCTGTCTAGGACTTTCAACATTCGATAGGTTTCAATAAGATCCCTCCTCATCCTTCTGAGTTCCAGTGAGTACAGACCCAGAGCGATCAAACATTCCTCGTATCCTGGAATCATCCTTGTGAACCTCCTCTGAACCCTCTCCAATGCCAGCACATCTTTTCTAAGATGAGGAGCCCAAAACTGTTCACAATACTCAAGGTGAGGCCTCACCAGTGCCTTATAAAGCCTTGTATTTAGAATACTATACTAATATTATAGTATAGTATTAGTATATAAACTGCCAAGATTAATTCTGCATCTGGATGAAAGATGCACCTTAATCCTCATTAGTTTATCCAAGTGTTCCACTTCTAGTCTGTTTCTGGATTTACATTTGATTGAATTCGTAAGACTGAAGCCACCTTTGCAGTCAGCACTAGAAGACTGAAATTCTCCAATGATGTCAGCAAGACTTGTCAGTTCTTCAAATTCTTCATTTTAAGCACGTATTTTAACATATTAGTGAATGTCTTAATTGAACCAGTCTTAGCTTTTTCAGAAATGACAAATTTGAAATCACAGTATTGTTGTGATATTTTTGAGGCAATGCTTTCGTTATAGTTCGTAATAGTGGTTGAGTATTTTTTTGTCAACCATACAACATTGTCTTTTCCAAATTCAAGGTTGGTTGTGTTTGCAATTACAGCAGGGTCAAATTGCACATGTTGAATGAATCGAATTAAAGGTGCAGTATTGACAGTCGAACTTATAGGTGCAAGCAGATCTTTCACTGTCATTCCAATAAACGGTATTGCCAAAATACCATGACCATAGCTTGTTAATTTTCTGCTTTTACATACTGCAGCACTTAATTTGCATTCAAAGTGATGCCAGATCTTCTAAACATTGTTAAGGACAGTTAATGCTGTCCGTTATTGCGCATTAGTCAAAATCACAATTATATTAACATTATGTAACATAACATTCCAGCTTTTCCATGTGTATAACACTACAGTTCTACATCTGTTTTTTTCCTTGCTTTAGTCCAATACTTAATTAGTAGTAATTTTCTAGATTTACCATTTTCAATCTTAATCAAATCATCACTCAAACATCTGCACTCCAGACAATGATTCTCTCGTCTACATTCCATCTGGACCTCTAGGAACTAAAGTGCCAAACAGAAATCAGTTTTATGACTAAAACAGAAAATGCTGGAGATACTTAGGAAGTCAGGCAGCATGCAATGGTTTTCTGACTTTCAGTCTCATGACTAACCACTGCACCACCTCCAGTGTTTTAATTTGTTAAACTGGCCGTAACAGTGGTCCAAAAAGAGACTTGACCAAAGCACTGCAACACACACAAAATGCTGGAGGAACAGCAGGCCAGGCAGCATCTATGGAAAAAATTACTTCAGCGTTTCGAGCCAGCTGTACTTTTTTCCATAGATGCTGCCTGGCCTGCTGAGTCCCTCCAGCATTTTGTGTGCGTTGCTCGGATTTCTAGCATCTGCAGATTTTCTCTTATTTGTGGTTTGATTAACAAAAGCATTATATAATTGGAATATAGCTTTGGATGGTGACCTCAGAGAATATGCACTTTGGTAGAAGGAAGAAAGGCATAAACTATTTTCTAAATCAGAGGTGTAAATGGACTTGGTATTCTCTTGTAGTTTTCGTAAATGTTAACTTTGTTATATACCCTGTGACTGGGTTACCAAACCAGCAGAAATGGAAGGATATGTTGGAGTCTGGTGGTACTGTAACTAAAGGTGTTTATTAGTAAACTAAGCAATACAGTATCAATAATGCAAATATACATATAAAACAGGTTAGCAATAATAAAAACAGAAGTGTAGGAATAATAATCAACAGCAGTAAACAAGCTCTATCAATGTCTTGGGGTAAATGAATTGTCATAGAAGAATATAAAGTTCAGTTCAGTCCATGCTGAGGTAGTTGGTTGTTGTGTTGCAATGTTGGAGAGAGAGAGAGAGCGAGATGTAACAGCTGCAGCAGGCAAACCTTCCCTTGTCTTCTTGTTCCGTGGTACTGTGGTGGTCATTTGGTTATGACCCCTCCGTTCTCGGCTAGACCGTTCTTCCGTGGTGGACTCGTCACTCTGGCATGAGTGGATACACACACAAGCCCCCACTGGCCCTGCCATCACACTGTGAGTTTTGTGACCAATCTCCTGATTTGATCCTCTAAGCCCCCCCCCACCTTCCCGTGGGTACACAACACTCTTTCAGTGTCCACTGGTGTGTCTCCCCAGACCTGTCTTTTATCCCCATGGACGGGGTATCAGCTATCCATCAACTCCACATGTCTATGTCCATCAAACTAGGCCACTCCTGCTGTCTCCTTAGGAATGTTAGCGAGCAAAGGAACGTCCTTGCAGCAAAAGGTAAATAATCAGTGGAGCCAAAATACATAAATCAACTGTCTCTCTCTCTCTCTCTCTCTCTCATTAGCAGCATAGTTCCCAAGGTGGGGGGGTGGGGTTAACTCTGGACCCCATTTCCATCAGGTCTGTTCAGCACTCTTAACAACTTGCAGATTGAATTGGTAGTAAGGAAGGAAAATGCAACATTAGCATTCATTTTGAGAGGATGAGTATATAAAAGCAAGGATGTAATACTGAGGTTTTATAAGGCATTGGTCAGACCAGAATTGGAGCATCATGCGTAGTTTTGGGCCCTTTAAGCAAGGATCTTGTGGCATTTGAGAGGATCTAGAGGAGGTTCGAGAGAACAATTCCAGGAATGAAAATAATATGAGGAACATTTGATACTCTGGAGCTGTATTTGTTGGAGTTCAGAAAAGAGGGTGATCTCATTGAAACCTATCAAATATTGAAACACCAGGATAGAGTGGATATTTCCTATAGTGTGGGGAGTCTAGGACCAGAGGGTACTGCCTCAGAATACAAGGACATCACTTTATAATAGAAATGGGAGGAATTTCTTTAACTAGAGGGTGGTGAATCTGTGTAATTCATTGCCACTGATGGCTGTGGAGGCCAAGTCATTGGGTATATGTAAAGTGGAGTTTGATAGGTTCTTGATTAGCAAGGGTATCAAGGGTTATGAAAAGGTAAGAGAATAGGGTAAAGAGGGATAAGTCGGCTATGATGGAATGGTCTTCTGGTCTAATGTAATGTGCCAAAGGATGGGAAACTGGATTGATCAGTTTGTTATACCTGTATAGGAGTAGGCAGGCATGATGGGCTAAATGGCCTTTTCCTCTACCACATCAATCCAATAATGCCACTATTGATTTGATTATATAGTTGAGGATTTACTTATGTGCATGATTATGATATACTGTGCTGTAAGTCTACTGGGTATTTCAAAATCATTTATCGAATTACTGCCCAACCACTTTCTTTAGAGTATTTTCATTGATGGAAATGGAATAAAAATCAGAATATATGGAAAAAAAAAGCAGTTTGTTTTATTTTATCCTGAGGGAATACCCAGTCATTTAAGTAATTCTTGTCTTTTTATTCCAAGTTTCTGGGACTTTGTTATTTTTTAATTTTAATTTAACTTCTCTATTCATTGTGGTTATTCAGATTTGGGTTTTTTCTATTAATATTTAATTAAAATGTCATTTGTTCAAATTTCAGATTTAACTCCTCACGAAGAAAGTCAAAAACACCGTCATCTTGGACTTCCTGTGTTTCTTCCTGTGTATGTGGCGATTCTTCTGATTTTTTTTTTGTGTGCGTTCATATAAGAACAAGATGATAAATATAATTACAATGCCATCAAGGCTTGAACAAAAATGTTTTAGATTGGATCTATTTATTTATGTTTGAGGTGCACTCTTGCACCTATTTTGTCTCCTATATTTGCCTCTGAATCCCATTCACAGCAAAAACGGATCAATTCAACTGGAGTATCTGCCTGATATGACATGGAAAAGATGCATCACTTAAAAGTTTATCTAAGTCATCTAAACAGGCTGAGGAGGATCTAATTTCAAAATAGATGATAGACATTATATTTGAGACACAATTACTGTATAAAGAACCATGTTCCAGGTATTCTACTATTTTCCTAATAACCCAATAGTTTGTGCTCAGCCTGATGAATATAGATTTTAACAATAAAAAACATACTTTTGTCACAAAATGATCATTTAGTTAATATTGTGACTAAGGTATGCTGGATGCAAAGAATTGAAAACAAAATATATTAGATAAACTCTGGTCAGGGGCAACACACATGAATACCAGAAAATTCTCAAGGACTTAAGAAATATTAAGACTTGAAACAGAGTGGCAACAAGCTTTAATCAATCATCAGGATAAAATGAATATATGAATAGTATAAATAAAGCAGATTAATATTATACAGAAATGAATTTTTTCCAAAACTGATATAATCTTTTATTTTATCACTTTGTGTAATTTTTTCCAAAAATTTTTAAATATTAAACTTGTTTTTTAATAGACTATTGTGTTTTTTAAAGTTGTAAACAATATAGAAATGTTTTGATCTACTAAAAACATTCATGTCAGTGGTTCGAATTACTCAGCAGGACAAAGTGTGGTTAAATTACAAGTGAGAGAAATTACATATTTATTATTTTGTTGGTCTAGAGGCAGCATATCTGGGAAAACATTAATTCTCACAATTACAATTTGATCAATTGGTTGGGTTCAAAATCAAGAACTTTGGAAAGAGCCAAGCCAATAATACCACAGAATTGACAAATAAATGTACTTCATGGTCATTGATTTTATTTCATACAATATTTGTACAAAATTTCATTTCATGATCAAAAGGCAAGAGCCTAAACTGAGAAGTTGGCTCCAACTTGCCTAAAATTCCTTTCAAACATCATGCTGCATTTGTTCTGCTTTTTAAACTGCTAATCAGTGTACAATCTTTTAACTGTACAAAAATATTTTACATGGAATTTAGTTTATTGTTGGGCCCATGGGTTAACTGAATCTTGCCTATGATAACTAGATAACAATGGTTATTGAATAGTAATGTGTAGTGGAGGGCTTGTATGATTAAATTATCATATAGAACCATAAGGTAGTAACTCCTCTGCACCATGTGAGGCAGGTTGCAGTGATGTTGCAGAGTGAAGCCCATGGCATTGCAAGAGATAGAGGTGGACCCACACTAACTCTGCCTGGGTATTCCTGAGTGGATCGTGGGAAACAGAGAATTAGTGAGGGTATTGATCATAGCGCATGTCAGGGGAACTATCCAAAGGCTTATCTGCAAGACAAAAGGTAAATTAGACTACATTTTTGTATATATATCAATAACTTGGAACATGAGCATAAGTGACAAGATTTCAAAATTTGCAGGTGATACTTGGCTTGGTAGCTGTGGTAAATATTGACACCACCACTGGATTCTAAAATGAGGAACTGTATAACCAAAAGGCAGATGGAACCTATTAGAGAGAAGCAGGAGCTTCAATAAAATGGGAATAGACAATATAGTTTCAAAGACTCTTTATGAACAGAGGGACCTGGGATGTATAAATCTTTGAAAGTTTTAAGACATGTTGAGGGAATTATTAACAAAGTTTACAAATAAATAGTACAAAATTAGGAAGGTTAATTGTTTATTAATAAACATGCTTTAAGCCATAACTAGAATATTTTATCCAATTCTAGCCACCATACTTTAGGAAGTCTTAGAGAGGATGTATACAGAAAGAGGGATGACAGTTTCAGATACAAGATTCAGCTAGAGAAGTTGGTGTTGGTATCCGTGGAGTAAGACTGAGAAGGAATTTGATAAGGATACACAAGAATGAGTATATGGGAGAGAATAGATTCATCTACAGGAAGCTAGCATGGACTCCATAAGATTAAGTGCCTCCTGAGCTGCACTGATCTTAAGATACACACAGAATGTGAATCCCTATTCAATTTTTTGTGACATGAATAAATTAGTCAAATTGTTTCTGGCACCACGCCCAGGAGTATGGTACTATACCTTTGTGTGGCATCTCTTAAGTCACACGTAGGCAGGTCACCTTTGCTCCTGTTGCAGATTGCATCCCACAAAAATGGTTTTCCAGTTCCCCACTGTGCCCAGCAACACATTAAGGAGTATCAAAGAATTTGGGCATGGCTTTATTTGTCATCTATGCTTGTTTACATCCTTTCTTCCCTTTTTCTTTCACGGACAGTTGAATGATGCTGTATGATCAGCCCTTTAAATAATGGAGTTGAAATTGCTGCAAAGAAACCTTCCTTGTACATGCTTCCATCAAAAATGAAGTTTAAAAACCCACTGATGCACTTGACGCATATGCCTTCAATCTCCCAACTGATAACATCTATCACTCCTCCAAGTGCATCTTCCAGTTATGATTGAACAATGTGGTCTCTGGCCAATGTTTTAAGAGGACTATCAAGAGCAGAAATATGTACAATCCATTTGCTATTTATTCTGAATTAGTAGTAATTTTATCAAAAACATTGATACACCGTACAAAAAAATGTTTATGTAATTATATATTGTCTAAACAATTTTAACACTCAGCTTAAACTTATTAGTATTTAAAGAGTTTATTCTGTCAATAGACAAAGGAAGAAAAGATGTACAATTAAGTTTGGTTGTGCATGCTAACTGAAAATGAGAATATGCATAAACATTGCAGTTTCAGAAGAGTATCAAAATTCCTTTACAAATGTGCATAAGATTTGAACAAGTGATAGGAGTGTATAAGGTCAATTGTTTCCAAGTATTTAGTATAATAATACTGGTGAGTTTAAATTTGAATTTAGTAGGACTCTACTGAAAGACAATTATATTTAGTATTAATATAATGGCAGAATTCTACTCTATCATTAGGTATAGGGTTGTTCAAATTTGAAATAACTATTGCCTAAATTCTAAGTGACACCCTCTCAATATACATTCTACTAAAAGTTTTGGTTATGCATTGTATTGTATTACAGACCAAGACTGGTAATACAGTTAAACAAAAATCTGGTTTGAATCACTACGTCAAAATTATAGCCGATATTCTTGCATGTAATGGTACCCAAAGCAGTCTAGTTTCAAGCAACATCAAATACTTGCACCCAAAGCAAACAGATTTTAAATACTTTATATTTAATGGTTATGAATTCTAGTTAAAATGATTTGTAGCTTTAATCCCACAGAATGAATATCTAATCAACCAACTGCAGAAACTTGAAGCTAACAATTGAGACATTTCCTATTTCTTTCCACATTAAAATGACAAAAATAAGCAAGGCTACAAACTGAGGTTTACAGTGTTTGATTGTAGCTTACTGCTACTAAGACTATGAATCATTGCTATCATCTGAGAATGTTTGCTGAGTTCCTCCTGTTGAGCTTGAACAAGGGCTTCTTTTTGCTGTAATCGTGCCTCAAGCTGGGATTTCTGGACTTCGAAGGATGACAACTATGAAGAAACAGTTCAAATATATACATTAGGCAGAAGATTTTAATGAGAGAATTGAAAATATTGAGTCAATCTTTACCTAATTCTATTGATGTATACATGTCAGTTTTAAATAAATATTTTTCAGAAAGAAAAGACTGCAACAGAGCAGTCTTCAAAACAATATATAGCAAATTTTCTTCATCTTCTGTTAAATCTGTCTATATGGTCTGAGCAATTTTTTTAAACTCTGTTTACGCAGTCACAGTTGCTCCAATTAGATCTTTATTTCAAGCATTAGGATTACTCTAGATATTCTTGATTTAGTCACTGATCTCTCATCTAATCTGAAATGTAGCTTTTATAAGAGTTTGCTCTCTGTCTGAGACATAGCTATTTAACAGATATTCTAGAAAGGGAAGTAATATTTTGCACATCATAGTGTTTACAGATGCCAGCACACACTTCTACTGTTTTCCGAGGGAAAAAATATCATTAAATAATAAGAAAAATATTTACTTTAATGCTGAGCTCTTTCCTTGCTAACTCAGTCTTGCTAAGATCCTTTTGGAGTATACCAATAGCTTCTTCTAAGTCTTCTTTCGCCTTTTCCGTTGTTTTTGTTTTCTCAAGTTGTGACTGGAACCTTTGTTCTAAATCTGTAAGTCATTACAAAAAAAATTTTTAAGCAACACACAGAAAGAAGGATAAGCGCATTGTAACTAAGCGTGTCATTTTGTATTTGATACTTTGTGTGCTCCGTGCCACTTTTCAATGTTACAGGAATATTTTCAATTTCACAAGTCCAGAAAATTACCTTACAACTTCCTAGTCCATCAGGATGGCTTGGTGAAACAATGGAAATGATTGAAATATCCATCTAT
The DNA here is from genome assembly GCF_048418815.1 of Hemitrygon akajei. Classification (NCBI taxonomy): domain Eukaryota; kingdom Metazoa; phylum Chordata; class Chondrichthyes; order Myliobatiformes; family Dasyatidae; genus Hemitrygon; species Hemitrygon akajei. Next base: position 39,867,836 of record NC_133128.1, read on the forward strand.
CATTTAAACTACAGCAATCACGTGTAGTTCTGCATTTCTCATTTAATTCCTCATTTCTAAGCAATTTGTTAATCCGTTCCTTAACTTAAAGGCACTAATAATTTACACCCAGGTTCTTTAATTCAGTTTATCTCCTCAACCAATTTCTCTTGAACTATCATTCCAATTACTGTCAGCTAGAAGTCAAAACATCTTAAACAGTGAATTTGTAGCTTTGATGACAAGAGCTGGCCAGTTATACAGATGCCAATATATTGTATGTTCTAGTAATTCCTCTTGTTGAGAATTAAATTCAATGAACAGATGCATAAGAATAGTCTAAGGAGTTGCTACAGAACAAAAGTTGTCCTAACAAGTAAACAAATTATTTACTGAAGTTATTAAAAACTAACTAAAAGCTGCTTTTGGCTCTTGTATTCAATCAAAAATATCTTTTCAAGAATAGGAATTTATCCTTGATGTATCATTTTCAGTACAAGGAGATAATCTTATTAAGATGTTACAAGATCTAGAGGTACATACATTACAATTAACTCACAGATGACATTGCACTAAATATATTGGTATGACTATATGTTACACATCTAAGTTCTTGATGATGCATACATGTTTCAAGAATTTGTATGCATGAGATGCAAAGAAAACTAACTTTAGGTTGGACACAAGTCTTGGTAGGACAAGCAGTAAATGTGAAACCGAATGAGAAGTAACATTTGTGTCTTACAGGAGGTTATCTTCCTAATACATGACTGACTTTGATCCCTGCCCATCTAAATATAATAGAACTTCACAAAAACTATGTGAACATAAGAGAAACAGGAAATGATTTACAGTATCTGGTGCCTACTCCACTATTCAATGAGATCAAGACTGATTTATTTTTAAATCATGGCTTTACTTTTCTTCATTAACCCTATATTCCAAATTCCTAAATATTCATAAATCTATTGATCCATGTCTTGAAAGTGTCCCGCAAATGAGCTTCCAAAGTCTACAAGTGGAGAATTTAAACTTTCATTATCAACTGGGTAAAGAAGTCTCTTGTCATCTCTGTCCCAAGGAGCTTATTTTTTACTTTGAAGCCTGCTTTTAATGAAAGATCACTGTGCAAGACCTCCAGCCAAATGTGGCCAGACCTACTACTTATTACTTATGAACAGTCATTCCAGCTAAGAATAGAAAAGTCACACAGCAACTAACAAACATGCTGCATGGCATCTGACATTGGCTTCCAACAATAATGCTGTGCCTGTACTATCAGTCTTCTCAAAAGGTCACCTAAAATGCAAAACAGCACAGTAAAGTGGATTGATTACCGAAAGCATAAAACATATTTAATATCTTGAAGTGCTATTCCATGTCACCCACAAGAGTTTACAAAAATAAAATCAATGTACTCTGATAGACTTGCTATAATTTATTTAACTTAAAAAAATAAAATGCACACCAAAGAGTGTCCAATTCAAAAAATTCAGGGTACAGCTTTGGTCAATTTTTCCTATTGTGCTCCGCATGTTCTTAAGAGCACTGCACTGGGATTTTAGAAAGGCAAGCAGAAAAGTGCATGTATAGAAGTAGGCATTTTGGCAAAGAATTGGCATCAACAACACTACCCTGCTAATAACTTAGAAATTCCAAGTGAAGTTAATGAGAATGATGCATTTCTAAAGATTTCTTGACAGTACAGGGAAGAGGTTTTTGTTAAAATCATAACACTTTCAACCTATTTGGGGAATTTAAAGACACAAAACATACCCAATAATTCTACTTACATGTTATACAGCTGGAGACACCCACTCCAAGCCCATAATAGGAACAATTTCTCAAAAGTCACAAGTAAGGTACAAGAGGTGACAAAAATAGATGTAGGGAAAACTTCAGCAATTTTACAAGCATTCATATTAAGTGTTAAAGGTTTTTGAATAATTTTAAACCAAAGGTACATGATGAAATACAAATCAAACCTAATAATTTATTATCCTTCTTCTGTAACTGAATGCACAAATCATTTTTCTGTTCTTCCAACTCTGCCAACAGAGCGATGTACCTATGATTCAAAATGGAGAAGACAAGATATATCACTGCTTTTCTGCCCAATAGTAACTTGAAAAACATTAGGATTTATGAAAAACATATCTAAACCGATATCATAAGATGGGCTTACCTATCATTCTGTTGCTTAAGAGAGTCAATTTGCTTTTTGAATAATTCACATTGTTTGCTTAATGAGTTATGTTCACTTTGAAGTTCTTTAAATTGCCTTTCAACATTATCAAGTCTAGAAGATACAAGTTATGGATCAAAAATTTAGCCAGCTATTTTGATCAAAATATAGAGACTATGAATAAAGTTGTATAGATACAATTAACCTCCTCTGGAATGCTATACTTCTATGAGATCATTTGGTAAATTAAGCATGTTCCAACAGATAATTTTCTTGCTCTTGTTCTTTTCATTTCCTTAAGTTCCCTTCTGTTGCTTGACATCCAATGTATACATTAATAATATTTTGGAAAACGAAGCAAGGAGACAGACAAAAAGTTAAACCTGATTCTCATTATCTGGGAGAATACAGCACTGTGCAAAAGTCTTAGGGACATATATATAGCTATGGAGCCCAAGACTTTTGCACAGTACGGTATTCTTATTCTTTTTTCTTACAGGTAACTGCACAATTTCCACCTGATAGAACAAAACAAATGTAGCTACAACATTCAAGAAAAACGTTTACTCACATGCCAATGATACGACTGTCTTAAAAGCAGTTGGAAAATATATCATAAACAAAACAAACAAATGCAAAACCTACGTTTGAGAAAGATTTTTAGAAGTAATTTTTAATGACTCATGCTCTTCAGCAACTACTTGTAGTTTACAATTGTGTTGATAAAGCTCTTCAATATCAGCCTTGGCACGGTCAGATTCCAGCAGCTGAGTCTTCAACACTCCATCAAGTTCTTCATTTTTTCTCTCTGCATCCATTAGAAGTGAAGCTAACTGTCGTGCCTACAATTCAAACACAAATTCCTAATAATTCATAAAATATAACAATTCAGAATCAACACACAGACCAAATCTTGCAGATACATTGATCATAAATTTAAATATTTGAAAATCCAATATATGACATGTTAAAAATGCTTACTTGCCACTAGATGTCACTAGTGCATTCCACAGTCCAATGAAAATTCACTCCAATATGGAAGCAGCAAAAGGGGAATATTTTAATTCAAATGTAAGACATCTAGTTAAAACCAGATTAAATTAGCTCAATAAAAACAACAGACTTAAAATTTTAGGTCACATTTGGAGGAGGGAGATAAAATTTTACGCAATAGCCACTGCTAAATTTGAAAATGAGCAAAAATTAAAATGAGGAAAATTAAAAAGAAGAAAACTGATGTCAATCCATTACCTACATAACATTTTTATACTCCAAACTGTGAATAGGAAACCCCTGTTTCAACATAACTATTGTTCATTAAGTAGAGGAGGGGCTTAACTGCATAAAGACCTTCCCAACTCCCCGGTAATACCAAAGTCACAGGCCTCCACAGCCTCAATATTGAACAAAGATGAAGAGATGGTTGTTTTCTTGAACAAATGGCTTTCTTCACTGAAGTTGTATTGAGATGCTGTTTATTTATTTTCCATACTTTGAAGATGTCAACTTGCTAACACCTATCTTTAAAAATTATCAGGATATTGTATCATGTGATAAGTTTTACATGCAATAATTTAGAAAATGACTCCCCATGCTAGTCAAATATTTCTTTGCTGATAATTTAGATCATCCTCAGTCTACAAACCAAATCTTTTTACAAATTTATTTTACCATTTCCATTTTACTACAATTCCTTCAAAATAGCCATGTGATTAGTTTCCATAGTAAGAAAATATATGACTAGAAAATATGCTATTTTACTGTTTTTCCTCCACAGATCTGCTGCATATTTTGAGAATTTCCTATTTTTATTTCAGATTTTGAACCTCTGCAGTTCTATGATTTTACTCTCACATAGTTGACAAGGACTTGACTTGCATGCAGAACAGTAAGAACATAAATAGAAGTAGAAATAGGATGCTTGGCCATGATGCTTGTTCCATCTTTCAATGCGATTGGCCTTTTACCTTGGTGCCATTGTCTTGTAGAAACCAATGTCTCTTGGTTCCCTTAAAGTCCTATAATCTCTCTCGCTCTTACTCTCAAGTACACTCAACAACTAAAACAGCTTGAAAAAGAGACTGACCTGAAAGGAGGAGAAAAGGTTGGTATTGAGAAATGGAATGCTTGGAAGAGTGTTTTCTGTGTAATTTTCAGAAATTCTATTAACTGTAGACAGCAGCAAATTATGGCTAAGTGACACCAATAATATGATATCTGATTGTTCAGAAATCCCAATGATTCTAGATATGCAAACAGATGTGGAAATCCAAAGCAACATACACAAGATGCTGGAGGAATGCAGCAGGACAGGCAGCATCTATGGCAAAAAGTGAACAGTTAATATTTCAGAATAAGGCCCTTCAAAAATCCAGATGAAGGGTCTTGGCCCAAAACATTGACTGTTTTTTTCCACAGATGCTGCCTGGTCTGCTGAGCTTCTACATCTGGTTCACTGGGTGCTGATTTCAGTCATCCCTGGAACCCTGGTTCTCACACACCCTCTAATACACAGAAGTCCAAATTCCCTTGCTATTATTAACACACCAAAGGCCTGGTTTCATGCTTCCATCAAACTTGCAAGGGCCATGGTTCTCATCCACCCTTTAAACTTACCATGCTCAGTTTGATGTATAAAATAAATATATGCAGGAGTAGGCCATACAGTTTCACACAGCTGTTCTGCCATTCAATAAGTTCATAGTTGATCCTTCAGCATCACTTTTCTACACTAATCCCACATCCCTAGATGCCTAATTACCAATTGATTTCTAACTTACCCTCCAGAGTCCTCTTAACAATTCTAAAGATTTATTACTCTCAATATCTTTTCCTGCTGTCCTGATTGACAACCATATATTTTAAGACACTAGCTAAGGGAAACTTCGTTCCTGAATCTATTCTGCTGTATGCATAAATGGTATCATCAATGGCATAATCTATATTGCTCCACACAGAAAGTTTGTTATAAAATCAACCTGGTGAACTTTTGCTGCATTCCCTGCCTTGTGAAGATTTCCTCTCAATATTCCATTTTCATCAGACCCTCTTAAATTACAGACCATTTTTTCCTTCCAAGTTGCTTTGTATACTTGCATATTAACTTCCAGGGAATTACACAAAATTACACCCAGATAATTCCAAACAGTAACATCTTGTAATCTGAAAGAGGGTCTGAAGAAGGGCTTCAGCCTGAAACATCAAATATGTGTTCATTTCCATGAATGGTGCCTGACCTGCTGTGTTCCTCCAACACCTTGTGTGTCTTGCTTTGGATTTCCAGCACCTACAGAATTTCTCGCGCTTTGTAATCAGTCATCATTTATGAAATCCTTCACATTCTTATTATTTCAACCTATGTGGATGTCTTCGTATTTGTGCGCATAATATTCAATCTATAGGGTCTTTGATCATTCATTTAACCTACCCGTATCCTCCTTTAAGGCCAATTTATACTTCTGCATCGAATCTACACCGTATGTACGGTGACATCCGAAAATATTTTAAATGCATTTCCTCGTCCATGTCTCTCAGTGGCTGGACAAGCACAGAAAATTCACCCTCCTTCTGCCTCAATCCGTTCAATGGTCGTACACACCATCTCCTCCGTCATCTTCTGTCTTTTCTGCGTTGCAGTAATTTCAATAAAAGTAACTCTTGTTCAACATCTATTAGCTCCAACTCCAACATGATGTGCTCAGTTTCAGTCACCATTGTTTGAAATACACGAAGAAACTCACAGTGGCATAGAAACCCCACTGCCAACTAGCATTTTGGTGGTGAATTGCAGAGTGACAGAGACACACCAACGCACAAGTATAAAAGCTCATAATGGCGTAGGCCACTTGTGTAGGCTACGGCATAGAGCCCACACAGAAGTATAAATCAGCCTTAAGCCTTCCTGCAATCTTGTCACACTGATTATGCCACCCTGCACTGTACTATTAATTGCGATTAGCTGGGGCTTCAGCACTAATCCCTGTTGTACCCAACAAGTCATAGCCTTTCAACCCAGATATCTGTTTCATTAAAGAAATCTGTTTATTTAAATATAATACCCAAATATCGCAATGTTCTTATTTTGTTCAACAACGTGTATCACTTTATACATGATATTCAAATATTTTCTGAAATATCAAATACATATCAACTAGCTCATCTTTATCTATTCTGCTTGTTAAAATTCCCAAAACAGATTTGTCAATCTTGTCAGCTACCTGGACTATTCCTCTTCCCACCCTGTCTCTTGCAAAAATGCCATCCCCTTCTCGCAATTCCTCCGTCTCTGCTGCATCTGCTCTCAAGATGAGCCTTCTCATTCTAGGACGAAAGGAGATGTCTTCCTTTTTTAAACAAAGGGGCTTCCCTTCCTCCACCATCAACTCTGCTCTCGAGCACACCCGACGCAGACTGGGAGACCGTTTCGCTGAACACCTACGCTCTGTCCGCCAGAGAAAGCAGGATCTCCCAGTGGCCACACATTTTAATTCCATGTCGCATTCCCATTCTGATATGTCTATCCATGGCCTCCTCTACTGTCAAGATGAAGCCACACTCAGGTTGGAGAAACAACACCTTATATTCTGTCTGGGTAGCCTCCAACCTTATGGCATGAACACTGATTTCTCTAACTTCTGTTAATGCTCCTCCTCCCCTTCTTACCCTATCCCTTATTTATTTATTCATTCATTCATTATTCCCCCCCCTTCTCTCTCTGTCCCTTTCACAATCACTCCTTGCCTGTTCACCACCTCCCTCTGGTGCTATCCTCCTCTTTTCTTTCTCCCTAGGCCTCCTGTCCCATGATCCTTTCCCTTCTCCAGCTCTGTATCCCTTTTGCCAATCAACTTTCCAGCTCTCAGCTTCATCCCTCCCCCTCCTGTTTTCTCCTATCATTTTGGATCTCCCCCACCCCCTCCCACTTTCAAATCTCTTACTATCTCTTCTTTCAGTTAGTCCTGACAAAGGGTCTCAGCCCAAAACTTTGACTGTGCTTCTTCCTATAGATGCTGCCTGGCCTGCTGCGTTCCACCAGCATTTTGTGTGTGTTGCTTGTCAATCTTGATTTCCCTTTCATAAATCTATATAACTCTTCCCAGTTGGATTATTGTTATTTACTAAATGTCTTGATACCACTTCTTTAAAATAGATCTAAGCATTTCCCCTTGATTATGATGTCAGGCTTTCTGGCCTCTGATTTCCATGTTCTTTTTCCACTTTTAATTTGCCTCCTTACAATCAGTTGTTCAATCATTCTAAAATATATGTAATCTTGGATGATGACAAGCTGTGTTTTTTCTATCCCATTTAAAACCGTAGGTTGCTGGGACCATTGGATTTGCTATCTTTCAGTTCTATTACTACTGTCAATCCTTTTTCTGCTGAGGGCTAGATCTGTGGCATTCAAGACTGGTGATCAAGATCTATACAGGAAGTCCAGGTATGACCTACAGAAGGTTATCTTAAGGGTGAAAAATTAATTCCAATTGAGGTTAGAGATGGAATCGGATGCGCGTCAGCTCCGATAGGCTTTGCAGGCCATTACTTTCTACAAAGCAAAACCGAACATCATGAATAGCTGTAATGCTTCATTTCCATATGAGCTCATCTTTTATGCATACATTGAAAAGGAGAATAAAACTACATCTGCATGAATCCCTGCAATATTCAGTGATCCATGATCTCTGCCAAATTCAAAACACCTTTCAAGAGGGTGAAGCCTTGCAAAGCATCAGGCCTGATGGTGTACCTGGTAGAGCTCTGAAAACCTGGTGCCGACCAACTGACAGGAGTGTTCAAGGACACCTTCAATCTTTCACTGCTGCAGACAGAGGCTTCTACCTGCTTCAAAAGGGCAACAATCATCCAGTGCCCAAGAAGAGCAGGATGAGCTGTCTTAATGACTACTGCTAAGTGTACTCACAACTGCTGTGATGAAGTGCTGTGAAAGGTTGGTCATGACAAGAATCAACACCTATCTAAGCAAGGACCTGAACCTGCTGCAATTTGCCTATCGCTACAATAGGTCTACTGCAGATGCAATCTCACTGGCTCTCCATTCAGACTTGGATCATCTGGACAATATCAATACCTATGTCAGGCTGCTGTTTATTGACTGCAGCTCAGCATTTAACACAATCATACCCTCAATTCTAATCAACAAGTTCCAAAACCTGGGCTTCTGTACTTCCCTCTGCAACTGGATCCTCGACTTACTCACCAGGAGACCACAGTCTGTGTGGATCAGAAAAAACATTTCCTCTTCGCTGGCAATCAACACTAGTGCACCTCAAGGATACATGCTTAGCTCACTGCTCTATCTCTACACCCATGACTCTTTAAGAAGAGAGGAAGGCAAAAGCAAGGAAATCATAGGCCAGTTAGCTTAAAATCAGTGGTTGGGAAGGTGTTGCAGTCTATCATTAAGGATGAGGTTTCAGGGTACTTAGAGACTGATGATAAATTAAGTCAAAGTCAGCACGGTTTCTGCAAAGGGAAATCTTGCCTGACGTATCTGCTGCAGTTCTTCATGGATGTCATTTACTTGGATTTTCAGAAGGCATATGATAAAGGACCACACATGAGGCTGCTTAGCAAGATAAAATCCTATGGTGCTACAGGAAAGATACTGCCATGGATAGAGGAATGGCTGACGGGCAGGAGGCAGTGAGCGGAAATAAAAGGGGCCTTTTCTGGTTGGCTGCCAGTGACTAGTGGTGTTTGTCAATGATTTAGATAATGGAATTGATGGCTTTGTGGCAAAGTTTGCGGAGGATACAATGATAGGTGGAGGGGTAGATAGGGCCGAGGAAGCAATGCAATTGCAGCAAGACTTAGACAAATTGGAAGAATGGGGAAAAATGTGGCAGATGGAATGCAGTGTTGGGAAACGTATGATAATGCATTTTAGTAAAAGGAACAATAGTGCAGACTATTAGCTAAATGGGGAGAAGGCTCAAACTTCAGAGGTAAAGAGGGACTTAGGAGTCCTTGTGCAAGATTCCTAGAAGGTTACTTTACAGGTTGAGTCTGCGGTAAAGAAGGCAAACACAATGTTGGCATTTATTTCAAGGAGAATAGAATATAAACGCAAGGAGATAATGTTGAGCCTTTATAAGACACTAGTCAAGCCACTTTGGGCCTGTACTCAGTTGAATTTGGAAGAATGTGGGGGGATCTCACTGAAACCTACTGGATGTTGAAAGGACTAGATAGGATGGATGTGGAAAGGATGTTTCCTCTGATGTGAGTATCCAAAACTAGAGGGCACAGCCTCAAACTTGAAGGGTGACCTTTTAGAACAGAGGTAAGGAGATTTTTTTTTAGCCAGAGAGTGGTAAACCTATGGAATACTCCGCCACAGACTGCAGTGAAGACCAAGTACTTGGGTACATTTAAGGTGGAAGTTGAACGTTTCCTGATTGGTCAGAGCATCAAAGGATATGGCAAAAAGGCAAGTGTATGGGGTTGAGTGGGATCCGGGATCAGCTATAATGGAATAGCAGAGCAGACTCAATGGGCTGAATGTCCTAATTCTGCTCCTATGTCTTATGGACATGTAGCTAGGCACAGCACAAACACCATCTATAAATCTGCCAACGACACAAGTACTTTTGGCAGAATTTCCGAGGGTGACAAGGAGGCGTACAGGTGTTACGTAACCTCGTAACCAGGTAACTTACCAGCAAAGATAGCGGGATCAGCTGAGTCGGATGCTACTATTTTCAAACGTTTTATTCAAAAAGGGGCACAAACGTATGGTTAATACAAAACATTCAGATCACATACATCGTCAAAACTCAATCTAAAACACCGGTGTAATAATAATCAATCAGAAATAAGCTCTATAGTTGTCTAGGGGGTAATACTGAGTCCAATTGAAATATAAAGAGTCACTCAGAAGTTTGCAGGCTTTTCCCTTTTGGGAACCGCTGGGGTTTTCACGTTGTAGAGAGAGAGAGATGGTTTAGAAAGGATAAACACTTGCCCGTTGTCTTTACAGAGCAAATCCTTGGAATCAGGGGAGCAGGCTTCCCCGTTGTTAGTTAAAAGCAGTCTTCCGTTGGTCCTAGCCACAGATTCAAAATTTGGAATCTAACGCATGTGGCTTCCTTCAAAATGGCTTCCCGCTCCCACGGGAATCAGTATCGTGCTTCCTTGGTGTCTCCTTGGTGCGTCTGAGGGTTGTCCCCCCCTCAGACCCTCCTTTATACTTCTTCACGGGATCGCAGGTGTCAATCAGGTTGCAGGTGATGCGATCTCTCTCTCAACCAGCCCACTTTGCCCGAGGGCTTTTCACGTGGTCTTCATGAGACAATAGTCAATATCGCCTTTATTCTGCTTCTCGGGAGAACGTGGTCTTCCGCATGTCTCTCTCTCTCTCTCCCATTTTCCTGTGTCTATTCAGCACGTCTCTTCCCCTCTTGGGTCAGTTGACCCCCCCTTGACTAGGGCTCTTGCGATTCTCACAAAGGAGGGGGCCGAGGGCATAACACCTCCCCCCATAGCAGGTTTTTTACCAGCGGTTAAAAACAGGTTGGTACAGGACTTTTTTTTTGAATCTACATACTACACAAGCTTTTCTCTTCACAGAGTACTACCGTTATACATTCAAGTCAGTATCTAAACAGGTAACAAGTACAGTGCCCCTTTCTTTAATACCTTAACCTCACGTGCCGTACTAAAGTCTGGTAGCATCAAACTTCAGCTCAATAACCACCTTATTCATTTGCTTTCTTCAGCAACATAACTAAGGAGGTGTGATCTTAGCTTAGGTGCATCTACAAAAGTTTATACAAATACTAATTGTTTCGGTCGTGGTATTTCACCGGCAGGTCTCCAAAGGGGTGGTCTTTATTATTCACAGGCTTTGGCGTGAACCCGTACAACCGGCATTGTGATTTACAAAGGGCATTTCTATTACCCATCGCCTTTTCCCGGTGAGTCCCCCCATGGGGACTGCGAGTAATTTGGCAAGGTACTCTCCCGCCTTTCCTTCCCACAAGGGATAGTCTCTTAACTCCGCGTCCACCCAGGTAGTTAGCCCTTCTGCCAAGACCATACAGGCTGATGTGTTTCAGGGCGAACCTTTCCCCCTGGCCGCATTTAAATTTCGGCTTCCTCGCAGCGCTTTCTTGAATAACAATAGCGTGTGAGGCACCTTTACATTCCAAATCAACCCGTAATCGGTGTGTAGGCATCATTTTAGTCTTTAACCTTTTTCCCTTCGAGTTGGGAACTACAGATTTACCGTTCTCCCCCACAACAACAGTTATCTCCCCATTCATAAACTCCACATTAACTCTGAACACTCCCCTCAGCACAACCCTCTGGGGACTCGCACTCCCCAAGGTTAACCCCTTCTTCCCCGAACCAAGCCTATCTGATCCAAAAGGACAGCCGTCTCGTCCAGCTGAGTCAAATACCTCAGCTTTTTCCTGAGCTCCGTGACTAGGTTCAGCACCACGTGCATCCCCATCTTGGACACACTCAAACGGGACATTGGCCTCTTCCAGGCTTTCAACACCCGTACCTTTTTCAAATTCTAACGTCCCCCGATCCTTCCAGTTACTCTCTAGGCAGCCCCCCGTTGGGGAAGGTGCAACCCTGCGAGCTGAAACAACCTCCTCGGCCATTTCAGCTGACTTCTCCACAGCAAGGATACCCTTCCTCTCTAAGATTGCCCTCATTTCACTCTCGGGACCATCGGGAACACCTTTAGAACTCTCAACTTCTCCAAACAATTCTGCCAAACCAGACAGATCAATCATGTCCAACTCTGGACCTTTTAACAGCTTTATCTGTTTCTCATCTTTATTTCCTACCTCTAGGACCTTTCTCTTCACTAAGGGGAGGGCTATCTCCTCGCCCTTACCCCCTTTCACTTTACTACTTTCTGTTTTACCACCCTCGGAACCCTCGTGATATAGGGTCGGTAAAAACATCTGGGCCAATTTCAAACTGCGCACTGTCCCAGCCGCCGCTCTCGACAGGCTGTGAGTGTCCGCGCATGCGGTTCCCATCTTCCCACCTGCAAGGTCATTACCCAAAAGGAGGTCCACGCCCTCCCCCGGTAACTCTGGCAGGACTCCTAGTTCCACAGGTCCCGACACCAACTCGCAATCGAGAAGGACCCTATGCAAAGGCACTACTTCGATCCAGTTCCCTAGGCCTCTCAGGGCTACCTCGCCCGTTGGAGGTCCGAAGGGTAATATGTTATGGCTAATTAATGATAGCTCCGCCCCCGTGTCTCTCCAAATTCGTATGGGGATGGGGGGGGGGGGTCCCCTTCCTTCAAAGACACGGTTCCTTCGGAACTAAATGTCTCCCGCCCCTCCTGTATTCCCTCTACCTGGGGCCCTCTTGTCGATTTCCTGATTACCACTGCACGCCCGATAGGGATCGCTGCGCTCTCCCTCTTTCTCGGAGCAAAGCATTTTGATGCGATATGACCCACCTTCCCACAATTAAAGCAGGTTAAACCAGGGGGTCTCCAGGTTTCCTGTCTGTTATCCTCACTTTTTCTGCTAGCTCCCGGCGGGATCTCCACCTCAGCTGGCGGGCTTTCCCAGCCGTTCCGACGGTCTCTCGGGTAACTTTTTGGCGAGGAAAACTTTGGCTTGTGGGTTAGGGCATATTCATCTGCGAACCTAGCCATCTCTGAGATGGACTGATTCGTCCTCTCATTTAAATACATTCGGATCTCTTCTGGAACGCAACCTTTAAATTCCTCAATCAAAACTAACTCCCTGAGACGCCCATAATTCTCGGCCACCTTTTCCGCGGTGCACCAGCGATCCAAGAGCACACCCTTCTCGTGGGCTAGCTCGGTATACGTTTGATTCCACCCTTTCCTTAAATTTCGGAACCTTTGTCTATACGCCTCAGGTACTAACTCGTAACCTCGGAGAATGGCCTCCTTTACTTGATCATAATTCCCTTCCCTTTCTGGGGGCAGCGCAGCATATACCCGCTGTGCTTTCCCTCGTAACACACTTTGTAACAACGCCACCCACTGCTCTCTGGGCCACTTCTGATTCACTGCCACCTTCTCAAAAAGCAAGAAATAACTATCAACATCCGTCTCCTCGAACGGGGGGACCAACCTCAACGCCCGACTAACATCAAACCCCTCCTCTCTCTCTTGCCCTTGAGCTCTTCGCTCTTGCTTTCGCCTGTCCAGCTCCAATTCATGGCTCCTTTGTTTCTCTTTCTCGGCTACTTCCAGCTGCTTTAACTGGAGCTCATGATCCCGTTTCATCTCTAATTCCTTTAGTTTGAACACATGCTCTCTTTCCTCAGCCTTTTCAGCTCGTTCCGCAGCCTTTTCAGCTGCTTCTAGCTGCTTTACTTTAAGCTCATGGTCCAACCTTGCTTTCTCCAACTCTGCCTGATCTGTCCCACTCGCTAATCTCTTTTCGGGGATATTTTCCAAATCCTCAGCTGCAAACACCTTCTTCCCAACGTAATACTGTTGTATGACCCTTCGCACTTCCTGCTTTTTCATTGCTGGCTTCACCGCTGTGAGGTCTAACGCCTGCGCCAAATTTACCAAGTATGATTTTGTAGCCTTCCCTAGCACCTCTACCGTCGGGTTTCTCGTAAATTCATCCACATCCATCTTTGCTGGATTCCTGTCTGGCTACCTGCGTAACCAGATTTAAGTTTGGACTTACAGCCCGATTCACTGACCCTCCCCTTTGGTTTCAAATCCGGGACGAGAACCCCACTTGTTACGTAACCTCGTAACCAGGTAACTTACCAGCAAAGATTGCAGGATCAGCTGAGTCGGATGCTACTATTTTCAAACGTTTTATTCAAAAAGGGGCACAAACGTATGGTTAATACAAAACATTCAGATCACATACATCGTCAAAACTCAATCTAAAACACCGGTGTAATAATAATCAATCAGAAATAAGCTCTATAGTTGTCTAGGGGGTAATACTGAGTCCAATTGAAATATAAAGAGTCACTCAGAAGTTTGCAGGCTTTTCCCTTTTGGGAACCGCTGGGGTTTTCACGTTGTAGAGAGAGAGAGATGGTTTAGAAAGGATAAACACTTGCCCGTTGTCTTTACAGAGCAAATCCTTGGAATCAGGGGAGCAGGCTTTCCCGTTGTTAGTTAAAAGCAGTCTTCCGTTGGTCCTAGCCACAGATTCAAAATTTGGAATCTAGCGCATGTGGCTTCCTTCAAAATGGCTTCCCGCTCCCACGGGAATCGGTATCGTGCTTCCTTGGTGTCTCCTTGGTGCGACTGAGGGTTGTCCCCCCCCTCAGACCCTCCTTTATACTTCTTCACGGGATCGCAGGTGTCAATCAGGTTGCAGGTGACGCGATCTCTCTCTCAACCAGCCCACTTTGCCCGAGGGCTTTTCACGTGGTCTTCATGAGACAATAGTCAATATCGCCTTTATTCTGCTTCTCGGGAGAACGTGGTCTTCCGCACGTCTCTCTCTCTCTCTCCCATTTTCCTGTGTCTATTCAGCACGTCTCTCCCCCTCTTGGGTCAGTTGACCCCCCCCCTTGACTAGGGCTTTTGCGATTCTCACAAAGGAGGGGGCCGAGGGCATAACACAGGAGTGAGTGGTGTTGCAGCAACAACTTTGCACTCAATGTCAGTAAGACGAATGAATTGATTGTGGATTTCAGGAAGATGTCGATGAACACACGCCAAGGGATCAGAATTGGAAAAGGTGAGGGGATTCAAGTTCCTGAGTGTCAACATCTCTAAGGATCTAAGATGGGCCCAACAATTGAGGCAATTACAAAGAAGGCACAACAGTGGTTATCTTTCATTAGGACATTGGGGAAAATTGGTATGTCACCAAAGACGCTTGCAAATTTCTACAGATGTACCATGGAGAGCATTCTAACTGGTGGCATCATCATCTGATATAGAGGGGCCACTGCACAGGATTGGGTAAAGTTGCAGAAAGTTGTAAACCTAGCCAGCTCCAGCATTGGAATTAGCCTCCACAGCATCCAGGACAGCTTCAAAGGCAGCCTCAAAAAGGCAGCACCCATCATTAAGGACTCCCATCACACAGGACATGCACTCTTCTAATTACTACCATCAAGTAGGTGGTACAGGAGCCTGAAGACACATACTCTCTGTTTGCACTACTTTAATTTATTTTTAATACTTCATATTGTAATTTATAGTTATTATTATTACATATTTCAATCAATGTACTGCTGTTGCAAAACAACAAATTTCACAATATGTCAGTGGTGTTATACCCGATTAAATCTGATAAATCAGTTCCTTAGAATCAACTGTTTTTAATTTCGCTTGACAGTCAAGGCTACAGCACTTTTCTTAAACACAAAGCACACTGCAGATGCTGTCGTCAAATAACACGTACAAACAAGCTGGATGAACTCAGCAGGTCGGGCAGCATCCGTTGAAAGGAGCAGTCAACGTTTCAGGCCGTGACCCTTCGCCTGAGTCCTGACGAAGGGTCTCAGCCCGAAACGTTGACTGCTCCTTTCAACGGATGCTGCCCGACCTGCTGAGCACTTTTCTTCTTGACTTTATTTATATCTGAAATACAGATTTATTTTATTTCTATATATACAAATTTATAACTATATATATTAATCTTTTAAATGTAAGCTATTACTTACTGACGATGTGCAGGAAGGTGGGATTAGTTTGGATTGGCACTGAGGACTAAAGGACCTGATCTCATTCTGTAGTGTTCGATTTCCCATCTACTATAGCTAACCTGCACCTCATGTGCTTTCTTTACTCAGTCTTAAGGGTGTAGTTTTAGAGACATAGAAACATAGAAAACCTACAGCACAATACAGGCCCTTTGGCCCACAAAGCTGTGCCAAACATGTCCTTACCTTAGAAATTACTTAGGGTTACCCACAGCCCTCTATTTTTCTGAGCTCCATGTACCTATCCAGGAGTCTCTTAAAAGACCCTATCATATCCACCTCCACCACTGTCGCTGGCAGCCCATTCCACACACTCACCACTCTCCTTAAAAAACTTACCCCCGACATCTCCTCTGTACTTACTTCCAAGCACCTTAAACCTGTGCCCTCTCATGATAGCCATTTCAGCCCTGGGAAAAGGCCTCTGACTATCCACACGATCAATACCCCTCATCATCTTATACACCTCTATCAGGTCACCTCTCGTTCTCCGTCGCTCCAAAGAAAAAAGGCTGACTTCACTCAACCTATTTGCACAAGGCGTGTTCCCCAATCCAGAGCAACATCCTTGTCAATCTCCTCTGCACCTTTTCTATGGTTTCCACAGTCTTCCTATAGTGAGGCGATCAGAACTGAGCAGAGTACTCCAAGTGGGATTTGACCAGGGTCCTATATAGCTGCAACATTACCTCTCGGCTCCTAAACCCAATCCCACGATTGATGAAGGCCAATACACTGTATGCTTTCTTAACCACAGCATCAACCTGCGCAGCTGCTTTGAGCGTCCTATGGACTTGGACCCCAAGATCCCTCTGATCCTCCACACTGCCAAGAGTCTTACCATTAATACTATATTCTGCCATCATATTTGACCTACCAAAATGAACCACCTCACACTTATCTGGGTTGAACTCCATCTGCCACTTCTCAGCCCAGTTTTTCATCCTATTAATGCCCCGTTCTAACCTCTGACAGCCATCCACACTATCCACAACACCCCCAACCTTTGTGTCATCAGCAAACTTACTAACTCATCCCTCCACTTCCTCATCCAGGTCATTTATAAAAATCATGAAGAGCAGGGGTCCCAGAACAGATCCTTGAGACACACCACTGGTCACCGACCTCCATGCAGAATATGACATGTCTACAAGCACTCTTTGCTTCTGTGTGCAAGCCAATTCTGGACCCATAAGGTAATGTCCCCTTGGATCCCATGCCTCCTTACTTTCTCACTAAGCTTTGCATGGGGTACCATCAAATGCCTTGCTGAAATCCATATACACTACATCTACTGCTCTATATCCATCAATGTGTTTAGTCACATCCTCAAAAAATTCAATCTGGCTCGTAAGGCATAACCTGCCTTTCACAAAGCCATACTGACTTTTCCTAATCATATTATGCTTCTCTAAATGTTCATAAATCCTGCCTCTCAGGATCTTCTCCATCAACTTACCAACCAGTGAAGTAAGACTCACTGGTCTATAATTTCCTGGGCTATCTCTACTCCCTTTCTTGAATAATGGAACAACATCCACAACCCTCCAATCCTCCAGAACCTCTCCCATCCTCAGTGATGATGCAAAGACCATCACCAGAGGCTCAGAATCTCCTCCCTCGCCTCCCACAGTAGCCTGGGGTTCATCTCATCCGGTCCCGGCGACTTATCCAACTTGATACTTTCTAAAAGCCCCAGCACATCTTCTTTCTTAATATCTGCATGCTCAAGCGTTTCAGTCCACGGTAAGTCATCCCTACAATTGCCAAGATCCTTTTCCTTAGTGAATACTGAAGCGAAGTACACATTAAGTACCTCTGCTATCTCCTCTAGTTCCATACACACTTTTCCACTGTCACACTTGATTGGTCCTATTCTCTCACTTCTTATCCTCTTGCTCTTCATATAACTTGCAGAATGCCTTGGGATTTTCCTTAATCCTGTCTGCCAAGGCCTTCTCATGGCCCCTTCTGACTCTCCTAATTTTTTTCTTAAGTTCCTTCCTGCTAGCCTTATAATCTTCTATCTACGAAAGAGAACTTTTCGTATCCTCTTCTTTTCTTCTTGACCAGATTTTTGATAACCTTTGTACACCATGGTTCCTGTACCCTACCATCTTTCCCTGACACATTGGAACGTACCTACGCAGATCTCCACGCAAATATCCCCTGAACATTTGCCGCATTTCTTCTGTACATTTCCGAGAACATTTGTTCCCAATTTATGTTTCCAAGTTCCTGCCTGATAGCCTCATATTTCTCCTTACTCCAATTAAACGCTTTCCTAACTTGTCTGTTCCTATCTCTCTCCAATGCTATTATAAAGGAGATAGAATTGTGATCACTATCTCCAAAATGCTCTCCCACTGAGAGATCTGACACCTGACCAGGTTCATTTCCCAATACCAGATCAAGTACAGCCTCACCTCTTGTAGGCTTATCGACATATTGAGTCAAGAAACCTTCTTGAACAGACCTAACAAACTCCACCCCATCTAAACACCTGACTCTAGGGAGATGTCAATCGATATTTGGGAAATTAAAATCTCCCACCACAACAACCCTGTTATTATTACACTTTTCCAGGATCTGTCTCTGTCTGCTCCTTGATGTCCCTGTTACTATTGGGTGGTCTATAAAAAACACCCAGCAGTTATTGACCCCTTCCTGTTCCTAACTTCCACCCACAGAGACTCTGTAGACAATCTCTCCATGTCTTCCTCCTTTTCTGCAGCCGTGACACTATCTCTGATCAACAGTGCCACGCCCCCACCTCTTTTGCTTCTCTCCCTGTCCTTTCTGAAATATCTAAAGCCTAGTACTCGAAGTAACTGTTCCTGGTCCTGGACCATCCAAGTCTCTGTAATGGCCACAACATCATAGCTCCAAGTACTGATCCACACTCTAAGCTCATCCGCTTTGTTCACAATATTGCTTGCATTAAAATAGACACATCTCAAACCACTAGTCTGAGCACATCCCTTCTCTATCACCTGCTTATCCTCCCTCTCGCACTGTCTACAAGCTTTCTCTATTTGTGAACCAACCGCTTCTTCCTCCGTCTCTTCAGTTTGGTTCCCACCCCCCAACAATCATAGTTTAAACTCTCCCCAATAGCCTTAGCAAACCTCCCTGCCAGGATATTGGTCCCCCTGGGATTCAAGTGCAACATGTCCTTTTTGTACAGGTCACTCCTGCCCCAAAAGAGGTCCCAATGATCCAGAAATCTGAATCCCTGCCCCCTGCTCCAATTCCTCAGCCACGCATTTAACCTCCACCTCGCTCTATTCCGATATTCACTGTCACATGGCACAGGCAGTAATCCCGAGATGACTACCTTTGTGGTCCTGCTTCTCAACTTCCTTCCTAACTCCCTGTAGTCTGCTTTCAGGACCTCCTCCCTTTTCCTGCCTATATCATTGGTACCAATATGTCCCACGACCTCTGGCTGTTCTCCTTCCCACTTCAGAATGTCACGGATGCGATCAGAAACATCCCGGACCCTAGCACCTGGGAGGCAAACTACCATCCATGCTTCTTTCCTGCGTCCACAGAATCGCCTGTCTGACCCCCTAACTATACCCTATAAAAGCTGCCATCCCCTTCCTTTCCCTACCTTTCTGAGCCAGACTCTGTGCCAGAGGTGCGACCACTGTTGCTTCCCCCAGTGACAGGGGTACTCTCTAGCCTCTGATTCCTGCCCTTCCCTCTCCTGACTGTTACCACTTATCGGTCTCCCGAGGCCCCAGTGTGACTATCTGCCTATAGCTCCTCTCTATCACCTCCTCACTTTCCTTGACCAGGCGAAGGTCATCGAGCTGCAACTCCAATTCCCTAATATGGTCCCTTAGGACCGTGTTCCCCAACCACCAGACTGCAAAGCATGTGCTACCGGGCCACGAGGAAACGATATGATTTGGCGATATGAAATGATATGAGTCAGATGCACCTTTCCTCATTGTCACGCCCACTGCTGAACTTGGACGCACGCGAGGTCATCAGTCACCTAAATGCAGTGATACCTTCGCGCCAGGGATCAATGGTTGGCCTTGCACAGCTGGCGAGAAGTGCCATTGCTACTGGCCTGCAGCATGGTCAGATGGGCGCCGCCTCTAAACCTGTTTAGCACACTGAACGTTCGTGGGGAACCCGGTGCTAAAATATTCACAGACGACCTAATTCGAGCTCAGGGTTTCCTAAGTAGCGGAACAGCTACCTCACTGTGGTCTACTGAAAGTCATCCCTCAAGTCAAACTTTTGTCGGCCGATAGATCCTACCTACCTACAAGGGGGGACGGGCGCACACCCTGTCACACTCCTCCTCGCTCTCCGGACTGTGACTGCCACAGGGACCTCCGGCCCTGACCTTGTCCTCTCACCCCACCCACGACCAGCCGCACCTGGCCAAGGTGTCTGGCGGAGGGTGGGCGGGAGGCTGGAGTTCTGGCCCAGAGGCTGTCTAATGAGGGAATGAAGCCCTCAAAACTGCTTCGGTACCTTGAGTCCAAGCACCCTGCACTTAAAGACAAACCCATTGAGTTTTTTGAGCAGAAAAAACGTGAGCAAGCAGGACAGAAGCAAGTGCTGAGAACCACGAAAACTAAATTGTGGAATAGACTGGACATAAGGAACCCCCTTCAAGTATCGCTGTATTCCGGTCGTGATTAACACCCCCCTCCCCTGCCTCCGTCGGCTGATCCGCAAGAATATTGTCAATATTAAACCAGACCGCAGTGCAAAAAAGGTTGGTGACCCCTGCCTTAGGAGCTGCAGCTCGACACACCTGACACAGATGTGGCCGTCCAGGAGACTGGGACTTCCTACATCTGACACTGGGCACAGAACACCGGCTTCACACACACTCTTCCTGTCTGTATTCTACACAGGCAAGGTACCACGCCTCAACCTGTTATTGCCAAAACCCCCTTGAGCCAAAACCTTCCTACTCTGTCTCCGTCTATTCTGTCGCCTGCTCCTCTGATGCCCTCTATAAAGCTGTCTCCTTTTAAACTCTTCTCGCTGTTCTCACTGGCTGACTCCACGCACTTGCACAGTCGTGCCCCAATCAAACTGCTGAAAAATAACCTTCTCCTTTTAAACTCTTCTTGCTTTTAAACTCTTTCCGTTGTTTTCACTGGCTGACGTCCACATGCTTGCGCTGTCGTGCCCTGATCAAACCACTGAAAAATGAACTAAATCACTTTCAACATTTATATAAAAAAGCAAAGGCCAGATTATTAATTAACTATTTTGTATTAAACAATACCAAATCTAATATAGCTTATTCCTTCATTTGTTACTCAATACAGTGGATTCCAGTTAATTGGGACACATCAAGACCAGTACATTTTAGCCAAATTAAGCAGCTGCCCCTATTAGCTGAAGTTTCATGGAAATAATTAAAAAGGTATATAAAAAAAAGACAAACTACCATTTAACTGACTAACAATTAGGTATTTAAATGAAATTCAGAACAAATTAGAACACTACCAGTGCTACTGGTGGTTGTCCAGCATACATGATTTTGACAGGAAACCTGTGCAGGAAAATTTTTAAAAGTGGAAAAGCCACTGCACTGGGCAGTTCCACTCTCTTGACCTCGGAAATCTGAGTCCACTGGGACAAGTAGATGTCATAACTGGGGTCTTTCCTGTCTGCAGTGGATGACTATGACTTCTTATGCTTCTTCATGCTCTTCACTCTCCATGCAACATTGCAGAACCGCCTTCTTGGTTACCGGATCTCACTGGCCCAGTCCGCCAGAATTGACTTCCCATTCTAGGACGGGTATGTCTCTATCTCACTGGAGTATGAGACCTGCCAGCTACCTTCACCTGGCTTTGCTTGCCTGTCAAAGTGGTCTACCAGGGTGTGGCTGCTATCACACTTAAACAGCTACTTGGACTAACTGGTGAGAGCAGTGGGGACCAAAAATAACATTCAAGATGATTGTTGATACCTTCAAATTCTTCGTAGTCCTTCCTTAACTTGTTAAAGTAGTGAAATTGTTTAATTTTCACTCCTGGCCATGTCTGACATCTCCAAGTCGTATTCTTGAAAGGACAGTATATAAAACAGTTCTGAATTTTACTGCTCATTTCTTACCAACTATCCAGTGACAAAATTCATTGTTTTTTGAACACAAACACTGTCTAAAAACTGTTCATTCTAAGTGTCTAACAGACACACAATGTGCATGACTGATGCTAGTTAAAATATGTTCAGCATTGCTCCTGGCCCAAATAAGTGGAACATTGTCCCAAATAAACAAAGGGAATCCCGACTACTTTCTCAATTTGTTGTTGTACTTTAAGAGTTGTCCCAAATAAACCACTATCCCAATTAACCGAAATCTACTGTATACTCAGACTCTGCATTATGCTACCCCACACAGCACTGATTCATTACAACACAGTTATTTAATTTGAAACCTCTTTTTACTGGGTGTCTCTAGAGATGCAGCTCGTTAGCCCCTCGCTAACAGCCACCAGACTCAGCGGTAAGAAACCAACTTTCTCAGTCTCCTTATGTCAAGGGTAAATATGACTTGGATCCTGCCAAATTGCTCTCTGTGATCGCCCAGTGGCAAGAAATAACAGCTCCTACACTGCATACAATTATAAAGTACATTTATGAATGTTAACTTAACCAAACCGTTATTAAAGAAAACTAAAAGGGCCCATGATAATTAAAAGGTCAAAGGTACACTTAAGTTAGAGCTCACCTTGAAGTTGTTTTTAACTCATGCACACACCACCTTCCGAATGTTGCTCAAAATCCATGTCAAACAAACGGACTCCCTCACAGTAATATTGGTCTTTCCTCCTTGAAAACATTCATTTGCACAAAGCAACTTGTGCACCAGGGACAACATCCTCAACCAGCTTCCCTCCTGTCTTCTCCCAGCTCCCGCCAAAGACCTCTACCCACATCAGTGTCGGTCACAAAATCCTCTCTGCCCAGCATTCTCTAGATCTACCTCCCAATTCCACCATCCTGATTGGTTGACACAACATTCCCAAGTTGACCAACAAAGCCCCTTATCTTAGCTCAAACCCAAGCAGCCTGAAAGCAGAACAGACTATTCTGAAAGAACTGCTAAATTGAAGTAACTACAGCATAGCAGTAAAAATCTTAACCCATTCCTTTACTGGATCCCTCTGTAGTTTTACCTCTTTTCTTCTCTGTTTGATCCTGCCCTTCATACTCCTGCTTGAAATGAAACAGAAAATACCGGTCACTTCCCTGGTCAAGGGACCACGCTCAGTATCAGCCCTCGCCTTGGTATGTCCCACCAGTGGGTTCGGCTTCCCATTGGCCTTGTCATGCCTGGTGGCAGCACCAACTGATATTATTCGAAATACCTCGGCACTCAGATCTTTCACGACATCCTGCAAAATCCCCGCTTGAGTTGGATCAGGGGTCACTTTAGCAACAGAGGGTATTAATGAGGACTTTTCCCTGCTGACAGGGGCCTCCTGCTCCTCTATCATGTTTTCCTACTCTCTAATTCTCTGAGTAATTCAGTAAAAGATGGAGGAGGGCGCATCTTGTGGCCTCAAATACATAGAGCATGTGTCATGTGACAACACGCCCTTCACAACGTGCTCCATCCTCAAGTAATTTCTTTCAGACAATTCAATGCCCCCTTTGTGGCACAAACAATGTTTTTTTTCAGTTTCTCCAACCTGAAAATGTAGCCAACCAACTTCTCTCCTTCCTCCTGAAATGTGTCCCTAAACTTCATCCCAAGATTGGCTACATTTCCAGCAGTGCCAAAAGCATCTTCATGAGTTTGCAAATAATTAACTGACATGGCTAATGGATTTTCTGCCTTGAAGCACCTCACTATATCAGCCACTAGCCCCTTTACGCACTCTACCAGTTTCTATTGTTTCATATTATCTGAGCACTGCCATTCATCCAGTAACTGAGATGTCTGCTCAGCCCAAACCTCATATTCTTCTTCCCCATCGGGTGTGGGTTTGATCCCAGAGAATACTCCCAGCCTACAATAACTTTGGTTCTCCACAGATATACTCCTGCATGATGTGATGTAATAACCAGTGATGTAATAGCCAAAATGAGCTCAGAATTTAACTCAACCTCTGAAGGACTCAATTACACCTTTTACATCAGACAACTCCCTTCCTTCACTCCACAGAAATGATAGCACCTTTTCTTTTTAAAGTCTCTGCCCTCAGCTACTGGAAACTTGATTCCCAAATTGGCACCCACACCTATACTCATCTCTTCTCTGAAAGTATGGACAGCCGATGGCCCCAACTCTCCTGGGACACCAATGATACCTGGGAGATCCACTCCCGTCATGAACTAAAACAACATCTTTGCCCACTGTTTGCTCAAGCTGCTGTTCCATGATCGCAACTTTCCCTAATAACTTAACGGTACTTAAAATCCTAATCAACAAATTATCTGGGCCACAGATATCCACGCTGCTCAGAACACAATCCTTAGTTATGGGTAGTCTCTTTGAATCACATCAAGGCTTAATCCCTGAGGCATCCATAAACATGTACCTTAATCACTTTCCCCAACAATAGTTTAACACAGGCTTAAACACAATCAATTCTTAGAGCAATCACACAGTATTTAACAAATTCAATCTGGGTCAATAACCCCCACAATGAAAACCCTTTTTACTAGGCATCTCTATAGATGTGGTTCGTTAGCCTCTTGCCAATAGGCACCTGACTCAGTGGTGAGAAAACCACCTTTCTCAGACCCCATACGTCTAGGGTAGATATGACTTGGATCCTGCCAAATCCATGAGGTTGGGATGTCTCACTCATCGAACCTTGATTTGTGTGAATACTGTGTAACTTACTGCTCCCATGCAATCGCCCAGTTGTAAGAAATAACAGACTGTACACTGCATGCAATTATAAAGAAAGTATATTTATGAATGTTAATTTAACCATTTATTAAAGAAAAGAAAGAGAAAATACAAAAGGGCCATCATAATTAAATAGTCAAATGTACATATAAGTTGGAGATCATCTTGGAGTTGTCTTTAGCTTACATGCTGGACCTTGGTCTGCGTGAAAGCACACACAACCTTCAAAATGTTGTTTGAAATCCATCCTGAACAAATGGGCCTCCTCCCACAGGCAGGAGTATTGTTCCTTCCTCCTTGAAATCTGCACAAAGCACCTTGTGCAACAGGGATGGCATCTTCAGCCATCTTCTCTCCTGTCTTCTCCCAGCTCCTGCCTAAAAGACCTCGATCCACACCAGTGTCTGTGACAAAAACCTCTCTGTCCAACATTCTTTAGAACCTTCTCCCAATTCCCCATCCTGAACAACAAAGGCCCTTTTTTCAGCTCCAACCTTATTTCAGGCTGAAAGCAGAACAGACTGCTCTTACAGAACTGCTAAAATGAAACACACACAGCATAGCAGTGAAAATCTTAACTATAGCATTACAAATTCTTTTTTTCATTTTTTTTAAATGACAAAAAATAATTCTAAACAACACTTAAAATTTCTCAACAGCGGCCACCAATACAGTAAACATTCAATCAGCCAATGAGAGTGCTTTACATATACTCTGAGCTACTCACAGCCAATCACATATTAGTAGTCCTCTGCCTCCCCCACGAGTGTAAACATTACATTACAAGGACACTCAGCCCTCGTTTAACGTCATTTAGAAATGCATGCATTAATAAATGATACAATGTTCCTCCAGAGTGATATCACAAAATAAAGGACAAACCAAGACTCACACTGACAAAACCACATAATTATAGCATATAGTTACAGCAGTGCAAAGCAATACTGTAATTCCATCAACGCAGACCATGGACGCGGTTTTTAAAAAGTTCTCAAAGTCCCAATCGACTCCAATAGTCCCGATGATATCAGGCAGCAAAGGGAGAAACTCTCCCTGCCATAAACTTCCAGGCACTAATAATTAATGGCTCAGAAGCACCCGACGACAGCAGACTCTGAGTCCTTCCGAAAACTTCGAGCCTCCGACCAGCCTCCCGAGCGCCATCGACCTCGTCCCAGCCGCCGAAACAAGCAAAGCCGAGGTCTCGGAGACCTTCTCCTCCGGAGATTCCAGACCGCACAGTAACAGTGGCAGCGAAGTCTCCATCAAATCAGGATTGTGCACGGATCCCTACTTTGCACGGAACAGATATCCATTCTCCAGAGAGGCTGCGCGCGCTGCGTCATGCCGCCATCTTCTCCGCAACATTCTTGCACCCTCGCCATTTATTCCATTTTTTTTCCACCCATAATGTCTGAAAAATGCTCTGCAACTTCAAGTGAGGGTAGTACATTTAAGATGTCAAGGAAAAGCATTAGTTTTGTAAATGGTGAGCATCAGGTTTATGTTAGTGCCTCTTTGAAATTGGCTACCTCGACAATCAGAAAAAGTATAAAAATGCAGACAAAACAAAGGCTACTGCACCATCAACACCAGCAAGAAAGCTCACCACAGAATTCCTTCACACTAGCATCACCACAATCACACAAATCAGGGACCAGTTCATCAATAATGACCCTGACTGGGAGCGAAGCAATAAGGCAAAGAGGTGTCTCAACATGATTTCCTGCTACCGAGAACTGCTTCGTGAAAGGAAACTTAAGTAAAGGCTGTCAAATCTTGATGCCTACTTGAAGAAGAAGCCAAAGTTAAAGGAGGATCCACAGCTTGGTCCCTCCTCTAAGATGCAGCTACCACCCGATTCCCTGCGCCGCTACTGCAATGTATTGCTGCTCCACTGATGTGCAGATTAGACCTATTTGTGCGTTTGTTACTCCACAAATTATTGTGTTTACATAAAATATTGTCATATATCTCGGGTTTGATTTATTTATAATCACGCACACATGTCCATTTATGAAATGTTATAATGACCCTGCTTAACACTGATTTACATAGCACTCCACCTCCGAGCAACACATCCTCAGCGTTAAGCAGGGTCTGAGTGTATATAGATTTAGAAACCATCTCTTATACTATACATGGATTTGCTCTGCAAAAACCATAAAAATAGTATTGCGTTCTGCTAAATTATAAAAATTTATTTCTGAATGAAACTTACAACATAGTCAGCTTATCCCCGACAAAGTAATTTTTTTTCTACCAGTTTCATTGTTTGAATTGCAATGTACAGACCAGAAACAATAACTGGATGTAACTATGATCAGGCTATACCATATATATCTGTCAACATACCTCTGCTTCTGCATGGGCTCTTTGACAACGATACTGGGCAATCAAGCGATCAGCCTGTGCTAGGGCCAGTGCTTTAGCTTCCAACAAATCTTGTAAACGATTTTCTTTGGACTAACCAAATAGACAAAATAAACATTAATGTCAAAATTGAAGCAATTTTAAATCAATACAGCCTTGTATACTCCAAAATGCCAATTCTTAATGTGACACAGGGGTAGGAAGAGTTCCACAATATTGCTTCAGTCAGGAAAGATGTATAAATAAATAAACAAACATCAAAGGCAAATTTCTACTTCACAGGAGAAATTTTGGAAGGAATTATCACTAAGCTTAGAAGTTCCAAACAAGTGCAGAAGTTTCAAATTGCTTAGCTGTTTCGCACAATAGTGTCTCCATTCATTTGAATGGAGAGGTAGAATTGCTAAGGGGCGAGTATTTGACAATTTACATATGCTTTTGAATTAATTACACTTTAGTAAATTATCTAATTTGTTATTTTTAAAAATTTTTGAATAATGTAATATCTTTGATCTTTACTTCTGAATTTCAGTGAATTTGAAATATTGAATGATTTAAAGCGTTCACAGTTAAAGTTGATCAGAAACATAAAGCCCATTTATTTTAACAGATGAATCATGGCAAGAAAGAATATCCACATATTTATATTAATATTCACATTTTAAATGTCTTAATTAATAATAATTTAACTTTTGCTAAATTATTTTGTTAATTTGTTTACTTTACTTTTGATTTACAAAAGCTTTTGACAATATTTAGAAGCACTCAAAAGTCTTTACATTCTTGAAGAATGGCAAACCTGAGAGCACAGCTGTACCTGTTGACAAAGCTACTTTTTACTTGTTTCATCACAGATTCTGGCCCATCCAACATGACCAAATCAAAATAATAAGCAATACCTCAATAATAAGCAAATGCTTATAATAAGCTTATAATAAAATGCTTAATAAGCAAAGGCTGGTCAAGGACTACATCTGCAGCATGCTGCCACCCACACTGGATCCCCTACAGTTCACCTACCTACGCAACCGATCGACAGACAACGCAATAGCCACAGCTCTACATACCGTCCTTACACACCTGGAGAAGGATACTTATGTGAGAATGCTGTTCTTGGATTACAGTTCAACATTCAATACCATAATTCCCTCCAGGCTCAACAAGAAGCTCAGAGACCTCAGCCTTCATCCTTCCTTGTGTAGCTAGATCCTGGACTTCCTGTCAGATCGCCAGGAGGTGGTAAGAGTGGGCCCCTCACCTCTGTCCCTCAACACAAGTGCCCCTCAGAGCTGTGTACTAAGCCCTCTCCTGTACTCTGATGACTGTGTCGCCACCCACAGCTCCAATCTGCTAATTAAATTTGCTAATGACACTACACTGATTGGCCTAATCTCAAATAATAATGCGGCAGCTTACAGAGAAGAAGTCATTACTCTGACACAGTGATGTCAAGAAAACAACCTCTCCCTCAATGTCGCAAAAACTAAGGAACTGGTTGTGAACTACAGGAGGAATGGAACCAGGCTAATCCCTATTGACTTCAATGGATCTGGTGTTGAGAGGGTGAACAACTTTAAGTTTTTCTATGTTTCTATAAACATCACCAAGGATCTTACATGGTCTGTACATACTGACTGTGTGATGAAAAAGGCACAACAGAGCCTCACGAGGTACACTGCAGATGCTGTGGTCAAATCAATACGTACAAAAAAGCTGGATGAACTCAGTAGGTCGGGCAGCATCCGTTGAAAGAAGTAGTCAACGTTTCGGGTCGAGACCCTTCGTCAGGACTCATGTCAGGACTCACTGAGTCCTGACGAAGGGTCTCGACCAGAAACGTTGACTGCTTCCTGCTGAGTTCATCCAACTTTTTTGTACAACAGAACCTCTTTCACCTCAGACAGTTGAAGTTTGGTAAGAGCCCCCATATTCTAAGAACTTTCTATAGGGGCTTGATTGAGAGCATCCTGGGATCAGCGGGAGACGCTCATGAAGTGAGTACTGTTTTAGATTCGCTCCATAACCTTTACTTTTTTTAAACCTTTGATCACCCTTATTCAACTTATTTTTACCTACACCAAAAGATTCTTGCTATTTTTTTGGACTTATCGTTAAGAGTTTATTGTGAATTTTTGAAGATATGTACTCAGAAATGGCTCTTAGATCTAAAGGACGAGAACCTGGGCGGAACCCGAACGGTAATGGAAAGAAGCAAGCTCAACCGCAACGCACTGAGTTAACTTATGAACTGTTTATGGAGGTTTTGGATAAAAAATTTGATGAACAACAACAAATTTTTAAACAAGATATAAAGGCTTTTCGAGATTATATGGATAAGACGGATTCAGTAATTAACCAGCAGCAAGTTCTTATCGCATCTCTGCAAGAAGATGCTCGGAAACGAGGTTTGATAATTGAAAAAATGCAACAGGACTTACTTTCGACTACTAAACTGGTGGAAACACTTAAAGCCAAGAGTGTTGACTTTGAGAATCGGTCCAGAAGACAGAACCTACGTATACTTGGTCTCCCAGAAGGTATCGAAAAAGACGACCCCAGGGAGTATTTTGCTCAACTTTTAAAGGATGCGTTCCCATCTGTTTTTCCAGACAGTCCGCCGTTACTTGATCGCGTGCATAGAATTATACATCGATCACCGAGTGCTTCAGCTAAACCTTCGGTTGTAATTGTCCGGTTCCATAAAGTACATGTTAAAGAGCAACTTATTCGCATGGCTCAACGTGTAGGAATGATTAAATTTCAAGTTCACAATTTCCGCTTAGTAGAAGATTGTAGTCCTGAGGTAATGAGGGCACGGCTTCTTTTTAAACCGCTGATGTCTGTATGTTATGAGAAAAATTTAAAACCAGCGCTCTTATACCCTGCGAAGCTCAGAATCTCTCCACCAAACGCTTCTTGCCGGGTTTTTTTTTCTACATTTGAAGCGAGAAGTTTTCTGAATGAGAACTTCCCTACTGCTACGAGCTCTCAGGCCGAATGAATGAGTGATTTCGATCGTGTAAGATGGTTTTTGATCTTCCAAACCAGATTTTGTTTCTGGTTATTGGTGTAGGTTTACTCTACGCTTTATACTCAAGTTAAAGTGTTCTTTCGACATATTAATCATTTTGTTTTACACACTTTAACCATTATACTGTATCGCTGACTATTTTCTGTTCCTTCGAAGGTGAATACTTTTTTACTAAGATGGTGGTTTTTTGATAAAACATTTTTGGTGTTTTTTAAGATGGCGCTATTTTTTTTTCTCTGGTCTTCTTCCTACAATGCATCGCTTATCATAGTTTAAATATTTTTTTTGGTTTGTTTGGGTTTTAACCCGATTTATAAGTTTTTAGTGATTATAGTTTCTTCTTTTTTCTACTACCAATTATATTAAGAAGTTTGGTTCTAGTATAGTGATTATAATTTTTAAAGTTTGGGTGTTTTTTTTTAATATATATCCTTTATATATGGAGTGGTCTTCCGCTGATATGGGGGTAGGGTTAGTTTCATTTTTGCTTTTTCCAGGCCTTTTTTTGGCTCTGGTTTTTTTTCTCTTTCTTGTTTGGGAGGGGGGTGGTCTTTTTTCTAATTCTATATTTT
Organism: Hemitrygon akajei; assembly: GCF_048418815.1. NCBI lineage: Eukaryota > Metazoa > Chordata > Chondrichthyes > Myliobatiformes > Dasyatidae > Hemitrygon > Hemitrygon akajei. The sequence goes on from NC_133128.1 coordinate 39,898,501, forward strand.
TTCTATCAGTTTTTTTTAGTTTTTTCATTTGGGCTGAATTTGAACTACAAATATGTCCGCGATGTCGTCACTTCCGGGTCCGCTTTTTATTTTTGTTCTTCTTCCGGGGGCATGAGTTTGTAATTTGGTTAACCTTTTTTATACCAAAGGGTTGATTTTAGAACTATGGCTCAGACCATTAATTTTGTTTCTTGGAATACTAATGGTTTAAACCATCCGATTAAACGAAAGAAGATTTTCAAAGTATTCCAAAGACTTAATGCTCATATCATTTTTGTACAAGAAACTCATGTGAGGAAGGAGGACAACTATCGCTTTTTTAGGTTTTGGCAGGGTCAACAATATCATTCGAATTCGAATGCCAAAGTAAAGGGGGTTTCAGTTTTTATCGACTCCTCTATTACATTTGTCCAACATGATATCTTTTTGGATCCGAATGGTAGATTTTTGTTAATTACGGGTTTACTTTTTAATAAAAAGGTTGCTATGGTTAATGTCTATGCTCCAAATGTGGATTGTCCTGATTTTTTTAAGTCCTTATTTACTTCTTTACCTAATCTAAATGAATATAAGTTAATAATGGGTGGTGATTTTAATTGGTGTTTAAATCCTTTGATGGACAAATCTATATCTACTCAGACTGTACCCAATAAGTCGGCCACTTGTATCAACTCTTTTTTGACTGATAATGGAATTTTTGATATTTGGAGATTTCAGCATCCTAAGGACAAAGAGTTTTCTTTTTTCTCACGTTTATCATTCTTATTCGAGAATTGATTATTTTTGTATTGACTCTTGTTTGATTCCTTCGGTAAATGGTTGTTATTATGATAGTATAGCTATTTCTGACCATGCTCCATTAAAACTTTCTATTAAATTTACGGACACAGTTCATAATGCTAGACAATGGCGGTTTGATTCTATCCTATTGCAAGATCCGGACTTTATTAAATTTATGAATGAACAGATCGATTTCTTCTTCTCAACCAACTTCACGGAAGATATTTCTTACGGAACACTCTGGGACACTTTTAAAGCATATATACGTGGGCAGATTATTTCTTACTCTGTTGGTCTGAGAAAACGTATAAAGAAGGAAACTCTTTTATTGGTTGATAAAATTAAAGAGATTGACAAGAAATATTTGATTACTCCTAGTAAGGAGCTTTACAAAGGGTTGAACTTCAAACAGAATATACGGTAGTTTATTACTTACATCTTCGATTGAAAATCAACTGATGAAGTCCAGATCTGATTTTTATATACATAGTGATAAATCGGGTAAACTATTAGCTAGTCAATTGAAGAATGCTTTGGTTAATGTCAAATTACTAAGATCCGTCAACAAAATGGGGATTTGACAATTAACCATAATGAGATAAATAAATCATTTCAAGATTTTTATACTTCCCTGTATCATTCTGAATTTCCTCAGGATTGCAGTGCCATGTGTGATTTTCTTGGGAAATTGAATTTCCCAAGATTATCACCAGATGATCTTTCAATATTGGAAACTCCTATGACTGATGCAGAAATCAAAGGGGTTATTTCTTCCATGAATTCAGGGAAAGCACCTGGTCCGGATGGGTATACAGCAGAATTTTTAAAATGTTTTTCCGCTACTCTCTCTCCTTGGTTATATAAGGTTTTTGAAGAAGCAATTAGATTGGGCAATTTGCCACAATCTTTTTATAGAGCTTCTATTTCTTTAATATTGAAGAAAGATAAAAACCCTACTGATTGTGCATCCTATAGAGCAATATCCTTACTGAATGTAGATTTCCATCCATAAAAATGAAGATTTTTTCCAAGTTACTTGCATCCAGATTGGAGAAGGTATTACCCCAAATTATTTCGGAGGATCAAACCGGTTTTATTAAAAATCGTTACTCTTTTTTTAACGTTAGGAGGTTATTGAATATTGTGTATACTCCTTCACATAATATTTCAGAATGTGTTATTTCATTAGATGCGGAGAAAGCATTTGATAGAGTTGAATGGCCATACTTATTTAATGTGTTGGAGAAGTTTAATTTTAGTCCAACATTCATTTCCTGGATTAAACTGATTTATCATACCCCAGTAGCCTCGGTGTTCACTAATAATCAAAGATCTCCCTTTTTTCGTTTATTTCAGGGCACTAGACAAGGCTGTCCTCTTAGTCCACTATTATTTGATATTGCTTTAGAACCCTTGGCAATTGCTATCAGAGAATCACAGGATATTCTTCGTATTAATCGTGGGACAGATATTCATAAGTTATCTTTGTATGCTGATGATCTATTGTTATTTATTTCCAATCCTGAGAAATCTATTCCTGTAGTTTTATCATTGTTGGCTCAATTTAGTGATTTTTCTGGGTATAAGTTAAATCTTAATACGAGTGAATTGTTTCCTTTAAATAGACAGGTCCCAATTTATGGAAACTTACCTTTTAAATTAGTTAATGATTCTTTTATTTACTTAGGGATTAAAATCGCAAAAAACCACAAAGACTTATTTAAGGTTAATTTTGTACCCTTAATTGATCAGATTAAGTGCTTGTTTACTAAGTGGTCACCATTATCTTTATCTCTAATAGGTCGAATTAACACTATTAAGATGGTTATTTTACCTAAGTTCTTATATATTTTTCAAGCGGTACCAATTTTTATTCCGAAATCTTTTTTTTACTAATGTTGATTCAAAAATTTCCTCATATATTTGGCAGAATAAAAATCCTAGGTTAGGTAAAATATACTTACAGAAGGCAAAGAAGAAAGGTGAATTAGCATTGCCTAATTTTAGATTTTGTTATTGGGCAGTTAATATCAGATATTTGATATGTTGGTTGAAAGATTGGGATGGATCTTTTAGCCCTCATTGGGTGAGCCTGGAAATTAAATCGGTACCAGGTTTTGCACTGGGTTCTATTTTGGGGTCTTCTCTCCCTTTTTCTCTTTCTAAATTGCCGAAACGAATTGACAACCCGATAGTTAAACATACTTTACGTATATGGGTTCAATTTCGGAAATTTTTTGGGTTGACTCAGTTTGTTCTAAATATTCCTATTGTATCCAATTGTTTTTTCCACCCTTCAATTATAGACCAAGCTTATTTGGCTTGGAAGACTAAAGGATTACTACGATTTTCTGACTTATTTTTGGATAATTGTTTTATGTCTTTTGAGCAGTTATCTAATAAATATAATTTGCCTAGATTTCATTTTTTTTAGATATTTACAGATTAGGAATTTTTTAAATACTGTACTTCCTACTTTTCCAAACTTTGTGTCTTCAGGCATTTTGGAGAATTTGTTTGAATTAAACCCCTTTCAGAAAGGGCTTATATCCAAACTTTATAATATAATTATGAAGATATGTTCAGAGCCCCTTTATAAGACAAAAAGTGATTGGGAAAGAGAGCTCAACATTATTATTCCTATTGAGAATTGGGATAAAATTCTTCAATTAGTTAATACATCATCTATATGTGCTAAACATTCATTAATACAGTTTAAGGTTGTATACAAAGCTCATATGTCTAAGGATAAATTGGCTCATTTTTATTCCTATATAAATCCTATTTGTGATAGATGTCAATCTGAAATAGCATCTCTAACTCATATGTTTTGGTTGTGTCCGCTTTTGAAAAAATATTGGAAAGATATTTTTGATATTAGCTCTGCGGTATTGAACATTGATTTACAACCCCATCCTATTACCGCAATTTTTGGTTTACCAATGATGGACTCACTTCATTTATCTTCTTCCGCTTGTCAAATGATTGCATTTCTTACACTAATGGCTAGAAGATCTATTTTGTTGAATTGGAAGGAAATTAATCCTCCTACTGTATTTCATTGGCTTTCTCAAACTATGTTATGTTTAAATTTAGAAAAAATTAGAAGTGGTGTATTTGACACCTACTAAATTTGAAAAGATATGGAGACCATTTATTCAATATTTTCATATGATGTAATAGGACCCTGTTCCAGGCCTATTTGATTTTCCAGTTTTGATTGCATATATGTCAAGAGGATTGGAGTTGACGACACTGATGATTTTGTATTTTTGTTAGATATTATAAACAGCCCTTTTTTCCCTCTTTTTTATTTTCTTTTTCTCTTTTTTTGTTTTTTTTTCTCTTCTATTAGTTATTAGATTTTTAGATTAGTTTTTTGCATAATGATTTGTTTTCTTTTTTTTCTTTTTTCTTTTATATTATGATACACTTAGGTTTGCCTTGTCTATTTGTATATTGTATCATTTATGATGTGGGAATACTCATTTATACTATAATCATTGCTCTTGTAATCTTTTATAGTTAGTTGAAATATGTATGTGTGTAATCTCATTATCTATGTATCAATTTTATTTTGTTATTAATAATGATAATAAAAAGATGGAAAAAGAAAAAGAGTATCCTGACTGGTGGCACCACCGCCTGGTATGGGAACTGTACTTCCCTCAATCGCAGGACTCTGCAAAGGGGGTGCAGACAGCCCAGCGCATCTGTAGATGTGAACTTCCCACTATTCAGGACATTTACAAAGACGGGTGTATAAAAAGGGCCCGAAGGATCATTGGGGACCCAAGTCACACCAACCACAAACTGTTCCAGCTGCTACCATCCGGGAAATGGTATTGTATTAGAAAAGCCAGGACTAACAGGCTCCAGGACAGCTTCTTCCACCAGGCCATCAGACTGCTTAATTTATGCTGATGCAACTATATTTCTATGTTATATTAACTATCCTGTTGTACATAATATTTATTATAAATTACTATAATTGCACATTTAGATGGAGATGTAATATAAAGATTTTTACTCCTCATGTATATAAAGGATGTAAGTAATAAGGTCAATTCAAAGCCTATTATTTTGGATGGAAAACTTATTTTTCAGCAATTTTTCAACTGGAGTTCCACACCAGGCAAGCTTTTTCTTATGTCAGCAGGGAGCATATGCAGCAAAATCAGCAGAAGGCTACTTGGCTCCTTGTGTCAGTTTTTTCATTCAGTAAGATTGCATCTAATCCTTTTAGCTCAATGCTACATTCCTCTTGTAACTTCATATCTTAATATCCAAAATCTCACCTTTAAATCCTCTTTCAAATGTACTCAGCAAATGACCCACTGCAACCCACTCAAATAGATGATTCCTGCTGTTACTAAGTTTCAGCACTAAGTTAATCAAATGCTTTGAAAAATGTGCCCAAAAATCCACACAAGCCACAATGATTAGAAATAAATATCAAACTAAGTAATACCATAATCAATATTAAATTTAAACAAGCAGATTGTAAAATACTCATTTAAGAGTTTCAAGTCATCAAGTTCATTATCTGCATCAAAGGAGAATACCACTGACTTTAATACATTGCCTGCCACCTTAACGATCTCAGCTCTCATGTTACAATGATCATCATGAATAAAGACAAATTTCTGTTGTAGAGAAATACAGTTATAGCAACCGTTATTGAAATAAATAAGCAATTATGTAGCATTTATACAGCAGAGCTATCTTCTCTTAAATTTAGATCTTTTTGTAGGTGAAAGCTATAAGCACTGTTTTATTCAACAGCAATTAAAACAATGAAATATCTCCCCAAAAGATAGTAGTTATTAATGGCCATTTTCAAAACAGTTTTGTTTAAATATAGGAATCACTTTATGCTTATGACTATGTGGCTAAGCACAACTCCAATGCCATATACAAGTTTGTTGATAACACCACTGTCGTGACCAAACCAAAGGTGGTGACAAATCAGTATATAGGAGGGAGACTGATATTAACTTCAGGAGGGGGATAATGGATGTCCATGAACCAACAGGGGATCAACAGTGGAGAGGATCAGCAACTTAAATTCCTCACTGTTATAATTTCCGAGGACCTGTCCTCGACCCAGCACACAAGTGCAATTATGAAGACAGCAAAGCGGTGCCTCTACCTTTTCACAAGTTTGCAAAGATTCAACATGACACCTAAAACTTTGACAAATGTCTGTAGATATATGGTGAAGACTATATTGACAACCAGTCATCACAGCCTGGTATGGAAGCAGCAATGGCCTTGGATGGAAAGTCCTACAAAAATTAGTGAATATGGCTCAGTCCATTAAAGGTAAAGCCCTCCCCTCTAGAGGACATCTACACAGAGTGCTGTGTAGCAAAGCAGCATCCATCATCAGGGATCCCCACCACCCAATCACACTCTCTTCTTGTTGCTGCCATCAGGAATGTGGTACAGGAGCCTCAGGACTCACACCACCAGGCTCAGCAACAGTTATTACCCCTCAACCATCAGGCTTTTAAACCAATTGGTATAAATTGATTTATTTCACCTGCCCCACCTGCAACTGTTGAACTGTTGCCAGAATCAATGGACTTAATTTCAAGGATTTTTCATCTCACGTTCTCAATAATTATCGCTTATTTATGTATTCTTATTCAAATTTTGTATTTGCATAATTTTGCAGATTGGGTTGTTTGTCCACCCTTTTGGGTGCGGTCTTTGATTCTATGAGACCAAATGAGTACGGTTGCAAGAAAATGAATGTCAGTGTTGTATGTGGTGACATAGCTGTACTTTGATAATAAATTTACTTTGATCTTTTGAACTTTCTGGTATCAAGGCAATGTGGTACAAAGAAGGATAAAAATAATTGAAATCAAAAATTTAGGAAGGTAGAATGTGTCTGAGTTGATTGTTGTTTTTCCTATAACCATAAAGATGCCACAGCATCACAGCACAGAAAGCCCACCAAAGCATCTGCTCCTCAGGAGGCAAATGAAAGTTATCCTGTCTGTGTCGACACTTAACAATTTTTAACGATGCACCTTAGAAAACATTCTCTCTGAATGCATATTGGCCGGGTATGGCAACTCCTCTACACATGACTGCAAGAAAATGCAGTGAGTTGTGGACACAACTCAGCACATCACGGAAACCAGCCTCCACAGACACTGCCTATACTTCCCTCTGCCTCAGTATAGCAGCCAGCATAATCAAACACCCTACCCACTCCAGATATTCTCTCTTCTCCCCAGACACAAAAATGTTAAAGTATGTTCCATCAGGCTCTAGGATAGCTTCCACCATGCTGTACAAGATTATTGAATGGTCCCTAGTACGATATCCTTATCATTTATCTGTACAGTACTGCACTTTATCTCTAGCTGTTTTCTGAAGTAGTTTTATATTATATATGATGACATACATCCTTCATTACTTTATTTGCCTACCACCTGTCTTTGCAATGAACCAAAATGACAATTAAACTTTAATGCATTTTTTAATTATGGAGTTGAAATTAACATAGTATAAAATGACTTTTCAATCTATCCTCTAAATTATTTAGTCATGTTGAAAATACTTGAAAAATTTGAATATATGGATATCTTTTATCTTTCAAACAAAAATATGTACATATGTCCAATATTTTCCTGTTTCTGAATTTTAAAAAACAATTTTATTAATACAGTATGAGTCCATGATAAATTATTAATTTTGGAACATTAGATTTTATTTGTAGTTATTAATATCATGTATACTGTTTACTCTGCAAGCTTCATGCAAACAAGGAATTTCATTGTATCCTGGTATATAGGACAATAAACTGATCTGAATCTGAATTTATTTCGAGTAGCACTTACTGCAAGGGAGGAAAGCTTCTGTTCATAGACATCCATCACATCTGAAAGCCTAACATCCTTGACTTGTTCCTTCAGCTGTAGATTAAATGTAAATGTAAACAGATTTATAAAATGCTAATTTGTGGAAAACAAGGAGGAAAAGATTTCAGGTGTTCAGCAAGACAAGGTCAAAAACATTACTATGAAATGCAGAAGTGGCAGGATATTTAGAAAATCAAAATATAACCAAGCAAAGTCAACATGATCTTATGAAAAGGAAATCAACTTTGACAAATTTATTTGCAACATATCAAGCAGAATGGATATAGGAAAACTGATAGAAGTATCGATGAAATCCTAAAAATACAGTTGATAAGATGCCACATAAAAGGTTGCTTAAGGCTTTTATTAGAAAAGGCTACACTATAAGTACAGTATCTATAAACTGTCAGATGTTCAGCAAATAACCAATATTAGAAAAGTAGAATTTTCCTCTATTTACTGTGAAGAAAGATGCCACAATGTTTGGTCTCCACTACAAACCTTCTCTGCCACTTACTCCACCTTTCTCCACAAGAACTACAGTATTTGAGGATGAACCTAACTGTGTACAATATATTTAACCCAGAAAAGTTTATAAATCCATGCTATGATTAGGCCAACCCATTTTCACACATATGACTCAGCTGTTGCCTGCCTTGGGCTACAAAATCTTCATCTGCCGCCTAATCATTTCTCAAAAACATTTTCTGTATTAATTTCTACAAAACTCCTGTTCTCCAATCACTCATATGCACTAACATACCTTCGCTCAAAGACACAGCTCAGTTTTGATATATTTGATCCTTCTTTTCAATTATTCAACAAAGTGTCCTCCCCTTTCTATATAACACCCTGCAAATGTAACCTCTCAGCTTTCAGTAAAGTCTCATTTGAGGACTTCGGGGCAACCCAGATAGTTCCATCAGTGTTGTCTGTTCCTTCAATGACAAACAGCTAAGATTTGAAACTGATAAGGCAAAAACATTGACACAGATGTGCTTAATTCACTCAGTTTCACCATCTTTAAAACATTTCACTTTGACCAAACTTTTCAGTCATCTGTCATAATATTGCCTTAAGTGATATTTGGAAAATTTTATTTAATGATGTCCCCATCAAGTACTGAGGCTTTTATTTTAAAATATCAGTCTAAAAATGCTACAATTTTATCTTACTCATTGCACTTTATCAGTTGAACAGACTAAGGCCAAGTGCTATGGGCAATTAATAACTGTGGTGAACTCAGTAAGCTTATCAATATCAATCATAAATAAGTACAATATCAAAAGCATGTTATCATAATTAAGTATCTTATAAACACAATCAACATGCAGTACAAACCTCTGCTCCCATTTGCAATTTATCAATTAATTCATGAATATTTGATCTGGTAGCATCAGCAGTACTTGAACACTTTGGTGTTAGTAAGTTTGTTGATTGCTGCTGGACAGGTATGTTTTTAATCACGTGATCAGAATTCTGTTGCTTACAAGCATTATTGGCAGCAATGCTTTCTCCAAGCCTTAAAAAAAAGAGCACCATTATTGTAAACACAAGAGATTCTTTTGATGCTAGAAATCTTGAACAACACACACAAAACACTGAAGGAATTCAGTAAGTCAGGCAGCATAAATGGAGAGAAATAAATAATAATGATTCCAAGTTTGAACAGCCTGTAATATGAAGAGCATTTGATGGCTATGGGCCTATATTCATTGGAATTCAGAAGAATGAGGGGTGACCTAATTGAAACCTATCGAATGGTGAAAGCCCTTGATAGTGTGGATGTGGAGGGAACGTTTCCTATGGTGGGAGAGTCTAAGGCCAGAGGACACAGCCTCAGAATAGAGGGCTGTTCTTTTCGAACAGAGACAAGGTATTTCTTTAGCCAGAGAGTGGTGAATCTGTGCAATTCATTGCCACAGGCAGCTGTGGAGGCCTTGTCTGTATGTATATTTAAGACAGAGGTTGATGGATTCTTGGTTGGTCAGAGCATGAAGGGACAAAGAGGGAAGGCAGGTGATTGGGGCTGGGAGGAAAAATGAATCAGTCATGATGAAAAGTCAGAGTAGGTTCGATGGGCCAAATGGACTAATTCTGTTCCTATGACTTATGGACTTTCTAGACTTCTCAGAACAGGCAAAGAAAGGGGCAGAAGCCAGTATAAGAAGATTGGTGGGGGGAATGGAAGGAGTACAAGCTGGCAGATGTTAGGTGGGACTAGGTGAGGGGGAAGGTGGGTGGGTGGTGGAGTGGGATGAAATAAGAAGCAGGGTGGGGAAAGGTGGAGGAGGTCGAGGGCTGAAGGAGGAGGAATATAATCAAAGAGGACAGTGGACCATGGAAACAAGGGATGGAGGAAGGTGACCCAGAGGGAGGCGCTAGGCAGTTAAGAAGGGGTGAAAGGGTAACCATAATGGACGATGGATAAAGAGAGGAGAGAGGAGCGAGAAATTACTATGTTGGAAAAATCAATGTTCATGTCATCAGGTCAAGGCTACCCAGATGGAATATATAGCATTGCACCTCCAACAAATTGAGTCAAGAAGGTTTTACATTAATGTAAAACCTGCAGTATCTCACATAGGTCATTATTGAGTATATATACTGTACAGTTAATCAGAATATGTCCAAGAATTGACACAGCACAATTTTTGTAGATTTGTGACATAACAGAAAATTTACCATGTTAAAATGCAAGAAATGACTGTAATATGATGAAAACAAATTATAGCAAATGATTAGCTCATTGTGTTTTTGTATTATACTTTAATAAAAATTCTATTAATCAAAATGACTAAAACAACTCCTCACCCTAAATCACTTTTCAATTAATTAATCCCTTAAACTATAAATCAAGAATCTCCTCCTTTTATCTCTCCCACAAATACAAGAGGTGTTACAACAAAACTCTGATAACCTGTTATCCAATGATTCAGAAATCCCATTGGTTCAGTTTGTAGTTTTCAGATGATTTTTGTAAGCTCCCTCCCCAGTCACCGTGGCCCTGGTCCCTGCCCTCTCTTCTCACTCACAGGGGTCCAAATTGCCAGTTTCCTTTCCCACTCATGAGGAACCCATTTCTGGGCTCCCTTTAAACTTAATTGGTTCACAGGAAAATTTACATTATTGTGCAACATAAAAAGTCAATTTAAAATGCATTAGTGCATTGAAAGGAAGAGCACTGAAGCACAGAAAATCTAGCAGATTGAAATGACTTAAGTCCTCAAACAGGTTATCAATTTTACTATGTTTTTCAATGATGATGCTTGAGAATTGTGGTGCAATTCAGCAGGGGCACCATGGGATCAAAGGCAAGACAGTGTAATTTAACTACGATACATGCACTCTTTTTAATCTTTACTTTTAAAGAGCAACCAGAATTTTGTCCTACACTGTAATGTAATGCAGCAATCACAGAAATTAAGTTTGACAGTTACAAAACATCATTAAAAGCAAAAATTACAGATTTTAAAAATAGATTCTCTCTTTCTGCTTCCAATCCTCCCATTTCTCTCATTTGTGGCCCTTTTCCATCCCTCACCAATCTTCCTCCTCCTCCTACATACAGTTCCGTTACAGGGTTTTCCCATTTCAACTGCCATTCACCTCCCTTCTTATAGTTTGCATTATCACCTACCTTACTTTTCAGATGCAAGCACTTTGTGCTCCTACTCATCACTGTCCAGAACCTATCTTTACTTTCACCACACCCATCCCCTCCCTCTGACTCACATCCTTTTTCCCTGCTCCCACAGATTATCTATCTGTCTGTTTCCCAACTCTACCCTTCCCTACTCTTACCTAAGACCGTCAGCCAGTCATCCTCCCCTCTTTAGTTCACCTTGGGCTCTTGTACACCACTCCCCCTCTCTTTAAGTTTATTGTCATCTGACTTTACATATATACATCCAAGCAACTTTCCTTCAGACCACGGTGCATCCACAAAATATACATCATACACAGCACATAAAACAAAGTAATACCACAAATAAGTTAAAATATAATTCAGAGTGCATGTAGTGCACAGCACAGGTAAAATGTAAACAGTAAATATTACAGTAAACAGCTCACTACCCTGGTGATGAGACCTCAGCTGAGGCATTAGTTTCAGCCTGTGAGGAGAAGCTGTTACCCAGTCTGGTAGTCCTAGCCCTAATGCTCCTGTACTTTTGTTCTGATAGAAGTGCATCAAAGAGATTTTGAGATGCATGGTAGCAAACCTCAACAAAGCTTGGGCCCTTTGTATACAACGCTCATGGTAAATGTCACATACAGAGGGAGGCAGAGCCCAGTGATCCTTTCAGCAATTTTTACTATCCACTATAGAGTCTTGCAGCTTCCATACCACATAACAATGCAGCCAGACAAGATACTCTCAATGGTGCACCTGTACAAAGTTGTTAAAAGGAGGGCGGAGAGCTTGGCATGCCTCAATCTCCTTAGAATGTATAGACTTTGTTGTATCTTCTTGACTACTAAGAAGGTGTTGGCTAGATCCAGGTTAGACCTTCCATAATGTGCACACCAAGGAACTTTTTGCTCTTAACTCTCTCCATGGCAGAACCTTTGATACACAATAGAGAGTGGTCAACCTGTGTGTTCTGAAGTCCACAAGCATCTCTTTAGTCTTGTCCACATTTAGACTCAGGTTGTTGTTCTCACACTATTTGAAAACCCTCTCTTCTCTTCTCTATATGCTGACTCATCATTGCTGCTGATGAGGCCAATCACACTCAAGCAAACTTGAGAATGCAGTTTGAATTGGATCTGGCAATGCTATCATGAGTCAGCATCATGAACAGCAACAGGCTGAGCACACAGCCTCAGAAGGCATCAGTGCTCAGCATGATAGAGCTTGAGATGTTGCTACTAATTTGGACTGACTAGGATCTTTCTATCAAGAAGTCCAAAATCCAATTACAGCGATGGGTGTTGAGGCCCAAAGAGGACAATTTACCCACCAGCTTCTGAGGGATGACTGTGTTAAAAGAGAAGCATCTTTTTCTCCAGTCCTAAAGAAGGGTCCCAGCCCACAATATCGACTGTGCTCATTTCCATAGATGCTGCCTGGCCTGCTGAGTTCCTCCAGCATTTTTTGTGAATTGCTTGGATTTTCAGCATCTGTAGATTTTCTCTTGTTCGTGAGTTCTTACATCAAACTATTTGTTGCTCAAAATACAAGTCTGTTTTTATTTACTGCAGGCGATACCACAGAAATACTTGATTTGTTGAGTACCATTTCTTGATCTACTATCTTAGGTGCTTTAAGTGAAGCACGACAACAGCTACATTTCATTAGGAATTTAAGTACAGACAGACAGACATACTTTATTGATCCCGAGGGAAATTGGGTTTCGTTGGATTTGGTTTGTCTCCAAATTTCTACAGGTGTAACGTGGAGAGCATTCTAACTGGCTGCATCACCATCTGGTATTGGTGGGGGGGGGGGGGGTGGGAGGTGTGCACTGCACATGATCGAAATAAGCTCTAGACAGATGTAGACTTAGTCAGTTCCATCATGGGCACCAGCCTCTCCTGCATTCAGGACATCTTCAAGAAGCGATGTCTCAAAATAGCAGGATCTATCATTAAAGACCCCCATCACCCAGGACATGCCCTCCTCTCATTGTTACCATGAAGTACACACTCAATAGTTTAGGAATAGCTTCTCCTCCTCTGCCATCCAATTTCTGAATGGACATTGAATGGATCACTACCTCACTACTTTTTTGTTTCTCTTTTTGCACTACCGATCTAACTTTTAAAAAATATATAAGCAGTCGGCCCTCCTTATCCACAGGTTCTGCATGCACAGATTCAACCAACCACGGATCGGGAAAACCTAGATGTTCTCTCTCCAGCACTCGCTGTTTGAGCATGTATAGACTTTTTTTCCTTGTCATTATTCCCTAAACAATACAGTATATCAACTATTTACATAGCATTTACATTGTATTAGGTATTATAAGTAATCTAGAGATGATTTAAAGTATATGGGAGGATGTGCATAGGTTACAGTGGATCAGGATCAAAAAAAATGTAAGTTCTCTCTCCAGCACTCTTTGTTTGAGCATATACTGTACAGACATTTCTTCTTCTTCTCATTATTCCCTAAACAATACAGTATAACAACTATTTACATAGCATTTACATTGTATTAGGTATTATAAGTAAGTTGGAACAGGTACAGCCGGTATTGTTTAGCGTCAGCAGGTCAAACGTTTGTCTTAGTATATAGTATATATTTTACCTTTCTATGCATATAAAACACTTAAGAAATGTATGTATTTCAATAATTAAGCCACTGTGTTGCTTAGTAATAACTGTAGCTTTCATCAGGGCAGGGTCTTTCACATGCTCCATTATTCTCACTTTATCCTTTAAAATTGTTCCGATCATTGACCGACTGTAGCCTAACACTTTTCCCATGACCGACGGTGCTTCACCTCTTTCCGATCGCTTTATTATTTCCACTTTATTTTCAATCGTGATCGTTTTCTATCAACGGAACAGAAACACTGTGGGTAGTGGGTCCCGAGCTCCACCAGGTCCTAAAGTCCACCACACTGAGACAGGCTAAATAAGGGACTTGAGCATCTGCATTTTTTGCTATCTGTGGGGGGTCCCGGAACCAATCCCTCACGGATAAGGAGGGCCGACTGCGCGCACGCACGCACACACAGTATATATACACATACTTCTTACTGAAATTTACAATTTTTATTATGTATTGCAAAGAACTGCTGCACATAACAACAAATTTCACAACTTATGCCAGTGATATTAAATCTGATTCTGATTAAATCTGATTCTTTCACATTGACTCCAGCAACTAACATACTATATTTCATTCAAAGCAGTTACAATATTAATGCTCTATAAAGTGCAAAATTGATCATTCTGAACAACCAATAGTAAAAGTAAACCAGCACTTACATGATAGCAGGAAAATCAGGCAAAGGTGCTGCCTCAAACAGAACCTTTAAAGCAAACTGTACATACTCTCTGTGCTCAGATGTCAATGCAAATGACAAAGCTGAAGTCAGTCGCTGGTCCTGAGGGAAACATTAAAAAAAACTAAAAATGAATAAAGCCAATTCTTCGTTCAAACTTTGTAGTACAATTCATAATTTTTTTCTGTTCTCCCTAATAGGTACAGAGGAGCTGGAAGGAATTCAACATAGTAACAGTTAAACATAGCTGACAATTTTGAAGTACTTCCTTACGAAAATGATTACCATATACTAAATAGGAGCTGAGGAAGATGAAAAGAGTACATATATGGATATCTTTTAGATCAAATAAATACCGGGGAAAAACAGGCATTTAGATGAGTTATTTGAGAGACCACTGAGATCTGCTGCATTAAACATATTATTATGAGATACAGAACAGAAATAGTTTTTAAATGTTTCTTTACAAAAACTACCAGCAATATTCCAAATTAAATATTTTCTCTGAAAATATAATTCAAAAGCAAGTTTCATCCTTCAGTGAATCTCTGGCACATTAAAAAAGTGCCAAGATTTTCTTGTTAGCTACAATAGGAGATGTTCTACTGTTTTATAGTATTATTAATTAATGATAGGTATAATTGCAGCCATCCCAAAATAAGTGGTCAGTGTGAATTATTCCAATGCAGGTATGTATACTCCTGTTAGTACACTGGCTCAGGCCATATCACTTTCCAGGTACATACTTCAGTTAGGCTTCAAAATATATTTCTAAGATAGGCCATTCATTTTTTACTGATGCAGATACTATATGGGGTATTAGATGCTTCTAGTCAGGCATGCAGTTAGAACCAAACTATGGAGCTCAAGTACATTTGATGGGCAACTCTATTAAGAGTTTAGTCAGTGAAAATTGCTGGAAAATCTCATAAGATACTGAAACACTTGAGCTGAAACATCCATGTACAGCTTACCTAAAATTCAAAGATCTCTCAACCAAGTAAACAGGGAGAATGGATATCAAACATCCTTTGCTGTTAATCCTCTTATATTCAGAAATATGTGGAAATATCTTAGGAAGCAACTATGCAAGATCAAGACCTTCTAGAGACTAGACAAAATCTCATTCCTTCAGCTTTTAATTACCGGTATTGTTGAATATCAACAGAGAAAAATATTGCATTCAAGTTTAACTTTAAACTTTGTCTCCTTTGTCTCTAACATTTGTTGTTGTTTACCTCTCCATTTTTTTTCCTGTCAATACTTTCCGAGTTAAATATTCTAACTTATACTACTTCCATTTAGACTGATGAATTTTCACATTCAATTTAGTAAGCTGCTATTGTTAAACAAGTCACAGATCAGTCATGGATTCCTGATGACTCTTAGCTGCCATTATAAAATCTTTCAGTGACCAAACATCTGGGCCAATATTCTACCACTTGCTAATAAACCACATTTTTCAAAGTGGTTCAAAAATTAACACATTAAATGCAATATCTTTATTAACCAAATTACAAATAAGTAGTAAGACCTCATAGAAATACAAGTTTTAAACACACCATTAATTATTACCTGTAAAATCTTATAAAAGTTTGCTTCCATGTTCGGCACCAACTGTTTGACTTCACTCATAAGGGTAAGAGTCTTTAAGACAATATCTGTACCTATTTTACTTTTTAACATGTTGGAGAATGAAGAATGAAATACGTTTATAAAAATTATAACAATGTCAATTATAAGCTATTCTTGGGTTACAAGTGCTTATTTTACTTTTGCCATAAATTATGTGCATAACAAATGAACACTATATGAAGCAATTTAGAAATTTAGAAAAATGAACCATAGAAATTAAATTTCTCTATTATGTAAACAAATCCTTATCCAAATATTTATCCTTTTTTGAGAAAATTACTACCAAATCTGCTTTTCCCATCTTTTCAGACAGTACATTAAACTGTAATTTTTTTTGATTTTGTCATGTCACTGTTAAGTCATTTGTCAGCTACCATGCCACAGGAAACAAATTTCCTTTTTTATATAACCATATAACAATTACAGCATGGAAACAGGCCATCTCAGCTCTTGTAGTCCATGCCGAACACTTACTCTTTCCTAGTCCCACTGACCTGCACTCAGCCCATAACCCTCCATTCCTTTCCTGTCCATATACCTATCCAATTTTACTTTAAATGACAATACCGAACCTGCCTCTATCACTTCTACTGGAAGCTCGTTCCACACAGCTACCACTCTGAGTAAGGAAGCTCCCCCCACCCCACCCCCGTGTTACCCTTAAACTTTTACCCCCTAAATCTCAACTCATGTCCTCTTGTTTGAATCTCTCCTACTCTCAATGGTAAAAGCCTATCCACATCAACTCTATCTATCCCCCTCATAATTTTAAATACCTCAACCTTTAAATACCTCCCCCTCAACCTTCTACGCTCCAAAGAATAAAGACCTAACTTGTTCAACCTTTCCCTGTAACTTAGGTGCTGAAACCCAGGGAACATTCTAGTAAATCTTCTCTGTACTCTCTCTATTTTGTTGACATCTTTCCTATAATTTGGTGACCAGAACTGTACACAATACTCCAAATTCGGCCTTACCAATGCCTTGTACAATTTTAACATTACATCCCAACTCCGGAACTCAGTGCTCTGATTTATAAAGGCCAGCATACCAAAAGCTTTCTTCACCACCCTATCCACATGAGATTCCACCTTCAGGGAACTATGCAACATTATTCCTAGATCACTCTGTTCTATTGCATTCTTCAGTGCCCTATCATTTACCATGTATGTCCTATTTGGATTATTCCTACCAAAATGTAGCACCTCACGCTTATCAGCATTAAACTCCATCTACCATCGTTCAGCCCACTCTTCCAACTGGCCTAAATGTCTCTGCAAGCTTTGAAAACCTACTTCATTATCCACAATGCCACCTACCTTAGTATCATCTGCATACTTACTAATCCAATTTACCACCCCATCATCCAGATCATTAATGTATATGACAAACAACATTGGACCCAGTACAGATCCCCCAGGCACACCACTAGTCACCGGCCTCCAACCTGACAAACAGTTATCCACCACTACTCTCTGGCATCTCCCATCCAGCCACTGTTGAATTCATTTTACTACTTCAATATTAATACCTAACAATTAAATCTTCCTAACTAACCTTCCGTGTGGAACCTTGTCAAAGGACTTACTGAAGTCCAAATAGACAACATCCACTGCTTTACCCTTGTCGACTTTCCTCGTAACCTCTTCAAAAAATTCAGTAAGATTTGTCAAACATGACCTTCCACGCACAAATCCATGTTGACTGTTCCGAATCAGACCCTGATTATATATACCAGATAATTATATATACCATCTGTAAGAATACTTTCCATTAATTTACCCACCACTGACATCAAACTGACAGGCCTATAATTGCTAGGTTTACTTTTAGAACCCTTTTTAAACAATGGAACCACATGAGCAATACACCAATCCTCCGGCACCATCCCCGTTTCTAATGACATTTGAAATATTTCTGTCAGAGCCCCTGCTATTTCTACACTAACTTCCCTCAAGGTCCTAGGGAATATCCTGTCAGGACCCGGAGATTTATCCACTTTTATATTTGTTAAAAGCACCAGTACTTCCTCCTCTTTAATCGTCATAGTTTCCATAACTTCCCTACTTGTTTCCCTTACCTTACACAATTCAATATCCTTCTCCTTAGTGAATACCAAAGAAAAGAAATTGTTCAAAATCTCCCCCATCTCTTTCGGCTCCACACATAGCTGTCCACTCTGATGCTCTAAGGGGCCAATTTTATCCCTCACTATCCTTTTGCTATTAATATAACTGTAGAAACCCTTTGGATTTATTTTCACCTTACTTGCCAAAGCAACCTCGCATCTTCTTTTAGCTTTTCTAATTTCTTTCTTAAGATTCTTCCTACATTCTTTATATTCCTCGAGCACCTCATTTACTCCATGCTGCCTATACATGTTGTAGATATCTCTCTTTTTCCTAACCAAGTTTCCAATATCCCTTGAAAACCATGGCTCTCTCAAACTTTTATCCTTTCCTTTCAACCTAACAGGAACATAAAGATTCTGTATCCTCAAAATTTCACCTTTAAATGACCTCCCTTTCTCTGTTACATCCTTCCCATAAAACAAATTGTCCCAATCCACTCCTCCTAAATCCTTTCGCATCTCCTCAAAGTTAGCCTTTCTCCAATCAAAAATCTCAACCCTGGGTCCAGTTGTATCTTTCTCCATAATTATATTGAAACTAATGGCATTGTGATTACTGGACCTGAAGTGCTCCCCAACACATACCTCCGTCACCTGACCTATTTCATTCTCTAACAGAAGATCCAACACTGCCCCTTCTCTAGTTGGTACCTCTATATATTACTGCAAAAAACTATCTTGCACACATTTTACAAACTCCAAACCATCCATCCCTTTTACAGTATGGGCTTCCCAATCTATGTGTGGAAAATTAGACTCTCCCACAATCACAACCCTGTGATACAACAAATATCTGCTATCTCCTTGCAAATTTGCTCCTCCAATTCTCACTCCCCATTAGGTGGTCTATAATACATCCCTATAAGTGTTACTACACCTTTCCCATTCCTCAATTCCACTCAAATTGCCTCCCTAGACGAGCCCTCTAATTTATCCTGCCAGAGCACTGCTGTAATATTTTCTCTGACAAGCAACGCAACACCTCCCCTCTTGTCCCTCCAATTCTATCACACCTGAAGCAACGAAATCCAGGAATATTTAGTTGCCAATCACACCCCTTCTGCAACCATGTTTCACTAATAGCTACAACATCATATTTCCAGGTATCAATCCATACTCTAAGCTCACCCACCTTTCTTACAATGCTCCTAGCATTAAAATAAATGCATTTAAGAAATTCTCCACCTCTTCCTCTCTGTTTATCTCTAACAGTACAAAGAACTTTACTGTTATCTTTTTCTTCCTTCTCCCATACATTTGTTCCTACACACTGGTTCCCCTCCCCCCTCATAACCTTTTAATGTTCCAAAGCCAATTAGGATTTGTGAACATTTATTTAAAAAAATCCAAAGGTGCTCAGAATAAGCTCAAGGTAAATGGATAGTACCCCAAGAGAACTTAAAATTCAGAGGGCATACCAGAAATTTTGCCTGAGGAGATGATTTGGAAGAGGTTCCAAGGAAGTCAGGAGGGGAGGGGCTTAGAAGGGATTCCCAAATATGAAACCAAATAGCCAAGGCAAATCAAACAGAGCACAATGAAAATACCACACTGTAAAAGTTTTTAATGATAGAACACAGAAGAGGCAAGATCACTTGGATGAGGATTTTAAATTCAATGCATTTAACAAAAACATTCCCTTCCAGTTAATGCTAGAACAAAATATATGAATCTCCTGCACCAAAACAATTCTTTAAATTGCTGAATAATTATAACACTCTAATGCTAGTTAATAAATGCTTGAAAAGATTCCACAAGAGCATTTTCTTGTTTTTTTTAAAAAGACAATCCAAGTGCTTACCATAGTTCCACATCTGTTATATTGCTCCGATAGCCAATATCCATTCTATTGTATGTAAACTGATACTCCAGAATTGAAATACAATTCCTGGCAGTGAGAACTTTAGCAATCTGTAATTTTGCTGTGTCATCTCCACAAAGCAGTAAATGTAGTTAAGAAAAAATGCAAAGCACTTTTCGCTTCCTCCATCCTTGAACATACCTACTTTAATCTAAGATTAGCCCTCACTTAATTAGATCTCCTTCAGTCAAGTAAAAGTGTAATGCACCAAAAGACTATTGCCACTTACTGGTATTTGCTAAATTATGCTACAGCTTTATCACAACTTCAAGGGACACATAAGGTGGTTCACCAGCTTTGGCTACATTTAATGACATTTTTGGGTGTACCTACACCTCAGGGACTGCAGTGGCTCAAGAAGGCAGCTCATCACCACCTTCTCAAGGACAGCTAGGGATGGGCAATAAATGCTGGCAGCTGGTAACACTCATATCCTGTAAATAAATATTTATTTTTAAATAGCATAGGTTAAATCTCTCTACAGACAATTAAGTTACAGTGGCACATGCTAATTGTTATATCACAGATTTCAATTCTTCTGGTAAGATGGTGGCACTCATATGCAGTGACTTCTATAGTCAACCAAAGGCGTTATTTCCTTTTTAAAATGTATTTTCTACAAATGCAAGAGCCTGTTAGACATTAAGACTTTAAAGTACTGCAAATTTACCCCATCAGCGAATTTCCTGTTGGCAGAGAAATTGAAGGAGCTAAACTTGGTGCAGGCTATAACGATGCCTGCGATGGAGAGGCATCACTGTGTGAAGGGTTGTGCAGTCATTTTAGTCACTTTTCACGTGATCAGAAGACTCTGTTAGACATTGGTGGTGTGGAATGCTGCTAGTCTAATTCATTGGATTATTGGCAAATGGTGAGGGAGCTGCATGGCCTCGGTCGTAGCCTGCTTGCAATCACCCAGATGCAGGCAGCGGAGTCAGGCACTCCACTGGAGTGCTGGAGGAAGCTTGACTGTATTTTACTACTATCTTATATATGCTGTGTATGACTGTTGGTATTGTTTTGCACCTTGGCCCTGGAATGATTCTGTTTCGTTTGGCTGTATTCATGAGTCTTCATGTGTGGTTGACTGACAATTAAACTTAAACTTGAAGTTAAAAAAAATTCTTGAAAACCTTCTTAGCTTCCAAAATACACAAGCCTTTATATTAATTGTGGAAACAGTAAACTAAAAAAAAATAACTTTTTAAACTTTTATTTCTGTATACATAAGATGTTCAATTGGTTAGCATTCTCAGCTCTCTATTACAGGGTGAAAATACTAAACTGTAAATCTGCTCTGAAATATCATTCCATCAGGAAGAGAGTAAAGTTTTTTTTGGTGCTTCCAGATTGTATAGTATTTAGCTCAGTTAGGGTGTTTTGTAAAAATATCCCCACATTCAAACACAATATTAATTCAATTAACAAAGACAAACTTCAGTTACCTGAATAAAGTAAATTAATAGCTGTTCAAAATGTTTAATATTCTCAATACTCATGTTAACTTCAGTGCTTATGCTTTAGATTACCATATCTAACCAAAAAGGATATCCAAAAGGACATCAAGTGCCTTTGCAATTCGCTCATATTTCTTTTTTAATAGAGCATCCTCTAAAGACTGGTCTGGAATCTTTAACTGCTCCAAGATAACAGGAAAAAGCAGCTCCATAAATGGCTCAACTGTGACCCAAAGGGTACAGTCAATTATTTCCTAGTAAATGCAATAGAAAGTAACAGAATAAATTAAGGCCAAAACATTGTTTTGTTACATGGCGTTCACAGAACATAATAAACCTACAGCAAAATACAGGCCCTTTGGCCCACAATGCTGTGCCGAACATGTACTTACTTTAGAAATTATCTAGGGTTACCCATAGCCCTCTATTTTTCTAAGCTCCATGTACCATCCAGGAGTCTCTTGAAAGACCCTATCATATCCACCTCCACCACTGTTACCAGCAGCCCATTTCACACACTCACCACTCTGCGTAAAAAACCTACCCCGACATCTCCTTTGTATCTACTTCCAAGCACCTTAACACAGTGCCCTCTCATGTCAGCCATTTCAGCCCTAGAAAGAAGCCTGTTTATCCACACGATCATTGCCTCTCATCATCTTATACACCTCTATCAGGTCATCTTTCATCCTCTGCCATTCCAAGGAGAAAAGGCTGAGTTCACCCAACCTATTCTCATAAAGCATGCTCCCCAATCCAGGCAACATCCTTATAAATCTCCTCTGCACTCTTTCTATAGTTTCCACATCCTTCCTGTAGTGAGGTGACCAGAACTGAGCACAGTACTCTAAGTGGGGTCTGACCAGGGTCCTACAAAGCTGTGACATTACCTCTCGGCTCCTAAACTCAATCCCACAGTTGATGAAGTCCAATGCACCATATGCCTTCTTAACCACAGTCAACATGCGCAGCAACTTTGAGTGTCCTATGCACTCGGACTCCAAGATCCCTCTGATCCTCCACACTGCCAAGAGTCTTACCATTAATACTACATTCTGCCATCATATTTGACCTACCAAAATGAACCACCTCACTTATCTGGGTTGAACTCCATCTGCCACTTCTCAGCCCAGTTTTGCATCCTATCGATGCTTCCTGTAACCTGACAGCCCTCCACACCATCCACACCTCCAACCTTTGTGTCATCAGCAAATTTACTAACCCATCCCTCCACTTCTTCATCCAGGTCATTTATAAAAATCACACAAAGAAGTGGTCCCAGAATAGATCCCTGAGGCACACTACTGATCACCAACCTCCATGCAGAATATGACTCGTCTACAACCACTCTTTGCCTTCTGTGGACAAGCCAATTCTGGATCCACAAAGCAAGGTCCCCTTGGATCCTATGCCTCCTTACTTTCTCAATAAGCCTTGC
This sequence comes from Hemitrygon akajei, assembly GCF_048418815.1. NCBI lineage: Eukaryota > Metazoa > Chordata > Chondrichthyes > Myliobatiformes > Dasyatidae > Hemitrygon > Hemitrygon akajei. Next base: position 39,921,637 of record NC_133128.1, read on the forward strand.
ATGGGGTACCTTATCAAATGCTTTGCTGAAATCCATATACACCACATCTACTGCTCTACCTTCATCAACATGTTTAGTCACATTCTCAAAAAATTCAGTCAGGCTCATAAGGCACACCGTGCCTTTGACAAAGCCATGCTGACTATTCCTAATCATATTATGTCTTTCCAAATGTACATAAATCCTGCCTCTCAGGATCTTTTCCATCAACTTACCATCCACTGAAGTAAAGTATTCACTACATAACTTTTCTGAAATCCACTTATTCAATCCCATTTATTTTCTCCACCTGGCCTCTGAAATTCCTCATGTGATTCTTAATCTTCACCTCCATCAGCATGATGCAAGACGACGCAGTTTATTTTATTACCAAGAGGGCTGGGTTGAGTGTCACCATGACCCTGTTTCTTTCCCCTCTTCCTCTCACTGTTTTTCTCCCTCACTATTCCCTTCTACTGACCCCATCTCCCTCACTTGGTCCCATACTTCGCCGTCCTCTCAAATCAGATTCCATTATCTTCATCCCTTTGCTCCTTCACCTATCACCTCCCAGCTTCTGTTGCTATTTCCACTCTTCCCTCTTCCATTTGCCTAATACTCCTCCTCACCTATTGCTCATTAACTCTTATTCCACCCCTTCCCCCATCTTTTTATAATAGCTATCTCTGTTCTATCTTTTGGTCCAGATGAAGGATGTCACCCAAATGATTGGCTGTCCAGTTTTCCTCCATAAATGCTGCCTGACCGACTGAGTTCCTCAAGCTTCTTGTGTGATGTCAAAGTCCTGTTATCAAATCATAACTGGATGCTCATTCTTGCTTTCCTCTCCACCCACTCACAAATTAAGAGAAACAATTGTTAACATTACAAGGAAGATATTAACATGGAAAGAAGAATGACTGACTGGCAGGAAGCAAGAGTGGGAATAAAGGGGATTTTCTAGTTGGCTGCCAATGATCAGTGGTGTTCCACAGGGTTCTGTAATGGAAACCCTTTCTTTTCACATTATCAAAGATCTGGATGATGAAATTGATGGCTTTGCTGTAAATTTATAGATGATATGAAGATAGGTGGAGGGGCAGGTAGTGTCGAGGAAACAAACAGCCAGCAAAATTACTTAAGTCAGATTGGGGGAATGGGTAAAGAAGTGTCAGATGGAATACAGTGTAGGGAAATCTATGTTATGATCTTTAGTGGAATGAATAAAGACATAGACTGCTTTCTAAACGGGAAGAAAATTCAGATATCAGAGGACTTGGGAGTCCTTATGCAGGATTTCCTAAAGGTTAACTTGCAATTGAGTTGATGGTAAAGAAGGCAAATGCAATCTTAACATTCATTTCAAGAGGACTAGAATATAAAGCAAGGATGTAATGCTGAGAATTTATAAAGCATTAGTCAGACCACACTTGAGTAGTGAATAGTATTGGGCCTCTTATCTAAAACGTACTGCCATTGGAGGGAGCCCAGAGGAGGTTCATGAGAATGACTGCAGAATGAAATGATTAATGTATGAGGAATGTTTGAGTGTTTGATGGTTCTGGGTCTGTACTTGCTGAAGTTTGGAAGAACTGGGGTGGGGGGGGGGGTGATCTCATTGAAAACTATTGTATTTTGAAAGGCCTAGATAGAGTGGATGTGGAGAGGATATTTCCTAGTGGGGGACCAAAGGGCACAACCTCAGAATACAAGAACATTCCTTTACAACAGAGATGAGGAGGAATTTATTTCGCCAGAGGGTGATGAATCAGGGGAACTCACTGTCACAGACGGCCATGGAGGCTAAGTCATTGAGTATATTTACAATGGAGGTTGATAGATTCTTAATTAGTAAGAGCATCAAAAGTTGCAGGAAGGCAGCAAGAAAATGGATTTGAAAGGGATAATAATTCAGCCATGATGGAATAGTGGATCAGATCAATGAGCCAAATGGCCTAATTTTGCTCCTATGTCTTATGAAACATCTTAGCCTAATTTAACAGGCTCAGTCCTAAAATGAAGCATTATAAAATTTGGTTGCAAATTTTTATTCTAAAACCTCTAAGTTGAATTTACATCTTTAAAGAGTTTATAAACTTATAAGTGTTTATAAAATGCAAACAGCTTTTAGCTTTTCATTTTCTACTTATTCATTCACTTTGATGTTTAAAGACCATGTACCTCAAATAACTCTTTTAGAAGAACAAGAGCAAGTAATGAACACCTCTCAGGATTCTCTAGTGGTTGACTTGACCAATGGAGAAGAGTAATAATTGGCTCTGAAGGTTTAAGTTGTGATTTGAGTTTAGCTGCTGTGAGTCTTTCTTCAGAAGCTCCAAACACTGCATGACATAATATTCTCCTGAGACTGTTCACTGAACAAAATGCAACTAGTAATTCAAGGATCTGCAGGAGAGAAAAGCTGCATTAGCTTATATGGAACTTAAAATGGGTTACAATCATACTAAACCAATGCACTACCCATCAGATTTGATCTTCTATTCTATAATTCAACTAGAAACAATAAAGACAGAAGTGGGACACTCAGCAAGTCAGACAGTTATGTCTTTAAAAATGGAAAAAATCACCAAGGTAAAAGCATTCTAAACAGAAACAAAAGATGAAACAGCAGGATTCTATCATCTTTCTAAGCTCTTTCATTACACTTAGTATCAATGTTAAAATGGGATAAATAAACCAAATAATTCAGTCCAGTTAGTTTCTCAAGAAAGCAGGGAATTTTTTTTTTAAATTCAAATGGACAACACAAGACACTAATTGGAAAGACACAATTTAAGGACTTGTTAAGAGAATGCTTCATCTGATTTATTTCATTTAATTTTGTTGAGCAGGTCACGAGCCTGTTTGAGTTTTTTGAAGAGGTAACAAAAGAAATTGATGAGGGTAGGTCGGTAGATGTGGTCTACATCGATTTTAGCAAGGCATTTGACAAAGTCCCCTACGAGAGGCTCATCCAGAAAGTCAGGAGGCATGGGATCAGTGGAACCTTGTTTGGATAAAGCTTTCTTACAGGAAGAAAGCAGAGGGTAGTAGTGGAAGGAAAGTATTCTGCCTGGAGGTCGGTGACTGGTGGAGTGCCGCAAGGATCTGTCCTGGGACCTCTGTTCTGTGATTTTTATAAATGAACTGGATGAAGAGGCGGAAGGATGGGTGAGTAAGTTTGCGGATGACACAAAGATTGGTGGAGTTGTGGATAGAGCTGTAGGTTGTCGAAGGTTACAAGAGGATATAGACAGGATGCAGTGTTGGGTAGAAAAGTAGCAGATGGAGTTCAATCCGGATAAGTATGAGATGATGCATTTTGGAAGGACAAACCAGAAGGCTGAGTACAGGGTTAATGGTCGGTTACTTAAGAGTGTGGATGAACAGAGGAACCTTGGAGTTTAAATCCATACATACCTCAAGGTTGCTGCACAGGTTGATAGGGTAGTTAAGAAGGCCTATGGGATACTAGGCTTCATTAATAGGGGGATTGAATTCAAGAGTAGAGAGGTCGTGTTGCAACTCTACAAATCTCTGGTGAGACCACATTTAGAGTATTGTGTTCAGTTCTGGTCACCTCATTATAGGAAGGATGTGGAAGCTATGGAGAGGGTGCAGAGGAGATTTATCAGGATGTTGCCTGGATTGGAAAACAAGTCTTATGAGGTAAGGTTAGCAGAGCTGGGTCTTTTCTCTTTGGAGCGTAGAAGGATGACAGGGGACTTGATAGAGGTCTACAAGATTTTGAGAGGCATAGATAAGGTGGATAGTCAGTATCTGTTTCCCAGGGCACAAATAACAAACACCAGAGGGCATATGTACCAAGTTAAGGGAGGGAAGTTTAGCGGAGACATCAGGGTTTAAGTTTTTTTTTTGTTTTTTTTTGTTTTTACACAGAGGGTTGAGGGTGCCTGGAATGGCTAGTCAGGGATGGTGGTGGAGGCTAAAACATTAGGGGTATTTAAGACAGGCACATGGATGAAAGAAAAATAGAGGATTATGGGGTAGTGTGGGTTTAGTACTTTTTAAAAAAAAGGAATATTTGGGTTGGCACAGCATCGCGGGCCGAAGGACCTGTACTGTGCTGCAGTATTTTAATGTCTAGTGACAAGCATCAATGAGAGCTGCTCCACATTTTGGGAATGAAGGGGTTAACATACGAGGAGCGTTTGGCAGTTTTGGGCTTTTACTCACTGGAATTTAGAAAGACGCAGGGGGATCTCATTGAAACTTACAGAATGTTAAAAGGACTAGATAAAGTGGATCAAAAATTGATAGCTTCCTGATAGGTCAGGGCATCAAAGGTTATGGCAAAAAGGCAGGTGTATGGGGTTGAGTGGGATCTGGGATCAGCTATGGTGGAATGGTGTAGCAGATGTGATGGGCTGAATGGCCTAATTCTGTTCCTATGTCTTATGGGTACTTCCTTTCTTTTTCAGATTAAAAAATATATTTGAAATAAAGAAACAAGATGGAAACAATATACAAGAATAAAAGCATATTCATATACTAGCTTTTATGTTTTACACAGTGTTTTAGAGGCACTATTCATCAGATTCAAGTCAAAAATTGCAAGTTTAAATAATTACCAGTTTGATTCTTTTCCTTGTTGTTTTTCTTAGATGAAAAAATGAAATATGTATGTCTATATTTATGATACACCTAGAAATTAAATATTACCTACCTTAGCTGCTGAATCTGAATCTTTACCACGAAGAAGGCCTAACACTTGACATAAGCATGATTTGAAATGCTCGTACCTAAAATGATAAAAAATAACTTGTTTCACATGTTTACTAAACAGCCTCACATTTTAAATTCCTATTACAAACTCAGTTTTCACTTTTGCATTCAGAAAGAGGCTCCATCATAATCATTGTAGCATCCTGTCCTTTTCAAAACATTTTAAATTGCAGCAATGCCATCACTAGAAATATACTCTCTTGTAGCACAACAGACTAATAAAGTACAAAGCAGAAATTGCATTAATTAATATGCAATTAAATTCATTTCACTGTAGATTTAAATATAGAAACATAATCCTTTAATTTTAATCTAATTATAGCCAATAACAAGAGAAAACAAATGCAGTTAAAAAAGCAATTTAACTTGTACCGAGTTATTCTCAACTATAGAATGAAAGAATGGATATAAATAATACACCAAGCTTTGCTTAACTGCAAGGATTAAAGAAGATTGGAAGGAAAGAATGTAGAAGACATCAATCAAATTCAAGGAAGACACAAAAGAGATAGAAAAAAAAAATCGAACAATGCTATATCATCATTTACTTGATCATACGCCACAATTATGTCTCTACAGGTTTCCCCTGCAATCCGAAGGTTGAGCGTTCCTATGAAACTGTTTGTAATCCGAAATGTCGTAAAGCGAAGAAGCAATTACCATTAACTTATATGGGAAAAATCTTTGAGCATTCCCTGAACCAAAAAAATAACCTACCAAATCAAAGCAAATAACACATAAAACCTAAAATAACACTAACATAGTCAAAGCAGGAATGCTATGATAAATTTACACCCTATATAAAGTAGAAATATTGTAGGTACAGTGTAGTTTCACTTATCAAACTCAGGAAGGCAGCGAGCCAAAATCGATTTGAAGAAAAAAAAAATCGGCACGTATACGCATGCGCAAACAACTGTCCGCACAAGGCTTCACGGTCATTGTAGTCTTTCTCGGGGTAAACACAAGTATAAGGCAGGCGTCTTTTTTTCGTAAAAGCGAAAATCTTCTTTGTTTAGCGAAAACAGGTACTAATGTGGGTCTTTCGTAACAGCAAGTTGTCGTTAAGCAAACGTTTGAAAAGCGGGGGACACCTGTATTCAAAGTTTCATGAGAGTTTCCATTGTACAGAAACTCCCCAGACTACTGCAAGGTTCCAATCCTGAGAACTGTTCATAATCTAAACAATTTGTAAAACGGAGATGCAGCCACAAACCAAGTTCCCACACAGGAAAAGATGCCTGCAGCTGGCAAATCCATCCCGCCAGTAGCAAAATTAAAGGTTTGTAAGCTGGAAAGGACATTCAAGCTTCATACTGGAATGCATTAGTGTAAAATATACAGTACATCATAATTACCAATACAGATTGAAGTATCAATTAAAATACACTCAACAGAAGCTCAGAAAAACCTGAAAAATAAATGTGTTGAATGAAGCTTAACACACAATCAATAACCTGGTGTCATGGATGAATCATGATTGGTCTTCACTCTTAAGTGACAGACATTACATCACATACCAAGGGAGAAAGAAATGTACACTTAGCAGCCCAAAATAAAATTACATTTTTGACACCCTTCTTCAAATGTATTTTTCAAAAGACCACCATTTCTAACATGAACTAATCTGCCAAGACTTTGTCTTCCTGTTTTGAAGTTGTGGATTGCTAGTCATCAGAAAAAGTGTAGATCAATAGTACAGTGATGGTTGACAATTCTTTCCCCAGTTATGCTGAACTGATACAGAAGAGAAATAGAACTCAGTGTCAATCAGCCATGATCGTGTTGAGTAACAGAGCAAGTCTGAGCAAGTTTTCTTCTGGTCTATTTTCTTCTATTCTTTTGTGTGTTAAAAGTAATCAGCTACCAAAATTATGAATAAGTAGATCTAGTATCCAATGTTCAAAACATATTTTGAAGATTTAGTATAAAGAATATGACAATCTGTTTCCTACCCAAAGTTTATAGATGCAGTGTTCATATAACACTGCTACAGAATATCTTACCTTTGAAGGAAATCTGCAATCTTGGGATTCTTGAGGAGATCCACCAGAAGATCTACAGCATATTTCCTGGTCAGTGTTCCATCTCCATTGACCAGAATATTAAATATAAGTTGGAACGTCTGGTGGATGTTCTTGGCATGAAATAGCTGTATTTAAAACAAAATCAAACTTTGAGACTTGACTGGGTTATTTAAGGAGTTGACAAAGGTGCTTGCTGAGGGTAAGGCAGTGGATGTTCTCTACATTGGCTTTAGTAAGGATTTGATAAGATCCCTCATGGTTTGTTGATTCAGAAGACAAAGATGCATGGGAATTACAGTGAAATGCAAGCTTTGATTCAGAACATTGATAGGAAATGGAGAGTAGGAATGGAAGGCTGTTATTCTGGCTGGATGTTCGAGACCAGTGGTGTTCCACAAGGATTGGTACTGGGATCTCTGTTGTTCTGATATACACTCTACCCTACTAAATTACTTAATTTTAACTACACAGTCATTGGCCAACCATTCTCTACAATAATCCAGATATCAATCTCCTCATCTCTCTTCTCCACTTTTGCTATCTTCATACCCAGTAAAAATTGCTAATCCTTCTCAAACTGAGAAATTCCTAGCTATAAATTAGAAAATCTCCTATGCAGCTGATTTAGCCATTTATTAACTACTTTGGCTAAACCATGTTTAACATTACTGTGCCACAGATCTGCCAAAAATACATACTATACTTACAGTTTAATGGGCATCCTAAGGAGTCAAAATGGGCATCCACCTTATCACTACCTTTCTCCGTTCTCAATAGCTAGATATCAATCAGGTGTCTATCTGACATCCACATTATAGCAATCAAACTCCTTCCATTATGCACTTAGAAAAGCAAAGCTATTGTCCCCTTCCTTGCATGAGGCCCAGATCTCCGCCATCACAAGGAATTATTTCCTTGAGCCTGGTTCCACTCTTTTGACACTGTTATATTATTTCCATCTCAGTGCCAGATCTGATCTCAAGATAAGCGTTTAAATAATCATTTTACAGATGGCCCTCTTCTATCTTGCCTCTGTTGTTTCAAAAAAAGTTTATTCTAATTCTTTCTTGCCAGTATCAAATCTTCTATGCTCTATAAAACTATACTGGGCCTACATCCCAACTTAGATGAAATGACATTCACCTTTCTTGGGAATATATTGAATCATTCTCCTAATGCATTTTTTTTCATATATCTTTAAATCTCTATGTCTGGAGCTATTCTGTATTTCCTTTTATTGTCCCTGCAATTATTTATATAATTGCTGAATGCAATTGCATATTCTTAGTTCACGATTGGTGCTTTAGCTGTCCAAATCTTTAGTTGTGGTATTTATCATCATCATTATGTGCCATGTTGTATGATGTAGGCAATCATAACCACGATTGTTCTTGGCAAAATTTTCTGCAGAAGTGGTTTACTATTGACTTCTGGGCAGTGTCTTTACAAAACTGGTGGCCCCAGCCATTATCGATACTCTTCAGAGACTGTCTGCCTGGTGTCAGTGGTTGTATAACTAGGAAGTGATATATATCAGCTGCTTGTACAACCATCCACCACCTGCTCCCAAGGCTTCACGTAACCCTGATTGGGGGGCCAAGTAGGTGCTACACCTTGCCCAAGGGTCACCTGCAGGATAGCGGGCAGAAGAAGCGCCTCACACCTCTTTTGGTACAGATGAATCTCCATCCTGCCATCCCAGTTATGCAATTACCCTGTCTAAAGTTCTCTGTCTCTCTTCCTTTATACTGTTGATAGTGAGAGGTTACAATAGGAGGGTGCTTAGAGGAAGTGAGGAAGTGGTAGTTATCAAGGATATGTTCAAGTGAGCATACACTTCAACAATTCCTAATGTACATATCCCTCTACATGAATGTTAATATCAATGTAACAGAGGCCACCTTCAGTCAGTTTGGATCTCAAGCTGCTCCGGCTAGGCCGTGCGGTAGATAATTTAAAGACATTATACACAGGCCACTTCCCCCCTCAATATGAAGTTGAGGACCTGTAAAGTCAGGATCCACATGGAGTTCCAACAGTAACAGACTTTAACATTGCTCCACTATAAAAGCCCAGAAACTCAGATGTTTTAACAATGACATCACCACATTGAGTGAGACACACAGCAGGAGACCAACAGGTGAAAGAATAAAGATGATGGGTTCACCCTTTTATGGAAAGGTCAACACTGAAGAGGAATGGGCAATATCCATATGATGTGTGGAAAACCCTAACCCATGACTATTTAAAAATGGAATGCAATGAGGATCTCGTCAATTTATCAGGTGAAAATACATAAATGCATACCATTTCCCAAACACCTGTTATGTCAAGCAATCTGCAGCAGCTTCATCAGCTATGTCAGAATCCATAGGACTGAAATTCTCAATCCCATAGGACAACCTAGAAGCCCATTTTCAATCAATCTTTATCATATTTCAGTCTACACATTTTCTAAGATTGAATTCATGTGCAGTGCATTGAATATTTACTGCTTTAAAAGACACTATATTAATATATACACATTTCCTCATAATATATCTACAATTACACTTTCAATGTTTTATAAAGGCACACCTTTCTAAGAAGAATTGAGAACCATCCTAATCAATCAATAAAAAATAACTGAAATGCATGTTACATTGTGTCTTTAAAGCCAGAAAAAATGAGCAAAAGATTAAGTATGACCAAGGAAATTAGTCAAAACAAAATCACCCAAAAAGAATAGACCTGTAGTTCATTATACCTTCTTTGATGTTTCATATAATTATGAAATAATCCAGAAAAGAATTAAAACATCAAGGCCATAAGACATAGGAGCAGAATTAGGCCATTCAGCCCATTGAGTCTGTCTCTTCGTTCAATTATGACTTTTTTTATTTTCCCTCTCAACCCCATTCTCCTGTCTTCTTCCCACAACCTTTGGCACCCTTACTAATGAAGAACCTATCAACCTCAGCTTTTCTAAACCCAATAGCTTTGTCTCCACAGCCATATGTGGCAATCAATTCCACAGACTCACCATCCTCTGGCTAAAGAAATTCTTCATCCCTGTTCTTAAAAGACATCCTTGCATTCTGAGGCTGTACCCTCTAACACCACTGAAAACATCCTTAGACTATTCTATCTAACCCTTTCACAAAATAAGTCAATGAAAAACATACAGCAAAATAATAGTAGCTATTGTCAAATATTGAGCAAGAGATTAATAAAGGGCATTTTAGCTCTTACCTTCTCTCCCACCTCTTCATTCAGAGTTAGGCTTGATAGTATAGAAAGTGCAAAAACCACTACTGTTAAACTGCTGTGAGCTAAGAATTTAATAAGAGATCGATAAAACCCTTTAATGTAATTCTGTGGAAATGAGAAAGAAATGAGAAAGTTGAAATGGATATTTATTCAGCTGCTGATTAAGCATCATAAAAATAGTTTACTGCAATCACACTTTTAATTTGCATTTATTTGACTATTTTAAAACAAAATCTTGAAAAAAGAAATGACTTTATTTAATGCAAGATGAATCCCCTCCTCAAATGAATAATTTAAATTTAACAGTGACGGAAACCATGTATGGCAGCCTTATTATGTAAATTTAATAGTGTATGAAATTGAAGTTTCAAGTGCAGATTAAGCATGTGGGAGAAAAAAAAACAGCATTCGCAACAAATAAAAGATGAAAGTAGAAATGAAAATCATACTACAAAAAAATTAACAATTTAGCTTCCAACTTACAGGGATATACTAAGAATCACTGCTAATTACCAACAGTATTTTGCACCAAAAAGAAAGAATAAAAATATCAATTAGTTTGGCAAAGTTAGTTCAAAGGAACTATAAAAACTAATGTCTCTAGGTTAACTCTTCTGTCGTTCCTGATAAGGTCAATAAACTCACAGAATTTTGAACCAAAAATTCAAGAGTCATACAATAGATCATATGCCTCAAGTCACTGCTCAGCAAAATCTGGATTACAAAGATGACAAAATAATATTGTACAAGTTACCAATGACGACATATATGAAGGGATTTTAAATCATGTCAATATTTTTCTAAAATTAAGGTCTAAGAAGGCAGTATGAGAACAATGAAAATTTACAGGTACAATACAAGCCAAGAATTATTGTCATAATTTACTATCACATGATTTGGAGGGTGAATGGGATTAGAAAGAGCACTGCTGGTGATCACGAGTTTCAACATCCACCACAGTTTTATGACTCTGCTTTCCTCGCAGCAGAAATGAGAAAGTGTCATGAACAATTGAATCTGCTTTTTAAGGACAAATAGCAATGCAGTTAGTAATAAATGCTAATGTCAAAATATGTCATTTTTGTTTGACAAACAGGACAATTATGATGCTGCAGATGGGTCTTGGCCCAAAATATCGACTGTTTATTCTTTTCCATAGATGCTTCCTACCCTGAGTTCCTCCAGTGCTTTGTGTTTGTTGCAGTTATGATCTAAGCAGTGAATGATAATTTAAGTAAAAAACCAATACTAGAATGCTTGCTGCAAGCAATAATTATCAAGCAAGAGGTCAGTGTGTTATCTAAATTTGTAACTACATGCTCTAAAAATTAAAAAAAAATTAAAACAGCTGCAAATAATGGGAATCTGAAATAAAAACAGAAAACATTGTGGGACATGGCCAGATTATAAGTGTAGAATAAAAAGAAAGCCAACATGATGTAATAAAAAATACAGAAAAAAATCAGGTCAGGCAACACCTGCAAAAAGAGATAGAGTTAATGTTTCAGATGAGGAACCCTGTGCTAGACCTGAGGAACAGAGAAGCTACCTAGGTAGTGATGGAGGAAGAGGAGGGAGAACAATGACATTTCTATGAGTGTGAAATCATAATATATATTAAAATCAGATTAATCTAAAAAGGCTGTGCTTTGTTGGTACAGTGGTTCTGGCCTACTGAGTCAATACCAGCTGACTGGACTACTCACAGAGGCATTAACAGCAGACCAATCAATTTGAAGAGAGAGAGCTTTGCACAGGTCAGGGAGATGAGTTTAAAACAAATGTTTCATGGGGTTTGGCACATTAGCGGTGGACCAATCGATTCAAACAGAGTGCTTCGCACATATTGTGGAGAAGAGTTTAAGAAAGAAGTGTTTCACAGGGATCAGCACATTAGTGGCAGACTAATCGATTCGTGATTCATTAGCAGGAGCAAATAAAAGTAAAGCAGGGTCAAAGCATTGTATGAGTGTTCCAGTGTAGGAGTGGGAACTTGAGGCTTTGGCGAGGAGGCACAGGTAAGTAGCAGGTAAGGCTTTTGTAGTGGTTGAATAAAAAGTCACTAAACTACAGCTAATTAAATAAAGTAGGGATGGATGATGCAGGATCAGGTGATGTGCTGTAGCTGCATGATGTGGGAGGTGGTGGAACCCATTGTGGTTCCTGGTGACCACATGTGCAGCAAGTGTTGGCTGCTCGAGGGTCTCAAGCTCAAAGCTGATGACCTGGAATTTGAGCTTCAAACACTGTGGCACATCAGGGAGGGGGAGAGTTACCTGGATTCTCTGTTTCAGGAGGTAGTCACATGCATTAGATAAGCTGCCTCAAATATGGTCTGTGGTCAGGGACAAGAGGGTGTGACTGTGAGGGAGGCAGGTAGTGGGATCCAAGAGACAGTGCTGGAGGAGTTTCAACCTTTGAGCTTGTCCAACAGGTCTGAGATTTTTGCTCCTGTGTGGATGAGAGTAGGGGCTTTAGGAAAGGTGAGCAACTTAACTGTGGCACTGTAGTTCAAGAAGACATTCAGGGGAGGTGGTGGGAGAGTCGAAATGTAGTGGTAATTGGGGATAGTATAGTTAAGGGAATAGATATTGTTCTCTGTTACGAGGATAAAGTGTTCCGAAGGCGGTGTTCTCTGCCTGGTGCCCAGGTTCGGGATATCTTATCAGACCTGCAGAGGAATTTGCAGTGGGAGGAGAAAGAACCAGTTGGTATGGTTATACAAATGACATAGGAAGAACAAGGAAAGAGGCTCTGCTTAGGGAATTTGAGCAACTAGGGACTAAATTAAAAAGCAGAACTGAAAAGGTAGTAATCTCTGGATTACTATCTGAGCCACATGCAAATTGGCATAGGGTCAAGAAGATTAAAGAGTCAAATGTGTGGCTCAAGGATTAATGTGGGAGAAGTGGATATTGGGGAAGGAGGGAGCTGTACCAATGGGATGGGCTCCACCTGAACCACGATAGCACCTGGATCCTAATGAATCGCATAACTAGTGCTGTGGATAGGGCTTTAAACTAAATAGTATGGGGGTGGGTTCAACAGATTGGGAAAGTATGAATAAAGTGAAGAAAAGTGTGGATGAAGATAAAGAAAAAGCAAAAGATAAAAAAGAGAAAAGTAAGAGGGGAGTGAAGGAAAGTCAAGTGCAAAAGAGTAAAAGATTACAAGATTTTAAAAGCACAATGAGTGTAAGGGCACTTTATTTGAATGCCTATGGTATTCAAAACAAGGTCAGTGAACTTGTGGCACAAATCAGTACAAAAAGAGGTTTGACTTAGTGGCCATTGTAGAGATGTGGTTGCAGGTGGAGAGAACTGGGAATTAAATATCCAAGGATATCAGGTAATATGGAAGGATGGTCAGAAACATAAGGGAGGTGGGATACTAATTAAGGATGAGATCAGGACGATAGTGAGAAACAATATAATATCTAAAGAGCAGAATGTTGAATCCATCTGGGTAGAAATTAGGAATTATAAAGGGAAAAATCACTGGTGGGAGTTGTCTATCAGTCACCGAGTAATGACATTACAGTGACACAGGCAATAAACAGAAATATCTGAGGCACGTAAGAATGGAACAGCAGTTATGGTGGGAGACTTGCACAAAGACTGGGTGAATCAAGTTGGCTGAGGCAGTCTTGAGGAGGATTTCACAGAATGCATCCATGATGGCTTTCCTGAACAGCATGTTACTGAACCTACAAGGCAATATGCTATCTTAGATCTGGTCCTGTACAATGAGACAGGTAAAATTAGTGATCTTGTAGTTAGGGATCCTCTTGGAAAGAGTGACCACAGTATGATTGAATTTCTCATACAAATGGAGGGTGCAAATGTTCGATCTAAAACCAGTGTATTATGCCTAAATAATGGAGACTACAATGGAATGTAGGAGGATTTGGTTAGTGTACAGTGGGAACACAGGCTATTTGGTGGGACAGTTGAGGGACAGTGGAAGACTTTCAAAGAGATTTTTCACTGTGCTCAACGAAAGTATATTCCAGTTAAAAGCAAGGACTGTAAGGGTGGGGAGAGCCAGCCTTGGATAACTAAGGAAATAAAAGAAGGCATTAAATGAAAAGCTTGTGCATACAAAGTCACCAAAAGTAGTGGGAAACTGGAAGATTGGGAAAACTTTAAAAAGCAACAAAGTACCACTAAGCGAGCAATAAAGTAAAGGAAGCTAGATTATGAAAATAAACTAGCACAAAATATAAAAACAGATAGTAAAAGTGTTTATAATCATATAAAGTGTGAACAGTTGCAGGCTCAGCACCGACCTCTGTGGCACACTGATCACCACTGATTGCCAACCAGAGTAACACCCATACATCCCAACTCTCTGCTTTATATTAGTTAAGCAATCCTCTATCCATGCTAATACATCACCCCCAACTCTATGCATCTTTATCTTATGGATATGTCTTTTATGGGGCTTACAAATGTGGTTATATTCAGTTACATTCTCTAACTTGTATCATAAACCACAACTGTCCTCATACTGATTTATGTGGCGGTCTATTTATTTACAAGTTTCCAACCTGAAAATTAAACCCTCTTCCCTACCCACTGCCTATCAGGCAATATTCAACATAATAAAAAGAATAATAAATAAAATGAGTAATTCTTACATGATGTAATCCACAATAATTATTTATGAAATGTTTCAACAATGCAATACAATATTTTAAAAGTATCAATAACTGGTTTGCTGAAGTGTGTTCCAGTTCTGTATCCCTAACTGGTTTGCTCAGTGCACAAAACTAACAAATACCAGTTTTTGAATCTAGAATATGAATAGATTTTACACTTAGATTTACCTTAGTTTTGGTATGTTCAAAGAGAAAAACAGAAACATCTTACCAATGATTTTATATAGGCTTGAACAGAGAAGTTGTGGCGACAAAGGTTTGCCATCAATCCTAGACATGGTAAAGTGAGCTCATCTTCCGGGGCTTGACTGCATTACAATGAAATTCACATTAACTAATTTGCATGAAATGAATTTACTGAAGATATTTTAAAGTATGGAGAAATAGCAATTAAATATGAGCTTGTATTAATATACTGCCTTTCATAAAACCCAAGACATTTTCAACAGTGCTACAACTAACTAATCATTTTAAGTGCTCTTTTGGTCTGGTCAATCAAGTCATCCACAACAGCCAATTTACTCATACGAGCAATTAGATGTCAATCAGACATTCTGTTTTTACTTATGTTGACTGAAGAACACATATTAGCCAGGGATAATTCCTCTCCTAATGTTTGAAATAGTGTCATGGGATCTTTTATATTCACCAGACATCAGGCAGGTTCTCAATTAGAAGGTCATCCAAATGACCTCTCTAAGTGCAGTGCTTCACAGTACCGCACTGGATTGTTCGCCAAAACTTTTGTATTCAGGTCTCAACAATTATTATTTCACTGTAA
This sequence comes from Hemitrygon akajei, assembly GCF_048418815.1. Taxonomy (NCBI): domain Eukaryota; kingdom Metazoa; phylum Chordata; class Chondrichthyes; order Myliobatiformes; family Dasyatidae; genus Hemitrygon; species Hemitrygon akajei. The sequence goes on from NC_133128.1 coordinate 39,937,079, forward strand.
AATAGGAAAGAAATTAAGGATGGTGGAGACCAACCATGCATTTGGTTCCACTGAAGAAACATATCTGATAGTAAATACTAAATGAGCAAATTATGATATCTAACCTGGTTAAATTTTATACAATTAACTAGCTGATGTTCTTGTTATGGTGCAATTGTGTATAGCCCGATATTGAATGTATTTAAATTAGAGGCTTCCTTTATGTACGTTGAATGAGGAATAAAATGATAGCACAAAATTAACATCTGCAATATGAAAGGAAAATCTGGTATGACCAGAACATGTGTACACTAAGAACCACTTATATAATAATGGAAAAGGGGGTTAAGGAGCCAATGCAGAGTACCCCTACGGCCATCCCCCTCAACAACAGGATAATCACTTTACATATCATTGGGGTGGAATGACCTAACAGAAGAAGGTCACAGTGATTGGGTATCTGGCACTGAGTCTGCCTCTGTGACTCAGAAGGGAAGGGGGAAGAGGTACGCTATGGTGATAAAATATTTGTTAGGGGAATGGACAGAAGTTTCTGTGGGTGAGAACGAGATTCCCTGTTGGTATATTGCCTCCCTGGGTGCCAGGGTCTGGGATATCTCAGACTGAGTGGGAGGCTGAACAGCCGGAAGTCATGGTCCATGACATGGGTATGACGAGTGATAAAGTTCTGAATAGGGAGTTCAAGGAGTTAGGTGTTAAGTTAACGGGCAGGATCTCTAGGATTGTCATCTCAGGAGTGCTACCTATGCCACGTTAGTGAGGCTAGAGCTAGGAAGATCATACTGTTTAATATGCGGCTAAGGAGTTGGTGTAGGAGGGAGGGTAAAAGATTTTTGGATCATTGGGCTCTCTTCTAGGGAAGGTGGGACCTGCACAGAAGGAGCGGTTTGCACCTGAACTGGAGGGGGACTAATATCCTAGCAGGAAGGTTTGTTAATGCTGCACGGTGGGGTTTACAGCAGAGTTGCAAAGGGATAGGAACCAGAATTCCAGAACAGTTAGTCGAGAGGTAGTGGAGGCAGATGTTGGTAAGACCTCAGACAAAGTTATGAATCAAAAGGTTGAGCATGATGCGATAAAATCGGAAAGGGTGAATGAATACAGGACTTAAGATGTTGTATCTGAATGCATGGAGTATACAGAATAAGGTACATCAACTTGCAGCACAGTTGCATTTTGGTAGGTCTGGTGTTGTAGGCATCACTGAATCATGGTTGAAAGATTATATCTGGGAGCTTAACATCCAAAGATACACATTGTATTCAAAGGATAAGCAGGAAGGCAGAGAGGGCAGTGCTGCTCTGTTGTAAAAAAATGAAATCAAATCATTAGAAAGAGGTGACACAGGGTCAGAAGGTGGATAAAGCTAAGGAACTGCAAGGGTAAAAAGACCCTGTTAGGAGTTGTATACAGACCCCCAAAAGGGCAACATTACAATAGTCATGGGGGATTTCAATCTGCAGGTGGATTGGGAAAATCAGATTGGTGCTGGATTCCTAGAGGGAGAATTTCTGGAATGCTTATGAGATGGTTTGCAAGGGCAGCTTGATGAGATCTCAGGGTACTTGGAGGCACATGATAAAATAGGCCTTAGTCAACATGGTTTCCTCAAGAGAAAATCTTGCCTGATATATCAGTTGGAATTTAACAAGCAGGATAGACAAAAGCAAATCAGTTAATGTTGTGTACTTGGATTTTCAGAAGCCTTTGACAAGGTGCCGTGAGGCGGCTTAACAAGCTAGGAGCCCATGGTAATGCAGGAAAGATTCTAACATGGATAAAGCAGTGGCTGACTGGCAGGAGGCAAAGAGTAACAATAAAGGGAGCCTTTTCTGGCTAGCTGCTGGTGACTTGTGGTGTTCCAAAGGGGTCTGTGTTGGGACCAATTCTTTTTACATTATATGTCAATGATTTGGATGATGGAATTGATGGCTTTGTTGCAAGGTTTGCAGATGATATGTAGATAGGTTGAGAGGCAGGTAGTTCTGAGGAAGTAGAGAAGCTATAGAAAAACTTGGACAAATTAGGAGAATGAACAAAGATCTGGCAGATGGAATAGAGTGTTGGCAAGTGTATGGTCATGCACTTTGGTAGAAGAAATGAAAGTGTTGACTATTTTCTAAATGGGGAGATAACACAAAAAACTAAGGTACAGGATTCACTAAAGGTTAAGTTGTAGGTTGAGTATATGGTGAGGAAGGCAAATGCAATGTTAGCATTCATTTCAATATAAAAGCAAGTACCGGGTATGTAATGTTGAGACTTCATAAAGTGCTGCTGAGGCCTCACTTGAAGTTTTGGGCCCTTTATCTTAGAAAGAATGACCTGAAACTGGAAAGGATTCAAAGGAGGTTCACAAAAATGATTCCAGGATTGAATGGTTTATCATATGAAGAGCATTTGATGGCTCTGGGCCTGTATTCATTAGAATTCAGAAGAATAAGACGTGAAATGTTGAAAGGCCTCAATAAAGTGGATGTAGGGAGGATGATTCCTATGGTGGGTGAGTCTAAGACCAAAGAGCACAGCCTCAGAATAAAGAGGTGTGGAGGAATTTCTTTAGCCAGAGAGTGATAAATCTGTGGAACTTTTACCACAGGCAGCTGTGGAGGAGTGGAGGCTATGTCTTTATGTATATTTATGGCGCAGGTTGATAGATTTTTGATTGGTCTGGGCCTGAAAGTGATACAGGATGAAGGCCAAAAATTGAGGCTGAGAGGAACATTGGATCAGCCATGATGAAATGGGCCAAATGGCCTAATTCTTCTCTTATATCTTATGCTCTAACCAACAGAATCTTCCAAATATTGACTCGGAGTTCAAAAATAAGTTTTCCTTTAATGCACTTTGTATTTAGGTAGATTAACAGATGACTGAAATAATAAACTGAACCTTCTGAACATTTCTTACCTAGCTTTTATGATTATACTTCACAAGATTGTTAATAAAGAGTAAGAACACAAGTTTTGCTGTAGTTTTTATTATCTAATATCCAAATTACATTTTGTATGGTTTTCACAATTTTTAAAAACAATTACATAGAGTATACAGAGCACTGAAAATGGATCTTTTGGTTCAACCGAATCCATAGAAGGGATTCTGTTCTGCTTGATTGTTGCCATTCATGGGACAGTACAGCACATTAACAGGCCCTTCAACATACAATGTTGTGCTGAACCAATTAAATTAGTAATCTAATGGCCAACTACGCTAATATCTTCTGCCTACTTCTTCACAGAACTATTGAAAAAAAAACTTTTCATTCTCTAATTCCTGATGTACTGTACTTAGGCAAGTGTTGCATATATACCTCAACCTTAGTTATAACTTTCCACTCATTCCCTAACTGCCTCTAAAAAGTGAATTTGACTTCTTGGTGATCTCTCATTTACCTCATGTGGAAATATCAACAGGATCTTATCACTAGCATATCTTTCCCATCCCCAACTTTTGACCTCACTCTCCGCTTTCCATAGGAATTGCTTTCTATGTGACTCACTTATCCACTCATCCCTCCCGAATGATCTCCCTCCTAGCATTTATCCCTTCAAGTGTGACAAGTGCTACAACTGCCTCTACACCTCCTCCCTCAGCACCATTCAGGGCTCCAAACAGTCCTTCCAGGTGAGGTGACACTTCACCCATGAGTCTGTAGGGGTCATCTATTGTATCCGGTGCTCCCTGAATGACCCTTTCTACCTCAGCAAGACCTGACATTGATTAGGGGTAGCTTTGTCAATTAACTTTGCACTATCTACTGCAAAAGGTGGGATCTCCCGATGGCCACCCATTTCAATTGGACTTCCCATTCCAGCATATCAGCCCCTGGAGTTCCTCCAGAATTCTGTGTGAGTTGCTCAAGATCTTTAGCATTTGCAGACTACCTTCTACTTAAGACATAGAGAATTGCTTCAACACCTTTGATCAGAGAAGATAAAGCTCTTTACATAGACCAAATATCAGACCGGATGAATTAATAACAATATTTATGATAGTGAACATATAGTGGTGCAATTATATTTTCAAAAGATTTAGAAATAGTTAGCAATAAAAGGATTAATGATTAGAGGATAATGATGATCGCATAAATATTGAAGGCAATAATGCTAAAGGAAGAAGTTGATTTGACCAGCTGAGCATTAACCAAGGAGCAGTTGGATATCCAAAAATATTCAACTGAAAGATGTTGGATATCAAAGAGGCAGTAGCATGGAAATGGAGATAGACTATTAATTAATTAAGACATTTAAGAAGAGAGTATGAATTTCAAAAGGATGAAAATATCAGAGCTTCATAATTTATCAGAGTTATTCAATTTAAGTTCATAAAATTGTTACAAACTTACACATGTTTCACCAGAAATGCAATCAGTTCATCAACATTTGTACCACAATGAAACACTCTGGTGTTATAAGTTATTTTCTGTAGAAGCTGCAGGCTCTGTTGAAAATACAGAATAATTGATAATGATCAAATCTGAGCAAGGCACATGAACCTTAAAATCAATTAACTATATTCATCTTGTGCTGAAATATTAACTTATTTTCAAAGGTAAGATATGTTTGGCACAGATCTTTGCTGGAAAAGGCATTATATTTATCATATATCCTTTTAAAAAAATCACATTTCTGAAATGGCTTTCAGACAGAAGAAATGATTTGGGAAGTCAGGAAGTGAATCACTCACTGTGGAGGAAAATATTGTGAGTTAAAGATTTTGACAGACAAAGGTTAATCGGCTTTTTGAATATGGAAACCAGTTTGCAACATAGGTGACAACTTTCTTCACGTTATATACATATGCATTTTACTCTAAGTTTCAACGTCACATTATATATGTGTGTGTGTGTATAAATACAAAACTTGACCAACCTATACCTTTATCCAAATCATTTATATATCACAAACAAATTTAAGTTAGATTTATCATTTTAGAATTTGATTGTGTTTGAATATGTTTAAGTTACATTTTATTTAATTTACCAGGAGCGCTATAAAATCCAAATGTATGGAAATTAATGCAGTAGATTCCAGTTAACTGGGCCATCAGTTAATCAGAGCAGCTACTTATTTGAGACAACTCTTAAAGAACAAAACACTGATTGAGAAAACAGCAAGGATTCAGTTTGTTTATTTGGGAGACTATGCTGCTTAATTGGTACAGGAGATGGTCAGCAAACAATTTCTAACTTGCATCAGTTGCCTGCACTTGTGAGGCCATTAGTGCTTAGAGCAAATGATTTTTAAATAGTGTTACTTGTGTGTGCCTGTTTTTAAAAAGCAGTGACTTTTGTCACTGATACTTAGCAAGAACAAGAAGACAATTGAAAACTATTTTACTCACTGCAGTTTCAAGCATTCAAGCTTGAAGATGTCAGAAACAGCCAGGAGCAAAAATGAAATGATTGCACTACTTCAACAAGTTAGTTAGAATCAATGTTCCTTCTAATCTGTAATGACCTGTGTGTACAAAGATCTTGATGTGCAATTTTTTGCCCCATGACAACATGTGCACTGAATAATTTCTTCAATAAAAACAGTATAAGTAAGCTAGTTCTAAAATCGGCAGACAAATCATAGCAAGCTCCACATAGTCCACACCTTCCACATCAGAAAGCAGTAAAGGAAATGTGATGTTGTACGATCGTGAAACATAATTAATATGCCAATGAGGTAGAGGGTGACAACCTTTTTTGCAGTTTAAATTCCTTTGCGCACTTGTAGCAAAAGATGTGTGTGCACGCACATCTTGGAGGGAACATTGCTTAGAATTTGAAGGTATTTACAATCATCCTGAATACTACAATGGAAATGAAGATTTGAAGATAGATAGATAGATAGATAGATACTTTATTCATCCCCATGGGGAAATTCAACTTTTTTCCAATGTCCCATACACTTGTTGTAGCAAAACTAATTACATACAATACTTAACTCAGTAAAAAAAATATGATATGCATCTAAATCACTATCTCAAAAAGCATTAATAATAGCTTTTAAAAAGTTCTTAAGTCCTGGCGGTAGAATTGTAAAGCCTAATGGCATTGGGGAGTATTGACCTCTTCATCCTGTCTGAGGAGCATTGCATCGATAGTAACCTGTCGCTGAAACTGCTTCTCTGTCTCTGGATGGTGCTATGTAGAGGATGTTCAGAGTTTTCCATAATTGACCGTAGCCTACTCAGCGCCCTTCGCTCAGCTACCGATGTTAAACTCTCCAGTACTTTGCCCACGACAGAGCCCGCCTTCCTTACCAGCTTATTAAGACGTGAGGCGTCCCTCTTCTTAATGCTTCCTCCCCAACACGCCACCACAAAGAAGAGGGCGCTCTCCACAACTGACCTATAGAACATCTTCAGCATCTCACTACAGACATTGAATGACGCCAACCTTCTTAGGAAGTACAGTCGACTCTGTGCCTTCCTGCACAAGGCATCTGTGTTGGCAGTCCAGTCTAGCTTCTCGTCTAACTGTACTCCCAGATACTTGTAGGTCTTAACCTGCTCCACACATTCTCCATTAATGATCACTGGCTCCATATGAGGAGCATATGAAGGATGCAACTGTCAAAAGCAATATATGAAGGCAGTCGATTATCTGCACTGGATGTCTGCGCTGATTTTGTTCATTTACAGTCAATCAAAAGGACACGGCAGCAAACACTGGATGAATTCCTCCACCAATAAGTATTTGGAACTAATACATTGTTTTATAGTACAGGTGTCCCGTTTTTCAAACGTTCGCTTTACAACACCTCTCTGTTACGAAAGACCTACATTAGTTACCTGTTTTCGCTAAGATGGTGTTTTCATCGTTATGAAAAAAGGCAGCGCGCGCGCCAAACAGCCAAGCTCCTCCCCCGGAATTGTATTCTAGCCGGCGTTGCTTAAACTCGTGCCTGTGAGCATCTGTGCTTTATGTCGATTTATTTTGTGCAACCATTAGCAAGATGAGTTCTAAGGTATCAGAAAAGCCTAAAAGAGTGCGTAAGGGTGTTACACTTAGCGTAAAACTAGACATAATAAAGTGTTTCGATCGTGGTGAACGAAGTAAGGATATAGTGAGTTTGGCGAAGGGTTTGTGGAAGTTGACAAAGATGATGTTGAAGAGGTTTTGGCATCCCATGACCAAGAACTGACAGATGAAGAGCTGATGAAGAGGAAAGGATAACAATTGAAGCTGAACAGAGTAGCGAAAGGCCCGAAAGTGAATTCGTCCAGGAACTGAACGTGAAGCAATTGCCGGAGATTTTTGCTGCGATTGACAACGCTGCAATGATTGCAGAAAAGTATGACTTCAATTTTGAAAGGGTACGTAGGTTTAGGGCATATTTGCAGGATAGTTTGAGTGCTTACCAAGAACTGTATGATAGAAAACTGTGCGAGGCTAAGCAGTCAAGCATACTGTCCTTTTTCAAGCCTTCCACATCAGCCACAGCAGACAACGAACCTTGACCTTCGACATTGAGGCAGGCAGACATAGAAGAAGGTGACCTGCCTGCCCTGATGGAAACAGACGACTATGAGATGACACCCCAGTGTTCCACCAGCCCAGCCTCCAACGACTCAGCCTAACACACCATCATCAGTGTTCTCACTGTCTTCCCGATTCCAGGAAGTGATACTGCACTGGATGTACATTATTTCTACTTTATATAGACTGTGTATTTTTATGTGTTATTTGGTATGATTTGGCAGCTTCATAGCTTAAAGGTTACTGGAAAGGGTGCTTCTGAGAGCACTTGCGTGAGATTTTACGGTGGACAGTGCTGCAATAATTGCAGAAAAGTATTCCTACTTTATATAGGCTGTGTATTTATCAGCTCATTCCTGTTTTTACTATATGTTACAGTTATTTTAGGTTTTATGTGTTATTTGGCATGATTTGGTAAGTTATTTTTTGGGTCTGCGAACGCTCACAAATTTTTCCCATATAAATAAATGGTAATTGCTTCTTTACTTTACGACATTCCGGCTTACGAACCATTTCATAGGAATGCTTTACCTTCGAATAGCCGGGGAAACCTGTACTGTAGTAATATTGGTAGTGTTCTAATTTGTTCTGTATTTCATTTAAATGCATAATTTGTTACTCAGTTAAATGGTAATTTTTTTTATACCTTTTTAACTATTTCTATGAAACTTTGGCTAATTGGGACAGCCACATAATTGGGCCAAAACATACTTGTCCCAAAGTGTCCCAATTAATCAGAATCAACTTTACATCAACATTGCCAGCATAATAACCCAACCAATCATAGGTATAGCAGCTAGTTGCTCAATAAGTTGTAAATCAAAAAGAACGCTACACAGGAACAAACATTTTTACTCTTAACCTTCATATAAGGGGAATGTATTAGCAGAAGAAGATCTAACAGCATTGCAAGTACAGACATTACCTAGATTGGAACAATTCAAGAAGCATCCAATGACTACATCCTTAATAGCAGTAAGGAGCAATAAATAAATGGTGGCCTTGTAGTAGTAATCACATCCAGGAATGTTTATATTTAAAAAAAACTACAAAAAGTAGACTCCCATTTACATTGTACTCTTACCTGCAATACCACTTGTTCTTTGGGAGTTGTACTGTTATGATGAACCACTGCTGCAAGTGCACTGATAAGGTTGTATGTATGCAATATTTCTCTGGTCTCACTACCTGATGCTACAACAGAAAAAAATAAAATAATTAAAAGAGGAAACTCATCTAAAATAGTGGAAAACAATGAAAAATATAACTTAAAACAAGTATGTCCAAGTAATGGCAATACTACATAAAATTGCAATTTCCTTCATGAGGATGTGATACTAGATTTTATTATAGAGGGAAGTTAAAGTTCATCTAGCTATTGCACACATAACTCATCCTCACACTCCGCTGTATCAGGGATTGCTTACAAAGCCACAGAAATTTTGGACTGTTCCTTCTTTAATCATTAAGGCTAGTTTAAAAAATTAACAGCAATATAAAACAGTGAAAAAGAAGGCTAAAAGGGGCCATGAGATATCATTGGTAGACATGATTAAGGTGAATCTCAAGGCATTCTGTAAATACATAAAGAGGAAGAGGGTAACCAGGAAAAGAAAAGGTCACCTTGGGAACAAAAGAAGCAATCTGTGCTGATGGCTGTTGGCTTATGAACTGAATATTGAGACTTAATCAAATTAAATATTCATAAAGAAAAAGAAATTATTTACCATCAAACAATTTAGAAGGGAACTCTTATGTAATGTTTGCATTGCAATTTGTGTTGTAGTGAAAATCATCCTATTATTCAAAAATGCATTCAAGGAATTCAAGAAAGGATAAATTTTAATCTAATTCAATCATTAGCACACAAAAGAATAAAACAGAAGTTTGTGTATTTATATCTGTTATAAATTAAGTTATTCATTATTCATACAATATATTCATAATTCCGAATTCAAATTATTTAAAGGTGAGTTATAGGACACTAACAAATTCAGAAGTGTCCTTATTCATTCAATATCCAAATAATAAAACATAGCTCAATGCAAAGAAAAAGCATTTCAGAATGTATATTATATACATTTCTCTGATATTAAATTGGACCTTTGAACCTTTTAATGCTTTACCTGCCACAAAAGGGCTCAATGAAATTCTTCAGTCTTTATTATGGAGTAAACTAACAGACCATCAAACTTGCCATGGCAAAGTAATTAAACACACCAGGAACAAGTAACTCCATGTTTTAGTTCTCCATTGAATATTAATGAAATATAATAATTAATATGATTCCTTTATAATCAATGTGTTGTTCCTTTTTGAATACTTAGCTCTTACTTTACCTTAATACTATCAAGAAAGAAAGGAGAATTCAATGTACAGGTTGCACACTTCCTCAGTCTCCTGTGTCACCACGTTGAGACTAAAGGCAAACTAAAGAAACAGCATCTCATATTCTGCCTCGGTAGTCCACAATCTGACAGCAAGAATGGTGAATTAACCAATTTCAGGAAACCTATTCCTTGCTGTCCCAGTTCTCTCCTCTCTCCTCTTGACCTTTCTGCTTCCAATAACACACACTCCAAGACCCACACCCAGTCACCCTGTTTTATTTCTCCACTAAACCCACTCCATCGGCCCATCAACTACATGCTCCTTCTACTGGGTTCCCTTCCCATACTGATCCAATCTGCCCACCCCAGCTCCCTTATTTGGTTCAATGCTCCATTTCCCTAACTAATTAGATTCTACTACTTGCAGCCGTTTATTGCCTGCACCTATCACCACTGTCACTATCATCATTCTTTCCTCATCCATCTGATTATCACCCCTCTTCACTTAGATCTACCTAAGATCTGCTGGCAGATAGAGGCCAGCTCTTTCTGCACCTCTATCCCTCACCTCTTTAAATTGGCTATCTCCCTTCTATCAGTCCAGTTAATAGGTCTTGACCCAAAGTACTGACTGTTCATTGCTTTTTTATTCACTTCAGATTCTAATCTTTTATATCTCCAACACTTCTTCCTCCCTCTCTGGCATTTATAATGATAAAATTAATGAAGTCAGCAATATTTGCCTTAATGCTGCAAAGGATATGGTTCTTGTGTTTTTCTGCCCAAACTAGGCCTCAGCAAACAAAAATCTAGAGCAACACATAAGATGCTGGACAAACTCAATGAGGCAGACAACATCTATGGAAATGGACAGTCGATATTTTAGGTCAAGACCCAGTCTAATCCTTTTGCATTTTACTGTAGTTACTTTATAAATTGCTTTTAATATATATGGTGTGTGTGTGTGTGTGTGTGTGTGTGTGTGTGTGTGTGTGTGTGTGTGTGTGTGTGTGTGTGTGTGTGTGTGTGTGTGTGTGTGTGTGTGTGTGTGTGTGTGTGTGTGTGTGTGTGTGTGTGTGTGTGTGTGTATATATACACACTCACTTAGTACTGCATTGAACTGCTGCTGCTAAGTTAACAAATGTCAGGGCACATGCCGGGGATAATAAACCCGATTCTGATTCTCTTTGATTTAATTTATTTCCTAGTTGCTCACCCCTTTTTGAACATTCATCTGTTCCAGATTACGACTTCTAATATTACTAATTCATTCTATAAAACTTTTTCCCTTTTAAATTTCACTAACCTTCTGAATATGATTTCAATAGTTCCACATAGTGCATACTGCATAAATTTCAACATTAAACATTTATCATTTTTTTCCCCACACTTGAGGCAGAGGTGCACAGACTTTTTCTGAATAGATACTATTTTTGCACAGGAGTATTTTTTTAAAATGCTTTTTGGAAAATCCCTAAGTATATTTGTTCTCTCTCTACAGTTTCAGAGATCAATACAAGTATATGGAAGCAATTTTACTTGTAAGCATGAAAGAGTTGTCTAAACAGATATTAATTTCCTAACAAAGTCTACAATACCACCATAATACATTTCTGTGATAATAAGTCATGTAAAGTAAATGAATTCTGTTGCATGAGAGTATTTAACTTAATCTAACAAATTAAAACAATACCTAATTGAGTGAGTAATCCTATTATCTTCAGAGTCAGTGTCACTTTTATGTTAGGATCACCGACAAGCTCCACAAGACTGTTCAGACATTCACTTGGCAAACTTTGATTTGTTGCAAATACGTGTATTGCTTTCATTCCACAAATTATCTACAAAAAAATCAAAATTTATTTAGCTGAACATTTCCAGACTAGAAAATATTCATTTCTCAACAAGGGTTGTGCATTTGACAACATTATGAATTCTTGCAATCTACTTATCCAGAAGATTTCACATAAAATCACAAAATAGAAGAGATTTTTTTCATGCAATGCATGTTGTACTTACATCCAATTGTCTTTGGATTTGTAAAGCATTCTGTTCGGATTTGCTATTTTTATACTGTGTGATAGCCAGCAACAGGGATTTCATGGAAGAAGTCAGATCCATTTCTAGGCAAGTAAGCAAGTAAGACAACTTAAAGCAGATCAATAGAAGTTAAAGTTTGATCAGCATTCCTATTAAATAAGCATTAATTTTAACAAAAACAATTTTTTCACCATAATTGTAAAACTTGCACATTTTCAATGAAATTCTAGGCCATAGAGCTTCATTAATTGGCCTCAGAGGCCATAAATACACTCAAACTGCAGTACAACTACAAGTCGGAAAACTTCAGTTTGTTTTTCCAGGTGAGATAGATTTGAGTAGACAAGTAATTAGTATTACACAAGAACTAGTTTAGTACTTGGGTACTCTAAAATAGGGAAATAAGACCATAAACCATAAGACATAGGAGTAGAATTATGCTATTTGGCCCACCAAGTCTGCTCTGCCATTCAGTCATGGCTGATCCTTTTTTCCCCCTCCTCAGCCTTGTCCCCATAATTTTTGATGCAGTGTCCAATCAAGAACCTATCAATCTCTGCCTTAAATACACCCAATGACCTGGGCTCCACAGCTGCCTGTGGTAACAAAGAACACAAATTCACCACCTTCTGGCTAAAGAAATTTCTTCACATCTCTGTTTTAAATGGATGCCCCTCTATCCTGAGGCTGTGCTCTCTTGTCCTAGATTCCCCCACCATGGGAAACTTCCTTTCCACATCTACTCTGTCTTGGACTTTCAACATTTGAAAGGCTTCAATGAGATCCCCTCTCAACCTTCCAAATTCAAGTGAGTACAGACCCAGAGCCATCAAACATTCTTCATACAATAACCCTTTCATTCCTGGGATTATCTTTGTGAACTGCCTCTGGACCCTCTCCAATGCCAGCACATCTTTTCATAGATGAGGAGCCCAAAACTGTTCACAATACTCAAGGTGAGGCCTCACCAATGCCTTATAAAGCCTAGGCATCACACCCCTTCTCTTGTATTCAAGACCACTTGAAGTGAATGCAAACATTGCATTTGCCTTCCTCACCACTGACTCAACCTGCAAGTTAACCTTTAGGGTGTTCAGCACAAGGACTCCCAAGTCCCTTTGCATCTCAGATTTCTGGATTTTCTCCCCATTTAGAAAATAGTCTGCACATTTATTTCTATTCCAACATTGTATTTCATTTGCCACTTTTTTGCCCATTCTCCTAATCTGTCCAAGTCCTTCGGCTGCCTACCTGTTTCCTCAACTCTACCTGCACCTCCATCGATCTTCGTATCATCTGCAAACATGGCAACAAAGTCATCTATTTCATCATCTAAATCATTGATATACAGCATAAAAAGAAGTGGTCCCAACACCAGTCCCTGCGAAACACCACTAGTCATTAGCAGCCAATCAGACAAGGATCCTTTTATTCCCACTCGCTGTCTCCTACCAATCAGCCAATGCTCTAACCATGTAACTTTTCTGTAATATCATGGGCTCTTAACTTGGTAAGCAGCCTCATGTCTGGCACCTGTCAAAGGCCTTCTGAAAGTCCAAATATACAATATCCACTGCATCCTCTTTACCTATCCTATTTGTATATCTCCTCAAAGAAATCTAACAGGTTCGTCAGGCAAGATTTTCCCTTAAGGAAATGATGCTGACTTTTCCTGTGTAACCAAGTACTCTCTAACCTCATCCTTAACAATTGACTCCAACATCTTCCCAATCACTGAGGTCAGGCTAATCAATACGTATAAACAAGCTGGATGAACTAAGCAGGTTGGGCAGCATCCGTCGAAAGGAGCAGTCAACGTTTCGGGCTGAGACCCTTCATCAGGGCTGAAGAAGGAGGGGGCAGGGGCCCTATAAAGAAGGTGGGGGGAGGGTGGAATGTGCCAGGTGAAAAACCAATCAGAGGAAAGATCAAGGGCTGGGGGAGGGGAAGCAGGGAGGGGATAGGCAGGAGAGGTGAAGAAGGAATCTAAAGGGAAAGCATTATGGGTGGTAGTAGTAGAAGGCAGAATCATGAGAGAGGTGATAGGCAGCTAAAAGAGGAGACAGAGTGAAAGTGGAATAGGGGAAGGGAGAGGGAGGGAATTACCAGAAGTTGGAGAATTCAATGTTCATACCAAGGGGCTGGAGACTACCCAGACGGTGTATGAGGTGTTGCTCCTCCAACCGGAGTTTGGCCTCATCATGGCAGCAGAGGAGGCCATGTATGGACATATCCAAATAGGAATGTGAAGCAGGTTAACTGGTCTATAATTTCCTTTCTGCTGCCTCCCTCCTTTCTTAAACAGTGGAGTGACATTTGTAATTTTCCAGTCCTCTGTAACTATGCCAGAGTCCAATGATTCTTGAAAGCCAATGCCTGCACAATATCTACTGCTACCTCTTTCAGAACCCTTGGGTCTTTTTGAGCCCAAGGGTTCTGAAAGAGGTAGCGGTAGATATTGCCTACCCCTTGTCCCCTTCTCCGGCCTCATTTTCAAGTGGTCCTATATCCACTCTCATCCCTCTTTTATTTTTTTAAATATACTAGGAAAAAGTTTTTACTATCCACTTTGATATTGTTTTCTTGCTTGATTTCATATTTCATTTTTTCCTTTCTAATGATTCTTTTAGTTGCTCTTGTAGGTTTTTAAAAATAAGGAGAGAGAAATGGTACAGAGGAGTTTGCTCTGCTGGAAGTCAGCATGGACAGTAGGCAGAATAACCTCCTTCCTGGTAAATTTCCATTTATGATTATAAACTGAATCTGAATCTGAACATAGAATGAAATATGGAACATAGAGAAGTACAGAACAGGAACATGCCTGTCGGTCCATCATGCCTGTGCCACCGAGGCTAAGTTATACTAATCACACCTGTTTGGAGTATTGGAGTACTGTGCTCGGTTCTGGTCACTTCACTACAGGAAGGATGCGGAAACCATAGAAAGGGTACAGAGGAGATTTACAAGGATGTTGCCTGGATTGCAACATGCCTGGATTCTCATGCCTTATGAGAATAGATTGGGTGAACTTGGCCTTTTGTCCTTGGGAGCGACGGAAGATGAGAGGTAACCTGATATAGGTTTATAAGATGATAAGAGACAATGACTGTGTGGATAGTCAGATGCTTTTTCCCCAGGGCTGAAATGGCTAACACGAGAGGGCACAGTTTTAAAGTGCTTGGAAGTAGGTACAGAGTGTAAGCTTTTTTATGCAGAGAGTGGTGAGTGGAATGGGCTGCTGTCGATGGTGGTGGAGGCAGATACGATAGGGTCTTTTAAGAGACTCCTGGATAGGGTACATGGAGCTCAGAAAAAGAGGGCTATGGGTAACCCAAGGTAATTTCTAAAGTAAGGACATGTTTGGCACAACATTGTGGGCTGAAGGGCCTATATTATGCTGTAGGTTTTCTGTTTCCATGTTTATATTTGATCCTTATCCCTTTATTCCCTGCCTGTTCATTTGTCCATCTAAATGATTCTCTACTTCCACCACTCCTAGCTGCACAATCCATGCCCTTACCATACCTATTAAAAATCTTGCCACAGATATCTCCATTTAAACTCTCTCCCTCTCACCTTAAACCTTTGACTTTTCCACTCTGAAAGAAAGACTGACTTCCCAACTTTTACACTCGATGCCCAATCAATGAAGGGATACAGACCATACACACTCTTTACCACCCTATCCGCTTGTATTTCTACTTTCAGAAGATATAGTCTTGGACTCCAAGATCCCTCTCTACATCAGGGGTTCTCGCCATTTACTGCATTCTTACTTCTTGCACAGAAGGGACTGGTATGTTATCACCCATCCTTACTGCCGCCAATGCACCTGAACCCAGAGTCACTCTTGCAGACATAATATCAGTCTTCCAGATAGTAAATCTGTGGAAAGCATCTTGCCTGGATGGAGTCCCTGGCCATGTCTTTAAACCCTGTGCAGATTAGCTGTTGGGTATTTTGTATGGTGTATTATAGTCATATGTACCAAAATACAGTGATAAGCTTTTCCCGCATAATGTTCATATAGATCAAAATCATTACACAGTGCATTGAGATAGAACAAGGTAAAACAATACCAATGCAGAATAAAGTGTAAAAGCAACTGAGAAAGTGCAGTACAGGTAAATAATAAAGTACAAGACCATAATAAGGTATATTGTGAGGTCAAGAATCCATCTTATTGTACAAGGTCCATTCTAGAGTCTGATAACAGTGGGACAGAAGCTGCCCACGAGACTGGTGTAGATGCTTTCAGGCTTTAGTATCTTCTGCCCTATGGGAGAGGGGAGAAGAGAGAATGTCCAGTGTGGGTGGGGTCTCTGATTATACTGGCTGCATTACTGCCCTTTATGAAAATATTCACATAGTCCATAAAGGGGAGGCTGGTTTAAGGTTTTTTTTAACCTCCCCCAGTTCAGTCTGTGGTTCCCACAGTGCAGTGCACACACTGCAATCACCTGCTGAAACAGGTCCACAGCAGACACCAACTTCCTGTTCTTACACTCATCCCTAAAGCATTTGGACATTATTGTTTATTGATTATAATTTCATTTTCATACTATAAGTCCAAGCGAATTCATTACCGTCTCTGGACCCTGGAAATCAATTCCTCACTCTGCAAATGGATCTTCGACTTCCTGATCAATGGACTGCAGTCAGTAAGGATAGGCAGCTACAGAACCGCCACAATTATTCTAAACACTGGTGCTCTCTAAGATTGCATCCTCAATCCCCTACACATTTATGACTGTGTGGGCAGATTTTGCTCCAACTGCATCTACAAGTTTGCAAACGATACTGCTGTGGGCCATAAACCAAATAATCACAAGCAGGGAGTATAGGAGGGAGATAGGGAGCTTATGACATGGTGTCATGAGAACAACCTTCCCCTCAATGCCAGCAAATCAAAAGAGCTGATCAGGAAAGGGGGGAGCAGTGTACATGCTCCTGTCTACATCAATGGTGTTGCCTATTGAGAGCTTCAAGTTCCTAGGGATGAACGTTACCAATAACCTGTCCTGGTCAACCACATTGATGCCACTGCCAAGAAAGCTCACCAATGCAAGGATCAGTGCTAGGACCTTAGAACCTTTGAAACCTCCTTGGATTCCTTAGGAGGCTAGAGAAATTTCATGTCTTCTTAGACCTTATCAATTGTTATCAATGCATCATACAAAGCATCCATGTTGTATCATAGGATGTATAACGGCTTGGTATGCCAACTGCTCTGCACATGATCACAAGAAACTGCAGATATGGACACAACTCAGCACATCATGGAAAACAGCCTCCCCTCACTGGACTCTGTGTCACTACTTCAGGAGAGCAGCCAATGTAATCAAAGTCACCACTCATGATGGACATTTTTTCTTCTCCCCTTGTCCATCAAGCAGAAAATACAAAGCACAAACCACCATGTTCAAGAACAGATTTTACCCTACTTATCTAAGACGATTGAATGGTTCCCTAGTACAATAAGTTGGAGTCTTGGTGTCACAATCTGAATCATTGTGATCTTGCACCTTATTGTTTACCTGCACTGAGGTTTCTCTTTAGTTGTTACACTTTATTTTGCATTCCATAATTGCTTTACCATGTTCTACATCAATGCACCGTATAATGTATCTTAGTACACATGACAATAATAAACCAACTCCAATTTGACATTCCAAAATGCATATCTCACACTTGCCCGGATTAAGCCCCAACTGCTATTTCTTCACCCATATTTCCAACAGATCTACATCCCACTGTATTCTTTGACAATCGTCCTTGCTATCCACAACTCCATCAATTTTGGGCGTAGCAGTTACTACAACGCTATTACAGCTCAGGGTATCCAGAGTTCAGAATTCAAATCCAGAGCTGTTTGTAAGGAGTCTGTATGTCCTCCCCGTGGAATGCATGGGTTTTTTCCCGGTGCTCTGGTTTCCTCCCATAATCCAAACATGTACCACGTAGGTTAATTGGTCATTGTAAATTGTCCCAAGATTAGGTTAGGTTAGGTTAATTGGGCTTGTCGGGGTTGCTGTGGCAGTATGATTTTAAGTGCCATAAGGACTTACTCCGTGCTGTATCGCTAAGTAAATACATTTTTGTGTCATCTACAAAGTTATTAATCAGACCACCTACATTTTCATCCAAATAATTTATATATACTACAAACAAAGGTCCTAGCACTGATCCTTGCAGAACACCATTGGTCACAGACCTCCAATCAGAAAATCAATGATCTGTCTGGATGCATGCAGAAAAAAATGCTTTTTACTATATGTAACAATAATAAACTAATTCCAATTCCTCTACCACTATGATCTGTTTCTATGGCCAAGCCAATTTTGTATCTAAATTAGCAACTTACACTGGATCCCAGTTGACTTAATCCACTTGACCAGTCTACCAGTTTTGTTGTTCCTTTCCATTCCTTGTGGCGCACTGGGCGGTAACCTTGCCGTTTCTTTAGCAATTTTGTCTGTTTTTTAGAAGACCAAGTTCCTAGCTTGACATTCAACCTAGTACAAATGGAAAGCGTGCAAGGAGCCAGCCGGATTTGAACCCAGGACCACTCGACTTGTAGGGTGCCTCTACACTGCCAGCCAGCACATTGTACCACAGCGGATCAAGTCAAATGGTTTAATGAAGTTTATTTGGACAACACTCACTGCCCTACCCTCATCTTTGTCAATTCCTCAAAAGAAAAACTGAGACACAGGACCTAAGCACAAAGCTATGCTGATTGTCCCTAATAATTCCATCTTTCCCAGCAGTATATCAATCAACAACAAACTTCTCCAGTAATTTCCCCACCAGTGATGTAAGGCTCACAACCTAATAGTTTGTCTCTGTTGTCCTGCTTAAAACAAAAGAATAATAATGCCTATCGTTTAGCAACTGGTGAGGTGCCAAGACACTGAGTTTCTTGTGTTAGATCAGGCCCTGTGGGTTTATCCACCTTAATGTCTTAAACAATTTCTAAATCTACTTTCTTCGGTTCCTACCTAATATTGTTGTAATCAGCGTTCCCCTAATCTAGTACTTAAAACATACACAATTATGATCACTGTTCCTAGAATGTTCCCTCACTGAAAGTTCAATCACTTGGCCAGGGTCATTCCCCAATATGAAGTCTAAAAATGTCCTATGCCTAGACAGACTATTTACATATTGTTTCAAAAATCCTTCTTAGATGATCCGAACAAATACTGTCCTGACACAAAGGGAGTCTCAATCAGCATGGGAAGTCAAAATCACCCACCAGAATAACTCAAACATGAGGAAATCTGCAGATGCTGGAAATTCAAGCAACACACACAAAATGCTGGTGGAACACTGCAGGTCAGGCAGCATCTATAGGGAGAAGCGCTGTCGACGTTTCAGGCCGAGACCCTCGGGGTCTTGGCCCAAAATGTCGACAGCGCTTCTCCCTATAGATGCTGCCTGACCTGCTGCGTTCCACCAGCATTTTGTGTGTGTCACCAGAATATCTCTACTGTTTTCCCCTAGAGGAAATCGACAGCAGCAGCCAGAACAGCAGAGAAATTCAGTCTGGGTGAGTAACAGGGGATTCTATTATCAGGAGCACAGATAGGTGTTTCCTTAGCCACCTGCAAGATTCCAGGATGGCATATTGCTTCCCTGATGACAGGGACAAAGATATTTCTGCAGATATACAATATTCTGAAAGAACAGACAGATATCATTGTCCATATTAGTACCAATGTCAGATGCAGGAAGAGAGAGAAGGTATTGCAAAGTAAATGATATTAGCTTCCTTAAGAGTCACTGGGACTGTGTTAGTGCTCAGGGATCAGATGAGGTAGAATTTTTCTGAAGCGGCATATAGATTACCTATAGGGAAAGGCTACACTCAAAATATATTTAGGAAATGTTATAGAAAAAGGTAAGATTGGTCCACAAGTTGAAGTCCTAAACTGGGGCAAGGATAACTTTGATGGCAGCATATAGGAACTTGCACAATTTGATTGGGAGAGACTTTCTTTAGGTAAGGAGATGTCCGGCAAGTGGGATGTTTTTAGAAATGAGATAGGAAGAGTTCAAGGTCAGTATGTTCCTGTTAGAGTGAAAGACAAGACTGGCAGGATTACAGAATCCTGGTGGACAAGGGCTATTCAGAATAAAAGGCTTATATCAGCTTCAGATAGCAAGGATTAAGCAAGTCACTTGAAGGGAAGGGAAAGGTGATGCACAGGAGCATTATCAACAATATGAAGATGGAGGTATTTGAGGTTTTGAAATACATAAAAGTGAATAAATTTCCAGATCTTCAGCAAGTGTATCCTATTTTGTTATTGGATGCAAGGGAGGAGATTGCTAGGGCCTGAATAGATACTTTTGTGTCTTTGTTAGCTAGAGGTGAGGTACAGGAAGACTGGATGAGAGCTATCCTAATTAATGTACCCTTATTTAAGAAGGGCAGCAGGAATAAGCCAGGGAACTATAGGCCGATGAGTCTTACATTAATGATGGGAAACCTATTGGACAAAGTTTTGAAAGACAGGTTTATTTGCTTTTAGAATGGTTAGGATCACTTTTATATCATGTCATCATAAAGCAGATATGCAATTATAATTTCTACAGTTAGATAATTTGAGAAATAGTCTCAATTCCTTAGGTTTAGAATCTTAGGCTTGTGGAGTTGAAAATGATCACACAGTATTACCAGGATTTGTCACATGAACTTATCAAGCTTCAAGTAACTATGCCATTCTATTCCCCCCCCCCCCCCCCGTTTTCCCTTATTCCACTAGTCCCATCACCACTTCTCTTTTCCCTTCCATTTTCTTGATCTACCCTTCATCCGTACATTCCTCCCTTCCTTTTATTCCATGGTCCTCTCCAATCATTTTCTATTTTCACTTCCACTATCACCACCCAGCTTTTTACATCATTCCCACTTCCCTCTCTCCACCCATCTCCCTTCCTCTTCTCACCTGGCTTCACCTATCATCTGCCTGCTCTTGCTCCAACCCCCCTACCTTTTTATTCTAGTTTCTCCCTCTTTATTTCTAGCCCTGAAGCATCAACTGTCACTTTTGCTTCATTGGTGCTGCCTGACTTGCTGAGTTCCTCCAGCATTTTGTGTGTGTTGCTTAAGATTTCCAGTATCTTAAGTTTATGCTTTTTCTAAATACATTTTAAGGACTAGATGATGTACCTTTCTTATATTAACAACATAAAATTGACACTAAATGTAACTGGAGTATAACTACATTAGTGTAACCCAAGGACCGGCACTCGCTGGCATCTGCAACACAATTGTTCTTCACAATGCCAAAAGTCCTCAAACCTAACATAAACATATGAGATTCTGCAGATGCTGGAAATCCAAAGCAATATAACAAAATGCTGGAGGAACTCAGCAGGTCAGGCAACATCTATGGAAATGAACAGTCGACATTTCCAAGACTATGTGTGAGGAGTGACCGAGTGTGAGTATGAGTGAGAGACTCCCTCTCTCTCTCAAACATAATACAGGTATCTGCTTTCAGCAAAATTTTATTAGTCAAATCCTGAACCACATTAACTCTTATTCACCGGTCTGTTTTTGGTTAATCAGCAAACTAGTCTGAAATTTTCACCTTGGTTCTAATCTTTCCATGATCACGGTTCTCCCCTGGAAACCCTTTCAGCTCTTCAACCCTACTGGGACAGTTAATATTGGCCTTGACATAATCAATCAATGTAAATGACCCAATGTACCTTCTGGTGGAATCGCCTTCCTTAAACTCTCTGACTCTCTTTCCTCCGTTAAGACGCTCAATGATACCCACACCTTAGATCAAGAGGGTGGCCGTGTATCTGTCAGTCATCCGTTGTTTACTGCTCTTGCCTATCTAGAGGCGCCTGCACTAGTGGAGACAGTCGGAGCGGTGTGACCCCCAGCTGGTGTCCGGGGGTCCGAGTGCCCGGCCCCGCGGTCGCCGGCCATCACCGGCCTGTTGCCGTTACCCCCGCCGCGCGCTCCCGTTCAAACCACCGACACATCCAACTGCTCGGAACAGGGGGAGACGGACCACAGCAGCACCACTCAACCCAGCCAGCGTCCCCGTTGATTCCCTAAATGCTGAATTACCACTGCAACTCACCCCTCTCTGATTACTAGCCCCGCATATCCCTTTGTTATCACCAGAATAAACGCAAATGCGGCGTGTCTTTACCACCATTCCCCCCGCCATTCGGACAGCTACAATTTAAATCATACAACGGTTTAAACTTCCCGGCACCCAGCTCGCAGCTCCATTCGTCTGCCGATTTTATTACTAATTAGTTGGCGGTGAACTCCGAGGAGTCTGGATGTATTCCCAACTTTCCAGCGCACCCCGCTGCCTGTAGATTACCTGTAAATTAGGGTAAGAAATCTCCTCACAGAAGACACATTCCCTCCCTCTGACGTAATAGCTTGGGGCGCGTAGAACGCATGCGCAATGAGGAGCGGCGCCTGCTCCTTGACGTCACACTGCGAAGATGTGAAGTTACTTTTCCAAGTGCGATGACTCTCTCTCCACAAAGGGCCGAATCTTTACAGTATTTTGTGGTCTTATTTTTCCACTTCTGCGCTAATAGTTGCAGCAACTCTTCCCACAGCTGGATGTAGAAGCAATCAGCATGGGGACAAATCCTTCAATGTACCCAGTTAAGTATTTTTACTATCCCACCTACAACTCGACCACTCATCTACACATTGGGGTCAATTTACAGATTCAGATTTTTTAAATCACATCTACAACACAATATACAATGAAATGTGTTACTTACGTTAACCAACACACCTAGGAATGTGCTGGGGGCAGCCTGTGAGAGTCACCACACTCCAACATAGCATTCTCACAATACTTGGCAGAACAACACAGAACACAATGACCAACGGGACCCATTCTTCTCTCCCTTTCACCCTTGCACATATGCAGTCATCTAATCCAAGGACTGGTCTTCTTCAGCTTCCAGTCCCTAGTGGACTCTTGGATTTGCAGTCACTGGGCCCCAACTTCCACAGCAGACTCTCAGAGATTTGCAAATTCGGGATTCCAGTCCTGAGCATCTGATTAACCAACCAGTATGTATCCTTTAAGGACGTGAGAGGATTTGGAGAAAGCTCCTCACAGTCACAGTGAGAACATGCAAACTCTTAGCCTTGCTGTGCTATAATGAAATTGATACTGAGTATATAGTATATCCTCTCTAAAATGGTGATACTGATAGACACTTATAAAAGTTAAGCTGAGGCTTTAAGTCTCATAGGTGCCAATGAGGACCCTCACTTTGGGGAGGTTACACAATAAGACCATAAAGTATAAGAGCAGTAATAGGCCATTTAGCTCAACAAGCTTGTTCTGCCATTTCATTGTGGCTGACCCAATCTCCTGCTTTCTCCCATATCCCTTCATGCCCTGACCAAACAAGAATCTATCAACTTGTGCCTTAAATATACATAAACACTTAGCCTCCACAGCTACAGCAGCCTTTAGAAAGAATTCCACTCATTCATAGGGCTGCCAACTGTCCTGTATTAGCCGGGACATCCTGTATATTGGGCTAAACTGGTTTGTCCCATACGGGACCTCCCTTGTCCCGTATTTGACTGCTACTACTCTGTAATTACCAGAGGGCACGCTTACAGACAGATCCTAGATCTGGTACAACAGCGTGTGTGCGTGTTGCATGTGCACGAGTGATTCACCTGTCATCCAATCACAGGCCCCCTTATGCGCATCAGTTGTGTGCTATATTTTGCCAATTCCTGCCAAAACAAAAAGTTTCAGTAATGTCTGGTGTTGTTCAATCAGTTTGGCATGTGCCAATATGGATAAACCTCCAAAAAAGACTGTGCAGCTATAACAAGCAATGGGAAGCAAAAAAGACGTGGGGTAAGCCCGTCAGCAGCGTCTCGACGTCGACAAAGGCCTTCTGTACTTTATGCCGTCAGGAATTCTCAATTGGCCATGGAGGTGAGAGTGACCTAACTCAGCGTATTTCCACAGAAGTGCACAAGAAGGCCACAATAGCTAAAGGTGCAAGCAATATTGGTGCATTCTTCATGAAATTTACTGCGGAAAATGACAAAATCGTGACAAGTGAAGCCTCATATGTGTACCATACGGTTAAACACGAACTCAGCTACAACAGCACCGACTGTCTTGCTAAGTTCAACAGTGCTTTGTTTAATGATTCAAATGTTGTGAAGAAGATGCACTTGGAAGAACGAAAGCTGAGATGATTACAATGAATGTTTTAGGACCGAAGACTGTGCGGGATATTATAGATGATCTGTCCCCAACCGAAGAAGGTGAGCCCACGTGTTTCTTATTTGCCACCGATGCCTCAAACAAGGGAGATAGAAAAATGTTTCCAGTGTGCGTGAGATATTTCTCTGTGATGGATTGCAGTGTAAGTTACCTGACTTTTGTGAAGACTGTAATGAAACTGCAGATGGCATACATCAAGCTCTGATGAGCTGTGTGGAGAAGTATGAACTGGATATTAGACACGTCACAGCCTATGCAGCAGATAATGCCAATGTAAACTTTGGAAAACACCACTCATTTTACCAGTTATTGAGCAGTGCCAACAATCACATTCTGAAAGCTAATTGCCCAGCTCACATAGCTTATAAGCCTGCAAGCACGCCTGTGATCAGCTGTCAGTGGATATTGAGACAATTGTTCTAAAGGTCTACAGCCACTTCTCAATATCTGCTTCCTGAAGAGAGGAACCGTGTTCATTTTTTGCCTTTGTTGACACTGAGTGGCGTGAAATTCTGCGTCATGTTTGCACACGATGGCTCTCTCTTCACCCAGCTGTCGAACGTCTCCTACAAAGCTGGCCAGCTCTTACGTCATACTTCAAGTCCCTTGAGACCTGTCATGTGGCACTGAAGAGGATTTTTGAGGATGAAGAAAAAACTGGAGCTACTGAAATTTACCTGTGCTTTTTCCACAACATGGGGTGTGTTTTTGACCAACTCGTAAAAAAGCTGGAGGAAATAAAACTCTGCATCACAGCTGTTTACGAGGAAGTCCGAAAGTTCAAAATGTAGATGCTTCTGCGGAAACAGGACAGCTTCTTTGGATTCCAGACCAAGCAGCTGATGGACAAACAAGTGCCAGCACAAAGGTCCAGGCAGCAACAGGACTTTGTGAATTTCTATGAGTCTGTCATTACATACATTGACAAGTGGTTTGATTTCTTACCAGTGTTACGTACCCCGTAACTGGGTGTCAGACCAGCAGAGAAAGAAGAATCCGTTGGAGTCTGGTGGTACCAAACTAAAGGTGTTTATTAGTAAACTACACAATACAATATCAAAAGTGCAAATATACATATAAAACAAGTTAGCAGTAATAAACCTAAAAGTGTAGGAATAATAATAATCAATAATAAACAAGCTCTATCGATGTCTAGGGGTAAATGAATTGTCATAGGAAAGTATAGAGTTCAGTTCATAAATGCTGAAGTAGTTATGGTTGTTGTATTGAAATCGTTGGAGAGAGAGAGAGAGCAAGTGAGATGTAACAACAACAGCTGCAGCAGGCAAACCTTTTTGTGGCTTTCTTAATCCGTCAAGTCGTTGTGGCCATTCAGTTATGACCCCTCTGGTCTTCAGCTAGACCGTTCTTCTGTGGTGGACTCATCACTCTGGCATGAGTGGACACACACACAAGTCCCCACCGACCCTGCTGTAACACTGTGAGCTTTACTGATTGATCTCCTGGTTCGGTCTCCGAAGCCCCCACCTTTCTGTGGGTTCCCAACACTCAGTCAGTGTCCACCAGTGTGTCTGAAGGGTGTCTCTCCAGACCTGTCTTTTATCCCCACTCACGGGGTCTCAGCTATCCATCAACTCTGAATGACCGTGTCCGTCAAATCAGGCCACTCCTGCTATCTCCTAAGGAATGTTAACGAGCAAAGTAAAGTCCTTGTAGTGGAAGGTAAATAATCCAGGAAGAGTCAAAATACAGTAAATCAACAGTCTCTCTCCCCCTCTTATCTGTAGCAGATGTTCTTGCCTGGGCTTTATCTGTCTCTTATGAGCAGCATAACAACAGCAATAGTTCGTAGTTCTCAGGAGGGGGGAAATGGTTAACTCTGCACCCCATTGTCCATCAGGTCTGTCCATCACTCATAACACCCCCATCTGGAAATTTTCACTAGGGTGAAAATTAATTAATAAAGCATATTACTGAATTACAGAGTTTAGTACAGAAGTGGTCTTAACTACAAGAATAATACAGATACTTTCAAATTAACATCTAGCTAAACAATCAGCAATTACATTGTCACTCCCCTTTACATGTTGTATTTTAATATCGAATTCCTGTAACAACAGACTCCAACTTAATAAGCTATTTTTATTTTTCATGTTAGCCAAGAATACCAAAGCGTTGTGATCAGTATAAACAATTAATGGTCTCTGTGCTGCACAGGTGTAGACCTCAAAATGCTGAATTGCCAAGATAAGTGCCAACAGTTCTTCCTCCACAGTGGAGTAATTTCTCTGATGTACATTGAACTTTCGAGAGAAATACACCACTGGGTGTTCCACCCCATCCCCTGCTTTCAGCAATAGGACTGCCCCTGCAGCCTCATCACTTGCATCAGTCGCCAGGGAGAAAGGTTTCAAGAGATAGGTGCTTTTAACACAGGGTGGTGGCACAATATGGTTTTCAACTTCTCAAAAGCTTCCTGACAAGGACTGCTCCACTCAAATTTTTCTTCCTTCTGTAGGAGCTTTGTAAGCAGGAGGGCAATGTCCGCAAAGTTCTTACAAAATTTTCGATAGTACCCCACCATGCCCAAAAACCTTCTCAATGCCCTCTTATTTGTTGGGACAGGAACCTCGGAAATAGCCTGTACTTTAGCCTGCACAGGAGCCAATTGCCCCTGTCCTACTACATACCCCAGGTAAGTGATCGTGGCATGGCCAAACTCACTCTTTGCGAGGTTCTCTGTGAGGTGGGCTGCAGACATTCATTTAAATAGTTTCTCCCCAGCTTCAATGTGCTCCTCCCAAGTGTCACTCCAAACTACTACATCATCAATGTAAGCCTTTGTGTTTGTTAACCCTTTAATCACAGCGTCAATCATTCTCTGAAATGTCCCTGGAGCGTTTTTCATTCCAAATGGCAACACATTGTATTCATAAAACCCTGATGGTGTGACAAAGGCTGAAATTTCTCGAGCCCTGTCAGTCAAAGGAACACACCAGTATCCCTTTAGCAGGTCAATTTTAGTGATGACTCTCTCTTTACCCACTTTATCAATACAATCATCCACCCTGGGGATAGGGTAAGCATCTGATTGTGTGATGGCATTCACCTTTCTGTAATCTGTACAGAATCTTATACTACCATCCGGCTTTGGTACAACCACGCATGGAGATGCCCATGCAGAGGAAGATTCACGAATTATACCAGCAGCTAGCATATGCTCAATTTCTTTTTCCACTAGCTTGCTCTTTTCCAAATTCATCCGATAAGGGGATTGTTTAATCGGCTGGGCTGAGGTAACAATAACATCATGCTCTGTTACTTTGCACCTTCTGGGAACATCTGGGCATAAATCTGCATGCCGGTTAATTAGCTGTGTCAGCTGCTCTCTTTGCTCAGGCTCCAAGTGACTGATTTTATCGGCAAAATTGGCCAAAATAACAGAGTTCTCTAGTCGGGTGGGTACTATGCTTATCTTTTCAAAATGCTCGGACCCCTCCTTATCAATCCTTTCTGCCTCATCGGTCTTCGCGACAGCACCGACCACCGTGGGGGGGGGGGGGGGGGTCGTGTCATGATAACCTTTGAGCATGTTAACATGAACCAACTGGCTCGGCTTTCGTCTATCAGGTGTTTCAATCACATAATTCAGAGAGTCTATTTTCTTGATCACTTTGTACGGCCCTTGAAACCTCGCCTGTAGGGGGTTGGTAACTACAGGGAACAGGACCAAAACCTTATCGCCCACTTGAAATTGTTGCTCTCGGGCTCGTTTATCATACCACTGTTTCATTTTAGTCTGGGAGTCTTTAAGATTTTGCTTCGCAAACTCGCAAGCTTTATGGAGCCTTTCACAGAACCTCAAAACGTAGTCAATCACATTGACTTGCACATTCAAACTAGACCATTTTTCTTTGAGTAAGGTTAAAGGTCATCTGGGCCTGTGACCAAAAACGAGCTCAAATGGACTGAACCCCAGAGATTCCTGAACTGTGTCCCTCACTGCAAATAACAGAAGTGGTAAAGCATCATCCCAGTCACGAGTGTTTTCCTGACAGTAAGTTTTAATCATAGTCTTTAAAGTTGCATGGAATCTTTCCAATGCTCCTTGAGATTCCGGGTGGTATGCAGAGGCTAGAATTTGTTTAACTCCCATCCGTGTCAACATTTGCTGAAATGCACGGGGTGTAAAGGTACTCCCCTGATCTAACACTATCTCTCTAGGTAACCCTACCGTGGTGAAAAATTTAATGAGTGCCTTTACTACCGCAGGAGTCCTAATGTTCCCCAGGGACACAGCCTCTGGGAATCGAGTAGCAGCACACATCATGGTCATGACATACTGCCGCCTGCTCGCAGTTCTAGGCAAAGGACCCACAAAATCCACGATGATTCGGGAAAAAGGCTCCCCAAAGGCGGGTATGGGTCTGAGGAGTGCCTTACCGATAACCTGATTTGGCTTTCCTACCACCTGACAAGTATGGCACCTTTTACAATAGTCAACAATATCCTTCCTCATATTTGGCCAATAAAAATCTTTCATAACCATATCTACTGTCTTCCTTACTCCCAAGTGTCCACCTAGAGGTCCCTTGTGAGCCAAGTTCAAAATTTCATCCCGATAAACCTTCGGAACCACCACCTGGTGTACCACCGCCCAGTCCTCATTGACTGGCACCATGGTCGGCCTCCACTTCCTCATTAACACTCCCTCCTTCAGATAGTATCCCCCTGGTTCCTTATCAATCTCTACTTCAGAAAGAGCTGATTCTTTCAACGCCACAAGCTCCTCATCACGACTCTGTTCCTTTATAAAGACCCTCCTTGCTAATGGTAGATCTACCTCCTCTCCTTTACTCTCCTTAACCCCACTATCCTTTTCCTTCTCCTCCGGTAACCCCTTTTCATACAAGGTCGGCAAAAATGTCTCCACTAAATCAACACTGGACTCATTTAAACTGTCTCTTTTCTCAGCCGCCTTTCTAGACATGCTGCGAGTGATCGTGCAGGCGGGATAAATCTTGGAATCTATGGGCGGGTCCTCAGCACTCACAGGCTTGCTTGTTAATTTCACTGCTGAATACACGTCACCACCTGACAGATCGTTACCAAGTAGGACATCCACGCCGTCCATCGGTAGTTTCGACCGCACCCCTCTTTCGACTGGTTCAGATACCAGGTCATATTTCAGAAACATCCTGTGCAAAGGTATGGCCTCGGTCCCTTTTCTGATACCTCTTAACACAACCTCCCCAGTCTCAGTCTCAGGACCGAAGTCTAACATCTTCCTTAGAATCAATGACTGATCAGCCCCAGTATCTCTCCAGATCCGCACTGGAACTGGGGTTTCTCCTTCCTTCACAGACACCGTCCCTTCCAAGATGAACTTCTCATGCCCCTCTTGTGCTCTGTCTAACTTTGCCTTGCCCATCGATCTGTTGACCGACTCAATGTAACCAGTCGGGACTGCTGTTTTCCCTTTTCCTGTCTCCTTCTGAGCAAAACACTTAGATGCTATATGACCAGCTTTCCCACAATTATAACACGTAAAGTTGGGAACCTTCCTGCCTGCCTGCTTTGCCTCCTCCTTACCTTTTCCACTAGCTCCCGGCTTATTCTCTGCCTTAGCCGGTGGGCTTTCTCTGCCGTCCCTACTACCTTTCTGGTAGCTCTTATTTAGGGAAAACTTTGTTTTGTGGGTTAAGGCATACTCGTCTGCTAATTTGGCAGTTGCAGACAGAGTCACTGTGTCCTTCTCATCCAAGTACGTCTTCATACTCTCAGGGATACAACCTTTGAGCTGCTCCATCAGTATTAACTGTAATAGTTTATCATAATCTCCAACGACCCCTTTTGAGGTGCACCAACGCTCACAATACATTTGCATCTCATGGGCAAACTCTAAATACGTGTGGTTCCATGGCTTTCTCAAGTTCCGGAACTTCTGCCGGTATGCCTCTGGCACCAACTCGTAACTCCTCAATACAGCCCTTTTTACTTCCTCGTAATCCTTAGACTCATCCATGGACAATGCTGAATACGCTTGCTGAAGCCTTCCCCCTAAGTACGCTCTCTATAACAGAACAGCCCATTTTCTCTCAGGCCAGTTCTGATTCACAGCCACTTTCTCAAAATGGAGAGAAGGAAGAACTTATCGACATCCATCTCCTCGAATGGAGGTACCAACTGGATCTTCTGACCAATCTTGAACCCCTCATTTGGGTTTGCAACCCACTCTCTTCCCTGCGATGCCTTCAACTTCCCCATTTCCAGCGCAAACTGCCTCTCTTTCTCTCTGTCCTCCCTCTGCTTATCAGCTTCTTCTCTCTGCCTTGCAGCTTCTATTTCCTTTATCTGGAGTATCTGGGAGCTCATGCTCCCTTTCCTCCTTCTCCGCAACCAACCTTAATCTTTCTATCTGTATCTGAAGCTCACCCTCGACTGTTTTTTTCTCAGGGAACAGGTCCAATACATCCGACATGAACACACCCTCGGATACGTAATGCACAGCTATTGCTCTCTGTATATCCAACTTGCTCATCGATGATTTCACCGCCGAGAGATTTAATCATTTTGCAACGCTCACCAATTCCACCTTCTTGGCATCCTCTAATGCCCCCGAAGTCGGGTTTTTTAGAAATTTGTCAATTTCCATCTCTGCTGGTTTCCCGTCTGGTTATCCACACAACCAGATCAGATAAGGGACTTTTATCCCGATTCACTGGCCCCCCAATTTGGTAATCAAATCCCGGAGATGAGGCCACAATTTGTTACGTACCCCGTAACTGGGTGTCAGACCTGCAGAGAAAGAAGAATCCGTTGGAGTCTGGTGGTACAAACTAAAGGTGTTTATTAGTAAACTACACAATACAATATCAAAAATGCAAATATACATATAAAACAAGTTAGCAGTAATAAACCTAAAAGTGTAGGAATAATAATAATCAATAATAAACAAGCTCTATCGATGTCTAGGGGTAAATGAATTGTCATAGGAAAGTATAGAGTTCAGTTCATAAATGCTGAAGTAGTTATGGTTGTATTGAAGTCGTTGGAGAGAGAGAGAGAGAGAGATGTAACAACAACAGCTGTGGCAGGCAAACCTTTTGTGGCTTTCTTAATCCATTGTGTCGTTGTGGCCATTCAGTTATGACCCCTCTGGTCTTCAGCTAGACCGTTCTTCTGTGGTGGACTCGTCACTCTGGTCGTGAGTGGACACACACACGAGTCCCCACCGACCCTGCTGTAACACTGTGAGCTTTACTGACCGATCTCCTGGTTCGGTCTCCGAAGCCCCCACCTTTCTGTGGGTTCCCAACACTCAGTCAGTGTCCACTTGGTGTGGTCTGAAGGGTGTCTCTCTAGACCTGTCTTTTTATCCCCACTCACGGGGCCTTAGCTATCCATCAACTCTGAATGACCGTGTCCATCAAATCAGGCCACTCCTGCTATCTCCTGAGGAATGTTAATGAGCAAAGTAAAGTCCTTGTAGTGGAAGGTAAATAATCCAGGAAGAGTCATAATACAGTAAATCAACAGTCTCTCTCTCCCCCTCTTATCTGTAGCAGATGTTCTTGCCTGTGTTTATCTCTCTCTCTCTCATGAGCAGCATAGCAACAGCAATAGTTCGTAATTCTCAGGAGGGGGGGGAATGGTTAACTCTGCACCCCATTGTCCATTAGGTCTGTCCATCACTCATAACACCAGAAAATGTAATGATGAAACTGAAACCAATCGGCCTCTGTGAGGAGCTCTCCTTCACTGACCTGGAGCAGGTGGTGGCTGCCCTCAAAGTGACAGAGACAGTCAATATGGACCAACTGTATGAAGAGTTTTGTGCTAGCCAGGAGGAAATACAGAAAACCAGACAGGATACCACAAAATCCACCAGTGAGAAGTGGGTGGCAGTTTTCCAAAACATAGGGAAAGCCAACTTGATCAACATGTTCAGGATTGTCTCATTTGTCCTCAGTGTGCCAGGCTCAAATGCCCTTGTAGAGAGGATCTTCTGTCTGACCATTAAATGGTCAGGCTCGAGAAACAGATGCAGCACAGAGCCGATCAAAAATGAACTTCAAATATCTGTGAGCTGTGACTTGTCATGTAAGGACTTCTCTCTGGCTGTGCAAAAGGACAAAGGACTGCTTGAATTAGTCAAGAGCAGCAAGAAATATCCATGGAAAAAGTAGACTTGGTGAGTCCCCCCCCCCCCCCCTTCCTCTTTTGCAGTGATTATATGTCTACTCTGTAGTCACATACAGACAGGGTTATTTGGTGTTATTTCATGTCTGACTGGTAGTCAAATTATGCTCTGTATTATGCTTTGTTATAATTTGGTGTTACCTTTCATATATAACACTGAAGATATGTATACATGGCTCATACTGGATTTGTTTACCTATTCAGGGTTGTTGTCTCCCCCTCTCCCTCCATCTGCTAGCTGCCAGCCCCCTCAGTCACTTCATCCCGGGCCTGCACCATACCGTCACCGCCACGGCACGCCACCCTTTGTCCCTTATTTGGGAGTGAGAAAGTTGGCAACCCTACTCATGCACTGCTCTCTGGGTAAAGAAATTCCTCCTCATCTCCATTCTAAAAGGATGCCCCTATATCCTAAGGCAGTGTCCTCTAGTTTTAGACTCTTCCACTGTAGGAAACATCCCCTTCACATCCACTCTATTAAGGCCTTCACCATTCAATAGGTTTCAATGAGGTCACCCCTCATTCTTTGGAATTCTAGTGAATGCGGGCCCAAACACCCTTCATATGACAAGCCATCCAGTCCTGGAATCATTTTCGTGAACCTCCAGTTTCAGCACATCCTTTCTAAGATAAGGGGCCCACAGCTGCTCACAATCCTCCAGGAGAAGCCTCACCACTGCTTTATGGTCTCAATATGACATCCTTGCTTTTATATTCTAGTCCTCTTGAAATTAATGCTAACATCGCATTTACCTTCCTCTCCACAGACTCAACCTGCAAATTAACCTTTAGAGAATACTGCTCAAGAACTCCCAAGTCCCTTTGCACCTCAGTTTTCTGAATTTTCTCTCCATTTAGAGAATAGTCAATCCTTTCATTTCTTCTACTAAAGTGCATGACCATACACTTCTTGACACTGTATTCCATCTGCCAGTTCTTTGCCCATTCTCCTAATCTGCCATATATAACCGTAAAAAGAATCAGTCCCAACAGAGACATCAGAATCAGGTTTATTATCACCGGCATGTGATGGGAAATTTGTTAATTTAGCAGCAGCAGTTCAATGCAATACATAATCTAGCAGAGAAAATAAAATAATAATAAATGAAATAAAAATAATAATAATAATAACTAACCAAGTAAATCAATTACGTATATTGAATAGATTTTTAAAAACATGCAAAAACAGAAATACTGTATATTTTTTTAAGAAAGTGAGGTAGTGTCCAAAGATTCAATGTCCATTTAGGAATCTAATGCAGAGAGGAAGAAGCTGTTTCTGAATCGCTGAGTGTGTGTCTTCAGGCTTCTGTACCTTCTACCTGATGGTAACAATGAGAAAAGGGCATGCCCTGGGTGCTGGAGGTCCTTAATAATGGACGCTGCCTTTCTAAGACACCGCTCCCTTAAGATGTCCTGGGTACTTTGTAGGCTAGTGCCCAAGATGGAGCTGACTAGATTTACAAACCTCTGTAGCTTCTTTCTGTCCTGTGCAGTAGCCCCTTGGTACCAGACAGTGATGCAGCCTGTCAGAATGCTCTCCATGGTACAACTATAGAAGTTTTTGAGTGTATTTGTTGACATGCAAAATCTTTTCAAACTCCTAATAAGGTATAGCTGCTGTCTTGTCTTCTTTATAACTACATCGATTATGTTGGGACCAGGTTAGATCCTCAGAGATCTTGACACCCAGGAACTTGAAGCTGCTCACTCTCTCCACTTCTGATCCCTCTATGAGGATTGGTATGTGTTCCTTCGTCTTACCCTTCCTGAAGTCCACAATTAGCTCTTTCATCTTACTGATGTTGAGTGCCAGGTTGTTGCTGTGGCACCATTCCACCAGTTGGCATATCTCGCTCCTCTACGCCCTCTCATCGCCACCTGAGATTCTACCAACAATGGTTGTATCATCAGCAAATTTATAGATGGTATTTGAGCTATGTATAGCCACACAGTCATGTGTATATAGAGAGTAGAGCAGTGGGCTAAGCACGCACCCCTGAGTTGCTCCAATGTTGATAGTCAGCGAGGAGGATATGTTGTCACAAATCCGCACAGACTGTGGTCTTCTGGTTAGGAAGTCAAGGATCCAATTGCAGAGGGAGGTACAGAGGCTCAGGTTCTGCAACTTTTCGATCAGGATTATGGGTTGAGCAGCATCCTGATGTAGGTGTTTGTGTTGTCCAGGTGGTCTAAAGCCACGTGGAGAGCCATTGAGATTGTGTCTGCCATTGACCTATTGTGGTGATAGGCAAATTGCAATGGGTCCAAGTCCTTGCTGAGGCAGGAGTTCAGTCTGGTCATGAACAACCTCTCAAAGCATTTCATCACTGTCGATGTGAGTGCTACCAGGTGATAGTCATTAAGGCAGCCCACATTATTCTTCTGAGGCACTGCCATGATTGTTGCCTTTTTGAAGCAAGTGGGAACTTCCGCCCGTAGTAGTGAGAGGTTGAAAATGTTATTCTGAGGAACACCATTAGTCACTGGCAGCCAGCTAGAAAAGGCTCCCTTTATTCCCACTCTTTCAGTCCTGCCAATCAGCCACTGCTTTATCCATGCTAGAATCTTTCCTGTAATACCATGGGGTCGAGCTTGTTAAGCAGCCTCACTTTGTCAAAGGCCTTCTGAAAATCCAAGTGCACAACATCAACCGATTCTCCTTTTGTCTATCCTGCTTGTAATTTCTTCAAAGAATTTCAACAGATATATCAGGCAAGGTTTTCTCTTGAGGAAACCATGCTGACTACGGCCTATTTTATCGTGTGCCTCCAAGTATCCTGAGATCTCTTCGAGCTGCTCTTGCAAACCTTCTCATAGGCATTCCAGAAATTCCCCCTCTAGGAATCCAGCACCAGCCTGATTGTAGATGGGTCATATTCTGCATGGAGGACAGTGACCAGTGGTGTTCCACAGGGATCTGTTCTGGGACCCCTCCTCTTTGTGATTTTTATAAATGACCTGGATGAGGAAGTAGAAGGGTGGATTAGTAAGTTTGCTAATGACACAAAGGTTGGGGGTGTTTTGGATAGTCTGGAGGGTTGTCAGAGGTTGCAGTGGGATATCAATAGAATGTAGAACTAGGCTGAGAAGTGGCAGATTGAGTTCAACCGAGATAAGTGTGAAGTGGTTCATTTTGGTAGGTCTAGTTTGAAGGTAGTATATATCATTAAGAGGAAAACTCTGGGCAGTGGTGAGAATCAGAATGATTTTGGGGTGTTATGACCCCAGCCCCCTCCTTTGTGAGATTCGCAAGAGCCCTAGTCAAGGGGGGGTCAAATGACCCAAGAGAGAGAGGGAGACGTGCTGAAGACCACGTTCCCCCGGGAAGCAGGAGGAAAAGTTTGGTCGGCCATGACTATGACCCGCCGACCGGTGCGTGTTGAGGCCCCGCCCATAGAGTCCCCGAGCTATCCCGCATGCACGGACACTTGCAGCCTGTCGAGAGCGGCAGCTGAGAACGAGAGCAGTTTAAAATTGGCCAGTTTTGATTTGGCCCAGACGTCTTTACCGACCCTGTGCCACGAGGGCTTCGAGGGGGGTAAAACGAGGAATAGTAACGTAAAAAGGGGTAAGGGAGAGAAGGTAGATCTCCCTTAGCGAAGAAAAAGGTCCTAGAGGTAGGAAATAAAGATGAGAAACAGATAAAGCTGTTAAAAGGTCCAGGGTTGGACATGGATGATCTGTCTGGTTTGGCAGGACTGTTTGAAGAAGTTGAAAATTCTAAAGGTGTTCCCGATAATGAAATGAGGGCAGTCCTAGATGAAAAGGATGCCATTACCTTGAAGAAGTCTGCTGGGTTGGCAGATGGGGTTGTTTCAGCCCGCGGGGTTGAGTTTACTCCGGAAGTGAGTTGCCCAGAGAGTAACTGGGAGGATCAGGGGAATTTAGAATTTGAAAAGGGTACGGGTATTGAAAGCCTGGAAGAGGCCAATGCCCCGTTTGAGTGTGTCCAAGATGGGGATGCACGTGGTCCTGAACCTAGTCACGGAGCTCAGAAAAAGTCTGAGGTATTTGACTCAGTTGGACGAGACGGTCGTCCTTTTGGAGCAGATAGACTTGGTTCAGAAAAAAAGGGGTTAACCTTGGGAAGTGTGAGTTCCCAGATGGTTGTGCTGAAGGGGGTGTTCAGAGTTAATGTGGAGTTTACGAATGGGGAGATAACTGTTGTTGTGGAGGAGAACGGTAAATCTGTAGTTCCCAAATCGAATGAAAAAAAGTTAAAGTCTAGATTGATGCCTGCACATCAATTACAGGTTGATTTGGAATGTAGAGGTGCCCCACACGCTATTGTTATTCAAGAAAGCGCTGTGAGGAAGCCAAAATTTAAATGCGGCCGGAGAAAAAGGTTTGAACTGAAACACATCAGCCTGCATGGTCTTGACAAAAGGGTTAACTACCTGTGTAGCATTAAAGAATTGGGTGGAAATTCCCATGATGGACTAGGTTGGGGACACGGAGTTAAGAGAATAACCCTCGTGAAAAGAAAAGGCGGGAGAGTACCTCGCCAAATTACTCAAGTTCCCCACGGGGAGACTCTCTGGAAAAGAGGCGATAGTTAATAGAAAATGCCATTTTTAAACAGCAACGCCGGTTGTACGGGTTCGCGCCAAAGCCTGTGAATAATAAAGACAACCCCTTTGGAGACCTGCCGGTGAAATAACACGACCGAAACGATTAGTATTTGTATAAACTTTTGTAGATGCACCTAAGCTAAGATCACACCTCCTTAGTTTTGTTGCTGAAGAAAATAAATAAATAGGTGGTTATTGAGCTGAAGTTTGATGCTACCAGACTTTAGTACGGTACGCGATGTTAAGATATTAAAGAAAGGGACACTGTAATTGTTACCTGTTTAGATACTGACTTGAATGTATAACGGTAGTACTCTGTGAAGAGAGGAGCTTGTGTATTGTGTTAGAAAAAAAAAATCCTTTAAGACTCTGTACCAACTTGTTTTTAACCGCTGGTAAAAAACTTTTAAGAGGGGAGGTGTTATGACCTCAGCCCCCTCCTTTGTGAGATTCGCAAGAGCCCTAGTCAAGGGGGGGTCAAATGACCCAAGAGAGAGAGGGAAGCAGAATAAAGCGACTCTTTGACTATTGTCTCATGAAAACCACGTGTAAAGCCCTCGGGCAAAGTGGGCTGGTCGCTCAACAAGACAAAAGCCTCGGACATAGCCATTGTCTTGGGAGACACCTTTGTGGGATAAGGAACTGGCCTAAGTGCAAAATCTCAGGGCAATGTGAGATGGGTGATGGGGGAAGGATTGCCTCGCACCCCCCCCCCCCACCCTGATGGACATCTACAACCCTGCCAGTCCAGATAAAAGGTGGGCTGCCGAGGCGGGGTGCCAGACGCACCAGAAGACGCGCTTGAGATCCTGTGACAGTGTTTTGATAGCGACAGCTGGTGGTGGGGTTCGTGTGCGTCTTTTCCTTGCCTGGGATTGGCGACCCCACAACGGAAGAACGGCTTAGCTACAGGGGAGGCCACAGATGAGCGTTCATTCCCCCAACGAGGCTCCGACAAACCGAACTCCTCCAGGTTGGAAAACCTGTCAGGTAACTCTTTCATCCCACCTATCTCTCTCTCTTTCTAACAAAAGTGCACCAACGCGACATCACAACGACGGCAGCGGGTGGAACTGCAGTGACCGCAAAAAGACTTTTAAATATCCAGTAAACAATATATATCTACATTACCCCTAGACAACGATAGAGCTTATTTCTGATTGATTATTACTATACCTGTGCTTTAGATTGAGTTGTGACGACGTATATGATCTGAATATTTTGTATTAACCATACGTTTGTGCCCCTTTATAAATAAAAACTTTTGAAAATAGTAGCATCAGGCTTCGGTGGACCCATCTATCTTTGCTGGAAATTTACCCGGTTACTGGGGAACGTAACAGGGGTCTGTGTACTTAGGACACTCAATGCTGCTGCACAGGTTGACTGGGTTGTTAAGGTGTGTGGTGTGTTGGCCTTCATCAGCTGTGAGATTGAGTACAAGAGCTGTGAAGTAATGTTAACAGCTATATAAGACTTAGTTAGACCGCACTTGCAGCACTGTGTTCAGTTCTGGTCACCTCACTACAGGATAGATGTGGATACTAGAGAGAGAGTGCAGAGGAGGTTTTTAAGGATGTTGCCTGAATTGGAGAGCATGCCTATGAGAACAGGCGGAGTGAACTTGGCCTTTTCTCCTTGGAGTGACAGAGGATGAGAGGTGACTTGATAGAGGTGTATAAGATGATGAGAGGCATTAATAGCCAGAGGCTTTTTTCCCAGGACTGAAATTACTAACATGAGACTGCAGAGTTTTAAGGTGCTTGGAAGTAGGTATGGGGGGAATGTCAGAGGTAAGTTTTTCACACAGAGAGTGGTGGGTGTGTGGAATGCTCTGCCAGCAACAGTGGTCGAGGTAGATACAATAGAGTCTATTAAGAGGCTCTTATGAATATGGAGCTTAGAAAAATAGAGGGCCGTGCAGTAGGGAAATTCTAGGCAGTTTCTGGAGTAGGTTACATGGTCAGCACAACATTGTGGGCCGAAGAGCCTGTAATGTGCTGTAGATTTCTATGTTCTATGTTCTCAGATATCGATGTGGTGTTGCTCATCCAAACTGAGTTTGGTCTCATCATGACAGTAGAGGAAGCCACGGACAGATGTGTCAGAATGGGAATGGAGATGGGTAGCCACCGAGAGATCCTGCCTTTTGCAGCCAACAGAGCGAAGCTGTCCAAATTGCGTCTAGTCTCACCAATGGACTGGAGGATGCACCCGAAGCACCAGATATAATAAATGACACCAACAGACTCGCTGGCAAAATATCATCTCACCTGGAAGGACTGTTAGGTCCCTGAGTAGTGGTGAGGGAGGAGATGTAGGGGCAGGTGTAGTAAATGTCAAGTTTGCAGAGATAGGTGCTAGGAGGGAGATCAGAGGGGAGCGATGAGTGGACAAGGTAGAGAGCAATCTTCATGGAAAGCGGAGAGAAGTGGAGAGGAGATGTTCTTTGTAGTAATATCCAGTTGGAGATGGGAAATGTATAATGGAGAAAGATCTGCTGAATACAGAGGCTCGTGGGGTGGTAAATAAAACAAGGAGAAGCCTATCCCTGTTATGACAGAACATGAATTGAAGACAGATGTGCAGGAAATGGAGGAGGTGCTAGTGAGCAACAGACACAAAATGCTGGAGGAACTCAGCAGGCCAGGCAGCATCTATGAAAAAGAGCATAACCACCATTTTGGGTTGAGACTCTTCATCAGGACTGGAGAAAAATAGTTGAGGAGGCAGAGTTGGAAGGTGGGGAAGGGAGGAAGAAACACAAATTGATAGGTGAAACTGGGAGGGGTGAAATAAAGAGCTGGGAAGTTGGTTGGGGTAAGAGATACAGGGCTGCAGAAGGGGGAATCTTATAGGAGAGGACCTGTCCTCTCTGTCCCCCACCCCCGGCTACATCTTACTTCCCACAGAGTGCCTGCATTGCCCTATAGACAATACCTTGTTTTAACTTTAAACTGATTACTGTTCATCAATTACATTTCAAGAACTGAAGACCGACTCCCAGGTCCCAGTATCCATTCTTTATCAGTTCAAATATTGCATTCCAGTGCCATTGGTCACAGGTCATGTGTCTGACCTTTAACACTTAGTTATTGGCTTTGCTCCAAGCCAGCATCCATTTATTGCCCTCTTCCCATCAAGTGACAGTCGATAATTTATTGCTCTGTCTCAATCGGCAACGAGCTCGAATCACTCCTGGCAGGCAGCAACCCCAATATTCACGAACCTGCATATTATCGCCAAAGAATATCTCACAAATAACTTTTTATTTGAAAATTAGCTCCAGTGTACCAGATTACCTGAAGTATCATTGTGTCTTTTTTAAAATATTGATCAAGCCCAGCATGTCAAGCTCACAAAATGGAGAATAGAGTGTCTTCACAAAATGGCAGCCTCCATCCCCAAGCACGCAGTAAGAACAAAGACAAATAGTCTGTCTGCTTCCACTGTCCTTGATTCATTTGAATTCACTGATTTGTGGACTGTAGTTCTTTCTGGCCCACATCTCCCTCCTCTTGATCCAAAGATATTTAACTTAGGATCACTATCCTCCTCAATTCTGTTGACTATCCGTTGGATTGCCATGGATTCCCAGCAGATATGCTGCACTTATAACATTTACTTACTAAATTCATACATTTTTTAACGGACCGTTGTTTTCTCAGTATTACAAAATTATCATCCTCTACCGTTGGCATAATTTCAGCCTTCCACCTTCTATGATACACATTAAACAATACAATTATCAGTGTACATAAAATTAATATTGCAGCAGCATGTGAGATTATCCTCACTTATGGATGTATTTGAAACATTTGATCCCCAATTCCAAAACTATCCCAAAAGTCTTGAGTCACTCAATATTTCATTTGCCTTATCAGCATGTGTCTTATTGACTTTTGTATGTTCAGTCCATTGATGAATTATCTCCTTTGCCTCCTCCACAACTTGTGTCCAGTCTGCAGTCAAATGAGGAATCGGTGGCAACTCAGTAACAACATAGTCCCACAAATATCAATGTGTATCAGTTCATTGAATTGCAAGGTTCTCCCCCACCACCTTCTCCATGTCTGGTTGAGGCAAAGTTCGTCTTCCAATGTCAAATTTAAAGTCACATCCCCAATTGCAATTGACTTTCCAAAGGACACTCTTTCCATCCCTTGGTGTAACTGGTGGCTGCTGTTCTATATAATATGTTCATCCCACCAGTGCATATTGCAGAAAAGAATCATTATTCACAGGCAACATAAACAATGAACAATTCTCATAAGTATTGAAACCACAAACGACAAGTTTCTGTCTAATCATCTCTTCTGGACAAGCCCAGTGGTTTCCCCCTCGATGACATTTCAATAAATCTATCCCTTTTCCGATACCATTCATAACAATAGCATGTTTTGGTGGGTTGCTAAAGGATAAAGTATTCTCATAATATTTACTTACATTGTGAACCCTTTGTAAAGAGTAAATAAAATTATTTCCATGACAGGGAATGTGAAATACTGCACCAACATAAAACCTCCCTTTACCATCATCACAAGTACCCAGTAGTCTATTGGTTAGTGTAAGACTTCTAATATGACACAAGAGAACCTTTTCTCCAACCCATTCTATTAATTGCTCATCTGATATCCAATTTGGTACTTGATGTGTGTCAAATTGTAATAAATTCATACCAAACATGGTGAGCAACCAACTAGTATATGTAGCACAGATCTCTGCTTTATGTGTTCTTTTAGATAGGAGGTCTATGCGGTCAATTATCAAATTTGTTGTATCCTGAAAGGGTTTCAGAAATTTAAGTGAATCCAGCATTACCTGTGATGCACTCTGACCAATTTGACTAGTTTGCATCTGATCCCAATAATTTTCTCTAGTAATATCCTGCATTTTTAGCTGAAGAGACTGTATCTGATTTTCTAATTCTGCTATATCTAAGGTATTGACCGTTGCTACACCTAATGCATAACCTGCTCCCACAAATTCCAATAGTCCTCTCTTCCTTCTATTTTTGACTGGCCCAAACTCAGTCCTGCTTAATTGTCTCCCAAGAAGGTGAGTAAATAATCGTTTTGTTGTAGATGAGCACCATTCAGGCACCATTATTTCAGTTAGATTAAAGATTACCTGTACGTGCTGGTACCCCGGTACCAAAGTGACAAACTCCCCTATATCTTCTAACACTAATCCTACCCCATTTGTGTTACCTTGAGTTTCATTACATTTAGGCTCTGGTGTAGTTTAGTTAATTGGGGTTGTGGAGTGGTCAATTTCCTATTAGTTTTGAAAACCCTAAAAGGGCCTGGGCCCGGACAGAAACACTTAGTGTCCTTTCCATTCTACTATCCCCGTGTACTACATCCTCTTGTGGACTGTTTATAACAACCAAAACAACCTTTAAGAAACGCTTGATGTGGCCACCCCTATCGATATATCTCTTGTGTAGATCACTATCCAACTCAATATTCACATGAGTGTGATCCCACAGAACTGTAGTCTTACCATGGCCATCATCACTTGAAGGTTGCTGTATTCTAATCATCACTCTTTGTCCTGGGCTTAATTCAACGGGACTGACTTTTGAGCCAAAGTAAGCTTTACTCTGTTGCTTCTTATTTCCTTTTTCATGGGCTGCCTCATAAATGGTCTCTTTCACTGTCTCTACCAACTGTTGTACCCACTTTTCTGACACAATCCCATCTATTTCAGGTTCTGACAAATCTAACCCTAACAACTCCTCTAACCCTCTCATGTTTCTTCCAGTCATGAATTTGTAAGGAGTTGATACCCATTGTATTCCTTATTATCATCAG
This sequence comes from Hemitrygon akajei, assembly GCF_048418815.1. Lineage (NCBI taxonomy): Eukaryota > Metazoa > Chordata > Chondrichthyes > Myliobatiformes > Dasyatidae > Hemitrygon > Hemitrygon akajei. Next base: position 39,979,739 of record NC_133128.1, read on the forward strand.
TGCATAAGGGAAAACTACTTGCCATGTTGTTCCATGTTGTTGCACCATTTGGCCATCATATTTTTTAATGTTGGGTTCATCCTTTCCACAATTCCTCTAGGCTGTGGTCTATATGGTATTTGAAATCTCTGCTTAATCCCTAAAAATGTCATGACATCTTGCATTATCTGGACTGTAAAATGTATGCCTTGATCCGACTCAGAGGTAATCCCCAGCGAGTAAAAACCCTTTCTAATGAAATTTTTGCAATGGCTTTGGCTGTGTTAATCTTAGCTGGAAAAGCTTCCACCCACTTGGTGAAAGTATCTACTACTACCAGAATATATTTGTACCCTCCTGGGGTGGGTGGCAAGGGTCCAACATAATCTATCTGCAAATTAGTCCAAGGCCTTTCCACTGGTCTGCTGTGTCAGAGGGCTCATTTCTTTACATTTCAGTCAGGAATATATTGTGCACAAATCAAGCAAATCTTGACAGAATGTTCCACGTCATCTTTCATCCTAAGCCACCAACACACCCCCTTTATCTTTTCTAGGGTGCTTTCAGCTCCCTGGTGTCCCCATTAATCATGGTACCAGTGGATCATCTGATTTCCTCCCTCTGGGACCACAAATTTTCCTTCATATAGAATCAGAATCAGGTTTATTATCACCGGCATGTGTTGAGAAATTTGTTAACTTAGCAGCAGCAGTTCAACGCAATACCTAATATAGAAGAAGAAAATAATAATAATAATAATAAATAGGTAAATTTACAGTATACATATATTGAATAGATTAAAAATTGTGCAAAAAGCAGAAATAATATATTTTTTAAAAGCAAGGTAGTGTTCACAGGTTCAATGTCCATTTAGGAATTGGATGGCAGAAGGGAAGAAGCTGTTCCTGAGTCACTGAGTGTGTGCCTTCAGGCTTCTGTACCTCCTTCCTGATGGTAACAGCGAGAAAAGGGCATGCCCTGGGTGCTGGAGGTCCTTAATAATGGACACTGCCTTTCTGAGAAACCGTTCCTTGAAGATGTCCTGGGGTACTTTGTAGGCTAGTACCCAAGATGGAGCCAACTAAATTTATAACCCTTTGCAGCTTCTTTCGGTCCTGTGCAGTAACGCCCCTCCCCCATATCAGACAGTGATGCAGCCTGTCAGAATGTTCTCCACGGTACACCTATACAAGTTTTTGAGTGTACTTGTTGACAAAACAAATCTCTTCAAACTCCTAATGAAGTATAGTCGCTGTCTAGTCTTCTCTATAACTGCTTTGATTGGTCGGGACTTCAGAGATCTTGACACCCAGGAACTTGGAACTGCTCACTCTCTCCATTTCTGATTCTTCTATGAGGATTGGTATGTGTTCCTTCGTCTTACCCTTCCTGAAGTCCACAATCAGCTTTTTCTTCTTACTGACATTGAGCGCAAAGTTGTTGCTGTGACACCACTCCACTAGTTAAGGATGTACATGTTAAGGATGCAGTAGGACTACTCCATCCTTAACATATACACCCTTGTGCTCTTTTAAACATTTCTGACCCTATTCCTTCTATTTTGTTAATTCATTATCTTTCTTCTGCCCCTCAGTTAAATCCATAACCTTAGCCTGTTGTTCCTTCTGCCTTCCTATCTCCCCAATCTACGGCTGCCATTCCTATTCCCCTCAGGGGACAACTTTGAGTGAGCTTTCACCTTTACAACTCCGTATTCTTTCCCCTTTGCTTCTTCAAATGTATATCGCAACAAAGCAGCAGATGGGAGGGGCTTTCCGTCAGCTGAAGCAAACTCTCTTGCTTTCCACAGAGGCAAATGTTCTGTAAGGCTGTTACAAACGTACGTACTATCAGAGAGTATGACTGATCCAGGCAGAAAACGTTCTGGGTGGCTATCCACATTTGCTACAGCTGCCAATTCTGTTGCCTGTGCACTCATGGTTTTAGGTAACTTTAAAGCTATACTATACCTTCCCTGGCAATGTTCATCCTCTATATATATGCCACACCCAGTTCTCCTCTCAACATCCTGTACTGATGAGGAGCCATCTACAAAAATATTAGAATAGTGTTTTCCCTTCTCCTTTGTGTCTTTGTTCTCAAGCATTATTTTGTCTGATCTGCCTCCACCCCCTCCTTTTCATTTTGATACAAATGAACCCTTGGAATAATTTGCTATCGTAACCTGAACTAATGTTCATCACCTTGGTACACCAGGTTGTCAGCTATCATAGTGATGGTACTTACTCATTTTACAGTTCTATTTCTCCCTTGCAACAGCAATATACCTCTAGCAATTCTGTTCTGTCTTACTGAACCATCTTTAACCTTTCCATCCAGCAATAAATGTATTGGGGTGTGTTCTGTCAGTATTGTAAGTGGATTAAGCCCCAGTATGTAGGCAGAATGTTGTACTGCCCGGTAAACCGCTAACAAGTGTTTCTCACATACAGTATATCCCTGTTCTACTGGTGAAACCATGTGTGAAGCATATGCTACTGGTCTTAACTTACCTTGTGTCTCCTGCAATAGCACTGCTGAGAGGGTGGTACCAGTTGTGGCCACCTCCAATGAGAATGGCTCATTCGGGTTTAGGGTTTTCAAAGCAGGCACAGCGGCCAGTGCTTTCTTAAGAGCTGTAATGGCCTGGGTGTGCTCTGATTTCCATTCCCATTCCACATTCTTTTTCAGTAACTCCATTAAAGGAGCTGCCTTAGTGGAAAATTCATCAATGTGATCCTCACCAGCCCTAGAAAGGATCTCAGCTTTTTCACGTCTTGGGGAATAGGCAGTTTCATTACCGATTCTATTCCTCGTTTATCAATTTCTCTTTTTCCCAGTGTCAAGGTAATTCCCAAATAACTGACTTCTTGTTTCATCACTTGTGCTTTTTTTAGGGTTTACCTTTAGTGCCAATGCATGTAATAATTGCAACACTTCTGTCAATAGGTGACAATATTCCTGCTTGGTATCAGTCTGCAGGACTAGATCATCTACATATTGGACCCAGCACTCGGGTTTTGAAAACAGTTTTAACCCTCCACTAAATGCTGGTGAAATATAGACGGGGAATTATGGAACCCCTGTGATAGGGCAATCCATGTATACTGCTGTCCCTGAAAGGTAAATGCAAACTTGTATTGACACTCTCTTTCTCGTGGGATAGACCAAAATCCATTAATTATGTCCAAAATTGTGAACCATTGCGCTCTTTCATTCTGTTTGACGCTGTCTCCGGGTTAGTTGCTACAGTTGGGGCTGTTAACAGTGTAATTTTATTCAGCTCTCGATAGTCTATTGTCAGTCTGCAACTACCATCTGGTTTCCTTACTGGCCATATAGGTGAGCTATTAGTGGAGGTTACTAGCCTTACTACCCTTTGTTTTACCAACTCTGTATTAACTTAATCACATCTTCCTCAGCTATTTTTGGAAACCCTTATTGCTTCTGTGGTTTGGGGTCTGGACCTTGTATGCACACGCTGCCAGCCATTTTTCCGCAGTCATGCTTGTACTGAGCAAATGCCCCTGAGTTCTGTGCAGTGATATGCTGTACCGTGTGATCATTGCTCATGATTTTCTGGTTTTATCCACATTTCATCCATTGTGTATATTCTATCCTGATACTCACCTACTGGAATCTGTTTGTGGCATATGCCATTCCTACCAGTTGGCCTTCGCCAAATCATACAGTTAACTGGGTCAAAACAAAGCCTCGCTTTGGCCATGTAATCACTCCCTGGTATATGTTCCTGCTCCCGGTGTAATTCAACTAGCACTATAGAATATTCTAATGCTATGTCTCCTATTCTAACTTCTAAGGGTGCACTCACTTGTCTCATTTGCGAATGTCCTGTAAATCCACTTAAAATAATTTTACCTTGTATTTCTCAATTTGCATTAGTTAAATTAGTGGATCCTCCAGTGTCCCATAAGAAGGTAAAAGGGTGGCTTCCGACCCTACCATTCACTAGAGGTCCTCCAATCTCATCCCACCTTGTGTCACACACCCTTGTTGGTGAGGCCTGACATCATCATTGAAGTTTGGGGTACAATCCTCTAGATGGCGGTGTCTCCACCACGCTGTTTTGTGGGTTTGTTCTATCTGCACCCTCCAAGGTCAAACCTCCTTGCTCTACTCTCCCAGTTCTCAGGTTTGGACATTCTCTCTTGATGTGTCCCTCTTGACCACAGTTATAGCATTTAAATACTCTACCTCCAAGTCTCTCTGTTCTCGACACTGTTTCATTTCCCCTGGTTTTCCTGGTCACTTGATAGTGTAGTGCATATATGTCAAACTCAAGGCCCGCGGGCCAAATCCGGCCCGCGGTGGAATTATCTTTGGCCCGCGAGATAATATCTAATTACTATTAAAGCTGGCCACAGTAATCGAAGCGCCTATGGCGTATGATATGGCTAATGCTGAGTTTATTCAGGTACCAGGTTTTCAGGGTTTTTAGTGTTTATTCGGCAGTCTTGCTCGGCAGTCTTCTTCATAAGAAACGGAATTTGTAAAGTGAAACACTTTGTAGTTATAGCAGAGACTGAGACACATGAGAGCAGGCTGAAAAAACGGAGGCAACGAAAGCTGCGTTTGCACGCGTCCGACTGATCCGGCCCGCATGAAGCTGCATTTTGCTCAATCCGGCCCGTGACCTAAAATGAATTTGACACCCCTGGAGTGGGACACTATCATCTGGGATGGGTCCCCTATGCTCATTTCTCCAGCCCATTGCCTTACCTCCAGCAGGCAGCACTTTCCCATTAGTGGGTTTATTTGGCCTTCGTGTCTTCTTTTCCCATGCTCTACTCATTTTCCTCAGTATCCATGCCTCAATATGTGTAGGTTCAGTGGGATCAAACATTTCCATTACCTTTTTAGATTCATCAGTAGAGTGAGACACCAATGTCCTTAACCATTTATTTGAGGGCTCTGGTCCTCGGTGGTTTCGATCTAATGCTATTGCACAAACTCCTTGGAACACCGTCCATAAATGGGATGAAAACGTAGTGGGATGTTCGCCTCTCCTCTGGTAACATTTTGCTAGTGCCTCTACCAGGTCCCCTCTGTTAATACCCATAACAGTCAACATTGCCGTCTTTAATTCCTCATTTGTTCCCCCACCTTGTTGTTGTATCTCTGGTAAAGCCAAGTGTTATATTTGGATGTAAACGCATTTATAATCAATTTCCTTTCCTCGGTGTCATCTAGGCCATGTATTATTCTCTGAAGACTAGTTGCTTGAAACAGTTCACAAGGGTCACAAATCCCGATGTCTTTGGCAATATCTCTCAGCTGCTGTACTCCAAACGGAGTAATGTGTTATATTCTGGTTTTGATTCCCTGCCCCTTCTCCTCCCTCTCTAATAGTAAATGGGAGGGGGCAGTGGTGCTGTTGGCACTGGCAATTCCATGGTTTGTTTTATTATTACCTGACTAACATGTAGCACAATGTGTAATGATTGTAATGAATGTAATGATTGTAATGATTGTGTAATGTGTATTTGTATACAACCATCCCTTTGATCCATGCCACCCAGACTCACACTTCCAGGTTTCTTACCAAAATGTACTAATCTGAATTTATCTGTATCGAAGTCCATATGCAAATATATTAATGTCATGCTGTAATTTATTGCATCCATCCTCAGTGTTAACTATCCCTCTCCCACCTAGAGGTATCATATGCAGATGTAGAAAATGTGGTCATGATCATGCAGTCCAAATTATTCCCTTAAGTTATGAACCCCAGTGTCCCCTGTACTGATCCCTGTGGAACACCACTGTTGATCTTGAGCTCCTGGTTGAAAGCCATTTCAAGTCCCTTTCCCATTCTCACACTGACTGGACTACCCTCAGACTCTCTCTCAGCAACACCGAGACTAAATGCAACCAGAAGATCGGCACCTCATGTTCTGCCTGGGGACTCTACAGCCCAAAAACGTGAACATTAGATTCTCCAATTTCAGGAAATCTGGATCCCCTCTTCTCCTTTCTCTCTTCTCTGATGTGATGGATATTCATTTCTTGAGCCTCTGGCTCATGTTTGATGATCTTGCTTTCGAATCACTGTGGCTACCGCTTGTAAGGCCAAACAGATGTAAGTAAATTTCCTACTAATATTTCTTTGTCTAACTTCCTGTCATAAAATGGGAATCCATCTTCAGTTCTTAAAATGTAATTGATGAGCAGTAATCAGTTTGAAGTTAAAACAAAGTATTGTCTATAGAGCAACTTTGCAGGCACTCTGTCTGTGGGAAGTAAGATGTAGCTGACTGCACCTGGTTTACTATTGCTCAAAATTATAGTATAAGACCATGGGTTATTTAATTTGACTTGTTTCAAAACAGGCAAGCTGACTCTAAGTCGCTTAGTTCAAGGAAACTTGCAAACCAGATGGATAATATCATTCAGCATATCAATTACAGATGTTTATAGTTGGAAGGTTTATGTATTCGGAGCAGTTAGCTTTACATTATTAGTTGCGAACTGTGTCTCCAAGATGCTTGTGTAAAAAGAATATCTGAGGAAATATCATATAGATGAGAAGTCACCCAAGTGGTAGAAAAAAGATATAAATATAGAGGGAAGTTCAGGCTCATTAACTCATCAGGCTCATGGAGAAAAGAAACATGAAGAAGCTACGAAAGAAACACAGGGTGAACTGGAATCCATTCCTCTAGCTTCATTTTCTGCAATGGGTGACTCATTCATCTGCAACTCATTAGTATGTCTAAAATTTTTAGTTCATAGGAACTGTCCCTGTGTTTTAGAAATCATTTGTGCTTTACAAGTGCTTTGTGGTTTGGAAATGTTTTGTGCTTTGGAAATAGTTTGTAATTTGGAAGTGTTTAATATGGAAATCCTTTGTGAGTTTTAAATGTGTTTTAAGAATCTACTGTCAAGATGAATCCACACTCAGGTTGGAGGAACAATACCTTATATACCGGCTGGGTAGCTTCCAACCTGATGGCATGAACATTGACTTCTCTAACTTCTGTAAATGCCCCTCCTCCCCTTTTTACCCCATCCCTGACATATTTAGTTGTTTGTTTTTTTTCTCTCTCCCTCTGCCCATCACACTGCCTGTTCTCCATCTCCCTCTGGTGCTTCCCCTCCTCCCTTTTTCTTTCTCCCGGGGCCTCCCGTCCCATGATCCTTTCCCTTCTCCAGCTCTGTATCACTTTCACCAATCACCTTTCCAGCTCTTAGCTTCATCCCACCCCCTCCAGTCTTCTCCTATCATTTCGCATTTCCCCTTCCCCCCACTACTTTCAAATCTCTTAGTATCTCTCCTTTCAGTTAGTCCTGATGAAGGGTCTCGGCCCAATACGTTGACAGTGCTTCTCCCTATAGATGCTGCCTGGCCTGCTGTGTTCCACCAGCATTTTGTGCGTGTTGTTTTAAGAATGTTGTTTGGATTTAAATGTGTATCAATGAAAATACAGTCAGCCCTCCTTATCTGCGAGGGATTGGTTCCGGGACCCCTTGTGGATACCAAAAAATGCGGATGCTCAAGTCCCTTATTCAACCTGTCTCAGTGTGGTGGAGCTCTGAATCCGCAGTGTTTCTGTTCACGAAAATAATCACGATCATGATTGAAAATAAAGTGGAAATAATAAAGTGGTCGGAAAGAGGTGAAATGCCATCGGTCATTGTAAAAGCGTTAGGCTACATGGGTCAATGATCGCAACAATTTTAAAGGATAAAGTGAGAAAGGCTCTGCCCCGATGAAAGATACAGTTATTACTAAGCAACACAGTGGTTTAATTATTGGGTTTTGGGTTTTTGATCCTCCATATCAACCCGTCACGGAAAGAGAGCACACTCTATAGCGGTCTGTCACTGGATCAAACTCGGGAACTTCTGTTCCCGAGCCCGGCGCTGAAACATAGGTTCTTAAGTGTTTTATATGCATAGAAAGGTAAAATATATACTATATACTAAGACAAACGTTTGACTAACTGATGCCAAATAATACCGGATGTACCTGTTTCGACTTACTTAGTAAGAGAACTTTCGATTTTTTTCGATTCTGATCCACATTAACCCATCGCACATCCTCCCGTATACTTTAAATCATCTCTAGATTACTTATAATACCTAATACAATGTAAATGCTATGTAAGATAGTTGTTATACTGCATTGTTTAGGGAATAATGACAAGAAAAGTCTGTACATGCTTGAACAAGTGCTGGAAGAGCACTTCCGGGTTTCTCGATTCGTGGTTGGTTGAATTCGCAGATGTGGAACTCGTGGCTAAGGAGGGCCGACTGTAAATGAACTGTGTTTTGAACTACTTTGTCAGCTGGAAGTATCTTCTTGATAGGGTGAGGGGTCCCACCAGTCAAATAGTGGGTATTGGCAGCTAAACTCACCATGGAGAATAAACAAGGAAGTGAACTGGTCTTTGCAGATTGAATAGTTACAGTGTAACCTCCCTTTAGTGAGAGCATTGGTGGCTATTTATCCCCAACAGGGCTTAATGTCTTTGTTTGAGTTTAGAACTTTGTGATATGCAAACCCAATAGCACCACTCTGACTGATCTAGGTCAGGACTTCCTAATCTTTTTTATGCCATGGACCCCTCCCAGTAACCAAGAGGTCCATGGGCCTTAGGTTGGAAATCGCTGATCTAGGGGGTCTCACACACACCATTTTTATCCAACCACTCCATCCTCCTTTACTCTGTTTCTTTCCCATCCCACATGTAGTTCCATCTACCCATCATCCACATGCTCAACAACTGGGTCCCCTATCCCCTTCCTATTTGTTCCCATCTGCCCACCATCCTTCCCTTTTTTCATTCCTCTCACCATCTTCCTTTCTTGTGGCAAGGGCTGCATACCATTGCAGACTTCAAAGCCAAACATTGTGGTGCCACCAACATCACGGCCTCTCTCCCAGGTGAGCTCAATCACCTTTATGCTGGGTTCGATGTCACTAACTCTGAGCCTCCGAGGAAAGCCACCGCTACAACCTGCAACCTGGTCATCTCTGAGGCTGAGGTACGCAGATGTTTCCAACGAGTGGACAGTCGCAATGCTGCGGGACCGGACGGCATCCCAGGGCGAGTACTCAGGATGTGTGCAGCACAACTAGCAGGTGTGTTTACTGACATTTTTAATCTCTCCCTCTCCCAGTGTAGAGAGCCCTCCTGCTTCAAATTGTCCACCATTGTCCCTGTACCAAAAAAGACCAAGGTAACATGCCTGAACGACTGGCATCCTGTCGCACTCACCTCAATAATGAGCAAATGCCCCGATCTTTCATCTTTCATCTGGTCTCTCAATCTGCAGCTTGCTGCCACCCAGACTGGACCCCTGACAATTCACCTACCCACACAATCGACCGTTCTTACACATCTGGGAAGAAGGGTGCTATGTGAGAATGCTGTTCTTGGACTACAGTTCAGCATTCAACACCAGGCTCGACACGAAGCTCAGAGATCTCGGCCTTGACCCTGCCTTGTGCAGCTGGATCCTGGACTTCCTGTCAGATTGCTGGCTTGTGGTAAGAGTGGGCTCCCTCACCTCCAAACCTCTGGCTCTCAATGCAGGAGCCCCTCAGGGCTGTGTACTGAGTCCCCTCCTTTACTCCCAGTACACCCATGACTGTGTCATCACCCACAGCTCCAATCTGCTGATTAAATTTGCCGACAATACTACACTGATTGGCCTTATCTCAAACAATAACAAGATGGCCTACAGGAAAGAAGTCACCTCTCTGACACAGTGGTGTCAAGAAAATAACCTCTCCCTCAATGTCGCAAAAACAAAGGAGCTGGTTGTGGACTACAGGAGGAATGGAGACAGGCTAACCCCTATTGACATCAATGGATCTGGGGTTGAGAGGGTAAACATCTTAAAGTTCCTTGGTATTCTCATCACCGAGGACCTCCTGTGATCTATACACACCCACGGTGTGGTGAAAACAGTACAACAATGTGTCTTTCACCTCAGACGGTTGAGGAAGTTTGGTATGGGCCCCCAGATCTTAATAAGTTTCTACAGGGGAACAATTGAGAGCATCTTGACTGGCTGCATCACCGTCTGGTATGGGAACTGTACGTCCCTCAATCGCAGGACTCTGTAGAGAGTGGTGCGGACAGCCCAGCTCATTCGTAGTTGTGAACTTCCCATGATTCAGGACATTTACAAGGACAGGTGTGTAAAATGGGCCCATAGGATCATTGTGGACCCAAGTCACCCTAACCACAGTCTATTCCAGCTGCTATCATCCGGGAAGTGGTATCACAACATAAAAGCCAGAACCAACAGGCTCCGGGGACAGCTTCTTCCATCAGACTGATGAACTCACGCTGATTTCAGTGTTCTCTATATTACATTGACTGTTCTATTTATTATAGAACATTGACTGTTTATTGATTATTATAAATTACTATGATTGCACATTATAGTAATTTCAGATGGAGATGTAACACAGATTTTTACTCCTCATGTATGTGAAGGATGTAAGAAATAAAGCCAATTCAATTCAACTCAATAAAATGTAGTATTTTGTTGTCATGTTTATCAATATGTCCATCCATAGCCTCTTCCACTGTCAAGAAAATCCACACACCGTATATTCCACACACCGTAGCCTCCAACCTGATGGCATGAACATCAATTTCTCAAACTTCCGGTAATGTCCCCCTGCCCCCCTTCACCATATCCCATCCCCTTTTCCCTCTCTCACCTTATCTCTTTGTCCACCCATCGTTTCTCTCCGGTGCTCCTTCCCCGCCCATGGCCTTCTGCCTCTTTCACCAATCAACTTCCCAGCTCTTTACTTTATCCCTCCCCCTCCAGGTTTCACCTATCACCTGGTGGTTCTCTCTCCACTCCCCCACCCTTTAAGTGTACTCCTCAGCTTTTTTTCTCCAGCCCCTGCTGAAGAATTTCAGCTTGAAATGTCAACTGTAGTCTTTTCCATAGATGCTGAGTTCCTCCAGCATTCGTGTATGTTCCTCTGTTTACCATCTCATCTCAGCTTCTGCCACCACTATCTCCAGCTTTCCATCCATCCTGGCTCTATCTGTCCCTCAACCCTTCCTGAACTGTCACTAGACAGATTATCATTCACTCCTCCCCTCTACACTTTCAGTCCTGATGGAAGATTGTAGCTTAATGAATTTAGTTTTTACTTCTAATTGACAAGTTATCATAGAGAAACAAATGGCAACAAGAGGGCCACTTTTTATATATTTTTATTAGTATAATCTGCAAGAACTCCAAAATAATTTATATGAAACTTATCAACACTTGAAACCAGTAGTTTGCAGAGATAAGATTGTTTTCTTTAAGCATTTTTATTCATTCAGACAAAAATTTAAAAGAAGATTGATAAGAACATTATAAGTTATTTACAACAAATGCATCTTATCTGCTGGAAAAGGTGAAAATCTAGAATGTTGTGAGTTATGTGAATCATTCTTATTCAATCCAACAGAGATTGTCTCTCTTCACCATCCACATAAAGGCAAAGGCAGGGCAGGGAATATTTGGAGATGGGCAGAAAACTGGGGAGATTGAGGGCAATTTTTGTAAGGGTTAGGATTTTTTACTGGGGTAAAATATTATTGAGAGATAAGTCGAGAGGGGATTAAAGGCATGCTGAAAGAAATTCACAGAGGAGGTTGGGGTCGAGGTAAGATAGAAATAAGAGGATGAGGATGGTAGATCTAACATCTCCCTGAGCAGCGCCACCATTCCAACGTGCTTCAAGGCCGCCATCATCGTCCCCGTGCCGATGTCTTCAGTGTCCTGCCTAAATGACTACCGTCCCGTTGCACTTACATCCATCATCATAAAGTGTTTCGAGAGGCTCGTCATGAGGCATATCAAGACCCAGCTGCCCCCCTCACTGGACCCCCTGCAGTTTTGTGTACTGTCCCAACCGTTCAACAGATGACGCCATTGCCATCACCCTCCACCTGGCCCTAACCCACCTGGACAAAAAAAACACATACGTTCGGATGCTGTTCATGGACTTCTGTTCAGCATTCAACACAATCATCCCTCAGAAACTGATTGGAAAGCTGAGCCTATTGGGCCTGAACACCTCCCTCTGCAACTGGATCCTAGACTTCCTGACTGGGAGATCTCAGTCAGTCCGGATCGGGAGCAGCATCTCCAACACCATCACACTGAGCACGGGGGGCCCCCCAGCATTGTGTGCTCAGTCCACTGCTGTTCACTCTGCTGACCCACGACTGTGCTGCAACACACAGCTCGAACCATATCATCAAGTTCGCTGATGACATCACCGTGGTGGGTCTCATCAGCAAGAACGACGAGTCAGCTTACAGAGAGGAGGTGCAGCGGCTAACGGACTGGTGCAGAGCCAACAACCTGTCTCTTAATGTGAACAAAACAAAAGAGATGGTTGTTGACTTCAGGAGGGCACGGAGCGACCACTCCCCGCTGAACATCGACGGCTCCTCGGTAGAGATCGTAAAGGACACCAAATTTTTTGATGTTCACCTGACGGAGAATCTCACCTGGTCCCTCAACACCAGCTCCATAGCAAAGAAAGCTCAGCAGCGTCTCCACTTTTTGCAAAGGCTGAGGGAAGTCCATCTCCCACCCCCACATCCTCATCATATTCTACAGGGGTTGCATTGAGAGCGTCCCGAGCAACTGCATCACTGCCTGGTTCGGAAATTGCACCATCTTGGATCGCAAGACCCTGCAGCGGATAGTGAGGTCAACTGAGAAGATCATCGGGGTCTCTCTTCCCGCCATCACAGACATTTACACTACACGCTGCATCCGCAAAGGAAACAGCATTATGAAGGACCCCATGCACCCGTCATACAATCTCTTCTCCCTCCAGCCATCTCGGAAAAGGCTCCGAAGCTTTCGGGCTCTTACGACCAGACTATATAACAGTTTCTTCCCCCAAGCTATCAGACTCCTCAATACACGAAGCCTGGACTGACACCTTGCCCTACTGTCCTGTTTATTATTTATTGTAATGCCGGTACTGTTTTTGTGCACTTTATGCAGTCCAGTGTAGGTCTGTAGTCTAGTATAGCTTTCTCTGTGTTTTTTTTTATTACGTAGTTCAGTCTAGTTTTTGTACTGTGTCATGTAAACCATGGTCCTGAAAAACGTCTCATTTTTACTATGTACTGTACCAGCAGTTATGGTCGAAATGACAATAAAAGGTGACTTGACTTGACATAGGAAAAAGATTGGAAGGGTTTGGGGAGAGGTTTGAGGGGTCAGGGAAGAAACCAGTGCTGAGCAAAGGAAGGCCAGTTTAGATTAGCGACATTATGAATATATCTAACCAAGACACCAGTAAATTTCTGTAGATGTACATGGAGAGCATTCTGGGTGTTTACATCACTACCTGGCAAAAAGATTCCAATGAGAAGGATTGAAAAAGACTGCAGGAGGATGTGGACTCAGCCAGTTCCTTCATAGGCACTAAATTCCCCGCCATCGTGGAGATGTTTAAAAGGAGGTGCCTCAAGAAGGTGCGTGTATCATTGGGAACCTCATCATCCAGGACATGCCCGCTTCTCATTATAACCTTCGGGGAAGATCTACAGGAGCCTGAAGATGCCCAACATTTTAACGACAGCTTCTTACCCTTCACCACCAATTTTTAGAAAGGTCCATGAACACGACCTCCCTATTTTGCTCTCTTTTTGCAGTACTTACTTATTTTATAGATCTCTTGGAGCATATGGGCTTGTCGTGTCCATTCTGGGGCAGCACGCTCACCTTTGGTTCCCCCATCAGACACCTAACTCTCCCGTGTTAGCTGTTTGCATATGACAGTGGCCACACCCTGATACACCACTTTGACAGGCAGGCTAAACCAGGTGAAGGTAGCCAGCAGGCCTCATACCCCGGTGAGATAATTGCGTGCCTGTCCTAGCATGTGAAGTCGGTTCCGGCAGACTGGGTGGATGAGATCCAACAGCCAGAAAGATGGTTCTGCAATGCTTCATGGAGAACAAAGGGCACAGAAGCAGTCATGGTCATCTACTGCCACCAAGGAAGTCCCCAGTTTGAGACAACTACTCATACCACTGGATCTGGACCTCCGAGGTCGAGAGAGTGGAACTGCCCCGGTGCAACGGCTTTTCCGCTATAAAAACTCTCCCTCACAGGTCTCTTGTCATTGTTGGATACGGTGGACAACCAACTTGTACATATTCCTTATTATAATGTACACTATTTTTTTATGCATTACACTGTATTGCTCCCATACACAAATCAACAAATTTCATGACGTGCCAGTGATAATAAACCTGATTCTGATTCCAAGTTTGAAGATTAATATATCTTGAAGAGCATCACTTTCCGTTTCCCCAGCTGTGGAATGTATTTTAGCAAGTGTATTTTAGATAAAATTTCATATTGTGTGAAAATGTAACAGATGACAGAAGAATTTCTAGGCCTTACATACACTACTTTATTCACCTTAATCTGTGCCATGGGATTGAGATCAAAATGTTTCCACTCCAATTCCATGAGTCTTGTGGTGGTCGATGAGGCTGACATTGGTCCCACAGACTTCTGCTTTTGAAGCAATAATTATTTGATGTGGCAGGTAGACTGGGAGAATCAGAATGGTACTGGACCCCAAGAAAGGGAGTTTGTGGAGTGCCTCCGAGATGGATTCTTAGAACAGCTTGTACTGGAGCCTACCAGGGAGAAGGCAATTCTAGATTTAGTGTTGTGCAATGAACTGGATTTGATCAGGGACCTTGAGGTAAAGGAACCATTAGGAGGTAGTGACCATAATATGATACGCTTTGACCTACAATTTGAGAAGGAGAAGGGAAAATCGGATGTGTCAGTATTACAGTTGAACAAAGGGAACTATGGAGCCATGAGGGAGGAGCTGGCCAAAGTTCAACGGAACAATACCCTAGCAGGGAAGACCATGGAACAAAAATGGCAGGTATTTCTGGGAATAATGCAGAAGGTGCAGGATCGGTTCATTCCAAAGAGGAAGAAAGATCCTAAGGGGAGTAAAGGGCAGCCGTGGCTGACGAGGGAAGTAAAGGGCAGTATAAAAATAAAAGAGAAGAAGTATAACATAGCAAAGATGAGCAGGAAACTGGAGGACTGGGAAGCTTTTAAAGAGCAACAGAAGATAACAAAAAAAGCAATACGCCAAAAAAAAAGAGGTACAAAGGTAAACTAGCCAAGAATATAAAGGAGGATAGTAAAAGCTGCTTTAGGTATGTGAATAGCAAAAAAATAGTTAAGACCAAAATTGGGCCATTGAAGACAGAAACGGGTGAATTTATTATGGGGAACAAGGAAATGGCAGATGAGTTGAACAGGTACTTTGGATCTGTCTTCACTAGGGAAGACACAGACAATCTCCCAGATGTAATAGTGGCCAAAGGAACTAGGGTAAAGGATGAACTGAAGGAAATTTATATTAGGCAAGAAACGGTGTTGGATAGACTGTTGAGTCTGAAGGCTTGTAAGTCCCCGGGACCTGATGGTCTGCATCCCAGGGTACTTAAAGAGGTGGCTCTAGAAATCGTGGACGCATTGGTAATCATTTTCCAATGTTTTATAGATTCAGGAACAGTTCCTGCTGATTGGAGGGTGGCTAATGTTGTCCCACTTTTCAAGATAGGAGGGAGAGAGAAAACAGGGAATTATAGACCGGTTAGCCTGACGTCAGTGGTGGGAAAGTTGCTGGAGTCAATTATAAAAGAGGAAATTACGACACATTTGAATAGCAGTAGAAGGATCAGTCCGAGTCAGCATGGATTTATGAAGGGAAAATCATGCTTGACTAATCTTCAGGAGTTTTTTGAGGATGTAACTATGAAAATGGACAAGGGAGAGCCAGTGGATGTAGTGTACCTGGACTTCCAGAAAGCTTTTGATAAAGTCCCACATAGGAGATTAGTGGGCAAAATTAGGGCACATGATATTGGGGGCAGAGTACTGACATGGATTGAAAATTGGCTGGCTGACAGGAAACAAAGAGTAGTGATTAACAGGTTCCTTTCGGAATGGCAGGCTGTGACCAGTGGGGTACCACAAGGTTCGGTGTTGGGACCGCAGCTGTTTACAATATACATTAATGATTTAGATGAAGGGATTAAAAGTAACATTAGCAAATTTGCCGATGACACAAAGCTGGGTGGCAGAGTGAAATGTCAGGAGGATGTTATGAGAATGCAGGGTGACTTGGACAGGTTGGGTGAGTGGGCAAATGTATGGCAGATGCAGTTTAATGTGGATAAATGTGAGGTTATCCACTTTGGTGGCAAGAACAGGAAGGCAGATTACTATCTAAATGGAGTCAAGTTAGGAAGAGGGGAAGTACAACGAGATCTAGGTGTTCTTGTACATCAGTCAATGAAAGCAAGCATGCAGGTACAGCAGGCAGTGAAAAAAGCTAATGGCATGCTGGCTTTTATAACAAGAGGAATTGAGTATAGGAGTAAAGAGGTCCTTCTGCAGCTGTACAGGGCCCTGGTGAGACCCTACCTGGAGTATTGTGTGCAGTTTTGGTCTCCAAATTTGAGGAAGGACATTCTTGCTATTGAGGGAGTGCAGCGTAGGTTCACAAGGTTAATTCCCAGAATGGCGGGACTGTCATATGTTGAAAGATTGGAGCGACTGGGCTTGTATACACTGGAATTTAGAAGGATGAGAGGGGATCTGATTGAAACATACAAGATTATTAAAGGATTGGACACACTGGAGGCAGGAAGCATGTTCCCGCTGATGGGTGAGTCCAGAACTAGAGGCCACAGTTTAAGAATAAAGGGTAGGCCATTTAGAACAGAGATGCGGAAAAACTTTTTCACCCAGAGAGTGGTGGATATGTGGAATGCTCTGCCCCAGAAGGCAGTGGAGGCCAAGTCTCTGGATGCATTCAAGAGAGAGTTAGATAGAGCTCTTATAGATAGCGGGGTCAAGGGATATGGGGAGAGGGCAGGAACAGGGTACTGATTGTGTATGATCAGCCATGATCACAGTGAATGGCGGTGCTGGCTAGAAGGGCCAAATGGCCTACTCCTGCACCTACAGTCTGTTGTCTATTGTCTATTGTAAATGGTTGTATGGGAGGTGGATCACATCATTATGCTGACCCTCTGTGTGCTACAAACAATCAGACTTGAGGTCACCCCAAAGGCCTCTCTCCATTTTGAGCACTCAGACCAGTGGTTCCAGTGAGTTTGTGGTAATGGTTCATTTTTCAAGAAGCTTTTGAGATTATCCCGAAATCATTTGTTTTCCTTCTCGCTATAGAGCCATATTTTAGGAGGCTGGTGTTGATCATGCAAACAACCCATTTGAAGCTGAATGAACTTGAACAGAGCTTAACTTTTGGGCTAGTTGCCAATAGGAAGGTCATCAATGGACTTGTCTTGCCAGTGGATTTTGGGGATTTTGAAATGACAAAGTCAGTGGTGCCTCTTTTTTGTTATTTTCATTAAGGAATGACTTCCACGTAATCTGGATCTTCAACTTCTGTAAAATAAAAACCGTACTGAGTTTAGATCATCTGGCAAAATGGATTTCTGTTCCTGCATTGTTCTGGTTTCATTTCATTCCTGAGTTTTATGGAATCCATGCTATATTCATTGGTTCTGACAGTAGACATGTATTATTATCAGATTATTGTGTGACTGAATGAACCCCTACCTTTCAAGTTTGAACTTCTTGATTGTGAAATTGTTATTTTGAAAATAGAACTACAAATTCAAAACATTCTGACATTAATTGTAGTTTTTCATAGCTCATCAAAATGTATATTTCCTGGAAAAAATAACAAATTCAAGGCAAAGCAAAGAGCATAAATACTTGAGAAGTCTGTCAGGAAAAGTTCCTAAATGTTGACTGTGGACTGTTGTGCAATCTTGCTCCATTTCTCTATCAGGCTTTTTAATCCCATCTCTCCACTTTTCTGAAATTAATTCAGTTAAAGAATTTATAACTAACCATTAGACATTGTACAGTCAGTGGTTACTTTTATCAGGCACCTCCTGTACCTTATTAAAGTGGCGACTGAATGTATGTTTGTGGTCTTTCGCTACTATAGTCCATCCACTTCAGGGTTCGATATGTTGTGCGTTCAGAGATGTTCTTTTGCGTACCACCGTTGCAAATGTGGTTTTGAGGCATTGTCATCTTCCTGTCAGTTTGGCTCATTTCCTCTGACCACATTCTAAGTAACTTTGATCATATTTCTACCCTATTCTGATGTTTGATCTGATCAACTGCACCTCTTGGTCATCTCTGCATGCTTCTATGCATTGTGTTTCTGCCATATAATTGGCTAATTAGATGCTTGCACGAACAAGCATCTGAACAGGGACGTATACTCAGTAAGATGGCCACTGAGTGTATTTAATGATAGCAGGTCTTGCATGTTAATTTTTTCTATTTTCTTCACTCCAGCTGTCCTTGAACAGTTTATACCCAGTTGTAAAATTGTTTCTGTCACTGAGCAGATAACAATGTAACTTTTTCTATGTGCTTTCCATGGAAAATCAACGGAATCTTTACAACACTTGTTAGAGAGTGTGAACTCAATCATTTTGGAATCTGCTTCTGACGTAGCATTGAACCATGAAACAAGTTAATAGGTTTTTTTATACAGGTAGTCCCCGAGTTACGAACGTCCGACTTACGGACAACTCGTACTTACGAGCCGAAGAAGGAAAACGCCGTCCGCCATTTCAAGTTGGATCGCGACGCCGTCCACTATTTTAAGTCATTGCCATTGGCACTGTGTTGAGTGTTTAATTTTGTATTGGGCTTAAATTTTTCTTAGTAAGATTCACCCTGACCCCAACCCCCCCCGGTTCCGGTCGGCTGGTGGCGCAGTGAGATCAGCGCCGGGCTGGAGAACGGAGGTTCCCGAGTTTGATCCAGTGACTCCCGTACCGTCCGTGCCGGGTTGATGTCGATCCAGTGACTCCCGTACCGTCCGTGCCGGGTCGATGTCGATCCAGTGACTCCCGTACCGTCCGTGCCGGGTCGAAGTCGATCCCGTGACTCCCGTACCGTCCGTGCCGGGTTGATGTCGATCCGGTGACTCCCGTACCGTCCGTGCCGGGTTGATGTCGATCCGGTGACTCCCGTACCGTCCGTGCCGGGTTGATGTCGATCCGGTGACTCCCGTACCGTCCGTGCCGGGTCGACGTGGATCCCGTGACTCCCGTACCGTCCGTGCCGGGTTGATGTCGATCCGGTGACTCCCGTACCATCCGTGCCGGGTTGATGTCGATCCAGTGACTCCCGTACCGTCCGTGCCGGGTCGAAGTCGATCCCGTGACTCCCGTACCGTCCGTGCCGGGTTGATGTCGATCCGGTGACTCCCGTACCGTCCGTGCCGGGTTGATGTCGATCCGGTGACTCCCGTACCGTCCGTGCCGGGTCGACCTCGATCCAGTGACTCCCGTACCGTCCGTGCCGGGTTGATGTCGATCCAGTGACTCCCGTACCGTCCGTGCCGGGTTGATGTGGATCCGGTGACTCCCGTACCGTCCGTGCCGGGTCGAAGTCGATCCAGTGACTCCTGTACCATCCGTGCCGGGTCGAAGTCGATCCCGTGACTCCCATACCGTCCGTGCCGGGTCGACCTCGATCCAGTGACTCCCGTACCGTCCGTGCCGGGTTGATGTCGATCCAGTGACTCCCGTACCGTCCGTGCCGGGTCAACCTCGATCCAGTGACTCCCGTACCGTCCGTGCCGGGTTGATGTCGATCCAGTGACTCCCGTACCGTCCGTGCCGGGTCGACCTCGATCCAGTGACTCCCGTACCGTCCGTGCCGGGTTGATGTCGATCCCGTGACTCCCGTACCGTCCGTGCCGGGTTGATGTGGATCCGGTGACTCCCGTACCGTCCGTGCCGGGTTGATGTCGATCCCGTGACTCCCGTACCGTCCGTGCCGGGTTGATGTGGATCCGGTGACTCCCGTACCGTCCGTGCCGGGTCGACGTCGATCCAGTGACTCCCGTACCGTCCGTGCCGGGTTGATGTGGATCCGATGACTCCCGTACCGTCCGTGCCGGGTTGATGTCGATCCTGTGACTCCCGTACCGTCCGTGCCGGGTCGACGTGGATCCAGTGACTCCCGTACCGTCCGTGCCGGGTTGATGTCGATCCTGTGACTCCCGTACCGTCCGTGCCGGGTCGACGTGGATCCAGTGACTCCCGTACCGTCCGTGCCGGGTCGACGTGGATCCAGTGACTCCCGTACCGTTCGTGCCGGGTTGATGTGGATCCGGTGACTCCCGTACCGTCCGTGCCGGGTTGACGTCGATCCGGTGACTCCCGTACCGTCCGTGCTGGGTTGACGTCGATCCGGTGACTCCCGTACCGTCCGTGCCGGGTTGACGTGGATCCGGTGACTCCCGTACCATCCGTGCCGGGTTGATGTCGATCCTGTGACTCCCGTACCGTCCGTGCCGGGTTGATGTTGATCTGGTGACTCCCGTACCGTCCGTGCCGGGTCGACGTCGATCCGGTGACTCCCGTACCGTCCGTGCCGTGTTGATCTCGATCCAGTGACTCCCGTACCGTCCGTGCCGGGTTGATGTCGATCCAGTGACTCCCGTACCGTCCGTGCCGTGTTGATCTCGATCCAGTGACTCCCGTACCGTCCGTGCCGGGTTGACGTTGATCCGGTGACTCCCGTACCGTCCGTGCCGGGTTGTTGTGGATCCGGTGACTCCCGTACCGTCCGTGCCGGGTTGACGTCGATCCCGTGACTCCCGTACCATCCGTGCCGAGTTGACGTCGATCCAGTGACTCCCGTACCGTCCGTGCCGGGTTGATGTGGATTCAGTGACTCCCGTACCGTCCGTGCCGGGTTGATGTCGATCCAGTGACTCCCGTACCGTCCGTGCCAGGTCGACGTGGATCCGGTGACTCCCATACCGTCCGTGCCGGGTTGATGTCGATCCGGTGACTCCCGTACCGTCCGTGCCGGGTCGACCTCGATCCAGTGACTCCCGTACCGTCCGTGCCGGGTTGATGTCGATCCGGTGACTCCCGTACCGTCCGTGCCGGGTCGACGTGGATCCGGTGACTCCCGTACCGTCCGTGCCGGGTCGACGTCGATCCGGTGACTCCCGTACCGTCCGTGCCGGGTTGACGTCGATCCGGTGACTCCCGTACCGTCCGTGCCGAGTTGATGTCGATCCAGTGACTCCCGTACCGTCCGTGCCGGGTCGAAGTCGATCCCGTGACTCCCGTACCGTCCGTGCCGGGTTGATGTCGATCCGGTGACTCCCGTACCGTCCGTGCCGGGTTGATGTAGATCCGGTGACTCCCGTACCGTCCGTGCCGGGTCGACCTCGATCCAGTGACTCCCGTACCGTCCGTGCCGGGTTGATGTCGATCCAGTGACTCCCGTACCGTCCGTGCCGGGTTGATGTGGATCCGGTGACTCCCGTACCGTCCGTGCCGGGTTGAAGTCGATCCCGTGACTCCCGTACCGTCCGTGCCGGGTCGACGTGGATCCGGTGACTCCCTTACCGTCCGTGCCGGGTTGATGTCGATCCGGTGACTCCCGTACCGTCCGTGCCGGGTCGACGTCGATCCGGTGACTCCCGTACCGTCCGTGCCGGGTCGAAGTCGATCCCGTGACTCCCGTACCGTCCGTGCCGGGTTGATGTCGATCCGGTGACTCCCGTACCGTCCGTGCCGAGTTGATGTCGATCCAGTGACTCCCGTACCGTCCGTGCCGGGTTGATGTCGATCCGGTGACTCCCGTACCGTCCGTGCCGGGTTGATGTCGATCCAGTGACTCCCGTACTGTCCGTGCCGGGTCGAAGTCGATCCCGTGACTCCCGTACCGTCCGTGCCGGGTTGATGTCGATCCGGTGACTCCCGTACCGTCCGTGCCGGGTTGATGTCGATCCAGTGACTCCCGTACCGTCCGTGCCGGGTCGAAGTCGATCCCGTGACTCCCGTACCGTCCGTGCCGGGTTGATGTCGATCCCGTGACTCCCGTACCGTCCGTGCCGAGTTGATGTCGATCCAGTGACTCCCGTACCGTCCGTGCCGGGTTGATGTCGATCCGGTGACTCCCGTACCGTCCGCGCCGGGTCGACGTCGACCTCGCAACTTGACCTCGTAAAAAAAACACTGCCACCTCCGGTTTAAATTCCCACACGGAATATTGTTGAGGATCAAATACCCAAACCCAGCACAGCCCCCACTTGTCCAATTTAGCATGTCTTAGTGCAGTGGTCCTTAGAACCCAGCAGACCTCGGGAGCTGGTGGAGCTCGGGACCTGCAGCCCACAATGTTTCTGTTCCATTGATGGGAAGTGATCACGATTGAAAATAAAGTGGAAATAATAAAGCGTTTGGAAAGAGGTGAAATGCCATCAGTCATTGGAAAAGTGTTAGGCTACAGTCGGTCAACGATCAGAACTATTTTAAAGGATAACAGATAAAGTGAGAATATTGGAGCATGTGAAAGGCCCTGCCCCGATGAAAGCTACAGTTATTACTAAGCAACGCAGTGGTTTAATTATTGGAATACATACGTTTCTTAAACATTTTATATGCATAGAAAGGTAAAGTATATTCTATATACTAAGACAAACATTTGACTAACTGACGCTAAATAATACCGGCTGTACTTGTTCCAACTTACGTACAAATCCGACTTAAAGACGGACTCAGGAATGGAACTCGTACGTAACCTGGGGACTGCGCGTGCGTGCGTGCCTGTATTATATAAATAGATGCAGAAATATTTGTGTAGTGTGTGCAACAATTTTTTAAATGTAGTATTGTAATATTTACTGTAAGTTATAAGAATTGTTATTGATTGTATTCATTTATTTTCCATCAGATTGGTAGTCTATATATAAAAATTATAATTATAAGAAATAAAAAAGTAAAATCTTATCATACCATCATAAATATTTGTTGAACATTCTTCATCCTCTGTCTTAGCTTTACTTCTTTGCAGAGGGTAACACAAATGTGTCACTAGACCTTTGTGAGGTTTTTCATAGTAATCAATTAAATCTGGCAGGCGTTTGAAGAACTTTTCTTTAACTCCAAATCCAGTCTGTACAATGAAAGTAACAATGCATCCATTTAAAAACTTGGTACAATTATATATTTCCACTATTTTCAGACTGAAAACCACAGCCAAAAGAAATATTTCAAGAAATATATTTGGTCCCCTTTACAAATGATCAAGCTCTTTTAATGCCTCTTTCACAATTATAAAATTCACCATGTGAAACCTGCTACCTTTGTGAAAAAAACCTTCTGCTTTTATCTTTTATAAAGTATGCTCTTTTATAAAATATTTTCTTTACACTTAATATATTGCAATTTCAAGATTAATTTGCACTTATCAAGTGAAATATTGTTCAGGTGAGGAATGTTACTGATAGAGAACAGTTTGTATTTTCTCTTACTGCACGCTAGTGGAATCCACCTCTTTCCTTACTTAGTCCATAGCAACACATCAAATTGCAAACGGGTTTCGGTTCATCTGACCTGCTTAATTCAATTTATTTTCTTTGTACTCTTGCAGAGAGATGAATACTATATTCCACCAGCATTTTACTTAGGGATTAAAGGAAAATGAGACTTATCAACTTATCTGTTCAGATACCTAACAGTCTCCCAAAGCAAACACCCTCTTCTGAGTTTAGTCATGAGAAGATATTATCAGGTAGACAGAGAGAATTATTCAATATAGTGTTGTTCAAAGTTTAAAGATCTTCACTATTCCCAGTGATGCCTAGTGTTCCCTGCCCCATGAATGGAGTAGGAGGTTTAGAAAGGTATGAGAAATTCAAGACAGTGCATCAGGAATACAGACAGGTTTTGCATCAGTTGTGAAACAAGTAAACCTTCTCACAAACTTCTCACCTAATACCACCTGTCCCATCTGAAGGTGTCTGCAATTTTCACACTGGCCTCATTAGCCACTTCTGAACATACAGAATTTCAGTAGAAGTAAGCCATCTACAATCTTGATGCTAACCTAAGAGGTGCCACTCAGTGTAGATGCAAATATTAAATAATCTGATCGCCTGTGACTAATAGCTTACATTAAAAAAAAACAGAAGTAATGCCTTCATATTAAATTAGTATTCAATTGGGCTGGATAAAAATCAAAATCATGAATCCTGGAAACCTGAAATAAACTCAAAATACTTCTATGATGTACAGAATATTGGTTTGTTCTTGGAAAAGAAGGATAGGGTACAACGAGAGATAAATTTGATCAGGTGTATTAATTTTAAAGATCTGCATTAGATGCACTAATGATGCAGAAAACAAATTTGAGCCTAAGCCCCTGTTAACTTGTGGCTGTTCTCTGAAGAATGTTTTTGCATCCTTTTTTTAAGAGATACAGCATGGCAACAGGTCTTCCAGCCCAATAAACTCACACTGCCCTATTAAACCCATGTGACTAAAATTCACTTGTACAGAACCGTTTGCACGCACACAAAGGTCAGCTAACCATATATACTTATAAGATCTAATTTGTTATCCTCAATACTTTGATAGGTCTGTAGTTTCTCAAAACTAAAGTATACACTGTCTTGACCATATTATTTTTTTGAGACCTCAAGATTAAGATGAAGAACTCTGATGAAAAGTTTTTGATCTGAAATATTAACTGTTTCTCTTCCCGCAGCTGTAGTCTGACCCTTTCAGTATTTCAATTATTTTTAATTTTAAGATATTACAACCATTTTAGAACAGCTAAATCTTGATATTTTAATCTACTGCTTAATAAAATTTTGATGCATTTTTTTTCATTTTGTCAGGTCAGTTTTCTTGAAACTCAAGAAGTGTGACTGATCCAATTCTTTTGAAGGGTTCATGAAACAACATCAGCTTTATAGGAATATAAAAAAGTAACAGATCCAGAAACTGGGTCCCATCGAATACCATCACAAGAACAAAGGAATCAAATTGTAGTTGTAGATACTTACTCAGCAACTTCTTCAACACTAGTAAAAAAGCTTATGTGCCATGACAGCTATTTGTAAAATTGGTGAAATGTTCTGGTCTGGGTCTCAGGAGTCATAAAATCATGAATACTGAATTTATAGTACAGCTGTAAGTACCATATTCATGCCAGGCAAATGAGGACTTTTTGGGCTATTTGCAAATTCCTTCATACAATCCATTCATATGTGCATTGATTAAATCTCTCATACTGTTTCAAAGAATACAACATATGCCTTGCCAACCCTTTTTGTCAAAAATTCTAACTTTGGCATCATCTTATAAATCTCCTATACACCATCAGAGATAATATCACAATATCCCTGTAGTGCATTGCCCATAATTGTCCTCATTTTATAAGCTGTGTCCTTACTACCTCAGTGTTCTCTTATTTGATGGATCAGCCAATAAAGACTAAAATGCCTATGCATCCTTAATCATCACATACACATGTCCGGAATAAGTAGACATGCACCAAGGTCTTTCTCAAATCTTTAAAATAATTATCATGCATATCCTTGCCTGGCTTTCTCTTCCCAACTGCATAACCTCACATTCCTTTGGAATGCATCCATTTGCCGTTTTTTTTTGTGCCTAGTAGACCAACCCACTGATAACCAGAAAACTACAACTTGTTATTCAGCACAATCTAACCACAGTGGCCTCATCTGCAATTTTCTTTACCATTTTGCATTTCACACATCAATTCTTTGAAGTAATAACCAAAAAAAGATTGATAAGGACAGAGCAGTGGACATTATCTATATGGACTTTAACAAGGTCTTTGACAAGATTCCATGTGGAAGGCTGGTCTGGTGTGGGGGGGGGGGGGTGGATTAGATTTATGGTATCCAGGGAGATTTAACTAAATGAATACATAATTGGCTTGATGGTGGAATCAGAGGATGAAAGTGGAATGTTGCTTATGGGATTGGGTGCCTGGGACTAGTGGTGTGCAACAGGGAATTTTGCTGGGCCCATTGTGGTAATCATTTATATGAACAATTTGAATGAGAATGCACAAAGTGTGGTTAACAAGATGGCACTAAAATAGATAGTGTTTTAGGCAGTGAAGAAGATTATCAAAAATTACAGGGGGTATTTCTCAGCCAGATAAGTGGCTAAAGAATAGCAAATGACACTACATTCAGATAACTGTGATGTGCTACATTTTAAAAAGTCAAATCAGGGTGGGATTTTCATAGTGAATAGCAGGGCTCTGGATGGTGTTGTAGAACAGAGGCACCCAGGGGCACAAGTACATAGTTCCCTGAAAGTGACATCATGGACTTTGCCAGTCAGGTCATGGAGTGATCATACCTGGCCTATTGTGTAAGGTGTTGGAGGAAAGATATCATTCAGCTGGAAAGAGTGCACAGAAGGTTTATGAGAAGATTGCCATGTCTCAAGGGCCTGAGTTATAGGGAGAGGTCGGACAGGCTGGGACTTTATTCCTTGGAGTGTAGATGTGGTTTTATAGTGGTGTATAAAATCAATGGGCCATAAATATGGTGAAAGCACACTGTATTTTTCTGAGAAAAAGGTCATCAAAAACAACAGGTTATAGGTTTAAAGTGATAGGGAAAAGATTAAAGAGGGACCCGAGGAGCAACTTCTTCAAGCAGAAGCCAAGTACACTTATGCAACGAGCTGCCAAGAAGTGACAATAACAAGATTTAAAGGACATTGACAGATGGATTAGATAGGAATGGTTTAGAGTGATATGGCCAAATGTGGGCAAATGGGACTAGCTCAGATGGGCTTTTTGTTCAGCATTGTCAAGTTAGGCCAAAGGGCATGTTTCTGGGCTGTATTACACTATGACTCTTTGGCTCCTGCATTTTGGTTCAAGTCATGGATAGCTAACACAAAAAGCAAATGTGTCAGTGCCAAGCCCTACGGAACCTAGATAAGAGCACCTGTATGGTTTTTCACCCTGTTGCAAACCACTGCATTGTATATCAATGCATTTAGTTAGTTTTGTATCCAAATGCCAGTTTCTCTTGAATCCTGTGGACTTCTATTTGTTATTCTGTCTGTTATGCAGAACTTTACGAAATATCTTGCTAAAATCAAACTGTATCAAATGCACTCCTTTCATTAGTCTCCCTTTTGACCACCTCAGTAAATTTAGAGTAACACCTTATATTTTGTCTGGATAGCCTCCAACCTGATAGCATGAATATTGATTTCTCGTTCTGGTAAAATAATCCCCCCCCCCTTTCCCTCTTCCTCTATTCCCCACTCTGACCTGTTACCTCTTCTCACATGCTTATCACTTCCCCTTAGGTCCCCTCCTCCTTCCCTTTCTCTTATGGTCCACTCTTGTCTCCTATCAGATTCCTTCCTCTCCAGCTCTTAACCTTCCCCACCCACCTGGCTTCACCCATCATCTTCTAGCTAGCCTCCTTCCCTGCCCTCACCTTTTTACTCTGGCTTCATCCCTGTCCCTTCTCAGACCTGAAGACGAGTCTCAGGCTGAAGCATTGATTGTTTATTAATTTCCATAGGTGCTGTCTGACCTGCTGGGTTCCTCCTGCATTTTGTGTGCTGCTTTGGATTTCCAGCATCTGGAGGCTTTTTCAAGTTTACAACTTTCTGCTGATGATTATCCTTAATTACTTCTGTTTTCTTTCTAGGTTCTGATTCATACTGCCCTAGAACATCTTCTAAACGTAGTCTTCTTTTCTAAGGAATTAGGTTTGGATAAACAATCCTCCCATGTCCTTAGCAAAAAAATCTACTGAGCTAGCTAGCACAATGAAAAGAATTCATAAACATAAAACATAGAATCGTTGTCATATCTCACTGCTAAAACACTTTTGAATGGACCACTTGTACAATAAAACGGACTCGACCTCACAATCTCCCCTGTCATGACCCTTGCACCGATCTGTACGTCTGCTCTGACTTCCTCTGTAACTGTAACACTATATTCTGCCTTCTGTTATTGCTTTTCCCTTTCTAGGACCACAATGTATTTCTGTTTGAAATGGGTGGCAAGCAAAAAGAAGTTTTACAATGCATCTTGATACATGTGACAACAATCCACCCAGTCCAATTGCAGCTAAAGACCCTCACATTTGCCATGTGTCCACTAACCATTAAGAAAATCCGACTAAACTTGTCTGTTTGCACATGGTCCATATTCCTCCATTCCCTGCCTGTTCATGTGTCTGTCTAAATGCCTCTCAAACATTGCTATCATAAAGCAATACAGCCTCCCCTGGCATTGCCTTCCATGTACCCACAAATCCCCATGTAAAAAATGACCTGCAAATCTTCTTTAAACTTACCCCTTCTCCCCTTATAACTATACCCTCTACTAGACTTTTCCATCCTCAGAAAAGGACTTACTATCTATCCTACCCACACTCCTCATAATTTTGTATATTTCTATCAGGTTGCCCTTCTCTAACTCCCACACTCCAGAGAAAACAATTCAAGCTTGTCCAAAGTCTCCTTGTAGCTAATCAATTCCAATCCAGGCAACATCCTGATGAACTTCTTCTGCATTCTCTCCAAAGGCTTCACATCTTTCCTATAGTGTGGCAACCAGAACTGCCCACATAACAAAACTGTAAACAATTTGTATCACAGTTCTCTGTAATCCAAAACCTCAAGAAATACAAGTTTAAAAAATTGTTTCCATTATTTAATTTTTTTCACACACGATCATTTTGTACATCAATGCTCCAAAGGGTACTGTCATTGACTGCACACTTTCCTCTTGCATTTGTCCTCCCAAAATACACCACCACTCACTTGTTTGGATGAAGCTCCACTCAAATTTCCAACTGAACCCTATTGGTAATCGAGTAACAGTCAGAAATGAAAAAAACCTTTAACTATAATTAAGTAACTTTAACTTTTCTTACCTGAAGCATAAAATGTCCATGATGATTTTTGAAAATTCGGTATGTATATACAACTTTACTAAAGCTGAATAGAAAATGGAAAACATTGTAATTTTTAATACATAACATTTATTAATTGCACTCAAACAAACTCTACTTATGAATTGGTCAGGGTGAAATGTTCAGAAATGCAGTTGTGAACCTTAAACCATTAACAGCATAGGAGAAAATATATTGTCTGACCTCAACCGGGGAGGAAATCTCACTCGATATGAACACAGATAGGAAATAGGGTGTGTAAACTATTGTTCTTATTTTACACAACTCATGTTTAGAGGAAATAGCTTAAAAAAGGCTCATTTTACATGTCTGTCTGTAAATCAGGAGTAAATCGAGAGAACTGAGGCTCCATCGGATTGAAAAATGAATTTGAATTAAGAGTGTCAAGTCTTTGCTTTAGCATGAAACAAAATCTTGACTTGAAATTTAGCCTGCATTTACTGAATTGAAGCCAGTCATCCCAACACTTTGACTGTCATTTAAGTTACATAAAACATAGAACAGTACAGCACATTACAGGCCCTTCGGCCCACAATGTTGTGCCGACCCTCAAACCCTGCCTCCCATATAACCCCCCCCCACCTTAAATTCCTCCATATACCTGTCTAGTAGTCTCTTAAACTTCACTAGTGTATCTGCCTCCACCACTGACTCAGGCAGTGCATTCCATGCACCAACCATTCTCTGAGTGAAAAACCTTCCTCTAATATCCCCCTTGAACTTCCCTCCCCTTACCTTCAAGCCATGTCCTCTTGTACTGAGCAGTGGTGCCCTGGGGAAGAGGTGCTGGCTGTCCACTCTGTCTATTCCTCTTAATATCTTGTACACCTCTATCATGTCTCCTCTCATCCTCCTTCTCTCCAAAGAGTAAAGCCCTAGCTCCCTTAATCTCTGATCATAATCCATACTCTCTAAACCAGGCAGCATCCTGGTAAATCTCCTCTGTACCCTTTTCAATGCTTCCACATCCTTCCTATAGTGAGGCGACCAGAACTGGACACAGTACTCCAAGTGTGGCTTAACTAGAGTTTTATAGAGTTGCATCATTACATCGCGTCTCTTAAACTCTATACCTTGACCTATCTACCCTATCTACCTGTGAGACAACTTTCAGGGATCTGTGGATATGTACCCCCAGATCCCTCTGCTCCTCCACACTACCAAGTATCCTGCCATTTACTTTGTACTCTGCCTTGGAGTTTGTCCTTCCAAAGTGTACCACCTCACACTTCTCCGGGTTGAACTCCATCTGCCACTTTTCAGCCCACTTCTACATCCTATCAATGTCTCTCTACAATCTTCGACAATCCTCTACACTATCTACAACACCACCAACCTTTGTGTCGTCTGCAAACTTGCCAACCCACCCTTCTACCCCCACATCCAGGTCGTTAATAAAAATCACGAAAAGTAGAGGTCCCAGAACAGATCCTTGTGGGACACCACTAGTCACAACCCTCCAATCTGAATGTACTCTCTCCATCACGACCCTCTGCCTTCTGCAGGCATGCCAATTCTGAATCCACCTGACCAAACTTCCCTGGATCCCATGCCTTCTGACTTTCTGAATAAGCCTACCGTGTGGAACCTTGTCAAATGCCTTACTAAAATCCATGTAGATCACATCCACTGCATTACCCTCATCTATATGCCTGATCACTTCCTCAAAGAACTCTGTCAGGCTTGTTAGACACGATCTGCCCTTCACAAAGCCATGCTGACTGTCCCTGATCAGACCATGATTCTCTAAATGCCCATAGATCCTATCTCTAAGAATCTTTTCCAACAGCTTTCCCACCACAGACGTAAGGCTTATTGGTCTATAATTACCTGGACTATCCTTACTACCTTTTTTGAACAAGGGGACAACATTCGCTTCCCTCCAATCCTCCGGTACCATTCCCATGGACAACGAGGACATAAAGATCCTAGCCAGAGGCTCAGCAATCTCTTCCCTCGCCTCGTGGATCAGCCTGGAGAATATTCTGTCAGGCCCCGGGGACTTATCCGTCCTAACATATTTTAACAACTCCAACACCTCCTCTCCCTTAATATCAACATGCTCCAGAACATCAACCTCACTCATATTGTCCTCACCGTCATCAAGTTCCCTCTCATTGGTGAATACCGAAGAGAAGTATTCATTGAGGACCTCTCTCACTTCCACAGCCTCCAGGCACATCTTCCCACTTTTATCTCTAATCAGTCCTACCTTCACTCCTGTCATCCTTTTGTTCTTCACATAATTGAAGAATGCCTTGGAGTTTTCCTTTACCTTACTCGCCAAGGCCTTCTCATGCCCCCTTCTTGCTCTTCTCAGCCCCTTCTTAAGCTCCTTTCTTGCTACCCTATATTCCTCAATAGACCCATCTGATCCTTGCTTCCTAAACCTCATATATGCTGCCTAGATCTTCCACCTCACTTCTCACCCATGGTCCCTTCACCCTACCATTCTTTATCTTCCTCACCGGGACAAATTTATCCCTAACATCCTGCAAGAGATCCTTAAACATCGACCACATGTCCATAGTACATTTCCCTGCAAAAACATCATCCCAATTCACACCCGCAAGTTCTAGCCTTATAGCCTCATAATTTGCCCTTCCCCAATTAAAAATTTTCCTGTCCTCTCTGATTCTATCCTTTTCCAGGGAGCGGTGATCACTGTCCTCCAGATGCTCACCCATTGACAGATCTGTGACCTGACCCAGTTCATTAACTAATACTAGGTCTAGTATGGCATTCCCCCTAGTCGGCCTGTCAACATACTGTGACGGGAATCCATCCTGTACACACTTAACAAACTCTGCCCCATCTAAACCCTTGGAACTAATCAAGTGCCAATCAATATTAGGGAAGTTAAGGTCACCCATGATAACAACCCTATTATTTTTACACCTTTCCAAAATCTGCCTCCCAATCTGCTCCTCGGTATCTCTGCTGCTACCAGGGGGCCTATAGAATACCCCCAATAGAGTAACTGCTCCCTTCCTGTTCCTGACTTCAACCCATACTGACTCAAAAGAGGATCCTGCTACATTATCCACCCTTTCTGTAGCTGTAATAGTATCCCTGACCAGTAATGCCACCCCTCCTCCCCTTTTCCCCCCTCTCTATCCCTTTTGAAATCCAGGAATATTGAGAATCCATTCCTGCCCTGGTGCCAGCCAAGTTCTGTAATGGCCACTATATCATAATTCCATGTATGTATCCAAGCTCTCAGTTCATCACCTTTGTTCCTGATGCTTCTTGCATTGAAGTACACACACTTTAGCCCTTCTACCTTACTACCTTTTCGCCCTTTATTCTGCTTCTCTTTCTTCAAAGCCTCTCTATATGTTAGATCTGGCTTTACTCCATGCAGTTCTTTCACTGCTCTATCGCTCCGGGTCCCATCCCCCTTGCAAATTAGTTTAAACCCTCCCGAACCATGCTAGCAAACCTACCAGCAAGGATATTGCTCCCCCTCGAGTTCAGGTGCAACACATCCAATCTGTACAGGTCCTGCCTTCCCCAGAAGAGATCCCAATGATCCAAAAATCTAAAATCCAGCCCCCTGCACCAACTCCTCAGCCATGCATTCAACTGCTATCTCCTGCAATTCTTACGATCACTATCACATAGTACTGGCAGCAATCCTGAGAACGCCACCCTTGAGGTCCTGTTCTTCAGACTTCTGCCTAATTCCCGAGACTCACACTTCAGGGCCTCATCCCTCTTCCTGACTATGTTGTTTGTACCAACATGTATCACGACTTCTGGTTGCTTTCCCTCTCATACTAGGATGTCATGCACCCCGTCAGAGACATCCCGGACCCTGGCATCCGGGAGGCAACAAACCATGCGAGTGTCCTTCTCACGTCCACAAAATCTCCTGTCTGCTCCACTGACTATAGAGTATCCAATGACAACAGCTCTCCTCTTCTCCGTCCCATCCTTCTGGAGTCAGACTCAGTGCCAGAGGCCCTCCCACCGTGGCTCACACCTGGTCGGTCATCTTCGCCAAAAGTATCCAGGACGATAAACTTATTATTCAGGGGAATGGCTACAGGGATGCTCTGCACTACCTGTCTACTCACCTTCACTTCCCCCCCTCTGACTGTCACCCAACAACCTGCTTCCGGCAGCCTAGGTGTGACTACCTCCCTGTAGCTCTCAACTATGTCTGCCTCATTTTCCCTTATGAGTCGAAGGTCATCCAGCTGCTGCTCCAGATTCCTCACACGGTCTTCCAGATCACCCAGCCGCAAGCACTTCTGGTGGATGTGACTCTGCGGGAGAGGGGAGTTCCCCCAAGACTGCCACATCTCACAGGAGAGGCACATCACCATCTCAGGAGGCATTGTAAAGCCTAACTGGGAACAAACTCGTCCTCCGCCTCTTCTCGTCAAAGCCTCAAATCTCCACTCCTTCACTGGCCGCTTTCCACAGGCTGCTCCGCTTAAGCTACCCCTCTATTTATTTCTTTGAGCTTTTCAAATTGCTTGGTCACCTGAACTCGATTGCCCAATCAGCTGCTTTCTGCTGAGTCTGAGCTATTCAAATCTTGATTGTCTAATCAACGGCTTTCTGCTAAGCTATTCAAATCTTGATTGACTTGATTGCACAGTCCAACTGCCAAAACTGCCAGAATCTCTCGAGTCAAAGCCTCAAATCTCCATTCTTTCACTGGCCCATTCACTCACTGGCTGCTTTACACTGTGCATTCACTGAAAATTCTGATTTTTAAAATTTTTATTGATACATAATCTTCTACAGCTATAACAAGTTACAAGACTTCAACAAGTTGATATATATACAATTAATAAAGCTGAAGAAAAAAACATCAAAAAAGAATAATATACAATATTGAAAAAAAAATTATTTTACAAAGAAAAGGAAAAAAAGAGAACCCCAACTAACTTTAAAAAAAAAGAAACCCCTCTAACTACAAGAGAGGGAAAAAGAGAAAAAAAGAAAAAAAAGAAAAAAACCCATGAGGAATCAACTCCTGGAGCAACATGTCTTACCATCATTTATATATATGTAAAATGAAGAAAAATCATCAACCGCCAATTCACATTTATACAAAATAAAATTGGAAGGAAACCTTATAAATTAATTCAAATTAAATGGTAATATTTGGGAAAAGAGCCCCATCTTCTCTCAAAATCAAATCGAGGATCAAAAGTTCTACTTATAATTTTTTCCAAACTGAGACATAACATTACTTGAGAAAACCATTGAATTAATGTAGGGACAGAGGTATCTTTCCATTCCAATAAAATTGCCCTTCTTGCCAACAATGTAACAAATGAAATTGCATGCTGGTCTGAAGATGAAATACCCTGAATATGATGTGGAACTATTCCAAATAGAACAGTCAATGTGCTAGATTGTAAATGAATTTTCAGAGCTTTAGAAATTGTAGAAAATAAAGATTTCCAAAAAGATTTTAATGAAGAACATGACCAGAACAAATGTGACAAAGTGGCTACTTCAGTTTTACACCTATCACAATTGTTATGAGTGAAATTTGAAAATGTATCTGTATTATTCTTGTAGTTAAGACCACTTCCGTATTTTGTTAAACTCTGTAATTCAGTAATATGCTTTATTAGTTAATTTTCACCCTGGTGAAAATTTCCAGAAGGATGGGGGTGTTATGAGTGATGGACAGACCTGATGGACAATGGGGTGCAGAGTTAACCATTTCCCCCCCTCTTGAGAACTACGAACTATTGCTGTTGTTATGTTGCTATTGAGAGAGAGAGATAAAGCCCAGGCAAGAACATCTGCTACAGATAAGAGAGGGGAGAGAGACTGCTGATTTACTGTATTTTGACTCTTCCTGGATTATTTATCTTCCACTACAAGGACTTTACTTTGCTCGTTAACATTCCTCAGGAGATAGCAGGGGTGGCCTGATTTGATGGACACTGTCATTCAGAGTTGATGGATAACTGAGACCCCGTGAGTGGGGATAAAAAGACAGGTCTAGAGAGACACCCTTCAGACACGCCAGTGGACACTGACTGAGTGTTGGGAACCCACAGAAAGGTGGGGGCTTCGGAGACTGAACCAGGAGATCAGTCAGTAAAGCTCACAGTGTTACAGCAGGGCCGGTGGGGACTTGTGTGTGTTTCCACTCATGCCAGAGTGACGAGTCCACCACAGAAGAACGGTCTAGCTGAAGAACAGAGGGGTCATAACTGAATGGCCACAATGACACGACGGATTAAGAAAGCCACAAAAGGTTTGCCTGCCACAGCTGTTGCTGTTACCTCTCGCTCGCTCTCTCTCTTTCTCTCTCCAATGATTTCAATACAACAACCATAACCACCTCAGCATTTATGAACTGAACTCTATACTTTCCTATGACAATTCATTTACCCCTAGACATCGATAGAACTTGTTTATTATTGATTATTATTATTCCTACACTTTTAGGTTTATTACTGCTAATTTGTTTTATATGTATATTTGCATTTTTGATATTGTATTGTGTAGTTTACTAATAAACACCTTTAGTTTGGTACCACCAGACTCCAATGGATTCTTCTTTCTCTGCTGGTCAGACACCCAGTTTGAGGTACGTAACACAATAATTGTCTATATTAGGAAATATTTTGGATAGTCTCTCCTTTGTTAAATAATAATGGTGAACAATTTTAGATTGAATTAAACAGTGATTGGCACATATCAAAGAAGAATTGACCATTTTCAGAACTCGCAACCAATCTTCATTAACAAAGGTCAAATTAAGTTCTCTCTCCCAATCTTGTTTAATCTTTAGTGAGAGGTTATCTTTTTGTAATAAAAATAAATTATAAATTCTACCAATAGAACCTCTTACTAAAGGATTCATATTCAAAATAGTATCCAACAAATCAGATACTTGCATATATGGAAACTTAGATAAGTATTTTTGTAAAAAATGTGTAACCTGAAGATGTTGCAGAAAATGTGTATGAGAGAGAGAATATTTGCTAATTAACTCTTCAAAAGTCATCAATCGACCATCACAAAATAAATCCGCAAAAAAACAGATCCCCTTATTTCTCCATAAGAGAAAAATGGGATCGGTTATTGAAGATTTAAATTAAAAATTTCGATATAAAGAGCTAGACAATTTAAATTGTTTAAAATTTTAAAAATTGTGAAACTGAAACCAAATTTGTAAGGACTGTTTAATAACAGGGTAGAGATTTAAATTTGGAATTTTAGAGAGTTGTAAAGGTAATGGAGCTCCTAATAATGTGGTTAAATGAAATTGTTTGAAAGCTTTTAATGCCAAATCAATCCATACTGGTTTTAGGCTCTTATCGAGCCAATATAGCCAAAAACATAATTGTCGAATATTAACAGCCCAATAATACAATCTTAAATTAAGAAGAGCAAGTCCACCATCTTTTTTAGAATTTTTGTAAATGATACTTATTAATTCTTGGTCTTTCATTGTTCCAAATAAAGGATGAAATAATAGAGTCAATTTGATCAAAAAAAATTTTAGTTAAAAAGATAGGTATATTTTGAAAAATATATAAAAATTTAGGTAAAATCATCATCTTCACAGCATGGATACAACCTATTAAAAGAAAATGTAAGTGGGTTCCATCTAGAAAATAATTGTTTCATAGAGTCCATTAAAGGAACAACATTAGCTTTATAGAGATCTTTATATTTTTAGTAATTATAATACCTAAATATTTAAAACAATTAACAATTCTAAATTGATTATCATTGTATATAAAAACAGGAACATTTAATGGAAAAATTCACTTTTATTTAAGTTAAGTTTGACTATCATTTATGTTACGCTATGCATTCACTAAAAATTCTCATCAGATATTTTAAAATATATTCATTCATCCATGCCCAGATAAGAAGCAACATAAATTCTTTACAGAACTTTAGAGCCATTTAAGGCCCCAAATATACCTTCCAAGTGAGGCAACACTTCACCTGAAACTCTATCAAATTTGTCCACCACATCTGGTGCTCCCAATGTGGTATCCTCTACAAAAATGAGACCCAATGTAGACTGCTGAACACTTCAAGCACCTTCACTTCATCCATCACAAAATGGATGACAAAAGGTACCCAGTGGCCTCCTATTTTAATTCTGCTTCTCATTCCCATTCCAACATGTCAGTCCATGGACCCCTCTGCTGCCCTGATGATGCCACACTCAGGTTGGTGGAGCAACACCTCATATTCCATCTGGGTAGCATCATGATGACATCAATTTCTTCAACTTTTGGTAATTTCTCCCACCCTCCCCCTTCTCCCTTTTGCCTTTCCCCATTCTTGCTCCCCTCTTAACCCTTCTCTTATCCTCACCTGCTCATCAGTTCCCTCTGAGTCCTACTCCTTCCCTTTGTCCCATGGTCCACTCTACTCTCCAGCCCTTTACCCCTTCCACATATCACCTCCCAGCTTCTCATATCACCCGCTCCCCTCCCCTGTCCACCCACCATCCCCTTCACCTGGTCTCACCGGTCACCTGCCAGCTTGTACCTCTTCCCTCCCCCCACCTTCTTGTCCTGGCTTCTTTCATCTTCCTTTCTAGGGTCTCAGTCCAAAACATCAACTATTTATTCTTCTCCATAGATGCTGCCTGGTCTGCTGAGTTCCTCCAGCATTTTGTGTGAGCTGAATTTCCAGCATCTGCAGAACTTTTTGTGTGTATGGAAAGATGTTCTTGCCTTTTTGATGAAGGGTTTCAGACTTGCATCATTGATACTGTTTCTCTTGCCACAGATGCTCCTGATCTGATAACTATTCCTAGTGTTTTTACTGCCATCCTTGATGGATTTAACATTCACCACTGATATCACATACAAATTGTACTACATTTCTGCTAAAAGATTAGGAACACTTACAATAAATATTTTAAATTACATTAATTAAAAAACTGTGCATCTAAGGGAGAATGGTTTATTTAGTACTTTTATAGCAGTCCTGACCAATTGCCCTTCACTTTTTCTGCTGGTCAGAGAATGGGACATTGGTATAAAGTTCCTCCCCTCGCGTGCTTTGTTTAGCACATTGGGCAATCTTGTTGCTTCTTTAGTGTTTGTCTGTTTTAGGTGGATGCAATGTGTAGAGAGACTGTGAGGAAGAATAGTCAGGGCTTAAATGCAATTCAGTTGGATAGGTTGAAATGAGTATATTTTAATGTGAGAACAATCTGGAATATGAGTAATGAACTTAGAGCATGGATCAGTACATGGGACTACGACTTTGCGACCATTACAGAGACTCGACTGTCGCAAAGTCAGGACCAGCTGCTGGATGTTCTGGGATTTAGATGTTTCAAAAGGGACAGGGAGGGAGGTAAAAAGAAATAGGGTAGGGGTATTGCTAATCAGCGATAGTATCAGAGCTACAGACAGAGAGGATGTTGTGGTGAGATCATCTGCTTGAGTCAGTGTAGTTTAAGTCCGAAACAGGAAAAGGAGAAATCATTCTATCGAACCCCTCCCCAACAGAGACATTAAGAAGCAGATCAGGAGGCAGATTCTGGAAATTTGTTGTCATGGATGACTAGGAAGGACACACCTAAACAAATTTTGCTCCATCTAACTCCTTTGCACTAAGGAGGTGCCAATCAATACGAGGGAAGTTAAAGGCAACCATGACAAAATTAGGTGACCTTTAGCATAGTCTTGGACAGGGATAGGAGCAGATGGTATGGAAAAATATTTAACTGGGGGAAGGTGAATTATGATGCAGTTAGGTAGGAACTTGAGACCATGAATTGGGATTAGATGTACGTAGGGAAATGTACAACAGACATGTGAAGTTTGTTTAGGGAGCACTTGCATGGGATTCTGGCAGGGAAGGGATGGTAAGGTGAAGGAACCATGGTTGACAAGAGAAGGAGAACATCTAGTCAAGAGGAAGAAGGAAGCATACTTAGGTTTTGAGAAGTAAGGATCAAACAGACATCTTGAAATTTATGAGGTAGCCAGAAAGGAGTTTAAGAAGGGACATAGGTGAGTTAGAAGGAGGCATGAGAAGGCCTTAGCAAGTAGGATTAAGGAAAGCCCTAAGATATTCTACACGTGACTAGAGTGAAGTTAGGAGTGATCAGGGATAAAAGAGGAAACCAGTACCTGCAGTCAGAGGAGGAAAGGAAGGTCCTTAACTTGTTTCAGTATTCACAAGTGAGAGGGTCCTGGATAAATGTGAGGACAGCTTAAAACAGGCTGATGTGCTAGAACGTGTCAACGTTAAAAAAGATAATGTGCTGGAACTTTGAAAAACATTGGGATAGATAAGTTCCCAGCTCTGGACAGATATACCCTAGGTTTCTAAGAAAAGTGAGGGAAGAGATTTCTGAACCTTTGGTGAAGATTTTTTCATCCTCACTGGCAACAGAAGGAGCACCATAAGAATGAAGGGAGGCAAATATTATGCCTTTGTCAAGCAAGGTAAAAGGGATAATCCTGGTAGTTATAGACCAGTGGCTCTTACATCAGTGATGGGCACACAGAAGGCAGAGAGTGGTCATAGATACTACATCTTCTGCCTGGAGGTTGATGACCAGTGGTGTTCCACAAGGATCAATCTTAGTGATTTTTATTAGTGACTTGGATGAGTAAGTGGAAGGGTAGTCTGCAGATAATATGGAGATGGATAATGGTGTAGAAGGATGTCATAGATTACAAAGGAACATTGATAGGATGCAGAGCTGGGCTGAGAAGTGGCAGATGTCATTCAATCCAGAAAGGTGTGAAGTGATACACTTCAAAAGATTGAACTTGAAGGCAGAATAAAAGGTAAACGGCACGATTCTTGCAGCATGGAGGAATAGCAGCATCTTGGGGTTCACTGTCCTAGATCTCTCAAAGATGCCGAGCAAGTTGATTGGGTGGTTAAGAAGGCATACAGTGTGTTGGCATTCAATGGTTGGGGGATTGAGTTCAAGAGCTACAAGGTAATGTTGCAGCTCAGCTCTATAAGTCAAGTTTATTGTCATTTCGACCATAGACTGCTGGTACAGTATATAGTAAAAACGAAACAACGTTCCTCCAGGACCCTGGTGCTAGATGAAACAACACAAAACTACATTAGACTATGTGAGACAGCACAAGGCTACACTAGACTACGTAAAACAATATAAAAACTGCACTAGACTACAGACCTGCACAGGACTACATAAAGTGCACAAAACAGTGCAGGGCAGTACAATGATTAATAAACAAGACATAGGCACAGTAGAGGACAAATTTCAATATAATAATAAGTGATGTAGATGTCAGTCTAGACTCTGGGTATTGAAGAGTCTGATGGCTTGGGAGAAGAAACTGTTGCACAGTCTGGTGGTGAGAGCCCGAATGCTTTGGTATCTTTTGCCAGATGGCAGGAGGGAGAAGAGTTTGTGTGAGGGGTGTGTGGGGTCCTTCACAATACTGTTAGCTTTGTGGGTGCAACTCGTGTGGTGCAAGTGTCTGTAATAGCGGGAAGAGAGACCCTGACGATCTTCTCAGTTGACCTCACTATCCGCTGCAGGGTCTTGCGATCTGAGACGGTGCAATTCCCGAACCAGGCAAGTGTCGTCTAACCCTGGTTAGACCACACTAGGAATATTGTGTTCAGTTCTGGGTGCCTCAATATAGGAAGGATGTGGAAGATTTAGAGAAGGTGAAGAGAGAATTTATCAGGATGCTACCTGGATTCAAGAGTATGTGTAATGAGAAGAGATTGGCTGAGCTAGGGCTTTCCTCTGTGGAGCGAAGGAGGTGAGAGATAACTTGATAGAGATGTACAAGACAATAAGAGACATAGAAAAAGTGGACAGCCAGCATTTTTTTCCCAGGGCAGAAATGGCTAATGCAAGAGGGCATAAATTTAATGTGATTGGAGGAAAGTATAGTTGTGATGTCAGAGGTAAGTTTTTTATACAGAGAGTGGTAAGTGCATGGAATGCCCCCTGCCAGTGGTGGTGGTAGAGGTAGATGCATTAGGGAGATTTAAAATAGGCGCATGGATAAAAGAAAGCTAGAGGACTATGTGGGAGTGAAGCATAAGATTGATCTCGGAGTAGGTTAAGAGGTTTGCACAACATCAAGGGTTTGTATTGTCTTGTACTGTTCTATGTTGTATGTTCTAATCTCCAAAACTTAGTCGCATTCCAGAGACAACACAAGGTTACAACTGCAGTCCATGTATTAATGAATAAATCCAACTCATTGAATTATTACACAACTCTGATGCAAGTACTAGAACAGGGGTAGTAACACAACAGCGATATGGAGAGTAGAACTGTCCTAGATTTAATTTCCAGTACTATACTGAATTAGCCAGGATGTTGGAATGGATACCACAAATTGCCATTCTGCCTTTGGTTAGGAAGAAAGAAAGAATCCTGGTCCATAACTTTGACAACGGTGCAACCAGATACTTATTACTGTGGTGAGGGTTTCTGCTTCTATCACACACTGTAATGGTAATTTCCAGATCCTAATAAGAAAAAAAATTTCATTTGTTTCCCTCTAATCCTTCCAAATAATCTTAAAATTATGCTCCATATTCATTGACTTCACTGCTTAGGGAAATAATTCCTCATTTCTTCCTGTCTTGGCCTCTCAGAAAATAATACAATTTATTATAATAATTACAATTTATTCCTGGTCCTCACCTATCACCCTACCAGCCTACAGATCCAACGCATAATCCTCCGTAACTTCCGCCACCTCCTTCGTGATCCCACCACCAACCACATCTTCCCCTCCCCACCACTCTCGGCTTTCCACAGGGATCGCTCCCTACGCGACTCCCTTGTCCATTCATCCCCCTCCCCCTCCCCACTGACCTCCCTCCGGGCACTCATCCCTGCAAACGGAAGAAGTGCTACACCTGCCCCCACACTTCTTCCCTCACTACCATCCCAGGCCCCAAACAGTCCTTTCAGGTGAGGCACCATTTCACCTGCGAGTCAACTGGGGTGATATACTGTATCCGGTGCTCCCGATGTGGCCATTTATACATTGGGGAGACCTGCCGCAGACTGGGAGACCGTTTCGCCGAACACCGGCGCTCAGTCCTCCAGCAGTGGCGGGATCTCCCTGTGGCCACACACTTCAATTCCACAGACCACTCCCACTCCGACATGTCTGTCCATGGCCTCCTCTACCATCAAGATGAGGCCACACGCAGGTCGATGGAGCAATACCTTATCTCCCGCCTAGGTAGCCTCCTACCTGCCGGCATGAACATCCAACTCACTGACCTCCCTTGATACCCCTGCCTCTCCCCTTACCCCCATCCCTATCTATTACTTTAGTCTGGTTCTCTTTTTCTCTCTTTTTCCCTCCTCACTATAATCTCTCCTCCCAGCCCTACCTTTCTTTCTCTTTTATTTCCCATAATTCTCCACCTTCCCCCAGCCCATTAATCTCCAGCCTATCACTTCCCAGCTCTCTACTTTATCCCTCCCCCCACTTCTTATCCCCCCTCGGCCACCCCATGTTACTTCACTCCTGATGAAGGGTTTCGGCCCGAAACGTCGTCACTACCTCCTCCCATAGATGCTGTCTGGCCTGCTGAGTTCTGCCAGTATTTTGTGTTTTTTATTTATTTCCAGCTGTGGTGAACTACATACACCTGTCTGGACATGCCCCCCCCCCCCCCACTGACTGCTCCTGTGGCTCCTCCCACAGACTCCGGTATAAAGTCGATTGGAGGCACAGACCCTTCCTCAGTCTCCAGGATGTTGTGTGGTGGTCGCTTGCTGCTTGTGCTTTCTTCCAGCCAATAAAAGCCTACCTTAACCCACGTCTCAGAGTTATTGATGGTGCATCACCAGCATCTGCAGATTCACTCGTGTTGCAATATATTTTACCCATTTCTCTCTAACTAAATTTCATTTTTGCCAACATCTTTATAAATTTCCTGAATCCTCTCTTATGGTATTGCACACTTCTTGAAATGTGGCGGTCATGTGATTAAAAACAAGAAGTTGTCTGTCCTACTTTGAAACCATAAAACACTTTCATAAACCAATTTTACTATTTATGGATGTTCAGTCCTTACACACTTCTATCCCCCATCAAGAAGGCCTCCAAGCTCTTTCTTGACAAAATAACCAACCAATTCCCTTCCACCACCACCCCTCTCCATTTGGCAGAACTGATCCTCACCCTGAACAATCTTTCCTTTGGCTCCTCCTACTTCCTCCAAGCTCAAGGAGGAGCTATGGGCACTTGCCTGGTCTGCAACTATGTCTGCCCCTTTGTTGGTCTTGTAGACCAGTCCAAGTTTGAAGCCTTCTCTGGTAATACTCCCCAGATCTTCCTCTGTAACATTGGTGACTGCATTGGTGCTGCTTCATGCTGAGTTAATCAATTTTATCAACTTTGTCTCTAACTTCTTTTCTTTTTCTTTTTCAATCTTTTTATTAATATCAACATAATAAGATTGATACATAGTTATTGGGATTACAAAATTACAAAATCTAAAATGAGCACAAAAGGATACATAAGCAATAAGTACAATGTAGTTAAGTCTTCCCAAATCATACAAGATACAAATATAATATAGACAAGACAAAGAAAAAACTAGGTATATCAATATAAAAAAACAAAAAAAGAAGAAAAAGAGAAAAAGAAAAAAAAATTATTATCCCAAAAAACAAGAACTAATCTAACAAACTAACCAGTAACTAATAGAAAAAAAGAAGAAAAGAAAAAAAACAGCATGGGCTGATTATAGTGTCTAAGAAAAGACAAAAAATCATCAGTGTCCCGAACTCCGATCCTCTACATATATAAAATCGGAACCAGAAAAAAATAGGATTGGAACAGGGTCAAATTACATCATGTGAAAATATTGAATAAATGGCCTCCAAGTCCTTTCAAATTTAATAGAAGGGTCTAATTTTTCCAATAAACTTCTAATTTTTTCCAAATTTAAACATAACATAGTTTGGGAAAACCAATGAAATGTGGTAGGGGGATTAATTTCTTTCCAATTCAACAAAATAGATTTTTTGGCCATTAATGTAAGAAATGCAATCATCCGACAAGCAGAGGGAGATAAATAAATTGACTCCATCATTGGTAAACCAAAAATTGTCTCTAACTTCTGTCCTGCCTTTAAATTCACTTGCTCCATCTCTGACAGCTTCATCCACTTTCTCCATTTCTCTGTTCCCATCTCTGGAGATGAAATGTTGACTGACATCTTTTATAATCCTACTGATTCCCACGGTTATCTTGACTACACCTCTTCTCACCCTATCTCCTGTAAAAATGCTATTCCCTTTTCTCAGTTTCTTCACCTCTACCACATCTGTTCCCAGGACATCACTTTCCATTCCAGGATATCAGAGATGCCCTCTTTCTTTAAAGAACAGGGTTTTCCTCCCTCTGCTATTGATGCTGTCCTCACCCGCATCCCCTCCATTTCCCGAACATTCGTGCTCACCCTATTTTCCT
Source organism: Hemitrygon akajei (assembly GCF_048418815.1). Classification (NCBI taxonomy): domain Eukaryota; kingdom Metazoa; phylum Chordata; class Chondrichthyes; order Myliobatiformes; family Dasyatidae; genus Hemitrygon; species Hemitrygon akajei. The sequence continues at coordinate 40,024,019 of NC_133128.1, forward strand.
GCCTCCTTAACAGTGATAGAGTTCCTCTTGTCCTTACCTACCACCCCATGAGCTTCCACATCCAACACGTTATCCCCCGCAACTTCTGCCATCTCCAAAAGGATCCTACCACTAAACATATATCTTTGCTGCACCCTTCCCTCTGCTTTTTGCTGGGGTTGCTCCCTCTGTGATTCCCTTCTCCTTCCCTCTCTGACCTGAAGAAGAGTTTCCGCCAGAAATGTTGACTATCTATTCATTTTTGTAGATGTTGCCTGACCTGCTGAGTTCCTCCAGCATTTTGTGTGTGTTGCTTTGACCATCTATGATACTTTACCTTTCAATTAATAATTTCGTAAATTAAACTACACGTTTATCACAGTGTTACTTACAATACACTGAGGCATAACGTATCAGGGACTGTTTCACTCTGCCGCACTAAATAACTTCCATCAATCGCATTTGCTCCAAGTAAAGTTTCACATTCCTTTTTGCTGATGTTTCCATGAAAATACGGGAGTGATGCAATAACAGACATTTGGTCTGCTTTTCTCTCATGTCTTCTCTTTGCTTCACACATGAAGTCTTATTTCTTTCTCTTGAGCTTTCAGTTTTAACTATTGAATAAAAAAGGTTGAGGATGTTACAGTATTTAGTTGTTAATTACAAGCAAAGAGCAACATTATCAGTTCAAGTGCAAACTTAAGTAATGATTTTTAAAAAATGCTAAATTGTCAACAATAGTAATTAGGGTGGTGAAGTCAATGAAGAAGGAAGTACTGATCTGAGATACACAGCTTTCCTGTGCCACCCAATTTGTGGATACTTAAGTTGCAAGGAAAAATTTGGGAAACAAGTTTTTCATCCTGAAAAGGAGGAGCACAAGGGGCATGTGGTGGGGGGGGGGGAGTCTTACTAATTTATATAGATAACAAATAATGTGAAAAAGTTAGAATGTAGTACTACTTTAATTATATTGTCTACTAAGAAGACAGGCTCAAACTAGTAACAGATACTTAAAATACTGATATTAAGAAAATCATCAAAGAATAGACTTTCTATACAGAGACAAACAATCCTGAATTACTGAAGAAAAAATTAAGAGCAAGAATGGATCTCCAAACATAATGGGGAAATAGGCTCTCTCGCCTGAGAGTATTATATGACCATGTGAGAAAAGGACATAACGATATCTCTAGATTATGATCACACTATCTGGGCAGCGTTCCTCACACTAACATGGATTGCATTTTCCCAGGTGTCCAGAAAGATTATGAGGAGATCTCAGGGCTGCAAAGTAATTGTAAATATGCCATACAATGATAGCATTACCTTTGTCAGCAGTTTTGATGAAAATATTGGGGTTGGTCTTCAGAGCACAAAATGCTCCAATTTCAGAGAGGCATTGGTTAGAGTGATTAAGTAGAATGGAACATTGAGACAGACAACATCACACCAGGATATAGCAAGAAAGAGCAGGGTATTGACCTGAAATGTTAACTCTTTTATTGTTCTCTATAAATGAATATCTCCAGTATTTTCTGTGTCCTCAGCATAATCTAACGTTGTCTGATGTGTGGATTGCTGACATTTAATTTTATTTCCAAGTGTCTCAGAGTGCCAGCACCTCTGGCTCTGATGTCCTGGATGTTGCAAGGGAGCCGTGGATCTGTTGTTATCGCATTTCCTGTGTAAATGTACGGTTTGAAATGTCATATTCAATTTGTGGTTGCTGAAGTGGCGAAACGAGCATACCTAATTGCTTACTAAATGGTCTAGCACATTTTGTGAGAGTGCCTAGTCAGAAGAGATTTAGTAACTGAGTGGTTCCTTAAGGCTGTTATAGCCGGGGGTGGGCGGTAGTGGGGATGAGGTCCCGCTGCCTATTAAATGCTCCCAATGGTGTGCGTCTCAAGTACCCTCCGACAACCGAGTCCAGCTCCTGGCCTTTTGTGTGGCTTAGCCACTAAGCCCAACGACAGCATTTCTACTGACAGGAGAAAGGGCAAATGCAGGTTACTGGCACCTTAAAATCAATCGCTCTAGACAAATGGCGCTCATCAGCCGTGGTTAGCAGTTCATCCAAGAGAAGGAAAACTCTGATTTCAAACCTCCGCTGCCCTGTGACTATACCTATTCATGGGGAAACCTCTGGGAGTAAACCCAGAGGGAAAATCAGAGCTGGAGTCCCTAAGGCAGTCCAACATTGAGCTCAATGCTGACTGGCAACTCCTGCGAAGCCACTGGTGCCACATTGTATCAGTCTCTGTTACCCCTTCTGACTCACCAGCTGTGCAGAGAGGGCGAGCCTTCTGTACGGGCCACAGCCTGCTCTCCATGTTGTACTGCCCTGGCTTGCATACTGTCTTGTATATTGGCTTTGACATTGATTTGACATACATTGATCCTGACCAACGGAAGCCAAAAAGTAACTGATTAAGGTAAAGCTTTATACAATAAAGTGCTCAGAAAGAGAATGAAATAATGACTGACAAGATAAGTGGACACGAGAAGTCGTTTGCTGGGGACCTAAGAAGTCAGATGAGAGGTAGGTTTGGTGATTATTTTTATTTAATTTATTTAATTGCTGCTGCAGTTCTATACTGCAGTCATTGAGTCTGTCCTGTGCACCTCCATCATTGTGTGGTTTGGAGCCGCCACCAAGCAGGATAGAACCAGACTACAGCGCACAGTGAGGACTGCCGAGCGCATCATTGGAGCCTCCCTGCCCTCTATTGTGGACCTGTACTCTTCCAGGTTGAAGAAGAGGGCGGGGAACATCATAAAGGACTCCTCCCATCCTGCGCACGGACTGTTTGATCTGCTTCCGTCTGGTAGGCGCTTCAGATCCCTCCAGACTAAGACTAATAGGCACTGGAGAAGGTTTTTCCCTACTGCGGTCACTTTGCTGAACAGTTAACTGCCGGTTAACTGTCGGCTAACTATTACTTGGATTGCACTACCTGTATGTATAATTTATATTTTCATTTATATTTATCATTATTATTGTTATGAGCAGAGTGACAACATTTGCCAGAAGTAAATTCCTTGTATGTGCATAGGTACTTGGCGATTAAAGTCTGATTCTGATTCTGATTCTGATTTTGAGAAGAGGCTGTTTTGACCCATTGAGCCTGTACCTCCCGATTACACCCATATTACAAATGAACATACTAACACATACGTCTTTGGAATGTGGGAGGAAACTGGAGAACCTGGAGGAAAGCTACAGGGTCATGGGAGAACATACAAACTCCTTACAGACACTTGTGGGAATTGAAACCATGTCTCTGGTGATGGAACAGCATTGGGCTAACTGCTATGCTAACACGCCGTCCCAAAATTGAGTTTGTTCATGACTCAGACCTGGAACCTCTCACACCAACAGCAGGACCCCTAGACCAATGAGCCACTTTGTATCTACTGTAGTAGCGTACAATTGTACTCACCTTCCCTGTTCTGGCACAAGTTTATTAAGCTAATGACTTCACTATTCCCATCAATGGCATAATGCTCCTGTTAATAATCTTCTAGGTCATCCAGCCTTGCTGTGGAAGAATATCTCTTGTTGACTCTTCACTGAAACTCAACAATGTGTAGAGCAACTGATTATTATATACAAGACCTGTCCTTCCTACATCCACAAAGAAACTTCACTCATTCATTCCTTAATCTCCAGTTTCCATTGTTGGATTGCCTCTTTAAAGCCTTTAGATGAGTTTCCTTGCTCCAGATCCACGTAATGCATAGTGCAACATATTTTACGCCAAACTCAGAAAATGTTGCAATTAATAGGCTGAATTAGAAAGCCATGGACAAAACAAGATACTGAACATTCATCCTGGTTTCCGTACTCATACAGTGCCCTTCTGACCTGAGCTGCCTTGTTTCTCACCCGTCTTCCCCAAAAGACCCTCCCTGCCCCCACCCATGGTGCCCTTTCAAAATTAAATTCATACTTATTGTCAGGGTTCTGCTGAAGATTGGTATCAGCGCACCTTGTTTGGGCTTCATGGGCCAAGGTACAAGGGTACTAAGAAACCTTGGAGAAGGCCTAATTTTACCAAAGCTGCCCCCTCCCATCAGTACTCTTTCACTTGAAGATGGTTCAGAGACACACAGTTTAACCTGGAAGAGTGTGAAGTGATTTACTTTGGAAAGTCGAAACTGAAGGCTGAATCCAGATTAATGACAGGATTGATTGCGGTGTGAAGGAACAAAGGGATCTTGGGCACAATATGGTTGTTAAGATGGCATATGGTGTATTGGACTTTGTTAGTCGGGAGATTGAGTTCAGGAGCTGTGAGACAATGTTGCAACTCTTGTGTTACGTACCCCGTAACTGGGTGTCTGACCAGCAGAGAAAGAAGAATCCGTTGGAGTCTGGTGGTACCAAACTAAAGGTGTTTATTAATAAAAATAAGCAAAAACCATATCAATAATGCAAATATACATATAAAACAAGTTAGCAGTAATAAACCTAAAAGTGTAGGAATAATAATAATCAATAATAAACAAGCTCTATCGATGTCTAGGGGCAAATGAATTGTCATAGAAAAATATAAAGTTCAGTTCAGTTCCTAAGTGCTGATGTAGTTATGGTTGTTGTATTGTAATCGTTGGAGAGAGAGAGAGCGAGCGAGATGTAACAGCTACAGTCAGGCAAACCTTCCTTTGCTTTCTTAATCCGTCGTATCGGTGTGGTCATTCAGTTATGACCTCTCCGTCCTTCTGCTAGACCGTTCTTCTGTGGTGGACTCGTCACTCTGGCATGAGTGGACACACACACAAGTCCCCACCGGCCCTGCTTTTACACTGATAGTCTTACTGACCGACCTCCTGGTTCGGTCTTCGAAGCCCCCACCTTTCTTGTGGGTTCCAACACTCAATCAGTGTCCACTGGTGTGTCTGGAGGGTGTCTCTCCAGACCTGTCTTTTATCCCTACTCATGGGGACTCAGCTATCCATCACTCCTGAATGACTGTATCCATCAAATAAGGCCACTCCTTCAGTCCACTGAGGAATGTTTATGAGCAAACTATTGTCCTTGCAGCGAAACAGTAAGTAATTCAAAAATGAGTCACAATACGGTTAATCAGCAATTTCCCCCTCTCTCTTATCTGTCGCCGATGTTCTTGCTTGTTTTTCCGTCTCTCTTTCTCATGATCAGCATAACAACAGCAATAGTTCGTAGTTCTCTGGAGGGGGGGAATGGTTAACTCTGTACCTCATTGTCCATCAGGTTTGTTCATCACTCATAACACTTTATAACCCTAGTACACCACACTTAGAATATTGTGTTCAGTTCTGGTTGCCTCATCATAGGAAGGATGGGGAAACTTCAGAGAAGGTGCTGCCTGGACTAGAGGGCACATCTTATGAAGATAGGTTGAGTGAGCTAGGGCTTTTCTCTTTGGAGAGACGGAATGAGAGGTGACTTGATAGAGGTGTACAAGGTGATAAAAGGCATAGATAGAGTGGATAGCCAGAGACTTTTCCAAGGGCAGAAATGGCTTATACAAGGACATGTAATTTTAAGGAGATTGGAAGAAAGTATTGGTGAGGATATCAGAGATAAACTCTTTACATAGAGAGGGTTGGGTGTGTGGAACGTCTACCAGGACTGGTGGTAAATTAGGAGCATTTAAGAAACCTAGGCACATGGATGAGAGAAAAGGTTATGCAAGAAGGAAAGGATCTTCGAGTAGTTTAAATCTTTCTCTCTCTTTTCAAATATATTCATTAAGTCCCTGTCTTAAGTTTTTGATAATCAGTCCTAATAGATCCTTATCCGTCGTTGTCATATTTTCTTTGATAAAGCTCATGTGAAATGCTTTGAACATTTCAGCATGTTAACTGCAATTTGCCACAGTTAATACCTTTCTACTATTTTGTAGTATAATCTTGTGTACTGTGCAAGATTCAGTATTTATTGTTGTTAAGAAAGTTAAATTACACTGCACTTTGCAGACGAGCAAGATTATTTCACCAATGAAAAAAAAAACAGGCTCTGTGAGAACTCTCACTTACTAACTTGTAGCCACACCAAATGGCTAATGCTCACACCACAAAGTACAATTTCTGAAGCACAGACCTTGGTATTTTGTATTCTAACTCCAAAAATAGCAATCAGCTTGGTAAAATAAATTTAATGTGGGTCATCTGTATTTGGAAATCAGAATGTAAGTATTTCACAGAAGAAAACTATATTCTCTGTTTCTGTAGTTCTTCTTGATTGTTCTATTTGCATGAACAAAATCCCAGTAACTGAAACTGGGTATATTATCCTTGTAAATCTAGAAAGCAATAACAGGCATAAAATTTGTGTGACTCAATTCCTTAATGATTACATTTCCAAGACTATGGTGCATTTGGTCTGACCCCTCCTTGCTAGCATATATCTTGATTTCTGTTCTGTTTATTATTCAGTGTCCATGATTTATCACAGAAATATGGCTGAGGTTTGGAACTTCATTTGAAATTTAGGAGGAATCAGTAGGTCAGAGCCTGGGATCTGGGAGGTCCAAGGGTTGAGGTGGTGGCACGTGCAGCACAGAGCATAGACCAGGGTGTCGGTGTGAAACTAAAAAAACATAGGATATAAAGGAACATATATATAGCAACAAAATTAATAAGCAGAAGACATAATTCTGGTGAAATGCTGTTTTCAGATTGAAGGCACATATCCATTAGTTACTATGCCAATCCATCCCACCCCATCGCCTCATCATTATCCACCAACACACCCAGAATTGGAAGTATTTTCTTACTGGTGAATCAGAAATCTTTTAACTCTTGATGGTCTTTTCATTGCCTACTGCTCTTGTCCTACTTGATGGTAGTGGTCTTGATGAATAACTGCAGTGCATTTTGTAGATGTTGTTGTTCCTTTCTGTGCCTTGTGGCGCATCAGGTGGAAAGCTTGCCATTTCGTTAGCATTTTGGTCTGTTTTTACAAAGCCAAGTTGCTAGCTCGACGCTCAACCCAGCACGGATGGAAAGCGTGCAAGGAGCCGGCCAGATTTGAACCCAGGACCACTCGCCTCGACGTCCACTACGACACTGGCCGGCTAGATGGTGCATGAGGAAGTGAACGTCTGCAATAGTGGATCGTGTGCCAGCCAAGTGAGCTAATTTACCCTGGATGGTGTTTGAGATGCTTCAGTGTTGTCAGTGTTACACTAACCAAGCCACAGTTTCCATCACGTGACCTGCTTGTAACCTTTAGAATGTGAGAGCCAGAAGATAAATCATTCACCACTGGACACCCATTTGCTGTCTTGCTCTTGTGGCCATAGTATTTATGTGGTGGATCCAGTTGTTTCCATCAATGGTGAATTCTGTGTCTATTCAGTAATGGTAGGCAAGCTGAACGTCATGGATAAATGGCTGGACTTCCTCTTGCTGATGATGGTCACGGCTCTATTTTTGTGTCAGCTATTTTTGTATTTGTCACTTATCAGCCTTTTCCTCAAAGCTATCTAGGTCTTGCTAAAGACAAATCCATCTTAGTATCTGACCATACAATACATGCAATGTCGCAGGTTTTGTTTTCTATTCATTCAATGGATGTGTGCAGACTGACCCAACGTTTAATTACCCATTTCTAGTTGTGTTTGAGAAGGAGATGGTGAACTGCCTCTTTCAACCGCCGCAGTTTTTGAGGTGTGGACATTTCCACATTGCCATTCGGGAGGGAGTGCTAAGGTTCTGACCCAGCAATGTATTTCCAAATCAGGATGGCGATGAACTGCCTTTTGATCGCTGGGGGGGGGGAGGAAATCGCTCAGTGCTGGAGAGGGAAAGGCCTGCTGCTGTGCCCGAAGAATGTCACCTGGCTTTTCTGAGTTTTGGATATGGACTTGGACTTCAGACTTTTTTTCCCAGTCTTACAGTATTTTATATTCTGTGTTTTGTGCCCGATCTTTCTAGGTACTTTTGTGTGCAAGGGAGGGTGATTTGGGGGTCGATGATTTGTTCGTTATTTTTTGCGGGGAGGAGGGATTTGGGGGTTGATGATCGTGCTGCCGGTCTTTAGTCTCTTGCTTTTGTGGCTATTTGGAGAAGAAGAATTTCAGAGTTGTACACTTTGATAATAAATGAACCTTTAAACCTTTATACGGCTGGAAAGCTACTTCTAGGTGATGGTGTTCCTATGTTTAGATGGCCTTGTCCTAGCTGCTAGAGGTCATATGGTGAAAGGTGCTGTTAAGAAGTCTTGGTGGATACTGCAGTGTGTCCTGTCGATAACATAAACTGCTGATAATGTGCTTTGGTGGTAGAGCGTGTGAATGGTTTTTATTTTAATTTATTGAGATACAGCACGGAACAGGCCCTTCTGGCCCTTTGAGCCATGCCACCCAGCAGCTCCCCAATTTAATCCTAGCCTAATCACCAGACAACTGACAATGATTGATTAACCTACCAATTAGTACGTCATTGTACTGTGGGAGGAAACCAGAGCATCCGGAGGAAACCCACACTATGGATGGAGTGCTGATCAAGTGGGCTGCTAAACCCTGCGTGGTGTTGTGCTTCCTGAGTGCACTTAACCAGACAGTGGAAAATATTCCATCACACTCCTGACTTGAGCCCTGTGAATGAGCTTTGAACATTGGTCAGACTGTCAAGCCGAGAAGGATCCGTTCATTCCTTTCTTTACTTTCTCTATACATGTGACAATAAACTTGACTTTGATTTTGATTTTCTGCAAAGCCAAGTATGTTACATCCAATATCACCCTCTTATACATTCCAGTCACATTCTCAAAGAGCTCCAGTAAATTAAACAAACATGATTTACCTTTCATAAATCCATATTATTCTCCTTAATAGTATTTTAAAGTGTTCTACTGCTGTACCCTTCAGACACGCTCTCTTTAAAATAATCTCTTTCAAACTTCTGGCTTGTATATTATCAGATCCTTGGGATTTATCCACTTCCACATTCAGCATTATTATGTAACACTTCAGATCCCCTTTCACACTAGCACCTTGAATCTCTAATATATCCAAAAGGTTTTATGTGTCTTCTCTGTATTCAAATGCAAACTAACTGCTTGCATAGTTACACTGTACAGTCGGCCCTCCTTACCTGCGGATTCCGCCAACCGTGAATCGCCAAAACCCCGAAGTGCTCTTCCAGCACTTGTACAAACTTTTTCTTCTTGTCATTATTCCCAAAACAATGCAGTATAACAACCATTTTACATAGCATTTACATTGTATTAGGTATTATAACTAATCCAGAGATGATTTAAAGTATACGGGAGGATGTGCATAGGTTACCGTGGATTGGGATCGAAAAAAATCGTAAGTTCTCTAAGTCGGAACAGGTACATCCGATACTATTTAGCGTCAGTTACTCAAACGTTTGTCTTAGTATATAGTATATATTTTACCTTTCTATGCATATAAAACACTTAAGAACATATACTTCAGCGCTGGGCTCAAGAACAGAAGTTCTCGGGACTCGGGACAGATCGCTCCCGAGTGCGCTCTCCACCATGCCGGGTTGATGTGGATCAAAAACCCTATACTTAAGCCACTGCGTTGCTCAGTAATAATTGTAGCTTTCACCGGGACAGAGCCTTTCTCACTTTATCCTTTAAAATTGTTCCGATTGTTGACCGACTGGAGCCTAACTCTTTTCCAATGACCAACCGTGTTTTACCTCTTTCCGATCGCTTTATTATTTCCACTTTATTTTCAATCGTGATCGTGATTATTTTTGTGAACAGAAACACTGCGCATTCAGAGATCTGGTGCTAAGTCTTAATGTCCACCTTACAGAGACAGGTTAAGTAAGGTTTGGGGTTCCACTGGGTCCTAAGGTCCACCATGTTGAGGCAGGTTGAATAAGGGACTTGAGCATCCACGAAGGGTCCCAGAACCAATCCCCCGCGGATAAGGAGGGCCGACTGGATCTTCATTCCCCATTATAAATTGTACCATCTCTATCCATGCAATGCCCACATTTTCCTTCACTAGTCTTCTTCTTTTCTTTTCACATGCCTCTGTAAGTTCCTGATTTTATGTTTGTGTGATCCACATTTATATTTTCTCTTGCTTTTCTCTATCAATTTCTTTTGCTGAGTTCCAAGATGCTCCCAATCCTCAGGTCAACCATTATTTCTGTCAATTTAATATGGTTCATCCTGTGGTTTAATCTTATCTTTAATTTCTTAGGTCAGCCACAGATTAATCACTTCGTGTTTTGGCATTATTTCTCTCATTGCTTAGCATTTCCTATCCACCAATCCACCTTTCAATGTTTTCTCACAGTCAGTGATACTAACTCTTCATTTAAATGTAAGAGTTTATCTTGTACTGAGTCACTTTCGCATTCAATGTAAATGAAAATCAAAAAAAAATTGGAGGTTCTGGAAATCTAAAATAAAAAACCAGAAAATGATGCAACTATTCAGTGTGTCTGGCTTGCACCTACACAGTAACCAGAAATAACTTCTTCCATTTTCCACGGATTCAGTCCGACTTGCTCATTTCTTCAACAGTTCCTGTTTATATCGATCAGATTAAGATCATTCTTCTGAACTTCCCTTGACAACAAGCTTATTATTCAACCATTTCTCAATGCAGAAAAAAAACTTTAAAATGTTGGATACTTCTACATATTGAACTAGAAGAGCATCTCATAAATTCCATGCAGTCAACTTCTACTTTACCTTAAAGCAAATTTGATCCATCTCATTTCCATGTAGGTCAAAGTCTCTACCTCACTTCCTGTATATGCACCTCTACATTTCTGCTCTATGCCACACTCAATTTTACAACCAGCTGGTAGTCTGCAACTAATTTTTGCCAATATTTTCTATCCTTTGCTATTTTTAGGTTCAACACAAATTGATCCTAATTCTCCACTATTGTGCAAAAGTCTTAGGCACATAGATGTAGCTAGGGTGCCTAAGACCTTTGCACGGTATTCATTTTATGTATTGCACTGTACTGCTGCCACAAAAAAAACAAATTTCATGACATATGTGAGTGATGATATGGGTCTCTGTTGTTGACTGAGAGTAGTAAGGGAGCAGAGAGGGGGCTATCGTGATTGGGAAAAGAGGGAAGGAGAGGGATGGGGGAGAGGAGGAAGGGGAAGTACCAGAGAGACATTCTGTAATGATCAACAAATCAATTGTTTGGAATCAAACGACCTTGCCTGGTGTCTCAGGGCTGGGTGTATCCACACCAACACCCCCACCCCTGGCACTCCCTCACTGCCACCTATCCCACATGCCTCCCGCAGCACCCCAAACTCGCCATACACAACATCCTTTGGTCCTGCAGATTTACAAACACGCTCTCTGCTTCATGTTGAGAAATACAGTACCTCGCTATATATGTGTGCCTAAGACTTTTGCACAGTACTGTATCTGTCTCTGCATCAAATATATTCATTTGGTCCACCTCCACGGTACTGCACATCTCATCTGTTGTGCCATGATCTCTTCTCATTACTGCAACAATCTCCTTTATTAATGCTGCTACATCATCCCCTTTTCTTTGTTGCCTCTCCTTCCTAGATACCAATTCCCTGAAATACTTACAGTAGTTCCTAGCTTTGGTCACATTTCTATGATGGCAAACACATCATGTTAAATTATTTCCATTTGTGCTAATAGTTTACTTACCTTGTTGCAAATGCTGTGAACATTCAGAAACTATTGATGGAAATGTAAGAGAGAAAGGGCATCATGAGAATAAGACGAAGGACATCAGGACTGATAGGATTGGTCTACTTGGAACTAACATGGGTCTGACCTTCCAAATAGCCTCTATCTACCTTGCGTTATGTTCAAAACCCATTGCAAGGACATTGGCCCCGACTCTGCTGAAGTACAGCTATCTGTTTTGTACAGATCCCACCTATACTAGAAATCTAAAGCCCTCCCTCCTACACCTTCTCTCCAGCCACATATTAATCTGTTCTATCCTTTTTTCAAACTTAATCACATATTATTACACTGGTAGTAATCCTCAAGTTGCTACCTTTGAGGTCCTGTTTTTTCATCTCTTTCCTTGCTTGGCCTGCAAGACCTAATTCCTTTCCCTACCTATGTCATTGGTACACATTATGAAGCAATGTCTCTTGGCCTGTTTATCCTTCCCTTTCAGGATACTCTGTAGCCACTCAGTATCAGAAAGCCTATGTACTCTCTTGTCAATAGCTAAGCTGTTCTGCTAACTGTTGAGTCACATTACACTATTGCCCTTTCCCTCTTGTTTCTCCCCTTCTGTACAGCTTGAACCACTCACAAAGCCTTGCCCCTGACTGCTCCACCAAACAATAATCACCACCAGCAAGATACATACAAGGAAACCTGTAGAGAGTGAGACTAATTAAGAGTACTTCTGCTCTGTCTGTCTACTCTCCTAACCTGTCTGGAAGATACTCTGCTCTCTGTGCCTGCTCAGACATAGCGTGCAGTGTGACCACCTCTCTAAACATGCTGTCCAAGATGTCTTTGGCCTCATGGATGCACCACTGTAGCTCCAGTTTACTGTTGGACAATTGATAGGGGACTGCAAAGTGATCGGAAGCCATCCCAGCTATAACGCTTAACAGCTGCACTCCAGGACTACCTTTATTTCATTATAGCTGGCATCTCCCCAGCAGCGTGGAATCCTGCCTCATTATACCTTGCCCATAACAAAGCAAAGCAAATCCAATGCAGCCAATTAATACCCCACCAGGACACACTCAACCATCAGCAAAACGGGGCAAGCTATTACCAATGTCACTATCAACGGTGTTTACAAATAATCTAACTTTTGGCTCGGTTTGTCAAAGACGATTTGGCTCCAGACCTCCTGTTCACATCGTACATGTTAATTTTACAAATCTGGCCAGATTTCCTTAATATTTCTGAATTTCCCCCTGAAAAAAATCACAATTGGCTATTTATTATAAACAACTTTAAGTAAACAACAGACTCTACAGCTAACCTTTTACATCCTGTGGCTTTTCTTACCCTAATCATATGTATTTAAAGAGCAAACCTTACCTTGTCTTCTGTTAGAACTAATTTTGCTTGTTGATAAATTCTGCTACCAATCAGAAGAAAAGTCATTAGTAATTTCACAAGAAATACTATAACGTCTTTAAAGAAACCATGGAAATGAGGCAGTTGTCTGTAGAGGAAGTGGAGACGTTACTGACATAAATAGATTGGATAGACCAAATAGATGAACCAGTAGAAAACACCCACAAGGTCACTTTGAATGCTTGAAGGAGTCATGATTTTTAATTTGTTTGAAACTTACTACTATGTTGAAGCTGTAAAACTCTATAGAATAGTAACTGTAACAGGATCAATGAAAGATCAACCAGAGTGCAGAAGGCAACAAACTGTGCAAATGCAAATGTAAATAAATAGCAATAAATAACGAGAACATGAGATAATAAGATAGAGTCCTTAAAGTGAGATAATTGGTTACGGGACCATCTCACTGTTAAGTGAGTATAGTTATCTACTTTTGTTCAAGAGCCTGATGGCTGAGTTGTAAGAGTTCTTGAACCTGGTGGTGTGAGTCCTCAGGTTCTTGTACCTTCTACCTGATGGCAGCAGTGAGAAAAGAGCTTGGCCTGGGTGGTGAGGATCTGTGACGATGGATGTTGATTTCCTATGGCAGCCATTCATATAGATGTGCTCAGTGGTTTGGAATGCTTTAACCGTGATGTACTGGGCCACATCCACTACCTTTTGTAGGATTTTCGGTTCAAAGGCATTGGTGTTTCCATACCAGGCTGTGTTGCAGCCAATCAATAAACCTCCACTGCACATCTATAGAAGTTTGTCAAAGTTTTAGATGTCATGCCGAATCTCCACAAACTCCTAAGGAAGTAGAGGCACTGCCGTGCTTTCTTTGCAATTGCACTTACGTGCTGGGCCCAGGGCAGGTCCTCTGAAGTAGAAACAGCCAGGAATGTAAAGTTGCTAACCCTCTCCATCTCTGATCCTCCATTGAGAACTGGCTCATGGACCCCTGGTTTCCCTCTCCTGAAGTCTACAATCAGTTGTTTGGTCTTGCAGACAATAAGTGAGAGGTTATTGTAATGACACCACTCAGCCAAACTTTCAAGCTCCTTGCTGTATACTGAGTCAGCACACCTTTGATTTGGCCCTTTGAATTTATGTCACACCTTTGAATGGTGTCATCAGCAGGCTTGAAGAACTCACTGCAGGTTTTGTGGTCACAGGTAGCGCAGTTGCTGTACAGGCTGCATCTCATTAGGATGGCTTTTGTATTTTAAAAATAGAATTTATTCATAATAAAAATACAATGTATATCGAAAGAACTTTAACATTCTGGTAGTTATCTTGGTAGTGCAAACTTCAAAAAAAACAAAAACACAGCACCTCTACTCAAGTGGATCCCTTAAGTGCTGCATCCTTTGAGTGTTCAAGGGGCTTCCTCACCCAACTCTGCCCTTCCATATGTCATAGCAGAAGGAACCTAGAACCTTGGGTTTGGGTGCACCAAGCTTTATTGCATCCCTCAGTACCCTTGCAACCTGGACTGCGCCAGGCACCTTAAAGACATCTCACTGAGCTGAAGACCAACAAATTTCCGGCAGACAGAAGGGTGGTCCACTGAGATAATGAGATGACGATGTTTGTCTCTGTGTGTGCCACTGGAACAGCCCATAGATTGTAGAGACTTCTGTTATGGGGATGGACTGGGACATGGGACATAGAATTGATGCATCAATTTCCACTCTCTCTTAGCAAATCCACAGACTGCAAAGAGGTGGATGACTGTCTCTTCCCCAAAGCAGCCATCCGGAGGGCTGCTTGCACTGGGGATAATATGTTGCCTGTTCAGGAAAGCTGTGACTGGGAGAGCACTTCTCGTCACCAGGCAAACAAGGTCTTAGTGCTTGTTCATTAGACCTGACAATGAGGTTTTCTGCCAGACACTACATGTAGTTTGGATCATTTTCTCAGGAAACAAACACACATAATCCATAGTGACACACACAAAATGCTGGAGGAGCTCAGCAGGTCAGGCAGTGTGGAAGAAAAACAACTCTAGAGACCAAACTTCAAGTGGTGATTCCTCCATTGTTCAGCAAACTCATTATACAAGTTTCACACAACCTCTGGGAAGCCACTGAAAATAGTAAGGCCACAGAGCAGGAGAATAGCCCGTAACAGGTTAGTAATCAATTGGGAGTGCTGAACAGGATTTCTGGAAGAGGTAATAAAACCTCTGTGTTTCCAAAGTGTTTCTGACATCATGGGCTACTCCGAATGCATGAGAATCAGTATAAATAGTGACCAATTTCCCACTAGCTAAAATACAAGCCCGTGTAAGTGCAAAAAGTTCTGCTAACAATGCAGATGTCTATGATTTATGGTCTTATGTCTCAGGAGGGAGCACATAACCTTTCAGAGTTTCAAATGGAGATACAACAGCATGACCAGAAGGGAGCTGAGTATCTGACAACTGTCAGAAGGAGGAACTATCAGTAAATAGCACTAAGTCAGAGTTATCTGAAGGGGGTATCCTGAAGATCAGGGTGAGGCAACGTAGTAGATTCTACTACAGCTATACAATCATGAATCGAAATACCATCAGGGTCTGTAAGGAGCTTAAGGGGCTCACTGATAAGAGAGATTGGGTTTATATATCCCGTTCTTCTGGCTGCCATAAGATGCTATGTGACAGCTTTAGACTGCATGGGGAGCCAAAACGGTGCGAGGGTGATCGAACTTTATAAGATTGGACTTTTCATTTACGAAGAGCTGAAAAGGTACTGAATAGCCTGGTGTACCCGATGCGGGAGCAGCAGATAGAGCAGTTTTCAGATCAATAAATGCAGTCTGGGTTTCTCATGTCCGTTGTATCTCATTAGACATCCACAGCAATGAGGCTTAGAGGTCCGTCCACCATTCAATATTCAGGGATCCAATGTCTGCAATAATTCACCAGGCCCCAAAAAGGATAGCGTTTCAGTTCACACTCATGGTAGGGGAGCAGGGCCTATAGCATATGTTATAAAGGGGCCCTCAATTTTAAAAAATGTACGTAAGTATTAAAACATAAATTATTTACTTGCATCGTAAAGTAATTCAATTTTTTCACTTGCTATACAGCCAGGTAATACCACAAATGTCTGACACTTCAGTAATAGTATTACTTACACGTAGGTGTCAATTTCAAATGTCAAAAGTAACAAAACTACAATTTAAAAGATAGATTTGCTAGATTTAGCATGAGCAAATTTGTTGATGATACTGGAAATGTCTATTTCATGCAGAAGTTCATGTTCAATCAATGCTCATTAGAGTGAGATTGTTCAATCTGTTTTGACCCATGGTGCTCCTTAGTTCATTTTTAGCCCTTTTCAGTTTTGAAAATGAGCATTTTCCACTGCAATTGGTCACCATGAGTGACAACTAGATGCGCAACTAGACCCCGGAGGGTGTTGCAACCTTTACCCGAGGTGCCGCTCCCAATTTCCGGCCTCTTCCCAGACCGTTCCGAGCGCAAACCGTCCCGCCCACTAACACCCCTGAGCCAATGAGCCCAGCGGTTCTCGCTGATTGGCTGTGAGTGCGTCTGAGGGCGGGCTGCTACCGGGAGCTGGAGCTGTCAGTCTCAGTTTGTTGTCAGAATCAGAGGAAGTTCCTCGAAAATGAATTTTATTGTCAGAATGAAACTGGGTTCACAGCTTCTAGGAAGTGCATTGTTATGAACTCAATCCACAGTACTTTCTGGGTTGGATAAAGTCATTTATTTAAGTGTAAATGAATCGTCTACGCTAACAGTCGTGGGAATGCCGACTCACCAGGCTGCATTTAGTGCGGGCGGGGCCCGCAGCGTATGCTACTTCTTGCTACCTGGAGATGGTCCTGCTGCATAAAAGCCAGGATCCGGGACACCAGGCCATCAGACTGATTTGAGTGTCAATATGTTACATTGACAGTTCTATTTATTATAAGTTACTAAACTTGCACATTTAGACGAAGACGTAAAGATTTCTACTCCTCATGCATGGGAAGGATGTAACAAATAAAGTCAATTCAACGGGATACCAAGCAAGCATCCTGTCTGGTCTGAACGCAGCTGTAAAACAGTATTAGGTAGGGGAGTGTACTGCTTGGATTTTTTTTAACTTGCAAAGCCTGCACTCTTGGTTCAAGCTGCAGTGCATGGATCTATTTCTTTCAGTGCAATAACTGCCCCTAGCACTGATTATTGACTGATAACTTACCCATGCTCATTGATTTGTTGCTCTCTCTGCAAAATGAATATAAAAGTTAACTTCAACTCTTGAGTGCCTGCCTTTATTTATTTGATATGTCATTCAATAGACACAACAAATTGGTGACGAGGATGAACCTGAATATCAGCAACTGCACCGACAGTTATGTGATGATGGAACTCGGAGGAAGGGACCGAGACAGAGCGAGGAAAGAGTGAAGCAGTACAGAGAAGGCAGTCACGGATGCTAGCACAGGGATGCGTGAGTGATAGTACACAGTGAGGGACGCACAACAACAAGGTCAAAGGAAAATACCGTGACTGTGGTCTTAGGCTACATCCACACTAGACTGGATAATTTTGAAAACGCCGGTTTTGCGTAAAAACAATAGGCGTCCACACTATGTGTTTTTGAAAATATCTCTATCCACACTGAAATGGAGATTTCGGCGAATCTCCTCCTCCTGCGCACGTGCAGGACACATCTACCGAAAACAAGCGACATGTTTGGTGTCGAATCTCACCGTAAAAGTGCGTGTTTGTGTAGTTACAGACTAGAAAAACTTAAAACGACGGACAGCTGTTGGCTCTCACGAGGGAGAACTTAAAACTTTAAAAAAAAAACAATACTGGAGCGTACGGGGGCAACCGACAGGGAGTTCACTGACAGATTGACCTGGCTGACGACGAACATTGAAAAACTGACTAACTCTGTTGCATTAATAAAGCACCTTGTTAAATGTATAAAACATGTCTGCGTCAGTATTATCTTGTATTTCCATACAATGTTACATTAGGCTGTTACACATCTATTGTCAGAGAAGTACTTGCATAAACAGGTAAACCACCTTCATACGAGCAAGGACAGAAAACAGGGCACAGTGAGTACAGTATACATAGACAGACACATACACAGTATACAGTGTACATATAGAGGCAGGTTCGGTATTGTAATTTAAAGTAAAATTGGATAGGTATATGGACAGGAAAGGAATGGAGGGTTATGGGCTGAGTGCAGGCCAGTGGGACTAGGTGAGTGTAAGCGTTGGCACGGACTAGAAGGGCCAAGATGGCCTGTTTCCGTGCTGTAATTGTTATATGGTTATATACTTATTTATTCAGTAAGTTATGGGTCAAAGTATTTGGTGAGTACATTTCTAACTCTTCTGGCTTCAGTCTAGTTGTCGTCTGTTCTGAAATTGTTAGGTTGCGTTCAAGAAAACAATGAAATAGCGCGCTGCTGTCTGATAGCGTTTTTTTAAAGTCACCGGTTACTCCGTCCACACTGATCTGCCTGAGCAGCGTTTTCAAAAATACCCACCCTGGAAAGCGTTTCTGAAAAGCTCCGGTTTTGGGGGACGAAAACGCCGTTTCAGTGTGGACGGGGGGTAAAAACCAAGAGAAAAAGCTTCGGTTATGGATTTATCCGGCGTAGTGTGGATGGAGCCTTAGTCGGGAAAGTTGATACATTTGATAGTGCTAATCAGGACTGGGGATTGTATATCAAGAGGGCTGAACTGTATTGTGATGCTAATGATGTGAATGTGGAAAAGAAAGTCTCCATACTTCTTAGTTTAATGGGTACAGCTTTATCTTAATCACTTAGCTTAATCTTTTATGAGATTTAGTAACTCCTGAAAAGCCAGCAAGCAAGATGTTTGACAAAATTGTTGAAACATTACAAAATCACTTGATCCAAAAACTGATGGTAATAGCTGAGTGATTTAGATTTCACAAATGGAACCAGTCAAAGGACTAAAACATTTCTGAATACCTTGCAGAACTGCACAAACTTTCCCAATACTGAAACTTTGGAGGTGGACTTTCTGATGTATGAAGGGACGAGATAGTATGTAGCATGCATAGTAAAAGCACTCAAAAGAGGCCACTGTCAGAAAGAGACCTAACCTTAGAACAGGCATTGACCATTGCAATATTAATAGAAACAGCAGCAAAGGATGTGTCAGAACTACAGAAAAAGAGTTTAGAACGTGTAAGGCACATAATGTCCCTGAATGGTGCAAACAGCTAAAAATGTTATTGATGTGGCAGATCCTCCCATGATGCAAATGACTGTTGGTTTAAAGAAAAAGTTTGTAGAAAGTGGCACAGAGTGTGCAAGTGCGGCAAAAAGCACAACCAAAGAGGAAAAATACATTATATTACATTTATATACATTAATGATCTGGATGATGGGGTGGTAAATTGGATTAGTAAGTATGCAGATGATACTAAGGTAGGTGGCGTTGTGGATAATGAAGTAGGCTTTCAAAACTTGCAGAGATTTAGGCCAGTTAGAAGAGTGGGCTGAACGATGGCAGATGGAGTTTAATGCTGATAAATGTGAGGTGCTACATTTTGGTAGGAATGATCCAAATAGGACATACATGGTAAATGGTAGGGCATTGAAGAACGCAGTAGAACAGAGTGATCTAGGGATAATGGTGCATAGTTCCCTGAAGGTGGAATCTCGTGTGGATAGGGTGGTGAAGAAAGCTTTTGGTATGTTGGCCTTTATAAATCAGAGCATTGAGTATAGGAGTTGGGATGTAAATTGTACAAGGCATTGGTAAGGCCAAATTTGGAGTATTGTGTACAGATCTAGTCACCGAATTATAGGAAAGATGTCAACAAAATAGAGAGAGTACAGAGAAGATTTACTAGAATGTTACCTGGGTTTCAGCACCTAAGTTACAGGGAAAGGTTGAACAAGTTAGGTCTTTATTCTTTGGAGCGTAGAAGGTTGAGGGGGAGGTATTTAAAGGTTGAGGTATTTAAAATTATGAGGGGGATAGATAGAGTTGACATGGATAGGCTTTTTCTATTGAGAGTAGGGGAGATTCAAACAAGAGGACATGAGTTGAGAGTTAGGGGGCAAAAGTTTAAGGGTTACACGGGGGGGAATTTCTTTACTCAGAGAGTGGTAGCTGTGTGGAACGAGCTTCCATTATAAGTGGTAGAGGCAGGTTCAGTATTGTCATTTAAAGTAAACTTGGATAGGTATATGGACAGGAAAGGAATGGAGGGTTATGGGCTGAGTGCGGGCCAGTGGGACTAGGTGAGAGTAAGCGTTCGGCATGGACTAGAAGGGCCGAGATGGCCTGTTTCCGTGCTGTAATTGTTATATGGTTATATGGTAAAACCACACAGAGTGAAAAGTTTCAAAAACAAAATTAAACAAATACATGAAGTGAAACTGAATCAGATGCCACAATGTCTGGCAAAAGTGAGTTGTCATGCCTGGAACTGCATAGCATTACTGAAGCAGGTTGCAAAATCATATGGATCACAACAGATATGATGGGTGGAAAACTGAAGGTGGAGCTGGAAACAGGGTCAGCTTTGTCCGTAATTCAGAGGCTAATTACAACAGACAGTTTTCTAAGCTCCCATTAGAAAAGACCTCAGTGATGCTAAAGACCTAGACAGGCGAAAAAGTATCTCCCAAAGGCAACCTGAAGGTGAATTTGATAGACAGTGCCAAATGCAGCAGTAAGAGCTTTTGTGTTGAAAAGTAGAGGGCCAGCACTTTTCAGATGTGAATGGTCGAGAAAAATCCAACAAGACTGGCATACAATCAAAGCTCTCAGTGTGTCATCAACAAGCAATTAGATAGATAGATAGATAGATAGATAGATACTTTATTCATCCCCATGGGGAAATTTAACATTTTTTCCAATGTCCCATACACTTATTGTAGCAAAAACTAATTACATACAATACTTAACTCAGTATAAATATGATATGCATCTAAAATCACCCTCTCAAAAAGCATTAATAAATAGCTGAAACCATAGTACTGACCAGGGATTGTCACAGTTGTAAAATACTGACGAGAAGATGTTTGAGAAGGGTATTGGTAAACTCAAAGGCATGAAGGCCAGAAGTGAACTGGATGAAGCAGCAACACCAAGACTCCATAAAGCGTGTCCAGGGCCTTAAGCACTATGTCCTAAAGTGGATGCTGAACTTCAGAGCTTGGAGGCATCCGGCTTTCTGTAAGGATGAGTGGAGTGATTGGGCCATGCCCCTTGTCCCGGTGATCAAGAAAGGAAAGACCGGAGCTGTTCACATATGCAGGGAGTTCAAAGTGAGCATCAGCCTGTGCTGTGTACTGTGCAAATAGAAGATATTTTTGCATCTTTGGAAGTCAGGAAGAGGTTTTCAAAGATTGACTTGTTACAAGCCTATCTGCAAATGGTGATTGAAGAGTCCATGAAACCATAGGAGCAGAATTAGGCCATTCAGCCCATCAAGTCTGCTCTGCCATTCCATCATGGTTGATACTGGATCCCGCTCAACCCCATGCACCTGTCTTTTCACCATATCCTTTGATGCCCTGACAAATCAGGAAACTATCGACTTCCACCTTAAATATACTTACAGACTTGGTCTCACCGCACTCTGTGGCAGAGAATTCCACAGATTCACCACTCCCTAGCTAAAAAAAATCCTCCTCACCTCTGTTCTAAAAGGTCGCTCCTCAATTTTGAGGCTGTGCCCTGTAGTTCTGAATACCCCCACCACAGGAAATATCCTCTCCACATCCACCCTATCCGGTCCTTTCAACATTCAGTAGGTTTCACTGAGATCCTCCCCCACCACATTCTTCTAAATTCCACTGAGTACAGGCCCAAAGCTGCCAAACACTGCTTCCTCAGCACTACTTACCCCTCCATCTATCTTTGTGTCATCTATAAACTTTGCCAAAAGCCATCAGTTCCATCATCAAAATCCATGACAAACAATGTGAAAGCAGCAGTCCCAGTACTGACCCCTGAGGAACATCACTAGTCACTGGCAGCCAACCAGAAAAGGCCCCCTTTACTCCCACTTGCTGCCTCCTGTCTGTCAGCCATAGCCCTATCCATCCCAGTAAATTTCCTGTAATGCCATGGGATCTTGTTAAGCAGCCTCATGTGTCACCTTATCAAACACCTTCTGAAAATCCAAGTAAATGACATCCACTGCCTCTCCTTTGTCCACCCTGCTTGTTTCTTTTCTTTTTACAATATTTTTATTCAGAAGAAAAAAACAAGATTTACAGAGCGCAACACATAGATACATCTCAACATAACTTGTGTACATTCATATATTGTGATAAAATTGATCAAAATGTTATAGCATTACACATAAAGGTATACCACTCTGTAATCAAAAATTTAAAGATAGGTCATACATCATAAAAGAAATTTTTTATATAAGAAAGTCAACCCCCTACCAGCTACCAAAGAAAAAAGCTGATGGATGATAATGGATAATTAGAAAAAAAAACATTCGCTTAAGAAGAGAAGATAAAAATATACATAAAAGTCTGTGCACTGTTAAACTTTATAATTTGGAAAAGTAATTTAGGGAAGGTCCCCAGATATCATAAAAAGATTGTTTCAAATTTAAGACTGAGCAGCGGATCTTTTCTAAATTTAAATAAGACATAATATCACGTAGCCATTGAAGATGTGTAGGAGGGGTAGACTCCTTCCATTTAAGCAAGATTGCTCTTCTTACTAAAAGAGAGGTAAAAACTAAAACCTGTAGGTTAGGAGTATTTAAAGTTATATCTTCACTTGCAATAATACCAAACAAGGCAGTAAGGGGATTTGGGTCAAATTGGACCCTACCCTGCTTGTTACTTCCTCGAAGAACCCAAACAGATCTGTCAGGCAAGATTTCCCTTCACAGAAACAGACAGACAGACAGACAGACATACTTTATTGATCCCGAGGGAAATTGGCTTTCGTTACAGCCGCACCAAGAATAGTGAAGAAATATAGCAATATAAAACCATAAATAATTAAATAATAATAAGTTAATCATGCCAACCATGCTGACTTTGACTTATCTTATCATTAGTCTCCAATTACCCCAAAACCTCATCCTTAATAATGGACTCCAACACTTCCCCAACCACTGAGATTAGGCTAATTGGCCTATAATTTCCTCTCTTTTGCCTTCCTTCCATTTTAAAGAGTGGAGTGACAGTTGCAATCTTCCAGTCCTCCAAGATCATGATTCTTGTAAGATCATGACCAATGCATCTTCAGCAACCTCTCTCAGGGCTCTGGGATATAGTCCATCTAGACCAAGTAAGTGACTTATCCATCTTTAGACCTTCCTGTTTGCCTAGCACTTTTTCCTTTGACACTCTTTTTCCTTGGAGACTCTTGCAAGGTCAGTATAGTCAATAAACATGTTTAAATGAACTATTGCTGCTTAAAACTGATGGAAACAACACCGATTGTGGACGGAAGCGTGGTTGTAGATCAGGGATACAAGTGCATTTAAAGAAACAGGGTTTTAAACTCCCTATACCGACTATCTTGCTGGCAAACGTGCGTTATCAGAGGGACGTTAGGACCGTGTGTGTCCTTTGTTTCATGGAATCCCGGTTAACCCCTTCCGTACCAGATGCAGCGATTCAGGTCGACGGGTTTACTATACACCGTCAGGATAGATCTATAGAGTCTCTCAAAAGCAGAGGTGGAGGAGTATGCCTCATGATCAACTCTTCTTGGTGCACAAATATATCAGTTCTGTCCCAGTTCTGTTCACCAGACCTGGAATATCTAGCAGTAAAATGCTGTCCTTTTTACCTACCGCAGGAGTTCTCCGGGGTCATTCTGGTTGCAGTTTACATTCCACCTCAGGCCAATGTCAAGCAGGCTTTAGATGATCTGAGCAATGGGATCAACATGCATGAAACAGCGCATCCCAATGCCTTCACCATTGTTTTGGGAGATTTTAACCAGGCCACTCTGAAAAAAATCATTAAGCAAATTACCATCAACAGATCACTTTCAATAGCAGAGGAAACAACACACTCGACCATTATTACACCACTATCAAGAATGCCTACTGTGCTATTCTGCACCCTCACTTTGGAAAGTCTGATCACCTGGCTATACTCCTACTTGCTGAGTATAGGCAGAGAATGAAGACTGCAGCACCAGTAGTGATGACCAAGAAGGTTTGGACAAGGGAAGCACAGGAGCACCTACAGGACTGCTTTGAATCAGTGGACTGGACTGTATTCAGGGATTCACCTTTGAATCTGGATGAGTATGCTGCAGTTGTTACCAACTTCATTAAAACCTGTGTGGATGAGTGTGTGCCCACAAAGACTTACCGTACATTCCCAAACCAAAAGCCATGGACAAACCAGGAGGTACGTCGTCTGCTGAAGGCTAGATCTGTGGCATTCAAGTCTGGTGACCCAGGCCTGTACCAGAAAACCAGGTATGATTTGCAGAGGGTTATTTCAAGGGCAAAGAGACAATTTCAAATGAGGTTGAAGGTGACATCGGCTGTTTCGACAACTCTGGTAGGGACTGCAAAACATTACTTCCTACAAAGTGAAACCCAATAGCATGAATGGCAGCGATGCTTCACTACCAGATGAACTATGTCCTCTTTTAAAGGGAGGAATATAAGTACAGCTGTGAAGATCCCTGCTGCATCTGACGACCCTGTGATCTCTGTCTCAGAGACCGATGTTAGACTGTCTTTAAAGAGAGTGAACCCTCACAAGGTGGAAGGTCCCGATAGAGGACCTGGAAAGGCTCTGAAAACCTGTGCCAACCAACTAGCGGGAGTATTCAAGGACATTTTCTTCTTTTTGTAATTTATTTTTTATTGAAGTTCATCATCAAACAAACATTTCCATAAGATGTATTTCAGATATTGTACATATATATCATATAGTCATATATGTCACAAATCTCCACATGATATTTATCTGAGGTATACACTCAGAGAAAAGAGAGGAAAGAACAAGTGAAAAGAGAAAACTACGTACAAGTAGGGAGTGATCTTTCTTTTTACAACATATTCATTAATTTGTGAGGATAAAATCAGGCCTATGAGGTGTTATGCAGTTAATCCATTTTTCCCCAGTATGAATCAAATTGTTCCAACTTATGATAAACTTATGATAGCCTGTTATCTTCTCCATTTTGTAAATGTCCATTGTTAATTTCCATCCATGAATTTAAGGTTGGGCTCTCCTGTGATAACCATTTCCTGGTAAGAGTCTTTTTACCAGCCATCAGCACTATATTCATTAAGTAGTTATCTCTTTTCAACCATTCTTGAGGTATATACCCAAAATATATGGTCTTACATTCTAAGGGCATTTCACATTTAAAGATGTCAGGTAGGTCATTGTGTATCCCACTACAATAGTCTTTGATAATGGGGCATTCCCAGAAAATATAATGGTTTGTATTTTGATTTCCACAATTTCTTCAGCAAAGAGGGAGGTTACTATCATAATGGGATTTCTGAGAGAATGTAATAAAATATCTTACCAAATTTTTCCATCCTAACTCCCTCCATTTCTGTGAACTGGTACACTTCCATTGATATCTCCATATTGTTGTCCATTCTTCCTCAGATATAATTATCCTTCCTTTCATCTCCCATTTTGTTTTAATGTATGAAGTCGAATGTGTTTTAAGGTTTGACAAACCTTAAATAATTCTTAAGGTTTAATAATGCTTGAAATAATTCTACTATCGTTATCTGAATTATATGCTTTTCTAAATATCTCTATCAAACATGTTCTTGCCTTGGTTACATTTTTAACCATCCTATTAACATATTGTTGCATCTGTAGATCCTGATAAAAGTCTTGTTTTTCTAATAAATGTTTCTCTTTAAGCATTTCAAAACTGAACAGTGTTCTTTCTTTCATTATATTGCAAAGAACTGTTATTCCTTTAACTGTCCAGTCCTTAAATCTAGCATTCAGTTTATTCGGCGTAAAATCCGAGTCATATGCACACCATTTAAGAATTGCAATATCTCCCTCTAGTTTATATTCTTTTCCATATTTTAAGAGTCCATTTCACCCATGGATTATCTATAGTATTTATGTACCTTTGTAGGTTGTTGTCAGCCACAATTGCCTGTATGGGGATGGGAATTATTCCCTCCTCAATGTTTTTCCACTGAGCGTCATATGATGGGATGCACCAACATATCACAGCTCTCAACTGTGCTGCAAAATAATAATCTCTAAGAGAAGGTAGGCCCCATCCCCCCTTTTCCTTGGCTAATTGCAAAGTTTTGAGACAAACTCTAGGCCTTTTACCTTGCCAAGTATATCTTGATAACATTTTGTTCCATTCATTGAATTGATTTTGATTCATCTCTATTGGTAGGGTCTGAAAGAGATATAATAGTCTGGGCAGTATATTCATTTTAATAGATTCAATCCTTGAACTGAGACTAAAAAAAGTAATTAGGTTCCATCTTGTTATATCTTCCTTAATTTTTTATATATAGGCTGATAATTGCACTCTGATAATTTTGCCAAATCTTTTGGCATAATGATGCCCAAATATTTGAAAGACTCTGTTCGCCATGCCCAGGGATATCTACTTTCAATTTCTCTTGGTGGGCTATAGTTATATGAAAGTAATTGGGGTTTATCTATGTTGATCTTGTATCCTGATAATTGACCATATTGTTCAAAGGATTTCATCAATTTAGGTAAAGAGTATGTTGGTTGCCCTAGATAGATCAAAATGTCTTCCGCGCAACAGGCCAATTTATGCTCTGTCCCTTTAATAGTAATTCCCCTGACATCTTCATTTTGTCTGATGTATTGAGCTAATGGTTCCAGATGTAATGCAAAGAGTAGCTGTGACAATGCACAACCCTGTCTCGTGCCCCTTTCTAGGGTAAAACTATTTGATAAATATCCATTGATTTTAATCCTAGCAGTAGGGTTGTTATATAGTGCCTGTATAGTTTTTATAATTGTGTCATGGAAACCAAATCTGTGTAAAACTCTGTAAAGAAAATTCCAATTAACCAAATCAAATGCCTTTTCAGTGTCCGCGCTTATCACTATTGTTTTGATTTTATTTTTTTGTATATGATCCATAATGGGAAGTGTTCAAGGACATTTTCAACTACTCACTGCTACAGGTGGAAGTTCTCAATTTCTTCAAAAAGGCAACAATTATACCAGTGCCTAAGAAGAATAATGTGAACTGTCTTAATGACTATCACCCGGTAGCACTCACATCGACAGTGATGAAATGCTTTGAGAGGTTGGTCATGACTGGACTGAACTCCTGCCTCAGCAAGGACTTGGACCCACTGCAATTTACCTATCGCCACAATAGGTCAATGGCAGGTGCAATCTCAATGGCTCTCCATACAGCTTTAGACCACCTGGACAACCCAAACACCTATGTCAGGATGCTGTTCATTGAATATAGCTTAGCATTGAATACAATCATTCCCACAATCCTGATTGAGAAGTTACAGAACCTGGGCCTCTGTACCTCCCTCTGTAACTGGATCCTCGACTTCCTAACTGGAAGACCTCGATTTGTGAGGATTGGTGATAACATATCCTCCTCGCTGACGATCAACACTGGTGCACCTCAGGTGTGTGTGCTTAGCCCACTGCTCTACTCTCTATATACCCATGACTGTGTGGCTAGGCATAGCTCAAATACCATCTATAAATTTGCTGACAATAGAACCACTGTTGGTGATGAGAGGGCGTACAGGAGTGAGATATGCCAACTAGTGGAGTGGTGCCGCAGCAACAACCTGGCACTCAACGTCAGTAAGATGAAAGAGCTGATTGTGGACTTCAGGAAGGGTAAGACGAAGGAACACATACCAATCCTCATAGAGGGATCAGAAGTGGAGAGAGTGAGCAGCTTCAAGTTCCTGGGTGTCAAGATCTCTGAGGATCTAACCTGGTCCCAACATATCAATGTAGTTATAAAGAAGGTAAGACAGTGATTATACTTCATTAGGAGTTTGAAGAGATTTGGTATGTCAACAAATACACTCAAAAGCTTCTATAGATGTACCGTGGAGAGCATTCTGACAGGCTCCATCACTCTCCGGTCCCCTGGTATTTATTTATTCATTTCTATTATTTTGTATTTGCACAATTTGTTGTCATTTGCCCATTGTCTTTCTTTGCCAATATTACCAATCCAGTCCAGCAAATTCTTTTTACACACCTCAGCATCTCTGAACCAGATATCCAGCACCTTCAAATAGTCAGACCTAACGTGGAGTGGAAGTGAGGGTCAGCAGGGACATACCAAATTTCCAGAAATAGTGGAGCGGGTGCTCCTTCTTGTTCATGACATCTACATGATAGGACCAGGACAGGCTATTGGTGATGTTTATTTCCTGGACTTATTGAAGGAACAAAAAGATCTTGGTGTGCAAGTCCAAAGATATCCAAAGGTGGCAGCATAGATGGGAAGGAGAAGAAAGCATATGGGATGTCTGTCTTCATTAGTTGATACATAGTGTGTGAGAACAGGGAAGCGTTGCTAAAGCTTCATAAACATTGCTTAGATGGCATCTGGGATGATTTGTGCAGTTCTGGTTGCATACAAGAAACATGATTTCCCAGAGGGGGTACATTGAGTTTCATAAAGTTCCTTGGAATGAATCATTTCAGAAACGAAGGATGCCTGGAGAGGCTGGAGTTTGTCTTTTTGGATTAAGATTGTCTTTATTTGTCACATGTATATCAAAACATTGCAGCATATGGTGACGTGCACCATTTTACACCAATGACCAGCACATTCCAAGGATTGTGCCTGCGATTCACTCACCCTAACCTTATGCTTTTGGGAGGTAGGAGGAATCTGGAGCACCGGGAGGAAACCTATACTATCACAGGGAGGACATACAGACAGTGGCGGGAATTGAACCCCGATCGGAGATCGCCGGTGCTGTGATGTAATTACGTAGTGGTTAGCGCAATGCTATTATGACTCAGGGTGTCTGAGCTCTGAGTTCAACACTGGCACTGACGGCAAGGGGATTCTGTATGTCCTCCCTGTGGAATGCATGGGTTTCCCTGGGTGCTCCAGTCTCCCTCCACAGTCCAAAGACGCACCAGGTAGAGGAGGCTGAGGATGATACCTGGCAAAAGGTGGACACACTCAGGAGGGGTACAGATGAGACAGATTGTGAGAAATTTTTCCCCATGGCAGAAGGCAGAGTTTTAAGGTGAGGGATCAGAGGCTTGGAGAGCATCAGTTTAAGATTTAATTCAGAGATTAGAGCTGAAATTTGGAAAGCACTGCCTGAGCAGGCACATACCGTCAAAGTACTTAAGAAGCAACGAGATGTGCATTTAAATTCTGAGGCATAGCTGGCAACAGAGCAAGTGCTGGTAAATGGGATTCAGACAGAGAGGTACTGGATGGTCAGTCATGACAAGGTGCTCCGAAGGCCCGGTTCGTGTTTCATTCGCAGGGATAGATGAGGGACTCAGGGACTCTAATGAACAAATTATGAACTGAGAGAAAATCATAAAGAATCCACTTTTCTGAATAAAACATGTCAGAATCAGGATCAGGTCTCATATCTCTGGCATAAGTTGTGATATTTGTTAACTCTGTGGCAGCAGATGATAAATATACGGCTACCACTCACAAATCAACACAAGTAAGACAAACGTCATGGCATGTCTAGTTCTATCTGCATGAGTCTTCGAAAGTAGTTAACATTGGAATTGTTTCTAAAGTAAAATCCATTCACCAGCTTTACAAAATGCAAAGATACCGATCTGTTGGTGAATTGGCTGAAAAATACCTTGGAGAGCCTAACCAACGTTTTACAAAGATTCATCATGATTCTCTTTGTCTCTAGAAAGTAAAAGTTTGTGCATGGATTAACTAACTTTGGAGTATTCTCTGTCAACTCCAGTACTTGAAAGCAGAACCCACGTCTCTCTCAAGTCCTGTATCTGTTTTAAAAGTAACAGATGAAGTAAGAAACATCCCTGCGAAAGCATTTGCCTTAATCTGTCAAATATCAGACGAGACAGAAAGGCATCCTTGGAAAGGAAAATTAAAAGTTCTATCCTGTTCAAAAGGTATTGACCCAGCAACTTTTGCTGAGCCATTATAACTTTGAAAATTTGTAAAATTAAACATCAGACGAATGACATGAAACAGTCTGCATTGATGACTGGAAGTCAGTCTGGTTTTGTAAAAAGCAAGTTGTTCTCAAGTTGACTGTTAATAACAGAGGGGATTGTGGTTCGAGTATAATTTATAGTGTCAAATCGACAAGTACACGTAAGTAGACAGTAGGTATAATGAAAAACTCACTCGCAGCAGCATATAATATATAAGCAGCATTCACAAGAAATACATAATTTATACACAATTTGAACAAAAATGTATCTTTCATTGCAAAGTGGTCAAATTGTTCAAAGTGCTGCTAACCTGTAGTAATTAGAGTTTTGCTGGTTGCTTGGAAAACTGAAAGATTGAGGTAAGTAGCTGTTCTTGAACCTGGTGGCGTGGGACTTCGGGCTTTCGTGCCTCCTGCTGGACAACAGCTGCGAAAAGATGGCATAGCCCATATGGTGGGAGGCATGTGCCCGCGATGTACTGGGTAGAGCCCACTACACACTGCAGCTTCTTACACCTGCGCGAATTTGAACTGCCGTAACATACCATAATGTACTCAGTCAGGATACTTTCAACAATACATCTGTGGAAATGTGTTAAAGGTGTTTGTTGATAAGCCAAACCTCTTTAACCTGCCGGGAAAGTAAAGATGCTGGTGCACCTTCCGTCTGAATGCATCTCATGATTGATCAATGAAAATTGTGATATAAATCAACTTTTAAAAGACATTTGATGAAGTGCTACAAAACTAGCCTCTCATCATGATGGAAACACATGAAATACAAGTTGTAGTTTGTACAAAAAAATAGCAAAGTAACAGACAACAGAAAATAAGACTAAAGACTTGGTTTTTCTGATAGCAGGGAAGTATACACATAATGGTCATTTTATTAGTTGAAGTAAATATCTAATCAGCCAATCATGTTTCAGCAACTCAATGTATAAAAGCATTATGATACATTTATTATCAAAGAATGTATAAATTATACACCTTGAGACTTGTTTGCTTACAGGCAGCCACAAAGCAAGATAACTGAGGAACCCAATTAAAAAAGAGAAAAACCATAACCATTGCACGGAGAAAGAGGGGAAAATCCACGCATCATGCAAACAGTAGATGCAAATGACAGCATCCCGAACCGGACTGAGTCCTTAGATCCGCTCCCCCAGAGGGGCCACAGTAGTAGACTCGAGCCTCGATCTCAATTTCATCATATTACTGGGCCAAAAACATTGCGAAACCGGCAGCCACAGCAGGGAGGACTGAACATGGTGGGAGAGTGAGTGAAATCAGCCCGATGCTCGCCTTCACACACGGGGTTTCCAGTCTACCTGGGCTAACACTGAGCAGCGCATCGCTCTAGGACCTGGATCTCGGCGCAGTGACACGCTTTGGCTGCACAGTCCGAAGCCTTTCTCAATCTCACACTTGGAGCGATCCAACCTCCCACCGGGGTTAAGTGGACAGGCATTAAAACTCTTCAACATCGACTGCTCTCCAAATCATTCACTCCAACAGCAAAATTGAACACATTGTTGCTTTGTGATCTCCCACGCGGTCCATCCTTTAAATCAACTTCCCCTCCACTTGTTTCTTCATCGTATGCTGTGATAGTTAACCATAATTTACTTCAGAAAAAGTATTATTAGTCATGATTTTAGTCATATTTCTTGCCTTCTGATCTACCAGTGAGCTGTCACACAATTTCAGTAGTGCCCTCTTAAACATGGTCAAGCTGTTGTTCAGACCAAACATTGGAATGGGGCAAAAATGTGATCTAAGTGACCTTGACCATGGACTGATTGATGGTGCCAGACAGGGAGGTTTGAGTATCTCAGAAACTGCTGATCTCCAGGGATTTTCATGCACAACAGTCCACAGAGTTTACAGACAATAGTGCGAAAACACTATTTATTTCCTCTTTCCATTGCACAATTCGATGTCTTTTGCATGTTGGTTGCTTGCCGTCTTTATTGTGTGCAGTTTTTCATCGACTCTGTTGCATTTCTTTGTACTTACTGTGTATGCCTGCAAGAAAATGAATCTCCGGGTAATATATAGTGACATACATGTAATTTGATAATAGATTTACTTTGAACTCTCACTTTCATCCCAGATCAACCCTTGCTTTTCAGCAGACAACCATTTAGCCAGACGCTTAACCAGATTCCCCAAACGTTCCTAGAAAACCCTCAGGAAACATTCACCCACAAGGTGACGGTCTCACACCACTCAGACTACGGATTGGCTTGACAGTTTATTGTCACTGCTGCTGAGACCCCTGAACTTAAAGGATCGCATGACTTTAAAGGCAGCCATGGTGGCAAGAGCACGGAAGAGCAAGATAATTGCTAGCCTGAGCACATACAAGGAGACAGAGGCCCCATGACTAAACAAATGTCCAAAAGAGTTTGAAGGAGTCCATAATGATAGATGACCTGAGGACCAACAGATGACCCATCAGAGGGCACTGCATGCTTTCAGTACGAGGTGTGGGGGCTGGCACGGGGTGAGAAATGTACAGAGGGCCGGAGGACAAGGAAAGAGGAGAGGTGTCCAGTGCAGAGAAGGAAGGTGGAGTCAAATGACTGGGTGCAAAAGAGAGGGAAGAAACTTTAAGGACTAAAGGGAGAGGGGATTTGACAGAGGCTGGGAGGAGGGCGGCACTGAAGAAGGCGTTAAGAATTGGGAGGATTGAGGCTGAGAAGGAAGTGAACAAGCTCTGCCTGAGCCCAACACCTGTGTGAAGGTGTGTGATGCATTTCTGTGGATCTTAACCATGCTCTGCAAAATCCTCAAGAAGGATAAGTAAACCAAAATCACTGCCATCTCCTAAGCCAACTGTCCCAGCTTTAGGAGTGATTATTAGATGGACAGAGGGGAAAAAATAAAGTTATTCACAACACCTCCTGGAAAAAATGCAACATTCCTGCTGACTCCTAGCCCATGACTCTCCAAGTGGAGGAGCATTTGGAGAGCTTTAACACCCTCATTTAGGGTGCCAAGCACACAAGATGGTTGTTGCAGGCCAGCTGTGCTGGCCTTGTGGTGCGAGGTCTTGGCCTGTCAAAGGCGATTGGAGAACAGAAATGGGAGCCGCATATTTATTTGTGGTTAAACAAAAGCCCGCACTGCTCTGAGCACACAATCATACTCAGAACTTTCGCCGACCCTCCTGCTCTCGGCTCTTCCCTTGAAACTTCACTCCCCCCCTTAAACATCTCCCTCCTCCAGCCCCCCCTGACTTTTTAGTTCCACTACCTGTTACCCTTCTCATCATCCCTCAATCTGCCACTGCCACTGTTCCCCCACCCACATCCTCTTCCTATTTGAACTTTCCTGATTCTCCACTCTCCACACTTCCCCACCTCCTACGGCTGATAGCTGCTCGCTCTGTCTCAGTGACCCAGCTTCACCCTTCTGTCGCTGCACATGGCTTTCATGGCCACTCCCTGATTACCCACAACCCTCCTTCGGGTTCCCAAGCCTGAAGGTTAGTCCAAATCCCGTCCACATCAAGCACGATCTTACCCAACATCAGTGGAGAAATGTTGAAATGCACTTATTTACCAAATGTTGTCTTGCGGTGGTGCAGTAGTGCCATGTGTCCAGCAGAGGGAGCACCTACGTGTTTCTGCCATGTTCAGTTGTATTTTTTCCCAAGCAAAGCTTTGTTCTGATATACTTAAAGTTCAGAGTTCAAAGCAAATTTATTATCAAAGTACATATATATCACCCCATACAACCCTGAAATTAATTTCTTGCAGGTATGCTCAATAAATCCATAATGGAATAATAATGATAATAGAATCAGTGAAAGACTGCGCTAACTTGGGTGTTCAACTAGTATTGAAAAGGAAACAAATTGTGCAAATACAAAAAGAAATAATTTGAGGCCTCCATTGCTCAGAGTCGACCATGGATATTGCGAGCCAGCTGTCTACTTGAAATGCAAGGCAGGACAGTACGACAGGGAGAGCAAGCGTTTGCCCATACAGCAGACTCCGCGGTCCATGCAGCTGATGAATCCAGTGGAACAGCAGAGACCGGTACAGATTGATACCAGTGCCGATCATCGTGGAACTAAACGTAGGATAGTCTTAGGGACTCCACGTCCAGAATTTTCCTCGGGGTTTACTCCTGAAGCCTGAGCTTTTCCTGTTATTTTTTTGTAAGATTTTCCATTCAAGAGCATATTGTTTCCATACCAGGCCGTGATGTAGCCAGCACACATCTAAAGAAGTTTGTCGAGGTTTTAGATGCCGTGCTGAATGCTTGCAAATCCCTCAGAAATTCGAGGCACTGCCATGCTTTCTTCATAATTGCACTTATGTGCTTGGACCAGCACAAGTCCTTCAGCACCTGGGAATTGAAAGTTGCTGGCTCTCTCTACCTCCGATACTCTCATGAAGACTGGCTGATGGACGTCTGGTTTCTTCCAACTGAAGTCAATAATCAGCTCCTTGCTCTTGCTGACATTGAGTAAGAGGGTGTTGTCGTGACACCACTCAGCCAGGTTTTCAATCCCCGTCCTTAATTGCTGATTCTTCACCACCTTTGATTCAGCCTACGAAAGATCTAGGGCTACGGTTACAGAAGCACAGACAAAACAGGAGCTGGAGTAGGCCAATTGGCCCATCGAGCCTGTTCCACCATCCAATAAGATCATGGCTAATCTGACCATGACCCTTAATTCCCTTACTATGCAGAAGTCTATCCAACCTTGTCTTAAATATAATTACTGAGGTAGACTCCACTGCTTCATTGGGCAGAGAATGCCACAGATTCACCACTCTCTGGGAAAAGCAGTTCCTCTTCATCTCTGCCTTAAATCCACTCCTGAGTTTGGAGCGGGCAGCGGAGTGAGAGGCAACAGAGTGATAGGGCTTCGGCTCAACGGGCTTAGGTGGTAACGGGACAAGGCAAGGTAGGTTTACCTGTGAAAGGAAGTAGTATGAATGTGAGGCCAGTTTTCTGTGCTCGGTGTCAGATGTGTGAAGTCCTGGAGTCTCCCAGCCTCCCAGATGGCCATATCTGCACAAGGTGCGTCGAGCTGCAGCTCCTGAGGGACCGAGTTAGGGAACTGGAGATGCAGTTCGATGACCTTCGCCTAGACAGGGACAGCGAGGAGATGATGGAGAGGAGTTACAGGCAGGTGGTCACACCGGGGCCACGGGAGGCAGATAGGTAGGTCACAGTCAGGAGGGGGAAGGGGAAGAGTCAGGTACAAGAGAGTACCCCAGTGGCTGTACCCATTGACAATAAGTACTCCTGTTTGAGTACTGTTGGGGGGACAGCCTACCTGGGGGAGAAGCAGTGGCTGTGCCTCTGGCACAGAGTTCAGCCCTGTGGCTCAGAAGGGTAGAGAAGGGAAGAGGATGGCAGTAGTAATAGGGGACTCTATAGTTAGGGGGTCAGACAGGCGATTCTGTGGATGCAGGAAAGAAACGCAGATGGTAGTTTGCCTCCCAGGTGCCAGGGTCCGGGATGTTTCTGATCGCGTCCAAGATATCCTGCAGTGGGAGGGAGAACAGCCAGAGGTTGTGGTACATATTGGTACCAATTAGATAGGTAGGAGAAGGCAGGAGGTCCTGAAAACAGACTACAGGGAGTTAGGAAGGAAGTTGAGAAGCAGGATCTCAAAGGTAGTAATCTCGGGATTACTGCCTGTGCCACGCGACACTGAGAATAGGAATAGAGTGAAGTGGAGGTTAAATGCATGGCTGAGGGATTGGAGCAGGGGGCAGGGATTCAGATTCCTGGATCATTGGGACCTCTTTTGGGGTAGGTGTGACCTGTACAAAAAGGATGGGTTAAACTTGAATCCCAGGGGGACCAATATCCAGGCGGGGAGGTTTGCTAATGCGACTGGGGAGAGTTTAAACTAGAATTATTGGGGGATGGGAACCAAACTGAAGAGACAGAGGAAGAGGTGGTTGGCTCACAAATAGAGAAACCTTGTAGACAGTGTGAGAGGGAGGATAAACAAGTGATTGAGAAGGGACGTGCTCAGACGGACGGTTTGAGAATTGTCTATTTTAACGCAAGGAATATTGTGAACAAAGCAGATGAGCTTAGAGCTTGGATCAGTACTTGGAGCTATGATGTGGTGGCCATAACAGAGACTTGGATGGCTCAGGGACAGGAATGATTACTTCAAGTGCCGGGTTGTAGATGTTTTAGAAAGGACAGGGAGGGAGGCAAAAGAGGAGGGGGTGTGGCTCTGTTGATCAGAGATAGTGTCACGGCTGCAGAAAAGGTGGACGTCATGGAGGGATTGTCTACGGAGTCTCTGTGGGTGGGGGTTAGTAACAGGAAGGGGTCAATAACTTTACTGGGTGTTTTATGAACATTTGGGGAGGTATAATATGATTAGGAATAGTCAGCATGGCTTTATGAAAGGCAGGTCGTGCCTTAGGAGCCTGATTGAATTCTTTGAGGATGTGACTAAACACATTGATGAAGGAAGAACAGTAGATGTAGTGTATATGGATTTCAGCAAGGTATTTGAGAAAGTACCTGTGACAGCTGCAATTACCAGCCACACCATCAGCCAGGCATGTTAAAGTGTCCTGTTGCCGACCATCCTCCTGATAATCTGGCAAACGACCGAGCTGTTGCATTACACCAGCCTGAGTGGATGGGGCTGGATAATTGGTTTGTGCCATTCTGCTACAGCCAGAGGGGTGTTCTCTGGAGCTGCTTCATTTATGCCGTATCTTTTTAAGGAGAGGAATGTTTTCCCTCCCCTGCAATTTACTATGGACTGGCCAGCATCGAATATAAACCTGCAGTCAGGCGATGAGCGGGGTCACTTGGTTTGAGGAGTATGTATTATGTTGTTGTAACTATGTTCTGTTCAGCTGATTGAAGTTTGAACTCTAGAACAGTTCTGTTGAGTTTGTGAACATTTTGGGTAATAAAACCCCTATTTTTTTCACCTGTACCTGCTCTCCCAGTTTTATGTTTACCCTGGTTTACCACATATGGTGGCAGAGGTGGGATCAGCAGTAGGAGGTGCAGGAAAGATGTTTTGAAATTTTTTTCCAACGTGAAGAAGGCAGTAAGAGGAGGGAAAACACCGGCTGATTGCGAGCAGCAGCTGGAGTTGGGGGAGCAGTCTGAAGCTGGAGTGGAAGGTGGGGCCAGGTCCTCAGAAATAGAGGAGCCCCGGGAGCCCACTATTATCGACCTGGCCAATATTCTACACACGTATACGGGGCAGCAGCAGGTACGAGGTGCCCAGCTGGCTGAGGAAACAGCACGCCGACCAGCGATTTGAAGTGCTACAGCACCAGTTCAATCTGCTTCAGTTAGAGATGCAGGCATTTGATCAACCTTCTGGTAAGACAGGTACTTTGGGGGCAGATGTTGTGGGTTCAGACACAGGCCCTCCTCCTGCCCAGGTAAACTTTGGGGTCTCCCATGAGGATGGCTCTACAGCAGTACACTTGAGATCTACTCAGGAGCCAAAGCTTCAGCAGCTGACTGATACTGATGATATTGAACATTTTCTTGTCACTTTTGAGAGAATAGCAACAGCATACA
Organism: Hemitrygon akajei; assembly: GCF_048418815.1. Lineage (NCBI taxonomy): Eukaryota > Metazoa > Chordata > Chondrichthyes > Myliobatiformes > Dasyatidae > Hemitrygon > Hemitrygon akajei. Next base: position 40,061,692 of record NC_133128.1, read on the forward strand.
GATGGCCAATTGGAGATTGGGCCTTTAGGCTCATTCCATTATTGACCAGCAAAGCTAGGAGTGCCTATGTTCATGTGGACATTGATGATGCTCTAGACTATGAAGATATTAAAAGTGCTATTCTAAAAAAAAAGATATAAATCCAGAAACCTATAGACAGAGATTTTGCAGCCTTGAGGTTAAACCAGATGAAGGCCCAAAAGAATTATATGTCAGGTTAAAGGAGCTTTATAGGAAGTGGGTTCACTCAAAGAAGAGGATGGTGAATAAAATTGGAGAAATTATTGTCCTGGAACAATTTCTGAGAATGCTTTCCCCTGAGCTACGGGTCTGGATTAAGGAGCACAACCCTGCAATGGCCGGAGAAGCAGCTGGCCTAGCTGATGTGTTTGTTGCTGCCAGACAGAAGAGGCAGCCGTGGAGATTCACTGCCTGGAAATTAACTAAGGATCACAAAGGGCCAGATGTCTCCTGGTCCATATAAAGGGTAGATTCAGCCATGGGTAAGGCTCCTGTAAAGGAGAAATCTACGGAGGTCAACTCATTTTCTGGATCTTCCAAGAGATGTATTTGTTACATGTGTGGTGAAGAGGGGTGCACTAAATTTGTCTGCCCCAAGAATTCTCTGAAACTAACCCAGATGTGCCAGGTGCCCAGAGGTGACCTGAAGTCAAAGAGGGAGCCACAACAATCGCAGAGAGAGATCATGGTGGAGGTGAATGGCTGTGAGTTAAAGGCACTTATTGACAGTGACCAGACCCTTGTTCATAGCCAGTTCCTTCCTACTCATAGTATGTGTATGACTGAGACTGCCCATCTGTCGTGTACATGGAGATGAAAAACCTTATCCCACAGCAGATGTTTATATCAAAGTGCAAGGCCAGAATTACCTCCTGAACATAGGGGTTGCTGATCATCTCCCCTTTCCGGTGGTGCCAGGTCGGGATTTGCCTGTTCTTGATCTTTTGCATCCAAGTAAGGTCTGTAATGTTGCACTTACCCGGGAAAAAGCCAAGGACGTCAAACAATCTACCCAGCCCCTCAGTGAACTTCCTTTATATCATGCTGAAATTGGAACTAAGCCGAGAAGGGATGGTAAAACTCGTAGCCAGAAAAGACGGGAAAAGTTTCAAAATACTGAAGTGAACCACACCCACCTCAGCTTTTGGGCTTTCAAATACCAACTGACATCCAGGCAATGATCAAACATGAGGAAACTTCAAACTTCAAATACCAACTGACATCCAGGCAATGATCAAATACGAGGAAACTTCAAACTTCAAATACCAACTGACATCCAGGCAATGCAACAAAATGATCAAACACGAGGAAATTTGATGTTAGTTTAACTCCTTATTTTAAGCAGGTTAGGCACTTTAAGGAAGGGGAAAAAGTTGAACTGATGAATGGAAATGGATATTTAATAGAAAATTGGATACTGTACTGCCAGCAGGGGTCAATGAAGCAGCTAATGGTACCTAAATCTGCCAGAGAAATTGCACTTGAGTTGGGTCACTCTATTCCCTGGGCAGGCCACCTGGGGAAACACAAAAGTTTTGACTGTATTAAGAAACATTTTCACTGGGCGGGTCTACGTGCTGCTGTGGCTCAGTATTGCAAAAGCTGTCCTCAATGTCAGCAAACCTCAGCCAGATTTCCTTCTGAAGTTCCCCTTCGGTCTTTGCCAGTCATTGCCACTCCATTTGAACGGTTGGGTGTAGATATTGTGGGCCCAGTAGAAAGAAGCAAGTCAGGAAATCGCTTTATGTTGGTAATTACTGACTATGCTACTAGATATCCAGAAGTTTTTCCACTTAAAACTGTCAAGGCTGAGTCAGTTGCTTTTTGTTTGGTGCAATTCTTTGCAAGGGTGGGGTTTCCTAAGGAAATTCTCACTGATCAGGGGACTAACTTCATGTCCAAGTTATTGAGGGACGTGGGATGTGTACAAACTGCTGGGGATTAAAGGCATCAGGACTACCCCATATCACCCGCAGGTTCAACCAAACCATTAAACAAATGCTCAGAAAGTTGATAAATGATATGGGATCTGACTGGGACCAGTTGTTACCCTGTTTGCTTTTTGCTTATAGGGAAGTACCTCAGGCATCAACCCGGTTTTCACCTTTTGAATTATTGTATGGGCATGAGGTAAGAGGCCCACTTACTTAAAACCCACTGGGAAAAAGAGTCACAAAATAGCTGAGTCATAGAGTGTCGTAGCCTATGTTGTCCACATGAGGGAGAAATTGGAGAAAATGTCTGCATTGGCTCAGCAGAATGTGATGAAGGCCCAACAGAACCAAAAAAATCCTGGTATGATCAAACTGCCCGGGAGTGGAGTTTTTCCCCTGGACAGAAAGTTTTGGTAATGATCCCTACACAAGAGAGCGAGCTTTTAGCTAAGTGGCAAGGGCCTTATGACATAACACGGAAAGTGGGTCCAACTACAATAGCAATATGTATTAGCAATAGCAAGATAGCATCTTCTGGCCAGGCACGCCCACAGAGAATTTTGCATGTTAACTTACTATAAGAATGGTTTCTCAGGTCTGACCAGAAGGAGGTGTTGTTGATTAGATGTGTGGAAGAAGAGGACAACGATGAGGAGCAGTACCTTCCGAGACCTGCCCCTGCCTTGCCCGATCTCATCCACCTCACCGCTGATCAGCAGACCCAGGTCAGTGCCCTCTGTGACCCAGCATTTTTTAAAGGAATTCCTGGTCATACAAAAGTAGTTGAACATAACATTGTGCTTAAAAAGAATGCTGCTGTGAAAAGGAGCTACAGAATCCCGGTGTGCCTGCCTCCTGGTGCCCCTAAGAAAAGGAGATAGAACTGATGCTGTCCCTGGGCATCACTGAGGTATCAAGAGATGAGTGGTGTAACCCCATTGTCTTGGTTCCAAAGAAAGATGCTACTATAAGATTCTGTAGAGATTTTTGTTATCTGAATGCAATCTCAGAATTTGATTCCTATCCAGTTCCTCGTATTGATGAACTTATTGACCGGTTGGGCACATCAAAATTTCTAACCACCATTGATCTCTGCAAAGGTTACTGGCAGGTGCCGTTGACTCTACAGTCCCGTGAGCAGACAGCCTTCCGTACGCCATGGGGTCTGTATCAGTTCACTGTAATGCCTTTTGGACCGCGTGGTGCCCCAGCTACGTTCCAAAGATTAATGGATCAGGTGTTGTTGGAATTTTCTGATTTCGCTGCAGCCTATTTGGATGATATTGTTGTTCACTGTGCTACCTCGGAGGAGCATAAAGATCACCCGAAGGCGGTCATCGGACGTCTCCAGGAAGCTGGGTTGACTGTCAACCCCTCAAAGTGTCGGTTTGCCAAAACTGAGACTGAATATCTTGGCTACATTATTGGCAACGGGGTTATCAAACCTCAGACACACAAACTTCAAGCCATTCAGTCCTGTCCGCATCCACAGACAAAGACCCAGCGGAAGTCATTCCTTGGAATGTCAGGTTGGTACAGACGACTTGTGCCTAACCATTCCTCTTGTGCTGCTGTTCTCACAGATATGACTCGGCTGCAGTGGAGTGAGGAGGTGGAATGTGCTTTCAAGGACCTCAAGGATGTTCTGAGTAAGAACCCTGTGATCATGAATCACAACTAGAATATAAATGATAAGTCAACTATAAGTCACTTATTAGTGGCTAATACACTCAATTTCGTTTCTAAAAGGGTTTATCTAATGAATTTAATATTAAACACACAGCGCATATTTTCTCTGTATGAACATTGCAACACATCAGTATCGCTGAATCAGTGAGAGTCTGCAACAAGACGGTCCCATCGAGGGGGTGATGGGAGACAGCGATACTCGAAGAGGGTTCCTTATGTCCGGTCTATTCTGCAATTTAGTTTTCGTGGCTCGCTTGCTCACGTTTTTTTCGCTCAAAAATATTCAACGGGTTTGTCTTTAAGTGCAGGGTGCTTGGACTCAAGGTACCGATGCAGTTTTGAGAGCTTCATTGCCTCATTAGACGGCCTCCGGGCTCGAACTCCAGCCTCCCTCCTGCCTGCGGCTGGTCGTGGGTGGGGTGAGAGGACAAGGTAAGGGCCGGAGGTCCCCATACCGGGGCCGCAGCGGTCGCAGTCCGGAAAGAGCGACCGAGCAAGGGGTGCGACAGGCCATGCGCCCGCCCCCCCCCCCCCCCCGTAGGTAGGTGGGATCTATCAGCCGACAAAAGTTTGGGTGAAGGGATGACTTTCAGTAGATCGCAGCAAGGTAGCTGCTCTGCTATTTATGAAACCCTGAACCCAAATGAGGTAGTCTGTGAATATTTTAGCACCGGGTTTCCCACGAACATTCGGTGTACTAAACAGGTTTAGAGGTGGTGCCCATCTGTCCGCGCTCCAGGCCAGTAGCAACGGCACTTCCTGCTGGCCGCGTGAAGCGGCCGGTTACCCGAAGCCAACCAGTGATCCCTGGCGCGAGGTTGTCACTGCGTTTAGGCGACTGATGACCTCGTGAGTGTTCAAGTTCAACAGTGGACGTGACAGGGAACGAGGAAAGGTGCAGCTGACTCATATAATTTCATATCGCCAAATCATATCGTTTCCTTGTGGCCCGGTAGCACATGCTTTGCGGCCCGGTGGTTGGGGACCACTGGTTTAGATGCATCTAGTCATATTACTGCCCTCTGCAAGATGTACAATTAATTACAGAATTTCAAGAAACTCAAATATAAACTAGTCGCACGTAGAAACAAAATAATACACTATTCAATCAGGTGGTGGTTCTCTTGGTGGCCAAACAAAGATTTAATAGAAAAACAAAATACATTCAAGTCAGACAGTCTCTTGAACAATTTGCTTCTTTCAATTTTATATCGATTACAACTCAGCAAAACATGCTGAACTGTCTCTGGACTACCACAGTCACATAATCCAGTTGGATGTCTTCCTATTATCTTAAAATAATAGTTTAGCCCACAATGCCCCAACCTAAGTCTTGTTAATTTCACCATATCTCTATAATTTAAAGAGTAACAGTCTGAGACCTTTTTAAACTAGAGGGTGACTAGAAAAGAAATGCTTTCCCTTTAATTCATTTTTCCATCCCCTGCCACTTATTATCTATACCTTTTTTTATCAATTCTGCTCTGCCTCGGGGTACTCTAATTCCTATTTGCCCACTCTGTAAGGAAGACTTTGCAATGCCATCCACAATTTCATTTCCCTCCACCCCAGCATGCCCAGGTACCCATGTAAATCTAACTTCACAACCCATCTTCCCCACTCTAAACAAAACTCAGAGAATCTCAATAACTATGTCAGGACGAGCTTTTGATTTATTCCCTTTTATAACCTCCAAGGCAGCCGCAGAATCTGAACAGAAACTACTGAGCTGTTGCATTACACCAGCCTGAGTGGATGGGGCTGGATAATTGGTTTGTGCCATTCTGCTACAGCCAGAGGGGTATTCTCTGGAGCTGCTTCATTTATGCCGTATCTTTTAAGGAGAAGAATGTTTTCTCTACCTTGCAATTGTGGTGAACTACATATACCTGTCTGGACACGCCCCCACCCCATAAAGATCACCTGAAGGCGGTCATCGGACGTCTCCAGGAAGCTGGGTTGACTGTCAACCCCTCAAAGTGTCGGTTTGCCAAAACTGAGACTGAATATCTTGGCTACATTATTGGCAACGGGGTTATCAAACCTCAGACACACAAACTTCAAGCCATTCAGTCCTGTCCGCATCCACAGACAAAGACCCAGCGGAAGTCATTCCTTGGAATGTCAGGTTGGTACAGACGACTTGTGCCTAACCATTCCTCTTGTGCTGCTGTTCTCACAGATATGACTCGGCTGCAGTGGAGTGAGGAGGTGGAATGTGCTTTCAAGGACCCCAAGGATGTTCTGAGTAAGAACCCTGTGATCATGAATCACAACTAGAATATAAATGATAAGTCAACTATAAGTCACTTATTAGCGGCTAATATACTCAATTTCGTTTCTAAAAGGGTTTATCTAATGAATTTAATATTAAACACACAGTGCATATTTTCTCTGTATGAACATTGCAACACATCAGTATCGCTGAATCGGTGAGAGTCTGCAACAAGACGGTCCCATCGAGGGGTGATGGGAGACAGCGATACTCGAAGAGGGTTCCTTATGTCCGGTCTATTCTGCAATTTAGTTTTCGTGGCTCGCTTGCTCACGTTTTTTTCACTCAAAAATATTCAATGGGTTTGTCTTTCAGTGGGGGGTGCTTGGACTCAAGGTACCGATGCAGTTTTGAGAGCTTCATTGCCTCATTAGACGGCCTCCGGGCTCGAACTCCAGCCTCCCTCCTGCCTGCGGCTGGTCGTGGGTGAGGTGAGAGGACAAGGTAAGGGCCGGAGGTCCCCATACCGGGGCCGCAGCGGTCGCAGTCCGGAAAGAGCGACCGAGCAAGGGGTGCGACAGGCCATGCGCCCGCCCCCCCCCCCCCCCGTAGGTAGGTGGGATCTATCAGCCGACAAAAGTTTGGGTGAAGGGATGACTTTCAGTAGATCGCAGCAAGGTAGCTGCTCTGCTATTTATGAAACCCTGAACCCAAATGAGGTAGTCTGTGAATATTTTAGCACCGGGTTTCCCACGAACATTCGGTGTACTAAACAGGTTTAGAGGTGGTGCCCATCTGTCCGCGCTCCAGGCCAGTAGCAACGGCACTTCCTGCTGGTCGCGTGAAGCGGCCGGTTACCCGAAGCCAACCAGTGATCCCTGGCGTGAGGGTGTCACTGCGTTTAGGCGACTGATGACCTCGTGTGTGTTCAAGTTCAACAGTGGACGTGACAGGGAATGAGGAAAGGTGCAGCTGACTCATATAATTTCATATCGCCAAATCATATCGTTTCCTTGTGGCCCGGTAGCACATGCTTTGCGGCCCGGTGGTTGGGGACCACTGGTTTAGATGCATCTAGTCATATTACTGCCCTCTGCAAGATGTACAATTAATTACAGAATTTCAAGAAACTCAAATATAAACTAGTCGCACGTAGAAACAGAATAATACACTATTCAATCAGGTGGTGGTTCTCTTGGTGGCCAAACAAAGATTTAATAGAAAAACAAAATACATTCAAGTCAGACAGTCTCTTGAACAATTTGCTTCTTTCAATTTTATATCGATTACAACTCAGCAAAACATGCTGAACTGTCTCTGGACTACCACAGTCACATAATCCAGTTGGATGTCTTCCTATTATCTTTAAATAATAGTTTAGCCCACAATGCCCCAACCTAAGTCTTGTTAATTTCACCATATCTCTATAATTTAAAGAGTAACAGTCTGAGACCTTTTTAAACTAGAGGGTGACTAGAAAAGAAATGCTTTCCCTTTAATTCATTTTTCCATCCCCTGCCACTTATTATCTATACCATTTTTTTATCAATTCTGCTCTGCCTGGGGGTACTCTAATTCCTACTTGCCCATTCTGTAAGGAAGACTTTGCAATGCCATCCACAATTTCACTTCCCTCCACCCCAGCATGCCCAGGTACCCATGTAAATCTAACTTCACAACCCATCTTCCCTACTCTAAACAAAACTCAGAGAATCTCAATAACTATGTCAGGACGAGCTTTTGATTTATTCCCTTTTATAACCTCCAAGGCAGCCGCAGAATCTGGACAGAAACTACTGAGCTGTTGCATTACACCAGCCTGAGTGGATGGGGCTGGATAATTGGTTTGTGCCATTCTGCTACAGCCAGAGGGGTGTTCTCTGGAGCTGCTTCATTTATGCCGTATCTTTTAAGGAGAAGAATGTTTTCTCTACCTTGCAATTGTGGTGAACTACATATACCTGTCTGGACACGCCCCCCCCCCCCCCCCGCTGACTGCTCCTGTGGCCCCTCCCACAGACTGTGGCTCCTCCCACAGACCGTGGCTCCTCCCACAGACCGTGGCTCCTCCCACAGACCCCGGTATAAAGGCGATTGGGGCCTGAGCCTTGCCCTCAGTCTCCAGGATGTAGTATGGTGGTCAATTGCTGCTTGTTCTTTCTTCCAGCCAATAAAAGCCTATATCTCGCCTCACATCTCAGAGAGTTATTGATGGTGCATCAGCAATTTACTATGGACTGGCCAGCAGAAGTGGCAGATGGAGTTCAACACAGAAAAGTGTGGTGGTTCATTTTGGTAGGTCAAATATGATGGCAGAATATAGTATTAATGGTAAGACTCTTGGCAGTGTGGAGGATCAGAGGGATCTTGGGGTCCGAGTCCATAGGACACTCAAAGCAGCTGCACAGGTTGACTCTGTGGTTAAGAAGGCATACGGTGTATTGGCCTTCATCAATCGTGGAATTGAATTTAGGAGCCGAGAGGTAATGTTGCAGCTATGTAGGACCCTGGTCAGACCCCACTTGGAGTACTGTGCTCAGTTCTGGTCATCTCACTACAGGAAGAATGTGGAAGCCATAGAAAGGGTGCAGAGGAGATTTACAAGGATGTGGTTTGGATTGGGGAGCATGCCTTATGAAAACAGGTTGAGTGAACTCGGCCTTTTCTCCTTGGAGCGATGGAGGATGAGAGGTGACCTGATAGAGGTATATAAGATAATGAGAGGCATTCATTGTGTGGATAGTCAGAGGCTTTTTCCAAGGACTGAAATGGTTGCCACAAGAGGACACAGGTTTAAGGTGCTGGGGAGTAGGTACAGAGGAGATGTCAGGGTTAAGTTTTTTACTCAGAGAGTGGTGAGTGCGTGGAATGGGCTGCCAGCAATGGTGGTGGAGGTGGATACAAAAGGGTCTTTTAAGAGACTTTTAGATAGGTACATGGAGCTTAGTAAAATAGAGGGCTATGGGTAAGCCTAGTGATTTCTAAGGTAGGGACAAGTTCAGCACAACTTTGTGGGCCGAAGGGCCTGAATTGTACTGTAGGTTTTCTATGTTTCTATGAATCCATGCTGTGTCTGCTTGATCCATTTCTTTCCAGATGCCTCACTATTTTTTCTTTAATGATAGCTTCAAGTATTTTCCCAACCATGGATGTTAAACTAAACAGCCTATAGTTACCTGCCTTTTGCCTACATCCTTTTATGTACAGTGGTGTGATATTCGCCTTCTTCTAATCTGCTGGGACCTGCCCAGAGTCCACCGAATTATCACCAAAGCCTCAACTATAACTTCTGCCATTTCTTTCTGTATCCTGGGATGCATTCCATCAGGACCTTACCTACCTTCAGGCCCACAAGTTTGCTCAGCACTAGCTGTTTAATGACAGCTATTGTATTGAGGTCCTCATCTCCCACTGCATCCATAACATCTCTCCTCGGCGTGTTAGATGTGTCCTCCACCATGAAGACCGGCACAAAATAGTCATTTAAAACCTCAGCTCTTTCCTCATTACCCGATATCAATTCCCCCTTCTCATCCTCCAAGGGACCTACATTCACTTCAGCCAACATGTTCCTGCTTTATATAATTAAAAAACTTTTACTACCTATTCTTGTATTTTGTGCTAGTTTATTTTCATAATCTATCTTCCCTTTCTTTATTGCTCACTTAGTGTTACTTTGTTGCTTTTTTTAAACAATATTCTTATTGATGTTTACACATATTTCACATATACAAATAAACAATAATAATAATTAAACTAAATAGTGAAACATGTCCTCATGTTTTTCACAATCATCAAAGGAAAAGAGATATAACATTTCACATACTTCACATATTTAATAAAGAAATAAAATAAAAACACATCAGAAAGAAACCGGTAGAAGCTCTCAACAACACACAGCTATTTCAAAATGACTCTGCACCTTGACGTCCAAACAACTCAAATAAAGGTTTCCACACATCTTCAAATTCTCCTGCCCTTCTGGTTATGTAAGTCAGTCTCTCCAATATATTACAAGATGCCATCTACATGAGTCGAAGGTATATCCATTTTTCTCCAAGATAAAGCTATCATCCTCCTGGCCTGTAGGAGTCGAAAGTCAATTAAAGTTGACTGTTTTGGACGAACAGTAAAGTTCTTTGGATATATACTTAGTACGCACATTACTCCAACAATCTTAGAATAGTCTGAACAACTGCCTTCCAGCATTTAAAAAAAAAAATTTGGACAGTCCCATACACAGTGAAACAGAGCATCCTTTTCTTCTAAGCATTTAAGGGTTAAAGGGTTAAATTTAAGGGTTTTCTTCTAAGGGTTCTCGGTTGTTCTTTCCAGATTTCTTGGGTCTGCAGAGTTTAGATAGAGCTTTAATGGGAGGTTTGGTACTGATGCCTGTTCAATACTCACCCAGGCTAGAAGGGCCTCCATTGGGAAATAAAACATTGCAGAACGTAACTGAGCAGACCAATAATACCATTTCAGGTTCGGGAGCCATAGCCCCCCCCTTTCATAAGGCAGGTATAACAGCCTAAGTCTCATCTAGATCTTTTATTATTCCAAATGAATTGACTAAAAATACCATTAAGCTTAGCAATAAAATGATATTGGTAGTGGGAGAGGAAGTGATTGAAAAAGGTATATTTTAGTAATATATTCGTTTTGATCATGTTTATATGACCAATCATTGATATGGGCATTGTTATCCATTGATCCAACATCTCTTTCACTTCTTCCACTAGTGGATGATAGTTTGTTGGGACGATTGTTTTAATTTTGGGGGTAATTTTGACACCAAGGTAGGTAAATCCTTCCTTTGCACTTATAAATGGGGTTTTAATGACTGGTTTCAGTCTTTCTTCTTTGTTCAAAAATATTGATAATTTTGAGTTAATGTTATAACCAGAGAACTGCCCAAACAATTCAAGCTGTTGCATTAAGTTTGGAATACTGATGGATACATTTTTTTAAAAATCATGTTGTCAGCATATAAGGTTATTCAATGTTCCTATTCTCCTAGCTGGATGCCCGACAGGACTGTCTGCATTCTTACTGCTACAGCCAGGGGTTCTATGGTCAGTATAAACAACATCGGTGACAAAGGGCATCCCTGGCGAGTAGATCACTCCAAGATAACTGGTTTAGAAACTATACTATTTGTTAAGACACTGGCTGTTGGGTTTGTATATAAAATCCGAATCCATTTAAGGAAGTTCTTTCCAAATTCAAATCTAGGCAATATATTGAATAAATATGGCCATTCTATTCTATCAAAGGCCTGCCGAGCATCCAGTGATAATAATGCTGTAGTTTTAGCATCAAATTTTTCATGAATTATGTTAAGAACTCTTCTAATATGGAATCCTTGGTGTTTTTGCACAAAACCATTCTGATCATTTTGAACTAGATAAGGATCCAATCTTCTTGCTAAGGCTTTACAAAGTATTTTTGTGTCCGATCCAATTAGACTTATTGGTCTAAATGAGCAACATTCTGTAGGAGGTTTGCCTGGCTTCAAGATCAGTGTCATCATTGCCAGCTTTAAAGAAGGTGGGACAGTTCCATTCCGATAAGATTCGTCATATATATGTAAGAGTGGGACTAGTAATTTTTCTTGGAATGTTTTGTATAATTCAATTGGTAGGCCGTCAGGCCCTGGCGCTTTACCACTGTTAATATTTTGGATAGCCTGCGATAACTCTTCAATTGTAAAACCTCTATCTAACTCCTTTTTTGCATCTTCTGTCAGTGTGTGGCATTGAAACTGATCAATAAATATGAGGCTTGGGGGCATTCTGATCTATATTAATGTTCATAAAATTCGCTAAAACTGTTATTAATTTCCAATGGGTCTACTGTTAGGCTTCCTGAAGAGGTTATTATACTGTTAATTGCTCTATCAGACTGTATTTTTAAAATTCTCCATGCCAAGAGTTTCCCAGCTTTTTCTCCTTGATTGTAATAAGATTGCTTCAGCCACATTAAATTTTTTGCAGCTTTATCAGCAGGTAATTTATTATATTTGGGTCTCAAAAGTAGCAGGTCTCTTGTTTTGTTGGATCATCCCATTCATTTAGTTCTTTCTCGAAAGATTTAATTTGCTTTTCCAAAGTTTCCATCTCTATTTTTTGTTGTTTGGACTTGGAGCTTGTATAACTGATGATTTCTCCTCTAATATATGCCTTGAACGCCTCCCATCTCGTGCTGGCACTAGTTTGATCTGTATTTAACTCAAAATAACTATCTATCTTATTTTCCCCAAATTTAACAAAGTCTGGGTTTTGTAGCCCTCTCACCTGAAATCCCCAGTTAGGGGAGACTGTGAATAAATTTCTCTATATGAACATCTAATGAAATAGCAGCATGGTTGCTTATTACTATGCTATCATACCAGCGACTTTTAATCTTTTATAAGAGCTCTCTTGAGACAAGAAAATAATCAATACGAGAATGAGATTTACATATACTTGAATGGCAAGAGTATTTTATTTTGCCAGAATTTTGTTCTCTCAATACTTCAACCAAGTTTATATCCACAATGTATTGTTTTAGTAATTTTCTAGTTTGTGCCTTATAGGTATCACAGCCTGTACAGCGATTAATTGCTGGGTTTAAAGTGCAATTAAAGTCTCTTCCAATAATATAAAAGCCTCATAAAGTGGAAAAAGTAAGGAAGAAATCTTCAAAATATTTAGGATTGTCCTCATTTGGGCCATATATACGACTAGGTTTAATGTGAAAGAGAGGATATTACCTTGCACAATAACATACCTTCTGACTGAGTCTTGGATTGTTTTCATAATTTGAAATGGTATTGTTCTATGAATAAGTACACCTCTAGCATAGTTGTTGTATGTTGCATATATTACTTAATCCAGCCATCTATTCTGTACCAGTTTAATATCTGAAACTATCAGATGGGTTTCTTGAAGAAAAATTATTTTGGACTTAAGCTGTTTGATCCTATTCATAACCTGTTTCAGTTTGGTTAACTTCTTGCGTCCCCTAACATTCCAGCCCATGACTTTTATATTAAAGATATACTGAGTGCTTGTCTGTTCCATATATAGTACATGTCAATTATACCAGGAAAAGGAGTAAGAAATATTACTACTGTGTTGGATGCATGACATACATATAGAAAAATAAAAACACATATACATTTACACATATAGACATTTGAACTCTTGAATTCCCCCTCCCTTACTCAAAATAAAGAACTGTAGAGCTTGTGCTGATCGACTCTTTGGAGAAGCAGCTAAACTATGCAAACCTAACTCCATAGGCAACTAGTGGTGTCCATCAACCATGCACCTTATTAATCTTAGAACATTATGTACTCAACCCATTTAGCATAAAAATAAAGTCAAAGTAGCCACTGAACTGTATGCCAGTATTGCCTATTATAAATGTTCATTCAGGTCCATGGAGTCCCATCTCAATAGAATTAAGGTTCCAACAAACAAGTGTTGTAAACAATAAAAACAGTGTAGGCTTATACCTGTTAAGCAGCCAGTATCAGCTGATGCTCATGGGTATGGAAGTAAACAAATCTCACTACTGCCTTAATCAGCCCCCTCAGGCGTGTCCTCGATGGAAATCTTTCTTTCTTTTTCAATCTTTGTATTATTATTATTATTATTATTATTAACATAATAAGATTAATACATAGATAATGGGATTACAAACATACACATTTCAACTGAACATGAAAGGATACATAAGCAATAGTTACAATATAAATGAGTCTTCCCAATTCATGGACGATACAAGTAACATATAAACAAAGCAAACCTAGGTATATCATAATATATATTTTTAAAAAAACAGAAAAGAGAAAAAGAAAAAAAATTTATGCAAGAAAAACTAATCTAACAATCTAATAACTAATAAGGAAAAAAACAAAAAAAGAAAAAGGGGGAAAATGATAAAAAGGGCTGTTTATAATATCTAACAAAAATACAAAATCATCAGTGTCATCAACTCCGATCCTCTCAACATATGTAAAATCAAAACTGGAAAAACAAATAGGCTTGGAACAGGGTCACATTACATCATATGAAAATATTGAATAAATGGTCTCCATATCTTTTCAAATTTAATAGAAGTATCAAATACAACACATAATTTTTTCTAAATTTAGACATAACATAGTTTGAGAAAACCAATGAAATATGGTAGGAGGATTAATTTCTTTCCAATTCAACAAAATAGATCTTCTAGCCATTAATGTAAGAAATGCAATCATTCGACAAGCAGAAGAGGATAAATGGACTGAGTCCATCATTGGTAAAACAAAAATTGCAGTAATAGGATGAGGTTGTAAATCAATGTTCAATACCGTGGAAATAATATCAAAAATATCTTTCCAATATTTTTTCAAAAGCGGACAAGACCAAAACATATGAGTTGAAGACGCTAACTCAGAATGACATCTGTCACAAATAGGATTTATACAGGAATAAAAATGAGCCAATTTATCCTTGGACATATGAGCCCTATGCACAACTTTAAACTGTATTAATGAATGTTTAGCACATATAGATGATGAATTAACTAATTGAAGAATTTTATCCCAATTCTCAATAGGGATAGTAAGGTTAAGTTCTCTTTCCCAATCATTTTTAATCTTATAGAACGGCTCTGAACGTATCTTCATAATTATATTGTAGAGTTTTGATATTAGCCCTTTCTGAGAAAGATTTAGTTCAAACAAATTCTCCAAAATACCTGAAGACACAAGATTTGGAAAGGTAGGAAGTACAGTATTTAAGAAATTCCTAATCTGTAAATATCTAAAAAAAAATGAAATCTAGGCAAATTATATTTATTGGATAATTGTTCAAAAGACATAAAACAATTATCCAAAAATAAATCGGAAAATCGTAGTAATCCTTTAGTCTTCCAAGCTGAATAAGCTTGGTCTATAATAGAAGGATAAAAAAAGCATTTGGATACAATAGGAATATTTAAAACAAACTGAGTCAACCCAAAAAATTTCCGAAATTGAAACCATATACGTAAAGTATATTTAACTATCGGATTGTCAATTCGTTTCTGCAATTTAGAAAGAGCAAAGGGAAGAGAAGACCCTAAAATAGAACCCAATGAAAATCCTTGTACAGATTTAATTTCCAGGTTCACCCAATGAGGGCTAAAAGATAAATCCCAATCCTTTAACCAACATATCAAATATCGGATATTGTCTGCCCAATAATAAAATCTAAAATTAGGCAATGCCAATCCACCTTCCTTCCTTGCCTTCTGTAAATATTTTTTACCTAATCTAGGATTTTTATTCTGCCATATATATGAGGAAAGTTTTGAATCAACATTAGCAAAAAAAGATTTCAGTATAAAAATTGGTACCGCTTGAAATATATATAAAAACTTGGGTAAAATAACCATCTTAATAGCACTAATCTGACCTATCAGAGATAAAGATACTGGTGACCATTTAGTAAACAAACATTTAATCTGATCAATTAGGGGTAAAAAATTAACCTTAAATAAGTCCTTATAATTTTTTGTGATTTTAATCCCTAAGTAAATAAAAGAGTCATTAACTAATTTAAAAGGTAAATTTCCATAAATTGGAACCTGTCTATTTAAAGGAAACAATTCATTCTTATTAAGATTTAATTTATACCCAGAAAAATTACTAAATTGAGCCAACAATGATATAACTGCAGGAATGGATTTCTCAGGATCAGAAATAAATAATAATAAATCATCTGCATATAATGATAGCTTTTGTATATCCGTCCCACGAGTAATGCCAAAAATGTTCTGTGATTCTCTGATAGCAATTGCCAAGGGTTCTAAAGCAATATCAAATAATAATGGACTAAGAGGACAGCCTTGTCTAGTACCCTGAAATAAATGAAAAAAGGGAAATCTTTGATTGTTAGTAAACACCGAGGCTACTGGGGTATGATATATCAGTTTAATCCAGGAAATGAATGTCAGACTAAAATTAAACTTCTCAAGCACAGTAAATAAGTATGGCCATTCAACTCTATCAAATGCTTTCTCCGCATCTAATGAAATGACACATTCTGAAGTGCTATGTGAAGGAGTATAAACAACATTCAATAATCTCCTAACATTGAAAAAAGAATAGTGATTTTTAATAAAACCAGTTTGATTTTCTGAGATAATTTGAGGTAATACCTTCTCCAGCCTGGATGCCAGTAACTTGGAAAAGATCTTGGAATCTACATTCAATAAGAATACTGGTCTATAGGATGCACAGTCAGTAGGGTCTTTATCTTTCTTCAATATTAAAGAAATGGAAGCTCTATAAAAAGATTGTGGCAGATTACCCAATCTAATTGCTTCTTCAAAAGCCCTGCATAACCAAGGAGAAAGAGTAGAGGAAAAACATTTTAAAAATTCTACTGTATACCCATCTGGACCTGGTGCTTTCCCAGAATTCATAGAGGAAATAACCCCTTTAATTTCTGCATCTGTAATAGGAGTTTCTAATATTGAAAGATCATCTGATGATAATTTTGGAAAATTCAATTTCCCAAGAAAATCATACATGGTATTATAATCATGAGGGAATTCAGAATGATACAGGGAGGTATAAAAATCTTGAAAAGATTTGTTTATCTCATCATGGTTAACTGTCAGATCCCCATTCTGCTGACGAATCTTAATAATTTGGCGTTTAACCAAAGCATTCTTCAATTGACTAGCTAACAGTTTACCCGATTTATCACTATGTATATAAAAATCAGATCTGGATTTCATTAATTGATTTTCAATCTAAGATGTAAGTAATAAACTATGTTCCATTTGAAGTTCAACCCTTTGTTTGTAAAGCTCCTTACTAGGAGCAGTCGAATATTTCTTGTCAATCTCTTTAATTTTATCAACCAATAAAAGAGTTTCCTTCTTAATGCGTTTTCTCAAACCAACGGAGTAGGAGATAATCTGTCCACGTATATATGCTTTAAAAGTGTCCCAAAGTGTTCCGCAAGAAATATCATCCGTGGAATTAGTTGAAAAGAAGAAATCGATCTGTTCCTTCATAAATTTAATAAAATCCGGATCTTGCAGTAAGGTCGAATCAAATCGCCATTGTCTAGCACTAGAAGCTGTATCCATAAATTTAATAGAAAGTTTTAATGGAGCATAGTCAGAGATGGCTATAATATCATAATTACAACCAATTACCGATGGAATAAAACAAGAGTCAATAAAAAATAATCAATTCTCGAGTAAGAATGATAAACATGTGAGAAAAATGAAAACTCTTTGTCCTTAGAATGCCGAAATCTCCAAATATCAAAAATTCCATTATCAGTCAAAAAAGAGTTAATATAAGTGGCCGACTTATTAGGTAAAGTCTGAGTAGATATGGATCTGTCCAACAAAGGATTTAAACAACAATTAAAGTCACCACCCATTATTAACCTATATTCATTTAGATTAGGTACAGAAGTAAATAAGGACTTTAAAAAATTGGGACAATCCACATTTGGAGCATAAACATTAACCATAGCAACCTTTTTGTTAAAAAGTAACCCAGTAATTAACAAAAATCTACCATTTGGATCCGAAAAAATATCGTGTTGGACAAATGCAATAGAGGAGTCAATTAAAATTGAAACTCCCTTTACTTTAGCATTCAAATTCGAATGGTACTGTTGACCCCTCCAAAACCTAAAAAAACGATGATTGACCTCTTTCCTCGATGGAAATCTTCCGCCTCTTTTGGTGAT
This sequence comes from Hemitrygon akajei, assembly GCF_048418815.1. Lineage (NCBI taxonomy): Eukaryota > Metazoa > Chordata > Chondrichthyes > Myliobatiformes > Dasyatidae > Hemitrygon > Hemitrygon akajei. Next base: position 40,079,280 of record NC_133128.1, read on the forward strand.
GAAAACAGGTGTATTTTCCCATTGTGGAGGACTCTCATCTTGTATGGATTATGTTGAAATCCGCGGAAAGTTCCTTTCTCGACGAACACTGTTCTGACTGTGTTAAACTCATTTCGTTGCTGTATGGTCTCAGCTGAGAGGTCCCGAGCGAAGAAAAGCTTGTTTCCCTCGTGTGATATTACGCTGTTTAATGGAGCGGAAAACAAACTCCCGATCTTGAAACTTCGGAAACCGAATGAGAACCGCTCTGTTCTGGTTTGGTTTCAATGGTGCTGGAGTTCAGTGAACTCTTTCTAAGATGAAGGATCTGTCGATGTCCAGCTCCAGCCAGCATGGTCGCATGTTTTGTATGAATTCCAGCAGTGGTTGGTTTCCTTCAGCGCCCTCCCAGAGGCCAAACAACCGCAAGTTTTTTCTTCGACTCCGATTCTCCAGATCCTCAGTCTGGAATTCCAGGTAGGCGATTCGTTTCATGGTGTCGGTTAGTTCAGCCTTGTTCATTTCTATGTGCTCCTCTGCCACCATTATTCAGTTTTCAGCCTCTACCGTCTGCGCGGTATTAGAAGCAACATTTCGCTTCACCTCCGACATATTGTTTTCCAAGGTAACGACAGAGCTGGCCATCTTACCCAGGTGGTCATCTACACTGTCCAGTTTGGATCCAAACTCAGAGCGAGGTAACTTTAATTCATCTAGCACCGCCGTTAGCTCTGCCATGTTGCTAGAAACTTCCTCATCTTGCTTTGTCAATGGAGTGTTGATTTTCGATTTTTTGGAGTCGCATTTTCAGATGAAGATAATTCAGTCCTTGATTGTAGTGGTTTTTAACATAGCCCGAGTTCAGTTGGTATTGTTAACTGGGGGTTTTAAAGTTGTTTAGTGCAAGGTTGTACGGAGCCTCCACGTTAAGCTGCCATCTTCATTCGTGGCTCCATAGCGCCCCTCTTTGTTGCTTTTTAAAGTTTTCCCACTACTCATGCCGACTTTGTATGCACGAGCTTTTAGTTTGTTGCCTTCCTTTCTTTCCTTAGTTATCCCCACCCTACTGTCCTTGCTTTTAACTGAAATATACTTTCGTTGAGCACCATGAAAAATCTCTTAGTAAGTCTTCCAGTGTTCAACCATCCCACCACATAGCCCGTGCTCCCCAACTATCCTCTACAACTCCTCCCTCATCCTACTGTAGTTTCCCTTCTTTAGGCATAATACACTGGCTTTAGATCAAACTACTGCACCCACCATTTGTAGGGAAATTCAGTCATACTGTGAACTACAAGATCGCTAATTTTACCTGTCTCATTGCACAGAACCTGATCTAAGATAGCATGTTCTCTTGTAAGCTCAATAACTTGCTGTTCACCGATAACAAGCTATCACCAATGCATTCTATGAAGTCCTCCTCAAGATTGCCTTGACCAACTTGATTCACCCAATCTACGTGCAAGTTGAAGTCCCTCATGATGACATTCTTACACGCCTCAGATATTTCTCTGTTTATTGCCTGTGCCACTGTCATGTTATTTGGGGGCCTATAGACGACTCCCACCAGTGATTTTTTTCCCCTTTACTATTCCTAATCTCTACCCAGATGGATTCAACATTCTGCTCCTTAGATCTTATATCGTTACTCACTGTTGCCCTGATCTCATCCTTATTTAACAGTACTACCCCCACCCTTACCTTCCTGCTTATCCTTCCGTATTACCTGATAACCTTGGATATGTAATTTTCACCCCTCTCCACCCTGCAACCACATTTCTGTAATGGCCAGTGTCATAACTCCTTTATACTGATTTGTGCCACAAGTTCACTGACCTTGTTTAGAATACTACAGGCATTCAGATAGAGTGCCCTGACACTCATTGTGCTCTTAAAATCTATTAATCTCTGTCTCTCATGCACTTGTCTTTTCTGCACTCCACTCTTACATTTTCCTTTTTAAACTTTCTCTTTTACTTTATCCACACTTTTTCTCTTTTACTTTATCCATATTTCTCCGCTCTGTTGAGCCTGCCCTCCTGCTATTTAGTTTACAGCCCTATCCACAGCCCTCGTTATGCAATCTGCCAGGATCCAGGTCCCATCACAGTTCAGATAGTGCCCGTCCCAATGGAGCAGTTTCCTCCTTCCCCAGTACTGGTGCCAGCCTCCCATGAATTCAAACCCACTTCTCCTCACATTGATTTCTCCAACTGGCTGCTTTTATTTTGGAGCACTCTATATTCTTTTCCACAGCCATTCTATTATGACTTGTTCTCCTCTATGTTCTTGACTGACTCTTGCCAGAGGTAAGTCCAGCAGAGAAGAATAGAATTAGGAGGCTGCATGAAACTCAGATAAGGAACAGGTTGGGACTAAAATATATTGATCAAGAATGTTCACTTGGAGACAGAAGAAATATTTCTCCCTCATTGCTCATCATATTCTTGTTTCAGTCAATATTTAGATAGTTGAATTCACCCATTATCACATCTCCGTAATTTCCCTGTTAAATCTCCTCAGTAGTCTTCCTGTAAATTGATGGATTTATGGGACTATCTCAGTAGTGTAGTTACACCTCTATTGTCTCCAGACTCTAAACAGCTTTATTTAACCTTTGGTCATTCTGTACAGATCCCACACCCTCAGAACTGCTCCTAGTACCTCAAGAGTTAAGACCCCTGACTCCTGTAGGCACAATTTTATATTTTTCCCCAACTCGTCTACACTCACCAGCCAGTGACAGAGTGAATAATCTTGTCAACACATATGTTAGGGTGTACTCTGAAGTGAGGGTATATATCAAATATTAACTGCAGCAAACAATCTTCAGACCTGAATGTGGATTGTAGATTAAATTTAAAATGCAGCCCTGGACAATAGTTTCCTTGAGCTATGGACACCAGCTAACTGAACTCCAGACAATACTGATTAACATGCATTTGGGATTTCTGGAGTGTAGGTGCGAAGAAGAAGGTGTGAAATTAGATGTAATTCAAAGAAAGCTTTGTAGGTACATTGTAACAATAGAACAGTCTAGCTCCTACCTTTGACCTTTAGCATATAAAAATGTCATGTAATATTGGGTCAAACAGGCCTGGCAGTATCTGTGAAAATGAGTGAACAGTCAACGTTTCGGACCGAAGACACTTAGTTTCCAGGACTGGAAAGGAAGGGAGAAGATGCCAGAATAAAAAGGTGAAGGGAGGGGAAAGAGGATTAGCTAGAACTAGGGTGTCAACCTTTTTTATGTCATGGACCCCTACCATTAACTGAGGGGCCCATGTTTCCAGGTTGGTGATAGTTGAAGCCAGGTGGGTGGGAAAGGTAATGGGCTGGAGAAAAAGGAATCTGATAGGAGAGGAGAGTGGACCACGGAAGAAAGGGAAGAAGAAGGGGCACTGGCCGGGTGGGGGTGAGCAGGGAGCAGAAGAAATGTGGCCAGAGTGGGGAACATGAGAAAGGAGAAAGGAAAAAATTACTGAAAGGAGAAACTAATATTCACACCATCAGGTTGGAGGCTACCTATGAGGTGCTGTTCCCCCATCCTGTGGGTAGCCTCATTGTGGCAAAAAAAGGAGGGCACGGACCAACATGTAAAAACATGAATGGGGATAGAAATTAAAATGTTTGGTCGTCAGGAAATACTGCTTTTGGCAGATGGAGTCGGGTGCTCAACAAAGTTGTCCCCCAGTTTATGTCGGGACTCACCAATGTAGAGGAGGCCGCATCAGGAGCACTAGATGACCCCAGTGGATGCACAGGTGAAGTACTGCCTCACCTGGAAGGACTGTTTGGGGCCTTGAACTTAGGTAAGGGAAGAGGTAAATGGGCAAGTGTAGCATATCTTTCACTTACAGGGTATGTGCCAGGAGGGAGATTACTGGGAGCGAACAAATGGACAAGGGAATCACTGCCCCTTAAGAAAGCTGCTACCAGGATCTACCCCCTCGTAATAATGATCACGGAGGCACAGAGAGAATATGTAATTATTGACAAGTACTGTACCTTTATTGTCTCAACTGAAGTACATGTGAATTTACACAACCTGCATGCATGCCTACTAAGCTTTCCTGACCCTCCAACCAATAGAAAAAGTAATACCAGTAAGAGTCTCTGCTGGCCATGTACCTTTCATGGACCCATTCCAAATCTCCACATGTCCATGGGACATGCCACATCCAGGATGGCGAGTCTCCAGAGCCGTCGCTGCCAGTGTGCCTGGAACGCCTGCTTTTATATTCATTCCTTACCAACTCAGATGTTGCACTTCAGTGCTATTAGCCAAGCGTCATCTGACTGACCTTTAACACCTTATTGGCTCTGATCCAAACCAGCCCTACTTTCCACAAGTGACAACTGGTAACTTATGGCTCTTAGTTCTCAATCAGTAACCAGCTCGAATTACTCAGGGCAGACACAGACCCCAACATTTACAAACCTGCATGATACATCCAACCAAAGAACACCTCACAAATAACTTATTTGAAAATTATCTCTGGTTCCGCAGATTACCTGGAGCATCATTGTGTCTACTTTAAAACATTAAAGAAGCAACTTTGGTTCACAAAATGGAGGACAAGGGGCCATTTTACAAAATGGCAGCCTCTGTCTCCTTTGACCTCATGGCAAGAACAGAGACAATTGGTCTGTTTGCTTCCACTGTCCTTGATTCATTCAAATTCACTGATTTGTAGACTGTAGTTCTTCCTGGCCAGCAAAGCAGAGAATGCAGGTGAGGGGGGCAGGAGGTAAAGATGTGTTTGGTGGCAGAATCATTTTGAAGGTGTTGGAAGTTGCGGAGAATAATGTGTTGGATAGAGGCTCATGGCGTGGTAGGTGAAAACAAGAGGAACTCTATCCCTGTTAAGGTGGCAGGAAGATGGGGTAACCACAGGTGTTCAGAAAACAGAGATGTGGACGAGGGCAGCATCAATGGTGGTGGAAGAGAACCCTGTTCTTTGAAGGAGGACATCTCTGAAAATCTCTGATGTCCTGGAAAGGAAAGCCATTATCCTGAGAAAAGCTGTGGCTGAGATGAAGGAACTGAGAAAAGGGAATAGCATTTTTACAGGAGACAGGATGAGAGAGTTATGGTAAAATTAGCGGTGGGAATCTGTAGGTTCATAAAGAATATCGGTAGACAGTTTGTCTTTGGAAATGGAGATAGAAAGGTGTCAGAGATGGACCAAGTGAATTTACGGGCAGGGTGGAAATTGGATCAAAGTTGATGGAATTGACAAGCTCAGCATGGATGCACAAAGCAACACTAATGCAGTCGTCAATGTAGCGCAGGACGAATTGGGGAGAAATACCAGTTTACACACGTATTTTGAGAGGTTGGTGATGAAACGTATCAGCTCCAGCCTGAGGGGACTTGGATTGGCTCCAATTTGCCTTCCAGAGCAATAGGTCCACTGCAGATGCCATCTCATTGGCTCTTCACTCAACTTTGGAACATCTGGACAGCAAAGATGTATACATCAGGATGTTCTTTATTGATTACAGCTCAGCATTTAATATTATCATCCCCTCAAAACTTTTCAATAAGCTCCAAGGCCTGGGCCTCAATACCTTCTTGTGCAGTCAGTTTGGATTGGCAAAAAAAAAAATCTCCTCTATGATCTCTATCAGTACAGGGCTGTGTGCTTAGTCCACTGCTCTACACACTTTACACTTATGACTGTGTGGCTAAGCACAGCTCCAGCACCATATTCCAGTTTGCAGATGGTGCCACTGTTGTGATGAATCAGCATACAGGAGGGAGATTGAAAATTTGGCTGAGTGGTGTCATAACAACAACCTCTCACCCAATGTCAGCAAGACCAAGGAACTGATTGTAGACTTCAGGAGAGGGAAACCAGAGGTCCATGAGCCAGTCCTCATCGGTGGTGGAGAGGGTCAGTAGCTTTAAATTCCTGGGTGTTACTATTTCAGAAGACCTGTCCTGGACTTCAGCAACTGTAAAGGAAGCACAGCAGCACATCTACTTCCTTGGGAGTCTGCAGAGATTTGGCATGACATCTAAAACTTTGACAAACTTCTATAGACGTGTAGTAGGGAGTGTACTGACCGGCCACATCACGGCCTGATACAGAAGGGAAAATCCCACAAAGAGTTGTGGATTCCTCCCAACCTACATGAAGTGCTATCGTAGGAAAGCAGAATCCATCATCAGAGATCCTGACCACCCAGCCCATGCTCTTTTCTCGCTGCTCCCACCAGGTAGAAGGTGCAACTTCAAGACTTGCACCACCAGGTCAAGAACAGTTACTACCCCTCAACTAATTAGGCTCTTGGACAAAAGGGGATAACATGACTCATTTGCCCATCTGTTGGATTCTTGATTGGTCAGGGCATGAGGGGATACAGGGAAAAGGCAGGAGAGTGGGGCTGAGAGGAAAATTGGATCAGCCATGATAAAATGACACAGCAGACATGATGGGCCAAATGGCCTAATTGTGCTCCTACCTTATGGTCTTCGAGATGGTCCCATAACCAATGATCTCACTTTAAGGACTCTTTTTCTTGCTATTTCATGTTCTCATTATTTATTGATATTTATTTATATTTGCATTTGTACAGTTTGTTGTCTTCTATGCACTTTCACTGATCCTGTTGCAGTTACTACTTTATAGATTTGCTGAGTATGCCCACAGGAAAGTGGAACTTAGGGTTAAATTTACTGAACTTTGGAACATGGATGTTGCAGGTAACCAACCAAATTAAAATTTGTCCTAACTCCTTCACATCCTTTGTATGTCTCATCTCTTCTATGTATTATATTGTCATCGATGTGGAATATGACCTGACAGATTCACACTGGCATTTTCTGTAACTGCTCAGAGATGTCCGCTGGGGATGCAACAAACCTCCTGGAACCGTCTGTTTTTCCTTATCTCAACCTGTTTTTCTTCTACTGCTGGAAACGGTGTACGCAATGCCCCGAGGAAATGACTACTACCCCTGTAGGTCTTGGTACTGTATCTCGGAGCAGATACCTCTAACCTGAGACCAACTGCCCAGTTTGTCTAAGCAACACACACAAAATGCTGGAGGAACTCAGCAGTCTAGGCAGCATGGTAAAAAGTACAGTCGACATTTTGGCTGAGACCCTTCATCAGGACTGGAGAAAAAAAGATGAGGAGTCAGAGAAAGAAAGTGGGGGAGGGGAAGAAGAATCACACAGTGACAGGTGAAACTGGGAAGGAGGGGAGGGTGAGGTAAAGAAAGCTGGGAAGTTGTTTGGTGAAAGAGATATAGAGCTGGTGAAGGGGAAGTCTGATAGAAGAGGACAGCAGGCCATGGAAGAAAGAAAACGGGGAGGAGCACCAGAGGCAGGTGATCTGCAGGTAAGGAGATAAGGTGAGAGAAGGGGATGGGGAATGGTGGGGGGGGGGGGGTGCAGGGAGCCACCTTTGAATCTGGATGAGTATGCTGCAGTTGTTACCAACTTCATTAAAACCTGTGTGGATGAGTGTGTGCCTACAAAGACTTACCGTACATTCCCAAATGGAAAGTCATGGATGAACCAGGAGGTACGTCGTCTGCTGAAGGCTAGATCTGTGGCATTCAAGTCTGGCAACCCAGGCCTGTATCAGAAAACCAGGTAGGATTTGTGGAGGGCTATTTCAAGGGCAAAAGGACAATTTCGAACGAGGTTGGAGGCAATATCAGATGCACAGCAACTTTGGCAGGGACTGCATTACTTCCTACAAAGCGAAACCCAATAGCATGAATTCACTACCAGATGAACTCAATGCCTTCTATGCACGCTTTGAAAGGGAGAACACAACTACAGCTGTGAAGATCCCTGCTGCACCTGATAACCCTGTGATCTCCGTCTCAGAGGCCGATGTTAGGTTGTCTTTACAGAGAATGAACCCTCGCAAGGTAGAAGGACCCGATAGAGTACTTGGAAAGGCTCTGAAAACCTGTGCCAACCAACTAGCGGGAGTATTCAAGGACATTTTCAACCTCTCACTGCTACAGGCGGAAGTTCCCATTTGCTTCAAAAGGGCAACAATTATACCAGTGCCAAAGAAGAATAATGTGAGCTGCCTTAGTGACTATCACCCGGTAGCACTCACATCGACAGTGATGAAATGCTTTGAGAGGTTGGTTATGATTAGACTGAACTCCTGCCTCAGCAAGGACCTGGACCCGTTGCAACTTGCCTATTGCCACAATAGGTCAATGGCAGGCGCAATCTCTATGGCTCTCCGCATGGCCTTAGACCACCAGGACAACACACCTACGTCAGGATGCTGTTCATCGACTATAGCTCAGCACTTAATACCATCATTCCCACAATCCTGACTGAAAAGTTGCAGAACCTGGGCCTCTGTATCTCCCTCTGCAATTGGATCCTTGACTTCCTAACCAGAAGACCACAATCTGTGCGGATTTGTGACAACATATCCTCCTTGCTGACGAATAACACTGGCGCAACTCGGGTGTGATTAGCTCACTGCTCTACTCTCTGTATACACATGCCTGTATGGCTAGGCATTGCTCAAATACCATCTACAAATTTGCTGACAATACAGCCATTGTTGGTAGAATCTCAGGCGGTGACAAGAGGGTGTACAGGAGTGAGATATGCCAACTAGTGGAGTGGTGTCGCAGCAACAACCTGGCACTCAATGTCAGTAAGACAAAAGAGTTGATTGTGGACTTAAGGAAGGGTAAGACGAAGGAACACATACCAATCCTCAGAGAGATCAGAGGTAGAGAGAGTGAGCAGCTTCAAGTTCCTGGGTGTCAAGATCTCTGAGGATCTAATCTGGACCCAACATATTGATATAGTCACAAAGAAGGCAAGACAACAGCTATACTTTATTAGGTGTTTGAAGAGATTTGGCATGTCAACAAATACACTCAAAAACTTCTATAGTTGTACTGTGGAGAGCATTCTGACAGGCTGCATCACTGTCTGGTATGGAGGGGCTACTGCACAGGACCGAAAGAAGCTGCAGAAGGTTGTAAATCTAGTCAGCTCCATCTTGGGTACTAGCCTACAAAGTACCCAGGACATCTTTAGGGAGCGGTGTCTCAGAAAGGCAGCGTCCATTATTAAGGACCTCCAGCACCCAGGGCATGCCCTTTTCTCATTGTTACCATCAGGTAGGAGGTACAGAAGCCTGAAGGCACACACAGCAATTCAGGAACAGCTTCTTTCCCTCTGCCATCTGATTCCTAAATGGACATTGAACACTCGGACGCTACCTCACTTTTTTAATATACAGTATTTCTCTTTTTGCACATTTTTAAATAATCTATTCAATATGTAATTGATTTACTTGTTTATTTATTATTATGTTTTATTTTCTTTATAACTTTTTCTCTCTGTTATATTATGTACGGCATTGAACTGCTGCTGCTAAGTTAACAAATTTCACAACACATGCCGGTGATAATAAACCTGATTCTGATTACTGCAAGTTCGAGGAATCGATGCTCATGCCATCAGTTTGGAGGCTATCCAGACAGAATACAAGGTGTTGCTTTTCCAACCTGAGTGTGGCCTCATTGCCACAGTAGACGAGGTCATGGACTGACATGTCAGAATGGGAATGTGAAGTGGAATTAAAATGGGTGGCCACTGGAAAATCCCGCTTTTTCTGGCAGAGTGTAGATGATTGTTGAAGTGGTCTCCCAATATGCGTTAGGTCTTACCGATATACCGGAGGCCACACTGGGAGCACTAGATACAGTAAATGACCCCAAAAGACTAACAGGTGAAATGTCACCTCACCTGGAAGGACTGTCAGGGGCCCTGAATTGTACAGAGGGAGGTGCCGGGGCAGGTGTAGCACAAGTTCCACTTGTGAGGATAAGTGCCAGGAGGGAGATCAGTGGGGAAGGATGAATGGCCAAGGGAGTTGCATAGGGAGTAGAGTGGAAAGCAGAGAGGGGTGGGGGGGGGGGGGGGAAGAAGAGGGAAAGATGTGCTTAGTGGTGGGATCCCATTAGAGGTGGTGAAAGTTGCAGAGAATTATGTGCTGGATGTGGAAGCTGGTGGAGTGGGAGGTGAGGACAAGAGGAATCCTATCCCTGGTGGGGTGAGGGCAGACATGAGCGAAATGGAAGAGATGTGGTTCAGGGCAGCGGTGATGCTGGAGCAAGGGAAGTACCTTTCTTTGAAGGAGGGTATTTCCTTAGTTCTGGGATGCAACACTTCTGTCGGGATGCTGGAGCAGGGATCCAATCACAGACCCAGTACCGTGCACACAGTGATATTAATTGAGTAACAAATCCCGAGGTGTGAACAAAGTCAGCGTCAAAGTTCAGGCAGAGATCAAAACATTCAGAGAAATCCAAAAACCAGGAATCGGGAAACAGGCAGAGTCGATATTCAGACAGAGTACTGTTACGAATGCCGGAAAGGCTCAGGAAAATTCACTGGCACAATCTAGCAACAAACAGGTGAAAACACAGGACTGAAATACACTGAGCAATAAACAGAGGCAGATGATAGGTGGAGCACAATGAGACACAGGTGGCAGCAAAACAGGTAATAATGAGAAACAGACGAGAGACGGAGTACTCAGTAATACAGGGGCCGGAGTAGAGCAGGAGCACATGGCAATACAAAACCACAGAATGACAGCTAGGGGAAACACACACAAAGTCAGAGTTCAACTGGAGGTACTGTCAACTTCATCCCAAAAGCAGCTGCAGCAGACAGAGGAACTGAGAGAAGGGATTGGGGATTTTACAAGCAACATGTTGGAGACGTACAGTCCAGGTAGCTGTGAGAATCAGTGGGTTTATAACAGACATCAGTAGATAAGCTGGAGAGGCCACACTTAGTTTGAAGGAGTAACACCTTATATTCCGTTTGGGTAGCCTCCAACCTGATGGCATAAACATCGATTTCTCGAACTTCCAGTAATGCCCACCATTCCCCATCTCACCTTATTTTCTTACCTGCCCCCACCTCCCTCTGGTGCCTCTCTCCCTTTTCTTTCTTCCATGGCCTTCTGTCCTCTCCTATCAGATTCCCCCTCTCCAGGCCTGTATCTCTTTCCCCAAACAACTCAACCCAGCTCGTAACTTCACCCCTGCCTCCCCTCCCGGTTTCACCTATCACCTTGTGGTTCTTCCTCGCCTCCTCCCACTTTCCTACTCTGACTCGTCTTTTTTCCGGTCCTGATTAAGGGTCTCAGCCCGAAGCGCCGATCGTATTCCTTTTCCATAAATCCTGCCCAGCCTGCTGACTTCCTCCAGCATTGTGTGTGTGTGTGCGCTGCTTGGGATTTCCATATAAGCAGATTTTTCTCCTGATTGTTGTATTTTGTCTAGTCTGGCGATGACCAACATCCGACACTACCATCCTCCGCCCAATTTAAAAAAACCCGTTTCCTACCGCCGAATGCCTCACCCCTCCCTCACTTCCCTTCCGAGTCCCGAGGCAGGGGGCACTCAGCAAAATATGGACCACTCCAAAATGCTGGAGGAACTCGGCATCGGTGTAGGAATAAAGACCCGACTTTTCCATCATTGCTGCCTGAGCTCCGACATTTTGTGGGTGTTCCTCTGGATTTCCAGCATCCGCAAGTTCCCCCTTTGTATGGCCGCCCTCGGCCGCTCAGTTCTGGTCGCCGTTTCCAGTGTAACTGATCCAGATGGAGGGACTCGGCCCGAAACGTCCGCCCTTTGCTCGTTTGCCCGCTGAGTTCCTCCAGTAATCTGCGTGTACAGTGTAGCTCTGGTCAGTGGCTTTCATGCCGTCCGCCCTTCCTCCACATTACTACGCCATGTGAATTAAATACATCGCGTTAATTAAACACATTAAATTTTCTCCCCCCCCCAATCCTTTAATATTGATACATAAAGCTTCAATCCACTACAAACTTTAGAAGATCTTAATACAGCCGAGCTTTCGCATCTGCGCTGGTGCAAAGATCCCTTTACAACTACGTCTGCGGGTTGGCTCATGTTTACATAAAACATAAGTGGCTCGGTCGCATTCGTTTCTCGTTGATGACGGTCTGTTTCGCATTTGTATCAGGAAGCAAAACTAAGCCGGAAAGAGTGGTTTGTAACTCTCTACTGAAGGTCTCCGAGAGGAATTATGGCTCGAGAAGGTAAAAGCTTTGCGTCTTATGTCGTAATTTTCCCGTGTACTTTTGTGTCAAATGGCGAGGTTTAACTTGCATAGTAACTGAATTGTTCACGTGAGCTTCCTCTAACTCAACCAACAGCTAGTTATAATTAGAATCAAGTATTTTTGCCTACATTTGGCGACCGAGGGGATGAATCACCGAGGGGAAAAAATCTGCAGCAGCTGGAACTCACAGTAATACACTCAAAATGCTGGAGCAGATTCGAAAGAAGTGAACAGTGCCTTTTCGGACCGAGGCCTTGCCGCAGGAAGCAGTTCCAGTGTGAAATTCATGTGCAACTGCTCTTCAATCCTTGGAAGCGAGATCCAGATTCTGCGAGGAGATCCTGTATTCTTTGTTCCCATCCGAGCAGGAGCCCTTTGTTTCCTGGCTTGAAGTACTAGGGCTCGAAACTCTTAAGCACAGTGTACAGCTGGCGGCCAGAATCTTAAAAAGAAATAATAGAACATGTTGTTTAGTTTGCAGTGCTTCAGACGTGAAAGTGTTGCTATTTAGCGCTCTTCTGAATGAAGAATAAAATAACTGGAGTATTTCCATATGATTTTGGAGATTATTTTGGTTCGTTAACAGTGCTGTTCCACCAGAACTCCCACCCTTGCCCCCATTTACTTTTCCTATAATCCCCCCCCCCACCATTACCATCAAGTTCATATCCTTCCCCCACCCCCTTCCTCAGATTCTACCATTTGCCTGCGTGCAAGGAGCAATTTCCAGTGACGTTAATAAACCCACCAGCCCACATTCTTGTGGTATGGCAGTAAAATCCACATGATCAGTGGGAGAGCTGGCTGAATCTAGGCTGTCTGAACTGGTGTTAGTTTCATGTTTGTTGTGGTGTATGTAGATCAAAAAGGTCATAGCACCAAGGTAGAGTAGTAAAGCAATTACAGCTTGGGACATTGGAGTTCAATTCCGGCGTCCTCTGTAGGAAAGTTGTGTGTTCTTCCCATTTGCGTGTGGGTTTCCTCTGGGCAATCCCGTTTACGCCCACAGTCCAAGGACGTACTGGTTAGTAGGTTCATCGGTTATTGTAAACCGCCCTGAAATTAGGCTAGGGTTAAATCAGTGGGTTGCTAGGCAGCGTGGCTCGGACTGCAAGGGTCTGCTCTGTCTGCGTCTTTCCATAAAAAAGGAATGTCAGCGCTGACCCATTTTCCGTCATTTGGCTGGATGATTGAGAGGCTTTTTATGTGTTATAAGGGCTTCTACCCTATCACCCCTGTCATGTGGCTATTCACAGCAACTGCCCTCCCCCACCCCAACCACCACCACCTGGAATACTATCCCAGTTTTAATTTGCACCAGCAAAGGTGCAGCTGGATTCATAGGTGGAGTATGCTATCCCTGCCCATGAGGACAATGCAGAAATTATGCATCGGTGGTGACACCTCCCTGAGTCATAAAAAGATCCAGATTCAACCAGGACCTAATCATGTAACCCAGACAGACAATTTTAATGTAGCTATGCAAAAGTGACATTTAAAAGCCATTCTCAGTTTTGAAATAAGCATAGGGAAATGTAGATCATTACATTTGAGATACTGGATCAGTGAACAATAATATGCTGTTTCCATGAATTGTGTTTTTATTTAATTTCATCACTCACTAAATAAGTTTTATTTAAAGGCAACACGAGTGAATCTGCAGATGCTGGAAATAAATCAAAACACAAAATGCTGGCAGAACTCAGCAGGCCAGACAGCATCTATGGGAGGAGGTAGTGATGACGTTTCGGGCTGAAACACTTCATCAGGAGTGAAGTTACATGGGATGGTCGAGGGGGGATGAGAAGTGGGGGGAGGGATAAAGTAGAGAGCTGGGAAGTGATAGGCTGGAGGGAAATGGGCTAGGGGGAAGGTGGAGAATTATGGGAAATAAGAGAGAAAGAAAGGTAGGGCTGGGGGGAGATTATAGTGAGGGGGGAAAGAGAAAGAGAACCAGACTAAAATTATAGATAGGGATGGGGTAAGGGGGGGGCAGGGGTATCAACGGAGGTCTGTGAGTTGGATGTTCATGCTGGCAGGTGGGAGGCTACCTAGGCGGGAGATAAGGAATTGCTCCATCGACCTGCGTGTGGCCTTATCAACCTCTGTTGATACCCCTGCCCCTCCCCCTTACCCCATGTTACTTCACTCCTGTTGAAGGGTTTCAGCCTGAAATGTCGTCACTACCTCCTCCCATAGATGCTGTCTGGCCTGCTGAGTTCTGCCAGCATTTTGTGTTTTTATTAAGTTTTATTTAACTTCTTTTGTAATTAGTGGGAAATGAAAGACTTTAAAAAAAGCATAACAAAAAAAAACCCAGGAGTACTGAAAATGCTCAGTCAGTGAAGCATTATACGTGCATAGGGAAACAGAGTTAACATTTCAGATTGATGACCCTGCATCACCCGAGTGTGATCACTCGACCCAAGTAATTGTCAATGGAGTATGCCTGTGCGTGACTTTGTTTAAGGTGGGGGTCAGGGTTCAGCAGTGTGGAATGCAAGATGTCTTGGACCCTTCACTGCAGCAGGCTTCTTCTGCCATTGTGATGTGTCATCATCTTCCGGCAGCTCCACCTTCGAGGGCTTGGTTGGATCGATCTTTGCTGAGAACCAGGTGCTAAGAGCCAGATGGCTGAACTCCAGACGGTATCGGTCTTGTGGTCTTGTGGACTCACAAGTCTCCCCGCCGCAACAAGGTGACGATCCTTTGAGAAGATCTTCAGAACAGTGATTTTTGGCTGATCTGAGTTCTTAGGCTATCTTCTATTCCCTTGAATGATGGTAATTCAACAAGCAAGTAAATCAGAGGCAAGACCTAGATGAAGTAGAAGTAGCAGTAGTGGAGTAAATATCCACAGTTACAGAGTAGACTGAAATGGAAAATATTTCTGTGATGCAGAGGGATCTGTGTGTCCTAGTACACGTCTTGTAAATACAGAGCGCTAATAATCTATTGTGTATAGCTGGTGAAATGGAACTTCAGTGTGCTCTAGTTGTATGGAGTATTTTTGAGCCCACACCTAAAATGCACTGAAGTATCGATCTTCTCAAAGAAAAGACGTTAACATATAGGAAGTTCGGAGGTTTGCTACCCTGATGACCGAGGTGGTCAAGTTGCCTCCAAGGACAGACTCGGCTTGTATCCATTAGAATTTAGATGACTGAGAAGTGACTTGATTGAAATATCCAAGAACCTGAGAGGTCTTTACAAACTGACTGTGGATGTTTCTCATGGGAGAATCAAGGACAAGAGGTTCCTGTTTAAAAGTAAGGTATTGCCCATTTAAGATACTGCAGAAGTGATTTCTCTACCCCCCCCCCCAACAGTGAGGCATTAGAACTCTTCCTCAAAGGGCAGTGGAGGCAGTATCTTTGAGTGTTTTTAAGGTACTGTTAGTGAATTGATTGGGGGGGGGGGGTAGAATTTTACTGGGGTAGATGGGAATGTGGAGTTGAGGTTATGAACACCTCAGACCTGATCTTTTTAAATGTTGGAGTGTGCTTGACAGCCAGGTACCAGATTCCTACCATTATATGATTATGTTTATATGATTTTAATCTGAAATTATCTGGATGTCTGTAGAAAGAGCTGAATTAACACAGTTTTGGAGACTATAGACGAAGGTTACAGTGGGGCATAATGTTAAAACATTTGGAAAGACATTTAAAAACACAACGAAAATTTTCTCCTAGCCAACGAAAATTTTCTCCCTAGGAATCATGGAGTCTGTATTTAGTCTCAAACGCAGAGCAGACCGCAAGAATATAAAGCCAGTATTGCAATGACAACTTCTTCTTGGTTTCTTTCTATATTTGCACAATTTGTTATTTTGTGTGGATTGGTTCTTTGTCGTATGTAGTTTATCATTGATTCGGTGTATTTACTGTGAATGCCTCAAGGTAGGACACAGTGATATATATGTACTTTGATAATAAATTTGCCTTGAACTTTTGATGATAAAACACAATAATAGAAGATGGTCACGAGCAGTGATTTCCAACCTGGGGTCCACAGACCCCTTGCTTACTGGAATTAGTCCTTAGCTTAAGAAAGGTTGGAAACCCCTGGCCCAGAGCAAGTTTGAAGGAAATGCAGGTTGTATACTGAACTTAGCTTAGAAAGTCAAAATGCCTTTGCTGAAAGATGACATGTGTTTCCCTAAACTTGTGTCAGACTTTGATGAAAGATTGCAGAAAGTGCACTTTGTGGTTGAACTTCACCTTGAGGCAATATTATTGTGGGTTCAAACTAAGATGGAGTAATTTCTTTAGTCAGAGGGTGGTGAGTCTGTGGAACTCATTGTGGCTGTGCCTAGTCATCGGGGTATACTTAAGGACGAGGTTGATAGATTCTTGATTAGTGAGAGTGTGAAGATTATGGAGAGAAGGCAGGTGAATGGGGTTGAGAGGGAAACTAAATCAGTCATGATTAAATGGTGGAGCAGACTTGATGGGCTGAATGGTCTAATTCTGCTCCTATATCTTATGATCATGACTGACCTGATCAATTTTATTTCCACCATCTCTATGGACAATGACTTCCAGATCCTACCTAACATCTGATTTAAAAAGTAAAAGTTATCCTTTTATTCCCATCATATCCTTCCAGGAAAATTTCAAATGTGTCCCTGCAGTGGTGAACTCATACACTTATGGAATAATTTGTCACTATTTTATCTCATGTAAAACTGGTTAGATTTTGTACACTTTACCAAATCACCTTTCATCACTCTGATCTATGACAAGCTTTGCTTGTCTAATCTGAAAGCTAATTTTCTTCATTCTGTTTGCACTCTCTTGGACCCCTGGGTGAGAAACACTGAACACTGTATTTCCCATGTGACTACTCTGAGTTTTATATATAGACTCAGCCAAAATTTCCCAGGTGCTGCGCATTTATGTCTTCACATGTAGTAAAATTGAAAATGTTCATTACGCACTGGTACTTTCAAAATTATAATGTACATTTGCACATAGGTCCCGGTTTTCTGCACTCTCCTTAAATAATATGCCTTTTGCTTTACGTAGTTTCTCCTCTTTGTACCGAAGTGTATCTCCTCACAATTCTCCATATTAACATTCATTTGTCACTCATCTGTCTCCTCAGCCAACCTAAGGAGACTGAGCCTGTTGCAATGCTTAGTACACATTCGACCTTTACTTCAGTTGTAAATTTTGGAAATTTCTATCTTGTGCATCCATTTAAATTATTAATGAATATCAAAACACCCAAAATTTCCAGTACTGACCCCTGGGGAACACCAACATCAATCTTAGTTTGAGCAAACAACCATTCGCAATCACTGGTTATTTGACTTTGAGTCAGTTCCCTGGTTGTGCAATAAAAATACGCAGGAAATACTCAGCAGGTCAGGCATTGACAGTTGAGAGTGAAGCAGGTTCACATTTCAGATCATTATCCTCTCATCAAAGCTAGGAAAAGTAGAAAGGGAATAGGAAGCGGGGAAGTGAAATGAGTGTAGTGGGGGAATGTGTGGTACCTCTGGGAGATCGGAAGATGAGGGAAAGGAAAAATAAATCAAAGTTGGACCAGTGAATGTGAGAGGAGGATGGGGGGGGGGGGGTGTGGATAGGGTAAATGTAAGCAAGCTTTTTCCACTGAGGTTGGATGGGACTACAACTAGAGGTCATGGATTAAGGGTGAAAGATGAAAAGTTTTCCATTAAGGGGAACATGAGGGGAAACTTCACTCAGAAGGTCGCTGAAGTGTGGAACGAGTTACCAGCGCAAGTGATGCCCATGAGCTTGTTGTCAATGTGTAAGAGACACTTGGATAGGTACATGGATGGTAAGGGTAGGGTATGGAGGGCCAGGACTGGGACATTGCATACAAGTCTGATCTGACACATCTCGTAAAGCTTGTGATTGCAAAGGTGATTGCAACGAGATTTACAAAGGTGTAGTCTAGATTTAGCAATGTAGATATGAGGAAAGACTGGTTAGTCTGGGGTGTTTGCTTCAGAACAGAGGAAGCTGAGAAAAAATTTAGTTGGAAAATATAAAATTAGTAAAAATTTAAATAGTTGACATGTTTAGCATGTTTAGACAGAATAGAGATAATCCAATGCTTCGAATAGAAAGGTCAGTACTCAGGCAACAAATTGGTAGACAATTGAAAGGAGAGAAGACAGAACAAACTATGAACCCAATCTCTCAATGTCAATTAAACTGTTCAGTGAAATGCCTTCTCTTTACTGAGGGCAACAGTGTTCCCCTGAGCCCGTTCTGAGTTACATTTCTGATACTGTCGTCACTTTAACCGTTTTCACTTTTCCCAGTCCCAGCTGGCTTTTTTTCACTACGGGTATTGAATCCCTCTGCACCAGCATCCCGTCAGCAGTTCAGCTTAAGGGCCTTTCCTCCAACAGGCACAATAAGTTCGCTCCACCACCAGCTCCATTTACCTGGCAGAACTTGTTTTCATGCCACACCGCACATTCCATTCACCTCCCCCAGATCAAGTGCATGACTGTGAGAACGTTCTTTCTTTCAGTCCTATTCAGGCCCTTTTTTCTCATCCCATTTCTCAGAAAAACAATGAATATTTCAATATCACTTCCTACACTTTTTCACAACTCATTGTTGAACCACTTGCCTTAGCTTGAGCTCGACAATTTTACCAAGATTTCTTGGCAAAATCTGTATTTTTTCTTAATTTTTCTTGTGATTTTTCCATTATGTCTATTCTAGCTCTCAGACCATATCCATTAGTTTCCTTCTACGACTTATTGAAAGTCGTAGTCAAGTTTATTGTTAATATGCACAAGTACGTGTATGCATGGGTGCATTGCAAAACTTACTTGCAGGATCATAGGCACATAGCATCATTCTCAAGGAAAAACATAATTTTTTACAAGAACACAATGATAACAAAAAAACAAAGTTTAAAGTTTCAGTGCAAAGTTATCAAACTGGTCCCAGTGTTGCTAAACTGTACTGATTACAGTTTGTTGAAGGGAAGCAGCTGCTGTTGAATCTGTGGTGGGGACATCAGGCTTCTGTACATCTGGCCCTCCCTCTAAGCTATACTTCGGATTCGCCAGCCTTTTATCAACGGCTGACGCAAGTTATAACAGCCATTTAATTTGCCAGCACAGCTTTAAGATCAGGGAAGCAGGTTCAGCACGTGAGAGAAACCATAATGGCAGAATGCACAATCTCCACCATACAGCAGTGGAGTTCAAACCTTTTCCACTGGCTGTGAGACAGTGGCACCCTCTGGAGCCGGCAGACAGGGATTGAGTTAAAGGTCAACACCATACATAAAGAACATCTGAGAATGCTATGCCTCCTTAAGGAAAGGCAAGTTGAAGATGAAGAGGTGATAACTTTCCCCTTAGTTGCTCATTTACTGCTGAACAATTTCTTGTGTTTTATTTTTATGAATCAGTTCTGTCATTTTTATTATGAGATGTAGAAACACACAATCAGAATCAGGTTTTATTATCACTGACACATGTCATGAAATATTGTTGTTTTGCAGCAGATTATTCTAAATGATTGGAACAAATTAAATCAATAATTGTGAAGAATGTATTATGGCAGGCTGATTCAGACGATTGAAGTGCATGGGATCCACGGTGACTTGGTAGTTTGGATATGCCGTTGGCAGGAGGTCTAACTGCAGGGATAAATGCTCTGTTGTTTCTGAGATTTATATAAATGACTTGGATGAAACTGATAGGTGGGTTGGGTTACTGATTTTCCAGACACAGCAATTGCTAGAGTTGACAGTAGTTTAGCGGGCTATTGAAGGATGCAGATCAGTTACAGTTAAATAAATAGGTGGAGAAATGGCTGATAGGGTCTGAGGCATTGCACTTTAGAGGTCAAATGTAAGGGGAACATATACCGTCAACAACAGTACCTTTAGCAGCATTCACACACACACAAATGCTGCAGGAACTCAGCAGGCCAGGCAGCATCCATGGAAAAGAGCAAAGAGTCAATGTTTTGGGATAAGACTCTTCATCAGGACCGGAAAGGAAGGGGAGATATCAGAGTAAGAAGGTGGGGGGGAGGGGAAGAAGTACAAAGTGACAGAAGATGGGGGGGAGGAGTGACGTAAGGAGCTGGGAAGTTGATTGGTAAGGAGATAAAGGGCTGGAGAAGAGCGACTCTGAAAGGAAGGGAAGAGGGGAGGAGATGGACAGGTAAGGAGATAAGGTGAGAGAGGGAAATGGGAATGGGGAACAGTGAAGAGGGGGCAATTTCCGTAAGTTTAAGAAATCGATGTTCATGCCATCAGGCCGGAGGCTATGCAGATGGAATATAAGGTGTTGCTCCTCCAATCTGAGTGTGCCCTCAATCCTGGCAGTACAACCTGTCGGAATGGGAGTGGGAAGTAGAATTGAAATGGGTGGCCACTCGGATATTCCGTCTTTTCTAGGTGCTTCCCAATCTACATCGAGTCTCATAGATATACAGGAGGCCACATGGGGAGCACCGGGTATTGTAGATGACACCAACAGACTGGCAGGTGAAGTATCACATCATCTGGAAGGACTGTTAGGGGTCCCTGAATGGTAGTGAGGGAGGGGTGTAGAGGCAGGCGTGGCACTTGTTCTCCTTGCAAGGAGTGAGATCAGTGGGGAAGATCGAGTGGACAAGGGAGTCGCATAGGAAGCAGAAAATGGGGGAGGAGGGAAAGTTTTGCCTGGTGGTGGGATCCCATTGATGATGGTGAAAGTTAAGGAGAATTACATGTTAGACGTGGAGGCTAGTGGAGTGGTAGGTGAGGACAAGAGGAACCCTATCCCTGGTGTGGCGGCAGGAGGATGGGGTGAGAGCAGACGTGTGTGAAATGGAAGAGATGTAGGTGGGAGCAGCATTGATGGTAGAAGAAGGGAAGCCCTCTTCTTTGAAGAAAGAGGATATCTCAGTTGTTCTGGAATGAAAAGCCTCATCCTGAGAACAGATACAGCGGAGATGAACTGAGAAAAGGGAATCATTTTTACAAGCAGCAGAGTGAGACGAGGTATTGTGCAGATAGCTGTGAGAGTCAGTGAATTTCTAAAAGATATTAGTAGTTAAACTATCTCCAGAGATGGAGACAGAAATCAAGAAAGGGGAAAGAGGTGTCAGAAATGGACCAGGTAAATCTGAAGGCAGGGTGGAGGGTGAAAGCAAATTGATGAGCTCAGCACGGGTGCAGGAAGCCACACAAATACAGTAATCAATGTAACCTAGGCAGAACTGGGGAGCAATGCAAGTGTAGGCTTGGAATATGGACTGTTCCACATAGCAGTCGAAAAGCCCATGGCTACACCTTGGCTTTGAAGCAAGTGGGAGAAGCTAAAGGAGAAATTGCTGAGGTTAAGGATCACTTCCAAAATATGGAGGAGAGGTGGTGGAGGGGAATTGCTTAGGTCTATTGTCCAGAAAGAAGCAAGAGCTTTAAGGTCCTCCTGATGGGGAATAGAGGTGTATAGGAACTGGATATCCATAGAGAAGATGAGACAATCGGGACCAGGGAGCTTAAAGAGATTGGAAAAAAATCAAGAGTGCGTGAAGTGTGGAGAATGGTTGAAGACAGGAGAAGGGGCCATTGGTACAGACAGAACGGTCTTTGCCAAAGAACAAGGCGTGAAGTTTGGCGTCTTAGCGGGTGCAGATATGGGGACAAAGGTGAAGCCCTTACAGATGACAGAATGTTCTCCCTCAGAAAGGGGAAGGTTGGAGGGAATTGTGCGAAGACCCGGCATGGATGAGAACTGGATGAGATATACAGAGTGATTTGGGGGTCCAAATCACTAAAAGCAGCCATGCAAGCAGACAGGGTGGTAAGCAGACTTACGGCATGCTTGTCTTCATAGATTAGGTCACTGACTACAAGAGTAAGGAAGTCATGTTGCAGCTGTAAAACTTTGAGGCCATATTTCGAGAACTCTTTGCAATTCTAGTTACCCATTTCAGGAAGGATATGGAGGCTTTCGAAAGGGTGCAGAAAGGTTTACCAAGGTGCTGCTTAGTTTTGAGAGCATTAGCTATAAAGAGAGGTTGGACAAACTTGGCTGTTTTCTCTGGAGTTTATCCAACTTCAGCATGGTGCCAGCAATCACGGGCAACTTTTTGTAGGTTGCAGAAAATTGTTCTAAATTTCGCCTTATACTTTTTGAATTATTTTTGCTGCAATCTGCAGCTTGTAAATTTCCTCTTAACAATGGACTTTCAAATTATCTCAATGATCTTCATATCTCACGATTGACTGAAGAGCCTGGACCAGTCAGGTGCAGTGCCTTTAAGGTTCATCACCATGGCAGGAGATGGGGAATCCAAGCCAGGCTGAAATCCGGAGCTGATGAGGCTTCCTCTCTCCAGCATCTTGTTGAATGTGCAGATGCTGGAGAATAAAACTGACAATCTGAAGGAAAGACTGTTGTATCAGAGGCACATGAGAAACCTTTCAATTGTTTGCCATATCAAAACTTGTTTAACTGCTGTCACAGTGGATGCAGCAGTAAGACGAGAAAGATTTATGATTTTCGATTTTCAGGATGGATCAAACTGAGGACTCGGGTAAGGCAGAGGGAGCTGGCATATATTTTATAGTCAGTTCTCATTGGTGCTCTCACGTGCCGGTTCTGTCAAACTCGTCTTCTCCCAACTTGAAACACCTAATGGTCAAATATAGACCATTCCATTTGCCTCAGGAGTTCTCATCTGTGATCCTGATCGCAGATTATTTACAGTCAGCGGCTGACTATAAGCAAGCACATGATATCGCCTGCAGACAAAAAATAGCCCATTTCAAATTATAGTTGGAGACTTCAACTAGGTTTGTTAGAAGAAATTCCTGCCCAATTATCACCAGCACATAACCTGTAGCACCAGAGGTCCCAACACACTACGTCACTGCTATACTAAGATAAGGAATGCCTACCGTTCCTTGCCCAGACTACATTTTGGTAATTTAGATCACTTGGCTGTCCTCCTCCTCCTACAAGCAGAGCCTAAAAAGCAAGGCTACAGACATTAGGACAACTAAGAAGTGGTCGCGGGAGGCAGAGGAACGAACGATACAGGATTGCTTTGAGTCAGTGGACAGGGCTGTGATCAAGTGCTCAGGTAGAGATCTGAATGAATACACCAGGGTTGTAACAGACTTTATTGAAACAGCTGTAGATGAGTGTGTCTCACTAAATCGTTCAGTCTTCCCCATGAACCATGATCCATGAATCCTTGGATGAACCATGAGATCTAAAATTTGCTGAGGGCCAGATCATTCAAGTCTGAAGACCAAGAACGCTACGAGAGATGCAGGTATGATCTCTGGAAAGCCATCTCACAAGCGACGTGGAGATTCCAGACCAAACTCAATGAGGGATGCTCGACAGCTGTGGCAGGGTTTGAGGGCTATAAACCTCTGCACAGTTAAATCAAGTGACATGATGGCAGCTGGGCTTGGCTTCCAGATGAGCTGATTGCCTTCTATGCTGGCTTTGACCATCAGAACATGGAGGAACCATCACAAACTCCCACAAATCCTGATGATCCTTTGATCTCAGTATCTGAAGCTGAAGTGCGGGCTGCCTTCAGGAGCGTGAAGCTAAAGGAAACATCCAGACTAGATGAGGTACCTGGCCGTGTACTAACTGACCAACTGACTGGTGTGTCATACCCACCTGTTTCAAGCAGGCTTCAATTATATCAGTGCCAAAGAAAAGTGTGGTGATCTGCCTCAATGACTTTCGCCCGTTTGCACTCACATCCACAGTGATAGTGTTTAGAGACACTGGTGATGAAACACATCAACTCCTGTCTGAGTAGCGACTTGGATCCGCTCCAATTTGCATACCGGAGAAACAGGTCCACAGTAGATGCCTTCTCATTGGCTCTTCACTTTAAAGCCCTCCCAACCATTGAGCATATTTACATGAAACACTGTTGTAGGAAGGTAGCATCCATTATCAGGGATTCTCAACACCTAGGCCATGCTCTTTTCTCACTGCTGCCATCAGGCAGAAGGTATAAGAGTCTCAGGACACACATCACCAGGTTCAAGAACAGTTATTACCCCTCAACCATCAGGTTCTTGAACAAAGGGAATAACGACATTCACTCGCCCATCCATTGAGATGTTCCTACACCAATAATCTCACTTTAAGGACTCTTTATCTTGTTATCACAAGTTCTCATTATTTATTGCTATTTATTTATATTTGCATTTGCACAGTTTGTTGTCTTCTGCACTTTGGTTGATCTTTCATTGGTCCTGTTATATTGCTGTTCTATAGATTTGCTGAGTATGCCCACACAAAAATGAATCTCGGGGTTGTATATGATAGTACATATGTACTTTGATAATGACATTTACTTTGAACTTTGATGCTGAGGGGAGACCTGATAGAAGTTTATAAAATTAAGAAGGACATAGATAGGGTAGATAGGAAAATCTTTCTTCCCAGAGTAGAAAATACCCTTTGTCTTTGGGAAACACAGAGAGGTGTAGGTGCTCCGGAGGGTGGTATTGGAATGAGGTACAACAGTGATAATTATGAGGCTTTAGGATAGACACATAAATATGGGGGAGTGGAGTGATCGGGTTCATGTACAGGCAGAAGAAATTTGCTTTGAAAAGGGAGTTAAATTTGGCATTATGTTTGGCACACCCATCATGGGTCAACAGGCCTATCCCTGTGCCCTACTGTTCGATAAAAATAAGTGTTTTCTCGGTGCGTTACGAACCCCGTAACTGGGTCACTTACCAGCAAAGATAGAGAGGTCCGTTGAAGTCTGATGGTACTATTTTTAACAGTATTTATTAGTAAAAATACACAAAAATAATATCAATGCAAACATACAGATACTATACGTCGTCAATACTAGATCTAAAAGTGCGGGTATAATAATAATCAATAAGAAATAGCTCTATCGTTGTCTAGGGGATAATGTATTGTCCGATGGAAATATAAAAGTCACTCAGTTCATTCAGGCTGCAGCTTTTTGGTTGGAGAGAGAGTGACAGATTTTTAGAAACTTGCCAGCTTTCCTTTATCCGATCTTGATCCGTATTCGTCCTTTAGCGAGGCCGTTCCGTGGAAGACTTGTCATCCGGGCAAGGATGGACACACACAAGCCCCCACCGGTCTCATATGTTTCTCCTGGTGCATCTAAAGGGGTTGTTCCCCAGACCCTCTTTTATCCTTACTCACGGGGTCTCAGATGTCAATCAGGTTGGGATGATGCAATCCCTCAACCAGCCCACTCTGGTCATTCCCTGAGGGCTTCAATGAATGGTACAGTACTCAATACACAATTCCGTCTCCAAGAGACAATGGCCGTTATCAATGGTTCCGCCTTTCTGGGGCCAGGACACACATTCCAAACCCTGTGTATTCTGGATGTCTCTCTCTCATTTCCTGGATCCCAGACCCGAATTAATAACGATCTTGCGATTCTCGAAAAGGAGGGGGCTACTTTGTACCCTTCGGCCCCTCAGAGTTGTGGCACATTCGTAACAGGTGACTAAAACTAAAATTTCCATTGGAAGAACTGCATTTGTTTATAAAGTAAAAGTCT
This sequence comes from Hemitrygon akajei, assembly GCF_048418815.1. NCBI lineage: Eukaryota > Metazoa > Chordata > Chondrichthyes > Myliobatiformes > Dasyatidae > Hemitrygon > Hemitrygon akajei. The sequence goes on from NC_133128.1 coordinate 40,104,918, forward strand.
TGTGCGCCAAGCCAATTCAATGGAAATGTGGAAGAAAATTCGCTTGCGGGAAATTGTGTTCTGCTGCAGAATGTCCTCCTGCCTATAGAAAGGTATTTGTACTGGTCAGAACTGAATGGAATTTTCACCAAACTCATTACTATCTTAACAGATTGCACAGAGTTTCTGAATGATGATGGTGCCACGTTCAGACAAGGACCAAGTGCACAACATCAACCTGAAGATGCAAACTCATTTGGTTTTAAAGTAGGTCTCTTTTTTTTGCACTACAAATATTTTACAGTTAAATTGCAAAATATAACTAGAAGGTATAGGGCAAGACAGTTGGAAATCTAGAAAGAAGGATATGATTAAGTATTTATAGCTTCAATAACTAACTGACTGTAAAATGGTTTCCTTTATAGGTGCTAAATTCATAACTGTCAATTCTAGCATGTTCTGTGCTTTTGTGATCCAGATTTGCAAATATTAATTTCTTACTCTACAAGTTCAAATGTTAGTGTTCATGAAACCATTTAATATGCCTGCTGCAGATCTAGCCATATGTTATTCTATCCTGCATGTAGTACACTCTATTTAATAACTTCGATCTGTTCTGTAGCCTGTCATGAATTCTGCCCCTTGGCTGCTCTTCAGTTTTTTCCCCTTAGTTCCCTTGCCCTTTTGAGTTCCTCAGTCAATCTGCTTTCAACTGAACCAGATACTGCTGCTTCTGCCACTTGCTGTATTCATCTTGCTCCCTGCAGTTAAATCTTTCAGTACTCCTGTCTGCAATGATCCTGTTGATTATTTTTATTTTTACGTTCACTATTCTTGTTCATTGGACTTCACCCCATTACATCTCACTTCTCTGCTGTTATTACTGATTGGCTAGCAAAACTGATCGTTTTGGGGATCCTTAACACAAGCTAACTGTGGATTAATTGTGCTTCCTTTTCCACCAGGCTGCGTTTAGCGCAGAGGTTCCCAAGCTGGGGTCCACGGACCCTTCAGTAGGGGTTTGCGGCATAAAAGTTTGGGAAACCGTGATTTAGCACAATGTCTTGATATGTTCTTTCTGATTTGTACTTCCTTGTACTCCCAGTTACCTTCAAAGTACATGGATTAATTTTGTCAAACCCAGACTGACTTTTCATTGTCTATGGGTCATTTCTGCACTCCACAGGATCTCAGGTTTTAACTTGAACTCTATCCTGGTTTTTCCCTTAATTGTACAGCCCTCATTACAAAAATGGAATGGCCTCACTGATCCAGATTGCCTTCATGCAATCCCATCAATACACCCTTCATGTTTGTTTGCCTCAGTTATTCCGTGTAGCAGTAGATTATTTTTTAAATGACTCGGTAGGTAAATGAACTACTTCCAAGTTCTCTTTGAATTTATTGGTAATCCTTGATTTCTTTCCATTTCCAGACAAGTTATGATAAAAGGTTAGGCTCTTCTGAAGGCAGCTTGCTTAACAGTTCCAACATCTTATTCTGTTGGTTATGCTATAATCTTTGTGAATTTTATTTTAAACCACCTTATCTTTCTTTTATTATGGGTATAAGAAATTTTTGTCATACTGTGAGTGTGAGCTAGCCAGTACAGTCGGCCCTCCTTATCCGCGGATTCCGTATGCGTGGATTCAACCAACCGCGATCGGGAAAACCCGGAAGTTCTCTCTCCAGCACTCATTGCTTGAGCATGTACAGATTATTTTTTCTTGTCATCTTTCCCTAAACAATACAGTATAGTGTTACGATCCAGCAACAATGAATATATAACTGAGACAGGTTTTTTATAACAAATAAAACATTTATTAAACACTGCTGAAAAATCCAAAAGGAAACAAACGACTAACTTAACCTGAAGTGGGTTGCAGTACAGCAGCTCGAACAGTTCGTAAAGCGATAATGCGAAAACAGTTCTTGGAAGTAGTAATGCGAAAGTCCAAATGATTTACACAGTCACTTAGGAGAGGCTTTCCCTTGAAGTAATAAAATCCTCTTTCATGATGTTACTGCTGATCCCAGCCAAAGTATGCCTTGATCAAAGGATTTATGAAGAAGGAAATAAAACGGCTTAAAGGCACTGACCTTTCCTTGGTGAAACTGCGTCCAGCTCTTTCTGCTCTTTTGGCAAAGCAGGAGTTATCATGGACACAGGTTACTAACTCCTTGTACAAAGATTAAATAAAGGTCGAACCTGCTTTACAGCCGACAACACCAACTTTCCTCGATTCTTCCAGCTTCACGAACTTCAATAAATCTTCACTCTCCACTAGACTGAACTGGCAGTATTGTAGCAAAACTGCCGGCAATAACCTTTGAGACTTAAGGCAGAAAGTAACACTCCACTTTAAAACAAAACTGTGTCATAACATCGAATACGCAGAACGGAGTCACTGGCGAATTCAACCACGAACTGCCACACATCACAGGGAGGGGTTCTCCTTTTATACCCTGTTGAAAAAAACCTACCACATGACCTCTCACAGGCGGGAAAATTCCGTCACTCCACCATCACAAGACCACTACATCATGCCCAGCATAGCCTCAATTACATCATGGTCATGTGACAGGCACGAGATACCCACGGGTACGTAACAATAACAACTATTTACATAACATTTACATTGTATTAGGTATTATAAGTAATCTAGAAATGACTTAAAAGTACAGGCAGTCTCCAGGTTATGAATGAGTTCCATTCCTGAGTCCGTCTTTAAGTTGGATTTGAAGTCGGAACAGGTACATCCGGTATTATTTAGCATCAGTTAGTTAAATATTTTTCTTAGTATATAGTAATATTTTGCCTATGCATATAAAACACTTAAGAAACATATGTATTTCAATAATTTAACCACTGCGTTGCTTAGTAATAATTTTAGCTTTCATCAGGGCAGAGCCTTTCACATTCTCCATTAAAATTGTTCTGATCGTTGACCGACTATCGCCTAACGCTTTTCCAATGACCGATGGTGTTATTACTTCCACCTTATTTTCAATCGTGATCGTGATTATTTTCGTGAACAGAAACACTGCGGATTCAGAGCTGCACCGCCAGGTCCTAATGTCCACTACACGGGGACATGTTAAATAAAGTCCAGGGTTCCGTTGGGTCCTAAAGACCACCACACTGTTACATGTTAAATAAGGGACTTGAGCATCCATGAATTTTGGTATCCGCGGGTTGGGGGTTCCCAGAACCAATCCCCCACGGATAAGGAAAGCCAACTATTGGTTTCTCCCTACCAAATTCTAACCTGAACTTTCTCTGCATCTATCTTGAGCAGCTAACAATAACCACACAAAGTGCTGGAGGAACTCAGCAAGCCAGGCAGCATCTATGGAAAAGAGGAGTCAACGTTCTCAGCCTGAAACATCGACTACACTCTTTTCCATAGATGCTGCCTGGCCTGCTGAGTTCCACCAGCATTTTGTGTGAGTGTTGCTTGGATTTCCAGCATCTACAGACTTTCTCTTGTTTGTGATTAGCTAACAATTACCTTTGGTTTCTTCCACACCATCTGTGTTAATTACATGTAACCCCTACTTCTCCCAAACATAATTTTATCTCAAATTTCTTTGCCACTAATACTGATACTATTTGCCCAGCTGCCTCTATGACAATCCGTCTTACTTGCCTTGTCTGTAGGTGTTTCACTGATTGTTTTTGTACTTTATCCCCCCCACGAAGTCTCAGTTATGTCCTTGTCTCTGAGCTCCACCCCCTCTTCTATTCCGAATATGCCAGAAACCACCAATTTCTATTTTTATCCATAGTCTAGACAAAATGGTAAGTAATATCATCATCTTGGGAACTGTTTAGTAATCTTTTCAAAAATTCAGTAGGAAACTCTGTCCCTTGGTAAAATCTAATTCTCAGTTATTATTCTGTACTCAGTGCCCTGCATCCATTATTTGTCCTCAACATTTCCATTTTGAAGTTCTTATCATTGTATTCAAATCTCTTCACGGCACCATCCATCTCTCTGCATCTAACCCTCTCTATTCTGACCATTCCACAAACTGCTTTCCTCCAACTGTTGGTGTCTTATTTTTTCCACTCCTGCCTACCATTGTTGGTCACACCTTCAGCAGTTAGGCCCCAAGCCTCTCAATTTTCTCTCCATATATCTCTGCTACTCCGCCCTCTGTCCTCCCCTATCAGATTCCTTCTTCTTCAGCCTTTTGCCTCTTCCACCTATCACCTCCCAGCTACTCACATCATTTCCTTTCAATCCCCCTCCCCAACCCACTTTACATACTTTCTATCTCCTGGACTCAACAGCTTGTGCTATTCTCCCTCTTCCTACTGTCTTATACTGGCTTATCCTCCTTCCTTTCCAGTCCTGATGATACATCTCAGCCTGATATGTCAACTCTTTATTCCTCTCCATAGAAGTTGCCTGATTTATTGAGTTCCCTTAGCATGTTGTGTGTGTTGCTCCAGATTTCCAGCATCTGCAGAATTTCAGGTGTCTCCATGTGTTCTTCCAAAAATTCAATCCCACTAACCAAGATACTGGTTCTTCATCCTAGTATTACTAATTGGGTTTGTTTGAATTTTAAAAAGTAGCGAGATAATTACAAGTCTTTGTTGCAGTAAAGCACATCAGAGTGCCAGCACTAGACGATTTATATTTCCCGTACTGCAACAACACATGCTGTTTAAAATTGAAAGGATGGTTTTCAATTTGATTCTAATTCTAGTCACTTAACATGCCTTTAAGCAAGGTAGGAATACCTAGAGAAGGTAGAGAAAAGATTTATAGAATAGTTCAAGGCATGAGGCATTTTAATCAGTTTAGACCAGACAAATTTCTTTTGTTTTCCTTGGGGTAAAGGTTAAGATGAGACTTAAAAGTTGCACAAGATCAAATTGGTTTAAATGGGATAAATTGAGAGGAACTGTTCCACTAGCAAATGGTTCAAGGACTGGGGGAGGAGGGGGGGGGAGGCGGAATAGATTTTTGAGTAAAGTATGTTTGAGGGAACTTCTTTTAACTCGGAGGAGTTACAAGCTGGAATGTGCAGTTTCCTCAACCCAATGTAAGCAATCATTTGGAGCTTTTAGAAGGGAATTGAAAGGTAGTTGAGAGAGAATTTGCTGGGCATTGGGGATAGAACTATGGGAAGGATTTGACAAGGTTGTTATATTAGGAATCAAGATAATGAGCTAAATCCTGCTGTGCTTCCATTTTGTTTCTAATTAAAACTTACTGAATCTCACTGACTATGCAACCTGTTGATTCTGTTATTTGATGCTTGTTTCTCAGCTGGAAGGTGAGGATGTTGAAGAAGTAACGAATAGTCCACTGAACATAAACAAGACACTTGTTAACTTCCCGTCCATGAGTACCGATAGACAAATTCAACAGTTCCAAGTTTTTCTCACCGCTGTAATGAAAAATGATTTGGTGAGTATTAAGTATTAAACTAATATAAAATGAGTTTTATTCAGTTTAGTGCTCCCAAAATGCAGTGAACAATTTATCAATGTAATGGGAATCTATTTCCAGGTTTACAGTATTTTATCGTCTTAATGTTAACTCATAGGCAGCAAATGTTAATTAACTAATTAATGAGTGAAACAGCACAGAGCTGGCCCTTCGAGTCACACTGCCGCAGCAATCACTGACAAACCTACTTAGTTCCAACTTTTCCATCTCTTGTGGACAGTGTTCTAGTCTTCCTGGAGCCTCACTGTGAACCTCTGTTGTCAGGGGTATTGTTATGCAGTAGGAGCTGATTGCGAGAGGATATTTGTAGGTGTTTAGCATGGGTCTCTTGTACGCTTCCCAGTGCAGATTTATGGCAGCTTAAAGCTTGATTTATGGATATAATGCACAAGCATCATGTGTGTAATGCAGCTACACAGCAGAGGTTGAAATACCTCCGTTCAGTCTAATTATGGTTATGGAATCTTGGTCTTAACGTTAAGGTACTTGTTAAATGTATGAGCACATCCAACACCCACTTAGGAAATGTGCTTCACATTGTATATAGCCTTTGACACCTCTGCTATGAAGTAAAATTTCCTATCTTCTACTCTATATAGGCCCTGTCCTATAAGCATCTTCTTCATCAGTGACATTAGACTCACATAGTTACATCCTCCTTGGCTTCTATGATGGCTTTGACTTCTCTTGCAAGCCATGGTTGTGTGTTCTTGCCTTCAGAATTATGAAAACAACTTTAAAATATAAATGCACTTCCTTGGCCTTAATCTGTTTTGGGATATTCTTTGCTATCAAAATATAAATTATTTTGTTTAGTGGAAGCTTATTCAAAGGCAAAGTGTAAATGCGATTGAATGACTTCACCTCTCTTGCTTTTAGATATGTCGAATAAGTCAAGTGCAGTACCTCTTGTTGCTGCACTACTTTGTTATGGCTCTCTGCTCCAGAAGCAAGGCACAGGTACCATTTTCTTGGTAGTTCTATTTGTAATCTTAAAAAATGTTTGAAGCTATTTTGGCTTTTATTAAACTGATCTGCATGCTTTTGTTTCTTAATCCAAATGATTTGTTTGATCAATTTTACAAAGCTTTACGAATGGTTTGATAGAGATCTGCTGTTTAATGCGTTGATGTGGCATTTTGAATTGGATTGATTTTATTTCTTACATCCTTCACATACATGAGAAGTAAAAATCTTTATGTTACGTCTCCATCTAAATGTGCAATGTGCAATCATAGTAATTTATAATAAATAGAACAGTCAATGTAATATAGAGTACACTCAAGTCAGCGTGAGTTCATCAGTCTGATGGTCTGGTGGAAGAAGTTGTCTCGGAGCCTCTTGCTTCTGGTTTTTATGCTGTGATACCGCTTCCCAGCTGGTAGCAGCTGGAATAGATTGTGATTGAGATGGCTTGGGTCCCCAATGATCCTACGGGCCCTTTTTACACACCTGTCCTTGTAAACGTCCTGAATCATGGGAGGTTCACAACTACAGATGTGCTGAAAAGTGCTGCATTCAAAATAGCATCAGTGGCAACAACAAGCAAGCAAACCTCTCTATTTGTGTGGAAAGTTTTCCAGGGCATTTCACAATGAATACAAGTGACTGCTGTTCCAGACAAGAAGATATTAAATTCAATGATGAAATTCTGATGTGGGTCTTAAAGAGGGCGTTATTTGAAGAGAGGAATCTCAAGGGGACTTGATGGACTAGGGCTTTTATCCTTGGTGTGCAGGACACACAAAGCTGATGTTATAGAAGTTTAGAGAATCATGAGGAGCATAGATAGGATGAAAACACTTCACCTTTTTCCCAGGTTTGGTGAATCAAGAACTAGAGAGCGTAGGTTAAGGAGGAAGGGGAAAGATTTAAGAGGAACTTGAGGAATGAGTTGCCAGAAGTGATTGAGGCAGCTACAATCACATCTTTTTAAAGTGAGTTGGACAGGTACGTGGACTGGAAAGGTTTAGAAGGTCATGGGGAAATGCTGGAAAATAGGACTAGCTTGGATAGGATATTCTGGTCGGCCTGGACCAATGGCCTTGCTTCCATGCTGCTTGACTATATGCTCCTAAGTACATGTAGCTTCGATATGTAGAACTGTGCTTGTTTCACTTACTCAGCCCCTTCATATTTTCTGCCCCAGGAGCATTGACTAATGTATTGATGATGCTCCCTGCACAGAACTTGAAAATGTCATTACTTAGCTGTTACTTTCCACTGTACTCCCAATTACACACAATCTATCTCTGACTCTCCTTCCCTCTCTACCGTACTCCCACTTACACACAATCTATCTCTGATTCTCCTTCCCTCTCTACCGTACTCCCACTTACACACAATCCATCTCTGATTCTCCTTCCCTCTCTACCGTACTCCCAATTACACACAATCCATCTCTGACTCTCCTTCCCTCTCTACCGTACTCCCACTTACACACAATCCATCTCTGATTCTCCTTCCCTCTCTACCGTACTCCCAATTACACACAATCCATCTCTGACTCTCCTTCCCTCTCTACCGTACTCCCAATTACACACAATCTATCTCTGACTCTCCTTCCCTCTCTACCGTACTCCCACTTACACACAATCTATCTCTGATTCTCCTTCCCTCTCTACCGTACTCCCAATTACACACAATCCATCTCTGACTCTCCTTCCCTCTCTACCGTACTCCCAATTACACACAATCTATCTCTGACTCTCCTTCCCTCTCTACCGTACTCCCACTTACACACAATCCATCTCTGACTCTCCTTCCCTCTCTACCGTACTCCCACTTACACACAATCCACCTCTGACTCTCCTTCCCTCTCTACCGTACTCCCACTTACACACAATCCATCTCTGACTCTCCTTCCCTCTCTATCGTACTCCCACTTACACACAATCCATCTCTGACTCTCCTTCCCTCTCTACCGTACTCCCACTTACACACAATCCATCTCTGATTCTCCTTCCCTCTCTACCGTACTCCCACTTACACACAATCCATCTCTGACTCTCCTTCCCTCTCTACCGTACTCCCACTTACACACAATCCATCTCTGACTCTCCTTCCCTCTCTACCGTACTCCCACTTACACACAATCTATCTCTGACTCTCCTTCCCTCTCTACCGTACTCCCAATTACACACAATCTATCTCTGACTCTCCTTCCCTCTCTACCGTACTCCCAATTACACACAGTCCTTCTCTGATTCTCCTCCCCTTCCTTCACCCGTCTCCCAGTTGCATATAGTCCATCTCTGACTCTCCTTCCTTTTCCCTTTCCCTACATCTCTTCTAATATTTGTATATCTGTGCACTTGTAATGCTACTGTGATAGTGTGATTTCTTTTGGGATGAAGTATCTATCTAAAGGAGCAAAGTAGCTGGAAGCGAACATGATGGTAAGCTTGACTCTACTGGGTATTTAACCTTGTGTGCTTTCTGACTACTTCTTTTGAAATAGGGTGCAGTTTACATGTTCCAAGGTCCGGACGAAGGTGTGGTTTCTAAACACTTGGTGTTGTTTGCCCTGCAGCTATTTTACACTCTTTATACTGTATCTCTAGGATCTGGCTGAAGCCAAAAAGCAAGTTAAAACAATTGAGAGAATGACTAAGGAGAAACCGGAATGCCGGAATTTTTTGTATGTGGCCTATCACACTTCAGGCTGTTTATGCTACAAGCAAAATAGGTAAGGGACCTCAGCTTGAAGGTGAATATGAAAAAATTAAATCGTCTTTAGAACAATTTAAATTGCATTGGAAATAAATGTTCAGTTATTACGGGATGACCTAAATGTGTCTATGCACTACCTGCATTCAGTTTTGCTCTTTCTTAGTTACTGTTGTAAACAACTGTCCTCCATTACAAAGTGAACTGTGCAGCCTCCTGATGAACGAGTAAACAAGATGAATTGTTTTATGATCACCATCACTCATACTCCTCTTTATTCCAAGAAATAATTTAAACAGCTAAATCCCCTTCCAGTGTGGAATTTGGACGCCCATCACCACCTTCTCATTGCTAACATCAGGAAGAAGGTACAGGAGCCTGAAGGCACACACTCAGAGATTCAGGAACAGCTTCTACCCCTCTCCCACCATATTTCTGAATAGACATTGAACCCATGAATATTGCATCACTTCCTTCTTTCTCTCTTTTTGCACTATTTATTTAACTTATAGGTATACTTGCTGTAAATTACATTTTGTTATTAATATATACTGCTGCTGCATAACAACAAATATGGCATAATGCCATTGATATAAAACCTGATTCTGATCCTGGAATCTTAGTCTAGGTCTAGGTAGTTTGTATGTGTGGATGATAACTAAACTCTATATCAGCTGGATCTTAATCTTAGTCTTGTATTACTTTATCACAATAGTGCACAATATAAAAGTTGAAAAAAAAGTCTAGGATTTCCAGGAATTAAAAAGTACAAAAAAGTAATTCCATTGATTTAATCATAGTTCTACATTGTATGAATGGATATTTTGTTCAGATTCATATTTCAAGTCTTTAAGTTAATGGGGCAAAAGTAGAAGAGTGATAAATGTTAAAATCCTTGGGCATTGCATGGCCAGGTGTAGGGTATATAGTTTATTTGTGTGAATTAGCTTTTTAATATGAATCTCAGTATTTGTAGCATTATAAAGACAAGTATGACAAGACATCAAGAAACCTCATTTTGTGGAGGAAGTTCATGCTTTCAAGATAGTGCAGAACATTGATTTGCAGTACACTGTTAAGAAATGCTGTGGAATTGGAGACACTGAAGGGAAGTGGAGCTGTCAAGACCACCCTGCTTTAAAACTTTGGATAGTAGGAGGGTGAAATTATCCCTCTGTCCAAATAACCTAATGTGACATTGTCACCATTTCTTAAATTTCATTTTTTTTCTGATTATTGTAGATGGTTCCAGCAACTAATTTGCAGTCTGTCTCTCCTTTCCTTTTGCCTGTCATTTGCCTTCTCTTTCTGTGTTAAATTATAAGAACAAAAGAGATGAAGAGTTCTTGAAAGTGAGTCCATAGGTTATAGGAATAGTTCAGAGATGGGGTGAGTGAAGTTATCCTCTCTGGTTCGAGGGTGTGGTGGTTGAAGGGTAATAAATGTTCCTGAACCTGGTGGTGGAGCCCTGAGGCTCCTGTACCTTCCTGAAGGTAGCAGTGAGAAGAGAGCATGGCCTGGATGGTGGGGGTCCTTGATGATGGATGCTTTTTTTTTGCAATAGCACTCTTGCATGGATATGCTCAACGATGGGGAGAGCTTTATCCATAATGAACTTGGCTGTATCCACTACTTTCCATGGGTTTTTCTGTCCAAGGGCATTGGTGTTTCCATACCAGACTATGATGCAACCAGTTAATATGCTCTCCACCACACACCTATACAAGTTTGTCAATGTTTTAGATGACATGCCGAATCTTCGCAAGGCTCTGAGAAAGTAAAAATCCTGCCATGCTTTCTTCATTATGTCACTTACGTGCTAGACCCAGGACAGTCCTCTGAAATGATAACAACAAGGAACTTAAAGTTGCTGACCCTCTCCACCTCTGATCCTCCAATGAGAACTGGCTCATGCACTCTGGTTTCCTCCAGCTGAAGTCAATAATCAGCTCCTTGGTCTTGTTGACATTGAGTAAGAGGGTATTATTGTGGTACCACTCAGCCAGATTTTCAATTTCCCTCCTATATTCCTATCTTTGATTCAGCCAACACCAGTGGTGTTGGTGGCAAACTTAAATATGGCATTGGAGCTGTGCTTAGCCTTACAGTCATTAGTCTAAAGCAAGTAGAGCAAGGGGCTAAGCACACAGCCTTTGATTCTGTGCATTTGGTCATTGTGGAGGTGGTGTGGCCAATCCAAACTGACTGGAGTCTGCAAGTGAGGAAATCGAGGATCCAGCTGAACAAGAAGGCATTGAGGCCTAAGACTTGAAGCTTATTGATAAATATTTGATAGTTTATCACCGTTTTAACAAAACGGGAAGATTTCAAATGGTTGATTAATAAAAGGAATAAGTGATCCAAATTCGACTCAAAATCCTTAGTTCATGACAAGAACTGTTATTTTAAATTTCCTTACGGATATATTTCACAAGTTTGAGCTGACCTTTCAATTATGTTAGAGGTTTTCTGCCTCCATTCAAGCCAAGAATTATAAAAATAACTCATAAGGAGATGTTTAAATCTTTCTGCAGATTTGAAGATGCCATGCAGTGGTTTCAAAAATCTAAACAAGAGTTTGCAGAAAACCCTCCAAACATAGAATGGAGCAATGTGATACTAAAAGCAGAAGAGATTATACCAGAATATTTTGAAGTAAGAGCTTTATCTCAAATACTAAGAATAAGTCACTCAGTATGGTTAAACAAATTGCTATCTCAGAAGCATTATAGGAAAACAAATGTGTAAAAGATATATTGGGGTGTGGGTGATAGTGCAAAATATATTCTGAAAAGTTTCATGTTTTTTAAGGTAATTCTTTTGCTTACGTAACAGTGGTGGTGATAGCTTTGTAATAAGAAATAATTTTTTCATATTTTTTTGTGTGGCAACAATGGCACTTCAAATTTCTGCCATTCACCTTTCTTTGCGCCACTCAGAGATGTGGCGGATTAGACATTGTGATCTTTTGGGAACACCGTAATTATTAAAATTTAGTTCATGTTTCATTCATCCATTGTGGCAGATTACTAGATTTTAAATGTATTATTCAAGCTCCAGAATAGGTGTAAGCAAAACTGACTTCCTGTGCAAAACCCACACTCATCAGGCAAAAGTCCTCATGCTGTTGGGAGTTTTCAGAAAATTAATTCAAGTCATATCAAGTTCTTGGTATGCAAATTATTGGCCATCTTCTTTAAATTTAGTATTTTGTCAGATTTTCAGATACCAGAAACATAGAATATTGCCTCGGGCATAATCTGAATTTAGGTTCCGTTGATTTTTGCTGTTAAGCAACTGATGAACTAGAAACATAGAAAACCTACAGCACTATACAGGCCCTTCGGCCCACAAAGCTGTGCTGAACATGTATTTACTTTAGAAATTACCTGGGGTTACCCATATCCCTCTATTTTTCTAATCTTCATGTACCTATCCAAGAAACTCTTAAAAGACCCGATTGTACCTGCCTCCACCACCATTGCCGGCAGCCCATTCCACGCACTCACCACTCTCTGCGTTTAAAAAAAAAAACTTACCCCTGACATCTCCTCTGTACCTACTTCCAAGCACCTTAAAACTATGCCCTCTCATGATAGCCATTTCAGTTCTGAGAAAAAGCCTCTGACTATCTACACGATCAATACCTGTCATCATCATATACATCGCTATCAGGTCACCTCTCATCCTTCGTTGCTCCAAGGAGAAAAGGCTGAGTTCACTCAACCTATTCTCATAAGGCATGCTCCCCAATCCAGGCAACATCCTTGTAAATCTCCTCTGCACCCTTTCTATGGCTTCCACATCCTTCCTGTAGTGAGGAGACCAGAACTGAGCCCAGTACTCCCAAGTGGGGTCTAACCAGGGTCCTATATAGCTGCAACATTACCTCTTGACTCTTAAACTCAATCCCACAGTTGATGAAGGCCAATGCACCGTATGCCTTTTTAATCACAGAGTCAACCTGCGCAGCAACTTTGAGTGTCCTATATAGTAACTGTTCTTGAACCTGGTGATTAATTGGCTAAACTTGAAGTTTGTTATAGAAGTGCAGAACCCAGATGATATACAAGGCAATTCAGCCTACCAAATTTTTGTGATTTTTTTTTTTTTAAACAGCTTTTGTTCCCTCACTCTTTCCCTCATCCCAGTAGATTATTTTTCTTCAAATGCCTATCAAACTGATCAGCCAAAACTGGAATGAGGTGCATGTTATTACTCTGCTTCTCTCATCCTTTAGGTGAAAATAAATGAATATATTGAAAAGTGCACTGATCCTCCCGACCCCATAGCAACCTGCCAACATTTAAGTTGTCAAGGATATTACAAGAAGGAAATCTATCCGTCTGACCCTGATTACAAGGTACGGCTTCGTACATATAGAACACTTACACACAATGAGCCAAACTTAAAACATCTCTTCTGTCAGTTGATTCGTGTTTTTGACTTGCTAATAAGGATTGTTGCCAGATAATCTCATTAATCAGATGGAAGTAGTAATGGGATGCTGTTTCTGAATGTAAGGAAGCAATTTTCATGTAAGGATTAAACTGGAATTTAGACTAGATTGCAACCAAGAACTGGTTATTTTATTTGGGCATTAATTCTTGTTCACTGTTGAAGAACTGGAAACTGAGCAATTTGATTGTCTAAACACAAGAGATCCTGCAGATGCTGGAAATCCAGAGTAACACACACAAAATTCTGCAGGAACTCAGCGGGATAGACAGCATCTATGGAAAGAAATAAAGAGTGAAGGGTGTTGGTCCGAAACACCGACTCTTTATTCCTCTCCGTAGATGCTGCCTGATCTGATGAGTTCCTTCTGCATTTTTGTGTGATATCTTGATTGTCTGGTAATTTTCAAGTTGCTTTGATCATCTAGTGAGGATCTGATTGTCTCAAAAAGCATATTAGTTTAAGTATCTGTTTCTGTAAGTAGAGGTATGATTCACACAGCTTTCTGTCCGATTTATTCTTCACCCAATGAACCTAAGTTTTGGTATTGATTCTGAACAACAGACCCAACGAATTCCCCATCACCACCAGTCTCCTCTGTCTGGTGGAACTGGCCCTCACTCAATAATTTATCTTTCGGCTTATCCCACTTCCTCGAAACCAAAGGGGTAGCCATGGGCACTCACATGCATCCCAGCTATCCCTGTCTTTTTGTCTGCTATGTGGAACAGTCCATGTTCCAAGCCTACAGCGGTATCACTCCCCAACTCCTCCTACACTACATCAACTGCATTGGTTCTGCTTTCTGCACCCATGTTGAGCTTCATCAGCTTTGCCTTCAACTTCCAACCTGCCCTCAAATTTACTTGGTCTATTTCTGAGCGCGCTCTCTCCTTTCTCGATCTCTCTCTGTCTCCAGAGATGGAGACAATTAATCTATTGATATCTTTTATAAACCCACTGATTCTCACAGCTACATGGACTATACCCTGTGTAACACTTACCCAACAGGCTGGTATATGTCTAGGGGAAAAGGAGATCCAGCCACTCACCAACCCCACCTCCCGTACACGCAGGTGCTGTGAGAATCAAGTTTATGCCTCGCGCCCGCCAACAGTATCAAACCCACAACAAATACCGGTATGAAATACACTTTAAAGAGTTTACTAAAATTAAAAGAGTATTAGGCAATACAATATATATATATATATATATATATACAAGAAAAAAACAAAAGGCGCCAACTTATCAAAGTTCAGTCAGTTTAGTGCACTCGTTGGAGCTCAACCAGCGAACCATTCGACTCCTCGTCGCTTGCCCCCCGACTTCCACGTCTTCCACCTCGGACTCCCCGGTGGTCTTCCGAGCGCACGTCCTCCTTCCTCGGCGTCTCCCTCCCGACTCCCTTCACCCCCAAGCCCGCGCAACCCCTCCCCCAAGTTCCCAGCCTCACAAAACACAATAACATTCCCCATTGATTAACAAATGAATACAATTACCATATCAGCCATTCTAAAGCGAAACAACGGCGAGAGAAACATTTAACAGACAAAGAAACATTCCTACTCGTAACAAACCAAAGAAGCCCTTTTTAGTAACATACACAGGACATTGTACACCTGTCATTTGTAAAAATTTCATCTCCTTTCCTAGTTCTTCTGACTCCACTGCATCTGCTCTCAGGATAAGGCTTTTCATTCCAGGACTAATGAGATGTCCTCCTTCTGCAAAGAAAGCAGCTTCCCTTCCTCCAACATTAACGCTGCCCTCACCCACATCTCTTCCATTTCACACACGTCTGCTCTCACCCCATCCTCCTGCCGCCACACCAGGGACACGGTTCCTCTGGTCCTCACCTATCATCCCACTAGCCTCCACATCCAGTACAGAATTCTCCTTAATTTCCACCATCTCCAACGGGATCCCACTACCAGGCAAAACTTTCCCCCCTCCCCACTTCCAGAGAGATTGTTTCCTACACAATTCCCTTGTCCATTCGTCCCTCCCCACTGATCTCCCTTCTGGCACTTACCCTTGCAAGCGGAACAAGTACTACACCTGCCCCTACACCTCCTCTCTCACTACCATTCAGGGCCTCAAACTGACCTTCCAGGTGAGACCACCACCAGCTGTGGGGTCTCTTGGGGTCACTTATTGTATCTGGTGCTACCAGTGAGGCCTCCTGTCTATCAGTGAGACCCAGTGTACTGTAGACTGGGAGACTGCTTCACCAAGCACCACTCCTCCAGAAAAAGCGGATTCTCCCTGTAGTCACCTATTTTAATTCCATTTCTCATTCCCATTCCGATGTGTCAATCCATGGCCTCCTCTACTGGCGTGATGAGGCCACACTCAGGTTGCAGGAGCAACACCTTATATTCCATCTGGTGGCATGCACATCGATTTCTTGAATTTTCAGTAATTGCCCCCCCCCTTCACCAGTCCCCATTCCTGTTTTCCCCCTCTCTTACCTTATCTCCTTACCAGGCCATCACCTCCCGCTCATGCTCCCCCCTTCTCCTTTCTTCCATGGTCTTCTATCCTCTTCTATCAGATTCCCAATCCTCCAGCCCTTTATCTCTTTCACCAATCTGCTTCCCGGCTCTTTATTTCACCCCTCTCCCTGCTTCACTTATCACCTGCCACCTTGTACTTCTTCCTTCCTCTTCCCCTACCTTCTTTGACTTCTCCCAATCCTTTCTAATCCTGAAGAAGGGTTTTGGCCCGAAACGGTGACTGTTTACTCTTTTCCATAGAGCCTGCCTGGCCTGCTGAGTTCCTACAGCATTTCTGTGTGTGTTGTTAGGATTTCCAGCATCTGCAGATTTTCTCTTGGTTATGATTCAAAATAATTATGCATGCTTTTCTTCCTCAACCACCTGTTCTTCCCATCCCTGGTAGATGTGTCTTGTTCCCATTTGTTCTCCTGTCAACTGTTCTTGGAATGAGGACAAGGAAGTGAAGGTGTTGAGGCTTCTTCAGTGTAGGTGACCCTATGGAGTGGTGCACAGAGCCAGGCATATCGAGGGATGGTGTCTCAAAGAGCCACTTTGAATTAGTTGTACTGCATGCTGCAGGGACACTGCAAGGGACTTTTTCATGAATTCTATTCTAAATAAGATAAGAAAATGTAATACTTATTCTATGAAATTTCAGAGGTCTGTACCAATTTTGTTACATTTCAGGGTTATGTCGAACTTTCTTGTGACAATAATTGTGTCATGCAATATCATATGACCTGTTGGAAAAAGTTAAGAGATTCTAACTACCAGGGGCAATCTAATCAGGTGAGATATATTCTGATCGCTGACTCCTCTCATTTCCTCTTTCCCTACCCCATCTCGTCATCTTCCTTATTTTGATGAATTTTCCATACTATCACTTTCTATTTCTTTTTAACAGATGAAGAGAAGAAACCCAATGCTTCTGTTATATTTATTCTATGAAACAAAAATATCTATAAGATTGTAAGAGTGCAGAGAAAATTTACAAGGATGTTGCCAAACTTGAGGACCTGAGTTATAAGGAAAGGTTGAATAGGTTAGCACTTTATTCCCTCGAGAGTAGGGGATGTGATCGAGACATACAGCATTATGAGGGGTACAGATAGGGTAAGTGCAAGCAGGTTTTTCCCACTCAGGTTGGGTGAAACTAGAACTAGAGGTCATGGATTAAGGGTGAAAGGTTAAATATTTAAGGCGAACAATTAGGGCGAACCATTTCACTCAGAGTGCTTAGATGGTGGAAATGGTGGATGTGGATTTGATTTCAACATTTAAGAAATGTTTGGATAGGTACGTGGATGGGAGAGATATGGAGGGTCTTCTGGTTCCCCTCTTCCTGCCTCCTTCCCACACTCGGTCCACAATAGAGACCCATATCAGAATCCAGTTTATCATCACTCACATATGTCATGAAATTTGTTCTTTTTTTGCAGCAACCATACTTTTTAGTACAGTACTCTTCAAAAATCTACAGCACCCTAGCTAGATATACTGTACATGCCTAAGATCTTTGCACAGCACTGTATGTTGATGGATTATATCTGACTCCATCTATATTTGCAGATATTCTTTATCTACTCAGTAAATGTAATGAGGTACACTTTTAAAAAGCAGAATGTGGATCTGTAAGCAGTGACACTTGAAATCACACCTGGTACTGCCTGTAACAATATTTGGAGCGTCATATAAAATAGGGAATGCAGAATATACTGAACAAGTCTGAAAATAACTATAGGGAAAGAGACAGTTAAGGTGTCGAATTGATCCTTCATGAGAACTGTGAAATATTAGAACGGAAATTGTAAGTTGCACAGATGGAGAGAAGAGTGAATGAATTAGGTAGTGGTGATACAAATCGAAAAGAAAATCTAGTTAGAAGAAGATAACAAGTAAGTAGAAATAAGTAAGACCTGAAATATTAGTGAGGAAGAAATGAGTAATACTGAAAGCTGGATACTCTAACGTTGAGGCTTTATAAGGCTTCATTCTGACTGTGCTTGTAATATTATGAGCAGTTTTGATCTTATCTAAGAAAATGATGTGCTGGCATTAGTGAGGATCCAGAGAAGGTTCACAAGATCCAGGAAGGGAATGGTTAATGTATGCTAACTATTTGATGGCCCTGGATCTGTACTCACTGGAATTTAGAAGAGTGAGGGGGAATCACATTGAAACCTATCAAATATTGGAAGGTCCAGTTAGAGTGGATGTGGAGAGGATGCATCCTATAGTGGTAGAGTCCAGGATGAGGAGGAAAATTTTAAGCTAGAGGGTAATGAATCTGTGGAATTCATTGCCGTGGAGACCAAGTTATTGGATGTATTTAAAGCAGTGGCTGATAGGTTCTTGATTAGGCAGGATTTCAAAGATTAGGGGAGAAGGCAGGAGAATGAGGTTGAAAGGGATAATAAGTCGGCCATGATGGAATGGCAGACTCAATGGGCCAAATGTCATAATTCTGCTGCTTTGCCTTATGGCTGTGGTCCGGGTGCAGAGTCGATGGGACTAGGCAGAATTTTAGTTTGGCATGAGGTAGAAGGGCCCAAGGACCTGTTTCTGTACTGTAGTGTTCTATGATTCCTCTTCCAGATTCTTGTAGACCATATCCAGTGAAGGGTGAGAACGTATGTCACATTTGTTTAATAAACTGTATATTCAAATAAATGTGTTTTTCTTTCTGCACAGGATTTCTGTTTAATGAATTGTATAAACAGTGGTTGCAAAGGGATAATCATAAAACTTATGATACACAGTGCTGCAGGAAGCACACAAACAGAGGTAATTACCAGCAATATTGCATTGTATGTTTGACTGTTAATGGCCAGAGTGGTGTGAATGAGCTTTGAGCATTGGCCCTTCGCTTCAGAAGCCTATGTCTACATTTTCTTGCAATACACAAGGGATGTTGGGTTCATTTCTTGACTGTGAAATGAATTTGGCTATCAGTTTGGACTCGATGTTGTATCTGGATTTTAGTCTTATTTCATGTCATTTCAAAATTTTCTGTTTGATCTTTTAGAATCAAATTCCGATTTGGCTTCAGTTTTTGGCATTTCTTAAGCATTATGAACCATGTTATTTGGGTATTAGTGCAGGAGAGTTTTATGGCATTACTAACCTGCTTTGTTCATGTGCTTCCCTATATGGTTGCATTAAATCTTGAGATATGTAAAGTTGAAGGAATGGTGAGATTGTTATCATGCAACGTTCTTTGCTGAATCCTATAGACTGGATTGTACTCGACCCCACTCAAGTCTTGCGTTCACCACCTACACCCTTTCCTGGCCTTCGCAGTTTTCGCAGCCCCACAGGTCCAGCAGAAATTTGAGGTGTTCCTGCCCCATGGGGCAGGGCAGTCCCTGAGCAACAGCCTGGCCCCAGGTAGCAGATCCTGGGTCCTACCCTGCGAGGATCAGAAATGTTTATTTCCATCTCTTGACATTTGACTGTTTAAATCTTATCCTTCCTGACTTGTCCCTCAAAGCCTTTTGCTGTAGCATAACTCATTTATCTAATTCTTGTTCCAGTCTCTTATTAACCACCTTTTATCACTGCACATGGATCAAATTCATGATCCTCGTTGTCACAATCATTCACTGTCTCCATCCTTTAGCACCTTCCAGACAACCTTGTCTTTTCAAACCAGATTAAAACTGATCTGTCTTCATCTTCTGATTTACTACAGATACTTCAGTTACAATTCAACTTGCTTTTGAAAATAGGAAGACTAATGTCAGCACAAATTATCATTATCATTAATTTGTGATCTTTTAATAGCTATTAGTTCCTTATCTGAGCTTGGCTTTCATATTTTTGACAGATTACTTGCTGTGTAATGTCGAATTATTGTGGTGTTCGAGGTGAAGGTCTTTATTTTTAAATAGACCTGTATTTTTCTCAATGTTTTCTTACAGTTTGAAGTGAAGATTCCAGCTCAGCAACCACAACTTTCCACTATGTAAGTATTTTTAAATATTTAAAAGCATTTGTACTTAGTTTTGTATAATAAACTTCCCTGGGGAACTTCATATGCTGAAAAAAAATTTTGTAAGTTCAGATAATTTGAATTAATGGCTTGAAGCACAGTTGATTGGTTAAATTTTGTACATATTTTGCAAATCTTAGAGAGGATGTAGCAGAATGTTTACGTTACTGGAATAATAGAACTACGCAGTACTCATGACATTATTTTCAAGCTTGGTGCATCACCTGGGGAAACTACATTAAAGCTGAAATAATAATAAAGCACTTAACTCTAATATAATTTGAGGAACTGCCGCATTAATATGAATTTTATTTTAGTTCACTAATATTCATTAAATGAAGAAATGAATGCTTGATTTGTCCGGTTTGTATGTGACTTTAAACCCACCAGTGTTGTCTCTGCCTTCTGAACTGATCTAACATGCCACACATCATAGGGAGGGATGGGTAATAAGTCATAAGAGCTATACAGCACAGAGATAGGCCCTTTTAGTCACTATGTCTATGCTGTCTGTTGTCCATATCAACACTACTCCCATACTGCCACTTTGAGCTTTGCCCTCTGTGCCTTGGTGATTTCTGAAAAGTAATGAGTGTCTGCTTCCAGTGCCACATTCCAGAATCCAACCCACCTTAATACAAATTGTTAAAGAGACTAACAACATCAGGAGCCCTACATGGAGCTCAAGAATTTATGAATCGAGGCACTTCATAGCAGGGTTATGAGCATAACTCCGAGAATGAAAGATTTTCATATAAGGAAAGGTGGATCAATTTGGCTCAATGCTTATTGTAGTTAAGAAGAATGAGAGGTGAATTTATCACAACATATATGATTGAGGAGACGTGACAGAACAAATGCTGAGAGAATGTTTCCTCTGGAGAAATCTATGACAAGTTTCAAATGAGGAATCACCTATTTAACATAATAGGGAGGAACCTCATCTTGAGAGAGCCATGAATTTTCCCCATAGATAGTAATTGCGGCTGAGATGAAGCAATAATAGGCAAATCAGATCTGTGATCTTATTGAGTGGCAGATCAGGCTCAAGCATACATGTGACTTACTCCTGCTCCTAATTCTAAAGGAAGAATAAAACAAATGATACTGATGCTCCTGAAGAATCCAGTAAGTGCCCTGAGAAGAAGAATACTGAGATGGCAAAGGAAGGACTACATCCATTTTGTTCGACAGGTTTGTCTGGGTTGTTAGTTGTCTGTCCGTCTGTCTCTAACAACCCTGTTTTTATCTCTAAAAATAATGCCCCTTGAAATACAAATTCTCAGATTTTGTTTGGTGGGACGAAGGTGGTTTTTTTCCCCTCTCTGTACGGAGTGCCCTTATTGTACAGGTTACCATGAAGTTCTAAATTAAAGCTGAACAATGTTCCTTATATTATGTATATTTATTTTGTTCATTATGTGTCATGTCATATGACATTGTGATCGTGATCTTTCCGTGACCATGATTGGTCTTGGCACATTTTTTGACGGAGGTGGTGTTTCATGGCGGCCTTCTGGGCAGTGTCTTTATGAGGTGGGTGACCCCAGCCATTATCAATACCCTTCAGAGATTGTCCGCTTGGTATCAGTGGTTGCATAACCAGGACTTGTTACATAGACAAGCTGCTCATACGACCATCCAACACCTGCTCCCGTGGCTTCACGTGCCCCTGATTGGGGGGAGGGCAAAGCAGGTGCTACACCTTACCCAGGGGTGACCTGCAGGGTGGTGAAAGGACGGAGTTCCTTACACCTCCTTTGGTGGAGACGTACCTCCACCATGCCACCCACAAACATTTTACAGCTTGTATGTGCACATTTTGTCACATTTTAATCCTTTGAAATATAAGACCACAAGGTTATGAATTTGTTATTATTTTCTAAAAATAATGCCCATCCAAATCACTGGAGCATATTACTTGTTCGAGCATAACACTCACTCCAGATCTTGTTGGGTCCAAAACTAAAAGCTGACCTCTGCCAGTTTCAGCTTGAGGACTTGTATCTGAGCCTGAAGAGCCGCCCAGTTTTGGCTCCAGTCATGATTGGGTGACTGGGTTCTGCAGTAGATTCTCAGATTGCAAAGTAGGGAGCCTTTCCTATGCTATCTCCATTCCCCTGGCTTTTTCAGCCGATCCTTCACAGCCCAGGCTGATCTAAGCTGAGCCCCAGGAATTAAAAATCTAATTTTGTTGGGGTTCTCTCGGGATTCTATTAGCCAATCTCTTCTTGATGGAAAGGAATGTTAAATTACAGGCTACCTTTATTTTTATTTTTTATGAAATCCTGTTTTATTTTTCCTAACAGTCAAATGTCGCCTATTTGAAGAAATGGCTAAGAACAGAAAGCTGATTGAAAATGCAATCTGTGAAATTGAAAACACATCAGAACTGTTAACGTTGTGTAACTTGAAAGAAGTACTTGCCGAGAAGAGCAATAAGATTTCTGCTGAAATCATTGTAGACCGTGTTTTGGAATGGAACTGCAATGTTAAGATACGCCGCTTCCTAAGTCTGCTTAGAAATCAGGATATCTCTAAACACCAAGAACTCTGGGAATGGCTGAAGCTCATCTTGGAATTGAGTAAGATTTGGACTTTAATTTGCACTGAATTATCACCACAGACAGATTATACCATAGACATTTGGAGATATAGATAGCATTGACTTTAATTCATAAATTAACTCTTGAAACATTTTTCTGGACCTCAGGTTGACTCAAGAAGTTGGGCGGTAGGAGACAACTTGTGATTCCACATAATCTTGGGGATATTTACATTTTGCTCAACTGTCTCAAAACCAGATTTATAAAAAATTTCATTGGTATAAGAGTCATTAATTTTGCAGCTCCCTTCATTATCACCATGTGTTTAATTACCAGCTTTAGAACTGGGTTCTTTCCTGTTCAGGTACGAACATTTTTAATTTCCATTATTTTCATAATTTTACTTTGTCATTGCTATGAACTCCCTTTCATCAACTCCACTACTCATGTTCTCAGTATTATTTATTTACTTATTTGTTTTTTTTGTTTCTCTCCTTTTGCACATTAGTTGCTTGTCTTTGTGTGTAGATTTTCACTGATTCTATTTTATTTAATTGTTCTACAGTGAATGTCCTCAAGAAAATGAAAATGGTGTCATTCATATATGTGTACTTTGATAATAAATTTGTTTTGAACTTTAAGTTGTTTTGATTGTCATTCCATTATTTTCATGGTAATGACAGAGCCTGTCATTTTAGTTCACTTTTCAAACACTATAGAGCTTATCTATATTTTAAAATGATTACAAAACTTGTAGGTTAACCAGCAAAGTCTAAAACTCAATCCATCTTTTTGTGTCTGAATGAGATTTTCTTCTCAATTATATACAAGTATTGCATGTTTTCTTTTCCTTTCAGGTGACCAGTGCAGTTTGTACTTCTTATTTAGTTATAAGAAAATCTTGATTCAAGTCCTTAATGAAGCAGGAGATCTCGTTATCAACATTGCTGAAAAGCTGCTGTCTAGGAAAGCTGTAAGTGAACAGGAACTAAAGATATTGACTGCAGCTAGGCATGACCAAATATCACATATTTTGATGGAGCAAATGATCACCAATAAGATGCTTTGGCAAATTGGTGAGCTAGTGTTTCTTCTGGCTGAACAGCAAGATGCAATTCCAAAACTGAAGCCTTTATTTGAAGAATTTAACCAGGAGTTTGATAAGTTCGGTAAGTTGGAGTTATTTTAGTTTGGTACATTTATTCAAACAAATGCAGTTTCAGTTTCAAAAATGTCAAAAAGAGCACACGAGGACACTTCTACCTCTGTGGAGGTTCAGGTGATGCGAGATACCGATGGACATCTAACAGTTCTTTTTTTCAAGCAAATTGGTTCTTGTCTCCAAACTTCCCCACAAACTGCACGCCTTTTTGGTAAACAAAATTTTGTGAATGGTTTGCATAGTGAATCGGAATCATCAAAATGCTCCCTTTACACTTGACTTATCCAGGAGGGCAATAGTGCTGGAGTTAGCCTGAGTGACTTTATCTTTGCATTGTAGAGAATGGTACCCCAGGTGAAAAAAAAGTTGTAACTGTAACTTATTTTGTGGAATTTAAAGGGCTTGCTTACCTAAAAACAAAATGGAATCTAACCTGTGTCCAGTGTAAGTCCTTGTATTCATTTTCTGTTTTTCTGCCTACCCCCCCTCACCACCACACGTGCACACACACACACACCATTCATGTCTTTCTCACTCTGGTGCTTGCTTGCACCCTCTTTTTTTGTACAGATGTTCTATTACCCCTACCCTATGACGGGTGGTACTGCAATTGCTGCCCTTGCAACTCCTCCGACTATGTCCTGATCCTGGCCATATTTCTCACTTCAGTATTTCTCATGTCAGTATTGCAAATGAAGGACATTTGGATAACTTTCTCCAGTTGATGAGATGTGCTGCTACACCCTGACAGTATAAAGCCATCTCCATCTGCTCAGTCCTGCAGCTCTGGATGTCAGTGCCTGACAGATCCCGAGTCCGGTAGCTTAGGCTTTCAAATGGAATTTTACGATGTGGCCAGCCTGAGATAATGGAAGGACAAATCCAGCAAAATCCTAAGTAGCATTCTGGTTCTACCAGCCTGCACTAAATCTGGGGGTAGAGTGGGCGGGGAGAAATTAAAAGACTGACAGAGTCCCATGATGCTGCTTTAAGAATTGTAAGGATACACATATTATAAGTTGTGGTCACCATAAATTATGATCTGGGCAAGCAGCAGTACTATGCGGGTTCTAATCTATCTTACTGATAGGAGAACCAACACATTATACACAGATGAATGTAACAACAGTAACTTGTTTAATTACCTAAATAACTGGGATTTATAACAAAAATAACAGCATGTTTATAGCCATTCCTGTAGGATTTAATTTCTGAACAAGTAAATGATAAAAATAGAAAAAGCTGGAAATAAAAATGATTTATTATGAAAGGTCACTGTCCTGAGTGTTAAAACTTTCTCTGTGGCCACTGCCTGATCTGCTGATTCTTCCAGCATTACTTCACTCAAATTGACATCCCTGGCAGTACCTTTGTAGATACAGATAAATTAACAGTTTAAACTGGTACAATTTCAAGCTAAAACTATGGATTTGTTAATGATCTTTTCATGGTTGCAGATTTGTAATTATGCTTTTAATAAAACTTGTGTTTTGTATGTCTAAGGTATTTTGCAGTTAACTACAAATGATGCACACAGTAGCATTAACAATTATGTGTTGACTTTTAGACAAAGGCAGTGTCCCTAATTTTGGAAATGCTTTACCCATGGATTCCTTTTCCAAGGACCTGGACTATTCATTATTTTACCGCCTTCTTCATCTGCTCATAATAAAGGGCACTGAAGTCGTTTTACAGATATTTGATCGGGCGCTACCACCTCAAGTATTAAAGAGGGAATTACTTAAAAATAAACGCATTTTAGAACCTTACCATAAAGGTGCTTCAAAGGCCATGGTAACCACAGGGGAATGGAGTTTACTTTATCCACCTAACAACGAGCAACCCAACTCCCAGAGGTTCGACATCACTTTGCTGGCCTCACTTATAAGACACCTGAAGATCCTTCCCGCCCCCCGCAGAGGGTGGGACGCTGAGCCTGCAAGCAATGACCACAGCAAAAGCGCAGCCATAATCCACCTCTGCAACTTCCGAAACAAGCTCCTTTTCGAAACCCTGAACACTGGAATTAATGAATCTGAATTTGCTGTGATGTGGGACAGAATGACAGAAATCCTTGAGAACCTTGGGGCAGATAAGCAAGAGCTGCAGGAGCTGAGGAGTTTCCCTGTTGAAAAACTGTGGGAGGATCACCATCGACTGGCCGGTTATCTGGGAAAACCTGTGGCAGATGTCATGCAGCTGCTCTTGTCGTTTGTTCAACAAGGTACACGTCAACAAAAGCAGAATACTCTATTTTTGTAACAGAAACTATCGTAGCATATTTTGCACCTGTCAAGTACTAAGCATTGCTGACTAGCCCAGTGATTACTATGGCGGAGATCACTGAATCTTTTGTTTCTTTGATTTCTACTCAAAACTTCCTTCTATTCGTCTTGTTCCAATGAATAATTAACTTTTTTTTTAAATAGTGTTGGACTTTTCACTTTAAACTTCTCTGTTTATTCTATTAATCTTGCTAGAGGAAACATTCCTTTAAAATAGTCATCAATACAGGCCGAGTACCCCTTATCTGAAATCCCAAAGTGCAAAAGCCTCAGAAATTCTAAATCTTCTTGAGCAGTGACACGATGTCACAAATGGGAAATTCCACAAGCTGCTGGCAAGGTTCCCTGGCACTGCACAGGTCTCTGGGCCTCACAGACAGTTCTGAGAAATGACCTTGTGTGGTGGACAGAAATTAATGAGAAATAGAAAAACACTGGATAAAGTGAAAAATTAAGATCTCGATCATGTTTGGTAACAATAGATTCGGCAGAGTCAGGGTGAAAACATGCTTCTTAAAGGTATGCTGATTATGAAACAACCTAAGATCCATCACGACAAACTGAAAATTGAAGGTAATTGTGAATATTTAGCAGGCTAGTTGCAGAAATTTAAGAAAAGACAGCATTAAATGTTTAAAGATTTTAGAAGTTAAAGGTAAAGCATCTACTGATCACGAAGAAGCAGAGAAATTCATTGGAGTTTGCAAAGGTCTAACATCAGAACAAGTCTACAATTCTGACTGTTTTTATACCTCATGTAAAACCTGAAAGAAATGTAAAATACAAATACAAAAAATGGCATTGTAGGTGGAGACTGAAAGCCTGCTGTTGTTCAACAGCTGATTCAGGTATTCTCTCGATGCTGCTTTCGTTACCCTGCACACAAAGACTGCTTACTAGTAGCGTAAATTCAGAGTCAGAAATGATGGCGATCCCAAGCTATCTCATAATTTATTCCAAAATCTGAAAAATTCTTAAATCTGAAACACTTTGGCCTCAAGCATTCAACCTGTATTTATAAATTCATGATGTTGTCGAACCAGATGCAGATTCCAAACTAGTCATATAAACTGAGCAGTCTGAACTAAGATTCTGTCAAATGCCCTTTGCAAGCACATTAATTCAGATTCAGATTCAGTTTATTGTCATTTAGAAACCACAACTGCAATGCAGTTAAAAAATGAGACAACGTTCCTCCAGAATGATATCACAAAAGCATATGACAAAACAGACTACACCAGAAAATCCACATAACGTTTGGCAATCCCCAATCCAGAGTCCGGAGAGGCTGCTGCGTATTAATATCGCGCTACCGTCTTAGCGCGTTCCCTGGAAAGGAGCTCCAAATCCACCAGACAAAACAAGACCAAAAACTAAAGCTACAAGACCTGCACAAAACCACATAGTTACAACAGTGCAAACAATAGCATAATTGATTAAAAAAAACAGTCCATGGGCACAGTAAAATAGTCTAAAGATGTTAAAGGACTATAAGTTCAAAAGAAAACACCACACAGTTTCTACAAGTTAACACTGCACTTACATTTTCTTTATTACAGTAAATAGAATAAAGGATTGGGAAAATGATGATACTTGTATTTTAGCTAAAGCCACAATTACATAAAGAAGTAAAATGGATTTGGTCCTTGAGCCAGCTGACATGAAATATCGTAGAATGAGTCTCCTTTGCTGTTTTGTTGGTGTTTAGGGTGTTCAGTAACTAATCTCTTTGGATAACTCGGTAATATCAAGCAGTTATTTTAAGTGTCTAAACTAAGTACTAAAAAGTAACTCGTGGAATCCAATGTTAACAGTCAATTCAAAAACACTTATGTAACTTGTCGGCCGTCATTCATCTAGGTATCACTGTACAACCCATCAAACTTAAAACTCACTCGCCCTTTTGCTTCTGTAGGAATGACTGTACAATCAAAAGAAGCTGCAACACCAAACTGTAAGTAATTAGTTACACTGAAGCGTTTTGGAATAACATGCATCTGCCAATTTTAAAATCTTCAGTATAATAATGAAACAAGGTATCTGAGATTTGATAATACTGCCATCAATTTCGGGCTGTGTTCACATTCACTTTCAATTGTACTTTCTACTAACGCTATTGAAGATAGATTTTTAAATGAGTGCAACCTTAGTGCCCACTAATTCTCTCGTGATTACTGCCTACCAAAGAAACTGCAGGAGGAAGGCTGTTGTCCTTAAGTAATTTTCTGGACAAGGTGTTAAATGGAAGTCCTGCACACTTTCAAAGGACTGGGCTACAGCAGTCAAAAATCCAACTTGGAGCCCTATAATCCATTGCTGTCATGCAGAAACGAACAGCATGATGCAAGTTGGTCACTCTTTTCCTAGTCTAAGGGTGGGAAACTGGCAATCAGTAGGTGGTCTATCTCACTATGATTAAACAAGGTTATGTTAACCAATGGCTATTTCTGTTACCAGCTGTTTTACCTGCACTTCCTCCTCCACAAGAGATAAAAGAAAAAGTAATGGAGTCAGAAGACGGAATAGATGATCACTCAGGGGTAAGAACAGCCGCTTGCAAACTATCATTAATTTTGGAGTCTATAGACTAGACTTTAATAATGAATGATATGTTTCTTTCAACTCCTAGAATCCAGAAAAAGAGATGGAATGTTTTTAACAGTTGCCAAAGCCACTTTTCCAATTTGGTTGCCTTGGTCAGGACTTTCCTGCTGGCTTAATACCAATTAACACTTTTTTTTTGCAATGCTGATGAAACTGATAAAGTGAACAAATACTTCACAGACACCATTCCTCATTGCATTCATTCATGCAATACCAATCTGCAAAATATCTTTATTTAAACCTTTCATCATTCAGATATTTAATCAGGTGCAGTGATCAAAACCTGGATTTCTATCTTTGCGTTGTTCACATTTTTTTTGTTAATCCTAGTAATGCCCAGTCTGCAGTTCAGTGTGATATGAACATCACCTTGCTTATTGTTAAGTAAGTTGTTTGTAAAAGAAATATTTCGGAGTTCCATTTAGAGCATATATGTCAAACTCAAGGCCCACGGTGGAATTATCTTTGGCCCGCGAGATAATATCTAATTACTATTAAAGCTGGCCCCAGTAATCGAAGCGCTTATGGCGTATGATATGGCTAATGCTGAGTTTATTCAGGTACCAGGTTTTCAGGGTTTTTAGTGTTTATTCGGCAGTCTTGCTCGGCAGTCTTCTTCATAAGAAACGGAATTTGTAAAGTGAAACACTTTGTAGTTATAGCAGAGACTGAGACACATGAGAGCAGGCTGAAAAAACGGAGGCAATGAAAGCTGCGTTCGCACGCGTCCGACTGATCCGGCCTGCATGAAGCTGCATTTTGCTCAATCTGGCCCGCGACCTAAAATGAGTTTGACACCCCTGATTTAGAGGATCATATAACAGGTCAAAGGTTTATGAAATTATTTACGCCATAGAATCAGGACATGGAAGTAGGCACTTTGGCCCATCTCACCCATTCTGACCCAAAAGCTTGTCTACACCAATCCCATGTTATTGTGTTAGGCCCATATCCCTTTATTCCTTTTCCAAACATGTAGCTGTCCAAATACTGTGACTATAACTACCTCTAGTTCTTCCTCTACTTTTTTGGGTGGCGGGAGGGGAGACTGTGACCACCTACCCTATCTATGTCTTTCATAATTTTACAAGGCCATCCCTGAGATTCTGACATCCCATTCAGAACATCCCAGCCCATTGGATATCTCCTTGTAACTACAGTCCTCTACAACAGGCCTCATTCTGGTAAATCCCTTCTGCACTCTTCATAGTGCACCTACATCCTTTCTATAGAAGAATGAGATGGGGGGGGGGAGATTTAAAGTTTGAGGTAAATTTATTATCAATGTCCAGATATGTCACCATGTACTATCCTGAGGTTCATTTTCTTGCGGGCATTCACAGTAAATACAAGAAACACAACAGAATCATTGAAGAACTGCATGCAACAAAGTCGGACAAACAACTAATGCGCAAAAGATGACAAATTATGCAAGTACAAAAAAAAAACAAAATAATAGTAATAAATATTGAGAACATGAGTTGTAGAGTCCTTGAAAGTGAAGACTATTGGTTGTGGAATCAGTTCAGTGTGTGGGTGAGTGAAGCTATCCACTCTCGTTCAAGAGCCTGATGGTTGAGGGTTCTTGTTGATGGCCAAGGGAGGATCTCATTGAAACCTACCCGATACCAAAGGCCTGGATAGAGTGGACGTGGAGAGGATGTTTCCATTAGTAGGAGAGTCTTGGAACACAGGGCACAGCCTCAGAATAAAGGGATGTCCCTTTAAAAATGAGATGGAGGATATTTTTAATTCAGAGGGTAGATCTGTGGAATTCGTTGCCACAGAGAGCTGTGCGGGCCAATTTGTGACTCTTTATTGGTAAAGAGGTTGAGGGTCAGGGGGTGAAGGCAGAGAATGTGGTAGAATGGGAGAGCAGACTCTAAGCCTAATGGCCTAATTCTACTTGAATATCTTGTGGTATGTATCAATGGCTCCCAAATTGGGTGATATCATGCCCCCCCCCACCCACCCCCCCGGGAGGGCTGAAGGAGTAAGTAGGGGGGCACTCAGTAACAAGCAGGGCAGTTGAGGGATTACAGACTTATTTTAAGAAAACTACCTATTTTGAGCATTTGATCCTCAGTGCCCCATAAATGATTACATTAACCATGTAATCCCCTCATCTCTTGCTAATCCACCATTCTGTTGTCTTTGCTCAAAGCAATATGTCGAAAAGCAATGTGACACTTCTGTGTTTTGCATATCGTGAGAAATCTGGACTGAAGAAGTCGTGTTATTTCCAGGCTCGGCCCGCACATTATTGCCCTTCACTACTGTAGGGTACAGTGTTAGCCAGTACCATGCCCATATTCCAGTCATGCAGTTATGCCATTCCTATGAATTAGGGTATGCTATTTAATGGGGTAAAGTTCAGAATTTGCTCTTTTAGGCCATAAGATATAAGAGCAGAATTAGGCCATTTGGCCCTTTGAGTCTGCTCCTCCATTTAATCATGGCTGATCCAATTATTCCTCTCATCCTCAATCTCCTGCCTTCTCCCCATATCCCTTCACGCCCTGACCAATCAAGAATCTATTACTCTCTGCCTTAAATATGCATAAAGACTTGGCCTCCACAACTGCCTGTGGCAAAGTATTCCACAGATTCATTCCTCTCTGACTGAAGCAAATCCTCCTCATCTCCATCCTAAAAGGATTTCCCTCTACTCTGAGGCTGTGTCCTCTGGTCTTAGACTCTCTCACCATAGGAAACATCCTCTCCACATCCACTGTATCAAGGACCTTTCACCATTCAATAGGTTTCAATGAGGCCACCTCTCATTCTTCTGAAATCCAGAAAACCCTGGTCTAGCGGCATCAGATGCTCTTCATATGACAAGCTCTTCAATCCAGGAATCATTTTCGTGAACTTCCTTTGAACCCTCTCCAGTTTTGGCACATCCTTTCTTAGATGGGGGCCCACAGCTGCTCACAATATTTCAAGTGAGGCCTTGTCAGTGCTTTATAAAGTCTCAACATTACATCCTTGCTTTTTTATTCTAGTCCTCTTGAAATGAATGCTAATGTTGTATTTGCCTTTCTCACCACAGATTCAAACTGCAAATTAACCTTTAGGGAATCTTGCACAAGGGCTCCCAAGTCCCTTTGCACCTCAGGTTTTTATGTTTTCTCTCCATTTAGAAAATAGTCAACCCTTTCATTTCTTCTACCAAAGTGCATGATCATACACTTCCTGATACTGTATTCTATCTGCCATTTATTTGCCCATTCTCCTAATCAGTCTAAGCCCTTCTGTAGCTTACTTCCTCAAACCTATCTTCCCCTCCACCTATTTTCAATTTATCTGCGATTCCATCATCTGTATCATTGAATCGGTCCCAACACAACCTCTGTGGAATACCATTCGTCACCTGCAGCCAAGCAGAAAAGGCTCCCTTTATTCCTAGTCTTTGCATCCTGTCAACCAGCAATGGCTTTATCCATGCCAGAACCTTTCCTGTAATACCATGGGCTCGTAGCTGGTTGAGCAGTCCTATGTGTGGCATCCTGTTAAAGGCCATCTGAAAATCCAAGTACACAACATCAACCAATTCTCCTTTGTCTATCCAGCTTGTTATTTCTTCAAAGAATTCCAACAGATTTATCAGGCAAGAATTTCCCTTGAGAAAACCATGGCCTATTATATCCCTCCAAGTGCCCTGAGAGCTCATCCTTAATAATCGACTCCAACGTCTTCACAACCACTGAGGTCAGACTAACTGGCCGACAGGTTCCTTTCTTCTGCCTCTCTCCCTTCTTGAAGAGTGGAGTCACATTTGCAATTTTCCAGTCTTCGGGAAACTTTCCAGAATCTAGTGATTCTTGAAGGATCACTACCAATGCCTCCACGATCTCTTCAGCCACCTCTTCAAACCACCATGTGGTCCAGGTGATTTATCTACCTTCAGACCTTCCAGTTTCCCAAGAAACTTCTCTCTAGTAATGGTAACTTCACATACTTCACGACCCCTGACACCTGGAACTTCCACCATACCGCTAGTGTATTCCACAGTGCCGACTGATGCAAAATACTTATTCAGTGTTCGCCATTTCATTGTCTCCCATTACTACCTCTCCAGCATCATTTTCCAGCAGTCCAATATCCACTCTTGCCTCTCTTTCAGACTATAGAAACTTTTGGTATTCGCTTTAATATTAATAGCTACCTTACTTTTGTATTCCAGCTTTACCTTAATGACTTTTTTAGTTGCCTTCTGTTGGCTTTTAGAAGCTGCCCAGTTCTCTAATTTCACACTACTTTTTGCTCTATTTATATTCCCTCTCTTTGGCTTTTTATCCTGGCTTTCACTTCTCTTGTTAGCCATGGTTGTGTCATCTTTCCTTTAGAATATTTCTTCCTCTTTGGGATGTATATATCCTGTGCCTGCAAATCGCTTCCAGCCATTGTTGCTCTGCCATCATCCCTGCCAGTGTTCTTTTCCAATCAATTCTGGCCAACTCCTCTCTCATGCCTCAATAATTCCCTTCACTATAATACTGATACATCTGACTTTAGTTTTTCCTTCTCAAATTTCAGGGTGAATTTGATCATATTACGATCACGGTCCCTTAAGGGTTCTTTTACCTTAAGCTCTCTAATCAATTCTGGTTCTCGCACAACGCTCAACCCAGAATGGCTGATCCCCTGGCAGGCTCAACCACAAGCTGCTCTAAAAAGCCATCTCATAGGCACTCTAGAAACTCCCCCTCCCACAATCCAGCACCAACCTGATTTTCCCAATCTACCTGCATATTGAATTCCCCCATGACTATTGTAACATTGTCACTTTGGCATGCATTTTCTATCTCCCATTGTAATTTGTAGAACACATCCTTACGACTGTTTGGGGGTCTGTATACAACTCCCATCAAGGTCTTTTTATCCTTGCAGTTCCTTAGCTCTATCTTCAATGAGTCAACAGCTTCCTACCCTATGTCACCTCTTCCTAATGATTTGATTTCACTTTTTATGAACAGAACAACACCTCCTCCTCTGCCTTCCTGCATGTCCTTTCGATGAACTGTGTATCCTTGGACATTAAGTTCCCAGCTATAATCCTCTTTCAGCCATGATTCAGTGATGCCTACAACATACTTGCCAATCTGCAACTGTGCTGCAAATTAATCTACATTATTTCATATACTATGCGCATTCAAATATAACACATTTCGCTAGTCCACAGTCCAACTGAGATATTGTTGCCCCACTTCATGTACTTTCAAGTAGAGAGTCAAGTTTTGCTTGAGCTATGATAAGGTCATAATTTTCAACTTTATTGAATGCAATGCTTGAGGTTGGACTTAGACTACGGGCAATTGACCATGGTCAGTAATCCATAACAAAAATGGCAGTAGCAGACCAAATGAAAAAGAAATTTAGACAATGTAGTGTGAAATATGGATTTATACCAGCACCAAGCAACAAATGTGTCTGTTGTGTGGAAAAGGTTTTTTCAAATGAGGCATTGAAATCGCCCAGGCTCCATAAAAATTTGAAGAGAATACACTCTACTAAAGCAAACAAGAACTTGGCTTATTTTCAATCACCTTGTGGAAATTTTCAAAACAGAAAACATGTCAAAGCTTGTTTGTCAGCGCTTCACAACAAAACAGTGATGGCTTGCGTGTTTCATATATTTCTTTGCTCACTGTTAAGTCAAGAAAACCCCATACAGTTGGAGAAGAGCTGATTCTGCTAGTAGTAAGGGTGGTTCTGGGTATGGCTTTGCTTAAGTCCCCAGTCCAAATAATTAAAGCGATAATGCTCAGTGACAATGCTGTTCAAAAATAAATAGAAGAAGTGTCTGAGAATGTGGAAGATACAGAGTGCAACATGCTTAGGAGAACAGAATTCGCTCTACAGTTGGATGAGTCAACTTTGCCAGGCAATGAACCTGTGCTTCTTAGTTATATTTGCTTCATAAAAGATGGAAGTATGATTCAAGAGTTGTTATTTGCAAGGGGACTAGAAACAGGTACAAAGGGAGAGTCAATATTTTGGGTAGCTGAGTAATATTTCAGAAAGAAGGACATTCTGCTCACCAATATTCTTGCTCGTTCAACAGATGGGGAACCATCAAAGACTGGTTGCCAACTTGGGCTTATTACTTTCTTGAAAAAAAGCTATACCTAACATACTTATCATTCACTGTGTAAGTCACAGACAACATCTTGTCACAAAAATCTAAGTGATTGGCTGCAGAAATCATTAAATATTGTTATCACAGTGGTAAACGAAATCAAGTCCCAATTATCAACAGTTTCGAGATCTTTGTATTGAGGATGATGAACAGATTGAACATTTTCTGTTGCACACAGATGTCAGGTGGCTCTTTAAAGAGATGATTTTATGTGCTTTATGAAACTGTGATAAAGTTATTTGAAGACGAGTGCTTCGTTCAGTAATCAATTCAAGAATGTTTGGCAAGATATTGCTTATTTATCAGAATTATTTGCAAAGTTTAATGAAATCAGTCTTCAATTGCAAGGACATTATGTGAATCACATCAAAGTCAAATCAGTCATCTCCACATTTCTGTTCAGGTTAACCCTATTTAAGTGCAACACTGGCTGTTGCGACCTTTTCCAATTTCCGAGCCTTTCTGATTTGGAAGAGAAAGAAAGAAAACCAGATGATGATCTTCAATTATACTGTGCCCACCTGGGTGAGCTGTATGCGAAAGAGATTTCAGACTCTTTCCTTGATCCAAATTCCAGATTGGGTAATAAATCCATTCCTGAACACTTGTAATGAAGAATTCACAGGAAGGTATGGAGAAAGAACTAATCGCGCTGCAAAATGACTTTGCGCTAAAGCCAAGATGCAGAAAAATCATTTCAAGACTTTTGGTTGCAGAAAGAAATTTCTAAATGCCATCCTGCACTGCGGACAAAGGTCAAGATGTTCTTTATTGGCTTTCCAGCATCATACCTAGTGGAGTTCAGTCTAAGTAAGTCGCCTAGCAACTTTCAAAGCAATGAAATGGACTGCCAATTACTGAATGAGGGGATCTGAGATTCCTTCTGGGTGACATTCAGCCCGATGCTGAGAAGCTGATCTCACTTCACCAAGCCCACCCATCTCACTGAAAGGTGAAAAAGCAATGAAGTGTCGGTAATTGGCCTACTAATGTATGCTCTAAAATTGTTGATAAAAATCATTTTTACTGTAATTAAATAAAGGAATAGTTTTATTTGTAGCTTTAAATACATTTAAACCTACTTAAATTTTTGCAATTTGTCACTGATTCCAATTTGCACTTCCTATTTTCTTTCACCGTGCATCGTAAATCAAAATTCTTCATAGTTGTTACGCAATGACTGGAAAAAGAGGGAGGGGTGCTGGGACCCAGGTGGGGGTAACCCAAAGAAGGGCTTGGGAACCACTTGTCTGTAATATGGTGACCAGAACTGCACGCGATTATGCTTCTTCATTTTCCTATCCACTTCTATTGCCATTTTCAGCTAGCTGTGAATTTGCACTCCACGGTCCAATGTCCCTCCACTTACTGTATGTAACCAGCCAAGGTTAGATCAGAATCAGATTTAACATCACCAGCAAGTGTTGCAAATTTTGTTAACTTAATGGCAGCAGTACAATGAAATACATGATAAATAAATAGAGGGAAAAAACGGAGTTAACTAAGTGTGTGTGGTGTATATCTATTAACCAGTTAAGTTAAAATAAGTAGTGCAAAAAAAAAAGCAGAAATAATAAGTGGTGAGGTAGTGTTCATGGGTTCAATGTCCATTTAGAAATTGGATGGCAGAAGGGAAAAAGCTGTCCCTGAATCGCTGTATGCGTGCTTTCAGGCTTCTGATCTTCTTCCCGACAGTAACATCATGAAGAGGGCATATCCCGGGTGGTGGAGATCCTTAATGATGGATGCTGCCTTCCTAAGGTACCGCTCCTTGAAGATGTCTTGGATACGATGGAGGCTGGTACCCGTGACAGAACTGACTAATTTTACAAGTTTCTGCAATTTATTTCGATCTTGTGTACTAGTTACCTCCAACCTCCCCCCCCCCCCCAACCCATACCTGACAGTGATACCGCCAGTCAGAAAGCTCTCCATGGTACATTTGTATAAGGTTTCGAGTGTTTTAGTTGACAAACCAAATCTCCTAAAATTTCTAATGAAATCTAGCTACTGCCTTGCCTTGTTTAGAGCTGCATCGATATGTTGTGTCCAGGTTAGGTTCTCAAAGCTATTGACACCCAGGAACTTGAAATCGCTCCCTCCATGAGGATTTGTCTGCGTTCCCTCGTCTTGTTGTTGTTGTTAAGTGCCATCGAGTCATTGTCAACTCTTGGCAACCCTGTGGATAATTGCCCTAAATGAGTGTTGATCCTCACAAAGGTGGCTGTTTGTTGATAACGCTGCGTTCATAGCTGTCCTCATTTGGTCCATCCATCTGATTGTCGGCCTTCCACCGAGCACGATATCCTTTTCCAGGCAGTTGTTTTCTCCGTGGTGTGCCCAAAGTACGACCGGCGGAGTCTTGTCATTTCAGCCTCCAGAGGGAGACTTGGTTTGAGCTCCTTGACGATTCGTTTGTTCTCTGAGAGGTCCTTGAGATGTGTAGTATTTTTCTCCAGCACCACAGTTCAAAGGCTTCGATAAGCTTCCTATCCTGCTTCATGTGTGACTTTCACATCCGTACAACACCATCGCCTGCACAAGTTGAATCTCTGTATGTGGAGATAACACATCTCTGTTTCCGAGGCTCTTCTCTAAATCATGGCTACTCTACCAAGGACAATTCTTTGTTAGATTTCTTGACTGCTGACCTTTTCGGTTTTAATTAAGCTGAAACTGTCAATCACTTCAATTTCCTCTCCATCAAAATTAAAATTGGGAGTGCTACCAGTAGCCATAATGTTAGTCTTCTCCAGGTTAAGGTGCAGGCCCGTCTTAAAACTAAGTTCCTTAATGTTGGTTAACAGTTGCTTCAGGTCTTCCTCGTTTTGCAGCCAGTATTGTCGTGTCATCAGCGTAACGAAGATTGCTGATGATTCTGCCACCAATTCTCACCCCTCGTATATTCCTGCTTCTTTGAAGATCTGTTCGGTGTACAAACTAAACAGGCGGGGGAGAGAATGCAGCCTTGTGTACCCCTTTACGGATGCTGAACCACTCTGTTTCTCTTCATTCCGTTTGAACTGCCGCTTCTTGATTGATGTAAAGATTGCACACAAGGACAATCAAGTATTCCGGTACAGCCACGTGTCTTAATGTGATCCATAATTTGTCATGATCGATGCAGACAAAGTCCTTGCTGTAGTCAATCAAGCACATATAGATGTCCTTCTGGTATTCTTGTCTTCTTGAGAATACATCTCACATCTGCAATGTCGCTTCTTCCCCTTTCTTTCATGAAACCTGCTTTTGCACTTTTGGAAGCTCCCGCTCTAAATAAGGATAAAGTCTTTTCTGAATGATCTTTATTAAAATCTTGTTGGTGTGAGGAATGAGGGCAATTGTACGATAATTTCCAAACTCTGTTGGATCACCTTTCTTCAACATTGGTTAAAAACTCCGATTTCCTCCATTCACTTTGCTATGGCATTGTCTTCCAGATCAGCTGACAGAGCATCATCAATATTGCAACAGCTGCATCTGACTGCTGTAGTATTTCCATTGGAAATACTCTTCTCCATTCTACCTTTCCTGAAGTCCACAATCAGCTCTTTGATCTTGCCAGATTGTTGCTGCGACAGCACTCCACTGGCTGCTATATCTTGATCCTCTACGCTCTTTTGTCACCATCTGAAATTCTGCCAATAATGGTTGTATCCTCAGCAAGTTCACCATAATACACTACCTCTCAATAGGTACATTTCAGTAGGTACATTTAATGTCAGAGAAATGTATACAATATCAATCCTGAAATTCTTTTTCTTCACAAGCATCCATGAAAACAGAGGAGTACCCCTAAGAATGAATACCAGTTAAACGTTAGAACCCCAAAGCTCCCCCCCCCCATGCACAAGCAGCAGCAAGTCAACAATCCCCTCCCCCACCAGCAGAAAGCATCAGGGCCCTCCACCGAGCACCCAAGCGTGCAGCAAAGCATTATTAAAGACACTGAGACTTGCAGTACCCAAAGACTACTTATTCACACGGTAATTCGACATAATTTGAAAGACTCTCTCTCTCCCTAATAATAGAAAAAGAGGTGTCACTGTTTCACAGCGAGAGGGGAGACATAACAAACAACTCACTGATTTATGATGTTAAAATTTTGTTGCGTCACATCTTCCAAGCTCTGTGCCTCAAGAGTCGGCTCTAGACACATAGCTCCCAATGTTCTTTTTTCTCCCGCAAGGCTTCAGCTGGGGACACCGGCCTTGAATCAGCCATTCTCCAGAGCCAGACAAGTCCAGCACCCTGAAGGCACGCTCGTCTTCCAGGCCGCATCCTTGGCACATCGGAAAGCAGCCAGTTATGAGGCCCTGAGATTGGGTCCCCTTTCCGCAAAGAACTGAAGTCAGAGTGTAACTCCAGGTCAGGGTCTTCAAAAGAACCTTGAAAAGGAAAAAAAGGGATATCAAAGATGGAAATAGAGCTGTTTCCAAAGATGCAAGCAAGGGAGTTGCTGTTTAGTGCCATCTTAACTTTGCACCGCTTTTGGATTGATTTCCAGCTAATCTACTATATAATCCACATGTATCTTTAAGCACATGGCCTCACTATCTACAATTCCACCATACTTGATGCTGTCAGCAGACTTACTAATCAGACCCATGTCATTCTCTACAGGCGTCCCCTGTGCTACAGTCTGATGGGAAATTCACTAATCACTATACAAAAAAAACTGAGAAACAGAATAAAGTTTACTTGATATTTATGTGGAGAAAATTTTTTCGTTTATTTAGAGATACAGCGTGGAACAGGCCCTTCCGGCATGAGTCGCACCTCCTGACAATGAACCGTTAACCCTGGCCTTATCATATCAATTTACAATAACCTACTGACCTACTAACTGGTATGTCTTTGGAGGAAACCCACACTCTCCCGGGGAGGATGTACAAAACTCCTTACGTTGGACTCCAGAATTTAATTCTGACACCTCGACCTGTAATAACCGCTAGGCTACTGTGGCGTTTGTTTCTTTTCAACTCGCATTTCTTGACACAAGTGCAGACGGTGCAACTTTGCATTTTCTAGTAACTAGCTGCATCTCTGTGCTCACAGACTTCCAATAGGAAAAACGAGACTGGCACCGCTACCCTCTGCCTCTGCTCACCAGGCCAAGTTTTAATCCAATTTCACCTTCGACCCCAAATGCCCTTTGTTGCCAGAAGTTTTACTGAAGCCCATCTATACAATGTCTCCTGCCTGGCCCTCATCTGCTTTCTTAGAAATGTGTGAAGCAGGGATTTCCCCCACACAAAACCACCCTGACTCTACCTAATTAGTCCCTGCTTTTCTGACTGATCACAATTCTAGGTCCTTTATAATTCTGGTAAATATTAAAATTATATTCAATTCTAATTAATATTAAAATTACATTTAAAGATTTATTTCCTTTTCATTGCAGATGCTGAAAGCCAAAACAAAGACTAAGAAGAGAAAGAAAAAGTCTAAAAGTAAAAAAGTAAGTAAAAGAAATTCATTTTTGAAATCAAAAATTCAAAATCCCGATCAATTATAAATATTGTACGATGGCTGCTGATGCAAGGGGATAGCATTTAGTTGTGCTGGGAATGCTTGTGTATAGCCCTGTCTGTATAGGGAGAAGCTCCCTGCATGTGCTGCCTGACCTGTTAAGTATTAACAATAATTTCTCAGACTGAATTAATTTTACTGTGAAATCCATTGCAGTGCGCCGTAGAAGACAATAAACAGTGAGGCAAAATCTCACGATCAACACCTGGTTAGCATCAATGTGAGAAAGTAGAATTGTGCTGACATCGCTCTATGAGCTGACCCTGAGCACAGAGCAAACTGATAAGCATGTGCTGAGACAGGCAAATCCTGAGATGTGTAATGAACAGCCTGGTAAATTGTAAAAAAAAAACACAATGGACTCTGAAATTTCAGAATGGATGGTCTGGAACAGAGTAACACACACAGATGATGTTTTGGGCCAAGACCCTCTGTTCCAGCATCAAGCGCACTTTGATTCAGGGCTCACCAGAGCCAGGTTCACCTGGAGTCCAAGCATTAAGTTTTTGGAACTATTTGAAACCAAATAGTGAGTTTTGGTATTGTTTGAAACTAATAGCAATTAATAAAGTAACATAGTTGTTAGGCTATAGACATGCCCAGCCCTGAGACACCAGGCAAGGTCACTTGATTCCAAACAATTGGTTTATTGATCATTACAAGAAGTCTCTCTGCTGCCTCTGTCTCCCTTCCCCTTTCCCAACCATGATGCCCCCTGCCCACTCTCAGTCCACAATGGAGACCCATATCAGAATCAGGCTTATCATCACTCAATATGTCATGAAATTTGTTTTTGTTTGCAGCAGCAACAGCACAGTGCAATACATAACGTTACTATGCTACTGTGCAAAAGTCATAGCTATATGTGCCTAAGACTTTAACACAGTACTATAGATGGTGATGTTTGATATGTGCTTAGTCACATAGTCCTGTACATTTGCAGTGTACCTTGTGAGCAGAAACAGCTGTAGCAAAAGATAGACCAATAATGGACAGAATACAAGAACTATGAAGCAATTCTGGAAAGTCACCTATAATTAAATGGTGTGAAGCACATGGCCATGCAATAATTAATCACAAGTATGTGCAAAATAATTAAATGCACTTGCTTAAATTCAATGTAAACTTATTGCTACTGGTCGGATAGAAAGAAGCCCAAGGGTGCGACATTATCAACTTAGGTCACTGAATTTTATTAAATATGTCATACTACTTTGATAGAAAATAAGAGAAAATTTTCAGGCATCAGATTCAGATGAAATTTCCTGAAATAATTTTCTCTTTCCAGGATATGGTTACTGAGGACGATCATCAAACAACACAAGTTGCAGTTCCTAAAAGGTAGTAAGTTCTTTTTCTATGAACAAAACTTATTTGCAGGTCCCTTGATCCACAGGCTATCTGTACCGACCATCAAGCATACGTTGAGACTTTTCCTACACCAGTCACATTTTATTCCTCCACCCAATTCTGCCACACTCGGGGAAAATTAACTTACCCATGTTCATGTTGTTGGGATGTGGTTGGAAACCGAGACACTGAAGAAATGCTTGAGGAGAAAGTGCAAACTGAACACGAACACGAACACACACACACACACACACACATCAAACCAGGAGCTGTGAAGTTGCACCTCCACATCTGCACTAGCTGTTCTATCAGTGAATGGGCAGCTTCACTTTCAGCTTCTATGCCATCTGTTAATATTATACCTTACTCACATTTCCAATAATTGCTTCACTTGTGTATCATGCTTTTATCCATGCCTACTCATGCATCAGTCTAAGCTGCTGAGGACCAGTTATAAAGCTATATGCATAGAAATCAAAGGGAGTACACTTTTGCACCTACAGTGAGCACATCAAATTGAACTGTAGGTTAAGTTTCTAAACACTTTTTAGTTTGTGGATCTGTATCTTGTATTTTGATCATTTCAAGTTTCCTGTGCTGGTCTCAGGGTGCAGAGACCGCTGGAGCAGACAGGAAAGTGGTGCATTGTAGAACAGTAGGAGGCTGGAGGTGGTAAATGTAGCATTTGCGAGAGTAGTTAAATATGGGTTCTTCAGTTCTTCCTGGCTGTGTACAATCTGAATAATTTATTATTACTTGTTGCAAACATTTTGTTGGTTTGACCAAGGATGAACCAATCTTTCAGCAGGTTTTGAACCACTTAGTCTTATGTGCATCCTGCATATTTTGGAATTTGTGCTGCATGATGACTAAAATCTGGGGTATTTTTGCAGATCTCGAGGAATTAATGATCCAGTCTTCAGTATCTGGAAAAGATTCATTGCGATTACAGAAGTTGTGCATTATTAAACTTGTGTTGGGAGAAAAGAAGTTAGAGAATTTCTATACTTATGTTATCAGGAGTGTGTGCAGATATAGTCATTTCAGAATCTTTCTGTAAAAAAAGAAAGCATAATGGACTGAACATCACAAGAGAGATTCCAGTCTGCCATTTCTCATTCATTGACTGTTCTGGCACCTGTGCTTACATTTGCTTTGCAAAGACTGGAAGTAAAGAAGGGCACAATGTCTTTATCTACAACATAAGGACATTTAGATAAGCCATTTGAAACTTCAAGGTCTACTGTACAAAATACATTATTATGAGCCTTTGATTCTTCTGATGATCATATTTGCTAATTTGAATGATTTTAATAAAGCTTCTGTAAAGTTCAGTCCTTGGCAAAGGAAAGTTCAAGGAAACTTCACAATTATCTCTATGCCGCATACTAATTTTAGTCACATGTTTAATTGAGCATTTATTTTTGTAACAGTGAGGTGCTGTCAATTCCTGTGCAAGAAAACCAATCAAATAAGAATAAGGGAAGTGAGCTAATGGCAAATACCATCTGTAACGTTTCTACATTTGGAGTCATTCCTCCAGACTCTTCATTTTTGGTT
Source organism: Hemitrygon akajei (assembly GCF_048418815.1). Lineage (NCBI taxonomy): Eukaryota > Metazoa > Chordata > Chondrichthyes > Myliobatiformes > Dasyatidae > Hemitrygon > Hemitrygon akajei. The sequence goes on from NC_133128.1 coordinate 40,148,162, forward strand.
TTACACTCTGCAACTGATGGCAGTCGTACTGTGCCCTCTTTTACAAGTCATGTAGTTCACCAATCAGCTGATTTGCCTGAGCTGACCTACCAGAGTGATGGAGAACTGGATGACATTGATTTCATCATCAAAGATTCCAACGTAGTAAGTTTAAATTTCCTTTTTTACCCCCCCCCCCCCCCCCCCCCAGAGGTACAATTGTATAGATAAAATAAATTGAAATCTACTTTGCTTTGTATTTGTATTCATTGTAACTGTTCAGTTCTGGTTATCTTTTATAGGAAGAATGCAAAAGCCTTGGGTAGAGTAGAAAATATTCATTTCAGGAACCAATTCTGTAACCATTTCATGGTTCTTTGAAAACGTCTATCATTGAGTTCTGTTTCAATGACTGAAATGCTAACTTTATCCTAAACATGGCCTTTTATGGTAGTATGTGACTGGATCCATTCTGGTCTTTATCTCAAAATGAAATATTTGCCTTTTAACTATCCATGATGAATTGAAACATGTAGGCTGGACCTGAGCCTGGCAACTGTGACTGGACATTACATCAGCTCTTCAGACATCAGGGAATAGCTAAACAGTGCATACTGGTACAGATCTGAAGTTCCTACAATGGACTTGTCGATCTTCACTACTGTTTGGAACACTCAGGCAACCTCACACTCTTACGACTACCTCAGACTGCTTGCCCAGTGATGTAAGATATTGCAAAGTCTATCAAATAGTAAAGTCCAATGTTCTTTCCCTATATCCCTTCAATGTATCTTAAGGTCATGCAAGGCCTTAGAATATTTGCCTTTAAATTTTGACAGTGCTGCAAATTATGCAAGACCCACTATAAAAGATCCCTTGGTTTGTTCTTCAGTGCAGCTAATGAGTAAAACCATAAACCTCATTTTTACGAACTGCAAAAGATATCTGATGCACAACTGGGAAGTTTGGAAACTCTCTGGTTGCAGGTATTGTTACCCAGGGCATGTAGCTTCGGGATCATAAATATGGAAACTTCCATAGACATCTACCGAATATTGGAAGGCGTAGGTACAGTGGATATGAGAGAAGGTTTCGATAGTGGCAGAGTCTAGGATCAGAGGGCATAACCTCAGAATACAAGGCATCCCTTTAGAACAGAGATGAGGAGGAATTTCTTTAGCCAGGGAGTGTTGAATCTGTGGAATCCATTGCCTCAGATGGCTGAAGAGGACGGTAATGGGTATATTTAAAGCGGAGGCTGATAGATTATTGCTTAGTAAGGGCACCAATTAGGGGTCCCCAATCATTAACTGATGGGTCCATGAACCCAGGCTGGGAATCCCTCGTTGCCAATGGTTACGGGAAGAAGGCAGGATAATGGAAGTGACAGAAAAAATAATCAACTATGATTGATTAGCAGAGCAGGTTTGATCCAAATGCCCTAAATCTGCTTCTATGTCCTATGGCCTTATGGAGGTATCACGGTCTTTCATCCTGTTTCCAACCAAGTTGTCCAGCCCAATCATCTGAATGTATGGTTTAGTAAGCTATTAAGGCTGATTTATACTAGTGTGTCGCATCTACGCTGCAGGGTGACATGCACCTCCCCAAAAAATTAACTCACACGTCGCGGTGAAGCAGACCGCAACAACTGTGATTGGTCCGCTTGGTGGCATCGCATTTCCTCCTACATATTTCCGGTTGCTTCTCCTCTGCCATGTCTGTACACCGATGCGAAATAGATGAACCAAATCGTCAAATCTACCTGCTGACATGCGAAAATGTTTGAAGTGCATTTCCTCGTCCATGTCTCTCACGAAGAAACTCAACACAGTGGCGTAGAAACCCCACCGCCAACTAGCATTTTGGTGCACACCAACGCATGCTCACTATGGTGTAGAGCAACGCAGAAGTGAAAATCAGGGCTGCGGCGTAGCCCGTACACACAAGTATAAATCAGCCTTTAGATTCAAGTGATGTGAAACACCTTCGACTTTTACAGTCCCTTGAAAAACTCTGCAAATAATTCTAGAAACTGAATCTCATAGGCCAGATACAATTATTGAAAAACTTGGACATAACAAGGAACATAAAGGGTATAAATCAGAACAAACTCTGGAAGAATGTCCGATGAAGAGTATGAAAAGACTTTGTGGAGGTGGAGGCACAGGGCATGACTGTTGAATGAAATATGCACTTTGCATTTGCCCAAGTGGAAGAGAACAAGGTTAAAATAGGATGGAATAAGAATGGATAAATCTAAGGTGCTCAGAAATTATTTGCTGTAACCTAAGAAACTGTGAGACATTAGAAAGACTCTGGAAATGTCCATAATCAATTTTTCCTGGGTGTGGATTTGGTGGCAGAAGTTGAGCACTTCTGTTTAAAATACAGAAAAGATAATTAAGCAATTACAAAATAATTTAAAAAAGTATGGACTGATAAATGAATGTTAATATGAATTCATTAAAAAGCAAATTACTAAATCCTTTATTTATGTAATCGAGAAACTTGTGTATATTGACTTTCAAAGGGCCACTGAAAAAGTTCCACATAAATGGTGATAACAAAATTAAAACCCTTAAGATTGAAGGGAGAATGATTGTTTGGATATGATATTGACCAAAGAACAGTTTTTGGATTCCATGGTTCCATGCAATATTTTTCTGGTATCATTAATAGAACTGCTCTTTTTGATGTATATTAATGACCCAAACTTGGAAAATACAGGGCATAATGTAAGTGTTTACAAATGATAGAAACGTAATAGGGTGGTCATTGGCCTCAGCCAGTTATAAACTAGTGAAATGTCAGATACAGAGCAAATGAAGTCCAACTACAAAAAGTAAAAGACAAGGCAGTATGAACTAAGTGGTACATTTAAAGGGGTTATAGGGCAAGTGGTGGTTCTAAAATAAAGCAACAGTGCATGGAATTGCACTTACTGAGGCAAAAACCTATCATACTGGTTAGGCCTCTACTAAAATATATTTTAATTCTGCCCACTGTTTTTTTAAAAAAAAGATGCCAAAGCCTTGGAGCAAGTGCAAAAGTTACTTTCAACCCTGGATCAGTTTTAAGTTTTTGAACTATGGAACATCACTGCGTTTGGCACATTTAGCAAAGCCTTTAAGTAATGAGGGCAAGCAAATTGCATACAAGGCTGAATCACTGTCTACTAAGGATTTTAGCCCTTCTGGTGAGATTATTTGTTCTGAATGGACAGTGTGGTGTTATGTTCTGAATTACCAAAGGACTCCATAGTTGTTTTGGATAGTTTAAAAATGGGTACAGAAATGGAGTCAAATATTTCAGTGCAGGAAAATTCCTTGATGGTTTGATGTTTGATTTTCTTCATAGGATTTGTATTCATCCCCATTGGAAGCTGATGGAGCTACCAAAACACAGGAGTATGCTTGTCAAAATAGTAAAGGAGATTCTGAATTCAGGCAGAAGTTGATTGATCTTGAAACTGAAAACAAAGTAAGTGTTTAAACATTTCCTTTGAATGATAGTAAACTGTAGTGTTCTGTGCCCTTGGTCTTTTGGTGTAATGTGGGTATTTTCATTGGAAGCGGGTATCTCACTGGTTGCACTTTGCAAAATTACACAATTATTATTTTGATATGATATGTAGATAATTTAAATTTTTTCAGGTTCTTAAGAAAAACTCAGAACATTTGATGATTCAATTCAAGAATGAGGAACAACGGAGAATTGATGCAGAAAGCATGATTTCAAAACAGCAAGAATATTATCATCAGGAAATATCCCGGTATGCCTGTATTTAGAAGTGTAATATACATTCAGTTCAAATCTCTAATAATCATACAGGAACAGGCCCATTGGTCCACAATATCAGGGCCTGTAGATGATGCCAGATTATGCTAATTCTCCTCTGCCTGTGTTTGATCCAAATCCCTACATGTCCTGCATGTTCCTGCGTCTAACCGCCTTGTAAGTACCTTTATCGTATCTGTTGTCACTGGCAGCGCATTCCTGGCATCTGCCACTCTCTTTTTAAACAAAATTCTTTCTCAACAACCCCCCCCCCCCACAATCTTAAATGCAAAGTCGGGAAAAAGATTCAAATTGTCTACCCTATCTATACCTCTAATAGTTTTATCAGGTCTCCTCTTGGCTTCTGACACTTCAGATAAAACAACCTAAGTTTGTCCAATCTTGTTTTATGGCTAACAACCTCTAATCTAGGCAGCATCCTAGTATCTCTCTTCTGTACCCTCTCCAAAGCTTTATCGCGTTCCTGTAATGGGGTGATAAGAATTGCACACAGACCTTACCAAAGTTTTGCATAGCTACAATACCTCTCTTGTTCTCAATGCCTCCGACAAAAGTCAAGCATGCCATATGTCACCATTACCATCCTATCTACAAACCCCATTTCCAGAAAAGTTGGGATATTTTCCAAAATGCAATAAAAACAAAAATCTGTGATATGTTAATTCACATGAACCCTTATTTAACTGACATAAGTACAAAGAAAAGATTTTCAATAGTTTTACTGACCAATTTAATTGTATTTTGTAAATATACACAAATTTAGAATTTGATGGCTGCAACACACTCAACAAAAGTTGGGACAGAGTTAAAAGAAGATTGAAAAGTGCACAGAATATTCAAGTAACACCGGTTTGGAAGACTCCACACTAAGCAGGCTAATTGGAAGCAGGTGAGGTATCATGACTGGGTATAAAAGTAGCGTCCATCAAAGGCTCAGTCTTTGCAAGCAAGGATGGGTCGTGGCTCACCCCTTTGTGCCAAAATTCGTGAGAGAATTGTTAGTCAGTTTAAAAGGAATATTTCCCAACGCAAGATTGCAGAGAATTTAGGTCTTTCAACATCTACAGTACATAATATTGTGAAAAGATTCAGAGACATCTCAGTGCGTAAAGGGCAAGGTCAGAAACCACTGTTGAATGCGCGTGATCTTCGAGCCCTCAGGCGGCACTGCCTAAGAAACCGTCATGCTACTGTGACAATTATAGCCATCTGAGCTCGGGAGTACTTCGGAAAACCATTGTCACTTAACACAGTCTGTCGCTGCATCCAGAAATGCAACTTGAAACTGTATTACGCAAGGAGGAAGCCATACATCAACTCTATGCAGAAATGCCGGTGAGTTCTCTGGGCCCAAGCTCATCTGAGATGGACCGAAAGACTGGAACCGTGTGCTATGGTCAGATAAGTCCATATTTCAGCTAGTTTTTGGAAAAAATGGGCGTCGAGTTCTCTGTGCCAAAGATGAAAACGACCATCCTGATTGTTATCAGTGAAAGGTGCAAAAGCCAGCATCTGTGATGGTATGGGGGTGCATCAGTGCCCACGGCATGGGTGAGTTGCATGTATGTGAAGGTACCATTGGCTCTGAGGCGTATATTAGGATTTTAGAGAGACATATGTTGCCATCAAGGCGACGTCTCTTCCCGGGACGTCCATGCTTATTTCAGCAGGACAATGCCAGACCACAATCTGCACGCGCTACAACAGCGTGGCTTTGTGTAGACACAGAGTGCGTGTGCTTGACTGGCCTGCTGCCAGTCCAGATCTATCTCCTATTGAAAATGGATGGCGCATCATGAAGAGGAGAGTCAGACAACGGAGACCACGGACTGTTGAGCAGCTGAAGTCTGATATCAAGCAAGAATGGACAAAATTTCCAATTGCAAATCTACTACAATTAGTATCCTCAGTTCCAAAACGATTAAAAAGTGTTATTAAAAGGAAAGGTGATGTAACACAATGGTAAACATGCCTCTGTCCCAACTTTTGTTGAGTGTGTTCCAGCCATCAAATTCTAAATTTGTGTATATTTACAAAATACAATTAAGTTGGTCAGTAAACTATTGAAAATCTTTTCTTTGTACTTTTGTCAGTTAAATAAATGTTCACGTGAATTAACATATCACAGATTTTTGTTTTTATTGCATTTTGGAAAATATCCCAACTTTTCTGGAAATGTGGTTCGTATTTGTGTGACCATTTTCGTGGACTTGGACCCCAAGGTCCCTCTGCACATCAGTGTTACTAAGGGTCGTGCCGTTAACTCTATCCTTGCCTCTTCGTTAAGCCTCCCGTGGTATAACAGCTCACATTTGGATTAAACTCCATCTTAGAATTAGAACTAAGTTTATTTTCATTACCTCATGTGACATGAAATTTATTGTTCTGTGGCAGCAGTACAAAGACATAAAATTATTATCAATTACAAAATAAATAGTGCACAAAAACAGGAATAATGAGGTAGTGTTCATGGGTTTATGGACTGCAGAAATCTGATGGTACAGGGGAAGAATTTATTTTTGAATTGTGAGTGTAGATCAATATAATACACATCATTAATTATCTTTGAGATGGGCGGTGTGCCAGAACCCGAACCTCCTGCAGTGCATCTGTTGACAGCGTTCTTGCAATGTTTTCAGGTGCTGTGCTCCGAGATTTATACCCAATGGCGTATTTCCAACTTCTGCTGGCATATGAAGAGAGGGAGTTTGCAATTGATTAAATTCTTACTAGTATGCTATCCTTAATAGTCCAGGAGGTAAAGGCAAAAGATTTGGGCTATTTGTTTCTGGTTCTGAGCAAAATTTATCACTTTTGTTAATTTAATGCAACCAAAATGCTTTATTTCAAAGTAAAAACCTCTGTAGTTGAGGAGAGGAAATTTTGATATGTGGATAATTTGGCATTTCATTTTGTTTATGTATCACAAGTCCAAGAAATTAGATTGTGCTTTGCTTTACTAACAACTGTACTTTTGCCTTTAGATTAAAGCAACAACTTCAAAGGAAAGAGGAGGAGATAAAGAAAGTTACTGCACAATATTCAAATGAGAGGTATGTTCTCCAGTAAATCACAGATTCTGAACAGTGTTTCATTAACAGATAACTCAGATCTAATAGGCTATGAAAGTGAAGGGTCAGTCTGGAGACAACTTGTCTCAAATATTAACGTAAAGGATTAGTGTCACTAATGTTCTCAGAAAGATGAAGTAACAGGCTTAGAATTTGTATTCGGTGATGAGTTGACTATGCTCACCACTGACCTACGTTTAAGACAATAACTTGCCTTGTGCAGCTCTATGGATAGGAAACTGCTGAGAGAAGTTGGCTGCAACAACCTCATCAAGGCCCTCTACTATGACAGGGCCGCCCACAACATCATCACCAATTTGGCTGTCAACACTGCCAAAGCATTTGAATGTTTCATTTTTCTGAATTATTTGAGCAGGGATTGGCTTTGTTATTGGCCATCAATATGTTGAGCTACATTTCAATATCCAAAATATCAAAAAATATTCACCAAATGATCAACATCATACTCATCTAATTCTGGGCTGAGTTCGTCAGAAGCACAAACTTTAATGTTAATGAAACCTTACCTGAAATGAACAAAAATCAGTAATTATTATGAACAAAGTGTCTGATTCTTGGGTGGGTACTTATTACATTACAGATCCTCACCTCAATACAGCCTTGCCACGTGGACCTTTGAGTTATGTGGAACTTTAATCTAAAAGCTACAGAATAAAATGCCAACTATTATAGCTGTTAATTAATATTCATTTTGAAGTATCACAATACTATCTACCACTGGCAAAACGCTAGTCCACCAACATTGAGGTCTTATTTCTGATTTTACGTGCCTGTCATAGACTGCTTAAGCTTAATTTTTGTGATAATGAGTTCAAGTCAACTTCTTGGTTGAAAGGCTGTCTCCTCCTAGTGTATGAATATATATGGAAGGTAAAGTCTCGTTACTGCGAAATGGACTGCTGGGGAAAGCAACTCGTCGAAGACGAGCTACAGGTGCCGAATGTCAGATAGTACCTGATGATCAGCCCTCAGCAACTGGAGAGGTCCTCTCATAGACAGGCAACTTTTCCTCACCACTGAAAGTCAGTGATAGTGTGTTGAGGACAAGTTGATAGTTTGAAAAGGAAAAACATCTTCCCCAGGATTTAACAGTAATTTCTTGACTACTGAGAACCAACCAGCAAACTGGAACCTTGAGTGGGACTTGGATCAAACTTCTCATCAGGAAAGTTGCAAGGCCTGGCCAGGTGTATTGAAACCCGATGCTAGTAATTATTGTCGATGTACAGATGAACTGAGAGTGTTGGAGTGGGTGGAAAGACCTCATAACTGTTTCAGTGTTGGTAACTAATGCTTTCATGCTACTGTTTAACTTTTTGTGTGAGCTCCCCAAATCAAGCTTGGCAGAATTCGATTTTTAAAAAAAAAATAAATTTAACAGAAAAAACATTTAGTTTTTTAAAATATGAGTATTTAGAATTATCCAACATTACGGGATTTGCAGAATTCAGTTTATCAGTGGAAGCTGCAAGTTTTATGCTGTCTATTTTAAAGCTAAATAGTCTTCCTGCTCCAACCACTGATATACTGGAAGGTGGGGTTTGAGGGAGGTATGGAAAGTGTAATGGATGTTCCCGTTGCTGGGCCTTGGCGTTTCTTATCCTCAGCACTGGGTGAGATAGAAAGCCTTGTCTGCATCAGCGGAGAGCTCTCTTCCTCATCGCTACACCAGGAAAGACTGAGCGTCTCTTTTTTTGGACACACTGGCCAAGCAGTTTATCATGGGCCAGCTCTCTGCATGCAGCAAAGCTCTGCTGTTGCATTGGCCTGCACTTTGTGGAGGTGCTGATCAGTTCGAAAGGTCGAGATAAAATCTGCACTTAGCAACACTTGCTTGCTGAAAAATGATTTTTACCAAGCCTATGTAAAACTAACTGCATTTGATTGAATCCTCATACTACTAAATTGTTAAAGTTTACACAGAAGATTGGTTCAGTTTGTGATATGACTTTGTTACTAATCCTATGGCAGGATGCTGTGGAATAAGGATAAAGCTAAACTGGAGGACGTAACTGCAAAGAACATTGTGAAGTTGGTAGAGGCAACGAAGCGAGCAGTTGCTGCTGAGGTAATCTATGTGTAACAAAAACTTGTTAGATGCACTCATACTTTCATTTTTGCAAAGGGTCAAAGTATATATTTAGGGTAAATCCTGTGGTGATACAGTCCTTGCATTAATATTGGTTATTTGAAATATATTGTAGAAATTTTGACTGACTGGGGAAGAAAGTATACCCAGTCTCATGGAAAAATGCATCTATTCTGAGTGCTGATAACTTTAATCAGAAATAGCATGTTTTAATTTACAGAAAATTTTCAAAGTTCAAGTAAAACCCATTTTTACTTGAGAAACAAAATGACCAACCACAATTGAAGACAATTTATTGATTTAAGGACCAGCATCAAATTAGTTAGCAGAACTTAAAACCATTCAAAATGAGAATAACAGAATTGAAATGTTGAGCACATAAGTTTAATTAGTTTAACTTCATTAGTTTAATTGATTAAGGACTGTTTTGTACCACTCATCTTTGAAAATTATGTTAAAATAAATTCAAAGTCAATACTCTAGAGCATAGCCTATTGAGCCTGTTGAATCACCCAGTATTAATCCAGAACTACGTGTATAAATGTAGTCACTGGAGTACTGTGACAAATTCTCAGCCTGAGTCGAAAATGTGGTTACGGGTAATTGTTCTTACATTTACAGATAGCAAGAGGTTACAGATTTTGAAAAACTGTCACGAAAATTAGAAACTGCTAGAAATGCTCAGTAGGTCAGGCAGCATCTGTGGAGAGGGGAACAGAGTAAACAATTAGAGTAGTTGACTTTTCATTAGAACTCTAAAATTGGCATATTACAATGTGTACCTCAAGAAAATGAGGGGAGGAGAGAATCAAAGCACATGTCTGTGGCAGGGGGAGTTACAACTGAGGTCATGTAAATAATGCTATGATAATTAAAGAAAGGTATTAGTGACACCAAGAAGAAATGTGTGAGTGGCCAAAGTAAAATTATTAACTGAAACTACTGAATTCAATGTTGTAATATGTTCAGACAAAACATGGGCTGGTAATTTTGATCACATTGGAACTGTTTATGAGACAACACACAGAGAGGTCAGAGTGGGAATGGAGTTAAAGTGACAGAGATAACTCCATACTGGGCTTAGCTTACGAACTGTATAGAGATGGTACACAAAAAGAAAGTGACCTGGTCCAATGAAGAGACATCAACAGCAACGAGTACAATTTTCTGAATTGAGAAAGGAATAAGTAAATCACTGTGTGAGCTGGAGAATGTGTTTGGAGTGCTGGAAAACTGAAATGAAAGTGCCGAGAGGGCAGGTATCAATAGATAGTTTATTGATGCCAAAGGAAATTGCAGATGTTGCCACTCTTGTGGTTGTATGGAAGGAGAGGAGCCAGTGATGGGAGATGTCACTTGTCCGTCAGCGAGGCTGTATAATCCGGATCAGCTGTGCATCTACAGATTTATTCAGATTTCTTTGAAATGTACAGGATCAAGGATGTTTCAGAATTACAACCTTGTGCAGCAAAAATTTCCCCATGTCTGTTAGTTGTAAGGATATGCTAACCATCAACATTCACTCCTGGAGGGGATAGTAAACCAAAACAATTACTGTATTTCCCATAATTATCTACATAAACTATTACTTTGGATGTAATTGTACGAAAACTCTTCAGCGTGTAGATGCAGGTTTGCCCATGGTTTTTATACTAAAGTGTAGTCCAGGACCCTAATGTAGACTGTTGTCTTCTTGCATTAATTCACTGGCTGTGCTGACTGGATGAGAAATAAAAGCAACCTTTAGCTTTTCTCCAGAATTGCCATAGACACACCTTTGGGAAAGAATTATGTAATTTTGCAGAATTTTGTTGTACAGAATACCTTTTCAAAGATATCTAATGAAGCACTGGGGGATTTAATGAGGTCTCTGCTCTGCTACTGGAGAGGGAAAGGCCCACCGCTGTGCCCGGAGCACGTTGCCCAGCTTCTCTGCGTTTTGGTTAGGGACTTGGACTATAGACTTTTTTCCCCCAGTCTTATAGTTTTTTATATTCTGTGTTTTTCACTCTGTCTTTCTCTTTTTTTTGTTCGTGAGGTAGGGTGATTTGGGGGTCAATGTGCCTGTTTCATTTTTGTTGTTTTTTTTTGTGCAGGGAAGAGAGATTAGGCATCGATGATTGTGCTGCCATTCTTTTCTTTCCTGGCTATTTGGAGAAGAAGAATTTCAGAGTTGTATAGTTTGATAATAAATGAACCTTTAAAATGAGAGTGTACTTTCATGCTTAAGGCCGATAAGCCTAACATCAGTGATGGAAAATTTACAGGATTGGTTTCTCGGAGACGGGATCTACCAGGATTGGGCAAGGCAGGGATTGATAAGAAATGGTCAGCATAGCCTTGTGTGTGGAGATTCCTGTGATTTTTTTTTTTGAGTTTTAGAAGAGGAATAATGAGGGCAATATGGTAGATGTTGTCTACATGGACTTTAGCAACAACTTTGACAAGGTTTCAGGTGGTAAACTGTTCCGGAAGGTTGGTTCACATGGGATCCAGGGTAAGCCAAATGGATAGAAAATTGGCTTAGTGGAAGGAGTCATTGGATATTAGTGGAGAGTTGTTGTTTTGAAAGGAGGAGAGTGATTAGTGATATGCCACAGGGATCGGTACCGGGTCCACTGTAGTTTATTATTTAAATGATGGATGATAATGTTGGTAATGTCATTAGTAAGTTTGCAGATGATGCAATATTGGTGGTGCAGGAGACAGTGAAGATGTTTTAACCAAGATTACAACAGGATCTACATGAATGGGAGAAGAAGAGCAAGAAATTTATCTCTGTCGAGTGCAGTAAGTTGCATTTAGGTCATTTAAACTGGAGGACTTCCAGAGTAAATGAGCTGGATGAAGTCAATGCCGTGTGCTCATTCCCACCCATATGAAGAGGTTCAAACTGTTCTCCAGTGATTCTCAATGATTGTTCCTCTAAGCAATGAATGGCCACTGGAAAATCATCACCATCACCATCCACATCCATTTTGTGCACAAGTAAAAGCCAAGGGTAGAAGAAACCAGTGGTTTCTGACACATCCATGCTCGCAGTGAACTAGTAGGCCAGATCATCAGTAGAAACTTCAGCAAGCCGGACTAAATTGAAGGGGTATATGTTTCCTCTATCCAGTATCTTGTTTGCAAATGTATAGTTGCTGGAGAACAAGAATGAAGACTTAAGGGCAAGATTGCTATATCAGAGAGAAATGAGAAATTGCTGTGTTCTATGTTTCATGGAGACATGGCTCACTCCGGACACACCAGATTCGGTGATTAGACCTGCGGACTTCTGGATACACAGGATGGACCAGTCTGCTGATTTGGAGAAGGCAGAAGGTGGGAGTTTGTGTTTCATGATAAACTCTTTGTTCCTCTGATCTGGAACAATTAGTGATTAAGGGCTGACCATTATATTTACCAAGAGAGTTCTCCTCCATGATTCTGACCACAGTCTACGTTCCCCCAAAGGCCAGTGTTAAGTAGGCACTCGCAGTAATAACTACCACCATCAGCAAACAGGAAACGGCCTACCTTGATGCCTTTCAAGTCACTGTCAGGGACTTCAATCAGGCTTGTTTGAAGAAATCTCTGCCCATATCAGCAGCAACACCAAGGGTTGTAACACACTCAATCACTTGCTACACTCTGATGAGGAATGCCTACTGTTCCATCCGTAGACTGCACCTCGGGATTCTGATCACTTGGCACTCCTCCTCCTACCTGCATACAGGAGTGGTTGCAAGAGGCAGAGGAGTAGCTACAGGATTGCTTCAAGTTGGTGGACGGGCCGTGTTCAAGGACTCATTGGAGGATCAAAATGAACACACCATGGTTGCCATGGACCTTATAAAAACAGCCACAGATGACTGTGTCTCCACAAACTCATTCAGAGTCTTCCCCATCCAGAATCCCTGGATGAACCACGAAATCTGCAATCTACTTAGGACCAGACCAATTGAACTCAGATCTGGTGATTAAATAAAATACAAGAGGTCCAGGCACAATCCTTGGAAAGCCATGTCACAGGCGAAATGGCAGTTGCAGACTGCAAGATGCTTGACAGCTGTGGCAGGGCTTGAATGCTATCACTTCCCACAAAGTGAAACCAAGCAACATAGGTGACAAGGTTTCACTGCCAGATGCCTTTATGCTCTCTTTTTTTTTACTGTGAAAACATGGAGGCACCTTCATGAACTCCCATTGCCTCTGATTTTTGATTTCAGTCTCTGAAGCCAACCTGAGAGCATTCTTCAAGAGGGTTAACCCACCCAACGCATCCAGCCCGGACGTGGAACCTGGCAAGTACTAAAGACCTGTGTTGATCAACTGGCTGGAGTGTTTGCCAATATATTTGACCTCTTGCATCGGCCATCTGAGGTGCTCAGTAGCTTCAAGCAGGCTCCATTTATACCGGTGCCTACAAAGAATATGGCAACCTGCCTCAAGTGCTATCGTCCAGTAGCACTTACAACCACTGTGATGAAGTGCCTTGAGCGGTTAGTGATGAAACGTTTCAACTCCTGTCTGAGAAGTAACTTGGATCTGTTCCAATTTGCTTACCATCACAATAGGTCAACAGCATATGCAATTTCACGGGCTCTTCACTCAACCCTGGAAAATCTGGGCAGTGAAGATGCTCTTTAGTGACTACAGTTTGGCATTCCATACTATCATCCCCTCTAAACTAATCACTAAGCTTCAAGACCTAGGTCTCAATACCTTTTTGTGCAATTGAACCCTGGATTTCTCACTTGCAGACCTCAGTCAGTTCAGATTGGCAACAACATCTCCACAAACTCCATCAGCACAAGTACACCAGAAGGCTGTGTGTTTAGCCCCCTGCTAATACTTTATAAATAATGAGGATGAACAGACTCAGCTTTTTCCTCCAGGATTAGAGTGTCTAAAACTTGTGGACATGATTTTAAGGTTGGAGGGGAAAGATTTAAAAGGGATCTAAGGGGATGACTTTTTCCACACGGAGGATAGTGGGTATGCAGAACGAACAGGGAGAGGAAGTTGAACAAAACAGGTGCATTTACAACATCTGGAAGATACGTGGACAGGTACATGGATAGAAAAGGCCTAGATGCCGATTGCACACATGCAAGCAAATGGGACAAGCTCAGATAAACAGCATGGTCAAGCTGGGTTGGACAGCCTGTTGAACACTTCTCGTGTGCTGCTTTTCTCAGGTTTTGGTTCTGGAGTGTCGGAGGGATAATGGTCTCTTCCAGCTCCAGCAGGCTGAACAGGACTGTACAGTGCACCTTAAGGCAGCAGAAGAGAATATGGGGAGGTGAGTGGATTTGACACAAAGAATGTCCGATTTGTATGTCGGCTCAGTTTTAGCATCACTATGTATATAACTACACTTCAGTGCCATGTTATAATTATAAAGGGGTGGGCTCCCTGGCCTCTGAAGGTGGTACGCACATGCAGTGATCCCTCTAAGGTGCATGCAGAAACACATCATCTGCTGTTGACGCACAAAAGGTAGTCACCCTCTACCTCATTGGCACGTTAATTTTTCTCCCCCATGATTGTACACAATCACATTTCGTTTTCCAGTTTCTGGTGTGAACGGTGTTAACAATGTGAAGTTTGTCATGATTTGTCTGCAGATTTTTTTAGAACTGGCCTTTTTTTTTGTAATACTGTTTTTACTGAATAAATTATTCAGCGCGCACATGTGGTCGCCGGACGAAAAGTTGCACAGCACAAGATTTTGCACCCACTGGTCACGTCACATTAGAGGGACTCAGCCAGGATCTACTGAGGAGGCGGGATGCACTCCTATACAGCAGCCTCTGCTGCTTCAGTGAAAATTTATTTCCCAGGACTCAGTACAGTCACTTTTATTGGGAGATTTGTCTATTCTGCTGAAATCTGAATAGAGTTCTAGTCAGTTTACCATTGAAACAGCAACTCAATCTTATTCATTTTATTTATTTAGTGATACTGCGCGGAGTAGACCCTTCTGTCCTTTTGAGCCATGTTTCCCCAGCAACGGGACAGTTCACAATGTCCAACTAACCTACAAACCAGTACATCTTTGGACTGTGGGAGGAAACCGGAGCACATGGGGAAAACCCACATATTCTACTGGAAGGACATACAGAGACCCTTTACAGAGAGTGCCGGGATTGAACTCTGAACTCCAGTGTCCCAAGCTAGAATAGCGTCACACTAACAGCTACGCTACTGTGGTGCCCAATTGTCAATTACATAGAACATAGAAATCTACAGCATATTACAGGCCCTTCGGCCCGCAATGTTGTGCCGACCATGTGTCCTACTCTAGAGACTGCCCAGAATTTCCCTGGCGCATAGCCCTCCATTTTTCTAAGCATTCAGCGAATACGCACATCTCTGTCACACACAGTCCCTGAAACAAGAAAAATGCAAACTACTACAGAAAAAGCCCTTAATAACAACTGCTTTCACTTGCAACACCATTATTGTCCATACGAATGGTAGCGAGAGGATTTTCTCCAAAGCTTTGACAAATCTCCCTCTGGGACTCACAATCACAACAAGCAAGATTTATACATAAGATTATTATTTTTTAAATTCTGTATCTTCAGACCACGGCAACATATCTACTATGAGCTTTTTTTTTGCTGAGGTATTTTCCATTTTTGTTCATTATATTCAGTTTTATGTTCTTTAGTCACAAACTTATTTCCACCATGACTGTTTGTAAACCTACAAAAGAAAATAAATATTCCACTTTAATTTCCCACTCTTTTCTCATTAGTCACGTTTTGGTCTTGTTTTTGGTTCTTCAAAAAATCTGTTTCACTTTCTGTTTTTCAGCCAGTAAAAGGGGGCTCTCTCAGTGGCCACCCATTTTAGTTCCACTTCCCATTCCCATATGTCCATCCACAGCCTCCTCCACTGTCGTGATGAGGCCACACTGAGGATTGGAGGAACAACACCTTTTATTCTGTTTGGGTAGCCTCCAATCTGATGGCATGAACATTGATTTCTCAAACTTCTGGTAATGCCCCTCATCCCCTTCACCGATTCCAATGTCCTTTTCCCTCTCTCACCTTATCTCCTTGCCCACACATCGCCTTCCCCTTTTCTTTCTTCCATGGCCTTCTGTCTCTTTCACCAATCAACTTCTCTTTACTTCATATTTCCCCCTCCAGGTTTCACCTATCACCTTGTGCTTCTCTCTCCCCTCTCCCCACCTTTTAAATCTACTCCTCAGCTTTTTTCTCCAGTCGTGCCGAGGGGTTTCGGCCCGAAACGTCGACTACTCTTTCCATATAGCCGCTGCCTGGTCTGCTGAGTTCCTCCAGCATTCTGTGTGTGTTGTTTACTTGCTTATGTTCAACACTGCTGCACCAACTTTTCCTCTCTTCACCACTCTTTAATAAAAGAGGCGATGCGTAGAAAACTGATTTTTTTTTTACCAGGATCTTATAAACTTGTTTCATAGCTTTGTCTGCAAATCTGGAAACTTGTTTAGTAAAATAAAACTTTTTGAACAGTCTTTTCAAATAAAAAAGTTATTTAATATGTCATTTCAATTGAACTTAGTCGGATATATCACCCCTAACAGTAATCCGGTTATTTGTCCAAATTTGTCTGCTGTTCTTGACACAGAGTCATAGTGCACTATAGCACAGGAAACGGTTGTTAGGCTCACCTAGTCATTGCCAAACTGTCATTCTGCCTAGTCCCATCAACTCACAACTGGAGCACGGACCTCCAAACCTCTCCCATCCAAGCTTCTTTTAAATGCTGCATATGAATCCACAATCACCATTTCCACTGGCAGCTGGCAGCCTTAACCTATTACCTCTAATTCCAGTCTCACCTGTGGCCAATTTCGCTTGCTCTCCCGAGATTTTCACTCCTTGCTCCATGTTGCTGAGGCTGTGAGACTGCCCTGGCTGCTGGGGTTAGTGTCCACGAGATTCGTGGCGATTTGCCCCACTAATATGCTGAACTCAGACTGAGGCTTTGGGCTTACTCCGGAAGCTCTGCGGATTCAGATCCAATTTGTTTCAGAATACTGTTGCTCACTTTTTATCGTTTCATGATGTGTTTTTCTTTTCTCTCTCTGTACATTGTGTTGGTCTTTTTTCTTAAATTGGGTTATTTTGGGTTCTTTGCTTTGTGGCTACATGTAAGCATACAAATCTCAAGGCTGTATAATTTATACATTCTTTGATAATAAATGTACTTGGGCTTTGGACAAAGCCTGTCGTCACTGTCAATTGACTTGACTGAAAACTTCACTCTGTCCTCAATTGCACTTTATTTACTTGTACACCAGGAGAACAGCATGGTCTGTCACCAAACTGATCAAAAGTTTGAACAAAGAAACGCCATTGCTTTATACAGAAGTTGACTAATTGGACACATATTAACCAATTGGTAACTTTGTGGATATTCAAATTTCTTATTTGCATAATCAATCACACCACGATAATATAGCTATTAATAGCCAAAGGAATCTACACGTTAAAGCCCAATAATACTTCAGAATTAGTAAAGTAACTGACCAATAGTAAGTGTCAAACTAGAATCCTTAGTTTGCATCTTTATCTTGTCTTTGTATGGCTCCGGTCCCCTGCTCTGCAAAGTGAAGCCATGCTCTTCAAAGATCTTCCTTGCCTGGGTTGACTGCACACCATCTGTAAACCATCCTTGCCTGGACATTACCTTAACCCTTGCCTTGCCAAAACTTCCATGCTGCATGCATGTACCCTATCTACACCCTCTCACAATTTTGTATACCTCTATCAATTCTCCCCTCATTCTCCTACTCTTCAGGGAACAGAGTCCTAACCTATTTAGCCTTTCCCTACAACTCAGGTCCTCAAGTCACGGCAAAATCCTTCTGAATTTTCTCTGTTTTCTTTCAATGTTTACAGTATGTAAGTCTACAGAAAGCTAGATACAGCTAAACAATTTCTCTATTTCAGTACGTACAAACAAGCTGGATGAACTCAGCAGGTCGGGCAGCATCTGTTGACCACTCATTTCAACGGATGCTGCCCAACCTGCTGAGTTCATCCAGCTTGTTTGTACGTGTTGATTTAACCACAGCATCTGCAGTGTACTTTGTGTTCTCTATTTCAGTCATAGGAAATTTTATGACAATTCCCCCTGTACAAACTGAGAAAAACAGGGAACAATGCTAACATTTCAAAAATAAGTTTTCCATTAACCAGTTTCTCTATACTATACTGTCAATTTTTATTTTACTCTACAAGTTGTAATTTAAATTTGCTTGCTCAATCGCCACTTGCATTTTCACCTGTGATGGTGTCAGAACCATAGAACATTACAGCACAGAAACAGGCCTTTTGGCCCTTCTTGGCTGTGCCAAACTATTTTTCTGCCTAGTCCCACTGACCTGCACCTGGGCCATATCCCTCCAAACCCCTCTCATCCATATACCTGTTCAAGTTTTTCTTAAATGTCAAAAGTGAGCCTGCATTCACCACTTCATCTGGCAGCTCATTCCACACTCCCACCACTCTCTGCGTGAAGAAGCCCCCCCAAAATTCCCTTTAAACTTTCCCCCTTTCACCCTTAACCCATGACTTTTTTTTTTCTCCCCTGGCCTCAGTGGAAAAAGCCTGCTTGCATTCACTCTATCTATACCCATCATAATTTTATACACCTCTATCAAATCACCCCTCATTCTCCTACGCTCCAGGGAATAAAGTCCTAACCTATTCAACCTTTCTCTGTAACTCAGTTTCTCAAGTCCCGGCAACATCCTTGTAAACCTTCTCTGCACTCTTTCAACCTTATTAATATCCTTCCTGTAATTAGGTGACCAAAACTGCACACAATGCTCCAAATTTGGCCTCACCAATGTCTTATACAACCTCACCATTACATTCCAACTCTTGTACTCAATACTTTGATTTATAAAGGCCAATGTACCAAAAGCTCTCTTTACAACCCTATCTACTTGTGATGCCACTTTTAGGGAATTATGTATCTGTACTCCCAGATCCCTCTGTTCTACTGCACTCCTCAGTGTCCTATCATTTACCTGTATGTTCTACCTTGGTTTGACCTTCCGAAGTGCAATACCTCACACTTGTCCGCATTAAACTCCATCTGCCATTTTACAGCCCATTCCTCCAACTGGTCCAAATCCCTCTGCAAGCTTTGAAAACCTTCCTCAGTGTCCACTACACCTCCAATCTTTGTATCATCAGCAAATCTGCTGATCCAATTTGCCACATTATTATCCAGATCATTGATATAGATGACAAATAACAATGGACCCAGTACTGATCCCTGTGGCACACCACTTGTCACAGGCCCCCACTCAGAGAAGCAATCCTCCACGACCACTCTCTGGCTTCTTCCATTCAGCCAATGTCTAATCCAATTTACTACCTCTCCATGTATACCTAGAGACTGAATCTTCCTAACTAACCTCCCATGTGGGATCTTGTCAAAGGCCTTACTGAAGTCCATGTATACAACATCCACTTTCCTGGTAACTTCCTCGAAAAACTCTAATAGATTGGTTAAACATGACCTACCATGCACAAAGCCATGCTGACTATTTCTAATAAGTCCCTGTCTATCCAAATACTTGCAGATCCTATTTATTAGTATTTCTTCCAATAATTTACCTACTACCGATGTCAAACTCACCGGCCTATAATTTCCCGGC
Source organism: Hemitrygon akajei (assembly GCF_048418815.1). NCBI lineage: Eukaryota > Metazoa > Chordata > Chondrichthyes > Myliobatiformes > Dasyatidae > Hemitrygon > Hemitrygon akajei. The sequence continues at coordinate 40,167,780 of NC_133128.1, forward strand.
TTACTTTTTGCGCCTTTTTTAAACAATGGAACTACATGAGCTATCCTCCAATCCTCCGGCACCTGACCCGTGGATATTGACATTTTAAATATTTCTGCCAGGGCCCCTGCAATTTCAACACTAGTCTCCTTCAAGGTCCGAGGGAAGACCCTGTCAGGTCCTGGGGATTTATCTACTCTGATTTGCCTCAAGACAGCAAGCACCTCCTCCTCTTTAATCTGTATAAGTTCCATGACCTCCCTACTTGTTTGCCTTGTTTCCAAAGACTCCATTCCAGATTCCTTAGTAAATACAGATGCAAAAAACCCATTTAATATCTTTCCCATTTCTTTTGGCTCCATACATAGCTGACCACTCTGATCTTCAAGAGGACCAATTTTATCCCTTACTATCCTTTTGCTCTTAATATACCTGTAGAAGCTCTTAGAATTATCCTTCACCCTGACTGCCAAAGCAACCTCATGTCTTCTTTTAGCCCTCCTGATTTCCTTCTTAAGTATTTTCTTACTCTTTTTATACTCCTCAAGCATCTTATTTCCTCCCTGTTGCCTATACATGTTATACATCTATCTCTTCTTCTTCATCAGAGTTCCAATATCCCTCGAGAACCAAGGTTCCTTATTTTTATTCATTTTGCCTTTAACCCTGACAGGAACATACAAACTCTGCACTCTCAAAATTTCTCCTTTGAAGGCCTCCCATTTACCAATCACATCCTTGCCAGAGAACAACCTGTCCCACTTTTTAGATCCTTTCTCATTTCTTCAAATTTGGCCTTTTTCCAGTTTAGTATCTCAACCTGAGGACCAGATCTATCTTTATCCATGATCAAGTTGAAACTAATGACGTTATGATCACTAGAACCAAAGTGTTCCCCTACACACACTTCCGTCACCTGCCCTAACTCATTTCCTAATAGGAGATCTAATATTGCATCCTCCCTAGTTGGTACATCTATATATTGATTTATAAAGCTTTCCTGAACACATTTCGCAAACTCTAACCCATCTAGACCTTTTTTTTAAAATTAGTTTTGTTATACATTTTCTACATAGTGTTACGTATTCAGGCAACAATAAATATAGATGAGATAGGCAAGGGTTTTTATAACAAATAACACGTTTATTAAACACTGAAACAAACCCCCTCAAAAGTAAACAAACCCAAACGTAATCGGAACTCAGCTGCTGTGCGACACATTCACAGTTCTTAATAGCGCTGCATGTTCAAACAGTCTTTAAAGCGGTATTGGGAAAAAAAAACAGTTCTTTAAAGCGGTATGCCGAAAGTAAACAGTTCTTTAAAGCGATATGCCGAAAGTTCAAAAGCTCACAGTACTTTTAAAAGGAGAGACTTTTTAAAGCGATGTAAATTCTCTTCCACGTCGATGTCCTTCGATTCCCCGGCGTCGAACTTTCCCACGTCGAATTTTATTAAATATAACGGTTTAAAGGTACTGACCTTCCTTCCACACTATTCTCAAATCCTTTCTGGTCAACCCAGGGATTAACAGCAGGAATAGTCAACGAAATCCCTCCGAATGAGGATCAAACAAGGTCGAATTTTTCCATCGTCGAAAATCGATTCTCCTCGATTTTTATCTTCCAAACTTTTCTACACTCTCCATCAGCAAAGAAACCGCTGGCAATGACCTTTTAAACTTTAGGCATTATATAAAACTTCATTTTTAACTAAACTGCGTCATCACATTAAATCACGCAGTGACATGAAGTCATCTTGGCAAATCCAGCCACGAACTGCCCCACCTGACAGGGTGGGTCTTCTTTATACCCTGTAGAAAAAACCTGTCACATGACCTCTACTGGCGGGAAAATGACATCACTCCACCATCACAAAACCATTACCTCATGTCCAGTATAACTTCAACCCCAGTCACGTGACAAGGGTACCACTGTCATGTGTCACGGGTACGTAACAATAGCTACAGATTAAAAAAACCCCGGATCAAAATGAAGAACGTTGATACAGTGCAAAAATAAACATACAATAATAATATGATACAAAGAAAGATAATTGAGAAAGCAGCCAAATTGAAGACATGTAAAATTAGTATCCTCTCCAAGCCCCACAACAAAAAAAAATCCAGACCAACCACAACACAATATAGAGAATATAAATCAGGACAATCAAACCCCCAAAACTGTAAATACACTTAGCAACAGAAGATATTAATGCCTACTACCAACAAAAAAAAGGAGCTGAAAGCAAGGGACCGAAAAAAAACCTTAGTCAAGAGGAAGGTTATGAAAGTACTCAATAAAAGGTCCCCAGACCTTATGGAATTAAGGACTGAATAATGAATTTTTTCAAGGTCTAAGCAGGCCATAATATCGTTAAGCCATTGAGCATGTGTGGGTGGGGCAACATCTCTCCATCTAAGGAGGATTAAATGTCTAGCCAGGAGAGAGGCAAAAGATAATATTCGACACTTAGTCGAACTCAGACTTAAATCTGTCTCACCCCAGAAACCGAACAAAGCAATTAAAGGGTTAGGTTCTAGGTGGTGATTCAGAATATACGATAACGTTATGAAGACGTCTTTCCAAAATTTCTCCAAGCTAGGACAAAACCAGTACATATGAATGAGAGAGGCCTCGCCCCTTTTGCATTTATCACAAAGCGGACTGATGTTAGGGTAAAATCGAGATAATTTAGATTTAGACATATGGGCTCTATGAACAATCTTAAACTGTAAAAGGCAATGGCGAGCACAAAGAGAGGTTGAATTAACCGATTTGAGAATCGAGTCCTAAGTCTCATCGGATAAAGAGGTATTTAAATCATGCTCCCATGCCATTTTAATTTTATCCACAGGGGCACGTCGTAGGGCTGCTAATTTATCACGAATAAATGATATTAAACCTTTACCTAGTGGATTAATAGAAAGAATTAAGTCCATAACATTTTTACCCATCTAGACCTTTAACAGTATGGGAGTCCCAATCAATGTGTGGAAAATTAAAATCCCCTACTATCACAACTTTCTGTCTCCTGTAGTTGTCTGTTATCTCTCTGCAGATTTGCTCCTCCAATTCTCGCTGACTATTGGGTGGTCTATAATACAACCCTATTAATGTGGTCGTACCTTTCCTGTTTCTCAGCTCCACCCATATGGCCTCAGTAGACAAGCCCTCTAATCTGTCCTGCCGAAGCACTGCTGTAATATTTTCACTGACTAGCAAAGCCACCCCCCCACCCTTCATCCCTCTGCCTCTATCACATCTGAAACATCGGAACCCTGGAACATTGAGCTGCCAGTCCTGCCCCTCCTGTAGCCCAGTTTCAGTAATGGCTATGATGTCATAATTCCACGTGTCAATCCACACCCTCAGCTCATCTGCCTTTCCCACAATACTCCTCGCATTGAAATATACACACCTCAGAAGATTATTACCACCACACACAACCTTACTATTTGTGACTTTGCATGAAGTACTAACATCATTTATTTTTACCCCCATTCCACTATCTACTCTGGCACTCTGGTTCCCATCCCCTTGCAAATCTAGTTTAAACCCTCCCCAATAACACTAGCAAACCTCCCTGCAAGGATATTGGTCCCCTTGTAGTTCAGGTGTAACTCGTCTCTCTTGTACAGGTCCCACCTGCCCCAGAACAGGTCCCAATGAGCTAGAAATCTGAAACCTCAGCCACGTGTTCGTCTGCCAGAGCATCCTACTCTTACCCTCACTGGCACGTGGCACAGGCAGCAATCCGGAGATTACTACCCTCGAGGTCCTGTTTTTCAACTCCCTACCAAGCTCTCTGTACTCACTCTTCAGGACCTCCTGACTCTTTCTACTTATGTCATTGGTACCGATGTGTACCACGACATCTGGCTGATCACCCTCCCATTTCAGAATGCTGTGTACGCGATCAGAGACATCCCTGACCCTGGCACCCAGCAGGTAACAAACCATCCGGGAGACTCTGTCACGACCACAGAATCTCCTGTCTGTACCCCTGACTATGGAGTCCCCTATCATTATCGCTCTCCTCTTCTTCCTCCCTCCCTTCTGCACTGCAGAACCAGACTCAGTGCCAGAGATCCAGCTGCCGCAGCTTGCTCCAGGTAAGCTATCTCCCCCCCCCCCACCCCCCCAACAGTATCCAAATCAGTATACCTGTTCTGGAGGGGAATGGCCACAGGAGAACCCTGCACTACCTGCCCTTTCCCCTTCCCTCACCTGACGGTAACCCAATTACCTGTGCCCTGTTCCTTAGGTGTAACTACCTCCCGGAAGCTACTATCTATAAACTGCTCAGTCTCCCGAGTGATCCGGAGGTCATCCAGCTCCTGCTCCAGTTTCCTAACATGGTCCGTTAGGAGCTGCAGCTGGATGCACTTCTTGCAGGTATCGTTGTCAGGGACACCGAAGGTCTCCCTGACTTCCCACATCCTGCAAGAGGAGCATTCCAACATCCTGCCTGGCATATCCTCTAGTCTGAACAAAAAGAAAAGTAAAACAGAAATTTATCGGAATCTACATTCGCCTCTGCCTGTTTCTCGCCAAAGCTGTCCCACTACGACTCACTCCACTCCAATGATGGCCGCTGTATATGGCAGTCTTTCTTTTAAACCTTGGCGAGCCTGCACAGTCTGGCCTCTTTTCCCTGATCAGTTAAAGGAAAAACGACCTTCCCTCCGCGATGCTTCAGTCTTCCACTCTCAGCCTTTTGCTTTGATTGTTCTCTCTGACTTTTATCTTTTACAGCCTCTAGAAATTTGGCCACCATCCTTCTGAAGTCTGTGTGCCAATGTGGACAAGTTTTTCATCCAGCAAGAGCTATTTTGACTTTCTGATCACTTTAATAGGCACTGTTCATTTTTTATCTAACAAAATATTCTTGGTATCTAGGAATCCTACATCTGCTTCTGCCTGTGCAACAGCTGACGGTTGGCAAGCAATTGTGGCTGATATAAGAAATAAAATTGATTTTACAAAGGTGAGAAAAATGTATTTGTGCAAGTTAAATACAAGGACCTGTGTTAAACTTGAAATCAATATTTGTCTGAAATGTAGTTCTGTGGTTAGATGTATCTGATTTTTAAATTGCTGAGTCAATGGCGTGGCTTTTGATAACTCTTTCCTCAACAACAGCAGATTTAAACAAAAAACTGGTACAATGAAATATAAACATCAATTGCTACAAACACCATGTAGAGATGTCACAGTCTACAGGTAGAAGTTATTTGAAAACATTTTGGCTGTGGGACGATGACTACTGAAACCTGATTGAGATCATTTCTAGTCCAGGAGGCAAAGGGGATTAGAAGATCTCAATGTGTTGTAGATCACATAGAGGAATCAGAAGCCTGTCACTACGAGTAAATATGGTCCTGGTCTCATCAATGCACAGACTGAAGCTCTCCTCAGTGAGAAAGCGGGAAGAACGAGAGGAGTGCTGAAGCAGTAAAATGGTAAAACCCAGTTTGTGTGGGGCAGGCGGGCAATGACCTGCAATGGCAAAAGCTGGGGAAATTTGATTTAATTAGTCTGCCCTTCCTTAAAAAGATGCTAAAAGTAGGTCAGACACACGTGCATAATTCAGCACTGTTAAGTCTTCTGTCATGAGCATTTTCACCTGAAGAAAAATTTTGCTTCCTTTCCCTTTACACCAAATATGCAACAGACATTACTCAGAAGAAAACAAGAGATGTGTGTGGGATATTCATGATATTCACAAAGTTCTGGTGAGCATAGAAACTCTAGTGTCCGCTCCCCAAGGGCTAGAGTTTCCCTGGAAGCATAGCTTTCACCTAGAAGGATATCCTTTTCCTTTTTAACCCTGAGATACATGGGCCACAAGAAGGTTTGTTTCTTGGCTTGTGATGAGTTGCCCCAATCTTCAGTAGGTGTTGTAATTGCCCATTGTGTTCATGGCAGTGGAGGGGAAGTTTAGTTACTGCTTTATGAACCTTCCTTCATTTTGTATTGGCCACTGGTCATTACAGTCTAAACTTTTAATCATTCCCTCTATGACACAGCCCTGTGATCATTGTTGTCTGATAATTCTATTTTTTAAAGTGCTGTATAAATACAAGAATTTTGTACATGTCAATTAGTTCATGTTGAGGGTGAATGTTATGGAGTGTGACTTGTGCCTATGGAATCACAGCTGTGTCCACCGAGTGCTTGAATCTTTGTGACCTATACAAAAGGATGGAATTGCTTCATTCAAATCAAGTACAACACTTATGATTTGATTCAACATTCTTCCTTTCAATTTTCCTCTTCCATCAGAAAGAAAATGCTTTGCAGTAGAAGAAATTAATGCAAGAAGCTTGCACAATATATGTACTGTTATTGATAAAACTTGTTTGCATGTGAAGTGCCAACTTAAGTTCCCGATGATCTGAGTTTAGTAATAATTTGGACTTTTTTCTTCTTCGTAGAATCAATTTGATGAACAGATAGCTTTGTTGAAAAGTGGAACTAAGCTGAGCATACTTCCACAAATAAAGATACCACCACCACCTCCACATCCAGATGCAGTGGTATGTTCTTTCAAATATACTTGCTTTATTACACGTTGACAACTAAATAAATTCATTTTGCTCCAAAATCTTTGGCTTGTGATCACAGAAGGCATCCTATCAAATTGCCCAATATTGCAAGAAATTGCAGAGATAAGAACACAGTCCAATCGATCACAGAGATCAGCCTTCCCTCCATGGACTGCATCTACACTTCCCACTGCTTAGAGAAAGCAGCCTACATAATCCGTGAACCCTCCCACCCCAGTTGTTTTCTCTTCCCCCCCTCCCCCCTGTTAGACAGAGTATACAAATGCTTGAGAACATGTGTCACTAGACTCAAAGGCAGTTACTATCCCTCTTATTGGGCTCTTGAAATGGATCTTTCATATGTTAACCACTGATCTCCCAGTTTACATTGTAAAGGCATTTGCACTTGGTGTTAGACAATAGGTGCAGGAGTAGGCCATTCAGCCCTTCGAGCCAGCACCGCCATTCAATGTGATCATGGCTGGTCATCACAATCAGTACCCCGTTCCTGCCTTCTCCCCATATCCCTTAACTCTGCTATCTTTAAGAGCTCCATCTAACTCTTTCTTGAAAGCGTCCAGAATTGGGCTCCACTGCCTTCTGAGGCAGAGCATTCCATAGATCCACAACTCTCTGGGTGAAAAAGTTGTTCCTGAACTCCATTCTGAATGGCTTACCCCTTATTTTTAAACTGTGGCCTCTGGTTCTGGACTCCCCCAACATCAGGAACATGTTTCCTGTCTCTAGCGTGTCCAATCCCTTAATAATCTTATATGTTTCAATCAGATCCCCTCTCATCCTTCTAAATTCCAGTGTATACAAGCCCAGTTGCTCCAATCTTTCAACATATGACAGTCCCGCCATCCCGGGAATAAACCTCGTGAACCAACGCTGCACTCCCTGTTGCCTGCGCTGTACTTTTTCCATTGACTATAACAGAATAATCTGCATTCTTATAGAGTTGCAGAGTCATACACCATGGAAACAAGGCATTCAGCCCAACTAGTCGATACTAACCTAGACCCATTTTTCCATGCTTTGCTCATATTCTTTTAACCAGGGGTTCCCAACGTGGGGTCCACGGAACCCTCAGTTAGTAGTGTAAAAGACTCTGGAGGCCTTTGCTTTACACCGTTCCTACCCACATGTCTGTGTAAGCACCTTGTAAGTGTTGTTAATGTATCTGCTATTCTATTTTAACTTTTCACTATCTTGATGTATTTATATATGGGATAATCTGTCTGGATGGCATGTAATGTAAGCTTTCACTGTTTCTTGGTAATGTGACTAAAGATTCAGTGAAACCTCAAGTGCTGTTTTCTTATTTTCAGATGAAGCATTTTCTGGAACAACATTTACAAATGAAATCAAACTATTGGCAGGCTGGATCTGGACAATCCAGTTCTGCTAATGGAAGGTCCACAGTTGTCAAGGCACAGCCAGAAGTTTCGATATCTGGACCGGAACAGGTATGCATGTTGTCCTCATGACGATGGAAAAATTCTGCAAATATTCTTACGCTCTTTGAAGCAGATGGTGGCAAATGATCCATTGACATTTCCCTCTAAGTTATATCCTGCCATGGTTAACAGTCTTCCAGAAGTGTCTCCAACAGGTCCTTAATAATAAACACAAGAAAGTCTGCAGATGCTGGAAATCCAAAGAAAAACACAAAAAGTGCTGGAGGAATTCAACAGGTCAGGCAGCATCTATGGAAATAAATTAACAATTGGCGTTTTGGGCCAAGACCCTTCCTCAGGACTTAGGAAGGGTCTCGGCCCAAAACATTAACTGTTCATTCAGTTCCATGGAGGATGCCTGACCTGCTGAGTTCCTCCAGCATTTTGTGTGAGGTCTTTTGTAATGGCTTTTTCTTAGACTTTAGCTGAATGCTTCTGATCTTGACTGATGTGCATGCCATGAATACTTCGGTGTGTGATGAATGTTTGAGATTTACTGCAGCAAGTAACCTCTAGTTTCAGTGGCATTACCTGGATGACAACACCTTAAGTATTAGGCTTTAAAAGATGGGAGGGAAATCTCATACATTCAATAGTTTAGTTAACATATATGCAGATTACTTCTGTTAATCCTGAGAACAGCCTGCTTGGTGCTGAAATGGCGATGGTTTAGAGCTTCACGTTCCTAGGCATAAACATTACCAACAGCTTGAGTTGATCCAATTGTTTAGACGCTCTGACCAAGAAGGTACACCACTAATTCAATTTGCACAGAAAGCTAAGGAAATTCAGCATGTCCCTGTTGACCATCACAGCTCAGTTTTGCAACTGTTCTGCCCAAGACTGCAAGAAACTGCAGAAAGTTGTGGACACAGTTCAGTCCATCACAGTAATCAGTCTCTCTTCCATGGACTCTGTCTACACTTCCCACTGCCTTGGACATTTTCACCCTGGACGTTCTCTCTTCTCCCTCCCTCCACTGGGCAGAAGGTAATAAAAGTTTATAAGCACACACCACCAGGCTCAAGGATAGTTCCTACCCCGCTGTTATAAGATTATTGACTGGACCACAATGAAATTGAACTCTTGATATCACAATTTTACCTCAGCATGGCCCTTACACCTTATCGTCAACTGGAAGGCATTTTCTCAGTAACAATAACGCTATGTTCTGCATCCTGTCTTTTCCTTTGTACTACCTTCATGTACTTATGTTTTAAAATAATCTGTATAGATGGCTTGTGAAGCAGTGAGGTTTTTACTCTATCTCGGGACATGTCACAATACTATTAACTACCAATTACATGAATCCCCAGATTCAAGTGGCTGCCCCAGCATCCAATCAAGTTGTAGCCTGGCACACTGGAGCAGCAGCAAGGAAAGTGGCATCAGTAGGAGGAATCCGTGGGAAAAACAGCTTTGAAAGAATCATGGAGAAACTCTCAACATATTACCCACAATTTACACGGTAAGTATCAGGGGCTAAACTGCATAGTTCAGTGAACTGCATCATAATAGTTTCAACAAGTACTTTTCTCCCACCACTGCACATTTGATTCTAGCTGGTAGAACATTGTTTGTGTTTTATCTCAGAAACTTGCAAAATTAATTAATTTTGTGTTTGTGTTTTAGAAGTTCACTGACAGATTATCTGAAGGAAGTGAGGCTGTCGAATGGTGGATCCCTGTCTGGATTATCATATGATGAAATTATAAATAAAGTCGCCGGATTAGTGGAGTCAAAACTGTCTGCGGTAACTGTGTGATTGCTATTGAGGCAACAATGGAGTATTATACAGCTTTATTTTATTTATTTAAAGAGTTAACATTTATCTTTATCCTTTGTCTTTCTGCATTTCAGAGGAGTAACAGAAGTCAGAATAACCCCCCTCAGACATCTGTCTGGCATTCATCTAGACAGCAGGGATTTAAGCCCTGGGAAGGAGCTGCAGCCTTGGTAATCTGCTAAATACTATGTTTATAAAGTTAATTATCACCCCCACCCCCAAAATATAACCTTTCTTTAAATAAAGTTTTTACAATTCTCCTTGCCATTCCACATAAAAAAAGATCTCTGTTGAAAATCCCACCAATGCCAGTTTAGGCAATAAGAATTCCAAAAGTTTTATTGAAGTAATGGATGAAGGAAACCCACAGGTTGTAAGTATAAATTCTAATCTGTACCTATGGATCACCTCCATGAACTGTTTTACAAATTACAAAGCTTAAGGTGAATTTGATGCATCAGAGACTATATATGGATGCAAGTTCCTGTGATAGGGCAGGTCTGCCACGGTAATTTCATCCTCTTCCCTTCCGCCAGTAGCCCGGTAATTCGCACGAGCTCTAGCAGTGCTGACGCTATGCTCGTGCTTAGTGGAAGAGTTTGCATGTTGGGGGATGGGGAATGGTGCTGGCTCCTGGAAAATGGCTGTCTGATCGATTTCATTGCGCAATGCAATTGTCCGCTTATTGTGACAAATGTGTCTGTGGACATTTGTGATCGTGAAGGAGGATGGGAATTCCTGTATTTTGGTTTTGTGTAATTGTTCCAGTCCCACATCCCTGCATTCCATAGAATGGTCTATCCCCTTTTTCCTAGAGTAAGGAGATTCCTTAATTTTCTTGTGTGTGTGAGAGAGAGAGATGAGCATTACTTCAGACTGATGTTTTGCAGCTGAAGTCCTAAAGGTTTGATGCTCTATATCTGTACTTTCTCTTATGCCATTTTTTTGTTGTACTGTCCTAAAAGATTTCCGCCTCTTGCACACAATAAACACCATTGCATTGGATGTGCTATTGTGGCCTGTCATCTGATTTTTTTTTAAAGTCCTCACCAAAACCCAACGGCATGGTAGCTGATGCAGTGGTGGGATGGTAAACCACAAGAAAATGAGGGTGTTTTTAAAAAAAAAAGACTGGTTTGTGCTCACAGACGACAGTTCCTTTTTCAGCCAAGCATGAAGGACCTGATGATGAGCGATGGGATCCTGCAGAGTCGGAAAGAGAGGGGCATGCAGCCTCAGGTGCTTAGCTGAAGGCCCAGGAGTCCCTTACCATCCCAGCGGGTCCGCTCTTGGATAGGTTCCTGATTGACCAGCAGGAATAGCTGATTGAGGAGTTGTGGGAGCTGAAAACCCATCTAATGACGCCACCCCAATCAGAGGAGGGGAGGAGAATTGGTAAAGCTCCTGCTATGGGGGACACCCAGCGTTCTCTCAAGATCTGCAGGAAGTTCCAGCCCAAGGCTGCCCCTACCAGCTCCCAGGTACTCCCTTCAGGCAGGTGAAGGGGGTGTAATGCAGGAGGCCTACTCTGCGATGGATGAGTAGGCATCCAACCAGTATCCTCAGCTGGAGGAAGCTCTCCTTGCCAAGCCTGACGTCTCTCCGTAAAGCTACCGGTTGAAGTTCCAAGCCTGGCCAACACCACTGAGGGAGTCACTGAAGGACACCTTACCACCGCCTGAAGAGACAATATAGCCGGTGGTGAAGTCAGAGCCCAGGACCGAGGATGATGTCGGAGAGGTCATCGTGCTAGAGTAGCTGCTGCATGTCCTGCCAGGAGATGTCTGTATATAGTAAAGGATCATGAACCTGTGAATGGTTTAGCTGCAGCCCACCTGGCTCAGCAGTACCTGAATGCCTGGCGAGGGGTGGTCTGGCCAGTTTCAGTCCAGCCACCGGAGCAGAGTACAGCTGCTGTGAGTAAAGCTACTCGGGGCCTACGAAAGTTACACCTGGGTCTAAACAGGAGAAAAACAGTGGGAAGACCAAGCCTTTAATTTGCTGCTTCTGTCAACAGCCGGGCCACAAAGATTCTTCTTGTCTCCTTAAGCACCCAACCACCTAAATTGTCTTCACCCACATCTCTTCCATTTCATACACGTCTGCCTTCACCCCTTCCTCCTGCCACCACACCAGGGAGAGGGTTTCTCTTGTCCTCATCTATCAGCCTCGAGCCTCCGTATCTAGCACATCATTCTCCATTAAGTTCAGCCACTTCTCCAACAGGATCCCACCACCAGGCACATCTTTCCCTCCCCTCCCCTTTCTGCAGGGATTGCTCCTGATGCGACTCTCTTGTCCATTCATCCTTCCCCACTGATCTCCCTGGTATTTACCCACTGGTACTTACCCTTGCAAGCAGAACAAGAGCCACACCTACCCCTACACCTCCTCCCTCAACACTATTCAGGGCCCCAAAACAGTCCTTCCAGGTAAGACGACACATCACCTGTGAGTCTTTTGGGGCATCTGCTGTATCTGGTGCTTCCAGTGCGGCCTCCTCTACATCAGTGAGACCTGACGTGGACTAGGAGACCACTTCGCTAAGCACCTATGCTCCATCTGCCAGAAAAAGCAGGATCTCCATGTAGCCACCCATTTCAATTCCACTTCCCATTCCGAGATGTCAATCCATGGCCTCCTCTACTGCCACAATGAGGCCACCCTTGGGTTGGAGGAGCAACAACTTTTAGACAACTTGGAGGTAGCCTCCAACCTGAAGGCATGAACATCGATTTCTCAAACTTCTGGTAATTGCCACCCCACACCCCACTCCACCATTCCTGTTTTCCCCCCCCATCCTCATCTCCTTACCTGTTCATCATCTCCCATTGGTGCTCCTCCCCTTCCCTTTCTTCCATGATCTTCCACCCTCTCCTATCAGATTCCCCCTAGTCTAGCCCTTTATCATTTTCACCCATCAACTTCCCAGATCTTTACTTCATCCCTCCCCCTCTCCCGGTTTCACCTACCATCTTGTACTACTTCCTCCCCTCCCCCCACTTTTATCTGACTAATTTTTTTTCCTTTCATGATGAAGGGTCTCAGCTCAAAACGTCCATAGACGCCGCCTGGCCTGAGTTCCTCCAGTATTTTGTGTTTGTTGCTTTGGATTTCCAACATCTGCAGACTTTCTGGTGTTTGTGTCTGTCAAACCATTGTTATGTTCCTCGAGAGGGGGAAGAAACAGAGCTGCAGGCTTGTGAACACTCTTAAGGGGAAGGGAGAATATATGAGGAAAAATGAACTTCCTGTGGAAGTAAATGGGCAAACTCTTCACTGGGAGTGTAATTGAGAGAGTTTTCCCTGCCAATGTTAACTATTCTAAATGTGTGCAAATGTACTGTGTGTCTGGGGATGTTAAGCTCGCAGATCTTACCCTTGGCATTGATGATCAGGTCTTTCTTTTGTGTGTGGCAGCAAATTGCCAAAGGTTATTGTTTGTTTGTTGGGTGGGATTTGCCTGTGTTGTCCAACTTTTTGCAGAAAACTGAACCTGGTAGCACTGTGAAGCTTTCATGTCCTGTGTTAACAGAGCTCAGACCAAGGCAGGGTTTGACTGCCGGGTTCTTTTACCCATCCCCAGCAACGAGCAGCTGGCCAAATGACATGATCCTTGAGGTTTTGAGGAAGGTAGGTCCTATGTCGTACGAAGTGTCCCATCCAAAGAAGGGCTAAATGTCCCAGGTCAACCATGTTAACCTCTTGAAGGAATGGAAGGAGAGGGAGGAGGCTTAGATGTTCCTGACGATCCCACCATCTCACCTTGTTTAAACTACAACCTCGACGTACCAACTTGATCAAACACACCATCAGTGTAAAGGATGACTAACCCATTCATAAGAGACCATACAGTGTTGCCACAAGTCATTTCTTCCTCCCCACCCCCAGTAGCCCCATAATTCTCATGATCTCTGTCTGGCACTGCTGACGTTGTGCTCATTGGATGCACGTGCTCAGTTGAAGAGCTCATTTCGGGGAATGGGGAAGAGTGCTGGCTCCTGGAAAATGGTTCGTTGTTGATTGATCTTATTGTGCAATCTCATTGTGATGAATGTATTTGTGGACATTTGTGATTGTGAAGGACGTGTCCACATTTACAACACAGTCAGAAGGGATGATCCTTTTTCTCCTAGAGGGAGCAGATTTCTCCTTAAAGTGAAGAGAGAGCGATTGAGTGTGGTAAGGTGTATTACTTCAGACTGATGTTTTGGAGCGGTAGTAGTCTTCAAGGTCTAATGCTCTATATCTGTCTTTTCTCTTAAGTCATATTTTGCTAGTTCACTTTTTTTTGCACTTTCCTAAAAGATTTCCTCGTCTCGCACACAATAAACACCTTTGCAGTGAATGTGCTATCTGATTTGTTTTTATTAAGTCCACGCTTTCAAAAGGGCACTTGACCCTCACCAAAACCCAACGGTGCAACAGTTCCCATTCAGACTGAGTTATCTCCCACTCTGAAATGACATGGGAATTTGGTTTCCCCAATCGTTAGACACTCAGCAAAGATGGTGTTCCTCATCTTCCATTTGGGCAGATAAAATATTTCTGTATCTAGTAAGTAATTAGAAAGGCAAGTGGAATTTTGGCCTTTACTGCAAAGAGAACAGAATGTAAAAATTAGTACAAGTGAACATAGAATTGTAAGAGCATGCCTGGAACACAGAAATTGGTGAGATTTCAGTGAATATTATTTGCCTTCTGGATGATGGGGCTGTTTGAGGAGAAGTGAAACAGGTCACTGGAATTTATTTAAGAAAAGGGAAATTACTGTTTTGAAATGTAAGATTTTGGAGGAAGTTTGACAGGATGATTACTGATAGGCTATGTCATATCACGGGAGAGATATTTCAGAGTAAGGAAACACCCACTTAAACCAAACTGGGGGATAAGTTCCTGGATGCGAATTTTTGGAATTCTTATTGCCAAACCAGCCATAAATTGAAGTTTGGCCTTCAGGGGAAGGGTAAAGTCTTTTAAGGAGCTGACAGGAAACAGGAACTGAGCCTATAAGCAATGAAAAGTTGGTGGTGGAAATGTGGTGAAAACAGAAACTGCTAGAAGCAATCAGCAAGTCAAGCAGCATTTGCAGAAAGAGGGCGAGTTAGTTAATGTTTCAGAACTGAAATAATAACTGTGTCTCTCGCCACAAATGTTGTCTGACCTGCTGAAAGTTTCCAACATTTTTCTGTTTTTATTTCGATGAGTTATGACTGCTTTGAGTTGGCTGTTGAGCCCTCTCCTGCTTCTGTAGAGTTTAGGTGGTGGAGGAGTAATAAACCAGCGATTATAACCATTCTATTGAATCAGCTGATGATGCAGTTACTGAGAACGAGAGGAAATCTGTCAGCTAGATATTATGCACTACCTAACTAAAGGGAGCTAACAGAATGACAGCTTTATTAGTGAAGACTGTCACGTGAGTATAAAAGTATTTTGAAGTTTGTAACCTTTGTCAAGTGGCAAGAAGGAAGCTGTCAGCACAAAGCTCCAACTTGTGAAAAAGTTTTCCGCTCTTATTTTTTTCAATCCCAACCTGAAAGAGCAATGTGACGAAAGTTCATCTGTTGCATGTGACCATAGTGCATAATGACACAAGTACAATCGCAATTCCCCGGAAGCTTGAGCAAACAACACAACACTGGAGGAGCTCCGCAGGCCGGGCAGCATCAATGGAAAAGAGTAACAGTCAACATTTCAGGCTGAGACCTTTCTATAGGACACTTCTTCCCACAGATGCTACCAAGTTTCACCGGCACCTATAGTCTCCCAAAAAATTGCTTCATTCATATCTACCAAACTTAAAGCCATTCCTCTGCATTTCTACATTAGCAATTCACTGAATAAACCAAGGTTCATATTATTATCAAAGTATGCATGCATAATACAACTCTGAGATTTGTCTACTGGAGACAGCCATTAAATACAGAAAAGACATCGACTATCCCCCAACCAGCATGAAAAAGAAACAAAACTGGCAGACCCCTCGCCCACAGCAAAAAGCAGCCACAAAATCAACAATCCTCCATACATAACAACCCCCAACCCATTCACTCGCAGGAAAGAACAGCAACAGCAGCACCACACACAAAAAAATTAATAGATCACTCACCCGCCAACCGACCACAAAAACAAAACACCGAAAAACTGAAGGAACCAATGTAAAGTACAGTCCAATAATCCCATTATATTGGCTTCCTGTATATTCACTGTTCTGTATATAAATAGTGCTATTGAATGGCACCTCATCTTATAATTTTAATTTCTAATACTGAACTGCTAGGCTATTACCAAGTATAATTATTAGGGATAGAGAGCTTATAATTAGCAAGTCCATATTATTGGGGATAGAGAGCTTTTTGTAATGCAAAATCCTTGTGTTTTCTAGAGTGAAGAAGATCCTTGTGTGATATGTCATGAAGAACTTACTGCAGAATCCATGCTTATTTTACCGTGTGCTCATAAGTTCCACTCACAGGTACCGTAAAGCAACTTATTTTTATTCACGTTTTGTTGTCCAACTACAGCAAATGAAAACTCAGGCAATACATTCAAAGCAAAATACCACTGAACAAGACTGTATTCGTGGTAGAATAAATCTTTATAGCAGTAAACTGCATTCCCAACAGCGTTGCTGAATATACAAAATAAAATTCTAGTTAATAGAACATAAAACAGTACAGCACAGGCCCTTCAGCCCACAATGTTGTGCTAATATAAACCTACTCCTCCATCGACCTAACCCATCGTACTTGTTTTACTGTTGGGTAATATGGAAAAAAAGGTTCTGTACGTCACAGAATGACAGGATACTTTGAAACTGTTCTAATCCATGCCAGGGAACCAAATGAACAAAAAGACTATGGTAACTGACAAAGTGTGCATTAAAGGTATTGAGGTCCTCCGGGAAGGATGAGTCAATGCCACGTACGCACCTCGTAGGAAGTTACGACATGCAAGCTCTGTTACAGCTGTCGAGCTGTCCAACTATTATTTCAGCTCAGACTGAAATTGTCTCTTTGTGCTTGCAATGGCCTTCCAGATATCATGTGTGGACTTCTTGTATAACTCTGTGTTGTTAACCCTAAACCCTTTAGATAGAGTATACAAGATCATTCCACATTTGAGATTTTCAGATTCTTAGAGTCTGGAAATCCCACCTCTAAACAGTTCACAAATACTTTGCACCTCCCTTTTATCATTTCAATGATCAGGATTTCACTATGTCCCTTACATTGTGACATTTGAAGCATTTCCTTTTTCATGTCCGGATTCTATCCAGAAAATGTGCTATTCTTGTAGAAAAGAAACATACTAATCAAGTAATTTCTTCTGCGCACAGTACAGAATTCACCGATGAATTATGGCTGTAATTTAAAATTGCAAAACACCTTTCATTCCTAGACCATGTTCATACAAGTAATTTTAGTTATAGACTTAAAGCACTGATTACAGCAAATTGATTGTTAATCTATTTTTTTCCCCTACATAGTGCATTGAACCATGGCTGAATGAACAGAGAACCTGTCCGACTTGCAGACTTCATGTTGTGCTACCGCGGGAGTTCCCAGACCTTCCTAGTCGGAAAATTCCTCCATTGTAGAGTAGACATTGTTAAGATTTTTTGCATATGTTAAACCAATTAGAACCAATCTGTCTGGACGTGCCTGGACACACCCCTCTGCTGACTGTTCCTGTGGCTCCTTCCACAGATCCCTGAATAAAGGTAATTGTGTCAGTGCTCCTCCCACAGTCCAGGGCAGTCATACAGCATGGATGTGTATCCATTTTACTGTTAATAGAAGCCTTTAATAAAGGCTTTTAATAAAAGATCTCACCGTGCCTGGTGGTGCTTTGCCTGCCTTCCGCTGCCACTGATGCCTCGTGTATAATCAGCTTTCTATAAACTGACTGAATTTTCAGAATGTTTTGTGAGATCCACAAGATTTTAAATGAAATTGTGAAGGTATAGTATGATTTAGTATAGCAATTTTTCATGAAGATGAGACATGGCTGGCTTTGACAGACAAAGAGTTTCGTGGCAGCTATTTACAAGTATGTGAAACTTGTCTCCAGTGGAACTTCCAGCCAACAAAAGGAATTGTAAACAATAATACCAGGAGATATAGGAGCAGAATTGGCCCATTGAGTCTGCTCTGCCATTTCTTCATGGCTGATCCAATTTTCCTCTCAGTCCCCATGTCCTACCTTCTCCCCGTGTCCCTTCATACCCTGACCAATCAAGAATCTATCAACCTCTGCCTTTAAATATACATAAAGAATTGGCCTCCACAGCTGCCTGTGGCAAAGAATTCCACAGATTCTTCACTGTCTGGCTAAAGAAATCCTCCTCATCTCCATTCTAAAAGGATGCTCCTCTATTCTGAGGCTGTGTCCTCTGGTCTTATACTTCCCCACCTCCCTTTTACACTTTCTGTATCTGAAAATACTTTTAGTTTCCTCTATAATATTATTGATTAGCTTATGTTAGTATTCCATAATTAAAAGTATTAATAACTTTTTAATTGCCTTCTGTTGGTTTTTAAAAGCTTCCCAATCCTCTAACCTCCCACTAATTTTTGCTCTATTATACGCCCTCTCTTTGGATTTTATGTTGGCATTCATTTCACCTACCAGCCATAGTTGTGTCATCCTGCCTTAAGAATACTTCTTCCTCTTTGGGATTATCTATCCTGTGCCTCCCAGAAATTCCAGCCATTGCTGCTCTGCTGTCATACCTGCTCATGGTCTCTCTAAATTCCCCCTCCTATAAACCAGCACCAACAAAATTTTAGCAATTACCTGCATATTAGAAACATAGAAAACCTACAGCACAATATAGGCCCTTCGGCCCACAAAGTTGTGCCGAACATGTCCCTACCTTAGAAATTACTAGGGTTACACAAAGCCCTCTATTTTACTAAGCTCCATGTACCTATCCAAAAGTCTCTTAAAAGACCCTATCATATCTGCCTCCACCACCGTTGCCGGCAGCCCATTCCACGCACTCACCACTCTCTGAGTAAAAAACTTACCCGACATCCCCTCTGTACCTACTCCCCAGCACCTTAAAACTGTGTCCTCTTGTGGCAACCATTTCAGACCTGTGAAAAAGCCTCTGACTATCCACACGATCAATGCCTCTCATCATCTTATACACTTCTATCTGGTCACCTCTCACCCTCCATCGCACCAAGGAGAAAAGGCCAAGTTCACTCAACCTATTCTCATAAGGCATGCTCTCCAATCCAGGCAACACCCTTGTAAATCTTCTCTGCACCCTTTCTATGGCTTCCACATCCTTCTTGTAGTGAGGTGACCAGAACTGAGCACAGTACTCCAAGTGGAGTCTGACCAGGGTCCTAAATGGCTGCAATATTACCTCTCGGCTCCTAAATTCAATTCCACGATTGATGAAGGCCAATACACTGTATGCCTTCTTAACCACAGAGTTAACCTGCACAGCTGCTTTGAGTGTCCTATGGACTCGGACCCCAAGATCCCTCTGATCCTCCACACTGCCAAGAGTCTTACCAATAATACTATATTCTGCCATCATATTTGACCTACCAAAATGAACCACTTCACACTTATCTGGTTGAACTCCACCTGCCACTTCTCAGTCCAGTTTTGCATCCTATCAATGTCCTGCTGTAACTTCTGACAGCCCTCCACACTATCCACAACACCTCCAACCTTTGTGTCATCAGCAGATTTACTAACCCATCCCTCCACTTCCTCATCCAGGTCATTTATAAATATCACGAAGAGTAAGGGTCCCAGAACAGGTCCCTGAGGCACACCACTGGTCACCGTCCTCCATGCAGAATATGACCCGTCTACAACCACTCTTTGCCTTCTGTGGGCAAGCCAGTTCAGGATCCACAAAGCAATGTCCCCTTGGATCCCATGCCTCCTTACTTTCTCAATAAGCCTTGCATGGGGTACCTTGTCAAATGCCTTGCTGAAATCCATATACACTACATCTACGGCTCTACCTTCATCAATGTGTTTAGTCACATCCTCAAAAAATTCAATCAGGCTCTTAAGGCACGACCTGCCTTTGACAAAGCCCCCATGACTATTGTAGCATTGCCCTTTTGGCATGCATTTTGAATCTCCTGTTGGAACTTGTAGACCAGATACTTAATACTGTTTGGGGCTTTGTATATAACTGCAGCCTCTTTTTACCCTTGCAGTTCCTTAGCTCTATCCACAATGATTCAATACCTTCTAACCCTATGTCACCTCCTTCTAATGACTTGATTTTATTTTTTACCAACAGAGCAACACCGCCCCCTCTGCCTTTCTGCCCGTCCTTTCAATACAGTGCGTACCCTTGAACATCAAGCTCCCAGCTATAATCTTTCACCATGAATCTGTGACACCTGCAACATCACATCTGCGAATCTGCAAGTTTACCTTATTCCACTGAGGACATGAACAAAAATTGGCCATGAACAAAAATGTAATATTTCCTCACCAATAAACTTAAAAATAGGAACCTGCTCAGCAACATTTTTTTGTTTTTCACAACACAAAAAACCAAGAACAGCATTAATTTGAGGAAGTATTTAATGTAATTTGTGGCATAGACCTATTAGGAACACAAATTTGTTTTAAATATAACTACACTTTGATCAGTTACGTTTAATAATATTCTGATGAGTTAAATGAGCTAGTCTTTTCCTGCTGAGATTACAACCCTCTTGCTTTTCGTGGAGCCTCCAAGAATTATACATTCATGCACAAATAACTAGAGCTTTTAAAATAGTATTTTTTAAAATCCCTGCTTGTTGCATTAACTGGTGCTAACCCCAGTCAATTTCAGAATCTAAAAATGCTCACTCTTGTTTTCAAATCCTTCATGGCCCACTTCCAAGTTTAAAACTAAATTTTTGCTCATTTCTTGATCATGCCAGATTTAACTGAGAGCGAGATCTTCAGCTGCCTAGGACGCAAGTACTGAAATTCTCCCCCTAAACCACTGTTTCTCCCTTTTTGAGATATTTATTAACCTTTGGCCAAGCTAATGAGATCTGGTGTGAAATTGTGTCAATGCACAATAGAGTATACTCTGGTGTTAATGCACTCCTGAAGTTTGTCTTTTGAACCTGCTCTGTTTTTCAATACAGCCATGGCTGATCCTTTCAATAGCACGTTCCCACTCTGTCAATAGGGACGAGAGAAGTACAAGGGTATAGGAGGATTCCAAATGTTGTTCTCTTGTCCAAGAAAGGGAGTAGAGATAACCCTGGAAATTACAGATCAGCGAGTCCTATTTCAGTGGTGGGGAAGATGTTGGAGAAGATCCCGAGGGACAGGATTTATGAGCATTTGGAGAGACATGATCTGATTAGGGATAGTCAGCATGCCTTTGTCAAGGGCAGGTTCAGTTTGTGCCCTTTAGTTCTCGATACCCCCATCCTAGGAAACATCCTCTCCACATCCACCTTATCCAGTCCTTTCAACATTCAATAGGTTTCAATGAGATCCCCACGCATTCTTCTAAATTCCAGTGTGTACAGGCCCAAAGTTACCAAATGCTCCTCGCATGTTAACCCTTTCATTGCCAGAATCATCTTCGTGAACTGCCTCTGGACTCCCTCCAATGACAATGCATCCTTTCTGAGATATGAACATAGAACATAAAAATCTACAGCACATTACAGACCCTTCGGCCCACAATGTTATCCTGACTAACCTACTCTAGAAACTGCCTAGAATTTCTCTACCACATATAACGCTCTATTTTTCTAAGCTCCATGTACCTATCTATGAGGCTCTTAAAAGACCCCATTGTATCTGCCTCCACTACTGTCGATGGCAGTGTATTCGATGCACCCACCATTCTCTGTGTGAAAAACTTACCCCTGACATCCCCTCTGAAAATACTTCCAAGCACCTTAATAATGCCCCCTCATGCTAGCCATTTCAGCCCTTGGAAAAAGCCTCTGGTTAACCACACAATCAGTGTCTCTCATCATCTTATACACCTCTATCAGGTTACCTCTCATCCTCTGTCGCTCCAAGGAGAAAAAGTCAAGTTTACTCAACCTATTATCATAAGCCACACTCTCCAATCCAGGTAAAGCTCCTCTGCGCTCTCTCTGTAGTATCCACATCTTTCCTGTAGTGAGGTGACCAGAACTGAACACAGTACTCCAAGTGGGGTCTACCAAGGTCTTATATAGCTGTAACATTAGATAGATAGATAGATACTTTATTCATCCCCATGGGGAAATTCAACTTTTTTCCAATGTCCCATACACTTGTTGTAGCAAAACTAATTACATACAATACTTAACTCAGTAAAAAATATGATATACATCTAAATCACTATCTCAAAAAGCATTAATAATAGCTTTTAAAAAGTTCTTAAGTCCTGGCGGTTGAATTATAAAGCCTAATGGCATTGGGGAGTATTGACCTCTTCATCCTGTCTGAGGAGCATTGCATCGATAGTAACCTGTCGCTGAAACTGCTTCTCTGTCTCTGGATGGTGCTATGTAGAGGATGACCTCAGAGTTCTTGAACCCACTTTTCTCACAGCCAACTCTTTGGTTTTTGGGATGCAGTTTATCAAATATTTAATTTCTATGAATTTATTTAGCACTAAATATTTTTGAACAAAATTGTCCTTTGACTCTTTGTTCCTTATGTTTCTGGAAAGTTATTTGTGTACTCTTCCCTAAAGACAGGGCCAAAGTACTTGTTTAAAAATTATCCAGGCTTCTGACTCAGGGATATACATTAGAGTATATATTTTCTTTTTACTTAGATCTGAATTTTTTACAATACATATTTCCCAAGGCATAACAGAAAGCCATTCATTTCATCAAATGTGTAGCAGTGGTGAGAGTATATCTGGAGAACAATAGACTGTAATGGTCTCCTTAGTTAAGGAACAATTTAAATATTGGATGATGTTCAAAAGTTTTACAGAATTAATACCTGGAATGGACAAGATGCAAAAAGATTGGATAGGCTAGCCTTGTACTGGTTAGAATTTAAAAGGACAAGAGGGGACTTCATTGAAATACTAAAGATCCTGATACTTCTTAACAGGGTGCAAGTAGAGATAAAATTTGGTAGATACAGTATGCATATGAAAATATATTTCCTTTGTGCTGCCCATTTAAAACTGAGTTGAGGAGCCTGTTCTTCCCTCTCAAGACCGAATTTTTGGGATACTACTTCAAAGGGCAGTGGAAGCAGAGATTTTTTCTAATGTCTCTTAGCTGGAGGGAGATGTATTCTTGATAAGGAAGCAGGTCAGATCAGCCGTGACTTTACATTGATAGCTGTTCAAGTACGACAGAAACTGATTACGGTCGAACTCTGATAATCCAACATTTCCATCTTCAGAAATCATGACTTTCTGCATCTGTCTCATCAGGCAGATGTTTCCTGCGCTCTGTTGAAACCTTCTGGGTTCACTTCAAATTTTGTTTTCAGAGTGAGTAATGTCAAAAAAGTGAACTAAAGTTGTACTGGGGTACAAAATGGGGTAATGTACACTTGTCAGGAAAATCCACCAGTCCAGAGTGCACCAGATTATCAGAGTATAAGAAATCACTGGTCATTGACATTTATCCGACTTTCTTTTATCTTCCGTCAGCATTGCTGCTGCAGTACTGACTGGAATTTATTTACTATAAACACTGTGAAGCAACAATGAACCCAAATGCCCAGCTCCAATAATTCTACAGTAATACATTCTGCAGTGCTTCACGTTAACACTGCATCTTGCCCTTGGGTTCCTTCTCCTGTTCCCCACCCCCCAAACTCAATTCTCTTCCTACAAAATATAAACAAGGACCCCTTTTACACAATTCCATGTCAGGAGAGGAGTTGCTTCCACTGTTGTATCTGACATCATTCAAGGGTAACTGACTAGCCAGCAAAGAGACAGATTAATAAAAATAAAATAGACTATTTACGAAATTTAAAATGAGTTGATCGATTCCTTCCAATTTCCAAAGGGAGACTTTGGTTTAGGCGATTACTCCTCCAGCACAACGGTAGGAGTAAAGACAGAATTAACAATTACCGGTAACCTACAATTGTCAGCACTACCTAAACAGTGGTTGATTAAAAAGCAGAAATTAAAAAGTGGCTTTAGCAAGCTGTAGCTGACCTGTTTATGTATTTATTTTCTACACATACCGTAATTGTTGAGGCACAGAATGAGACCATTCAGCCCATCAAGTCTGTGTCAGCTTCTTGCAGTGCTGCTCCCATCAATACTGCTCCCTGTTCTTTCCTCATAGCCCTCTACATTACATTAACCCAAGTGCTTAACTCAACTCTTTTGAAGGTCAGGAAGAGAAAAGTGGTTATTATTTTCAATCATTGACCTTTCTTCAAAGATTCACATGAAAGATACAAATCGCAGGTCTTAACTGTTTCTCTCAGCGTATTTGACCTGCTGAGCATTTCAAGCATACATAGAAGGGTCTCGGCCCAAGACTTTGACTGTTAATTCCCATTCACAGATGCTGCTTGATTGCTGAGCTCCTCCAGCACATTGTCCTATTTCAGCTTTCGAATATTTTGCCTTTGAAGGCACTGACTGGTTACGTTTCCACCTGCCCCAGCATAAAGTCAAGACTATATTAGTCTGCCAAATGACATTTTGCTAATACTGTGTTAAATCAACAGTTGTTTCCCCATGTGCCAACTTGAACTTCTGTCTCTCAGCTGCTGGCAGAAACCGAGGGCCACACAGAGATGCAGCGTCTCGCCCTGTGGCCACACCACTCCAGCGATCTATGCTGGGTTCTGATTTTGGAGACAGCCTGTAGAGTTTGTAGGTTTTCACTATGGACGTGCAAGTTGCTCTGGTATCACAATACGTCGCAGAAGTGTGCTGGTTGGTTAAGTGACTACTGAGAGTTAATGCCCCCCAGATAGATGGACAGCAGGAAATCAGTGGCTGTCAATGGACATCGGAGAGTACAAGTTACAGGGAAATAAGTATGGGAATGGGATTTCAGGAAAGAACTGAAAGGCAAATGGATACTTTTATGTCAGAAAATATGAAAACCTTCCTCCATAATTTGCTTCAAAATACCCATGTCAGGGTGCTGCTTACTTATGACAGCTCAACATTTAAAGTTCTGATCGAAAAGCTCCAGAACCTGGGCCTCTGTATCTCCCTCTGTAACTGGATTCCGGCTGCCAATCTAGATGACCACAATCTGTGCAGATTGGAAATAACATCTCCACCTCACTGACAATCACTGGCATACCACAGGGATGTGTGCTTAGCCCACTGCTCTACTGTCTCTACACACGACTGTGCAGGTAGGTACAGCTCAGATGCCACCCGATGGCGACGAGAGGGCGTACAGGAGCGAGATATATCAGCTAGTTGAGTGGTGTCGCAACAACAACCTTGTATTCAATGCCAGTAAGACCAAAGAACTCATTGTGGACCTTAGGAATGGTAAGATGAGTGAACACACAACAGTTCTCACAGAGGGATCAGAAGTGGACAGAGTGAGCAATCTCCAAGTTCCTGGGGCTCAACATCTCTGAGGACCTGACTGGGACTCAACATATCAATGCAGCTATAAAGAAGGCAAGACAGCAGCTGTATTTCATTACATATTTGAGGAGATTTGGCAGGTCACCCAAAACACTTGCAAACTTTTCCAGATGTATCATGAAGAGCATTCTCCGCACTGTCCGTTATGGTGGTGGGGGTGGGGGGCGCTACTGCACAGGATCAAAGTAAGCTGCAGAAAGTTGTAAAATTAGTCAGCTCCATCTTGGGCATTAGTCTCTATAGTATCCAGGACATCTTTAAGGAATGGTGCCCCAAAAAGGCTGTGTCCATCATTAGGGTCCCCCACTACCCAAGACATCTCATTCACCAGAGAAGGAGGTACAGAAGCCTGAAGGCACACACTCAATGATTCAGGAACAGCCTCTTCCTCTCTGCCATCCGATTTCTGAATCGACACTGAAACCATGAAGACTCCATCATGATGTTTTCTTAATTTCTATTTTTTGCACCAATTATTTAACCATTTATATATTAGTCTTTTTCTATTATCATGTATTGCATTGTCCTGCTACTGCTAAGTTAACAAATTTCACAGCATATTCTGATGATATTAAACCTGACTCTGAGAAAGTATTTGAATTGTTTGCATGAGGAGTCTGCTACAAAGGATAGTTTGGGACAGGAACGCACCTCGAGCAAATTTCAGCTTCCATCTCAATTTCCATGCAGCCCTCCATTTATCAAGCAGATGGGAACCTTAAAAAGCCCATTATTCACAAAGGTAATGAGCTGAGGTAAAGGTTAAGGTTGAGATACAAGTTATTGATACAAGAATACAGTAAGCTTTGATGCAAGCCCTGCAAATTCTACACTGCATATCCTGTGTCTGTGCTGCTTAAAAAAAATTGCGGTTAACCTCTCTGACTCTGTCAAATTTCCACCTTATATTTGTAAGTGGAAACATTTCATATGAAACAAACCTGCTCTTAAAGATCTCATAGAAACTACGTAGAGGTGGTAAAAACCCACGGTGACAAGGATATACTTCACTTTTTCTGACCAGCTGCTTGTATCACTAAGCCACGTTCAGTGATAAAACGGAAGACAAGTATATTGTTTAAATGAAAAGTACTACATAATACTACAGCAATATTATGTGAGAGAGAGGGGTGATGGAGTGGGGGGGAGACGGGTGGACGAAGGGGGGAGACGGGTGGAGGAAGGGGGAACGGGAGGGAAAGGGAGGGGGAAGAGGGGGAGGGCAAGAGATATAGCCTCTGTTGTGCTTTCTTTGTAACTGCATCGATATGTCGAGCTTAGGCTAGATCCTCAGAGATATTTGTTATAATCGGAAATATTTAGATTATTTTTTCTTCTAGTTAGTATTTTGAGTTACTGTTTTGTGGTATTCATTAAAATGCTCAGTAATAAAGTACCCACTGCTTAACTTTCATTATGAATAGAGTTTCAAAATTTTATTCCAAAAAAAAATCAATCTTCACACTGACACGGATGAGCTGCAAAAAAAGTGCATTTCCTTCGTTAAGCTGGTTTACCACAGGATATGAAGATGTTGTTTATGACAAGAATTCTGGGTGGAATTTAATGTTATCTGTAGGAGCCATGCGTCTGTTTTCTATCTGCACTGTATTCCGTGTTGCACATTTATTATGGTAACTAGTCATATGAGTGAGGGCGTGGTAAAAGTGAAGGGAATAAGTTAGGTATTCGCGCTTTGTTCTGGGCAGTTTAGTTTTCGTATTGGGGACTGACGGATGTCATATCTTTTGTTTACCGCTTCATTGCATTGCTTCACGAGTGTACATTTTGCTAGTTGCAAGTAAAATATCGAACACAGTTCTTTGACTTTCTGGAACATTATTACTGGTTTGATTAGAGGGTGCATCATACAATGATAACAGCCCATGCTAGGTCACCAGCAGTGGCATCCATTGGTTTCTTAGAATAGCCCCTACATTCTGTCAACAAGAGATTTCGACAGTTATACCAAATGAACATCGGCATTCGGACGTAACTGGGAAATGAGAAGCACCACAACCAGGAGCAGCTTCTGGCAAGTAATGACCTTCTGCTGATTCATGCTATGTGATCAGGGTTGGAGCATAGTTCGCAATGGTCGTTGCGGACTTTAGTGTGGTGTTTGCCTAAGAGTTTGGTACCTAGTTCTGTTGAAATACTGAAATATTTCAATTGCCAACATCTGAATTGAATGCCGTCGTTTTCCCTGGTCCATGCACTTGGAAAACAACACGAGTCAAGCTGGAAGCAGTGACCTTCAAGTTGGGCCTAAAAGAGAAATTAAACTTACTGGCAAAGTTTTATTGTCTAGAATTGGTGGTATTCATAAGGAATATAATAACATTATATAACATTATTAAGAAGATTAATGATTTAATACCGTTAATTAGGAGTTTCCTGGTACCAGAAGAGCAAGTTGTCTTGCAAGTGCAGTCTCATTTGGACAATTTTAAAAAACCTTTGTGAAGACGTTACCAAACAACGTAACTTGCTGTTGTCTTTAATGCCTATTTCAGAGCAAGATAAACAAACCGAAAGCTTTGCAAATGTTCAGATGCTTACGCTTGTTAATACTGTCACAACTGAAGACGAACAGTGGTTGAAACAAACATACATTGTTGAAGGTCAGGTTGCTGGAGTAAACGAAAATATTTATAAAGCCACAGGGCGTGCTTTGATTGATGATTTTCAGAATGACATACACTCTGAAGACTGCGTCTAACGTGTACGCAGCAGGTTCTTTAGCTAGCAGAACGTCTTCGGCATGCATTAGAACAGAGGCTGATTTAACTGAGTTATGCACAACGCAACAACAGAATGGAAGAACAGCTTCAGAGGAATGAGGAGCAACTTCAGAGAGGAAAGGAGCAGCTAC
Source organism: Hemitrygon akajei (assembly GCF_048418815.1). Taxonomy (NCBI): domain Eukaryota; kingdom Metazoa; phylum Chordata; class Chondrichthyes; order Myliobatiformes; family Dasyatidae; genus Hemitrygon; species Hemitrygon akajei. Next base: position 40,195,983 of record NC_133128.1, read on the forward strand.
GAAGAAAGATAGAATAGCTTCCTTTGCAGGAAGAAATTGCAGTCAAAATGGCCAAGGCAAAAGTGCTGAAGGCTTCAAATGCTGGGGGGGGGGGGGGGGGGGGGGGGGGCTGCAGATGCTCCAGCAGGGCAATTCTATGGTGAGAGTTCCTATGTTGACATGACACAGAGAAAAATCAGCATACTCTATGCCAATGTGGATACAGATATTCTTCAAATATCTCTGAGCCACAAGTTTGGACCCGAAAGGTCATTTCAGGGTGTTCACTCTCAGCCTGCACCAAGGAGGTATTCTGAACTGATGCCATATCCAAATTGCTTCTCAGGACATTGATTTACAGCATATTGACACCCATGTTTCACATTACTGAAGTTTAAATAGTACGCTGGAGGCCACAGGACACAAAAGGAAATAGCAAGCTTCGTGGTGTGGCGACAATGCACTATGTCTCTGCCTAAAAGAAATTCAAATCTTTGAAGGAAATCCATCGCAGTATCATTTATTTATGAGGGCTTTCAAAAACAGCGTTGAAGGTAAGAGGGATGATTACGGCGACCGCCTCTATTTTCTCAAACAGTTCACTGGGGGTTATCCTAGAGAGCTTGTCAAAAGTTGCCAGCAAGCCAGCCGGAGAGGGGCATCTAAAGGCCCAAGCTTTGCTACAGGAACATTTTGATGATGAGCAGAAACTTGCTGCAGCCTACGTGGAAAAGGCTTTTCCCTTGGCCACATATCAAATCAGAAGACGTGAAAGCTCTTCGAGACTATAGTCTACTGCTTCGAGGCTGTTGCAATGCCATGACAGAAGTACAGGACGTACTAATATGATGATTGTTGTAAAGAAATGCCCCATAAACTGAGGAAAAAATGGAGACTGGTAAGCTTACTTTCACTGATATTGTTGATTTTACTGAAAGACAAGTAAAGATTGCTACATACCCAGTGTTTGGGAATGTATATGATGCTACATCACCAGCAGTAAGCAAAACTGAACAAAACTAGATCACAAATTTGTTCTAAAGCTAAAGGAAACAGCTTTGCTACTACTGTGGCTACTGTGAAAAGTGAAGCTAAAACTGAGCTCGGAACTGATGAAGAGGGAGCAGATTCAAAACCAGCAGTGGAAGAATCAAACACAGCAGTAAGTAATCTAATGGGCTTTGGGGGGCTGGTGGTCATGATAGCAGTTCCATTTCAGGCGAAGTCTAAGAAAAGTAACTAGACAGCGTGTTACTTATGGTTTCCAGGATCGTGGAAGTACAGCAGTGTTCTACACAGTGAGCCTCATGAACAAGTTCAACCTAACAGGAAAAAGAACACACATTCTCTTACACACCACGGGTTAAAGGAATGTTGTGAGTAGCTACGTCGTTTCAGGATTGGAAATGGATGATTTAGATAGTGAATGCTACTGGGAACTCCCTAACATTGACAGGCAGGACCATATGCCTGTCTACAAAAGGGGCCATTCCACAACTGAGCGATCTTCAGGAACGATCTTCTCCTGAGGCGTATTCACTTGCTGGTAATTGAGCTGCTGATAGGAGCGAATGTGTCAGCATTGGAGCTGTTGTAAGTGATTTACAGAGTGTTAATGATGCCCTTGTGCAATCGGAACAGTGCTGGGTTGGACTGTTAATGGATCATTAAAAGCAGACCGTAGCGGTGGAAGAGACTAAGCTCGGCCATATGGTGAAAGTTAACAGGTTTGTTGAGCTTTTGCAGCAGAAATTGAAGACTTATTTTCCTGTTTGGAGTCAGGAGGAACAACCTGGTGTGTCAAGAGAAGATCACGATCCAAGATAAATTGCTTATCAGAAAGAGGACATTTGTGTGAATGTTAAGATTTCATGTTTCCTGTGTTTTGGTAGTTATGTAATTGTAATTATTCTAGTATAATAATTAGGAGGCTGGGATGTAGGAGCTTTGTGTTCTGTGTTGTGTGTTTATGATGGTAACTAGTCACATGAGTGGGGGGCGTGGTAAAAGTGAAGGAAGTTATACGTTTGCGTTTTGTTCTGGACAATTTAGTTGTAGTATTGTGCACCAACTGAAAGATGTCATATCTTCTGTTGACCACTTATTTACACTTAATTGCACCCCTTCAAAATTGTATGTTTTGCTAGTTTCTGACAAAAGATTGAATACAGTTCTTTGTCCTTTTTGGAACATTATTACTGGATTGATCATACATCATAACAACCTGTGCTAGGTCACCAGCAGTGTCATTGGTTTGTTCAAGTTGCTGCTACATCTGATGAAAGCAGCATTTGTGGTTTTGCCTTGGATTTGATACTGATCAGTATTATAAGCATCTACTAGTTTGTACTATGCTACCACTACATTAAGAAAAACAGGATGTGCAAACTAAACATAAAGCAATCAGGAAATGTCATTTGACAATTAATCTCTGGATAAGTGACTACTTAATTTCAAAAATCACTACAGCTGATTGGCAAACTGAGAAAAGTTGTGTTTTTTTAATAATGAGAAGCGAGCTGGTGTTGTGTTTACATCACTGAGCCGGTCATTCCTATCACCATCTGGGACATGCCCTTTTCTCATTACTACCATCGGGGAGGAGATACAGGAGCCCGAAGACACACCTCAACTTTCTAGGAACAGCTTCACTTCTGACATCAGATTTCTCAATCGCATACGAACACTACCTCATCATTCCTCTTTCACACGACTCGATGCAGAAAAACATGTCGAGAGGTTAAGATGTTGTTCACACCTAAAATCAGAATAGGAAAGATATGTGACCTAAGTGGTGTTGACCGTGAAATGACTGTTGGTGCCAGATGGGGTGATTTGAGTATCAGAAACTGCTGATCTCCTGGAATAAAGAGTCATAATAGGGTTGCTAAGCCATATTCAAAGTATAATCTTTTTAGAAATTCTGTGTTTATGATTTTAATTAACAGTAGTTTTCTGTATTTTTTCAATATTTATGCATTTTAATAATGTTTACATTTTAAAGCAGCTCTAATAATCAGAGTGGTTTGTGGGCCAGACCTTATATTTTGTGGTTTACAGCCCAGTTGCTACATGCTGTGTTCTTCACATCACAGAACTACTAGCAGTAATGGCAGCAGGAGCTTAGGAGCCACATGGCTTTAACAGGTTAATATGGTCACGGGGTAACTACCTGGTGCAGGCAGGGTTAATACAATCTGGCTCAATAATTGCTCTAACACCTGAACAGGATGTCTAGTGTTCAAGTTTAATTGTCATTCAACCATACATGAGTATCCACGAATACAGTGCTATTCTGGGGCCAAGGTGCAAAACGTACGACCAACAGAAACACAAGGCGCATACAAGACATCAGTAACATACAGTCAACACACACAAAATGCTGGAGGAACTCAGCAGCATCTATGGAAAAGAGTGCAGTTGACATTTCCGGCCGAGTCTCTTTGGGTCGAGTATGATGTTCCCTTAAGGCAAGGGTTCCCTATTGGTGGGTCCTTAGGTAATTGTAGAGGCTGACTGGTGTCCCCACATCCTGGTGCAGTGTGGTTAAGAGTAAGTGGTGGCTGTGGTTAGTGGTTGGGCTTTTTTGGTCGTTCAGTCTCTCCTTTCACAGCTGCTGTTCATTATCTTCCCAGTTTTTTGATGCAAGGTTGAATTTCTTCAGGCTGATTTTGATATTATTTGTGAATCATTTCCTTTATCCACCAGTGGCTCACTAACCTTGCTTCAGCTGAGAGTAAAGGATCTGTCTGGGGAGACGTGAATTAGACATGATCTACATTTAGGAGTTGGTGCTGCTTTATCATGGTGGAAATGCTGATAATGTTGGCCTCTGCCAGTATGCTGGTGTTAGTGCATCTGCCCCTCCAGCTGATCTTCAAAATCTTTCGCAAGGATCTTTGGTGTATTATTCCAGGACTTTCAGATACCTACTATAGGTAGTCCATGATTCAGCTCCTTACAGTAATTTAGGAAGGCTGACTGCTCCATAGACCAAAAGTTTTATTTGGACCTGAAAGCTGCAGTCTTCAAAGATAAAACATGAGGAAATCTGCAGATGCTGGAAATTCAAACAACACACACACAAAATGCTGGTGGAACACAGCAGGCCAGTAAAGATCTTCAAAGATGCTTTGCTTTAACCTTACATCGGCTCCACAAGCACAATTCAGCTGGTGGTTGCTCTCTGAATCGATGTCTGCTTTTGAGGAAAGAATGCTGCCACGATGGGGAAATGGTCTACATTTTCAAGGGCAAGATTGTCAACTTTTGTGGAGGGCTAGGAAAATGAGACCTCGAGGGATATACAGTGACTTACATCAGTCTCCATAAATGTTCCATACACAGTCATGTCTACCTATGCCCATTGACCAATCAAATTCATTATCTGACTTGCTTGCGTCCTGAATCAATCTGACCACTGAATTCATTCCGTCCCTCTCCACTTCTCCCCACCACCCGACAACTTTATGCTTTACAATGCAATGCAGATGGGTACCCCCATGATTGATGTGGTCATTTGAGATGTCACTGGCCTACACTGACCTCCTGGGTTACCAACCCAATCAAATATGGTTTTGATCAATTCAATTCAATGAGGTTCATATTCATTTACTATTCAGCTTGTATTACCTAATTGGTTTGCCTACAAGTTTTGTATTTAATATATTTTCTCAATTTGTTTAAATGCACTAGTGTTGTTTAACTGACAGGACAGAAGTTAGGCCTTGCGTGCCCAAGTCTGGTCATAACCTCTGAGGTTTTTTTAAGCAATTTCTGGCTAGTCCCTTCTATATGCTCCAGGTCTCTCTCAGACAGCTATGATCTCCCAGCTCCCTACTTTCTTTTGTCACCTTCTTCAATTCTGAGTCACATCTCTTACCTCACAGTGCACAATCAGCTCTTGGGGGCTCCTGTTCCTTCTTCTGGACCTGTTCCCTCCTCTAGCTTTCATCCGTTCATTCTCATTCTCTCTCTCTCTCCCTCCCTCTTCCTCTCCTCAGCCTTCCCCACCGTCCTTTTTGGACTACTCTCATTATCTCTCACTGTGCTCTCAGCTCCCACAATCTCCTCTCTTATGGACATTTCCTTTCTCTCAGCTCCATGCTTTTGCCTGTCATTTTCTTCTGTTCTCTTGGCTTCTTTCTTTTCTTTTAAACAAGCCTGAAATCTTCTTTCCTGCTTTCTATAATTTTTAGGAACTGCCATTGTCTCCCTGCCTCATGTTCTCGGTAGGTGAGGCCCGTCTCCCACTCTTGGGCTTTCTCTCTGCTACATACTCTGAGCAATGACTACACTGAATTTCAGCTTTCACCATCTCAGTAGACACACTATACAATGGTAATGGACTCCCTGACTAATTGTCAATCCATAACAAAGTGCCTCCTAAAATCAAGCCAACAGACCATCAGGGACTACCCTCAAAACCTGCATATTCCTCTCAATCCCGACACATTTCAGTGACTTCAACCAGGCTTATTTGAAAAAAAAAGTGCCCAATTACCATCAGCATATAACCTGTAACAGCAGAGGTCCCAAAACGCTTGGCCACTGTCATACTAAAGTAAGGAATGCCTACCGTTCCATGCTCAGACCACATTTCAATAAATCGAATCACCTGGCTGTCTTTCTCCAACCTGCATACACGAGAGGCTAAAGAGCAAAGCTCCAGCGATTAGGAGAACAAAGAGGTGGTCACATTCATCTGTGGATCTGAATGAATACACCAAGATTGTCATGGACTTGTTTGAAGCAGCTGTTGACGAGTGTGTCCCCATAAAATCATTCAGAGTCTTCCCGAATCAGAAGCGCTGGATGAACCATGAGATCCGGAATCTGCTGAGAGCCAGATCAGAGGCATCCAGGTCTGGTGACCAAAAAATTTACAAGTAGTTCAGGTATGATCTTTGGAAAGCCATTCCATAGGCAAAGTGGTAATTCTGGACTAAACCTGTATCAATGAAGGATGCTGAACAGTTGTGACAGGGCTCGAATACTATCACCTCTTATAAAGTTAAACCAAGTGACACAGGCGACAGCAGGTCTTCGCTTCCAGATGGGCTCAATGCCTTCTATGCTCGCTTTGTCCATGTAAACGTGGAGGCACCATCACAATCTCCCACAGCACCTGATGATCCTTTGATTTCAGCCTCTAAGGCCAATGTGCAAACAGCTTTCAGAAGGGTGACCTCACGAAGAACATCTGGCCCAGACAGGGTACCTGGACAAGTACTAAACACCAGTGCTGATCAACTGGCTGGAGGATTCACTGAGATCTTTAGCCTCTCCTGCTTCAAGCAGGCTTTAATTACACCAGTGCCCAAAAAGAGTGCGGTGACCTGCCTCACAGACTATTGTCTAGTAGCACTTCCATCCACAGTGATGAAGTGTTTTGAGAGGATGATGATGAAACATGTTAACTCCCGTCTGAAAAGCAACTTAGATCTGGTCCATTTTGCCTACCAGAGCAAGAGATCCACAGCAGATAACTCATCGGCTCTTCACACAACCCTGGAACATCTGGACAGCAAAGATGCACACATCAGAATGCCCTTTATCGACACAGCTCAGCATTCAATACCATCATCCCCTCAAAACTAATCAATAAGCTCGTAGACATTGGCCTCGATACCTCCTCATGCAATTAGATCGTTGATTTTCTCAATTGCAGACCTCAGAGAATTTGGATTGGCAACAACATCTCCTTTTACGATCTGCATCAGCATTGGTGCACCACAAGGCTGTTGGCTTGGCCCCTGCTCTACTAACTTTACACTTATGACTGTGTGGCCAAACACAGCTTTGATGCCATATTGACATCGCTGTAGTAGGCTGAATCAAAGGTGGTGATGAATCGCATTATAGGAGCGAGATTGAAAATCTGGCTGAGTGGTACCAGAACAACAACCTCTTACTCAATGTCAGCAAGACCAAGGAGCCGATTATTGACTTCAGGAAAAGGAAACCAGAGGCCCATGTGCCAGTCCTCATTGGAAGATCAGAGGTAGAGAAGGCCGGCAACTTTAAATTCCTCGGTGTTATTATTTTGAAGGACTTTTCTTGGGCCCAGCACACAAGTACAATTACAAAGAAAGCACGGCCTCGTCTCTACTTCCATAGGAGTTTGCAAAGATTCACCATGACATTTAAAACTTTGACAAACTTCTATAGATGTGCGGTGGAGAGTATATTGACTGCCTGCACCACCGTCTAGTATGGAAACAACGACGCCCTTGAATGGAAAATCCTACAAAAAGCAGATATGGCCCAGTCGACCACGAGTAAAGTCCTCCCAGCCATTCAGCTTATCTACATGACACACTGTCACAGGAAAGCAGCAATGACCACCTAGGACTTACTCTCTTCTCGCTGTTGCCATCAGGAAGAAGGCACAGGGGCTGTGGGACTCACACCATCAGGTTCAGGAACAGTTATTACCCCTCAACCATCAGGCTCTTGAACCAAAGAGGATAACGTCACACAACTTCACTTGCCCCATCATTGAGATGTTCCCACAACCAATGGACTCACTTTCAGGAACCCTTCATCTCATATTCTTGATACTTGTTACTTAATTATTTAGAATATTAATTTTTCTTTCTTTTTATCTATGTTTGCACTGTCTGTTGCCTCTTGCCTTTTACTGGTTGAACAGCCAAGTTTGTGCGGTCATTTAACTGTGGTTATTATTCTATAGGTTTATTGAGTATGCCCACAAGAAAATGAATCTGAGGGTTGTATATGGTGACATATATGTACTTCGATAATAACTTTACCTTGAACTTTTGAACTAGAACCTTCCTGAGATCTTCAGTTTTTCACACGTCCTTTGCTTGATTTGAAGGTTGAAATATTACACGCCAAAATATAATGGATTCAACCAAAAAGGACAGTAATTATGGCAGAAATCTGTCATCATATGGATTGGAGTGGGGGGGAGTGGAAGTATGGAATGTGGCATATTATTGTATCAGATAATCAATCATATAGCAAAGTTAACATACTTAAGAGGTATGTTCTTTAAAGAGCAGAGGGAGTAATGTTCCTTAAACAGGATTGATGTATGGTTATTTTGTGGTTGTAGTACAGTGTAGTTTGATAAGGTTCAAGTTCAAGCTTAATTATCATTCAACCATAAATGAATATAGCCAAACAAAACAGCGTACCTCCAGGGCCCAAGGTGCAAAACACAATTACCGACAGCGCACTGCACATATCACAAATAGTTATTATTTCAGAGAAACATGGAGTCACAAAGAAAAAAAATCATCCTGGTCCCCAAGTGGCACGCTGTAGAATTGATGCCCTGGTCCTGCTTTTTCTTACACCGAGCGAACATTGGAGAGCAGCACAGACAGGAGGGGCCAGCCCCCGACCCAAGTAAAGCTTCCATCACGCCCCACAGAGGCTCTCCCAACCTGCCTCAGCACCAGGTGACCCTGTGATCTCTGTCTCGGAGGCAGACATCAAATCGTCTTTCAAGACGGCGAATTCGCTCAAGACGTCTGGCCCCAATATCTTCCCATAATCCCGTAGATGTGCTGGCAAGTCAACTTTCTAATGCAACACAAGCCAAGGCCCTTCCTGAAGAAGGGTCTTGGCCCAAAATGTCGACTGTTTATCATTTCCGCAGATGTTGCCCAACTTCCTGAGTTCCTCCAGCACTCTGTACATCTTGTGTTGGATTTCCCGCATCTGCAGACTTTCTAGTTAATTTTCTATTACATATTATCCTATTTTATGTAAGCAGCTGAAATAATCAAAGGTGGAGATGCCGAGCATACAAGACAATAACTTGTAGGGCTAGAGGGGAAGTAGAAGGGAAATGGGACACACAGGTTCGCTCTGCTTCCACCTGCATTGTAATCAATCAGTAAGTTAGTTAGCTGGGGGTTGATATTATCCCGCTGCATGTGGGGCAGTGGGTGCATTCTCACAAGCTTGAAGTCTAAGACAAGTCTAATCTACGTGTTAGCCGCCTGCTCAGACAATCAGAACAGTGGTGTACAATTCTTTCATGTGGAAAATCCATATTGAAATGCAAAGTCCACTCAAGTGAATTGTGCTTTAGTTCAATCACATCCAACCTGACAATGATACTGTTCTAAAAAGGCAAATGCCAGAATTTAGTAATTACTTAGTTGCTGTTCAAACTGCCAAAAATAAACAGCAGCAATCTAATACAGAAACCTTATCTAAAGTGTGTGGAATTATGTTGTGTGATTTTATGTATTTGCTTAAAGTTTTTTTCCAGCCTTTACAAGTCCTGGCATCAGTACTTGGCATCAATTTCATAACGGCATCCAATCGCCAGTGCAAACAATCACTGCTTTACAATTAAATTTAGATTATTAAAACAATAAAATGTCAACATCCTCCTGCTCAAAATGCCTGCACATTATTTTCACCTCTTACCCAAAATGCCTGCATGCCATTTTCATTTGTCTTGTTTGTTGGCCACAAAAACAAATTACTACTGAAAAGTTTGAATTTCTGACTTCCCAGCATACTTTGCCAATCTTCCTTTCCACCCTTTCCCAAATTCTTGTCACTATTAGCTCACATGGGGGGACGTCAGGTGATGACGTAGGATCAAGACGTGGAAATCCAGCTCTCCCGTAAAAAACTAATAAATTAATGTTTAAGTGAAGAAAAGTTAGTAAATATTTTCTAAAAACTACATCTAAACTACTCAGGATTTTCCTTAGATATGCCTCCTAAACAGACAAAGAAGAAAACTTCTACTTTGAAGACAGTACAAGCTGGGCCGGCCACCATGAAGGAGCCTCGGACTCAAGTGCATCTTACCTCCGGCGATACAGAACAGAAATCGGCGGCAACATCAACAGTCTCCAAGAAGGAACAACAGGAACTGCGCGTGCGCACAGAAAAGGGCATGCACAAACATGAGCAATTTGAACTACAAATCCCAGCTACAATTGGAAGTGGAAGTGAAAATGAATCCGAGGTGGATTCGGATTCTCTGGAACATACAGATGAAGATGAGGAGGTAAAAGGAGAACAACAGGAAGAGGTTGGAGGTGGAAGATATTCTGGAGACATAAGAGAAGCTTTGGTGCAAATAATGCATGAATTAAAAGAATTAAAAACATTTAAAAATATGAAGACTATGTTTGATAAAATGGTGAAAAAAACAGGAGAAAATGGACAAGAAAGTTAAAAAGCTGGAAGAAATAACGGGAGACACTATTGATAGAGTGAATAAAATGGAAGATAATATTCTTGCCTGGACATCAGAAAGAAAACGACTGTTGGAAAAAATAGACGTGCTTGAAAGTTTTAGTAGACGAAATAATATTAAAATTGTTGGTCTTAAAGAAGGGATAGAGGGAGAGGATCCAATAAAATTTTTTCAAAAATGGATCCCGGAAAATTTGGAAATGGAAGAGGGAACCCAGTTGATTGAAATCGAAAGGGTCCACAGAGCCTAAAGACTAAAACCTCAACCTGATCAAAACCCACGACCAATCTTGATAAAATGCTTAAGATATCAAGATAAAGAAAAGATCCTGAAGGCGGCTGCCCAATGTGCCAGAAAGAGAAACGGGCCATTGATGATAGAAGGGAAAGCAGTTCTTTTCTATCCTGATATAAGTTATGACCTTTTGAAGAGAAAGAAGGAATTTAATCCAGCAAAAAAAGTTTTATGGGAAAAGGGTTATAAATTTATATTGCGCCACCCGGCAACACTGATAAATTTTTTTGGATGACAGAAAAAGAAGATTTTTTACTGATCATCCGGATGCAGAGGAGTTTGCACAAGAACTCCCAAATATTCGCTAGACACAGTAAAGGTTTAAAAGTGAAACAGATTAAAGATGAAGACGGAGACAATGAAATGAATTGATGGGCATTAAGGACAGAAGAATATTTAAATATACTTTTAATTATATGATACAGGGGGAGAAAGGTAAAAATTTGAGAAATATTAATCGAGAGTAGTGATATTATTTTTTCTTCTCTTCTATATACTTTTTTCATGTTACGGGGGAGCTGGGGAAACTTTGGATCGATCGCTACGGGATTCACGTGTGTAATCATGGCATTTGCCATGACCTGCACAACGGAGGGGGGTAATGTTGTGTTTTTTTTTCATTCACAACATTAGCAGGGGGGTTTTTTGTTTTTTTTTTAATAATCTATTTTTCTTTTATCTTTCTTTCTTTGCCTGGATGATCAGAGGGGAGACACATAGCAACATGAAGAATTTTAAAATAATTCCCCAAAGTACTATGAGTGTTGAAATATTATGTATTATTATGGACTGGAGTAACCCCATTAAAAATAATGACTAATTTACTGAATTTTTAAAGTTTTAATGTTAATGGGCTTAATGGACCGGTGAAAAGAAAAAGAATTTTAACATACATTAAGAAAATGAAAATAGATATAGCTTTTATACAAGAAACACATTTAACAGAGATAGAACATCAGAAATTAAAGAGAGACTGGGTCAGAAATGTTATAGCAGCTTCATTTAATTCAAAAGCGAGGGGAGTTGCAATTTTGGTCAACAAAACTTTACCAATTAAAATACAAAATGTATTAATTGATTCTGTGGGAAGATATGTAATTATACATTGTCAAACCTTTTCAGAACTATGGACTCTTATGAATATTTATGCACCAAATGAAAACGATGTAAAATTTATACAAGAGGCTTTTTTGAATTTGGCTGACGCACATGATAAAATATTAATAGGTGGAGACTTTAACTTTTGTCTAGACCCAGTTTTAGATAGGTCAACAAAGGTTGTTACATAACCAAAAGTAGCAAAATTAACTTTATCATTGATGAAAGATTAAAATTTGATTGATATATGGAGAAGAATTAACCCAAGAGAAAGAGATTATTCATTTTATTCAAATAGACATAAAATTTATTCAAGGATAGATTTTTTCCTACTATCAGCAAACACTCAAGACAGAGTGAAAAATATGGAATATAAAGCAAGAATATTGTCAGATCATTCCCCCTTGATAATGACAATGATAATGATGGATAAGGAGGAATCGATTTACAGATGGAGATTTAATTCAATATTATTAAAGCGTCAAGATTTTTGTGATTTTATGAAAAAACAGATTCAGTTTTTTTTAGATACAAACTCACATTCAGTTGATGATAAATTTATATTATGGGAAGCGATGAAGGCATATTTCAGAGGCCAGATAATAAGTTATACTTCTAAAATTAAGGAGGAATATATGGTAGAAATAGATCAATTGGAAAAAGAGATTACAAAATTAGAAAAAGAATCTCAAATATATATGACAGAAGAAAAACAAAGACAACTTGTTAATAAGAAGCTACAATATAATACACTTCAGACATACTGAACAGAAAAAGCAATTATGAGAACTAAACAGAGATATTATGAACTAGGTGAAAGATCACACAAAATTCTTGCTTGGCAGTTAAAAACAGACCAGGCTTCCAAAGGCTTTACAAGTGTAAATAAAATTACATATAAACCTTTAGAAATCAATGAAACTTTCAAATTTTTTTATTCTGAACTGTATCAATCAGAATCACAAAATGATATTGTTGAGATAGAATGGTTTTTAATCACAAATAACTCTCCCAAAATTGAATTCGGAAGAACAGAAGGGATTAGATGTGCCTTTTACATTAAAAGAGGTTGAAGAAGCTCTAGGATCACTTCAGAGTAATAAATCTCCAGGAGAAGATGGTTTTCTGCCTGAATTTTACAAAAAGTTTAAAGATTTATTAATTCCTCCTTTTATGGAGCTAATACACCAAGCGGAAAGAATTCATAAACTTCCAGAATCTTTTTCGACAGCTATTTTAATAGTATTGCCAAAAAAAGATAGAGATCTTTTAAAGCCAACATCACATAGGCCTATTTCTTTGTTGAACATGGACTATAAAATAATAGCAAAGATTTTATCTAATAGATTATCTAAATACTTACCAAGATTAATACACATGGACCAAACAGGATTTATTAAAAATAGACAATCGGCAGATAATGTAACTCGGTTACTTAGCATAATTCATTTGGCACAAAAGAGGTAAGAAATGAGTGTGGCAGTTGCTTTGGATGCAGAAAAAGCATTTGATAGATTGGAATGGGATTTTTTATTTAAGGTATTGGAAAAATATGGATTAGGAGTATCTTTTATAAAATGGATTAAAACCTTAAATACTAACCCCAAAGTTAAAGTGGTGACAAATGGCCAAATTTCAACATCATTTCAGTTAACAAGGTCAACTAGACAAGGTTGTCCATTATCACCTGCTTTAATTATGTAATTAGTTTTGCTACAACAAGTGTATGGGACATTGGAAAAAAAGTTGAATTTCCCCATGGGGATGAATAAAGTATCTATCTATCTATCTATCTATTTGTGTTGGCGATAGAACCATTAGCTGAATTAATTAGAACTGACTCAGATATTATGGGTTTCAGAGTTAATCAGGAGGAATATAAGATTAACTTATTTGCTGATGATGTTCTGAATTATCTAACTAACCCATTGCATTCATTGCGTAAATTATCTTCTAGATTGGAAGAATATGGGAAAATATCAGGGTACAAAATAAATTGGGATAAAAGTGAAATTTTACCCCTTACTAAAGGAGATTATAGTCAATGTCGATTAATCACTCAATTTAGATGGCCGATAAATGGTATAAAGTATTTAGGTATAAGAGTTGATAAGGATATAAAGAATTTATATAAATTAAATTATTTACCATTATTGAAAAAAATTCAAGAAGATCTTGATAAATGGATTACATTACCAATAACATTAGTAGGCAGAGTAAATGCTGTAAAAATGAATGTATTCCCTAGATTACAATATTTATTCCAAACACTACCAATACAATTACCGCAGAAGTTTTTTCAAGAGTTAAATAAATGTGTGAGGAAATTCCTTTGGAAAGGTAAGATGTCAAGAATATCGTTGGAAAAATTGACATGGAAATTTGACCTAGGAGGGTTACAATTACCAAATTTTAAGCATTATTACAAAGCAAATCAACTTAGATTTATTGCATCTTTTTTTGATGAAGATAAACCGGCATGGATTAGAATAGAATTAGATAAAATAGGAGAAAATATACCAGAAGATTTTATATATAAATGGGAATCTAAATGGATATGGGAAAAGAAAGAATTTCCTATACTAAAACATTTGATTGATTTATGGAATAAGATAAATGTTGATGATGAGATAAAGAAATCTTTATTAGCAAAGAGACCTTTAATTCAAAATAAACTTATCCCTTTTACAATGGATAATCAACTTTTATATAAATGGTTTCACAAAGGGATTAGATATATAGGAGACTGTTTTGAAGGAGGTATATTAATGTCATTTGACCAATTAAAGAATAAAAATAAAATATCAAATAACATTCTTTTCTGTTATTTCCAATTAAGGGCTTATTTAAGAGATAAACTGGGTCAAACAATGTTAGTGCTGAAACCTAATGAAATAGAAACTTTAATTCATAAAGGAAAAATTAAAAAAATATTTCTGGTATGTATAATTTGATTCAAAAACAGGCAATTAAACAAGGAATTCATAAGTCAAGACAAAAATGGGAAACTGATTTGAATATTAAAATTGATGAAACAAGTTGGTCAAGATTATGTCTTGACAGTATGACAAATACAATAAATGTTCGACTACAATATAACTTTTTACATCAAATATATATTACACCACAAAAAATAGATTAAACAAATGTATCTGATCAATGTTTTCGATGTAATCAAGAAATCAGTACTTTTTTACACTCTACTTGGTCTTGTTTTAAAATTCAACCTTTTTGGACAAATTTAAGAGTTTTACTGGAACAAATTATTGGAATACAACTTCCACATAATCCAACATTATTTTTACTAGGTGATATTGAAGGGATAAAATCAAAATCCAAATTGAATAAATATCAGAAAGAATTCATAAAAATTGCATTGGCAGTAGCCAAAAAGGCTATTGCAGTTACTTGGAAATCGGATTCATACTTAAGTATAGATCGTTGGAAGAATGAAATTTTTAGCTGCATTCCACTTGAAAAAGTTACTTATAATTTAAGAGATAAATATGAAATATTTCTGAAAATTTGGCGCCCTTATTTACAAAAGATAGGATTAAATATATAGGTGCTCTGAAGATAAAATTATTGGTTATCTGGGGAAGAATTAAGTATACATATTAAAGCTATTATGAACTCCATGGAGCATGTGGGGATCTTCCGATATCCAAGCATTCTTTCTTTCTTTCTTTTTTCTTCTCTTTTTTTTCTATAGGGATATGTTTGGGGGGAAGGGTTGACAATTTTTTTTTCTTTCTGTAACCTATTTGAAAATTCAATAAAAAAAAATTTTTTTAAAACTATTAGCTCACATGTCATGGTTTTTAGAAAATAGTCCGTTGATCTTACAACAGGTTAACAGGGCATTTAGTGCCCATTGAGTATGCACTTGCCCACCACACACAACATTGAGACAGCGGAACACCAGTGGACTTGCAGGTCCAAAGGACATCACAAACAGCACAGTACAGGAACAAGTCCTTCAGCCCATAAAGATGTCAAATTATACTAATCCCATTTGCTACAATGCAAGATATATACTTCCATCCCTGAGGATTCATGTGCCTATCATAAAAAGGTGTCTAAAGGCTGTTATCCTGCCTGCTTCCACCGCCACCACTCATGGAAGTGCACTCCAAGAACTCACCACACTGTAAAAAACATTTGCCTTGCACAACTCCTTTAAACTTTCCCCTTCTCACCTTAAACCGATGTCCACATTAACCCTGGGGAAAAGATTCTGAACTCCTACCCTACCTAACTTCTCATTATTGTGTACACCTCTAGCAGGTTACCCCCCTCAGCCTCTGACTCTCCAGGGAAAACAATCCAAATCTGTCCAACTTCTCCATATAGCTAATACTCTCTAATCCAAGCAGCAGCATCCTGGTAAAACCGTTCTGCACCCTGTCCATAGCCTCCACACCCCTCCTGTAATGGGGCAACCAGAACAGTACACAATACTCAAAGTGAGGCCTGACCAGTTTTATATGATTTCCTCACTCTTATACTCACTCTACTGACCGATGAAGCAGATCACACACCTTCTTTACCACTCTATCTACTTTCAGAGGGGGAGAGAGGGCACCATGGCAGAGTGTTCCAAGAAAAAAGGAAATATCAAATGTACTTCAGCCCAGACTACACTAAAGTGTACCCCTAATAGGGGTAAAAAATGATGACAGTGTTGCTCGCTGCATTGTTTGCAAAAGTGACTTTTCTATTGCCCATGGTGGGTTAAAATGTAAAAGACATGTTTAGGTGAGTTTAACAGGAGCCATTCGTTCATTGGCATAGCTAACGCTATTTAAACTAGCTGGCTAGTTGCTAAGGAGCTACTCTATTGCAGACATCCCACCTCTGCCGGGAGTCCCCCGCAAATTGATGGTGCTACCTCCCTGAAATGAGTTTTTGCAGGGTGGGATGTCTGCATACTTTAGTAAACAGATGGAGCTCCTTTTCAGATCAGCAATCCCCTCGACTCCTCCCTGGACACACAATGACCTAGTGGGGAAAATCTATAGGTGTGATTAATAATGTGTGCAGCAGATCAAGCAAAAGTAAATTTGTAAATTCAACTGACAGCACAGAGCCAAAATGAAAGAAACCTCCCACCCACTGCACCCTCTCTCCATGCACCCAGCTAATTCCCAATATAACAACAGCTCCCAGTTTTACTGTCTGAATAGTGTGACAAGGACCCAAGACCAGATGAAACCTTCCCAGTCAGGGAATCTGTGAAGAAGGTTAAATGGGATTTTATTAATCTTAACTTATCTAACTCTCCTCACATTTAGAAACAAACATTCAATGACCAATCTACCTGGTGAGGCCATGATCCATCAGCAGCATACTTCGGTCTGTTGTGTCTTGGTGGATGAGCTGGAGTTATTCAGCAGAGAATCTGACAAGGTATGGACATCATGTGGTCACTGGCTAAATTTTTTGGTCTAACTACTTCAAACCAACAATAACGATTGCTGCTGGCAGACTGAATTAACTACCTGGTGGACTACAGTGCCTTGAAAAAGCAACACTAACTTCACACTTTCCTGTCTTGCCTTCTAAATTTAAAATATATTGAAGTAGGGTTTTTTGAGCTAATCTAATAAACATTGTGCATCATGTCAATCCAAAACCCGTCAAAAATTAACTAAAATTTAAAAACCAAAATTGTGAGGCTAGAAGAGTATTTTGTGATTACTACGCTAACTTTTCTCAGGTGCAAGTTACTGCACACCTTACCAGCTCACCCAATTTGATGTATAAAATTGAAGGATCACATGTTTACAAAGAATTCATAAGAGTAAATACCCCCTCTCGCTGTAACATCCAACAGTATGGTAGATTTTCAACAGACCAAACCAGAATGAAGACAAAAGAGCATTCAAGACAAGTCGGTGAAATGACAATAGAGAAGCACAAGTGGGGAAGGGTACAAGACCATCTCAAAGGCACTGAATATACCTCCAAGCTCAGTACAGTCCATTGTGAATAAAAACTGGAAAAACATGAAACCACAGCCACACTGCCTAGTGCACCCCTCTAAACATAGTTGCCAGAGAAGAATGACGCTTGTAAGAGAGGCTACTGTGACACCAACAGCCAGTCGGAGTGAGCTGCAGAAGTCAGTGGCTGCAACTGGAGATGAAGTTCATAGCTCTGCAATCTCGAAGGCCTTGCACAAAAATGGTATTTCTGGAAGAATTTTTGGCCTCAACACTAAGTGGCATAAATCTAATACTGCGCATCAGCCAGGTAACACCAACCCTACTGTAAACTACGGTGGAGGCCGCATCACGCTGCGGGGATGCTTTTCAGCAGCGCACACTGGAAATCTGGTCAGGTCCGATGGGAAGATGAATGCTGTTAAATACAGAGAGATTCTGTATAAAAGCCTGCCACCCTCTGCCAGGAAGCTTAAACTGTGGGGAAAGCTCATCTTTCAGCAGGATGAGTCAGAGCGCGCCGCACTGCCAGAGCACCAATGAAAAACACTGATCAATCAGCGTCCTGACCTTAACCCAACCAAACATCTCTGTCAAGACCTCAAGGTTGCTGTCCACCACTGCTCCCCAATTAACCTGACACAGCTTAAGCAATTTTGCAAGAAGAAATGGGAAAATCTTTCTACATCATGGCGTGAAAAGCTAATAGAGACTTATACAAAAAGACTACGGGTTGTAATAGCTGCGTGAAGTGGTTCAACTAAGTACTGATGAAGGGGGGGGGGTGGTGAATACTTTTGAACTGGCTGACATTTCAGCTTTTGAATTTTTAGTTTTTCATACTTTATGATTCTCCCTGTGCTCTGTGCTTTACTGTGAAAACAGGAGCATCTGATTCACAAATAAAAATGTTTCCCATGGACTCTAGTGCAACTGGTACCTCACTGAAAATTAAAAGAAAGTTACCAAACTCTGATTACCCAGATCATCTTTGTAAAATGAGTTTATTTTTATTTGTCAAAGCAATCTTGCAAAAATACTAATTTCAATTTCAAGCAATGACTAGTAAAGGATATAAAGCTGGTAATAATGAAAACCATTTTTTAATCTAATTTCATGTGACACCCATTTTTTACCTAATTAGAATCATTTTGGTGAAAACCATTACTTTTGTTGGTAAAAATCCAACAAAAAAAACCTCTCTCTAATACTTTGTGGTTTTCTTGAAATATGAACAGTTTCGAATAGGAAGCTCAAAATAATGACTGGAAATGAAATGATTGAGACAGCAAGTGGCACACAGAATGGGGAAAGAATAATAATAATTTCAGAGATCATTAACTGCGATAGTGTGGCATAGCACCAGTCAGATCTGAAATGTTTGTGGTGAAATGTTATTCTCTTTTTTTTCCCTGAGAATCTGATAAACTTTACAGGGTTTCCTTTCTTTAAAGGAGTGAAAAACGCGAATATTTACTGTCAGTCCAGTCATACATTCAGTTTGGTAAGTGGCACCATGAGAATCTTTGCAGGCTAGCAAGTTTTTATGTTACTTTTTTCTTCACGGACACCACCACACTATTCAGCATTTTAACAAATCGTTTGCACAACTAACCTGGCACCATGCACATTGGACAGCAGACCTCGTCTCCAGAGCAAGATCGGCCAGCCTACAAGAAGAATATGGAGTCAGCAGGGGAGAGTCAATTCTTCCACCACCACAGAGGTACAAGGTGTAGCTTATGGTAAGGGCAGTAAAGAATAAACAGAAAGGTGGCTCCTTGAAGATAGTGAGTGACTGCATCTCTCTGAATTTTCAGGGAATATCTCAAACTACACTGTGCAATCAGTTCACAGACGGAGTAGTCAGTTTATTTTGGACTGATCACATATTAAAAAACTTCCTTAAAATAGAATTTTACTGCCAAAATTAGATGTCTGCCAAATCCATTGAGATGTGGCATTATGGTTTGCAACAGAATAAAACACTAAACCAGGGTTTGGACAACTCCCAAAAGCATTTCCCTCCCCCCCCCCCCCCCCCCGATATTTTACTGGGCAGCAGACAGAAAAGGGAGCTAGCTCTTAACAACACACTTTTCATGAGAATGTTACGGCAACACCACATATCTAGCACCAAGTCCAGAGAGGCCGAAGGGAAGAGAGAAAGAGTTCCCCCACTCACTCAGAAAGGTACACAAGCCCTGGGCAACAAGTTTCCCACCAGAAAGGAATTCTGTGTGCCTGGTCACAACTTAATTCCCCAGTTCTCTTTGGGAGCAGCTGTGGTCAGAACATGTTTTAGTTCCAGGTACAGCCATTTTACCTGGCCATAATATCAGACATTATCTCCTTGGATTGAAATCTGAAATCCACCTATCTACACTTACTGAGCTCCATCATACATTTGCCAAATGACGGAACTGAATGCAATACTTGGGGCTCATTGTCTCTTCACGCTTCTCCACAAAACAACGCATTCAACTAGCAATGTGAAAGTGCCACACTGTGAGGGGCATGCAATGTTTAAATGCAGTTTAAATTGTTTATTCTGGAAATGTCCTCAAGGGTGGGGTGTTTTGTTAAGACCAACCCTCACGGTACAAAAATGAGAAGGAGGATTTGAAAGAAAGGCAGAAAGATGCACTGGGACTATTCAGAACTCGTCTTGGTCTGAGCAGCCACGGAAAGCCTCTGCCCCCTCCTGGAAAAGTGAGCAATTAATAAAAGAAAAAGTGAAAACCTTCTGTGCCAGTACTTCTTTTTATTCTAAGCAGCCTCCTGCCACCAGACTCCACCAATCAGTGACCAAAGTCCTGGTCATGTGGTAGAAGCAGAAAAGTGTCAGACGTTGATTAGTTTCGACCTCAAATGTTTCTTCCACGAATTGTACTGTGGAAACAATTAGACTGTTTATGTCTTGCCTTAGATGTGTGGGTATCACGTTTTAATCTGTGTATAAGCACATGTCCTGTCTGACCAGGCAATGACAGTCAATTGTATGGGCAGAAGGTAGAATATCCACAGAGTCCTACATCACACCGGTTATGCCTGCAAATATCTATTTCCTGTCAATTACATTTAGCAATCAAGCAGTGACAAATCAGTGAGCACGAAACATCTTTTGCTCACTTTACTGTTTTCCTTTTAACTGTTTCTTCTCATGTTAACTGCAGAGAGAGAAATGCACAGAAACTTCAGATTTTATAATGTAAATGAGGATCTCAAATGTCGATGACAAACTTTTTGTATTGTACAAGTGGCAAAAATAACTCAAACACACCCACAAAACTTTTACATCACTGGGAACCCTTCCTTCCCTTCAAGAAAAGTAAATTCATCATTTGTACAGGTAACACTGAACAAAAGTGGGTTAAAATTGATGCAAACTGCTGTTAGATCTCAGTATTTTGTATGTGTTGCTTGGATTTCCAGCTTCTGAAGATTTTCCCTTGTTTGGGGTTAAAACATTTTTTTTCTCTTTCTGTGAACTGTCACTAAGAAGCTATGTGCTGAAGTCTGAAATGGTTCAGAAGTTTCACCTGAAGTCTGCGTCACCCTTCCTTTAGAATACTACTACTTCGTTGATATGCATCCATCCTGTGTCTCCCAAATTAATCCCAGAAACGCTAGTCATTGTTGTTCTCCCAGCATCCCTGCTGGTGTCACCTTCTGATCAAGTTTAGCCAGATGCTCTCTCAAAAATCTCTCACACACCACAGTTTCTAGAGTTTACAAAGCATCATGCGAGAAACAAAAAAGCATCCAGCGAGTGGCAGTTCTGTGGGTGAAAATGCCTTGTTAAAAAGAGTGGTCAGAGGAGAATGGCCAGACTCACTCAAGCCGACAGGAAGATGACAGTAATTCAAATAATCATGTGTTACAACAGCGGTGTGCAGAAGAGCATCTCCGAATGCACAACACATCGAACCATGGAGCGTAGGGACAATAGCAGCAAAAGACCATGAATATATACTTACTGGCCACTTTATTCAGTATAGGAGGCCCCAGCATTGAAATGTTCTCACAACCTGTGAACTCACTTTCGAGGGCTCTTCATCTCATGTTTTTGATATTTATTGCCTATATGTTTATAATTATTTCTCTCCTTTTGTATTTGCAGAGTTTGCCTTTCGCACACTGGGTGAACACCCAAGTTTGTGTGGTCTTTCACTGATTCTGTTATGGTTATTATTCTATTATGGATATAATGAGTATGATCACAAGAAAATGAATCACAGCATTGTATATGGTAACATATATGTACTTTGGTAATAAACTTACTTTGAACTTTGATTTTCAGAGACAGAAAATCTTAACGGAGAATGAGATAAATAAAACAAACTAAGTTTACACATTTTAAACACCTTCATCCATTAAGATATTAGGATGAGATAACAGTATCATTCAACATAAAAACTTAGCATTGATAGTGGATCCATGCAGTAGCTTTATTGATGAAGAGATTCGTTCTTCTCATTGTGAAGAATCCCAGCCTGCAACTGTCATATATGCACAGTTCTTAGAAATTCTTTCTAACTAAATCCCACCTAACCTTCAAGGTGCTGGCTTGGGGGAACACTACAAAAGGAGGAGAATATATGGTCCCTCGTTTCCAGTTAAGTAAAAATATGACCAATTTGATCTTGGACCTCATATTATTTTTCCTTGTCCTTGATTTCACTGCAATCCATTTCACCCCTAAAATGCACCCTCAGCAATACAGCTCTCCAAAGTAGAGAAATCAAAAGAATCATGGCCTTCTCAGGAGAAGAATTTCCACTTCACCTCAACTTTCAACGTTCCAACCTTTATCTGAAGAGAAGATGCCCCTTAGGTCTAGAGCGTCTCCTCAGGAGAAACGTCAATGCAACTACCCTGTCAAGAAACTTCCCCACCCAAACAGAATTCATTGCAATGAGCTCATCCCATTTTTTTACATCAGTGCGTATCAGCCCAATTGGCTTCATCTTTCCTCTTAAAACGACAGCCTCATCCCAGGAATTGATCTAGTGAAGCTTCACTGCATTGCTTCTGCAATGTCCCTTAACTAAGGGAAACAAAGCTATTTGTAGTGTTCCAGCCCTGATTTTGGACTCAAATCCCCTTAAAGCACAGGCTGAATAAAGGAGTATACACTTCATCTACTTTGCCTTTAGGATCTTGATATGCAATGCTCAATAATTATCAATATGATATAACAAACTGTGCTTCAATTATAACCATACTCGCATTAGCTTGTTGGCCAAGTTTGCTTTCTATATCATCTTGGATGATACTTAGAGATAGAGCTCAGAAAAGGCCTTTCCAGCCCAACAAGCCTCGCTGCCCAGCAACCCATCTATCTAGCCTTAGCTTAATCACAGGACAATTTACAATGACCAGTTAACCTCCAAACCGGCACATCTTGTCAAACTGCCATCAGGGTGATGCAACAAGTCCACCACCACCGGGACGACACGCCATCTTCAAAGCTTCTATCCAGCTTCTCAAAAATATTCACTCAGGCGTAATACCTTACCTGTCCCTGCACAACACCTATTAAATGTTCTCTCCTGCTCTCCTTGTTCTGCTGACATTTATTTAATCTGCTCATATGTTCACATTTATTGAAGTTTGATTATTGACATCGTGCATGTTACCGTACTGATTGACTGTTGATTGCTCATGGCTATTTGCACTATTGTGAGTTGCTGGTTGCCTGCTATGGTATCGTCCTGTGTTTTATGGTTCACACCAAACCACAATCAATTCTAGTATGTTTCACATACTGGCAGAAAAGTGATTCTGATACTGATTCTAATCATGATCCAGAGTTTGCACATCAGTCACTATTCTCTTCAAATAAAGTCACACATGTAACATGTAAGAAATATGGGTTACTCTGTAGCTTCAAATGTGTTACTAAGGCCACATTTTTCCAATATGATGACTGAAGCTGTGCATCTCTGATCAACATTAGAGGAAACCCATGTGGTCACGGAGAGAAGGTACAGATAGCAGCTGGGATTGAACCTGGGTCACTGGTTCTGTAATAGCGTTATGCTAACAGCTACACCACAACTAGTCCCTAGTTTATATAGCACCCATTTGATTTGCCAGGAGGGCTGATTATTGTCAGGTCACTAATTTCCCCATTCACTTCTATGTAACTTTCTTCAGTGTAAGACACATAACACAAATGATTCAATTTATAGTTATCAAATGATAATTATTTTCAACAGTACTCCTTAATGGCAAAGCTCTTAATCATAAACATCACTTGAGTGGTAATGGTTTGTTTTATCTAAAGGCTTGTTTACTTCAAAACTGAATGAAACACATTCTTTTATGGGCATTTAACATCTTACTTTCAATTAAAAAAATGATATGCATCAAGTTATTTTATCCTTTAGAAACTAAAAAATGCAACATATTTTCACCAATATTTTTGGGTTAGATTTAACATACACAGTTTTTTTAAAATCAAAAAACAAATTTATCAAAGAAGATCAGAAGAGCCACTGATATACAAAGACATGAGAAAACCTCCAACAACACTTGTGAAACCAAGACTCTACGGTCCGATTGTTCTTAGAAATGTTACCCTTCATATGCCAATCAGACATCCTCACCAGTACATCACCTAAACATATTAGCTTATGCACTCGGTATATGGTGTTGGTGTTATAATCACAACCTACACACAAACTGCAAAAATACAGCAATGTGTCAAAAATGATGAAAAGAATAACAAGATGTGAAAGATGGACTCTAAACACAATGACACCACTCTTCATTTGTATCTTAGTAAAAGCTGACAGCAGGCTTCAAGGAGGAAATTTCACTGATTAATCATGATCTAGAGTTTGCACGCCAGTCATTATTCTCTTTAAATAAAGTCAAACTTGTAATAGGTAAGGAAATATGGGTTACTCTGTAGCTTCTTATGTGTTACTAAGGTCATATTTTTGAATATGATGACTAAAGTTGTTTATCCCTGATCAACAACATTTCTCAAAAGGAACCGACCCCTGCCTTTGAAATGTTCTCCATGTCATTTAGTCAACAGTTTATAATAATGTTGGTTTACTGATTTTTGCTCATTATAGGAATATAGGAAGAGTAAGCTGATTAGTCTTTGCAGCCTGTCTGCCCTATGTTTAGATTCCCTAGGCTTATAGCCTGTGAATATTGTATTTTCTGTCACTCAAGCTAAGAGATGGAGTTGATATGTGCAACATTCACAATTGGTGCTTCGAGAGACAAGTAGATCAATGCTCCTGAAAAATGATTACAGTTAGTTTTCCACGACCTGAGGTAGATTCATGTAACTGGTTAATATTTTTTCAGGTGATTACTTGCAAACGAAAACAGATCACAATTTACTTGCTCAAGTTGTTTCTCCTAAATAAGGTCTACTAATAAGCACCTTTCATGGTCTTAAAATTTCCTTAGGGATCCCAAAGTTGATGACTTTTTTTTGTGGTTTAGGTACCGTGGGCAAACTCACCGATCATATTGTACTTCGTGAAGATCATAACCATAGGAACAGGATTCGGCCACTTAGCCCACTCACTCTGCTCCACAATTCCATCACGGCTGATTTATTTTCCCTCTCAGCCCCATTCTCCTGCCTTCTCCCGGTCACCTTTGACACCCTGACTAATCCAGGACACTTTCAAGGAGTGATGCCTCAAAAAGGTGGTGCCCATCGTTAAGGACCCCCATCATCCAGGTCATGCCTTGTTCTCAATGTTACCATCAGGAAGGAGGTACGGAAGCTTGAAGTCACACACTCAGCATTTCTGGAACAGCTTCTTCCGCTCTACCATCTGATTTCTGAATGGACAATGAACCCATGAACGTGACCTCACTATTTTTTTATTTCTATTTTTGATACATACATAACAAAAATTGCTTCACACCTCTGTTCTAAAGGGAGACCTACTATCTTGAGGTCCTGCCTTCTGATCCTAGACTCTCTCACTATTGAAAACATCCCCTGCACATCCCCTCACTTGTTCATCTGTTCATTGTTTGGAAACTGACCTCATTAAGAATGTTGTGAAGATTTAAACAGTATACTACTTTGACAATACTTAACGATAAATATTTTATACAAAGGTTGATGGCCCCACTTTACATTCAACCTGACTAATATCGAACATTTCCCAACTCTAAGTGAAGCTGACAACAGTGTAAAAATTCACCACAGGCTCCAGAGGCCAGCACAACCTTCAGCATCAAAGGGGAAGAGTATTTCAAAGCTAGCATGAAACACTTGACGTGAAATATTATGGAAAGGGAAAGGAATTTATCTGTATCGAACTATTTTTATAATATTTTAAATACAGCACAAAACCAAAATTTTGCTTCCAACAAGAAAATATCCTACCATTCCCACGAACGGGTTGTTCCCCTGAACGGCTTTGCAGCTTTTACTGAGATAAGACATAAAATCTGGCGCAGATTCGGCAGCTTCTGCATTGGAATCTATTGCTGATAATATCCATCAAGTTGAAGTGCTTTCTGCAGAAACTTGCCTTTTCAGAAAGCCAATACTATCTTATTTCTACAAAACAGCTTTTATTTTGCTGCACTCTCCCGACGCAGCTACATATGAACCGGAATGAAATTGGTTCTTACCTTAGTATAGAGAGCGTAACATCCTTCATTAATCATCGAGCGACTGGAGTTTGGGAAGTGTGAAAGAAAGTCAAGTCTCCGGAGCTTTTTAACAGGGTCCACTGGAGGGAGCGCTGAGAGAGCAGAACACAAAGTGGTAAGATCTTGCCTCATCCGCAATTACGTCAGAGTAGAATTGAGTAGTAAATGTGAACTGTTCAGGTTAGTCGTCCAGAAATACAGAGACACTGGCATTCTTCTTCAACCAGCTTATTAAAGTACAAGGAGAGATACCAACCATTGATCAAATAGTGTCCTTCCTATCATTTTTAAACTGTTTTGGTCAAGTAACTCCTGAGGAAGTTACGAAATGTTAAATTTCATTGTCTACACCGTAGCTGCTCGACTCACTGAACTGATGTTTCATTTTTAAATCTGCATACCTCTATTCCTCTCATCAGTCTGATCAATCAGAGAGCATAGGGATTCCGACAGAAAATGTTAAAATTTGTCTATGCCCACGATTGTTCACACCGCAGTTTCTTAATCTAACTTCCTGGTGGTTTGTTGTTTTATCTTTCAAATGAAATCGGTTCCTTGGAGTTGAGAGTTCAAAGTAAATTTATTTTCAAATTGATTTTATTCTCAAGGTAGCATACTTCTTGCAGGCATTTACAGGGAAAAGACATACATAAGAACTTTGCAAAAAAAAACAAACAGACTAAGACTGACAACAGCTAATGTGGAAAAG
This sequence comes from Hemitrygon akajei, assembly GCF_048418815.1. Classification (NCBI taxonomy): domain Eukaryota; kingdom Metazoa; phylum Chordata; class Chondrichthyes; order Myliobatiformes; family Dasyatidae; genus Hemitrygon; species Hemitrygon akajei. The sequence continues at coordinate 40,222,858 of NC_133128.1, forward strand.
AAAACAAACTGCAAATCAAAATAATACTGAGAACAGGAGTTGTGTGGAGTCCTTTGAAGTAAATCTGGCCATTGTTGCTCATCATGGCATCTTTAAAAATAGTGTTTTTTTAAAATAAAGAGAAATACACTTGAAAATGTAGAACTGCAAATGTTGTTTGTATTTAACCTGATCAAGTACGGCACTAGAGGAAATGTTATGATGGAATAAATTATTACTGGAAGATCAGAAAATGTTACATTTGGCATTGTAGATTTGGGTAATGTAAGTGCTCATATTTCTGCATTATTACCTATCACTATTGCACCGAGACATCATCCGGTGTCATCATTCTGTATCACACATTGTATCTGGATAGAACACCATTTCTACCATAATTTCAGTTCCGGAAAAGATGATGAAGGGGGCTATGGAAGAGGTTTAGTGAAATGATTCTAGGAATGAAGTTATTGAATGATTCCAGAAATGAAATTAAGTGAATGGACAAATGAGAAGATTCTCCAGATGCTGGAAATCCAAGCAAAACACACAAAATGCTGGAGGAACTCAGTAGGGCAGGCAGCATCTATGGAAAAGAGTAAACAGTCGATGTTTCAGGCCAAGACTCTTCTTCAGAACTGGAGGAAAAAAATATGAGAAGTCAGAGAAATAAGATGGAGGGAGGGAGGAAAAATTCAAGGTAGTAGGTGATAGGTGAAACTGGGAAGGGGAGGGGTGAACTAAAGAGCTGGGAAGTTGGTTGGTGAAAGAGATAAAGGGTTGGAGAAGGGGAAATCTGATAGAGAGGCCACGGAAGAAAGGGAAGGGGGAGAAGAACCAGAGGGAGGTGATGGGCAAATAAGGAGATGAGAGAGGGAAAAGGGAACAGTGAAGGAGAGTGGGAGGGGGGCATTACTGGAAGTTAAAGAAATCAATGTTCATGCCATCAGGTTGGAGGCTACTCAGACGGAATATTAGGTTTTGCTCCTCCAACCTCATTGTGACAGCAGAGGAGGCCACGGACTGACATGTCGGAATGGGAATAGGAAGTGGAATTAAAATGGGTGACTTTTTCTGGTGGCGGAGCGTAGGTGCTCGGAGAAGTGGTCTCCTAATCTATGTCGGGTCTCACCGATATTCAGTTGGCCACGCCAGGCACACTGGACACAGCAGATGACCCCCAACAGACTCACAGGAGAAGTGTTGCCTCACCTGGAAGGATTGTTTGGGGCCCTGAATGATAGTGAGGGAGGAGGTGTAGGGGCAGGTGTGGCACTTGCAAGGAGAAGTGCCAGGAGGGAGATCAGTGGGGAGGGAGCGATCCCTGCAGAAAGCAGAAAATTGCGGGGGGGGGGGGGGGCAAAGGAAAGATGTGCTTGGTGGTGGGATCTCGTTCGAGAGGGCAGAAGTTATGGAGAATTATGTACTGGATGCGGACACTGGTGGAGTGGTAGGTGAGGACGAGGAATCCTACCAATGGTAGGGTGGCAGGAGAATGGGGTAAGAGCAAATGTGCGCGAAATAGAAGAGTTGTGAGTGAGGGCAATGTTGATGCTGGAGGAGGGGAAGCTCCTTTCTTTGAAGAAGGAGGACATCTCTTTCATTCTGGATCGAAAAGCCTCATCCTGAGAGCAGATGCGGCAGAGACAGCGGAATTGCGAGAAGAGGTTGGCATTTTTACAAGTAGCAGGGTGGGAAGAGGTATATTCCAGGTAGCTGTGATACAGGTACAGGGTGGGAAGAGGTATGGTCCCAGTAGCTGTGATACAGGTACAGGGTGGGAAGAGGTATAGGCCAGGTAGCTGTGATACAGGTAACAGAGTGGGAAGAGGTATGGTCTCAGTAGCTGTGATACAGGTACAGGGTGGGAAGAGGTATGGTCCCAGTAGCTGTGATACAGGTACAGGGTGGGAAGAGGTATGGTCCCAGTAGCTGTGATACAGGTACAGGGTGGGAAGAGGTATATTCCAGGTAGCTGTGATACAGGTACAGGGTGGGAAGAGGTATGGTCCCAGTAGCTGTGATACAGGTACAGGGTGGGAAGAGGTATAGTCCAGGTAGCTGTGATACAGGTACAGGGTGGGAAGAGGTATAGGCCAGGTAGCTGTGATACAGGTACAGGGTGGGAAGAGGTATAGGCCAGGTAGCTGTGATACAGGTACAGGGTGGGAAGAGGTATAGGCCAGGTAGCTGTGATACAGGTACAGGGTGGGAAGAGGTATAGGCCAGGTAGCTGTGATACAGGTACAGGGTGGGAAGAGGTATAGGCCAGGTAGCTGTGATACAGGTACAGGGTGGGAAGAGGTATAGGCCAGGTAGCTGTGATACAGGTACAGGGTGGGAAGAGGTATAGGCCAGGTAGCTGTGATACAGGTACAGGGTGGGAAGAGGTATAGGCCAGGTAGCTGTGATACAGGTACAGGGTGGGAAGAGGTATAGGCCAGGTAGCTGTGATACAGGTACAGGGTGGGAAGAGGTATAGGCCAGGTAGCTGTGATACAGGTAACAGAGTGGGAAGAGGTATGGTCTCAGTAGCTGTGATACAGGTACAGGGTGGGAAGAGGTATGGTCCCAGTAGCTGTGATACAGGTACAGGGTGGGAAGAGGTATAGTCCAGGTAGCTGTGATACAGGTACAGGGTGGGAAGAGGTATAGGCCAGGTAGCTGTGATACAGGTAACAGAGTGGGAAGAGGTATGGTCTCAGTAGCTGTGATACAGGTACAGGGTGGGAAGAGGTATAGGCCAGGTAGCTGTGATACAGGTACAGGGTGGGAAGAGGTATGGTCTCAGTAGCTGTGATACAGGTACAGAGTGGGAAGAGGTATAGGCCAGGTAGCTGTGATACAGGTACAGGGTGGGAAGAGGTATGGTCCCAGTAGCTGTGATACAGGTACAGGGTGGGAAGAGGTATAGTCCAGGTAGCTGTGATACAGGTAACAGAGTGGGAAGAGGTATGGTCCCAGTAGCTGTGATACAGGTACAGGGTGGGAAGAGGTATAGTCCAGGTAGCTGTGATACAGGTAACAGAGTGGGAAGAGGTATGGTCCCAGTAGCTGTGATACAGGTACAGGGTGGGAAGAGGTATAGGCCAGGTAGCTGTGATACAGGTAACAGAGTGGGAAGAGGTATAGTCCAGGTAGCTGTGATACAGGTAACAGAGTGGGAAGAGGTATGGTCCCAGTAGCTGTAAATGGAGCAGAATCTGTGGTTCTCCTGGAATATGGAGGTTATGAGGGGTACTGGTGGAGATTTAAAATCGTGTAGTGTAGGGACAGAGTAGAGGGAAATTGTTCTCAAAGCTGGATCAGTCAACAACTAAGAAACGAAGAATGAAGGCAAAGAAACCAAAAATGTATCATCGGGGAAAAGTTTTCTTTAAAATACACTGCAGTGCTTTAGAATGCACTGGGAAGGATCGTAATGGAGGTAGATTGAGCACTCAACCAAAAGGCAGCAGGATGAGCATTTTAAGAGAGAAAATATGCAGAGCGATGGGGATGATTACTTGCCAGTACAGAGCTGAGTGTTCGCCTTCAATCCTGCAACCATTCTAAGAACAGAAGAGTTCTGCTAGTTGTGGAGTCAGACAGCCCAGAAACAGGCCCTTTGTCAGCCTGATCTTCTGCATAGTCCCACCTACCCACACCTGGACCACAGCCCTCCGTACCCCTCTCGTCCTTGCTCCTATCCAAACATCCTTACACATTGATGTGGACCTTCACTCATTGCTGATACTGGCAGCAAGTTTCACATTCACACTGAGTAAACAAGCTCCCCCTTCAACATTTCACCTCTCACCCAACTTGAGGGGAAGGACCTGCACGCATTCACACTCTCAATACCTTATAATTTAGTATACCTCTGCAAGATTTCCTCATTCTCCTGCATTCTAAGGAATGAAGTCCAAACCTCTTCAACAGCCTTTTTCTGTAACTCAGCATAAAGTAAAATAGTTTTTCAATGTTGAAGCTATAATCCATCGTTAAATTAGGAGCCATGCATCCAGTTTTGTTCTTGTGCCCTCTGACAATGTGCCAGCACTCACTGAGTTCTGCTGGAAATTCCATCTGGCTGGACCTTGATATTCCTGTCAGTGGCTAATACCATTTAAATGTTGTTACACAGGAAGAACAGATAACCTGGAGAATTAGAATAAGCTTCCTTTTCAGTTTGGTGTTGAATATTTTAGTTGGATTGCTTATATACTGTGTACTCAACAATCTGGATTTCATAGCTACAAAGGCAGTCAATATCATTAGACTATGGAGCCAACAGCAACTGGCCCAGAAGCTGCTGCCACTCCTCTTCCATGGAGGTCACTGTCTCGTAATATCCTCAGAAGCTACCTTCAGAAATCAGCTAATCAAAAATTCACTGCAAAGGCACCTAGAAAATGCTGCTTTTGCCACAAGTGCTTTAGTAAAATAGTAATTAAAGCACAATGATTTAATTACTGTTTCATCGCCTTACAAAATGTAAACATTCACTCCTTCCATCACTAACATACTGTGACTACAGAGTGTGCTTTCTACAAAACATGCTGTGCTCCCTTGCTTCAGCTATTCCGCAAACAACCTCCAAGCTCACAACTGCTACCACCAATGTAAAGACATCAGGCACGAAAAGCAACATCACCACCTACTGGTTCCCCTAAAAATCATATGTCATCTGGCGTTCACGCTGGGTCTAAATCAGCATTTCACAAACTGTTTGAGGTTACCGCTCCCTTGGCTCCCAGACCACATCCTCCTGCAATTCCTCTCCCTTTCCAGCCATTACATGAAAACTATTAAAAAAAAATTAGATTTACGATACACATCGAAAGAAAATAGGAACTACAAATTCAAAGCAGTGACAAATAATCGCAAAAAAAAATTCAAATCTATTTAAAGCTACAAATAAAATTATTTCTTTATTTAATTACATTTAAAAACAATTTTCATCAACAATTTTAGAGTGCACATTGGTAGTCCAACTATTCACTATTTCATTGCTTTTTACCTTTCACCAGATTGGGGCAGTGACATCATCTTCTCAACATCAGGCTGAAGGAGTCTCAGATTCCCCCCACCCCCGTTCAGTAATTTGCAGTCTGTTTTGTTACTTTAAAAGTAGTTGGGCGACTGCACTGAAACCATGCTTCACTAAACGCGATGTTGGAAAGGCAATATAGAACATCGTGACCTTTTCCAAAGTGCAAGATGGTATTCAGAGACTTCTTTCTGCAGCCAAAAGTGTTGATGTGATTCTTTGAAGCTTGGCTTCAGCTCAAAGTAATTTTGCAGCAAGATCAGTTCTTCCTCCAACCTGCCTGTTATTCCTCATTTGAAGTGTTCAGGAGTGGATTTATCACTCAATCTGAACATTTGGATTGAGAGAAGATAGTGCAATCTCTCTGATATGTCTTTGTGCAGCTCACCCAGCTGGGCACAGTATATTGAAGATCATTATCTGTTGGTCTTGCTTTCTCTTCCAACTCAAAGAGGCTCAGAAATTGAAAAAGGCCATGGCAGCCAATGTTGCATTTAAATAGGATTAACTAGGACAGAAAAGTGGAGATGACAGATTTGACTTTGATAAGATTCACATTACTTTCTTGCAATTGAAGACTAATTTCATTAAAATTTGTGAATAATTCTGACAAATAAGAAGGACATGCCTAATATCCTTGAGGTGATTACTGCATGTAGAATTCAGGTCTTCAAAGAATTTTATCATAGTTTTGAAAAGCACGTAACAGCATCTCAAGTAGTTTCCTTTCTAAGAACCATTTGACTTCTGTTGTGCAAGCGTTCAAGCTGTTCAACATTCTCAATAAAAAGCTCTCAAAATAGTTGAGAATTCATAGCATGGGACTTGATTTTACGCTGTGATGACAGTATTTAGTAATTTCATGCAGTAGATCACTACGGTTTTTTGCAACAAGATGTTGTCTGTGAGTTACGCAGTGAATAGTAAATATGTTAGGTTCAGCTTTTTTCAAGAAAGCATATGTCCTCTCATAAACGGTGCCTCATCTTTTGTTGTTGTTGAGTGGAATGTCCTTCGTTTTGAAAAATTACTCAACATCATGAAATATTCATCCCCCCCTTCATATCTGTTCCTAGTCCCTTTGCAATTAACAACACTTGAATCATGCCTTCATCTTTTATAAAGCAAACATAATCAAGAAGCAAAGATACATTGCCTGTCAAAGTTGACTCATCCAACTGCAGAGCAAATTCTGTTGTCCCAAGTACATTGCATAACGTGTCTTCCACATTTTCGGGCATTTCATCTATTTGTTTTTCAACAGAGCTGTTACTGCGCAGAATTGCGTTAATTGTTAGGTCTGGTGACTTATGCAAATCTGTACTCACAAACTCCCTAACTGGTGGCAGAATCAGTTCTTCTCCCCTTGTATGGGACTTTCCAGGTTTAGCAGTGAGTAATGAAATGTTGTATGAAGCACCATCACTGTTTTGTTCAGAAATGCTGGCAAATATGTTTTGAAGTGTTTTCATTTCTGACAGTTTTCATGAAAAGACTGAGAATGCCAATTTCTTATTTGTTTCATCAGAGTGTTTTCGCTTCAAATGTTCAAGGAGCCTAGACTGTTCCATAGCCTCATTTGAAAAAAATATTTTTCACACAACTAACACATTGGCTGTTGTTGGTTGCTTGGTGCTGGTAATAAATCCATATTTCAGGTACTCCACACTGTACTGTCTACATTCCTTTTTTGTTTGGTCTGTTTCTGTCATTTTTGTTATGCATTAACAACCATGATCAATTGCCTATTGTTCAAATGCTGCGATCAGTAAAGGGTAAGTTGTGACATCATTGTAGCTGATTCTCTGCCTGAAGATACATAAAGGGGGACAGTGGTATCTCAGTTGAGCTGTGGGCTAGAGAAATGCAGTCAATATCATTCAAAAGGGCAGATTCTGAACTTTACCCCATTGAACACTGCACCCTAATTCACAGGGATTGTGTCACTGTGTGATTGGAGTACGGGAATTGTACTGGCTAACACAGTACCTTGCAGTAGTGCAGGTCAGACTTGGAAATAACACAATTTCTTCAGTCCAGATTGTTCACCATATACCAAATACAGAAGTATCACGTAACTTTTCAACAAATATAACACACTCTGAGCAAGTCTAACAGAACGGTGGGATAGCAAGAGTAGAGTTGATTACATGATCATTGTAATCAATTATGAGGCACCGAAGATCAATAAGTTATTCATTTCTCAAACTAAGCCTGAAATCCCTCAGCTACTCCCCTTACTACCTAGTGCCCCTGCACCACCCCGTTTATTTTTATTGTCCCCTTAGGGATTTCTCCTGTCTCCAGGGGGCGATATTGCCCACTTTAGAAACCACTGGTCTATATCCTTGAAGCCCTGACCCAACAATACTATGGGAGTAGGACTATAGCAGTTCAAGGAGTTAACACTTGCAGGGGCACTTGGGGGCAAAGAATAAATGCTGGCCTTACCAGAAACTCCACACATCAAAATATGCTAATTCCACTAAAGATCTATCTATTTCTGCACTCCCTAGTAGTTTGTCTAGACTAATTGTTAATCCTCTTGTTAGACATACTTTGCGAATATGGGCCCAGTTTAGGAAATTTTATGGTTTTTATGGTTTTTCCCTTTCTAGTCCTATCTTACATAATCATCTTTTTCTACCTACTATGTATGATTCAACGTTCTATGATTGGTATAGAAAGGGCATTAGACATTTTGAAGATCTTTTTATCGATAATCGCTTCGCATCCTTTCAACAGTTCTCTGCTAAGTTCAATCTGTCTAATGCCCATTTCTTTAGATATCTCCAAATCAGACACTTTATCAATCCTTTAATTCCCAACTTCCCTGAAATGCCTGAGAAAAATGCTATGGATTTATTTATTTCTATTAATCCACTGGGTAAAGGCTTAATATCCTTTATCCATGATAAATTAGTATCCTTACAGCATGCCCCTGTGGATAAAATCAGAATGGCTTGGGAGCATAACTTAAATATCCCTTTATCTGATGAGATTTGGGACTCGATTCTCAAATCGGTGAATTCAACTTCTCTCTGTGCTCGCCACTGACTTTTACAGTTTAAGATTGTTCATAGAGTCCATATGTCCAAATCTAAATTATCTCGATTTTACCCTAATATTAGTCCTCTTTGTGATAAATGCAAAAGTGGCGAGGCTTCTCTTATTCATATGTACTGGACCTGTCCTAGCTTAGAGAAATTTTGGAAAGATGTTTTTATAACCTTATCCTGTATTCTGAATCGCCACTTAGAACCTAACCCTTTAATTGCTCTGTTTGGTTTCTTGGGTGAGACAGATATACGCTTGAGTTCGACTAAATGTCGAATATTATCTTTTGCTTCTCTCCTGACTAGACATTTAATCCTCCTTAGATGGAGAGATGTTGCCCCGCCCACACATGCTCAATGGCTTAACGATATTATGTCCTGTTTAGACTTTGAAAAAATCTATTATTCAATTCTTAATTTGGATATAAAGTTTCATAAGGTCTGGGGACCTTTTATTGAGTATTTTCATAATTTTCCTCTTAATTAAGTTTTTTTTTCAGTCCCTTGCTTTCAGCTCTTTTTTTTTTGGTAGTAGGCATTATTATCTTCTGTTTTCAAGTGTATTTACAGTTTTCGGGGTTTGAATGTTCTGATTTATATTTTCTACATTTTGTTTTGGTTGGTCTGGGTTTTTTGTTGTTGTGGGGCTTGGGGAGGACACTAACTTTACATGACTTCAACTTGGGTGCTTTCTCAACTATCTTATTTTGTATTATATTACTATTGTATGTTTATCTTGCACTGTACTAATTTTCTACTTTGTTTTTGGGTTTATTTTTATTTGTAGTGTTGTGGAAAATGCATTTAAAAAATCAATTAAGAAAACATGCTAAGAAAGTTTGATTTCTTCAGATAATTAATAAAACAAAAATAAGTCAAGAATTTGGCAGATTTGAATTTTAATTTCTACTTAATCCCTTGTGTGTGTTCCTTTCCTTCTTTCTCACTTAGTAAAGTGTTAATTAACAATTGTGCTCTTTATTCACAGGATTTCTGTTTGGAGAATGTTTTAATATTAATTGCTTCTCAGTATTGTGATTATATTACTTTTGTTGAATGGCTTTAACCTGTCACCCAATGGCCAGCAGGAAAAATCCAGACTGCAGAAATCACTTTAGAGGACGGCAGTGAGTACAATTAATTTATTGCTGACGGCAACTTCCAGATCTCTGGTTTTCGATTTGCAATTGTTTCTGTATACTGATAAAGTAAAGCAAGCACATTCTCTTTTTTCAAAAGGTTCAAAAGTTCATTTTCTTGTCGAAGTATGCATGTACAATACATCTCTGAAAGTTGTCTACTCCAGATAGTCATTAAATACAGAAAGACCATGGGTGTTGATTAAAGAGAAGACATCAATTCCTCCCCCCCACTCCCATCGCCAAAAATGAAAAGAAACAAAACTTACAGACCCCAAAAACTCCCCTCCCACAGCATAAAACAGTTGCAATAATAAGCACTGTCCCCCTATACATAATAATCCCCGACCCCCTCATTCATGGAAACAGTGACAGTAGCACCCCCCTTCACACAAAAATTTAACGGATCACCCACCCACCAATAATCCACCAGAAAGAAAACACTGAAAAACTGGAAGAAACCAATATAAGGCACAGCCCAGTAATCACAAAAAATCTCAGAATACGGGAAGCATCTTTTCATCAGTATACATGGAGTCCTCAGTCCTTCTGTAAAGAGCGACCACTGATCCGGCTCCAAACACCACTGATTTGGCTGCTGACTGTCTCCGCTGGGAGTCATCGCAGACCCCCTCCACATTCACCTCGATGCTTCAGTCTTCCTCACGGCTTCGAGATGGAGTCGTTCATGCCTCGTCCATGAGTCAGCTTGCATTCTCAGTCCTATCTCCCCCCACCCCCATGTCTGAACTCCATGAGGCAGCTCTCCGAACACAGCATAGCTCTGGATCCTTCAATCGAGATTCAAACTGTACATCACGGGCCCCAACAGTTTCCGTAACACAAACAAGACAAAAAGAACAAGCTGAAGGCAGAGAAAGAGTGAAATAATTGGAGAGATTTACTATCTCAAGAGTGTTCCTGAGGAATCGTTGTTCGCTGGCACCATCTTTTTCTGTGGAAAAGTGTAATGAAAGCAAGTTTCTGAGCATCAAATTATATATAATACACACACACACACACACACACACACACACACACACACACACACACACACACACACACACACACACACACACACACACACACACACACACACACACACACACACACACACACACACCACTGTGCACATATAAAAAAATCTGTAAAGTGAAGATGCATTGAAAAGTAATTACATGTAAAGTTTCTAAATATCAGAAAATTTACTACAAGGAGCAGAAAGTAGTAAAAAAACTAAATCAAATCAATATTTGGTGTGACCACCCTTTGCCTTTAAAACTGCATCTGTCTTGGGTACACTGACCTGCTGTTTTATAAGAAAAATGGCTGCTAGGTTGTTACAAGCATCTTTGGAGGGGAGTAAACTGTTGTCCTTTTGGGCTGAGACCCTTCATCAGGACTGGTTTTGTGGGTGTTGCTCAAGATTTTCAGCATCTGAGCAATCTCTTGTGTTTCTGATCCCCCTTTCTTCCCTGTAGGTTTCAGCCATTTAACACAGATCTTGTTGATGATATAATTGTGGCGCTGATGGGCAAGGATATTTAATAGACAAGATTGGTAAGCTCAATTAATTATCTAAGCGACTGATTGGTGCCTCAAGACCCATGATTTGGATGAGCAGCCACACACAAGTATGTTGATTGTCGACTGGAACTCCTCAGAAAATGAAGCAGAACCAGCTGTATGCAGCAAAATCAAACACCGTTCAGACTTAATAAGTGGTGGGTAACATTTATATTGTAACACTGGCCTTCTCCAACCAGAGCCTAATCACCCATCCTCATTATTCAATGGCAGTATGTGTCCCAGGGAGCAGGTTGGGGATTTTTCTCATTGTATCGGAGAAGAATGAGGGGTAATTTCATACATAGTGTTTAAAATTATGAGAAGCATAGATTTAAAGTGAGGGGGGAGAGATTAGATAGGAACTGGGGGTGCAATATTTTCACCAGGGAGTAGTCAGTATGTTGTATTGTGGGAGTTGCAGTAGGGCAAGGGTTAAATTGGTGCTGACAGAGACAAGGTGCAGACAACGTACGTACTCTAGCTGAACCCTGACCTGGAGAACTTAGCTCCAGTTAATCAGCAATGGCAGAGGAGGGTACAGTAACATCATTTATATTTTATTCGCCATGTTACATGAATAGGAAAGGTTTTGAGGGATATGGGCCAAATGTGGACAAATGGGTCACTCAATTGGACCAAAGGAAGGGTTTGCATGCGCAATGACTCAATGACAATATCTTTGCCCAGACCCCACCATAAACATCATGGGAAAGATCACAATCGACTAAAATATTTAACTGAGGCACATAAAACCATGGCTAGAAGAGAAGTTTAGTGACTGAGTATCTTTCAATGGGCGGCTTACCTCTTGCGTCTTAAAACTTTTCCACCCTCCACAAGGCATACTAAAAGTAACAATGGGGTCTTCGCCAATTTCCAGAGGAAATGAGCTCCAGCAATTCATGCATCTCCAGACAGCCTGGGACAACCAATGCGTTTGGTACCTAGTGCCTACTCCCTCCACCAGAGCTGCCCTGGGCTGCAGAAAATACACTTACAAATCTTCCCAGTGCTCTGCAGTTAATGACTAAATCTTCCATGCAGATTTCTATCTTCTGCTACCTTACCCGGAAAAAGGGCAGTAAATACTACCACCCCATGAGCCTCTGCATCCAACTTCCGCCATCCTGAATGAGATCCTACCACCAAACACATCTTTCTCTCCCGCACTCTCTGTCTTCCACAGGGTTTGCTCCCTCCATGGTCCCCTTGTTCAATCGTCCCTCCCCACTACTCTCCCTCCTGGCACATATCACTGCAAGTGAAGAAATGCTACACCTGCCCAGTCACCTCCTTCCTTACCTCCATCCTCCATTCAGGGCCTGAATCAGTCATTCCAGATGAGGTAATACTTCAACTGTGAATACGTTGCAGTCGTCTACCATATCCAGTGCTCCCGATGCGGCCTCCTCTACATTGCTGAGACCCAAAGTAAATTGAGGGATTGATTTGTTGAGTACTCCATTTGCAAAAAATCGGAATTTCCCAGTGGCCAAATATTTTAATTTCTATCCCAATTCCAACATGTCCTCCACATCAGTCTCAATGAGGCCACTCTCAGAGTGGAGGAGCAACACCTCGTATTTTGTCTAGGTAGCCTGCAACCAGACAACATGAACATTGGTTTCTCCTTCTGGTATTTATTTCCCTCACCCTTCCCTTTTCTTCTATTTCTCACAGAGGTCCATGAGCCAGTCCTCATCGGAGAATTAGAGGTGAAGAGGGTCGGCAACTTCACATTCCCTGGCATTACCATTTCACAAGACATGTCCTGGACCCAATATGTATTGCAATTATGAAGAAAGCACGGCAGCACCTCTACTTTCTTAGGATTTTGGAAAGATTCAACATGAAATCTAAAGCTTTCACAAACTTCTATGTATGTGTAGTGGAGAGTATATTGACTGGCTGCATCACAGCCTGGTATGGAAACAACAAGGCCCTTGAATGGGAAGTCCTACAAAAAGTAGTTTAGCTCAGTCTCTCGTGGGTAAAGCCCTCCCCACCACTGAGCACATCCACATGGATTGTTGTTGCAGGAAAGCAGCATCCATCATCAGGTACCCCCACCATCCAGGCCATACTCTGTTCTCACTCGTCCCATCAGGAAGAAGGTACAGAAGCTTCAGGATTCACACCAGCAGATTCAGGACCAATTACCGTAGATTCCGGACTACAGAGCGCACCTGATTTTAAGCCGCTGGCACTAATTTTAGAAATAAAATCATTTTTTTAAATGTAAAGGCCGCACCGGATTTTAGGCCGCACCGGATTTTCGGCCGCAGGTGTCCCACGTTGTAATATGAGATATTTACACAGAAAGATATTACACGTGAGGATTTTTTTAACTTTTAATTAAATCCATATGGTAACAAAAACAAATACATATTGCAAATGCTTTTTTTCGAACCGTGCCCGTACGCGGCTACTTTTAAATATACGTTTCGTATACTTCTTTACTGAACAACATTCCAATATCTCCTAACGACTGGTAAAAAATATATATACTGCAGCCTACCAGGAAAAGTTATTGATACCTTTAACTTAAAAGCAGAGTTCGCTCGGATCCAAAGCCGCTCGCGTAATCCGCTCCCCCCTCCTTTCCGTTTCATCGCAAACGGCATTTAAAAGCAGATTTCGCTCGGATCCAAAGCCGCTCGCGTAATCCGCTCCCCCCTCCTTTCCGTTTCATCGCAAACGGCATTTAAAAGCAGATTTCGCTCGGATCCAAAGCCGCTCGCGTAATCCGCTCCCCCCTCCTTTCCGTTTCATCGCAAACGGCATTTTCCCACAAGACGCCGCGAAACCGGGTGTGTCGTCATAGCATCCCGCGATGTAGTACAGAAAACAAATATAGTTTAAACTAAGTAGGGTAGGTAGCACAATGCTTCGAGTGTTTTCCATGTTGATGAGGGTGAGTACAAATGACTGATTTACAATAATTTAATTGTGAAAGTGCGCTTGATTTATCGTACAATTTCATTGGACCTCTGTGAACTACTCATCAATTTTATTGGTCTACTGTTACGAGGCAAAATGTTTACGAGGCGGCATGAAAAAAAATCATGCATTAGCCGCTTCGGATTATTGGCCGCAAAGTTCAAAGCTGTTCAAAATGTGGGAAAAAAGTAGCGGCTTAAAATCCGGAATCTACGGTATTACCCCATCATTGAAATCACCCCACAACCGTGGACTCACTTTCAAGGACTTTTCATCTCATGTTCTTGATATTTATTGTTTAATTATAGTTCAAAATTCAAAGTACATTTATTATAAATGCATGCATTATACAACCTTGAGATTCATCTCCGTACAGGCAGCCACAAAACATAGAAACCCAAACCCCAAAAAATAGGAGACCAACAAACACCCATAAAAGCATTCAGGACAAAAGTCAGTCCTCAGGCATGAAGCCCAAAGCAGGCCCCAGCCCAAGCCTCAGTTCAGAGCAGAGCCAAGTAAACGTCACAGAGCAGCGAGCAGAACCGGCTTGATCCTTGCATCCTGTCCCGACACCCTGCCCTTTGAATTCACCTGGCCCAGCATTTACATTGTCCAGACATCGGGTCATTCCTCGCAGCAGGACCTGGGCCCTGTTGCATTGATGCACTCTGGGCATGGATATCACTGCCATGTTTCGGCCTGTACCTGGCCTTTCCAAATTAGCCTGATGGATCAAACCTCACACTCGGCTTAGGTGGACGGGCCTCAAATCTGCCTCTCCTCCATTCCAACTTTGCTCCGTTCCTCTCACCCCAACTTTGCCTTGAACATGCCTCGACCTCACTTCACACCCACACCCAGACACTTCAAGCCTCGACTCAGCCTCACCTTCAGTCACCTCTCCATTGTTCGTTTACCATAAATTTTACAAGGAAAGATGTTATTAATAAAGTATTCGCAGGGCTTCACCAGCATCATCTTAAACCAGAAGGTTATTGTTATTATTTCTTTATTTTTGCATTTGCGCGGTTTGTTGTTTTTTCACAGTAGCTGAACGTCCAGTTGGTGCAATCTTTCACTGATTCTATTATGGATTTATTGATTATGCCCATTGGAAAATGAATTCAAGGTTGTATATGATGACATATATGCATTTTGATAATAAATTTACTTTGAACTTTTAACTCTTCCATCTTCTCCTCACCTGCCTATCACCTCCCTCTTGTGACCTTCCTCCTTCCCTTTCTCCTATGGTCCACTCTCCCCTCCTATCAGATTCCTTCTTTTCCAGCCCTTTGCCTTTTCATCATATCTTCTTACTTCATCCCCCACCCACCTGGCTTTACCTATCACCTTCAAACTCGTTCTCCTTCCCCACCGTCCACCTTTTTTATTCTGACACCTTCCCCTGACTTTCCAGTCCTGATGAAAGGTCTCAGCCCGGAACCTTGTGATATCGTATGAAGAGCGTTTGATAGCCCTGGGCCTACACTCACTAGAATTTACAAGAATGAGGGAGGATCTCATTGAAAGCTATTGAATGTTGAAAGGCTTAGATAGAGTAGGTGTGGAGAGGACGTTTCTTATAGTGGGGAGTCTAGGGCAAGAGGGCACAGCCTCAGAATAGAGGAATGACCATTTAGAAGGCATATGAGGAGTAACTTCTTTAGCCAGAGGTAGGTGAATCTGAGGAATTCAACTGGAGGCCAGGTTATTGGGTGTATTTAAGGCAGAGTTTGATCGGTTCTGGTTAGTCAGGGCATGAACGGCTATGGGGAAAAGTCAGGAGAATGGTGTTGAGAAAGAAAATAGATCAGTCATGATGAAGTGGCAGAGTAGACTCGATGGGCCAAATTACTTAATTCTGCTCCGCGGTCTTATGGTTGACAGCTCATTCCTCTCCATGGATGCTGCCTGACTTTGTGAGTTCCTCCAGCAATTTGTGTGTGTTGCAGGGAACATTGGCGCTTCCCAATTCTCCTCAAGTTCCATACTTCTCCAAACTGGGAACCTAGTGCAAGTCTTTAACTCTCTGTGGATCTTCATCCCAGAAATGCTCTTCAGCAACAGTGCTTCACCAGAAGGATTGCTGCAGTAAAACAGGAGGCTCATCAAATTTGCAGGAAGCTGGAAATGGACAGTCACATGACACTTAAATTAATCGTCGGGAAACCAACAGCCTGGCCTATTGACCATGTGTCATGCACAGCACCTCCTCCTCCACTCAAACTGAGAAGTTATATTAAATAAACACTGGTGCTTTTACTAAAATTGATTCTAATAATTGTAATGATAACCTTGAAAACAAGAATTATGAAAACATTCAATTTTTAATACCCTTCCGAGAAGAAAATCTGCCAACCCAAGCTAACTAATAGGTTACCACAGAAATCTGATTGTTTTTTTAACTACCCTCGAAACAGGGTTGAAAACAACCCAGTCTGGGGAAAATTAGGGAAGGCAATGAAGGACAACTTTGCCAGCCACACGCATGCACATAATTAACTTTAACCTCAGTCGATACGCCTGCACTCTCCACCAAAAGTGCCTGTCAGATTATTTCACTTGTAACCTGAAGGAATCCAGTTTCGCATCCATGCTGTAAATCTGACTTATGAGGCACTGCTAATGTTCACAGCCAAGTGATGCCTTGTGGCTGAATGCATCTGGGTGCATTACAAAGTATCGGTAGAGAAACCTTTTTTATTCTAATTAGTTAATTATTTTTAAAAAAACAACTTCTGAGCCATCTTGGGAAACAGTGTAACCCTGGTCACATAACTAAAACCCCAATAAGTTTATAAACTTGTAGAGATAATACAATATTAAACTGTTTTCCTTACATAAAATCTGTTTTCCTTGTCTCTATCCATATAGTGCTTTTTTTATATTATGAAAATAGTTAAGCTCTCTAACCAGTTTTGGATATTGTTACGTTCCCCAGTAACCGGGTAGTTTTCCAGCAAAGATAGATGGATCCACCGAAGCCTGATGCTACTATTTTCAAACGGTTTTATTTATAAAGGGGCACAAACGTATGGTTAATACAAAACATTCAGATCATATACGTCGTCACAACTCAATCTAAAGCACAGGTATAGTAATAATCAATCAGAAATAAGCTCTACAGTTGTCTAGGGGTAATGTAGATATATATTGTTTACTGGATATTTAAAAGTCTTTTTGCGGTCACTGCAGTTCCACCCGCTGCCGTTGTCGTGGTGTTGCGTTGGTGCACTTTTGTTAGAAAGAGAGAGAGAATGAAACATTTACCCAACAGGTTTTCCAACCTGTAGGAGGTAGTCGGAAGTCTCGTTGGGGAATGGACTCTCATCTGTGGCTTCCCCTGTAGCTAGGCCGTTCTTCCGTGGTGAGGTCGCCAATCCCAGGCAAGGGAAGGACGCACACGAACCCCACCACCGGCTGTCGCTCTCTAAACGCAGTCGCAGGAATTCTCGCGTATCTTCTGGTGCGTCTGGCGCCCCGCCTCGGCAGCCCACCTTTTATCTGGACTGGCAGGGTTGTAGATGTCCGTCAGGGTAGGGGGGCGAGACAATCCTTCCCCCATCACCCATCTCACATTGCCCTGAGATTTTGCACGTAGGCCAATTCCTTATCCCACAAAGGTGTCTCCCAAGACAATGGCTATGTCCGAGGCTTTTGTCTTGTTGAGCGACCAGCCCACTTTGCCCGAGGGCTTTACACGTGGTTTTCATGAGACAATAGTCAAAGAGTCGCTTTATTCTGCTTCCCTGGGGAACGTGGTCTTCAGCACGTCTCCCTCTCTCTCTTGGGTCATTTGACCCCCCCTTGACTAGGGCTGTTGCGAATCTCACAAAGGAGGGGGCTGGGGTCATAACAATATCGAAATCTTTTCACTGCACCACCATGATATTCATGATCTCCCAGTGAATCACACCAAAGCAAAAGTCCTCAATTAACTCCCAAGGTTAAATGTCTCCAATCTGTCTTCAAGATTCAACATCATTTCCAGTATCCAAGTTAAAGACGAACAAAATAATTGTTACTCTGGATCTGATGCAGCACAAAAAAAATCATAATAAGGTAAAGAACGCAATAATTATAAATACATAAGATAGCTTATGTACATAGATTGATTGTATGCACTGTACATAAAGAGATACGCGGTACACCTTATCTGTACATAAGGTGACTCTGACAGGAAATGATAAAGTAATGGTGGTTGGGGGTGTGGAGGTGTTGACCAGACTTACTGCTTGGGGAAGTAACTGGCTGTGACTCTGGTGGACTTAGTGTGGATGCTACATATACTCCTACGTAGGAGTAGGGGCAGAAAGCCCATGATATTGCTGGCTTTTTCTGTATATATGTGCTCCATGGAAGAAGAAAGCCCTCAACTCCGAGTGGAGTCATTGGAAGTTAGCAGGCTTCCTTATTTTCATGAGGCCGAGTTGATAGCTCGACACTCAACCCAGCATGGATGGAAAGTGTTCAAGGGAGCCAGCTGGATTCGAACTCAGGATCCTTTGCTCCAAAGTCCGACGCTGATGCCACTACGCCAGCAGATAGGCTTGTGCTAATAGTGTGTTGGGCATTATGGAGCCGTCCTGTCCACTGTTCCGTACCGTGCAGTGACACAGCTTGTTAGGATGCTCCCTACTCCACATCTGGAGAAGGTCGTGAGTATTGTTGTGCAGAGCACAGCTCTCTTCAGCCTCCTCAGAAAGCAGAGGCAGTGGTGAGTCGTCTTGACTGTGTAGGATGTGCTCTGGCACCATGAGGGGTCGTGCAAGATATGCACTGCCAGGTGTAAGAAATTACAGTTTCCACTGCTGTGCCTCCAATGCAAAGAGGGGTATGAGTGGAGTGAATTCTTCAGAAATCAATAACCAGTTCCTTTGTCTTGTTGACACTGAGGAAGAGGTTATTTACCCGGCACCAGGCTTTGAGCTCTTCTACCTCCTCTCTGTAGGCCATCTCATTGCTGTTGGTCCCACCACTGTCACATCATCGGTGAATTCAACGATGCGATTACTTGAGTGTTTGGCCGTGCAGTCGTGTGTGAGCAGAGTGTACAGCAGTCGGCTCAGCTCACACCCTGCAGGGAGGGATGTACCTTTGTTGAGGATGATGGGGAGAGAGGAGTGGTTGTGCCCCCTGAGTATCTGAGGTCTGTAGGTTAGGAAGTCCAACACCTAGTTGCACAGTGGTGTATTTAGTCTGAGGAGCAGGAGTTTGTTCACCAAGGTCTGTGAGACAATAGCGCTGAGTGCCGAACTGAAATCCAGAAACCGATTTCTGACATAAGTGTCTGTATTTTCTAGGTGTGTCAGGGCCAGATGCATGAAAGATGCGATGGTATCTGTTATAGAATGGTTCTCGTTAGAAAGCATACTGGCGAGTGTGCAGTGTGGCAGGAGTGAAGTTTTTGATGTGTGTCATTACCTTCTGGTCAAGGAACTTTGTGGTGCCTCCAGGCCGCTCTCGCTGAGTTCTGGACTTCTTTGCTACAGCGTAATCGGTGGCGGATTTGAAGCCTGTGGGGAGAGCAGCCTGGATGAGTGAAGTGGTGAAGATGTCCATGAGCTGATGTACACTCTCCCTGAGTATTTATGTCCCTAGTGGTCTTTATGTGGGACTCAAGCTTGGACAAGGAACACTTCCTGCATTGTAGATTTCACAATAATTTAGAATAAGACCATCAGTCAAAAAATCCCTATTTTCTACATACTTCAATGATTTCAGGGTTTATTTAAATCTGCTCTGCTAGATCTGGATACACATTCTATATATCAGTTGTGTGAATTGCTTCTTCCTCTGATAGACTGTAAGCTGCATTACCTTATTCTATTCACAGATTAACATAAATACTTGTACAATCTTACATTTTGTCCCATACTGTTTATCCAGTCTCCGATAACATTGGCTCCAGAGATCACAATGTGTGCTCATCTACACATCCTCTGATGTCTAAATGGCATCTCTGTGTCTCAGTCACCAGTAGCTGATACACTATTCTAAGTATGGTCCAGTCAACAGTAACATCTTAATATCTTTAACCACTTAGCCACTTAACATCTTCTGTCTGCCATAAGCAGCCATCTTCAGCGGGAAATAAACAGTGACAGCAAGAGCTGGTGTACCACACACTGAATGATTTGCTTTAAGTTTAGTGAAATCTCCAAGCTGCTTAAAATGTTTTGCTCCACTCCTTCCACATCTGCTTCTCTTTTGTTTCACTGGATTTTAATGATTAACACTAATATCTTAAACACTTCATTCTTTTAGAAAAAATGGCTAATCCCTGCAAGAGAACATCATCTGAAACAAATGTAACATAATGTGCAGCTCAAATGTAGCCGGATGAAACCCTCCATTATCTAATGAAGGAAGGAGTGAATGAGGCACAAACTTGCTGAGAAGTGTATCTGCAATACGAATCTTCTTAAACAGCAAACACCCCCCATGCAGTTTTTTTTTGGTGTACTTTAATAAAATCTAAAGTACAAAATCACTGCACTTCGCTGGTCAAAATGAAATGTATTAAGACCCTTTTGCCTGACTGGTGTTTGATAGATGCTGATCATCTTTGTGCTTCAAAAGTCTGAAAATCTCACACCAGCAGGTTCAGGAGCAGTTACCACCCCTCAACCATCAGACTCGTAAACCACTCTACTTCACTTGCCCATTGCTGAAGAGTCCCGTCACTCTATGGACTCTTCATCTCATGATCTTGATATTTATTGCATATTTATTATTATTATTTACTTATTTTTGTATTTGCACAGTTTGTTGCATTTTTGTTATTCTATTATGGATATTGAGTATGCCCACAAGAAAATGAATCTCAGGGTAGTACCTGGTGACATATATGTCCCTTGATAGTAAATTTACTTTGAACTTTTAACGTTGAATCAGTAAAGTGGAAAACCTGTTACTCAATGCCAACAAGACCAAGGAGCTGATTATTGATTTCAAGAGAAGAAACCAGTGACCCATGAGCCAGTCCTCATTGGAGGATCAGAAGTGGAGAGGGTCAGCAACTTTACATTCCTCAGTGTTGTTATTTTGGAGGTCATGGCCTGGGCCTTTGTAAGTGCGATTACAAAGAAGGCACAGCAATGCCTCTACTTCCTTACAAGTTTGAGGAGATTTGGCATGACATCTAAAACTTTGACAAACTTCTTTAGATTTGTAGTGGAGAGTATATTGACTGGCTGCATCACAGCCTGGTATGGAAACACCAATGCCCTTGAATAGAAAATCCTATAAAAAGTAATGGATATGGCCCTGTCCATCATGGGTAAAGCCCTCCTCACCATTGAGCATACCTACATAAAACTCTGATGCAGGAAAGAGTAGTCCATCATCAGGGGCCCTCACCACCCAGGATATGCTCTCTTCTTGCTGCCGCCTTCAGGATGAAAGGACTCACACCACCAGGTTCGGGAACAGTTATTACCCCTAAACCATCAGGCTGCTGAACCAAAGGGGATAACTTCACTCAACTTCTCTTGCCCTATCATTGAAATGTTCCCATAACCAATGGACTCAATTTTACGGACTCTTCATCTCATGTTCTAGATATTTATTGCTTATTGATTTGTTATTATTATTATTTCTTTCTTTTTGTAGTTGCAGAATTTGTTGTCTTCTGCAAACTGGTTGACTACCCAAGTTGAAGCGGTCTTCCCGTTATGTTTATTATTTTATTGAGTATGCCCAGAAGAAAATGAATCTCAAGGTTGTATATGGTGACACATATGTACTTTGATAATATATTTACTTTGAACTTTGACATGAGCAGAGAAACAGGAAAACCCAAGCCTAATCAGCAAGATGTTGTTGCACCAATGCACCTTTAAGAGCATAAATTCTGCACAATTTGTTAAAATCAAACTACAGCAATATTTTGGCTGAATAAAAAAACTCTGCCATGAGTAACACTGGAAATGTAAACCATATACTTAGTTTTAATCTGTACAACCAAATAACAAAAGTTTCTTCATTAAAAACTCATATTTCGAGTTGCTGGTCATTTTTGCAAATGATAGAAAATATTAGGTTTCTGCTTGTTGTTATTTCAAGTTAAAATATCATAATTATTTTGCAAGGTCATGGGTACAAAATGATGTATCCATCTGCAGAAGACTTCCTAACAGGCAAAGTGTTCTTTGATAACACATTGTCCGTCTGGTATGTTGTGCTCACAAGCAGGCTCCAAGTTAAAAGTAATAATATATCCTAAATTTACAACCTGAGTTTGCAAATGTTCTCCAAATTAAGAATTCAAAATCTTATGTACTGAACTCACAACTCATATGTTGTGCTATTATGCCATTTCTGCAGATGTATCCTGAAAAAAGTGATTATGAATTGCATTCACATTTTGAAGATTTGTAAAGGGCAAATTTTGTGGGTATTTTTGCATTAATTGGTCTCTGAACACAGAATGAGCTGACATGTCTAAATGCAATGGACAAATGTGGACAAAACCTTGAAGTCACTTATATAATATTAAAGTTCTCAAGGAATATTTGTACGAAGAACTAAAGCATTGGGAAATTATCTGGCTGGGCCCAACATCACGCAAACTAACAAGATGTTTTCCAATAAAACATTGTGATTACAATCATTTGCAGCAATCCATTTGGTTTAATTTTCATTATCCTATTAAGCACAATAACCAATCTCCAACTCACCTTCAACAGGAGGTAGGTTAAGTCCAGTGAAGAACAGTTTTGGAAACCATAAGATGCTGTGTCAACAATGCACTCCCCAAGCCTGCTTACTCTTATCCAACTGATCATAATGTTTTGCAGATTTGGTTCTCCTTGTTAAAAGCTGAGGCCATCAATTTCACAAACAACTTTACTGTTAGTGTAACCCCATTTCCCACAGCTTCACCCAATCCTATTTTTATTGACCCCAACCTAGCTGTTTATAACTCATCTTTTTAATGCAACAAAAGTACAAACGCCAACAACTGATTTCAATTTAATAGTCCTCTGTCATTTCGATACACCTTCAGCTGCATGCAAACCTATTTTTTTGAATACACCATTATTCACAGCTTTTCTTGTTTTCAATTTAAAATTCACATTTTCCTTTTTTCTATAAATTGTTTGGTAATCTTGTATATGCAGGGCAAAATGGTTTAAAGCTTGGTGAATTTACATTATACAAATACAGTCTAGTTTGTGTCATTGAGAATCATTGCCCTAAAGGAATTTGACAGTACCTCTGCACTCCTAGATTTCTTCAAATCTTTGCGACCCCATTCAAACTGATATAAAAGTTTAACGTAAATTTATTATCAAAGTACATATATGTCATTGTATACAACCCTGAGATTCATTTTCTTGCGGGCACACAACAAATCTATAAAATAACCTTAACAGAATCATCGAAAGACTGCCCAACTAGAGCACTCAACCAGAGTGCACAAGATAGCGAACTGTGCAAATACAAAAAGAAATTATATATATATATAAAACAAACAATAAATGTCAATAACATGAGATGAAGAGTCTTTGAAAGTGAGTCCATTGGTTGTGGTAACTTTTCAATGATAGGGCAAAAGAAGTTGAGTGACGTTATCCCCTTTGGTTCAGCAGCCTGATGGTTTAGGAGTAATAACTGTTCCCGAACCTGGTGGTGTGAATCCTGAGGCTCCTGTAACTTTTTCCTGATGGCAGCCATGAGAAAAGAGCATGGCCTGGATGTTTGGGGGAGAGGGATGACCCTGATGATGGTGCTGCTTTCCTGTGACAACATCTCATGTAGATGTACTCAATAGCAGGGACGGCTTTACTCGTGGTGGACTGATTTTGACAATTTTTTATTATGATGACCTCTCACATTCTTATATTGTCTGCTATGTCTTGCCGATACGACCTTAAAGATTTGTATCTAAGACTCCAGAATTTTATATTTTGTTTTTTCCACTTGTTATTTTATGGGCAAGAACTTTGAACCTACTTCAATTCTCTAAATAATATGTGGTTTTTAAATTGACCTTTATATGAATGAGACTCTATGTTCAACTGTTGCAGCTGTGATCATATCTGATATGTCATCATTGCTAACTATGTATTTTTAGATCACATCAGTATGGATATGTTCATACTGCACAAATCTGTGCAACTTGGCATTGCTTTGTGCTGTGCTACTCTTAGAGTATACTCACAGGATACTGTTTTAGTTCATCATATGGTTCAGAATTAATAGCAGAACACAGCCCAATATAGGTGTTGTTTCAGAATCAGCTTGGGGTTTCAGAATTCACTTTACACAAGCCTACCATCAGTTTAAGCCTGCAGCTTTGGAGCAATACCAACTGCATTTAATTGCACGTGCTCCTCTGTCACACCAGTCACAAAAATCACAAGATAATTACCATAAGACAAAGGAGCAGAAGTCGGCCATTCGGCCCATCGAGTCTGCTCCGCCATTTCATCATGAGCTGATCCAATCTCCCCTTTAGTCCCATTCCCCTGCCTTCTCATCATAACTTTTGATGCCCTGACTACTCAGATACCTATCAATCTCTGCCTTAAGTATACCCAATGACTTGGCCTCCACTGCTGCCCGTGGCAACAAATTCCATAGATTCACCACCCTCTGGCTAAAAAATTTTTTTCACATCTCTGTTCTGAATGGGCACCCTGCAATCCTCAAGTCATGTCCTCTCGTACCAGACTCCCCCACCACAAATTACCTTTGCTCAACATCAACAAGTTCATTATTGCTCAATGATGCCCTATATACCCTCTTCAATGTCAAATAATTTGGTTGTGTTGAGCTGTTCTCTGATCTTGGCAATCCATTTGCAGACATTTCATCACCAAACAAGGAGACATCATCAGTGCGTTGTTCATTTGAGGTGCCATCCGAATGCTTAGCCTTCCCGTACATATCAATCAGCTGATTGGCCGTCATTACGGAAACTCCATTGTGACATAGGGAGAGGTTCTCATCGCTGATTGGTGGTGTGCCGAACACTGTGCAATGTGGTCTGGCATTTTGCCACATTGGCTCATAGCCAGGATCGAGGTCCATGCCTGTTGACAGAATTGTTTGTGGAAAATCATGCTCCTAAGAATTCTCTTACATGCCGTGTGTTTGCTCGCGCTATGACTGTCGCGTCACAGCCAGTTCATGGATCCTTGTGGATGGTTTTCTCCCGGTTTGACCGATGTAGTATTTGTTGCAGTCGCTGCATTGGATTCGTAGATCGCATTTGTCTTGTCCAATAGCTTGGTTTGTCCTTTTGGTTTGCAGAGTACTCTCCTCATTGTGTGACCGAAGTTCTGTGTTCTTGGAGTAGTGAGTCAGCTCTCCCACGGAGATCGAGGGGGACACTGATTCGACTGGGCATCAGTGAAAGTCATGGCGCAAGCAGACACTCAACATGCAAGAGAATTCCTGGAAGTGTGGTTTTCTGCAAACAATTCCGTAAGCAGACATGTAGACCTCAATCCTATTTATAAGCCAATGTGGGCAAAATTCCAGACCACAAAGCATCAGCGACAAGTCACCCTCCATACATCATCAGAATTGAGTTTCCGTAATGACAAGCAATCAGCTGATTGATAAGTATATAAAGACCAAGCATTCGGAGGACACACCACAAATGAACAGTACACTGATGATGTCTCCTCGTTTGGTGATGAAAAGTTTGCAAATGGATTGCCAAGATCAGAGTACAACTCAACCCAAACATCAACCATCCAGGCTACACTTTTTCCAAGTTATTTCATCAAATAATTTCTTCAACTCCAAATGTGTTCCATCATGTATTGATCTTTTCATCCAAGAAACTTCCCAATATCAAACCCATCTTTGCCATTTTTTGCTTTGAATCCTGATCTATTGTTATAATTTAAAACAGTTGTGGAGATGTTTCTTCCTTTCCCCCTTTTTACTGCTTTCTCCGCATCATCTGTCACCCTGTTTAAAGCTGGAATACATCTATGCTTTTTTTTTACAAAATATAAGACAATGTGACACTGGGAGCAAACTTGAGTTTCTCCTTGTTGTCTCTCTTTGTCCCAGTAGTTTGAAAAGAACTCACTTTTTAAAATTAGTACAGCGTATTCCAGTTAATTGGGACACGATGGGACCAGTGTATTTGGGCCCAATTAAGTAGCTGCCAAAGTTTCATGGAAATAGTTTTAAAAAGTCAGTAGCAAGTTTTGAAGAAAGCTGTAACAAGTCCTGCTGCCTTATGTTATTCTTCCTAAATCTTTCCTAACTTTCAAAATTCTTCCAGAGGGCACAGTTAGAATGGAGATGAGAGGAGGCATTTCTTTCACCAGAGAGTGGTGAATCTGTGGAATTTGTTGCCGCAGGCCAAGTCTTCATGTACATTTATGGCGTAGGTTGAGAGATTCTTGATCAGTCAGGGCATGAAGGGATATGGGGAAAGGAAGGAGACTGGGACTGAGAGGAAAAATGGATCTACCATGATAAAATGGCGGAGCAGAATCGATGGAAATAATGGCCTAATTCTCCTCCATATCTTATGGTCTAATTAGAGAACAGTACCAATATTAGTGCAATAGGATGAAACTGTGTATTAATTGCTAATAGTTATCGACAGAGGAATTTTACCCAGTGTATGCTGCCATGTTCTTTTGATTCACTGTAAATGAACAAAATCAGTGCAGACACCTAGTGCAGATAATGGACTGCCTTCGTTGCCTTCCTGCATGAAAGCGTGTCAGAAACCACTGCTTTTTAATTCGGCGTCAGTCGGCCCAAATGGATAGCATAGCAATAACATAACAAGCAAAGGCAATTGACTATTTAAAAACAATTCGCTTTCAACACGGTGTGATGTCAAACTGCCACACAAATGCACACGACTGACGCTTTTTATAAACTATTCAGCAAGTCTCTCACCTCAATTAAGCAGCATGATGTCCCAAATAAATAAAGAAAATCCTGTCTATTTTCTCATTAGTTTTTTTTTGTTAGGAGTTTAGAAACATAGAAACCCTACAGCACAATACAGGCTCTTCGGCCCACAAAGTTGTGCCGAATATGTCCCTGCCTTAGAAATTACTAGGCTTACACATAGCCCTCTATTTTTCTAAGCTCCATGTACCTATCCAAAAGTCTCTTCAAAGACCCTATCCACCACTGTTGCCAGCAGCCCATTCCACACACACACCACTCTCTTGAGTAAAAAAACTTACCCCTGACATCTCCTCTGTACCTACTCCCCAGCACCTTAAACCTGTGTCCTCTTGTGGCAACCATTTCAGCCTTGGGAAAAAGCCTCTGACTATCCACACGGTCAATGCCTCTCATTATCTTATATACCTCTGTCAGGTCACCTCTCATTCTCCTTCGCTCTGTCCCAAATAATCGGTTGTCCCAATTAACCAGTGGTCCAATTAACCAGAATCGATGGTATTGCTATCATTTGGGATTATCGCAAAGGCTGAATTGTGTTGTGCATAGACCATTTTGAGGAACACCCAGGCATGCCTTTGATAATGCATGCACTATTGAAAAGTTTTTTTGGTTTTTAAATGTCACTAACTCGTTGGGATACATAGCCTTAGTTTTGTGGACATTCCTGTACATAGTCTTTGACTTTATATTAATACATATTGCTAAGTTCTTCAGTTTTCACCTCCATGCATATCATGGATTATATTAAACAGAAACTCCAGTTTTATTCCCTAATGGAGAAGACGGGGTATCAAATGCAGTTAGTCACTAGCCACAGTCGTTTAATGGACAAGGAACCGAAATATTTGTCCTGTTTCTCTTTCTACAGGTACTTGGAGAAATACCTGTGTTTTAACGGCATTAGCGGGTGCAAGCCTCGCTTACGTTTGTTTATTACGTTTGTTTATTGAATCTTACTGTGGATTCCTCATTCTGTGGAATAAATATGTTTAAATGATCGGCGAGACATCGCTGCTCGTGACGATAAGTTTCGTTTATATTTTCTTATTATTGACGATTTTGCAAATCTCTGGTCACGACCAGCACGCTTCAATGCGTGACCTTAGGGTGAGAAAACCGCTTAGAGTTCGTTACCTATAAGTTCACTTGCACCAGTTCTGGGCCACCTAATGCATGGGAAGTACAAGTGAGAAGGATGCTTCGGAAAATGCAAAGCAGAAAACGCTGCTACTAACTTCACATATCAAAAGACGGTAACTGTTAATCACTCTATTTGCAAACTTTCCATTAAGACTTAGTCAATGGAAGCACGGGGCCGGGTCGCACTTCATTGACGGCTGAGAATTGCGGGCTCCAGGACGCTGACGGGACCTTCACACATGTGTCACCGGGCACACATTGTCCAGGGGGCGACGCGCATTCGTGCCTTTCCGTTCAGTAAATCGGGTAGGTTCACGGTTTAAAAGCCGCAGAAAAGGCTGGAGAGAAATCCGAGGGAATTCGAGGGCCAAGCAAGTTAGTCGAGAGGTGAAGAGTACAGTCGGCCCTCCTTATCCGCGAGAGATTGGTTCCAGGACCCCTCGCGGATACCAAAAAATGCGGATGCTCAAGTCCCTTATTCAACATCTCAATGCGGTGGACCTTAGGACCCAGCGGAACCCCAGACCTTATTTAAGTCCACTGGACATTAGGACCCGGTGATGAAGCTCTGAATCCGCAATGTTTCTGTTCACGAAAATAATCACGATCACGATTGAAAATAAAGTGGAAATAATAAAGCGATCGGAAAGAGTTGAAACGCTATCGGTCATTGGAGAAGCGTTAGGCTACAGTCGGTCAATGATCGGGACAATTTTAAGGGATAAAGTGAGAAAGGCCCTGCCCCGATGAAAGCCACAGTTATTAATAGGCAACACTGTGGTTTAATTATTGGGTTTTGGGGTTTTGATCCTCCACATCAACCAGGCATGGATGGAGAGCGATCTGTCACTGGATCGAACTCGGGAACTTCCCGAGCCCGGCGCTGAAATATACGTTCTTAAGTGTTTTATATACACAGAAAGGTGAAATATATACTATATACTAAGACAAACGTTTGACTAACTGACGCTAAATAATACTGGATGTACTTATTCCGACTTACTTAGTAAGAGAACTTCCGATTTTTTTCAATCCCGATCCACGATAACCCGTGCATATCCTCTTGTATACTTTAAATCATCTGTAGATCACTTATAATACCTAATACAATGTAAATCCTATGTAAAATGGTTGTTATACTGCATTGTTTAGGGAATGACAAGAACTCTGTACATGCTTGAACAACGAGTGCTGGAAGAGGACTTCCGGGTTTTCGCGATTGGTTGAATTCGCGTATAAGGAGGGCCGACTCTAGATGGTTGGTGGGAAGTCGATGTAGGTGGGTTTGCTGCAAACTGGAAATTAGGATAATCCGAGAAGCAGGAGGTTTAGAGCTCAGGTGATGAACTAGGACGCGGGTAAAATAGTGGGCTGGGAGACAAGGGGGTGGTAGCAAACGTGAAGGAGGAGAAAGGAGAACTGGGACGAGATGTTGCACTGGAGGCGTTTAGCATTGAGCTTCGTGTTCCTAGCTCTGTGGGTTCATGTTGGTCGAGCAAAACCCAGCAGTCCGAGGCTGGAAGGTGCAGGGTGGAACAGAAGGGCATTCGACTCGCTGAACGGCAAAGTCGTTTGCCAGAGGCAGGCGGATCCGGAACGGGTCCGCGATCTCCTCAGAAAGGGTGATATGTCTATCGACACCTTCTGCAGGTACTCACTTGGAAAGGAAGGAGAAAACAGCAAAGATAGAGAGTTTGCAAAGAAGCTTGAAGATGGGTTGGATCTCGTGACTCAAGTGAGATCTCAGGATTGTCTGGGTCCCTGGGAGTGGGAAATGCTTAGAACAGTTTTGCAGGCAAGAATGCCCCAGTCCGCCTGCAGCCGGTGTGAAGCCGAGAAAGGAGCGCCATTGCAGAGTCTCAACCCGCGTTTGAATCTTAATCTGCTACATAAAATAATAACACTGCCTTTAATACAAGGTAGGCTACTTTCTGCTTTGTTGCCATTGTAAAGTGAGAGTGTGTGAAATGAGAAGTGATGCTGTGTGAGGAACAGCAAGGTAAACAACCCGATCCATCGGGAATGTCGGTTAAAACGAAATACAACTTAGCCAATAAAACATACATAATCTTAAGCAGAAATAATAGGGGAAATCTATTTAAAATAATTTCAGACATCAATTTAAACTTTAACATGGCTATCCTGGAAAGAGACACGAAAGACCTGTTCATTTTGTACTAGGGAGATCAAAAAGGCGAGCTCTTAAATGCAAATACATGTTTGGAATCTTACCACGTGCTTGAGTTCGGCCCTCTAAGCACTGGCCTTGTTTATAATTTTAAATAGATTAATAGTGGTACCTCATTTAACGAAGTATCAATTCACCCCACACACTGGCATTTTAACTGGTAATCCTTTGAAAGTTACTACTGAATCTGTTTCTGCCGTCTTATCAGGCAAAGTAACTACGTATGAAAATTAACTTATCTGTGAGAAAAAAAAACATATTTATTGAGATATGCCCTTTTGGTCTTTTGAGCAGCAGTGGCCAGCAACCCCTGATTTAACCCTAGCCTGATCATTGGACAATTTACAAAGACCAATTGACCTACCAACTAGTACATCTTTGGACTGTGGGAGGAACCCGGAACACCCGGAGGAAACCCACGCGGTCATGGGAAGAACGTATAAACACCTTACATATAGAGGCGTGATATCAATTTGAGCAACTTTTTTTTAATACATTTAACTTTTTTTGCTCAGCATAACAAAACTTTCGATTTCCAGATACACTTACATTTCTTCCCCTCACAGATATCAGCTATATGAACACACCATCACAATATAGACACCACCACAACATCCTATACAAAAGCCCTTATTAATATAGCAGACAGGTTTACATCTACATACTGCAGAAAAGGTTGCATTATAAAAACTACAGTATTTGTTTTTGAGTGTACCATACATGGTAAAAAGCCCAAAGGAATGTATTCCATGATTAATTTACACCAACCAAAAAGTCCAGAGGCCTTATCAGATATCCAACAAAGTAAAATGTTCCTCGCACAAAAAGTCAGGATGTTAAAAAGTTTTTTCTGATGTGCATTAATAATACGACTGCTGGATAAGCCTAAGAGAAAAGACATTGGGTCCAGTTCAAGTTCCATCTTCAGAATCTTTTCCATTTCACCCAAAATATCACTCAAGTATGCCTGAAGTTTAGGACAAGTACAAAAACAGTAGCTGAAAGTTCCAGTATTTACTTTCCATTTAGAACACAAACCCCCAATTTGAGCAACACTTTATTTGTCCCAGACTGAAGGTACCAGAGCAGTACTTTGTGACTTAGAATTAACATGGACTGACAAACCATGTAGAGCTGTGGATGTCATGTAGTGAGGCATTTAACAAGGTTCCTCATGGGAGGCTCATCCCGAAGATGGGGTCCATGGTGAATTGGCTGTTCAGATTCTGAATTGACTTGCCCATAGGAGACAGGGGATGGTGATCTATGGGACTTAATTGTGGCTGGAGGTCTGTGACAAGCGGTGTTCCGCAGAGATCCGTCCTGGGACCTCCACTGTCTTTTAAATATATTTGTACAAATGACCTGCATGAAAACATAGATGGATGGATTAGTAAGGTGGAATATGATAAGAAGATCGGTGGTGGTGTGGATAGCACAGAAGACTGGTAAAGGATATAGTGAGAGGTAGTTCAGTTACAGATGTAAGCGGAGAAGAGCCAAGTGGAGTTCAACCTGGACAAATGTGAAGTGTGGCACTTTGGAAGATCACATGTAAAGAGGCAGTACATTTTGTGGCATTTTGTGATCACATTCTGTGATCTATGATGCTGCCTGAGACTTCTTTTAGCTACCACCTCTGTCGTTCAAATCTTGCAAAGAGGTTTGCTGTTCCCTGAAGAGGAATTCTTGAGCAATGATACTGCCTTCTGTACAGATCTTTCACAAAGAAAAATACAAAGCTCTAAACTTAGTTGTAAAACTTCAACTAAAGGGCATCTTGCAGCGCAAGAAAAAATTATATATAAATATATTTAAAAAATAGATTACAGTGTGTGTGTGCATATATATATATATATTTAATAGATTTAAAATAGAGCAAAACTAAATAATGTACAGTATATTAAAAAAGTGAGGTAGTGTTCACGGGTTCAATGTCCATTTAGGAACCGGATGACAGAGGAGAGGAAGTTGTTCCTGAATCACTGAGTGTGCGCCTTCTTCCTGACGGTAACAATGAGAAGAGGGCATGCCCTGGGTGATGGGGGTCCTTAATGGAGGTTATAGTTGTATTTGTATAAAATTACAATGTAAACAATAATAAAAAGGTGAATCTTTTTAGATAGATTAAGCCCTAGATCACACAGAAATGAACAATGTTCCACATTAACTATCAAATTATTTCATTTTTAATCTTTCTCTGTAATTTACAATGTCTTTGTGGCTGTATGATTAATCAGTGAGCTGGAAAGAAATTATTGAACTGGAGTTTCAAAATTCATTGAGGAAAGAAGCTCTGAAGGAAATGAAACTATACAGTGTTTTCCTGGTCTTCTTTCTGGATGATGAAAAGGATTGGCTTCCTTCCAAACAGAGGAACTTCAGCATCATCATCAGAAAAGGCAGATGGTCTAAAAACAAGGTTAGTAAATGTTATTCAGTGCTGGGTAGATTGTAAGAGATAACAAAATGTTTCTGCCTCATGCAAGGATTCTGGTATCCTTCCTGCAGAACCAGAGTGTCCGGAGGATTCTGGATACCCGCATCTCGCAAGTCCTTGTGATCTTGAAATGTTGCTGCTTTAAAATCGTGTGTAGAGTGCTAGTTCAATGCCTGTTTTGGAGCCTGTAACATGTTAATAACTGACCATGTAGTGTGTGTCAGGTTTAAATTTTATGTTTATAATATTTTCAAAGCTCTGGTAAATCATAATAAACATTATAAAGGGGCGGTTTATGAACATTGTGGAAGAATTATGGATATTTTTGTGTGCTGCCTAAAGCAAGTGAATGAAGTATAATCGTCCATTGACAATAACCTAAATAAGACATTCCAGTGTCTACCCCACTGACAGATGTTCGTCTGTAAATAGAGTGTATTTCTGGTATTGGGTACTGTTTGTCGGCGGGCAGTGGGGGCTGGTGGTGAGTTGCAGTTCAGTTCAATATCTTGACCAAATTGGTTATCACAAACACTGCTTTCTAAGGTGTACAGCTGCACAGTAACTGAAATGCTGCCGTGCATATAGCCTTTGTTGCTATGCAGCTTAAA
Source organism: Hemitrygon akajei (assembly GCF_048418815.1). Classification (NCBI taxonomy): domain Eukaryota; kingdom Metazoa; phylum Chordata; class Chondrichthyes; order Myliobatiformes; family Dasyatidae; genus Hemitrygon; species Hemitrygon akajei. Next base: position 40,255,861 of record NC_133128.1, read on the forward strand.
TCAGCTTTTATATAATGTTAATGCCAGCACTTAAAGTGCCGCTGGTTTTCAGGCCATGTAAAAATTTCCTGCTCGGAGGAATAGTTGGTCTGCACAGCTGTTAAAAAAAAAATTAGGGCGAACATTGATCACAAGGAAGCTTCTGGTTCTCATCAATATTCCAGGAGTTTTGTCAGAAATTATGTGGGAACATTGAATATTAGTCATGAAGTTGAATGATCAAATCTTTATATGCACTTTTTTCCCCTTAACATTAGAGTGAAAACTTAAAGGATAGGTTATTTTATCAGTCTTAGGGAAAGATTTGGGAGAAAGCCAAGGAGAATGACATTTATCAAGCGTTTGCAAGGTTGGACCCTGAGAACTAAGGCTTTGCATACGGTCAGCCATGGATCCACTGCTGTATACCGCATGCTCTTGCATTTCTTTCAGCTGCCTCTTGTGATACTTTGATCCTTGTTCTTTCAGCCAGTGTGTGTTGCTGATGACTCGAAGTATATTGTACTAGAGCTGCCAGCCAAAGCCTGCAAATGGTTTTGTTCCCGAACCCTTCATCTTACACTGCAGATGAGCCCTGTAGCTGCTGAGAGTAAGTGTTGCATTCTTGTCATCCTCCAAACTGATGCCACTCTAATTCTTTACTTGTTAACATTGAAATTAAAGTTCATTGGACTTCTGCAGAACAGTTACTTTCACTTTGGAGTGCATTGACTCCCATCACAAAGCCATCTGGGTTATAAATGGATCACTGCTGTTCTGAGCTGAGCTTGGATAATTTCCAAGTGCCCAGTGTGCTGGCTAGACAATGGGTGGAATTTTGGGGAAAAAAATTGCATTCGGGCAGATCTTAACATTTGTTGCATGTCCAATCATTGTAAATGACAGTTCTGTTCTTAGTGAACATCGCAGCTAATACGCCAGGATATTTTTAACATGGATGTGATAAGCAGGCAACTTCCCCAAAGAAAGTTATTTTTTGCTAAGATAAAGCCAAGGAGTGTACAATGTTCTCGTCCACGCAACACTCATAAACTGGACTGAAATAACCTTGATTGGAGAGCTCGAGTCTAGATCAAAGATCTTGAAATATGAAGAGACACTGGATAGGCTGTGTCTGTTATAAAGGGTGGTTAATTATCTAGTTCCCATAATAGGGGTATCAGAAACTAGAGGACAAAGGTCAAGATGAGAGGGAGGAGTATTAAAAGGGATCAGAGGGCTTTCTCACAAAGAGTAATGGGCATTTGGAATGAGCTGTAACTCATTCCAGGCCAGTACTTGAATGAGCAAAGCATTGAGGGATATGGAATGAATGCGGGCAAGAAGGATAGACATGATGGTCAGCATAGACATTGTGGGCCAAAGGGCATGCTCTATACTGTACATCTTTATGACCTTCAGCAGGCTGCCATGCCTTCCTCATCTCTCTCTGGTACTTGCGACACACTAGAGACACAGTTCTTGCGACAAACAACCTGAAATCCAAACCAGCACATGCACGATCAACAGGGGAAGGGGCTACTCAGCCTTTTAATCTTGCTCTGGTATTTAATAAAACAACTCCGTTTCTTTCTCTATCTGTAGAAATGGTCCATATCCAGCCTAACAATCTATCACCCGTACATTGAAAAATATTGAAAGCCTTTTACACACGAGAGTTCCAAGGATAGATGACCCTCAAAAATGCTTCATGTTTGTTTTTGATAGGAACCCTGCAGTTTTGCACAAATAACTCCCGGTTCTTCATTCTCCCACAAGAGGAAGCATGCTCTTCTTGTCCACCTTGTCAAGATTACTCAGGATCTTACAAGTTCCAATCAAGGCCCCTCTTACTATTCAGAATGGCATCGGTTAGAAGACAGTTTGTCTAATCTTCCTTTACAAGGCAACCTGCTTAGCCCATATGTTAGTCTTGTGTGAACAGTCTTCTACTTACTTGTTTCCTTCCTTAAAGAAGGAGACCTACACAGTATTCCATATAACAAGATCATAATGTCTCCACCTTTTGTATTGAACAATAACACTCTGTTAGCTTTCTCAATTACTTGAATCTTTGCAGAGAGACCTGAGTGTCCTGGTACATCCACATAAAGTCTTACTGCATCAAAGAATTCAATAATTCAACTTGACAAATCAAACAAACTTTCACATAACCATCTTGACTTTTTCTGATTATCATGAATTTTTGTAATTGCCCCACTGTAACAAGTTTAATAATGGCTTTTTAATTTTTTAAGTTCAAAGTAAGTTAATTATTAGTAGACCTAAGATCAGTTCTCATGCAGGAGTTGAAATGTTCCATCACCAGCCTCTCAAAGCAATTCCTCAGTGGATATAAGGGCTACTGGATGATAGTCTTTGAAGCATGTGTTACCACACTCTTCTTAAGCACTCTTAGGCCACATTCTTCTTAATTTTCCCTCTGACAGATATTAAGCTAACCTAACTTGGGCAGGACTATCCAACTTTCTGTCTTCCTATTTTGAATAATGGAGTTTATTATCATTATAGAATTATATAATAATTTGCTATCTTCCAATCTTATTGATCTTTCTTCAGTACTGGGAATTTGAAAAATTAAGATCCATGTATCTGCTATCTCATCTGCACTTCTTTTACGTACGGATATAATCTATTAAGAGCCTTTGTAATTTTTCCCAAGTTTCTCCCTGCCCTTAAATTCAAAGTTTGTGATGATTTCCAAGGTGTTTATTATTTCCTCTAGAATGAATTAAATGGGTATTATGCATCATTCTTTAAATGCCATCTCATGTTAATTCTCCGTGCATTTTCAATGGTACCAATGCGAATTTCATTTTAATTACCCTTGTTCTCTGTGTTTATATTTCTGGTTAGTTTTATCATGTACATCGAATTTCCCTTTCAGAAATTATTTGCTTTTTTAAAATAATCCCCTACCAAGCCACCTATTTTTGTGCAGTTATTTTACTTCAATTAATTTTGAGTGACACATCCTTCACTTGAAATTTTTCTTTCTCATATCTATTTTCTGTAATCTGAAAAATTCCTTTAACTACCTGCCAGTGCTTCTGGCGGTGGCCAATCCATTAATTTACCAATTCACTTTAGTTAGCTGTGCTTACATGCCCTTACATTTAATTCTAGTTTAAAATATTAGTCTTGGACCCATGGTTCTTTCCCTCAAACTGAATGTACAGTTCAATCACTGCTGACTGTTGGTGCTTTCACTATAAGGTCATTAATTATTCCTATTTCATGGCACTATACCAGATACTGTATCCATCTGCTTCAGATATCTCTACTGGCTGGAGAGTCCTACATGCTCTAATATGTACTAAAGAAAATACCTAGTCATTGGATGTTTTCTGAGACACATTTATACCACAGGGCATCATCTGGAATTTAATTTCAATCAAATAAATCTGAAATGAAAACGTAGGATCAGGAATGGTGAGTAAGCGACCATTTCCACAACACATCTAGTCCATCAATATTTCGTAAAGAATGAAATCTGCCATTCTTATCTGATCTGCCACATAAGCAACTCAAGACTCGGTGGTTTCCCATTACTAGCCCTCTGAAGTGGCACACTAATGAACAAAGGTCAATAGCCGTAATAGATAATAAATATTGGTGTTGACAATGAAACCCACACCTATGAATATGGATTTCCAGATGACATTTAAAAAAATAAGTGCAAGGAAGTCTGCAGATGCTGGAAATCCAGAGTAACACACACAAAATGACTGGGGAACTCAGCAGGTCAGGCAGCATCTATGGAAATGAATAAACAGTCGACGTTTTGAGCTAAGATGCTTCATCGGGACTGAGAAGGAAGAGAGAAAGTGCCAGAATAAAAAGATGGGGGGAGGGGAAGAAAGATAAGTAGAAGGCAATAGGTGAAGCCAGGTGGGTTGGAGAAAAATGAATCTGATTCAGAGGAGAGTGAACCACAGGAGCAAGGGAAGGGGGGTAATAAGCCAAAGTGGGGAAGGGAAGAAGTTGGGGTTTTAACTAGAAGGAGAAATCAATATTCATGCCTTCATGTTGAAGGCTACCCAAAACAGAATATAAGGTGTTGTTCCTCCATCCTGAGGGTGGCCTCATCTTGGCACAAGTGGAGGCCATGGACTCAATATGGTGGAATGGGAATTAAAATGTTTGGCCATCGGGAGATTCAGCTTTTGGCAGATGAAGCTGAGGTGCTTGACAAAGCGGTCCCCAATTTACAGTGAGTCTCGCCAATGCAGAGTTGGCTGCGTCAGGAGAACCGAACACAATAGAGGTGAGGAGGAGATGAATGGGCAAGTGGAGCACTTAGGCTAGGTGCCGGCAGGGAGATTAGTGGGAGGGTCAAATGGACAAGGGAATCACCAAGGGAATGATTCCTGTGGAAAGCAAAAGTGGGGGGGGTAAAGTATGTTTTAAAAAGAACATATGCCCTATTCTGTAGCCACTTGTGTGCAAATATATTGAATCAGAAAACGTGTCAGGTTAACGCATTCCCGTTTGGATTGAATGGTTGTGGTTTTTCTATAACAGAGTGGCTGTTCAACTTCTGAAAACAGTTAAGAAGTAACCACACAACTGTGGTTTCGGGCATGTCAACATCGTGAAAATTTGAGCTCTTAGAGGACCAGTTTGATCAGATATTGCAGAATCAGTAGTACGAGAACCTGGGAACTAGGTGGAGTGGACTGTTTGCCACACCATTTTATAAGGTCATAGCTGATCTGATCTTGGCCTCAACTCCACTTTCCTGCCTGCTTCGTACAACCCTCGACTCTCACAAACTCCCACAAATCTATTTATCTCAGCGTTGACTTTGTTTAAAGTTAGCCCCTGCAGATCTCTGGGGTGAAGAATACAGCCTCCTGAAATAATAAATTCATCTTGTCCATCTTAAGTGGTCAAAACATGATTCAAAAATAGTGACTCCTGGTTCTGAATTCCTCCACAAGGGGAATGTCTGTTCAGAAACTCTCCATTCAAGACTCCTTAGAGTTTCAGCCTCTCATTCCTTGTAATGTCTAATAAGTAACTTCCGAACCTTCTCTCAGAAGGCAACCACATCAACCCCAAAATCAATCCTCCATGAACCACCCCCAGTGCATGTACTGTGCTCCTTAACTAAAGACGGTCAAATCTCTGAGCGATACTCCCGGTGTGATCCCATCTTTAGAAAGGAAATGAAGCATGTCCCATCACTGTCCATGCACAGCAGTGTGGCACGATAATGCAGTGGTTTGTGCACTGTTTCTCCTTGATTTCTTCTACTTACACATTTTCAAATAACTCATAAATTTGTCAACTTAATTTGCATAATTGATACTCCGGTTGTATGATGACAGCTTTAAGTGGTTTGCTACCACTTCCTTAATTATAGATTCCAGCATTTTCTGATTGAGAGATATTATGCTGGGTCTCTTATTGTTTCCTGTGTCCGTCGCCCTTCTGTTCAGAATTGGAAGTGTTACATTAAGATTTTTCATTCTGCTGGGATCTTCCTGGACTTGAAAACTTTGGAAGACCAGGATCAGTTGATCCACTATCACTACAGATACTTTTAGAGTTAAATCGGTGTGCAGTCAGTTCCAGGAGACTAATTTCAAGTCTCGTTACTTTTCCAAATTATCGTTCCTCTTGTCTTTACGCAAGTATACCAGACACTGTTTAACTGACATTGTTCACATTGATCAGAGTTATTCCATATCCTAGGTCACCCAGCAATCTTGTTTTTAAACCGACAGGGAAGAATTGGACAGCAGTTTCACAGCAGGATTGTGCCAGACTCCCTGGAGCCAGTGAGTGCCAGGAGTCTCTCCCACAGAAGCTGTTGTTTGCCTGGGATAAAAAGCGATACACACGCATTACGCCCACCATTCTTGCAGTACTAAAACGCAGAAGGTTAACCAAAAATAAGGATCATTAACATCTTTTACTATGGACTCACCCAAAGAAGTGCAGGAGAAAGGTGCTGGAAGAAAAGCTAGCAGGAGAAGCGTCATGTCAGCTATCTAAATGTGGTGCTACTCATGTTTCCTGGCGGTATTCTCTTTGTTTCTGAAAGATGCTTGTATATCTCTCCTTATTTACATCTGCATTAGTGAATACTTTTACTGATGAGTTGTAATTGTGGCTTAGGAATATCTTAAGTTGAATATTATACAGTTTGTAGATTTATTTCAGGTGTTTACAGATGCTTTTTTTTACACATTCTCAGTTACATTGAATTTGTCGGTAATGATGTGTCTAAAATACAGAAAATAGTTATTTGTTGGAATCAAGTTTGAAAAATGCAAGAGGTCATCTGGATCTATAAAGAACAAGGCCTTTGAAGTGTTTCATAATTATTTGTAGGTGTCCCATCAAGAAGTCGATGGATTGTTTACAGACTGCAATAGCATCTGCTTTTTCCATCTGAGTAATTACAAGATCTTTCTCCATTGTGGAAGTATTGTACCAAGTATTGGCATTACTTCTGAAAAATATATATTTCTTTATTAGTTCATATCTACTTAAATATGTATTTTGAGTTTGATGTAAGAATTCAGGGAAGGATTGTACTCAGTTGGTCCCGGACATGGCTTAACCATTTTTCTACCGTGTCTGAAGAGCCATCCTGTTCCACGACTGCAATAAACATTGAACGGGAAATAAGATTGCTGTGTTGATTTAATTTTAGTAGCGTACATCAAAATTCTGTCTTGGGATAATATGACAGATTTTATTTTTTTTCCTATAATCACTATACATAACTTACTATCAGGTCACTTTCCTCATTCTTCACTTGGGGGTGGGTTGTAAAGTGAGTCACAGTTACTGGTTACAAGGTCACTAAGTTCATATTGAACCCACAAGCACAGAAACAGGTCATTTGGCCACATTGGTCCCTGCCATCATTTATGCTCCACGTGAGCTTCCTCCACTTTTTCCATCTGGATCATTCGAAATTTTTAACTTTGTTACTAATCGTGCACAGTATTTTACTAAATTTAACAAGCTGTTCAGATTTAGCTGATGAACAATGCACTATTTCTTAAAAAAAATGACAGGCATTAAGTTTAGCATTTAATTTCTCTGCTTGTGCATGATACGTTCTGGAGAAAACACGAGCACTTAAAGGCTTCCTTCCTTAGCCTGTCTGTACACTGATCATAATCTAGCCCAGTTACGTTTAACAGCTTAATAAAATTCCAATAATTTGAAGAACTAGTGAATCCAGTTAGGTAGTGTTTATATTACTGGAGAAATACTGTACCTCAGATCTATACTAATAATCCAGAGAATGTGACTTTAAATCCCAATAAATGAAAGTTTAACTCAGTACAAATACTGGGAAGATAAAAACAAAGCTGGGGCAAGTCAACATGGGCTTTTCTGGCTCATTGAAAAGTAATCACTAATTTATCACAGTACTTTTGGGGGAAAAACACTACTTTATCTCACTTCCTCCAGACTAAGTATTTAACAAAGTGTTCTGCATGTGGTCTGCATATAACGATCTGCATTTAAACATTTCAAATTGTCTGTGATCTGCTTTAGATATTTGAGGCCATGATATTGTCTACTTAAACAATCCCTTGAGAATGAGGACAACGATTTTCCACTCTATTTCCATATCTGATAACTGGATGCCATGGATTGTTCCGCAGGTGAGCAGGAGGTGCCCAAGTGGCTGACAGTGTGTGGTTTGGGAGGTAGTGTTTCCAACAAGTAGATTAGAGATTTTTAATGCCACTTGCAGATTCTTTTGCAAATCGTTAATTTTAAACCCTGAACTGTGGCCTTTACAAATACTTCTAAGGTAGCAGTCACAATAAACTCATCGTGTCAGAGGTGGAGACAGTTTGAGTCAAGGTCTTGTTTGAGAGGTTGGAGGTAGAAGATTCTACCTGCCTTCTCCAAGGAGGGCAGTCAGTGCAAGGATCGGAGATCAGCCCTACTCCAGAAAAAGGAGGCAGCTTTACACAGGACAAAAACTGACTCCATCACTGAAGGATTTCTGGTTTGTTTCATGGGTGAACAGCTCCTGACACTGACACCATCAAGCAGAGTACATTAACGTCACACGGGTTCAGGCCTGCTCCTGCACTTGAAGCTCCCAAGCAGTTCCAGAAACAAATACGTGTGCTTTAATATTGCATCATTGAAAGGGCATTGCACACATACTTACATAATTTCTCAACACCCAATGGCTTGTGCAGAAGTGCAACACATGCTGATGATTGCACTAGAATTTATCATAACACGCTAAGCATACGTGCAAGTAAAAACCATTCATACGGCTTCTAAATGGTTGTGAAGCTAGTCGAAAATCTTAATTTGCATGACGAACTGTGAGCTGTCTTCGCCTCTTTTGCAAAAGAGATAACTTTGACTATGTTCTGCACTAAGAATGGTAAATACGTAGCCACAAAATCCTTCCTTTGCTGACAGTGAATGGAAAAAAAAACAGTTGTCTATCTTTATCACAAACAGGAAGCTGCCTCTGGAATCCGCAGAACCCACATTTATTACACCCCAGGTGTTACAACGCAACGTTGCATTAAATAGCATGTCACTGCATGAAATAAATTAAAGTTGAATCACTTAGTATACACAAAAATTTAATTCAGAATTTGGGTTACTACAGCAACAGGAATATACATAGATAATGCCAAAATTTAGAACATAATCATGAAATCATTCTGGGCTACCACAACACTGTGTGTATGCCAACATAGTTACGTATGGAAGATGATGCAGTCAATTCACGTGTGCCAATCGGCATGGAGATGTCATCAAGTATCTTCTACATTCAGAGTTTTCATGTCCAAGGTTCCCACTCTCTAGGAACCTTCACTCTCCTGACCCCTCTCCTCCATCACATTAAATCCACCTCCACTTAACTCCCTTTTATTCTCTCTTTAAGTTATTCCAGATCCGCTAAATTGTTGCACTGTCCACTTCCTTGAAAGTATTTTTAAGTATCTTGTTTATTGAAATACCACTTTTTGCATTTTGATGTAGCCACGTAGTATTATTTTTAGGCGAGACGTTGAAGGGGTAGAGATACCCTATGGATCCTGCCAGTGTCTCTAATATTAGCACCATCAAGCATACCAAATCGTTATTGCTCCAGGATCTGTCATTGCTGATTCTATCCTAGGAGGAAACATCAGCTCTTTACCCCTGTTGACCTTGTGAATGGCAGTCAAGTCCTTTCTTGCTCTTCTACCTCCTAGAGGAGGAAAAGCACACCTTTACCTCATCAAACATACCTTCAGTGCTATCTCCATGTGATTTACATAAACAACAGGAAGTTGAGTGTTCCTGTTCTCTGATTTGAACGAAGGCAGCATCAATCCTGAGCAGTGTCATCTCTGCAGTCAGCCCTGGCAGTGTAGTGTTTAATCACAGTAATGTCCTCAGTGCATTATGTAGCCAGTCACTGATCTCACATATTTATCAATGCTGACGTGACGATCATAGGTAGCCACCTCTCCTTTCCAAGAAGCCCTGCAGCACCGAGGTGGCACCTTCTGACCAAGTCCTGATCTCCCTGTAGAGTGGCTTGGCTCATTTAACCAGTGGCCTGTTTGAAGGGTTTAGCAAAATGGATATGTGGTCCGAGTATTCAAGGTGAGGGTAGGGGACACATACGTTGGTACAGACCAGGCTTAATATATCATCTCTGGTTGCAAAGCTGACATGCTGGCAGGACTGGCAGGACTGTTTTTAAGTTGGCATGATTGAAGTCACCAGCAACAATCAAGAAACCATTAGGCTGAGTGGCTTCGAGGTCACAAACGATGCCGTAGAGCTGCTCCTGTGCTTCCTCTACGCCAGCTCAAGGGGCGACGTAAACAGTAACGATCACAATGGCAGTGAGCTCCCTTGGTAAGTAGAAGGGCGTACACTTCACCAATAAAACCCCCCATCGGTGGTGAGCTGTGGGCTGCCACTACCAAGGCATTCACACCAGTTCTTATTGACACAGACACACAGACCTCCTCTGCAAGTCTTGCCAGAGGTCGCAGCATTTCTGTCAGCCCACAAGGAGATTAGGCCTTTCAGCTGACTGACCAAGTCTGGAATGATGTCCTGGAGCCACTTTTCTGTCAGGACGACTGTACGGCAGTCCTTCATCTCCCACTGGTTCAAATACAGACGCAGGTAATCCGTCTTATTTTCTAGCACTTGGACGTTAGCGAGGAGAACTGTTAGGAGCGTCGGCCTGCGGGATCTGCTTTAGTCTCGCTAAATACCAGCTTGCTTACCGAGCTTCAGAGTGCTTGCTCACTGCTTCCGACATCCGCTTCCCCGGGTAGCTGCGGCACGGACTGAGGGCTGCTGCACACGTTAGGCCGTAACTGTCCAGCACTTTCGTTATCTCACTTGCTAACGAGGTAGATTTGCAGATTTTAGTGTTCTTTATGATCAGCAGTGTTTCTCAATCACAGAAAAGACCAACAACACAAAACTTTTCACCACTGACTGGAGCCAGAGAGGCTGCTGCAACCATGCTGTGGTGAACTACATATACCTGTCTGGATGCCCCCCCCCCCCCCCCCACTGACTGCTCCTGTGGCTCCTCTCACAGACCCCGGTATAAAGGCTATTGGGGACTCCGCCCCGGCCTCAGTCTCCAGGATGCAGTGTGGTGGTCAATTGCTGCTTGTTCTTTCTTCCAGCCAATAAAAGCCGATATCTCGCTTCTTACGTCTCAGAGTGAGTTATTGATGCTGCATCACTAAGTCTCAGATCCACAGCTGGAGTAGGCCCAAGCCCCGGTCCCCGGTTCATCATGCCAGCAAGGCAGAGACGCAGGGCAGCCAGATAAGTTCACGGCCACAGCACTGTGAAGAAAGGAATGAACATTTGAAGGAGAGTGAGTGAAATCGGCCCAAACCTCACCTCCGTTCCCGACACTCGGGCTTCCAGACTATTCTGCTAGCGTTCAAATTGTCCAAGCACCTGATAGTGCCTTGCCCTAGGACCCGGACCCTGGTGCCATGACAGGCTCGGGCCGGACAGCCTGAAGCCATTCTCGATCTCACTGAGTCGGCTTGGCAGTCCAACCTCGCACCCGGGCTAGGTGAACGGGCCTTAAAACTCTTCTGCATCGACTCCTCTCCAAATTGCTCACTAGATCTCCAGCAGCGATACCACCAACTCCATCTGCAGCCCCAGCTCGAACAGGTTACACCTTTCAGTGCCCCAAAACGGCTCGTCCCCCAAACCAGCCTCGCCTCCTCACTGTCTGTGGTGATGGTTCACCACAATTTGCTTCAGAAAAGATTTATAAGTAATGCTTGTAGTCAAAAGGGAGCCAGAATGGGGAATGCAAGAAGAGGGAAAGAAGGGGAAATATTACCGGAAGTTAGAGAAATCAATATTCATGCCATCTATCGGAGGCTACCCAGAAAGAATAAGAGATTTTGCTACTCTAACCTGAGAGTGGACTCGTCATGGCAGTTATGGAGGTCATGGACTGACATGTTGGAATGGGAATGGGGATTGGAATTAAAATCGATGTCCACCAGGAAATCCTGCTTGTTGTGGATGGAGTGAAGGTGTTCGACAAAGCGGTCCCCTAAGCTACATCGGTAGAGAAGGTCACATCGGGAGCACCAGGTACAGTAGACAACCCCAGCAGGCTTGCAACCGAAGTGTCACCTCACCTGGAAGGACTGGTTAGGACCCCTAGTGGTGGAGAGGGAGGAAGTGAATGGGCAGGTGTAGCACTTCTTCCACTTGCAGGGGTAAGTGTCAGGAGGGAGATTAGTGGGCAAGGGAGTCATGGGGAGAGCAATCCCTGTGAAAAGCTGAGGCTATGTCCACACTAGACTGGATAATTTTGAAAACGCCGGTTTCGCATAATAACGATAGGCGTCCACACTAGGCGTTTTTAAAAATATCTCTGTCCACATTAAAACGGATATTTCGGCGAATCTCCTCCTACTGCGCATGCGCAGGACTCCTCATCTACCGAAAACAAACAACGTGTTTGGTGTCGAATCTCGCCGTGAAAAACGTGGTGCACGTTTGTGCAGTTACAGACTAGAAAAACTTAAACGAGGGACAACTGTTGGCTCTCGCGCAGGAGGACTTAAAACTAAAAAAAATACTGGAGCGTATGGAGACAACTGACAGGGAGTTCACGGACTGTATGACCCGGCTGAAGACGAACATTGAAAAACTGACGAACTCTGTTGTATTAATAAAGCCCCTTGTTAAATGTATAAAACATGTCTGCATCAGTATTGTCCTGTATTTCCATACAATGTTACATCAGGCTGTTACACATCTAGTGTCAGAGAAGTACTTCTCTGAAGTACTTCTTCCGAAAGAAGTACTTTCGGGGGACGAAAACGCTGTTTTACTGTGGACGGAGGGTAAAAATGAAGAGAAAAAGCTTCGGTTATGGATTTATCCGGTGTAGTGTGGACGTAGCCTGAGAGTGGGGAGAGGTAAAGATATGTTGGTGGTGGAATCCATTGGAGATGACAGATGTTGTGGAGAATGACGTGTGGATATGGAGGCCGACGGGTGGTAGGTAAGGACATGAGGAACTCTATCACTGTCATTGTGGCAGGGAGATGGTGTGATCATGGATGTCCGGGAAACGGACGAGATGCAGGTGAGGATAGCTTCAATGGTGGAGGAAGGAAAACCCTGCTATTTTAAGAAGCAGGATATCACTGATGTTATGGATAGGAAATGTTATGCCGACAATTTCCATCAGCACAGGTACGCCACAGGGCTGTGTGCTCAGCCCCCTGCTCTATTCACTTTACGCCTACAGCTCCAATGCCACTTCAAGTCTGCTGGTAACACCACTGTTGCGAGTCGAGTCGAGTCAAGGGTGATGATGAATCAGCATACAGGAGGGAGATTGAAAATTTGGCTGAGTGGAGTCATAACAATAATTTCTTACTCAATGTTAGCAAGGCCAAGAAACTGATTGTAGACTTCAGGAGAGGGAAACCAGAGGTCCATGAGCCAGTTCTCAATGGAGGATCAGAGATGGAGAGGGTTAGCAACTTTACATTCCTGGCTGTTTCTACTTCAGAGGACCTGCCCTGGGCCCAGCACGTAAGTGCAATTGCAAAGAAAGCACGGCAATGCCTCTACTTCCTTAGAGGTCTGCTGAGATTCAGCATGACATCTACAACTTTGTCAAACTTCTATTGATGTGCAGTGGAGGTATATTGACTGGCTGCATCACGGCCTGGTATGGAAACACCAATCCCTACCAAAAGTAGAGGATACGGCTCAGTACATCATGAGTAAAGCCCATTGAGCACATCTACATGAAACACTGTCATAGGAAAGCAGCTTCCATCATCAGAGATCCCACCACCCAGGCCGTGCTCATTTCTCACTTCTGCCATCAGGTAGAAGGTCCCAGAGCCTCAGGAATCGTACAACCAGGTTCAAAAACAGTTACTACCCCTCAACCATCAGGCCCTTGAACAAAAGGGAATAGCTATACTCACTTGCCCATCTATTGAGATGTTCCCACAACTAATGATCTCACTTTAAGGACTTTGTATCTGATGTTGTTGCTATTGATCACTTTTTTATTTATATTTGCATTTGCACAGTTTGCTGTCTTCTGCACGCAAGTTGATTTTTCATTGATCCTGTTATAGTTACTATTTCATAAATTTGCTGAGTATGCCTACAGGAAAATTAATCTCAGGGTTGTGTGTTCTGAATATTGTATATGTACTTTTAAAATAAAATTTACTTTGACTTTGAAAGCCTCGTCGTAGGAAGAGATGTGGCAAAGTTGAAGGAACTGATAAAAGGGAATAGCATCTTTACAGGTAACAGGGTGGGAAGATGCTCAATATAATCAAGAGAATATAGTCAAAATGAATTACTGGCGTTTTTATCCCATCTCCACACAAACCACTCCTGAAATTAGATCAATGCTCTGTACTAACACCATCATTAATTAATAGACACAGTCCTCCACTATTTCCTTACTTCCAGTCCTTCTGAGATGTGGTAAGATTTTATTAGTTACAATCAAGAGAAAACCTGCAGATGCTGGAAATCCAAGCAACACACACAAAATGCTGGAGGAACTCTGCAGGCCAGGCAGCAATTTTATTAATATTAACCATTGTAAAATGAGATGGGCTATGAATTCTTAATTCATATAATATTATTAATGAAGCTAAAATAGATCTATACATTTATGGACCATATACCAAATATTTATTTGTTAAAGCATTGTATATTCCAGTGCAAGGCCATATTTTAAAATGAAGCAGTTTAAGCCTGGAGCAAAGTATGGATTTGGGTGCAGCCTGTAGAAGATATAGTAGTGAAAAAATATATCTTAATCCAGAAATTGACCAATAATAACACCAAGGAGATGTTGATGACAAAGGTTATTGCGATTACAGGGGGGATTTTAATCTGTTAGGTAAGTGGACAAGGAGTCACAGATGGATTTCAATATAGATAGGTGTGAGATGATGTATTTAGGGAAGTCAAACTAACACAAGGTTTTCTACAAATGGTAGGGTACTAGGGAGTGTAATGGAGCGGAGGGTCGCAGCAGTGCAAGTGCATAGTTGTGAAAGTGGCATCACAGTGGTGAGAAGGACATTTAGCACGTTGGCCTTTATCAGCCAGAGCAGTGAGTACAGTGGTTGGATGTTACATTGAGGTTGAACAAGTACTAGGTAACGCTGTGTACAGAGTTGGTGGCACTATTATAGAACAGATGTGGTTAAACTGGAAAGAGTGCAAAGAGGATTTAAAAGAACATTGTCAGGACTGAAAGCTTGAGTTATAAGGAGAGACTGACCAGGTGTCAGGAACGGGGATGATGCACCATCAATAACTCTCTGAGACGTGAGGCGAGATATCGACTTTTATTGGCTGGAAGAAAGAACAAGCAGCAAGTGACCACCACACAACATCCTGGAGACTGAGACCGGGGCGGAGTCCCCAATTGCCTTTATACCGGGGTCCGTGGGAGGAGCCACAGGAGCAGTCAGCTGGGGGGGGGGGGGGGGCGTGTCCAGACAGGTATATGTAGTTCACCACAGGGGACAGGACCCAAATGCAGGACGCAGGCACTGAAGTGCTAGAAGTAGGACAGGATGGGGATGCCATGGTATACAAGGGGTAATGCAGGTGGGGCTGGATCCCAGAGTGCAGGCGAGGCAGGAGGATCCCAGAGTTCAGGCAGGGCAGGAGGATCCCAGAGTTCGGGCGAGGCAGGAGGATCCCAGAGTTCGGGCGAGGCAGGAGGATCCCAGAGTTCGGGCGAGGCAGGAGGATCCCAGAGTGCAGGCGAGGCAGGAGGATCCCAGAGTGCAGGCGAGGTAGGAGGATCCCAGAGTGCAGGCAGGCAGAGCAGGATCCCAGAGTTCAGGCAGGGCAGGAGGGTCCCAGAGTTCAGGCAGGGCAGGAGGATCCCAGAGTGCAGGCAGAGCAGGATCCCAGAGTTCGGGCAGGACAGGAGGATCCCAGAGTTCAGGCAGGGCAGGAGGATCCCAGAGTTCAGGCAGGGCAGGAGGATCCCAGAGTTCAGGCAGGGCAGGAGGATCCCAGAGTTCAGGCAGGGCAGGAGGATCCCAGAGTGCAGGCGAGGTAGGAGGATCCCAGAGTGCAGGCGAGGTAGGAGGATCCCAGAGTGCAGGCGAGGTAGGAGGGTCCCAGAGTTCAGGCAGGGCAGGAGGATCCCAGAGTGCAGGCAGGGCAGGAGGATCCCAGAGTGCAGGCAGGGCAGGAGGATCCCAGAGTGCAGGCAGGGCAGGATCCCAGAGTGCAGGCGAGGTAGGAGGATCCCAGAGTGCAGGCAGGGCAGGATCCCAGAGTGCAGGCGAGGTAGGAGGATCCCAGAGTGCAGGCAGGGCAGGAGGGTCCCAGAGTGCAGGCAGGGCAGGAGGGTCCCAGAGTGCAGGCAGGGCAGGAGGGTCCCAGAGTGCAGGCAGGGCAGGAGGGTCCCAGAGTGCAGGCAGGGCAGGAGGGTCCCAGAGTGCAGGCAGGGCAGGAGGGTCCCAGAGTGCAGGCGAGGTAGGAGGATCCCAGAGTGCAGGCAGGCAGAGCAGGATCCCAGAGTTCAGGCAGGGCAGGAGGGTCCCAGAGTTCAGGCAGGGCAGGAGGATCCCAGAGTGCAGGCAGAGCAGGATCCCAGAGTTCGGGCAGGACAGGAGGATCCCAGAGTTCAGGCAGGGCAGGAGGATCCCAGAGTTCAGGCAGGGCAGGAGGATCCCAGAGTTCAGGCAGGGCAGGAGGATCCCAGAGTGCAGGCGAGGTAGGAGGATCCCAGAGTGCAGGCGAGGTAGGAGGATCCCAGAGTGCAGGCGAGGTAGGAGGGTCCCAGAGTTCAGGCAGGGCAGGAGGATCCCAGAGTGCAGGCAGGGCAGGAGGATCCCAGAGTGCAGGCAGGGCAGGATCCCAGAGTGCAGGCGAGGTAGGAGGATCCCAGAGTGCAGGCAGGGCAGGATCCCAGAGTGCAGGCAGGGCAGGATCCCAGAGTGCAGGCGAGGTAGGAGGATCCCAGAGTGCAGGCAGGGCAGGAGGATCCCAGAGTGCAGGCAGGGCAGGAGGGTCCCAGAGTGCAGGCAGGGCAGGAGGGTCCCAGAGTGCAGGCAGGGCAGGAGGATCCCAGAGTTCAGGCAGGGCAGGAGGATCCCAGAGTTCGTGGCAGGCAGAAGAGCCCCCTGGGGCGGGCGCATAACTCCTGGGCAGGGCCACCTCCCAGGCAGGAACACGGAGGCCCGGGCAAGACATGGAACCCTGGGCAGGTGCGGGCACAACCCGTAGGGAGCAATGGGTGGAAAGGGTTGGAGTCCTCAGGGCGGGCCACGTGGATCCCGGGCAGGGCTGCTTCCCAGGCTGAAGCATGGAGGCCTGGGCAAGGCGCGGACACCTGGGCAGGTGTGGGGCATAACCCATCTGAGGTGAGGGGTAGGAAGGGAACAGAGTCCCTCCGTCGGGCAATGGCAGACGGCCTGGCTTCCCTGACAGAGGCGAGGGGCAGGAAGGGACAGAACCACCTGAGGGGTAACGGTGACAGCCTGGCTTACCCGATGGAGGCGAGGGAACAGAAGGGGGCTGGATCCAGGGTGAGCAGCAGGACTACCGTGATACACTGGTAAATTGGGCAAGGCAACTGACAGCGTGACAGCACGGAGCGGGATCCAGAGCCGGTGGGCCAGGCACGGAGCGAGTTAAACCAACTTCGGAGCAGGATGACCCCAACCACCCAACCACCCAACCACCCAACTAGGCTCAGCCCCCGAGCCCCTTATAAACACCTGCCCCCTAATAGGCAACAGGTGTACCTCCTTAAGCCAAGATGATCCAATGGCTCCGGGTGACAGGAGGGCTGGCTGTAAGGCCTGGAGTCCGGAGTCTGCAGACCGGAGCAAGACCCGGAAGGTGGGCTCCAGACTGGACCCTAACACCAGACTATTTATTCATTCCTTGGAAAGTCGGAGAATCTGAGGTGACTCTATAGAAATATCTAAAATTATGAGAGGCTCGGATAAGGTGGACAGTTACGGTCTTTTCCCCCAGGTAGGGGAATCTAAAAGCTAGGTTTAGGGGGAGAGCGGACAGATTGATTAGGGACCTTACATGCAGTGTGTTGGAGTAAAGCGGCAGAGGAAGTGCCCAGTGAGCTGCAGCAGATTTATCTGGTGGTTTAAATGTCACCTTACCAGGAGATAAAGGGTTAGTGTTCAACAAGACCAGATGACATCCACAAACAGCAAAAAAAACCCACCACAACAAACAGCAGAAGATAGATAAGTGATGGGCTAGCGAGATTCACAAGAGGTGCCTGGTCACACCCAGAGATCTCTCATTCTCACCAGCCAGGGTCATAGTAACAGTGGTAATGTGCTGCACACGGTACTTTGTTGGGAGCTTTGAATGAGCAGTTGGGCAGGGTATGGGAAGTGGAGGAGGAAGCTGAGCAACCCCAGTGCAGCACCACTTTGCTGCTTCTTCCTCATGGCTCCCTTCACCAATGAGGGGTCATTATTTAATACCACCAGGTCAATGTGACGTGACCAAATCCAATGAACACTCATCACCAGCAGCCATTTCATTCCACTCCCCTCCATCCACCAATCACACAGGTAGTAAAAAAACAACCCTGTAAATAACTGCCAGTCATCACACTTGGGTGATCATCACTACGAAGTAAGGAAGAGGAATCGCACCTCCTGTTTCTACCTCCTACCCAAGATCTACAAACCTGCTTGTCCGGGAAGACCCAGTGTTTTAGCTTGTTCCTGCCCCACTGAACTCATATCTGCATACCTTGTCTCAGTTTTATCCCCACTGCTTCAGTGCCTTCCCACCTACATCTGTGACACTTCACACCCTCTTGATCTTTACAATGATTTCAAGTTCACTGGCCCTGAGCATCTTATTTTCACTATGGATGTCTGGTCTCTATACACCTCCATCGCCCTTAAAGCTCTCCATTTCAATCTGGGCACCACACCCCACCAGTTCCCCTCCACCACCAACCTCCTGCGTCTGGCAGAACTGGTCCTCACTCTCAATAATTTCTCCTTTGGCTTCTCCCACTTCCTTCAAACAAAAAGTGTAGCCATGGGCAATCGCATGGGTCCCACTATGCCTGGCTGTTTGTCAGTTACGTGGAACAGTCTATGCCCAATCCTACTCTTGCGTCACTCCCCACTTTTCCTATGTAACACCGACAACTGCATTGGTGCTGCTTCCTGCACCCATGCAGAGCTTGGCGACTTTATAAACTTTGCCTCCGATTTCCACTTTGCCCTTAAGTTTACCTGCTTTGTTACTGACACTTCCCTGCCCTTTTTTGATTTTACTGTCTCTGTCTCTGGAGACAGCTTATCTATTGATGTCTATTATAAACCCATGGACTCTCAAGCTACCTGGACTATACCTCTCCCCACTCTGTTACTTGTAAAAATGCTATTCCCTTTTCTCAATTCCTCTGCTTCCACCACATCTGCTCTCAGGGTAAGGCTTTTCATTCCAGAACAAAGGAGATGTCCTCCTTCAAAGAAAGGGGCTTCCCTTTCTCCACCATCAACACTGCTCTCAACCATATCTCTTCCATTTTGCTACCCTCAACCCATCCTCCCTCCATTCCAACAGGGATAGGGCTCCACTTGTCCTCACCTACCACCTCACTAGCCTTTGCACCAGCACATAATTCTCCGTAACTTCCTCCATCTCCAATGGGATCGCGCCATCAAGCACATCTTTCTCTCCACTGTCCATTTTCTGCTTTCCACAAGGATCACTCCCTACGCGCCTCCCTTGTTCATTCATCCCTTCCCACTGATCTCCCTCCTGGCACTTATCCCTGCAAGCGGAACAAGTGCCACACCTGCCCCTACACCTCCTCCCTCTCTACCATTCATAGCCCCAAACAGTCCTTTCAGGTGAGGCGACACTTCACCTGTGAGTAGGTTAGGGTTATATACTGTATCCAGTGCTCCCGGTGTGGCCTCCTGTATATTGGTGAGACCCGATGCAAACTGGGAGACCGCCTCTCTGAGCACCTATGCTCCATCCACCAGAAAAAGCAGGATCTCCCAGTGGCCACCCATTTTAATTCCAACTCCCATTCCCTTTCCGGTATGTCAGTCCATGACCTCCTCTACTATCTCAATGAGGCCACACTCAGGTTGGAGGAGCAACACTTTGTATTCCATCTGGGTAGCCTCCAAATTGATGGCATGAACATTGATTTTTCTAACTTCTGGTAATGCCTCCACCCCCCCCCCCCCATACCATTCCCCATCCCCTTTTCCTTCTCTCACCTTATCTCCTTACCTGCCCCCACCTCCCTCTGGTGCTCTTCCCCCTTTCTTCCATGGCCTCTGACCTCTCCTATCAGACTCCCCCTTCTCCAGCCCTGTATCCCTTTCACCAAACAACTTCCCAGCTCTTTACTTCACCCCTCCCCACTCCCTGTTTCACCCATCACCTTCTGTTTCTTCCTCCCCTTCCCCCACTTCTAACCCTGACTCCATATCTTTTTGTCTTCTGTCCTGATGAAGGGTCTCGGCCTGAAACATTGACTGTACTCTTTGCCACAGATGCTGCCTGGCCTCCTGAGTTCCTCCAGCATTTTGTGCATGTTGCTTGGATTTCCAGCATCTGCAGATTTTCTCCTGTTTGTAAAGAAGATATACTTCCAGCTGACAACCAAGAACACCAGGAGGAAACAAAATACTAAATTTTACACAATTCTATTATAGAATAGAAATAATTTCTCCTTCACTCGGATGCATACCCTTGACCTGTACAAAGCTTTATTTCCCCTTGTTCTTACTACTCTTCCTGCAGCTCCTTGTGGCCTAGGGGAGGTACAGGAAAGTTGTTCAGACATCAGGCATTCCTCTGACTGTTCAGTCTAGATGTCGGATTCAGTGAGGACCTGACCAAACTGCTTCAACTGCAACCTCGCAGAGCAAAGCATGGCTGACGGGTCATTGCAACAAGTGCTAAATGCACTTCTCTATATGTCTGTGTATTCTGACAGAAGGGCTTCAATCCCAAAGACTATGCCGCCTGACTGGTTGAACACGAGAACAGAATCTCAGGACTTCAGGCCCACAATGCCTGTGCTGGCCCCAAAGCCAACTTAAACGGCACATCTGCATTTCATTTCCAGGATCAGCAATCTTTATCAGTTTATGAGCTGAATTTCAGAACTGCACCCCAATACTAAACATTGCCATTAAATGACCTACATTGTACCGGATTTGCTTTGATCATTCTATTTCATAACCATTCGAAAGTAACCATTATCAATTTTTGAAACAGTAAAATCCACTTCAGTTACTATAAAGTAGTTGTTCTGCTTTTCACCTGACAGCCCTTTAAGCTGACAAATCTTGCAGATCACCAGAAAGATAACAAAAAGTAAACCTAACCTATCTTGTCTCTGCCATCTGGCACTTTCATCTTTAGACTCTTTCTGCAGTGTAGATGCAAATTTCTTTAGCCAGCGAGTGGTAAATTTGTGGAATTTATTACCACAGGCAGCTGTGGAGGCCGGGTCGTTGGGTATATTTAAGGCAGAGCTTGGTAGGTTATTGATTGCGCACAGCATCAAAGTTTATGGGAGGGTTTATTTTTACTTTTTTTATGTATTCCATTGAACTACTGCTGTGTTAACGAATTTCATGACACATGCCGGTGATAATAAGCCTGATTCTGATTCTGAGAAGGCCGGGGAATGGGGCTGAGGAGGGGGAAAAAAAAGGATCAGCCATGATTGAATGGCAGAGCAGACTCGATGGGCCAAATGGCCTGATTCTAGTCCTGTGTCTTATGATCTTAAATTGTGAAACAGCTTTTTCTTCACTGACCGTCCACTAGCATTATTCCCGAGCTGGTGGCTTTAACTGAACCCAGACTTGTCTCCCATCAGTGCACTCACTTCCAGCACATCAGTAAGAAAGGCAGCTCACTCGGGGACATTGATCACTGTCCCACACAATATTATTTTAACTCCGCACCAAACAAGGATTGAACATTTATTCTTTAGTCTATACAGTTCGGTTCCAGAGTTGCCCTAAGGAAGAATGCTTTATTTCAGATGCATCCCTAAGAGCCAATCCGCCTGAAACCAAGTGCACCTGGTTAGTTGTATGCTGAATGCCCTTCTCAGTCCTCTATCCAGCCCCCACTTTGGCAAGTGATCACAACCTTGCACCATTTCACCTGAGTACCCCCTCAGAGGAGTATTTATACCACAGTCTGTGAACTTTGTTTTGTACCACATACGCCATTTCTTGCTGGCCTGAGTCAGTTCCTTCATTGCCTTATGTCCTGGGTAGGCCAAGTCCTCCTGCTTGTTCTGAATCTAAGTGGCCTACTTACTGCAAATAATCCTCAGAATCACAGTTAAATAGTCCCAACCTTGGTAAAAGGAAGTTCCTATTTGGCTTGGATGATCCCCAGCTGTGTCCTTAGATCCTGTGTGGATCAGCTGGTGGGGGTACTTGCAGACACCTTTTACCCTCCCCTGCTTCATTCGGAGGTTCTCACCAGATTTAAGAAGATCACTATCATGCTGGTACCTCACAAAACAAGGTAATGTTCCTTAATGACTATCACCTAGTGGCTCTGACATCCACCATCATGAAGTGCTTCAAAGAGGCTGGTTCTGTCACGCATCCAGCCTCCCAGACAACCTCGACACACTGTAATTCACTTACTGCCAAAACACTAAGACCATAAGACATAGGAGCAGAATTAGGCCATCTGGCCCATTGAGTCTGCTCCACTATTCAATCATGGCTGATCCTTTCTCCTCAACCCCAGTTCCCGGCCTTCTCCCTGTAACCTTTATGCCATGTCCAATCAAGAACTTATCTATCTCTGCCTTAAATACACCCAGTAACCTGGCCTCCACAATTGCATGTGGCTACAAATTCACCACCCTTTGTCTATAGAAATTTCTCCACTTCTCTGTTTTGAAAGGGCGCCCCTCTATCCTGAGGCTGTGCCCTCTTGTCCTAGACTCTCCCACCATGGAGAGTCCTTTCCACATCTATTCTGTCCCCAGCCTCCTAGTCCTCCCTCTGCAAATGGCTCCTCAGTTTCCTGAACAACAGACCACAACCAATAAGCAGTAACACCAACACCACGATTATCCTCAATGTTGGTTCTACATCCTACTTTACTCCCTATACACTCACAACTGTTGACAGAATCTGTTCTGTCCATCTACTAGTCCACAGGTGACACCACCATAATAGGCAGGATCTCAAATAATGATGCATCGGAGGAGAAGAAGATAGGGAGGCTAGCAGTATGCAATGCTGTCAAGACTACAAACTTTCTATCAATGTCAGTAAAGCCAAAGAACTCGTCATTTACTTCAGAATGAGGTATGAAGCACAGAGCCTCATTGTAAATATCACCATAAACCATGTGTAAATAGCAGCCCTAGGTGTAAATATCACCAAAAGTTTGTCCAACTAGGTAGACACCATGACATTAAAAGATCTATCAGTCCTTCTTCTTCCTCAGAAGGCTAAAGAAATTTGGCAGATCCACATGGACACTCACCAATTTTTATAGATGCATCATAGAAAGTATGTCATGCGGACACATCATAGCTTGGAATGGCAACTGTTCTGCAAGAAATGAAGGTATGAGACGTGAATCAGCTAAGATAGACTGGCAAATGATACTTAAAGGGTTGACGGTGGATATACAATGGCAAGCATTTAAAGATCGCATGGATGAACTACAACAATTGTTCATCCCAGTTTGGCAAAAGAGTAAACCAGGGAAGGTAGTGCACCCGTGGCTGACAAGGGAAATTAGGGATAGTATCAAGTCCAAAGAAGAAACATAAATTAGCAAAAAAAAGCGGCACACCTGAGGACTGGGAGAAATTCAGAGACTAGCAGAGGAAGACAAAGGGCTTAATTAGGAAAGGGAAAAAAGATTATGAGAGAAAGCTGGCAGGGAACATAAAAATTGACTGCAAAAGCTTTTATAGATACGTGAAAAGAAAAAGATTGGTCAAGACAAATGTAGGTCCTTTACAGTCAGAAACAGGTGAATTGTTCATAGGGAACAAAGACGTGGCAGACCAATTGAATAACTACTTTGGTTCTGTCTTCACTAAGGAGGACATAAATAATCTTCCGGAAATAGTAAGGGACCGAGGGTCTAGTGAGATGGAGGAACTGAGGGAAATACATGTTAGTAGGGAAGTGGTGTTAGGTAAATTGAAGGGATTAAAGGCAGATAAATCCCCAGGGCCAGATGGTCTGCATCCCAGAGTGCTTAAGGAAGTAGCTCAAAAAATAGTGGATGCATTAGTGATAATTTTTCAAAACTCCTTAGATTCTGGATTAGTTCCTGAGAATTGGAGGGTGGCTAATGTAACCCCACTTTTTAAAAAAGGAGGGAGAGAGAAACCGGGGAATTATAGACCGGTTAGTCTGACATCGGTGGTGGGGAAAATGCTAGAGTCGGTTATCAAAGATGCGATAACAGCACATTTGGAAAAAGGTGAAATCATCGGACAAAGTCAGCATGGATTTGTGAAAGGAAAATCATGTCTGACGAATCTTATAGAATTTTTTGAAGATGTAACTAGTAGAGTGGATAGGGGAGAGCCAGTGGATGTGATATATTTAGATTTTCAAAAGGCTTTTGACAAGGTCCCACACAGGAGATTAGTGTGCAAACTTAAAGCACACGGTATTGGGGGTATGGTATTGATGTGGATAGAGAATTGGTTGGCAGACAGGAAGCAAAGAGTGGGAGTAAACGGAACCTTTTCAGAATGGCAGGCAGTGACTAGTGGGGTACCACAAGGCTCAGTGCTGGGACCCCAGTTGTTTACAATATATATTAATGATTTAGACGAGGGAATTAAATGCAGCATCTCCAAGTTTGCGGATGACACGAAGCTGGGCGGCGGTGTTAGCTGTGAGGAGGATGCTAAGAGGATGCAGGGTGACTTGGATAGGTTAGGTGAGTTGGCAAATTCATGGCAGATGCAATTTAATGTGGATAAATGTGAGGTTATCCACTCTGGTTGCAAGAACAGGAAAACAGATTATTATCTGAATGGTGGCCGATTAGGAAAAGGGGAGGTGCAACGAGACCTGGGTGTCATTGTACACCGGTCATTGAAGGTGGGCATGCAGGTACAGCAGGCGGTGAAAAAGGCAAATGGTATGTTGGCATTTGTAGCAAAAGGATTTGAGTGCAGGAGCAGGGAGGTTCTACTGCAGTTGTACAAGGCCTTGGTGAGACCGCACCTAGAATATTGTGTGCAGTTTTGGTCCCCTAATCTGAGGAAAGACATTCTTGCCATAGAGGGAGTACAGAGAAGGTTCACCAGATTGATTCCTGGGATGGCAGGACTTTCATATGAAGAAAGACTGGATCGACTAGGCTTATACTCACTGGAATTTAGAAGATTGAGGGGGGATCTTATTGAAACGTATAAAATTCTAAAGGGATTGGACGGGTTAGATGCAGGAAGATTGTTTCCGATGTTGGGGAAGTACAGAATGAGGGGTCACAGTTTAAGGATAATGGGGAAGCCTTTTAAGACTGAGATGAGGAAAAACTTCTTCACACAGAGAGTGGTGAATCTGTGGAATTCTCTGCCACAGGAAACAGTTGAGGCCGGTTCATTGGCTATATTTAAGAGGAAGTTAGATATGGCCCTTGTGGCTAAAGGGATCGGGGGTAATGGAGAGAAAGCAGGTGCAGGGTTCTGAGTTGGATGATCAGCCATGATCATACTGAATGGCGGTGCAGGCTTGAAGGGCTGAATGGCCTACTCCTGCACCTATTTTCTATGTTTCTAAATTACAGAGTTGTGGACACTGCTTAATCCGTCACAAAAAACTGCCTCTCTTCCCTGAACCCTGTCTATACTTAACAATACCTCAGGAAAGCAGCCAATGTAATCAAAGACCCTGACCCACTCTGGTAATTCTTGCTCGTTCCCCTTTCTATTAGGCTTGAGAACAGAAGCTTGAAAACAAGCCTGCAGGCTCAATGACAGCTTTTCTCCTGCTGTTATAAGACCGTTGAACGGACCTGTTGTGCAATAAAGATGATCTGTTTTTCACTTTCTTTGTCGTGGTGGTTATCTGTCATGTCTGCGATGACAGGAAACTTATGCTTTTCAAATGGAAAAGTCATTACATGGGGCCAGTTCCACTCCCTTGACCACGGAATTCTGTGTCCAGTGGGACAAACAAGCATCACAACTGGGGTCTTGCTTGATTGCAGTGGGTGACCATGACTTCTACTGTGCCTTGTCGTGCCCTTTGCTCTCCACGAAGTGTTGTAGAGCCCCCTTACAGGCCATTTGATCTCATCCACCCAGACCGCTGCAGTTGACTTCGCATGCTAGACAATCTGTCTCGCCAGGGTACGAGGCCCACTAGCTACCCCTCACATAGTTTACCCCACCTGTCAAAACAGTGTACCAGAGTGTGGCTGCTGTCACACACAAACAACTACTTGGAGCCACAGGTGAGAGCTGCCCCACTATGGACACATCAAGTCCCCTCACCAGAGGTGCTACCCTTCTATCAACTTTTAGATCCATTTATATTGAATCATTGATGTTAGGCATAAGTTATAACATGAAAAAAATATAGCAATTGCAAAGGCTGTCAAAGATTAAACAAACCTCAAGTCCATTTGGTCACCAGCTGGCCAGATTGTGGTATACTTCACAACCAAACTCTTCTACAAAGCAAAAGGTGTTAGAAATAGCAACTATTTCTGTGGCCTCTATTGTAATTGTAGTGGTTAGAACTGCGTGGGAATTCTAATCAATTACTGTAATCACTTCATTGATCTTAAACATTAACCCGGTGTCTTTGCAATTCTGCAAACACGAGGAAATCTGCAGATGCTGGAAATTCAAACAACACACACAAAGTGCTGGTAGAACACAGCAGGCCAGGCAGCATCTATAGGGAGAAGCACTGTCGACGTTTTGAGCCGACACCCTTCGTCAGGACTAACTGAAAGAAAGATAGTAAGAGATTTGAAAGTAGGAGGGGGAGGGGGAAATGCAAAATGATAGAAGACCGGAGGGGGTGGGGTGAAGCTAAGAGCTGGAAAGGTGATTGGCAAAAGGGATACAGAGCTGGAGGAAGGGCATTAACAGAAATTAGAGAAGTCAATATTCATGCCATCAAGCTGGAGGCTACCCAGACAGAATATAAGGTGTTGTTCCTCCAATATTGAATATGTTTATTTAACTTTGTCAAATATTTGCCACAAAATGGTAACAATACACATATCAAGACAAGGGCATGCATCTATGAAATCAAAAGCAATAATGCGTATCTCAGCATCTTTAGCCTTGTAAGGCATGGTTCTCTCATGCATGGCTAAATCATGTTTATAGCTACTGTTCAATTCCATTAATTTAAAATAACCATAAAACCATATAAAGTTTATGTGAAAAAACAGGAAGCTTTTTGGCTCGCGGCATCTACACCAGTAGAGAAACTACCTAGCCAAATCTCACCTGCCAGCAGCTGGCTCTTTGCACATTTACTTCCTGTCTTGTTTAAACTTGAAGAGTTTCTGCCTTTCCACCCTTCAGGCAGCAAATCTAGATCCCTGGTACCCTCTGTGTGATTTTCATAATCCTTCTCTCGATTCTCTAAATTATAGTCACCTGATTTTTAATATCCATGGTAAGGGAAATAGGTACGCCCTATTTCAACAATAAACGGTAACTGTTAATTTAAGGTAGATACAAGGCCTATGATTACTTTATACATATCCAGTAGGTCTTCCCTCTACCTTTTCTGTCCCCAAGAAAACAACTCTTATTTATTTTCTGCTTCCGAACAGCTAGACATTCCCAGAACTGAGAAAGTCTTGAAAATATCCTGTGAACCAAATGCAGCACTATCACAGATTTTCTATAAAGTGGTAACTGGAACCATACATAGTACTCCCACTATGAAGTCTAACTTGCCTTTATATAGTTCTAGTAAAATTGCCCTATTTTTACATATGCATCCATACAAAGACAGTATTTTTTTAAAATCATTTCAGGATTTTAGGTGTTAGCTCCTATTACGAAGAAGCCTTACCATCTGGGCCATGTCCTCTATAGGAGTCTAATGACTTGCACTCAACAACTCAGGTTTTACGTGAAAACTCTAAATAATTATTAGCACCACCTACTCAGGTGGCTACAAATTAATCAGGCAACAATGAAGTGACTTATATCAAACACTAAGTCTTAAAATCATTCATTGAAATTAATTATTCACCCTTGCACTTTGTTATTAGTGAATTAATTTAACTCTTGCAGAGACTGAACTCTGCAGGGCTGGATGTAACTTGTGAAAGTTGATTGCTGGGCATTCCAGACCCTTTCCAAATGCAGACTGTTCTCTTGCTGACCAATCACAAACTGCCTATTTCTCTTTTAAGAGGGTTTCTAGAGGTTCACCTAAGTTTAGTCCAAGCAGGCTTCAGTTAGTATTTTGCAGGATCACCTGTAGGTTACTTAGAGGCATTTTTTAAAGTTTGATCATAGTTGTAGTCAGTGCACTGCTCTCTTCTCCACACTCATGACTGTGTACCTAAGCACAGTTCAAACACCATCTATAAATTCACAGATGCCACCACTATTGTTGGTAAAATCTCAGATGATGATAAGGAAATGTACAGGAGTGAAATGGATTGACTGGTTGAGTGGTGTCACAACAGCAGCCTTACACTTCATCATCAGCAAGACCAAAGAGTTCATTGTGAACTTCAGGAAAGGGAACTTGGGAGACCACATACCAGTGCTCATCGAGGGGTCAGCAATGGAAAGGGTGAGCAGCTTTAAGTTCCCAGGTATCAACATCCCTGTGCCCAACACAGCAATACAATCACAAAGAAAGAGCCCCAGTGGCTCTGCTTCATTAGGAGGTTCGGTAAGTCACCAAAGACTTGCAGATCTCTACAGATGTATGTTGGGGAGCATTCCCAACAGGTCCCATCACCGGCTGGTATGGAGCCTCCAAAACACAGGCTGGCAAGAGCCTGCCGAGGATTGCAGACTCAGCCAGCTCCGTCACTGGCACAGCCCTCCACACCATCCTGATGAGGCAGTGCCCCAAGGAGTCAGCATTCATCATTAAGAAAGCTCACCACCCAGGACACGTCCTCTTCTTGCTAAACAGGTCTCAAGACTTGCACTCAACAACGCCCTGCACTATCAGATTCCAGAATCGTCCATGAATTCATGAACACAGTCTATTTGAGCCATTTATCTACCCACACCTGATTCCAATTCTGATATCCTGAACATGTGGCATCAGAGCATGTGATGAGTGATCGCATTGTGTCCTCTAATTTTACCGCATTTATCTGAAAACATTTGGTCGACTTTATTTCTTTTTATTTCTCGTCTTGGTAGTTTCACACCAATAACTGACTTGTGAGAAATTCAGACAGAACTGAAGAAAATTGAAGTATAGGGAATAGGAGTGCATTGTATTCAATGTCTCTGGTGTATTGTTGCAGTATCATATAACTCACTTAAACCAGGAGAGTGAAATGTCTGTTTATTGAGGCCGTCAGCAAGCACAGTCCACCAGTAACCCATGTGACATAGTCCTTAAGGTGAAAGCACTTCAATTAAAAAAAACTACATAAAGGTGAAGAATCCATACCCATACAATGCTATCGTTCTGAAGGAGCCTCTGTGATCTCCTGATTCATGCTCCTAAATAGTGTACATGGAATCGTCTTCCTCTGGAAATCCCTGAAAGATGGCTGCAGTTATAAAGTCAGTGTCCAAATCAGGATACTTCAGCAAAAGGAATGATTTTGCAGCAAGCCAAAGCGACATTATGCAGGTACGCGTTTGGGAGCTGATGTTTCGTGAGCTATTTTTGCATCGAGAGGGATTAAGTTGACAGCAGAGGCCCCATCTGTTGCTAGTCTGTGGGTAAGTTTTAACAGCTGAATGCATGTAAATTCCACCCCGCAGATCAGCCTAGCTGTGATACTTAAACACTGTGTGGCCTTTCCTCTGAGAAAAGCTGCATGAAAACACTATTACCTTTTAAGTACAATGGAAAGAAATACCACTTTTGTGTTATTGAAGATGTCGCAAGAGACCACAAATGCAAAAAAAAAACACCATGTTCTTGGTTTGCAAGATCTAATCTCCATCAGGTCATGATGGTGTATATTTAGTTTAGTTAAGGACTTTATCCCAAACTGCTCAGTTTCGGTTTCTTAATGTGCTGGAAACACTGCTTGAAATAGAAGGTATATTGATGCAAATTATGGAAAATAGGTTATCTTAACTTTTCTGAGGTTCTCTTCCAGTGAAACAGGACTGTAACAAGGATCTTCAAGAAAATACAGGCATTCCCAATGTTTGGCATCTTACTCAAGTGAATGTTCATCATGAAGTTATTTTGAATATGGGTAATCACCTCATTACAGTCATTGGGTAACAGAAATTAGTTCTTACAGAATTCACAAATCACTATGCAAAAAAATTAAGAAATTTGCACTTTATTGACACATGCACAGATGATGCAGCTTTGCACTATGGCAAAGCACAATATGATTTCCTCAGAATGCTGTCCTACCACACAGCACACAACCCCCACCTGCCCCAGCAAAGCTGCAGTGAGGCTTGATAGGTTTTAATTTTTGGTTTAAGTATTAATTCCAGGTTTGAAAGCATTATCCGAACAAAGGAAATGGAGAAGAATAAGCCTCTCCTATAGAGCTCAGAAGAATGAAAAGTGATCTCATTGAAACATGTGTTTTTGAGAGGAACTGATAATTCAGATTTGATGAGACTATTCACTTTGGTTGAGGGTGCAGAGCTAAGGATGATACAGTTAAATGGTGTCATCTATATAGAGTTGAAGAGAAAGACTTTGGAATTCCTTAATGAAAAAGGCTGTGGATGCCTGTACTCAGGGCTGTGATTGATGGAGTTTTGAACATGAAGCAGATTTTTGTGTAAACAGACAATTGAGTCAATACTGAACTTCAGCCATGATACTAAGTGTTGGAGAAGGTTTCATGAACCAAAAAGCCTTCTTTTCATATTTCTATTGACAATAATGCTTTATTTTTATTCAAGTGAGCTTGTATTATAGGACCATAAGACATAGGAGCAGAATTAGGCCATTCAGCCCATCAAGTCTGTTCCACCATTCCATCATGGTTAATTTATTATCTCTTTCAACCCCATTCTCCCACGTTCTCCCCATAACCTTTGATATTCTTATTAATCACAAATTTATCAACCTCTGCTTTAAATACACCTAATGGCTTGGACTCCACAGCTGTCTGTAGCAACGAGTTCCACAGATTCACCAATCTCAGCCTAAGGAAATTCCTCCTCATCTCCGTTCTAAAAGAATATCCTTGATTTGTGAGTCTGAGCCCTCTAGTCCTAGACGCCCCCACTACAGGAAACATCCTTTCTACATCCACTCTATCTAGGCTTTTCAATAATTGATAGGGTACAATGATATTCTCCCCACCCCTCCAGTGAGCACAAGACCAGAGTCATCAAATGTCCTTCATACACTAGCCCTGTCATACCTGCAATCATTCTCGTGAACCTCCGCTAGACCCTTTCTAATGCCAGCACACCCTTTCTTAGACAAGGGAACCAAAATTGCCCACAATATTCCAAGTGCAATCTGACCAATGCCTTATAAAGCCTCAGCATTACATCCTTGCTTTTATACTGTAATCTAGTCCCCACAAAATT
This sequence comes from Hemitrygon akajei, assembly GCF_048418815.1. Taxonomy (NCBI): domain Eukaryota; kingdom Metazoa; phylum Chordata; class Chondrichthyes; order Myliobatiformes; family Dasyatidae; genus Hemitrygon; species Hemitrygon akajei. The sequence goes on from NC_133128.1 coordinate 40,287,092, forward strand.
AATGCTAATATTTCATTTGTCTTCTTTATCACTGACACGACCTGCAAGTTAACCTTTAGGGAATCCTGCATGAGAACTCACAAGTCCTTACAGTCTATTCCATCTGCCACTTCTTTGCCCATTACCCTAATTTGTTTAAGTCCTTCTGCAGACTCACTGCTTCCTCTACACTATCTACCTCTCTACCTATTGTTGTATCTTTTGCAAACTTGGCCACAAAGCAATCAATTCTGTCATCCAAATCATTGACATATAACATGAAGCAAAGCAGTCCCAATACTGACCTGCAGAACACTACAAGTCACTGACAGCCAATGAAAAGGTCTCCTTTATTCCCACTCTTTGCTTCCTGCCAGTCAATCTTCTAACCATGTTACAAGAGAAAACTTACAGATGCTGGAAGTCCGAGGCAATGCACACAAAATGGCTGGGGGAACTCAGGCCAGGCAGCGTCTATGGAAAGGAATAAATAGTCGACATTTTGGGCTGAGACCTTTATCAGGCCCAAAAATCAACTGTTTATTCCTTTTCATAGATGCTGCTCAGCTTGCTGAGTTTCTCCAGCACTTTGTTGCTGTTGTCTTCTATCCATGCTAGTATCTTTCCTGTAACACCATCAGCTTTCGTGTCAAGAAGCCTCAGGAGCAGCACATTGTCAAAGGCCTTCTGAAAATCCAAGTGACCAACCTCCACAGACTTTCCTTATCTAGCCTTCCTGTTATTTCCTCAAAGAATTCCAACATGGTTTCCCCTAAGGAAACCATGCCAACTTTGGCCCATTTTATTATGTTGCTCCAAATACCCTGAAACCTCATCCTTAATAATATACTGCAACATCTTCCCAACCACTGAAGTCAGGCTAACAGACCTATAATTTCCTGTCTTTTGCTCCCTCACTTTCCTAAAGCATGAAGAGACATTTGCAATTTTCTAGTCCTCTGGAACTAGTGAATCTAGTGAATCTTGAAAGATCATTACTAATGCCTCTTCAGCTACCTCTTTCAGAATCCAGCAGTGTAATCCATCTTAGAAACATAGAAAACCTACAGCACAATACAGGCCCTTCGGCCCACAAAGTTGTGCCAAACATGTCCCTATCTTAGAAATTACTAGGCTTACCCATAGCCCTCTATTTTTCTAAGCTCCGTGTACCTATCCAAAAGTTTCTTAAAAGACCCTATCATATCCGCCTCCACCCCCGCTGCCGGCAACCCATTCCACACACTCACCAGTCTCTGCGTAAAAAACTTACGCCTGACATCTCCTCTGTACCTACTCCCAAGCACCTTACACCTGTGCCCTCTTGTGGCAGCCATTTCAGCCCTGGGAAAAAGCCTCTGACTATCCACACGATCAATGCTCTTGTCCAAGTGACTTGTCTACCTCCTGATGTTTCAGCTTCCCATCCACTTTCTCCTTTGTAATAGCAACTACACTCACTTCTGCCCCCTGACACTTGGATTTCTCACATACTGCTAGTGCCTTCCACAGTGAAGACTACTGCCAAATATTCACTCTTCCCTTGTCACCCATCACTACCTCTCCAGTGTCATTTTCCAGTGGTCCGATATCCACTCTGTACTTCACTGTATTACTGGTACATCTGATTTTAACTTCTCCCTCTCAAACTACAGGGTGAATTCTATATTATGATCGCTGTCCCCTAAGGGTTCTTTTACCTTAAGCTCCCTAATCAAATCTGTTTCATTACACAATACCCAATCTAGAACTGTCTTTTCTCTAGCAGGCTCAACCATAAGCTATTCGTGAAAAAACATTTCATTGGCATTCTACAAAGTCCTTTTTAGATCCAACATCAACGTGATTTTCCCGATCTATCTGCATACTGAAATCCCCCAAGACTAACCTAACATTATCCTTTTCACAAGCCTCTTCCATTTCTGATTGTAATTTGCACCGCATATCCTGGCTACTGTTCAGAGGCCTGTATATACCTCCCATCAGGGCCTTTTCACCCTTGCACTTTCTGATATCTGATAGCTACATGATATCTAATCATACACATTTTCCAGCAGCTATCGCTGGAGTAAATTCAAGACACTCCTTCGGATCACTCAAGGAACTCTGCTATTCTGCTGGCTCACTCCTGTGCTGAAGCAGGAGATACAGAAGCCTGAAGCCCCTCACCACCAGGTTCAAGTGCCATCAACCATTCTGCTCTTGAACCAACGAGCAAAGCCCTCATCGTTGCAGCACTATGACCAGCTTGATCATTTTGCAGCAAAATGGACTTTGTGTTTTTTTTTTGGTTTTTAGTTGTGTCCTTTCTGGCAAATAGAATTTGTAGGGTGTGAGATTCAAAATTAAGATGTGCGTTTCTGAAAGAGGTCTGGGTTAAAGTCAGAGGACAAATGTGATTTACCGTAGATTCCGGACTACAGAGCGCACCTGATTAAAAGCCGCTGGCTCTAATTTTAGAAATAAAATCAATTTTTTAATTGTAAAGGCCGCATCGGATTTTAGGCCGCACCGGATTTTAGGCCGCACCGGATTTTCGGCCGCAGGTGTCCCACGTTGTAATATGAGATATTTACACAGAAAGATATTACACGTGAGGATTTTTTTAACTTTTAATTAAATCCATATGGTAACAAAAACAAATACATATTGCAAATGCTTTTTTTCGAACCGTGCCCGTACGCGGCTACTTTTAAATATACGTTGCGTATACTTCTTTACTGAACAACATTCCAATATCTCCTAACGACTGGTAAAAAATATATATATTGCAGCCTACCAGGAAAAGTTATTGATCACCTTTAACTTAAAAGCAGCGTTCGCTCAGATCCAAAGCCGCTCGCGTAATGCGCTCCCTCCCTCCGTCCCGTTTCATCGCAAACCGGCATTTTCCCACAAGACACCGCGAAACCGGGTGTGACGTCATAGCATCCCGCGATGTAGTACAGAAAACAAATATAGTTAAAACTCTTCTAACTTTAACTAGAAAATGAATTACTAAGCGAAAATATTATAAACTAAGTAACTGCACAATGCTTCGAGTGTTTTCCATGTTGATGAGGGTGAGTACAAATGACTGATTTACAATAATTTAATTGTGAAAGTGCGCTTGATTTATCGTACAATTTCATTGGACCTCTGTGAACTACTCATCAATTTTATTGGTCTACTGTTACGAGGCAAAATGTTTACGAGGCGGCATGAAAAAAAACCATGTATTAGCCGCTCCGTATTAAAGGTTGCAAAGTTCAAAGCTGTTCAAAATGTGGGAAAAAAGTAGCGGCTTAAAATCCGGAATCTACGGTAATTATGTCTGGGTTAAAGTCAGAGGACAAATGTGATTTAATTACGTCTGGGTTAAAGTCAGAGGACAAATGTGATTTAATTATGTCTGGGTTAAAGTCAGAAAACAAATGTGATTTAATTATGAATGCAGAAGTCCTGACAAGATTAACTGTTTGTGGAATCATTGAAGTCCTGAGATATGGACTATTGTTTTACAGAAATGTGTAAAAAAACAACTCCAAATATGGAATGGGAAAACACTGTACCTCCCGAGTCAGGGAGGGGAGGGGTAAGGAAGAAGGATAAAATCTGCTGCCCTGTAAGGTTCAGGGTTCCCTTCTCTGAGGGGGCCCAGCTCTGCAGAACTGTTAATAAACTTTGTTTCCTTGAATTTGTCTTGAAGCCATTATTCGGGAGCGTGGCTCGTTTCTGACATAGGGTTTATGTGTGTTTATGTTTTCTTGTGAATGCTGCTTCCATGGTGCTATGTGACGCTGCTGCAAACTGTGCATTCATTTACTTGTACGTGTGACTACAACCTCATCCACGCGTATGATTTCCCTGGAATCAATCAATCCTGTTGTCAGCAATCACAGAGCTGATTTGTTCCGATTCCTGACAACTTTTCACAGAGTTCCCTTGAGGGACCCTGAGCTAAGATATCATCTTTGGATGTGTTTCGGGACTCCCTTTCGTTGCCATAGCAGTATTCCCAGAAGCCCACCATGTACACCGAGCAAGCATAAGCTGAGGAAAGTGGGTAGTGAATGTACATATTCCAGAGGGGGTGCATATAAATATAAATTCTAGCACAGCTAAACTTCGTCCCGAGAGATGAACCTGTCCATGTGGTCAGGAAAGAGGTTCAGCAAGCAGTGTTCAAATGGCCACAAAGTTCAATCCTGATTCCCAGACCAGTTCATTCATTCTCCCTGTAACAGCGCTGGGTTCCCCTGGCAGCTGAGGTTTCCTCCCACATCTCAAAGACATGCTTCTTGGTAGATGAATCAAGCACACTAAATTTCCCTTCGGATTAGCTGTGGAAGGAGAAGCAGGTTACAGAGGATTAATGGAAAGAATGGGGTTACTCTGAAAGCTGGCAGAGGGGCAACGAGTGAAAGGGAATCTCATCAGAAATATGAAATAACATGACATAAAACATGAAATGATATATTGACAGAATGTCAAATATATGCATTACTGATGTTGCTGCAATCTTCTTACAATGTAGGAAAGTATTTCTGTCCATCAAGTCTATTCTGGCTCACAAAGCAATCCCATTCCCTACTAATTTTCCCTGTAATCTATATTCCCCATATTAATTCACCAGCCTCCACTGGGGACAACTGACAATGGCCAAGTAACTTCCAAGCTGCGTATCACTGGGATGTGAGAGGAAGGCCGAGCAGCAGGGGAGCCCACTGCGGACATACAAATGCCACACAGACAGAATTAGAGGTCAGGATTGAAGCTGGGACACTGGGGATGTGATTTATCAGAAACATCCGCTCGATTCACTGCATGACTGTGCTAACCTTGTTTAGGGATTCCCTTGTTTTCAAGGACAAACTTGAAATTATTTGGCCATCATATAGAAAGTGGAACATGTTGGCTTCTGAGAGGTAAGTTCTGAATCTGGCTCTCTCAGGTGCTCTGTTGGAGTTAAGTTTTATTCTGAACTCGTCCTAATCTGGCACTGTTTGATGCTGACGAGTGGAAAAATAGGCTGAATATTCTGTCCTGTTGTACTAACATGCCCCATCTTGATGAACTAAAAAAAATCCAAGTATCAGCACTGATCAAGTATGGAACGTACTGTTCTGAGGCACAAAGGATTTTAATGAAAATTTGGATAAGCAGGAAAGGGAGAAAGTCCAATAGAGGATTAATCCAATCATGTTAGATAAAGAGAAATGGAAGGAGGCTGATGGGGAGAAAAAATGAACATAATGACTTATTTCTGCAATATAGTCTCTGATATTTTAGGGTCAAATTTTGTTCAGTGTTGCAGACAATCTACATGAGCCAGCCAATTCACTGCAGCTAATTCAAAAATACTTAAATTCATCAAACTCTACAATCAAAAAGGAAGTAGGAACACAACCAAGTTCACCACAAGTCACATATTATACCAGTTTGAAATCTGTCACCATTACCTCATCGTTGCTGGGTCAAAATTGTAGAAGTCCCTAAAATATTGTAAGAGTACACAGATGACGGTAACTTGGACAGAAGGTAATCATTTTTTTGCAGAAGTTTGAGCAATAAATGCTGATACTGCCCTCCATGCATACATCCAGTCAGTAAATAAATATAATTATCTTCACTGGTAAATCAGCATATATGTCACTCCATCAGTCAGTTGGACACATATTTTCAACGGATCAACAATAATAATATGCATTCTAATCAGCTGGAATCAATGGAAAATAGTATGAAGTGATAAAGAAACTTAACAGTCCCATTCTAACTGTTTGGTGTACATCTATCATATATCATAGTGTTTGTATAACCATTTCTTGTTTACTCTGAGGTCATTTAAACCCCATTTGTCCATATCCCAACTCATAATATCTGCTCATCAAACATCATTCTGCTTGCTGACCTACATCAGCTCTTGGTTACCTGATGTCAAGTTTTTAAAATACTCAGTTTTGCTTTTAATCCTTTTATAGTCTCAGTCCCTCATTATCCATGCAACTTCCTCCACCGTTACAAATATTGCTTTGGTCAGAAAGGCAACTTCACTTTCTCATGATCAAGCAGAATTCTAAAGGGCACTACATGCAAACCTTAAAAGCTGAGCCTATGCCAGATGTGCACCTACACCCTTCAACTCTTTCAAAACCAAAATTGCTTCTGCCACTGGCTGAGATAACAGAAGTCAACAGTGACGAAAATAACAAATCATCACACTCAAACCCACAACCATAGCGAAGAGGTTAACAATTGCTATATCAGGAACTACATACATATGTATTTATTCTTCCTTCCTTTCTTTGCCACATTTCAAAAAGTTCTGTCTTTGTTTTATTACTGAGAGCACAGCAAATGCACAGCATTTGGCTAGAAAATTCTTGAAAATCAGTTTGCATTTGCAGCACAAGGCTTGTGAAATTTAAGAAAGCATTTATTCATAACTATGCAACATTGAAATAAGTTTAATGAAACCTTGCACATATAGATGCTATGTCTCTGCCAGGTGTATCAACAGAATCATAACTGAGCAGACTAACTGCTGATGTTTTTCAGATAGTGCAAGTGATGCTGAATCAAACTGCAGACTTCTGAGGTTTTGGGTCATGTTACTAAAAGTCATGCCATTGACTGCACTCATTTTGTAAGCTGCTGAAGATTTCTGTCAACTATGAAAATTGCTAGGTAATCGTCATTCCTATCAATTTTTCTGTTTTGTTTGTGGGATGTGGGTGTTGCTGGCAAGGCCATGCTACTTACTGCCTTCCCTGACTGCCACTGAACCAACTGCCTTCTGAGACATTTCAGACAGTAGTTAGAAGTGAAACGCGCTGGTGTGCTACTTACAAAATGTACAAGTCATACCAGCAACTTTCCCTCTCTGTTACACTGAAGGCCAATGAAAGGCTTGTATAGCATGTTCAATAGGCACATCCATCTGTAAAGGGAAAACAATCTCTGAGTCAGAATTCCACCCCAATTTCAGACAGAAAGTTCCCAGGATCTGAATCTATGAAGAGACCAGTCAACAGTATTGTACCTTTCTCACCTAATCCACTTTCACTGCTTGTACTTCTCTTCAACCTCACAGGTGCATCTACATGTAACTTTGAACTTTGAATTTTGGTGTATCTGCTAATATTCATGCACAGGTTGCCTAGGGCTTCCTTGCCACTGGATCAAGGACGTGGATGTGGTGAGGACCTACAAGTACCTGGCGGTGCACCTGGAAGGCAGACTTGAGTGGAGCACCAACAAAGAGGCTGTGTTCAAGAAGGGCCAGAGTCGCCTCTACTTACTGAGGAGACTGAGATCCTTTGGAGTAAGCAGACCTTTCCTTCACGTGTTCTACCAATCTGAACATTGCTGAACATGTTCTTCACATGTTCTACCAATCTGCTGTCGGCAGTACTATCTTCTATGTGGTGCTGAGTTGGGACAATGGTGTCAACACGGGTGATGCCAACAGGCTCAATAAACTGATTAGAAAGGCCGGCTCTGTTATAGGAGTCAAACTGGACAGACTGGAGGCTGTGATAGAACAAAGGACGCCATGGAAAATCCTGTCAATTCTGGACAATGTTGTCCAGAACATTGTCCTGTCAATTGTCCTGTCATTGTCCAGAATCCTGTCAATTCTGGACACCCTCTGCATGTCACCTTGGCTGAACAGAGAAGCACTTCTACTAATAGACCAAAACAACTGCGCTGCTCCAAAGAGTGCTATATGAGGTCATTCTTACCCTCAGCCATTAGGCTCTAATGAGTCAACCTATAGCTGGAGAAGTGATGGCCCCCTCCTGTTAGACTGTTTGTGGTAAGTTATTTTTTTCTACTTCTCTTCTAATATTTATATCTGTGCACTTGAAATGCTACTACGACACTGTAATTTCCTTTGGGATCAATGAAGTATCTGTCTATCTATTTATATAGCTGGAGTTTTTCCACATTATAAGGAACCATGGATAGATGACTTGCTTTACCAGAATGGGATCAGGTATGGGATCGGGAATGTCAGGACTCCGACAGACAATGCTTAGGTACTTAGATACTTCAACATTAACAAAGTGGCCCTGACAGAGATGAGCAGGAGGAGTCTATTTTGAAGAACAACATGCCATCTAAAACGGCAATCTTGGAAGAGAAAGAGGAACACTGTTACCATGGGATGAGTTTTATCATAAAGAAATAAGCTAATTTAATGTCTCAGTGACTGCTACAAGATAAAGAAAATCTTGTGACCCTCCATCCCTCTATGGATAGAACAGGACCCCCCTCAAAGACCAAAATGGACATCACTATTTGGAGCTGTGGAAGGTGGGCAAAGTCCTTAATGAATAATTCCCATCTGTTTTTACCAAAGAGAAAGACTTCAGAACTAGCAAAAGTAAATTGGTAGGTTTAGGGACAGTTCACATTACAGCAGAGTAGGTGCTGGATCTTTTAAAAGGTATAATATTAAGAGAGACAAATGTCTAAGGCCTAAGAATGTGTATTCTTTTACACTGTGGGAGGCTAGAGGACAAAATGCAGGATTCCTGGCTGAGATATTTGAGCCAGTGGTGAGGCGCTGATATACCGGAGGGTAGCAAATGGAGTGCCTTTGCCTGAGAAGGGCAGCAAAGAAAAATTTGAGAACTATTGAGCAGTGGGTCTAACTTTTGTGGTAGCTAAGTTACTGAAGAGTATCCTGAGGGATAATATGTACTACTGGTAGTATCTCAAAGCTTTAGAAAAGTTTCTACAAAATCCTCCAAATCTACTAACATCAGCACCCACTCCCAGACCAACATTTTCTGCACTGAGGTGCTGATATTCAATTGATACTGATGCACAGGCATCGTTCAAGTTCCCAACACAAAAACACCCTACATATTTGCTTAAGGCAAGTAATAATTTGCAACAGAGGAAATGAGTTAAGGATGTTATCAAAACTTCTATGGAAGAATGTAATTTCACCACTTACTCCTGGGAATCCCTTTCCTGGATGAACACGTGGGATGGCATTGAGTGCCTTGAGTTGATGCATCAGGAGCACACAAAAACTAGATTTAAAAGGTGGAATTAGCTCCAAGAACCCACCTGACAAACACCATATATGGCAGAGTTTGTAGTCCCCACCTCAACCACCAGAGAGGCTACTGAAATGGAATGGAAACAAATTATCCTCGTTGCTGAGGAAATGCCCAGGAAGAGTAAAAGAAACACACTTATTGTGTGCACCCAGGTGAATGTAAAAATTCTTCCTAAAGTACACTGAGAAAATTGAGCAGTATTTTGAAGCAAATGAAATAGCCAATGAGAAGCAAGCCCTAATTTTGCTGAGTGCATTGGATCTGAAGGCATACACATTTGCTTCAAACTTCAACTGCTCCAACCAAACCAGCCAAAATGAACTTTGCTGAGATCATAAAAGTAATGCAGGACCATTTAGAACTGAAACTATTATTGATTGCATGATTCATAAGCAGAATCAAAAGAAAGGGGAGTCTATTTCAGCATATGTGGTTGGATTGGAAAAGTTGTCTTGAGCATTGTCAGTTCAATGACGGGCTTAATAATGCATTGATTGATTGTTTAATTTGTGGAATGTTAGAAAACTGGCTCCTAATTGAAGCATATTTAAAAGACCAGTTGAAGTAGCTATATCAATGGAAACAGCAGACAGACATACAGCTGAGTTGCAATCAGAAATTAAATGAGCATGAACAAAATTGCAACATGTAGACAGAAGCCTGCCAGGCCAAACAATTGTGTTACCATTGCAACAGGGACTCACTTACACCAAATTAATACAGATTGAAAGGTGAAACGCAGAAAATGCAACAAAGACACATACAAAGAACATATCAGGCAGACAAAAATAAATGGACTGCTGGGGAAGAGAAAAAGATAAAAAGTCAATTTGCAGTTTCAAAAAGAGCAACGATTGGCATGCTGTTGATGGAAGATCTGATAATGATGAGAGAGATGCAGGACTGGGTACTCCTGAGATTTGAAGAGTGAAACCTAGCAATACACAAGCAATATGACTCACACCAAAAGTGAATGGCAAATTAATTTAAATGGAATTGGACCCTGATTCAGCAATGACATTCACAACAGTGAAATGCAGCAACCAACAACCCACATTGGGTTTGCATGTGGTAAAAACAGGAGGACCAGCATTGTGGGGTTGTGATTGGCTGAGACGACAACTTGATTGGAGATCCATCCACCATTTGCATGCTACATCTCCTGCAAAGAAGCCAAATGAAACCGAATTACTGGATGATGCCACAACTGTCTCTATACTGTACATGATGAACTGTTACTCAACACAGGGCAAACAGCTATTGGTGCCAACCTCTGAGCCTCTGGTTGGAAAGTATATTGGGCCAAGGAAGGACCATGCTGCTTAGAGAGATTGTGACTACCACAGTTTTTGCCGGCAACATATGAGGGGTGATTGATAAGTTCGTGGCCTAAGGTAGAAGGAGTCAATTTTAGAAAACCTAGCACATTTATTTTTCAGTATAATCCCCTCCTATGTTTACACACTTAGTCCAGCGGTCGTGGAGCATACGGAGCCCTTCTTTGTAGAAGATGGTGTCTTGGACCTCCAGAAGTGGTCCACAGCAGGGGTGATTGATAAGTTTGTGGCCTAAGGTAGAAGGAGATGAGTTATTAACTTCAAACTTTCTGCATAATCACTCGAAGAGTTGAACTGCATGTGCATTTAACGAGAGCTGTATAACTCATCGCCTTCTACCTTACACCACAAACATATCAATCACCCCTGCTGTGGACCACTTCTGGAGGTCCAAGATCTGTATGCTCCAAGACCGCTGGACTAAGTGTTTAAATGTAGGAGGGGACTATGTTGAAAAATAAATGTGCTAGGTTTTCTAAAATTGACTCCTTCTTCCTTAGACCACGAACATATCAATCACCCCTTGTATCTAACTTTCAGTTCCCTGGCCCTGACCACCTGATCTTCACCATGGATGTGCAGGTATTTCAACCCCCATCGTGAAGGCCTTGAAGCTCTCCACTTCTTTCTCAATAAAAGGACCAACTAGTTCCCCTCCACCACCCTCCTCCATCTGACAGAACTGGTCCTCACCCTCAGCAATTTTTCCCTCGGCTCCTCCCACTTTCTCCAGACTTGAGGGGCAGCCACAGGCATCTGCATGTGCCCCAGCTATGCCTGCCTCTTCATTGGCTACATAGAACAGCCCATATTCCAAGCCTTCCCCGGTAATGCCCCCCTAACTCTTCTTCTACTGTATTGATGACTGCATTGGTGCTGCTTCAGGCACCCATGCTGAGCTCATCAATTTTATCAACTTTGCCTCCAACTTCCATCCGGCCCCTAAATTCACTTGGTCCATTTCAGACACCTCCCTGAGCTTTCTCAATCTCACTGCATCCATCTCTGGAATCAAACTGTCAACCAACATCTTTTATAAACTTACTGATTCCCACGATTACCTTGACTAAACCTCTTCCCACCCTGCCTCCTGTAAAAATGCTATTCCCTTTTGTCTCCACCATATCTGTTCCCAGGATGCAGCTTTCCTTTCCAGGACATCAGAGATGTTCTTCTTCTCCGAGAATGAGGTTTCCATTCCGCACCATTGATGCTGCCCTCACCTGCATCTCCTCCATTTCACCTACATCCATGCTCACCCAATCTTTCCACCACTTAACAGTGATGGCATTCCTCTTATCCTTACCTACCATCCCATGAGGCTCTGCATCCAACACATCATCGTCTGCAATTTCCAGTATCTCCAAAGGGATCCTACCACCAAAGATATTTTTACCTTCTCCCCCTCCATCCTCTTGCCCTATGGATCACTCCTTCCATGATTCCCTTTTCTATTCGTTCCTCCCCAATGATCTCTCTCTCTCTCTCTGCATGTATCCCTGCAAGCAGCTAAAGTTCCACACCTGCCTTTTCAGCCCTTCCCCCACCTCCACTCAGGGTCCCAAACAGTCCTTCCAGGTTAAGCAACACTTCACTTGTGAATCTGCTGAGGTTGTCTATTGCGTCTGGTGCTTCCAATGCAGCCTCCTCTGCGTTAGTGAGATCTGTCGTAATTTGGGGGAACACTTCGTCAAGCACCTCCACTCCATCTGCCATAAGCGGAACTTCCCGATGGCCAAACATTTTAATTCCAATTCCCATTCCTGTTCTGACATGTTAGTCCCTGGTCTCCTCTTGTGCCAAGATGAGGTTATCCTCAAGGTCTGGGTGGCCTTCAAAGGGATGGTATGAATATAGATTTCTACTTTTGGTAAAAAAATCCTCTCCCTTCCCTCTTCTTGTATTCCCCACTCTGCCCTCTCACCTGCCTATCACCACCCCCTGGGTCCCACCTCCTTCCTCCCTTTCTCCAATGCTCCACTCTGCTCTCCTTTTCCAGCCCTTTATCTTTCCAACCCACCTGGCTTCACCTAGCACCTTCGAGCTATCCTCTTCGCCTCCCTCCACCTTTTATTCTGGTGTATTCCTGTTTCCTTTTCAGCACTGAAGAAGGGTGACTGCTTACTCATTTCCGTAGAAGCTGCCTGACCTGCTGAGTTCCTCCAGTGCTTTGGTTTTCCAGCATCAGCAGACTTTCTTCTGTTTACACTATCTGAAAAAGCTTCTGAGATGTTAATCAGACAATTACTTACAAAATGTGGCTTGGTTTTAAGCTGGAAGAGAGCTCAGGGAGTTTCAGGAAAGTTGCAAACTTTCGGCTTTTGTGAATATGAAGAACCAGAGCCTACTCTGCATGCATGAACTTCAATTTTGGGAGGAAAAAAGCTGCCTTTAAAAGTAGATGCAAAGAGCAAAGCCCAGCTGGATGAATGGAAGGCCAAAAAGAAAGGAGTCCATGGAGATACAAAAATGGAGAATTTATCAGATGATGTTGTGAATGTGGAAAACAACAGGAGAGATCAGATTATAAAGGGAGCAATAGAAGGATTAATAAGAGAATACTCTTATTACTGTCACCAACATGGTGGTTTTGTCAAACTCATGTTCCTGCAAGCTTGAACACCTATCGATCAAATCCCATCTGTTCTATTTATCAAGGGAGTTTTCCTTCATAATCCTGACCGCAGTTTACATACCACCAGCGGCCAACTGTAATCAAGTGTTTGAGAAACTGCATGATGCCATCTCCAAACAGGAAAAAGTCCATTCTGACACATTTCAAATCATAGTCAGTGACTTCAACCAGGCTTGTTTGAAGAAAACCCTGCCCAATTGCCATCAGCATATAATCTGTAGCACCAGAGGTCCCAACACACCAGACTACTGTAATACTAAGATAAGGAATGCTTACTGCTCCAGGCCCAGACCGCATTTCGGTAAATCAGAGCACTTGGCTGTCCTTCTCCCACCTGCAAAGGCTAAAGCGCAAGCTCCAGAGATTATGACAGTAAAGAGGTGGTCACAGGAGGCAGAGAAGAGGCTTCAGGACTGGCTTGTGTTCAAGGACTCACCTGTGGATCTGAATGAATACACTATGGTTGTCCCGGATTTTATAAAGCAATTGTATGTGAGTGTGTCCCCACGAAATCATTCCGAGTCTTCCCCAACCAGGAGCCCAGCATGAATCGTGACATCCGCAGTCTGTTGAGGGCCAGGTCAAGTCAAGTCTGGTGACCAAGAAGGTTACAAGAGGTCCAGTTATGATCTCCAGAAAGCCGTCTCATGGACGAAGTGGCAATTTTGGACTAAGCAAATCAACAAAGGATGCTCGACATTTGTGGCAGAGCTTGAACACTATCACCTCTGAGAAAGTTAAATCAAACAACATGGCGTAGCTTCCAGATCAGTTCGATGCCTTCTATGCTCGCTTTAGACAAATAAAGACAAGGAGGAAATATCATAGACTCCCAGAGCCCCTGATGATCCTGTGATTTTGGTCTCTGAGGCTGGCGTGCAAGCAGCCCTCAGGAGGGTGAACACACGAAAAGCATCCAGCCCAGAGGGGTACCTGGCCCAGTACTAAAGACCTGTGCTGATCAACTGGCTGGAGCGTTCAATGATACTTTTAACCTCTCACTTTGGCAGTCTGAGGTACTCACCTGCCTCAATCAGGCTTCAATTATGCCGGTGCCCAAGAAGAATGTGATAACCTGCCTTAATGACTATCATCCAGTAGCATTTTCATTCACTGTGTTGAAGTGTTCTGAGAGGTTGTTGATGAAACATATCAACTCCTGCCTGAGAAACAACTTGGATCCACTCCAACTTGCCTATCAGAGCAACAGGTCCACACCAGATGCCATTTCATTGGCTCTTCATTCAACCCTGGAACATCTGAACAGCAATGATGCATACATCAGGGTGGTCTTTATTGACAACAGCTCTGTATTCAAAACCATCATCCCCTCAAAACTAATCAATAAGCTCCAAGACCTTGGCCTCAGTACATCCTTGTGAAACTAGATCTTTGATTTCCTCACTTGCAGACCCCAGTATGTTTGGATTGGCAACAACACCTCTTCCACAATCTCCATCAGCGCAGGCATATCACAAGGCTGTGTGCTTAGCCCCCTGCTCTAGTCATTTTACACTTATGACGGTGTGCCTAAGCACAGCCCCAATGCCAGATTCAAGTTTGCTGATGACACCACTGTTATATGCCAAAGATCAAAGATGGTGATGAATCAAAATATAGGAGGGAGGTTGAAGAGTGGTATTAGTAAAATTGAAGCCTGCTTGAAACAGCAATCTCTTACTCAATGTCAGCAAGACCAAGAAGCTGATTGTTGATTTCAGGAGAAGAAAAGCAGAGATCAATGAGCCAGTCGTCATCAGAGGACCAGAAGTAGAGAGGGTCAGCAACTATAAATTCCTTGGTGTTATTATTTTGGAGGACCTGCCCTGGGCCCAGCACGTAAGTGCGATTATGAAGTAAGCTTGTCAGTGTCTCTAATTCTGTAGCAGCTTGCAAAGATTTGGCATGAAATGTAAAACTTTGACCAACTTCCAGAGATGCATAGTGGAGAGTATATTGACTGGCTGCATCACAGCCTGGTATGGACACACCTATGCCCTTGAATGGAAAATCCTACAAAAAGTAGTGGATATGGCCCAGTCCATCATGGGTAAAGCCCTCCCCACTATTGAAATGCTGTTGCAGGAAAGCAGCATCCATCACTGTCCAGGCCATGCTCTCTTCTCACTGTTGCCATCAAGAAGGTGGTTCAGGAGCCTCACAACTCATACCACCCAGGTTCAGGAACAGTTATTGTCCCTCAACCATCAGGCCCTTCAAACAAGAGGGATAACCACTCAACTTCACCGGCCCTATCATTGAAATGTTCCCACAACCTAAGAACTCACTTTCAAGGACTCTTGATCTCATGTCTCAATATTTATTGCTTATTTGTTTATTTTTATTATTTCTTTTTTCTTGCATTTTCCCAGCTTGTTGTCTTTTGCACAGTGGTTGCATGCCCAGGTTGGTACAATCTTTCATAGTTTCTATGATGCCTATTCTTCAATGGATTTATTGAGTTTTCCCTCAAGACCATGGACCTCAGGGCTTTATATGGTGACAAATCTGTACTTCAATAATAATTGTACTTTGAACTCCAGTGAACGAGAGAGAGAGGGGGGGGGGAGAGAGAGGGGGAGAGAGAGGGGGAGAGAGAGGGGAAGAGGGAGAGGGGAAGGGAGAAAGAGGGGGAGGGAGAGAGGGGGCAGAGAGAGGGGGCAGAGAGAGGGATAGAAGGGGAGAGGGGGGGCAGAGAGTGGGGGAGGGAGAGGGGAGAAAGGGGAGGGACAGGGGGCAGAGAGAGGGGGAGGGAAAGGGATAGAAGGGGAGAGGAGGGCAGAGAGTGGGGGAGGGGAGAGAGAGAAAGAGGGAGAAAGAGAGAGAGAGAGACCTACTTAAAGTAAAAACAAAACTGGACTTGCATTCTGGGCTCTCTTTTTTACCTTTCAACTAGTTTAATATATTGAATTTACTAACATTATTGACCGGATATAGGTAGATGAGACTAAGGAAGAAGACTAGCGGGCTTGGACAAGATGTGCCAAAGGGCCTGTTTCTGCACTGTACTGCTCTATGATTCTAAAATGCATTAAATCCCCTTCTTCTTCTTCTTCCGCAAAGAGAAATACATTAGTGTTTCAACAGGCCATATATTAGAGTTACAGTTCAGAAGAACAGCATGCAAGCTCAGAATTTCCTTGATCAAAATCAGCTACAGAAACTTGTAAGATTATTCAACTCCATCATGGATACCAGTCTCTGTAGTATCCAAAGCATTTTCAAGGAGCCATGCCTTAGGAAGGCGGCATCCATCATTAAGGATCCCCACCACCCAGGACATGTCCTCTTCTCATTGTTACCATCGGGAAGGAGGTACAGAAGCCCGAAGGCACACACTCAGCGATTCAGGAACAGATCCTCCTCTCTGCCATCTGATTTCTAAATGGACATTGAACCCATATACACAGTACCTCACTACTTTTTTATTTCTGTTTTTTCACACTACTTAATTTGACTTAACTATTTAATAGAGATATATATATACTTAATGAAACTCAGTTTTTTCTCTATATTTGTTTATGCGTTTCATTGTACTGCTGCCGTAAAGTTAACAAATTTCACAACATATGCTAGTGACATTAAATCTGATTCTGATGGCATTTTTTCACAAAATCCAGTCTAACAAACTCACAAGATTAAACTGTCTCTTTCCTACAAACTCTGTTCTGATACGTCATGATAAGTTTTCTTAATTGTCGATCACTTTATTAAGGCCAGATGCCTATCTGTAAAGCACACCACATCCGCTGGGTTGACCACATGACTTTTTCTATAACTTAAAAAAAAACCATATCTAATAGGTATTTATTGAATATTATTGCTTCCTAAAGAGGGCTTCTTCCTCTTCCATTACTGCCATGAGAATCTGCAAAAAATAGACATACTTTTCATTGCTTCTCTGTTGCATTACAACACCATGGCAGGAATCACAAGCCATGTATCATTTACCATACTACATGAGTTACTGGGTCACTTGAGGCTTAAGCCAGTCAGTAAGTTTATTTTCTTCTATTTGGTTCATTCATTGTCCTAATTTCCTAGAAAAATCAATTTGCTGAAGCTGCACTGTTGAAAAACAATACATTCTACAGTGCTCAGCACAAAAGATGCTCATCATGCTTTTGGCATGTCAGTCGGAACTTTAACCACTGGCTGACATGAAATCTACGAACTTTTATTTTAAGTTCTTGGACCATGTGCCCTTTACCTCCATTTTCTTTGCATTGTCTGGTCCTCAAACTTAGTTTAGCGTTGGCTGATCACAATATGAAATATCACTTTAATTCACTGTCTCACCTTTGATCTGGCCCATATCTCCTCAGCCTCTCACACTGCTGCAGTGTAAGGTCAAGTAATAACATTTCATTATTAACCAGATTTATTTACATCCTTCTAAACCCTAGACTGAGTTTAGCAGTGTAATTTTTCATTGGTTATTCTCTATTCTATAGTGAATGCTTGCAATTAAATGAATCTTAAGGGAGTATATGGTGACATATATATATATAGTCTGTAAATAAATTTACTATGAACTTTGAACCATTTCAGTTAATTAGCACGTCTCAGAGTTATATTTTTTCTTCAGCAATTTCAGGAAATGGTTTTAATTTATTTAATTGGAACAGTTTGAGTGTGAACACCACAGAACTAAAACCAGGGTCTTCAACTAAAACAAAGACAATCGTAATGGCAGCAAGATGGAATTGTCTGAGGTGGACTGGGAAAATAAATTCAGAGACAGCTAAGTAGATGAACAGTAGAAGCAACTCAAGCAGATGTACATAATGCTCAGAAGGAATCTATCCCAATTAGGAAAGGATTCCCTGAGAAAGTGGAATGATCTGTGGTTAACAAATGAAACCAAGGGTAATGGTAAATTGAAAAGTAGGACATATGAAGTGACAAGGGCTGGTAAATGTAAAAGCAAACAGTAAGAATCTCTGAGGATCTAACCTGGTCCTAACATATTGATGCAGTTATTAAAAAAGCAAGACAGCGGCTATACTTAATTAGGAGTTTGAAGAGATTTGGTATGTCAACAAATACACTCAAAAACTTCAATAGATGTACCCTGGAAAGCATTCTGACAGGCTGAGTTTCTGTCTGGTATGGGCGTGGGGGGGGGGGGGGGGGCTACTGCATAGCACCGAAAGAAGCTGCAGAGGGTTGTAAATCTAGTCACCTCCATCTTGGGTACTAGCCTACAAAATACCCAGGACATCTTCAAGGAGCGGTGTCTCAGAAAGGCAGCGTCCATTATTAAGGACCTCCAGCACCCAGGGCATGCCCTTTTCTCACTGTAGGAAGTACAGAAGCCTGAAGGCACACACTCAGCAATTCAGGAACAGTTTCTGCCCTCTGCCATCCAATTCCTAAATGGACATTGCACCCTTGAACACTACCTCACTTTTTAATATACAGTATATTATTTCCATTTTTGCACGATATTTTATCTATTTAATATATGTATACTCTGATTGATTTCTTATTCTTCTATTTTATGCATTGTATTGAACTGCTGCTGCTAAGTTAACAAATGTCACAACACATGCCAATAAACCTGATTCTGATATGTTCAAAAGGCTAAACTTTTTAAACCTCTATTTTCCCCCTTCTCTTTTACATCCATCCAAAACATTATTTATCTCTAATGTCTTTAGTTCTGTTCCCATTTAATTCTTGATGCTTTCTGACCTGCTGTGTATTTCCAACACTTTTTCTTGTTACTTAGGAGCTCTAAGAGCTAATTTCAGAAACAAAATCTTTTGAACTGTAAACTCTCAAGTTTATTAAGCTGTGAACAAGCTTCACAGAGCAGCAATCTCAAGTTAGCAGTTACAAACCATGATCTTTGTAAAAGGTTATGTTAGCTGCAACTATTTCAAATTTTTGAAAATTGATACTTTATGTGAAAATAATATGTGTGCAAACAGGGTTGTAACTAAATTTAAGCCTCTTTGAATTGTGTCTCTCTGAATTTGGAATACCTCAACAAAAAACTACAAGTAGTTAATCCCTGATAAAACATCAATTGCCAATTCAATTACAAACCCCACAAAATTTCCACTCATGCTAGTCATAGGGGCAGAGGCCAATTATAACGTGCTTGAGTTAAGACCACAAGGTAGCGTGGTGTTAATCCATTTGACGATAATCATTTTTATCTCGGCCCTCAGTCTGGAAACCATGCTCAAAGGACAGATGCTTCCGGTCTTCAAATGATCATAGATATCACATCACTTCAACAATACTCTTTAATTATGGTGTTTTTTTTAATTTCTTTGCTCCTTAAGTATAACGTTTCAAACCAGAAATGAACACTGTCTAGTGAGAAGATCTTTACAATCAGTTGGATTCCATTTCTTTGGGGAGAAACAACTCAATGGTGTGATAGATCTTATAAGTGTTGCTGTCTAGGCCCCACTACAGTCACTAATGAACAAACTGTACACCCATAGTGCTAAATGTTGAAACTTTCTTAGAATCTGTAACATATACTAATCTAGATTAGGTAACAAAATATTGCCTTGACACATTACTTTCCTGAGTTATATTTTTAAACATCTAAATTAGCTAGGTTTGGTTGACACTGGTGGTGGAATTTGAAAAGATTCCTAGTTTGCAGGATGCAGACAGAAGCATTAGTTATTTTAGCAAGGGAGTTGATAGTAATCATTTATTTTTTGATTTATAAGCATCCCACAGGCTGATATCTAGACAGGAAAATTCCACAAAGACAAGGAAGAAACTACTGAATCAGCATTCATTACATTACTGAGTAAATCAAATAATGTTGTGCAGTTAACTCCTCCATTATCCGCAGAGACAGATTTAGCAATCCCAGTCACAAAATCAAAATATTATAAATGACGTAAAGCTGAAATGAAAACAGAAAATGCTGAAAACTCAAAAGAGAAGGTACCTATTGTGGAGAAGGAAAAAGAGCTTACATTTCAGGGAGATGAATTTCTGATGAAATATCACCAACCTGACGTTACTGTTACTGGCAGTTACTGATAGTTCTGTGCCAATCCAACATTTCCATGGCATTCAAACCTGTGGAAACTCCCAGCTCCTTACTGCAGAATTTGTCCAAGGTTCAACATTTGCATTTATTCACAAAAGCTAGTGGACTGGGCCCAATCACTGAGCACATCTACATGAAATGTTTCCTTGGAAAAGCAGCATCCATCATCAAAGATCCTCACCACCCAGGCCATGCCATCAGGTAGAAGGTACAAGAGCCTCCAAAGCTTGCACCACCAAGTTCAAGAATAGTTACTACCCCTCAACCATCAAGCTCTTGAACAAAAGGGGCTAGCTACGCTCATTTAAGGACTCTTATATTGTTATTTCATGCTTGTTATTTATTGCTATTATTTATTATCTGTATTTGTGCAGTTTGTTTGCAGTTTACATTCCTGATATTTACAGTTTACAGATCCTGTTTCCAGTTACTCTTCTATAAATTTGCTAAGTACGCCCGCAGAAAAAGAATTCCAGTGTTGTCTGTGCTGACATGTAGGTACTCTGATAATAAATTTTACTTTGAATTATATCACACGTAATCAAAATGTACAGTGAAATGTGTTGTTTGCATTAACAGCCAACACGCCCAAGGGTGAGCTGGGGACAGTCCACCGGTGTTGCCACACACTCTGGTGCCAGCACAGCATGCCCGCAGTACTCACCCGAACAACACAGAGGACAATAAAACAGAATACAAACAACCAAGCAAATCCCATTCCTCCCTTCCACCCATGCACCTGCAGAGTCCTCGAACCCCAGTAAACTTCTGCCAAGTTAGACTGGCACGGGAAAAGCGCATTTGTCCCTTAAATGAAGAGCAACTGCTGTCAGACCCAAGTTAGTGTTAACAATGCCCAGTTTTGAACTAAATGGTTTGTTGAATTGTTTTCTAATGCTTTATCATTTTTTATTTTTTATTTTTTTAATTTCTTCCATTAACGAATTTGAAATGGAGTTGAAAGCTCCTGAAGGACAGTGGCATGTGAATCACCTCAGTCCTATAAGTGAAAGGAACAGGTAAGTAGGAATACTCCCCAGCCACCTTGCTTGTACGCCCGTCATGTCACATCACTCTCAAAATCTCCCAATTTCATCATATTTTAAGGTAAAAAGAAATCAGCTATGGTGAAAGCTTAACATGAAATGAATCAGTTCATAATACTTCTCAGAATTACTTTCTTAATCGTTAGTCTGTGGATTGAAGATGGCCAGTTAGCACTCCCAGGATCAGAGGCTGCCTGTATGTGGTTCACTCAGATGTGGAATAGTCACTGTACACCAGCTAACACTTTCACTTGGTCTTAATCCAATGGCAACTGGCTACTGGAGACCAGACTTAATTCAGACCCCACTGATCTCTAGAGCACATTACTCAGACCCTTTCCACATCTTTTCCTGTTCTCTCAGCTCCCTCTCTCTCTTCACTCAGCCTCTTCCCTCTCAGCTCCTTCCTCCTTGGTTCTTTCACCCTCTGGATTCACTCTCTTTGCCGGCTCACCCAGAGGCTCGTTCTCTCCCTCGGTCACTCTACTCGTCCCACTTAGGGTTGCCGTCCCGATGCTGCTCACAATCCCAGCAGACGCATCACACAAAGCCCACGGCCTGGGCCCCTCCGGGAGACCTCAGAAGAATCTTCAGCCGCCTTCCTGACGTTGCCTACTGCCGGCAGGTTGTATTGCCAGGAGCTCCGTGGGTGAACTGTTGGCTCCTGGTACATGGCTCCCCAGTAAACGGAGGTGAATGCATTCCTGGGAGCAGCAGCGCTTCATTCTTATCACCCTGATCTCAGCTGTCCTCTAAATCCCACACTGCTCTTAACCTCATCTCCTCTACTCTTAAACTAATGAAATGGACTGGCATAGCAGATCAGCAACATTGGAATGAGCAGACCAGCTGTTGGCAGAATTGTCTGATGATGACTTTATCAGCTCTTCTCATGCTGCATAGTATTTAACTGATGAACATGAACCACAAGCAGTGTAGAGTTGTACAGAACACTAACAGTCCAGTTGGCCCACCACATCCACACCAACAACACTAATCCCATTAAAATAATCTCTCCTATCCCCCAGATCCTAATTACCTCACGTTACAACATGGCGGATAATTAACTTCAACTTCCACTTAGAGGGCATCACAGACCGGACCTAGTAGCTCCACCATTTTACCCCTCCTTCATATCTTAATGCCCGTGTCACAATTTTCCACTCACCCCATCTCAACAAATCCTACTCCGGGGTCATTGGCCAAAAGGAAAATGTCAGTTAAATATTAGACCTGGGGCCTCTTTCATTCAGAAATGAGAGAACGTGCGTTGTTTTAGAAAGACGCTGACGATTTTATTATTGAGAACGGGCAACGAGGGGGCTCCTTGTTTGTTCTTGTTGGTCTGGGTTCTTTGGGTATTAGGTATCAATTAACAGGTCTCTCAACACTGGAGAGCTGGGCGAGTGCTCTGAGAATCATAGCTTCTAACGCATATATTTAGTTCATTGTATTTTGGTGTCCCCGCAGATAAACTCCAGAACAAAGGAATTTAGGTTTCAGATCACTTGTGTAGCAGCAACACAACTTTTTGTTCAACAAGATAGTCTAGAGTGGTTCTGCTAGAAAAATGCTGAGTTCTCCTGATGCGAGATAGACAGCTCTTCACGTAATTCTCCCTTACATTGACTCGGCCTGCTCTTGCTCTGAGGGAACTCTTGCCATACTTTATGGAACTAGCTGGAGAAAACACCTCGCCTTGTTCACCGCGAGCCTGGCTGCTACAAGATAGTTCAATCGTTTACCCAAATAGGCTAACTGATGCCTCCCAGCAGGTATCGCGAATGACTGTTTACCCATCATTTCCACGCCCGTGTCTTTCCACGAATGCTGTTCGAGCTATGAAGTACACAACACGTTAGAAATTTGGTGCAACCTTTTAGCTCAATGCTAAGTGCGAGAAACGTCAGCGATTTCCTGTTGCTCAGCGTGTCCCTGGAGTGGGAGAGGATCGGAGAGGCGGATGGCTGAGGCTGCGTTCGCAGTACGGAACCGCGCACGCACAATGGGTATGTGGAAAAGCTCGACTCGTTCATAGAAACTATTAAAAGCGGTTCTTGAAATATGGTTACCTCACAGAATATAAAGCCGTCCAGACTTCGTCTAATTGCGTGGAAAGATCGCGGCGTTGTCGGTACTGTATTCTGTAACTCATGAAGGAACGGAGTGGAGCGCCACTTTTAAAAAGCATCCTTCGTGACAGGGAGTGAGCTAATGACTTTGTCAAAGTATTTAGCCAAAATTGCATAAACATCGGGACCATCGTCTTTGCCTTGAGCTCGTATACTTGAGGTTATGATCCCCTCATGAAAAGTTAGACCGCTTTTTGTGAAGAGAGCCCTTCATCCCGCTCGTATCCCGCGCTTCTGAGCGGTAACTTGTTAAATATCGTAGAGGAAAATTGTATTGGTGTATACATAACACAAGAGGTGAAGACAGGGTGACCGATAGTGCAGGCAGTGCGTTTGGTATGTATTGTGTGTTCAAAATGAAGAGGTACATTTCTCACTTACTGGTGTTCTGAGTTAATAGTATTTTGCCGAACTGCACGGTACCAAGAGCGGCTGGGTCTGAAAGAACTGCAATTAATCACAGAAGACACTGTGCTGAAAACGCTTGGATGGTAGTTCATGTGGTGTAGGTGTACGGTGTTACTTGACCGTAAATCTATATTAACAACGACTTACTCTATTTGTACAGATGGACCCGCCGGCTGCCACATTGGAGTTTGGGGACTTTTGGCTGTTACTGCCCTGGCTCTAGTAGCTTCTCTTATAATGAACATTTTCTACTGCATGTCAGCGAATCGAAAAGGTGAGGATCTTTTCCAATGTCTAGCTTTAACTTTTCATTTGTACCAAGCTCCTTCGTGTACTCCTTCTTAGAAATTCTTCGGATTTCTAAGAAGTGATTTGTTGCATTAGACCTGTTACTCCGAGTAAGGTCTTCCAGAGACAGTAGTGGGCATTAATTATTATAGCAAAGATTAGTGGGAAAGTAGAGGGTAGAAGGTATAGAGGACTATGATCCAGGTGCAGGCCCTGGGAGTAGGCAGTTAAATGGTTCTGCACAGACTAGATGGGTCGAGGGGCCTGGTTTATTTATTTATAAGGATAGAATACAGAGTAGGCCCTTCCAAGCCCTTTGAGCTGTGCTGCCTAGCAACTCTCTGATTTACTCCTGGCCTAATCCTGGGACAATTTACAGTGGCCAATTAACCTACCAACCGGACTGTGGGAGGAAACCAGAGCACCCGGAGGAAACACACACGGTCTCTGGGAGAACATACAGACAGCAGCGGGAATCGCCTGTACTGCATGGTATTGTGCTAACCACTACGCTACCATGCTGTATTTTCCCATGACTCTGTAGATGGGTGGAAGGGCCGAGAGTGTTGAGGAAGCTGGGCATCTGCAGGAGGACGTAGACAGACTGGGGGAATGGGCAAAGAAGAGGCAGGTGGAATATAATGCAGGGATGTGCAAGGTCACACACTTTGGCGTGGACTATTTTGAATGGCCTAGTTCTGCTCTTATGTCTGATAGACACTCAATAAGTCGTGCCATTCCTGCAGCAATTTTCTAGTCAGTGAATCCTTTAAGACATGTGTTCTGTCAAACAGGACCTTGTATCATGAAAGTACTGATCTTCGTGCGTGAACTCAGTGCAGCTGAAGAAGGAAACCAATGGAGTAGCAATCACAAAAGACAAATCCTGAAACAGAGATGTGTCAAAAAAGGGGGAATAAAACCAGGACAGAAACAATTACAGGCTGATTGCTTTTTAAAGCTTCTTTTCACTTCCTGGGTTTGCTGATTGAATGGACATTTATAGGAGACGGACTTGACATCCATTATATAGAGTGAAACTGATTCTGGAACATTCTGTACAGGTCTGATCTCTTTGTTCATGGTAGGCTAGACAGGGACAGTACAGTGAAAATTTACAAGATATTTCTGGGGTGGTAGGTTTGTTGTACCATAAAGACTGAATAGGCCAGGTATCTTATTTAGGGGACAGAAAATGAGAGGTGAATTTATTGAAATGCATAAGATCTTGTGAGGGTTGAGAGAATAGATGCAGGTTGATATATCCCTTGGCTGGCTATACTGGAAATTGGAATATTGATCTCAAAAGAAATCTGGATGATATCTTCATACAGATTCCAGTGAACTTTGGAAACAGAGGAAGCTAGTTTGCTGAGCAGATTCAAGAGTTTGACAGATATGTTAGATTTTGAGGAAAGGAATGGATATGGAAATATTGGAAGAAAATAGTACTGAGGTAAAAGATAAGCTATGATCTTATGAAATGGAAGAGCTTGCACGAGGATACTGAATGGTCTGTTCCTACTTCTGTGTCTAAAACATTTAAAATGTAAACAAGGCCTATTTATCACTTACTTTGAGATGTTGCAGATATTTAAAATTTGACTATCTTACATCCAGTGACTATCATATTAACTATTCCTTTAACAAATTTAAATTGGGTGTTGGGATAACAATATTGAAGGTCAAAATTGATAGTTAGCTTTCAAGTTCTGAGAGAAGTGCATTTGATATTATATTTTTTCCCAAACGTGCTGAAGCAGAAAGTAATGATTAGAGAAATTAAAGCATTGAGTTAAGTGTTAAATGAGTGGTAGATAATGCAGACCTCGCTGCTCTTCCCTCCAATACATTGTCTTGAAATCATCACTGTAATGTTAGTTTTATGAGTAGCCATTTTGCCAGAGTTTAGTTAAACTCACAATTATATAGGCAAAAGTACTTCTGCAAAGGTAGTCAGAAATATTGAGTCCTAGCCCCATGTAATATGCAGACTGAATAGTTTACATGTTAAGTGTGGAATGTGGAAACCAGCCTTAACTTTGGTGACTTGAATTTCAACTTCTGGAAGAAATAAGTAATATTCTTTTCTGTTGGTTGCTCCTTCACATTCAGAACTGATAGACTTCAAGTGTTAAAAGAGCAACTGGAAGACAACAGTTCAGGAAGAGATAATACTTTGCAGATAACTACCTGCATGCAGGATATCACAACACTCCCGATCAGCTGCAATACACATACTTTGAAATATAATTCGATATATTTCTGTTGTGTAAGAAAAATAAACTCCAAGTACATAGGACTCCATCCTCTTAAGCAAACATTTGAAAAAGAGAAATAGCAGTCTAAGCTAAAAAGAAAATCTGAGTTTTGAAGGCAATTTGCTTCAATGTTGCTTGAAATTAAATCAAACAGGACGTGCTTTGTTAAATGGTTACAACTGTCAGCAATCGTTCAGATAAGTTATAGCAGTTTGTTTGGTCTTTTAATGATATAGTAGTTTAACATAAGAATAACTACTCCATTCTCTTGCTTACAGCACCCAGCTTAATATATCGAAATGTCAATGTCAATCAATTGCAGAGGTATGGCCTCGGAGTTTTTTTTAAACATTTAGATATATTTATGAAATTATTGAATAAATGAATTTTCCTTTGCTCTGATATTGCTTAACTAAAATTACATTTATATATTTTTATCAAAGTTTGTCAAGCAAATTGTCCTCACCTTGTTTTATCTGAAATTCAGACAACTTAGATATATATACATAGATAGGCAGATAAATAGATTGATAGAAGTGGCTGCTATTTCTGAATATTTGCATGTTACTCTAAATTTTGAAATATCTTCAAACTTACATGATTTAATAATTTTACTTTATTTAATGTATGTTAGGATATTATAATTTATTGCAGATGTGTTCAGATATGGCAATAGAGAAGCTGAAGTTTTTGAGTGAAGGTACTGCTTTTATAATGAATTATTAGACACAGTTAGCTATCTTCAAACAAACAAACCAAAGATTATAAATCTGGTAGGGCCCAGAACAATCTGTATTCTATTAAAAATGCTATTGCTTTCTTCAAAACAACATATTGATGTGCAAACTATATCTGAAGTAATCTAAGTCTTGTCAAGTGTTTCTGAGTAATAATTTGAAGTAATTTATGGTGACAAATTTACTTTTTATTAATACTAGTTTTCTTGACCATATTTGAATGTAGAATTAATTTGCCCAAAAATCCCCTGCTCAGACTGGTATTGGTATTGAGTGCAACAAAAGGATTACTCGTAGCCATAATCTTTGCAGAAAAACTGTAATCTAAGTAATACAAGATGTCACAAACATGAAAAAATCTGCAGATGCTGTAAATCCAAAATAACACGCACAAAATGTTGGAGGAACTGAGCAGGCCAGGGAGAATCTATGGAAAAGAGTAAACAGTTGATTTTTGGTCTGGGACTCTTCATCAGGACTCATGAAGGGTTTCAGCCTGAAACATCAACTGTGTACTTTTTTTCATAGATGCTGACTGGTCTGCTGAGTTCCTCCAGCATTTTATGTGCTTTATGCAAGATGTTTTCTGTACAAGATTACTGGCAGCTTCTAGTCTGACTATATCAAATGTGTTAAGAAAAGAAGATTACATGGAAAGGAGGAATAATTTTCCCAGAGGTTTTTTTTCTTTAGATTAGGAAATTTAAATTAAGAGCCAAATCTTGAAGGGACAGGGTAGAATAGAGAAGCAACAGGTGGTGGCAAATCTAAACTCCATTTTGGATCAATTATGTGGGAATGGAAATGAGGACAAAAAGAAGTGGTCAAGTGTATTTTGGCAGGAATATTTAGAAGGCAATGTGATGTGTTCACTTAAGAATTTGAAGACGCTTTTAAGTGGACAATATAGTACTAAGACGGCTGTTACTTAAAAGTCTAAGTTTCAGAAATGGGAAGCGCACTAACAGGCTATTTAATGTTGGCTATCTTCTTCAACGAAAGATGGGAAATCTTCTGAGGTGAATCTAGCCTGAAGCATAGAATCCCTGGGTACTGATGTTAGACTTTCAGTCCCATTACTCTTATAGTCGTAGAATGATACAGCATGGAAACACTTCAGCCCAACTCATCCATGGCAACCAGGAGGTTTACGTGAGCTAGTCCCATTTGCCTGCATTTGGCCTGTATCCTTTAAACCTTTTTTTGTCCATGTGCCTGTCAAATGCCTTTTAAACATTGTAATTGTCCACGCTTCCTCCAGTATCTCGTTCCTTATACCACCACCCATTGTGTGAAAAACCTGCCCTCAGTATGCTTTAAAATCTTTCCACTTTGATCTGAAATACACGTTTTCTAGTTTTAGACTCTCCTTCCCTAGGTAAAAGAGAGTGACCATCCTTCTTATCTACTCTCTTCACTTTGTTCTTTTATACGGCCACAGCTCAACCTCCAATGCTCCGAGGAAAAGAAGTCCCAGCCTCCTTATAACTCTTGCCCTCTAATCCCAGCAACATCCTTTTCTGCATCCCTTTCAGTTTAAAGACATTCTAGTGCTCCACGGGGTGGGGGGTTTAAACTAGACTAGCAAGGGGAAGCAAACCAGAGTTCTAGAATGGATAGTGGAGAGTTGTGGAGACAAAATCAGGACCTCAGGCAGAATCAGGAATCAAAAGGTTGAGCATAGTGCAGCTAATGTCCTGAGCTGCATATCTCAACGCAAGAAGTCGCGTAGGAAAGGTGGATGAGCTTTGGACGTGGATCAACACCTGGAATCCTGATATTGTAGCCATTAGTACGGCTTGGTTGCAGAAGGGGCATGTTCAATGTTCCAGGGTTCTGTTGTTTTAGATGCAACAGAGCAAGAGGGGTTAAAGGAGGAGGGGTGATGTTACTAGTCAGGGAAAATGTCACAGCAGTGCTCTGTCAGGACAGACTAGAGACCTTGACTAGTGAGGCGTTATGGTGGAACTGAGGAATAAAAAAGTATGGTGATGTTCTTGGGGCTAAATTACAGATCACCCAACAGTCCGCTGGATTTTAGAGGAACTAATTTGTAGAGAGATTGCAGACGGTTGCAAGAAATACTGGTTGTTATAGTAGGTGATTTTAACTTTCCACATATTGACAGGTACTCCCATACTGTAATAAGGACTAGATGGGATAGAATTGTCAAATGTGTTCAGGAAAGTTTCCTTCATCAGTACGTAGAAGTCCCAATGAGAGAGTGTGCGATATTTAATCTGCTGTTAGAGAATGAGACAGGGCAGGTGACAGAAGTTTGTGTAGGGGAACACTTTGCACCTAGTGATCACAATGCTGTTTGTTTCAAAGTAAATTTGCAAGAAGATAGGTCTGGTCCATGGGTTAAGATTCTAAAGTGGAGAAAGGCCTATTTTGATGGTATCAGAGAGGGCCTGGCAAGTGTGGATTGAGACAGGTTATTTTCTGGCAAAGATGTACTTGATAAGTGGGAGACCTTCAAAAGTGAAATTTTGAGAGTACTAAGTTTGTGTGTGCCTGTCAGAATAAAAGGTAAAGTTAACAGGTGTAGGGTACCTTGTTTTTCAAGAGATATTGATGCCCTGGTTAAGAGAAAAAAGGAGGTACATAGCAGATATAGTCAGGTAGGAACAAACGAGGTGCTTATTGAGTATAAGAAATGCAAGAGAACACTTCAGTAATAATTTAGGAAGGCTAAAAGAAGGCAAGAGATTTCCCTAGCAGACCAAGTGGAGGAGAACCCTAAGGGATTCTACAGATTTGTTAAGAGCAAAAGGATTTTGAGGGACAAAATTAGACCTCTGACAGATCAGAATGGTAATCTACGCATGGAGCCAAAGCAGACGGGGAGATTTTTAATGGATTTTTTCATCTATATTTACTCAGGAGACGGCTAGATTCTACAGAAGTGAGGCAAAGCAGCATTGACTTAGTGGACCCTATACAGATTACAGAGCAGGAGGTGTTCACTGTCTTGAGGCAAATCAGGGTGGATAAATCCTCAGGGCCTGACAAGGTGTTCCCTCCGACCGTGTGGGAGGCAAGTACGGAAATTGCAGGGGCCCCAGCAGAGATATTTAAATCATCCATAGTGACAGGTGAGGTGCCGGAGGATTGGAGGACAGCCAATGTTGTTCCGCTGTTTAAGAAATGTTCCAAAAATAAACCAGGCAATTACAGGCCATTGAACCTGACATCAATAGTGGGAAAGTTATTGGAAGGTGTTCTAATGGACTGGTTGTATGAGTATTGGATAGACTTGGACTGATTAGGGATAGTTAGCATGGCTTTCTGGATGGCAGGTTATGTCTAACCAATGTTATAGAGTTTTCTGAGGAAGTTACTAGGAAAGTTGATGAAGGCAAGGCAGTGGATGTTGTCTACATGGACTTTAGCAAGGCATTTGAAAAAGTCCAGCATGGGAGGTTGGTCAGGTAGGTTCAGTCACTTGGCATTCAAGATGAGATAGTAAATTCGATTAGACATTGGCTTTGTGGGAGAAGCCAGAGAGTGGTAGTAGGCTTATGACTAGTGGAGTGCTGCAGGGATCGGTGCTGGGTCCATTGTCAATGTTCTGGATGATAATGTGGTTAACTGGATCAGCAAATTTGCAGATGACACCAAGATTGGGGGTGTAGTTGACAGCAAGGCAGACTATCAGAACTTACTGTGCGATCTGGACCGGCTGGAAAACTGGGCTGAGAAATGGCAGGTGGAATTTAAAGAAGACAAGTACAAGGTTTTGCAATTCAGTATGACCAACCAGGGTAGATCTTACGCGGTGAACGATAGGGCACTGAGGAGTGTGGTGGAACAAAGGGATCTGAGAATACAGGTCCATAATTCAATGAAGATGGTGTCACAGATAAATAAGGTTGAAAAGAAAGCTTTTGGCATATTGGCCTTCATAAATCAAAGCATTGAGTACAGGAGATGGGATGTTTTGTTGATGGTGTTTAAGATGTCGGTGAGGCTTAATTTGGAGCTTTGTGTGCAGTTTTTGTCACCTACCCACAGAAAAGATGTAAATAAGTTTGAAAGAGTACAGAGAAAATTTACAAAGATGTTGCTGGGACTGGAGAATCTGAGTTATAAGGAAAGATTGAATAGCTTAGGAGTTTATTCCTTGGCACGTAGAAGATTGATTGGTGACTTGATAGAGGTCTACAAATTAGGAATGGAATAATTAGGGTTAATGCAAGCAGGCTCTTTGAACTGAGGTTGGATAGTAGTACAACTAGAGGTTAAGGAGTGCATGAGGGGTAACTTCCTCACACAGAGGGTCGTGAGAGTGTGGTATAAGCTGCCAGCATAGCTGGTGCATGCAAGCTCAATTTCAATGTTGTGAGATGTGAGTAAGCCGTTTGAATAGTTCGGCAGATACTGGATGGGCAGAAGGGCCTGTTTCTGTGCTGTTCTTTTCAATGGCTCTATGACTCTAGACTTTCCTTTGGCTGGGCGATCAGAACTAGGCAGAATACTAGTCTCACCAACAACTTGTACAGTTGCAACATGACATGCCAACTCCTGTACTCAGTGTCCTAACCGATGAAGACAAGTTGCCAGACACTTTCTTCACACACTGTGTACCTATGTTGTCACTTTCAGGGAACAATGTATCTGTACCCTGAGAACTCTTTATTCTACAACACTGTCTGGAACCTTCCCATATATTCTATGTACGTACTACCATGTACTGCTTCATATTTTTATTGCAGTGATGCTCACAGTCTGTACCTGCTGAGGAATGACTGCTCTAAAACCAATATATTATTATTCAATAAAGTTAATATTTAAGTGTCCTCTGATGCACACTCAGGCTTAGGGCGACTGAATTCTCCTCTTAATTTATTTGATTAAGTGTATGTGATACAGAGATGAGTACACAAGAGATAATTGTTTCTAGTAATTAATTAATTTTCTAATCTTGCCTGGCCAGTTGTTTAATTCTGGTTCTCTTACACTATGTTGTTGAGTGTCTTCGAGTCATCGTTGACTCATGGTGACCCTATGGACAGTGTAGTTGTCCACTGGGTTTTTGTGGCAAGGTATGGAAGTAGATTGCCAGGCCATTCTTCTGCCCAGATATTGCTGCTACCCAGGCTGGGACCTGGCAGGATTTGAACTCAAGACCATCTGTCTCAAAGTCTAGTGCTGATGTGAACTACACCACTGACTCTTACATTATAAGAGTACCAAAATCATTATTATCTGTAATAAGATGATCTATTTTCGTTTTTTTGACCTTTATAAAATTGTAATACTATGACAAGATAATATCCTCTTTAAAAAATAAGGAACTTATAGAAATCAATTTCACCTAGACTCTGTGGCAGTTTTGTATGCAAAGCCATTACAGGTAAAATATTGAGTTTTTCTTAGATATAATCAATATTAATATTGGTGCATAATATCTTTGATAATACAGCATGGTATTAGGCCAGAACAAATGGAGATATAATAAACCAGTAGAGGAAAAATAATTTTTCTCACTTGTCTTAAAAAAAATGACATTATGTGTTGTAACTTGGATTTTTAATGCTAGATTTACAATATTAAATTGTGATGAGATATGTTGATTATTAGCTTCCAAATTTGGGAGTATTCTGAGTTGCTAAATGTTGGCTTACCATTTAGTGTGTCTTTAGTGAAAAGTAATGATTAAATCTGAATGAAAATGTAGTTATATGAAATAAGTAAATGTATGTGGCCATGAAGATTCTGATCAGTCATTTCAAACGGTTTCCATTGTCAATAAACCAAATGCTAACCTCTCACACACACCCCAGGGTGTGGCACCACAATAATGTTTTGGTTGCCTACATAGTAAATGAAAATGAGAAAAAAAAGAACATATGCAAGGCTTGGATGTAACTGAAAGCCTCAAAATAACATAATTTTCTATATTTTCCTGGGGCTTTTATTCCCAAATTTCTTGTGAGATGTTCTACTGTGATAGTGCAGATTTTGACCATTTTTCTTATCAGGAAAGAACCCAGAACTAGGAGCAGACAATGAACACGTTACAAGTAGCAAGTTGAAAATAAGGTGGCATCTTTTTACACTAATGTCCCCATTTTCAACAACATGATCAAAATATATTTGAGAATTGACTCTGTTCCACTTTCATATTTGAAGAACAATTATTTAGAAATTCACAGGTAGAAATTTTAAAAAATACTCTAACAATAGAAGCAAAATGTGAGCACAGTGTAAACTTTGTTATATAAACACATTATCTCATGTAAGAATTATTTCCAATTTTCCAATACTTGAAAATTTGTTCTTTCATATTTTCCAATTATTGTGTAGGCAACCACTTTAGTACCATCATGTAAATGCCCCTTATAACATGTGCAAACTATATCAATTTTCCAACTGATAATATTTTATATCATTGATTGGCAAAGTAGTTTTGCGTAACATGTTCTAGATTTTAAAGTTCATATAATCATAGTTGAGATAATAATATGTACCGTACATAAATAAATTATAGTCCTACTGACTGCAGCATTTATCTTTATTATATTATGTTGCCAAGAATATGCTCTCAAACTAAAAAAGGGAAAAGGTAGTTGTATTACTAAGCATATGATATATGAATAAACTCTTTTCGGGCTTCCAACTGGGCACAGTTCTCCATTTTAACCGATGTTTCGATGACAAACTCTGCCATCTTCATCAGGGATGATGTCTGGGCTTATCTAGTCCGGTGGTATTTATACCACCTGTCGTCCATTCCTCCTGATTGGTTACTCCTCATCCAATCAGGTTTCCGCTGTCCCACCTTGTTTACAATTAAACTCCAGTTATTACTTAGAGGGAGACCTTCGTCTTTGTTAAAATTCTTTTCCTCTATTTTTATTTATGTCAGGTAAATCCATCTCCAAGATTACTCTAAATCAGGAGACAGATAAAGAAAAAATGACAATGAAGTGAAATGGACTAATCCTCTCCGCAAAAAAAGCAACTGTTTCAAAGATGCAGTTCCAAATTAAATGGTCGAATGATCCACTAATATCCGTGGTCCAACACTGCATTGCTTTATAGAAAATTGTTTATTTGGATCAAAAGCTCTAAAAGATAAATAATAGTGAAGCATAAATACATTTCATAAAGAAATCCAAGTGAATTGCATGCCAATGACACCAGTGGACAAGCGATAAATTTATACAAACAGTATGTGAAGGAACTGTTTGGACTTTGCTCTGCTTTATACTTCAAGTGTCCATGCTAATCAGCACAATTTTTGTTTACTATTTATTTCTTAATTGTATCACCAATTAAAATTTCAGAAGTTAAATATATAAAAAATATTACTCCGTTTATTTGATTTGGTTAACTGTAGTTAAGAAGCAAACTTAAATAGTTTGCCAAATTTTGCCATTGTAGCTCAAATGCAATAAAATAAATAACCAGTGCATATAATGGAAAAGGAAAGCAAAGTTGAGCCATATCCAGAAATGGAAGGTTTTACAGTATTTCATGTAATTAAATTATTCTGTCCATATTCAGGGTCTAATGATTTTGGTGTAGAGTGATCAAGTCACACAACACAGAAATGGCCCTTTGGCCCAGCGTGCAGAGCATCGAGTCCTATCTATACTAATCCTATTTATCTGTACTTGGTCTGTAGCCTATTCTGCCATGAATTTCTAGTGTCATTCTACAGTGGTCTTTTGTAGAGAATGCAGTATCAATACATTTTTGTGTGTGTGTGTGTGTGCCATACTCTGCCAGAGCCTCGGCGACCACTCTTTTTTTCTCAAGTGGTTGTCTTGGAGGAAAGATTCTGCCAGTGGTCCCCCATGTCCTGCTCACAGCGCAGTGTTTTTTTTTTTTATGAGGCCGAGTTGCGAGCTCGACACTCAACCCGGATGGAAAGCGTGCCTGGGAGTGGCCTGACTGGGTTCGAACTCAGGAACCTTCACTCCGGAGTCCGGCGCTGATGTCACTGTGCCACCAGCCGGCTAATATCAATAAATAAGATTGGTAAAAACTGGTTGATGGAACTAAGTAGATTAATAGCTCAGCGCAGACTAGATGGGCCAAAAGGGCCTGTTTCTGTGTTGTGGTATTCTATGATTCCATGACTCTATATTAATGGATGGAGTATGGAGAATTAATACAGAATTATTCTGAAAATAATAATAAATACTTCAATGATCCCAAGAAAGAAATTTTCATTACAGCAGCAACATTTAAAAACACACTTAGCAGTGTGCAGACTTAACTAATGATAAAGTACAGAATAATAATATACAGAATAATAATTTAACAATGTGCAATAATAATGTACAAAGTAATAAAACAGACTATTGTATTATTATGTGTGCTCTCCTGTCACACAGAGATGAACTGTTGTATATGCTTATTGCATTTGAAAGGAAACATGTTGTCACAGTGGAGCTGAATAAGTCAGTTCCAATAGGTGCTCTGCTGCTTATTCAATAGGTCACGGAGCGGACGTGCCAGATTGCACATAATAGATAACACTTTGTTTAGTGACCTCCTCTCCACCACTAATTCAAAAGAGTCCGGATTGTAGCCAAGGAGGATCCAGCCTTTTTGACGAGTATTGCCATTATAACTAAAACGTCGTTAATCTTAGTGAAATTAGCACTAACTGATGTAGAGGCCCATTTGTTGCTGGTTTTTATGCCAGAATTATGATGTCAAATCAAGTCAGGTCAAGTTTATTGTCATTTAACCAGCTACAAATATATAATGTATATAGAAACAAGACAACGTTTTTCCAAACCAGGGTGGAAAGCACATGATAACTTATGAAGGTAACCATAAAATCTACAGATGAATCACCCATAAATAACAAACTAAATTAAATATTGTAAGATACGGAACAGATTAATCAGTGACATTTCAAATACGATGCAGCACGGAGCTCGGAAGCCTAATGGCCTGAGGGAAGAAACTGTTTCCGTTCCCGACCATTTCAATTTTTGTGCATCATACTCTCCTGCTTGATGGAAGTGGAAGAGAATGGGTCGGATCCTGAATAATACTAAGGACCTTATACATGCAGTGCTGCTGATAAATGTCCCCGATGGATGTTAGGGAGACCCCAATAATCCTTTCAGCTGTTCTCACAGTCCTTTGTGGAGACTTCTGGTCCAATGCCTGACTGCTCCCATACCAGATGGAGATGCAACTTGTCAGGATGCTGTCAATGGTGCTCCTGTAAAACTCAGTTATGGTGGGGTGGAGGGGGAGCTTGCTTGCCTCAGTCTTCTTAGGAATGGAGACACTGCTGTGCCATCTTGTTCAGGAAGGTGAACAAGATTAGCAAGGCCTGCAGTTTTGCTCAGCTTTTTCCAAACCTGTATTTGGAAAGTTTTCAAACATCCCAAGGTACTTTATGAAAATGAGAAGACAAAATTTAACACCAGGCTAAAGGAAGGTTCAGTGAAATCAGTAGTCAAAAGCAAGTTCAAAGTGGTAAATGCAACTAGTACCTTAAAGGAGAGAGATTCAGGAAAGGAGTTCCAATGTTTTAACTGTAGGTGACATGAGTCATGGTTGTGATGAAGAAGTACAGGATACACAAGGGGCTGGATAGGATAAACAGATTGTTGTAGAATTGTAGGAGTTATGGAAATAGGGAGATATAAGACTAAGGAAGGAGAAAAGCACAAGATGTGACATTGGAAGCCTGTATTGCTCAAGAATATAGGATTGATCGTGGGTGAGATACGGTACAAGTGAGGATTTAGGATCTCACCAATAAGATTTTAATCAGTGACCTTCAATTCAATAGTATTGCCGTTGCTATGTTCCCAACTGCTAACGTTCTATGGGTCAATATTGGATCTATGAGTCTGCCAGTGTGCTCACCTCCAGATACCTCAAAGTTGTTAGACCATCTCACAAGGTAAAGGACAGGAATATGATCCACTTGCCAGGGATTAGTGCAGCTTAAACAACTCCCAGGAACCCATCCAGGACAAAGTAGCTCACTTGATTGGCACCCATTAAGAATCCTAAACATTTTCTCTCTTCAACTACAGCACATACTATTTACAGTTACTTTGATAGGCTACTGCTTTGGCACCTCCCTCAACCTTAAACTCTATAGCCCAGAAGGACATGGGCAGTAAATATATGGAAACTTCACTACTTGACTGGTCCAAGATGGTGTCGGTGAACCGCGGCTACGTTTTGAGGATTGCTTACAAAACTTTTATATCAGGGGTTCCCAACTTTATTTATGCCATGGACCAATACCATTAAGTAAGGGGTCTATAGATGCCAGGTTGTAAACCTCTGTTCAAAATATACATCTACTGAATTACTCCCACTTGCAATCTTCAGCCTGTAATTTCCCATTAAGCAATGCACTTTTGAATTGTCTTAATGAACTAGTGATGTCACGATCTTCGGAACGACTCAGCGGACTTAACTCTCAATCATACAGGTATGGCATCATTAAGCAGACAAAGGTGGATTGCCATGCCAGAAAGAGAGGAAGGAGAGGAGGACACTAAGTTAGACTGAAATGCTGTGGAACGAAATACCCGCTACCCAGCATCTTGTTAGCAAATGTACATTTGCTGGAGAACAAGATAGAGAACCTAAGGGCGAGATTGCTGTATCAGAGGGAAATGAGGAATTGCTGTGTTCTGTGTTTCATGGAGACATGGCTCACTCTGGAATTGTTGGATATATCGGTAAGACCCAATGACTCTTGATACACTAGATGGACTGGACTACTGATTTGGGGAAGGCAAAAGGTAGGGGTACGTTTCTTGATAAACTCTTTGTGGTGCTTAGAAGCAGAGGTCTTGTTCCCCTGACTGGAAACATCTAACAATTAAGTGCGAATGGTTCTACTTAACAAAAGAGTCCTCCTCCATAATCCTAACTGCAGTTTACATACTGCCATAGGGTGTTGTTAAACAGGCAGTCAAGATATTGTGTGCTAACCTTGGCAAATAAGAAACCTCATCTTTCAGAGCTTTGTTGGGGGCTTCACTCAGGCTTGTTTGCAGAAATAAGTGCCCAATTATCATAGAAACATAGAACACATAGGAAACCTACAGCACAATACAAGCCCTTCGGCCCACAAAGTTGTGCCGAACATGTCCCTACTTTAGAAATCACTAGGCTTACCCATAGCCCTCTATTTTTCTAAGCTCCATGTACCTATCTAAAAGACTCTTAAAAGACCCTTTTGTATCCGCCTCCACCACCGTTGCCGGCAGCCCATTCCACACACTCACCAATCTCTGAGTAAAAAAACTTACCCCTGACATCTCCTCTGCACCTACTCCCCAGCACCTTAAACCTGTGTCCTCTTGTGGCAACCATTTCAAGGCCTGGCAAAAAGCCTCTGACTATCTACACGATCAATGCCTCTCATTATCTTGTACACCTCTATCAGGTCTCTTCTCATCCTCTGTCGTTCCAAAGTGAAAAGGCCGAGTTCACTCAACCTATTCTCATAAGGCATGCTCCCCAATCCAGGCAACATCCTTGTAAATCTCCTCTGCACCTTTCTATGGTTTCCACGTCCTTCCTGTAGTGAGGCAACAAGAACTGAACACAGTACTCCAAGTGGGGTCTGACCAGGGTCCTATATAGCTGCAACATTACCTCTCGGCTCCTAAATTCAATTCCACAATTGATGAAGGTCAATATGCCTTCTTAACCACAGAGTCAACCTGCACAGCTGCTTTGAGCGTCCTATGGACTTGGACCCCAAGATCCCTCTGATCCTCCACACTGCCAAGAGTCTTACCATTAATGCTATATTCTGCCATCATATTTGACCTACCAAAATGAACTACTTCACACTTCTCTGGATTGAATTCCATCTGCCACTTCTCAGCCCAGTTTTGCATCCTATCAATGTCCCATTGTAACCTCTGACAACCCTCCACCCAACCTTTGTGTCATCAGCAAATTTACTAATCCAACCCTTCACTTCCTCATCCAGGTCATTTATAAAAATCACAGGGTCCCAGAACAGGTCCCTGAGGCACACCACTGGTCACTGACCTCCGTGCAGAATATGACACGTCTACAACCACACTTTGCCTTCTATGGGCAAGCCAGTTCTGGATCCACAAAGCAATGTCCCCTAGGATCCCATGCCTCCTTACTTTCTCAATAAGCCTTGCATGGGGTACCTTATCAAATGCCTTGCTAAAATCCATATACACTACATCTACAGCTCTACCTTCATCAATGTGTTTAGTCACATCCTCAAAAAATTCAATCAGGCTCGTAAGGCACGACCTGCCTTTGACAAAGCCATGCTGACTATTCCTAATCACATTATGCCCCACCAAATGTTCATAAATCCTGCTTCTCAGGATCTTCACCATCAACTTACCAACCAATACTCACTGGCGTATAGTTTCCTGGGCTATCCTTACTCATTTTCTTGAAAAAGGGAACAACATCCGCAATCCTCCAGTCCTCTGGAACCTCTCCCATCCTCATTGATGATGCAAAGATCATCACCAGAGGCTCAGCAATCTCCTCCCTCGCTCCCCACAGTAGCCCGGGGGACATCCCGTCTGGTCCCGGTGACTTATCCAACTTGATGCTTTCCAAAAGCTCCAGTACATCCTATTTCTTAATATCTACATTCTAAGGCTTTTCAGTCCACTGCAAGCCATCCCTACAATTGCCTAGATCCTTTTCCTTAGTGAATATTGAAGCAAAGTATTCATTAAGTACCTCCGCTATTTCCTCTGGTTCCATGCACAATTTTTCCACTGTCACACTTGATTGGTCCTATTCTCTCATGTCTTATCCTCTTGCTCTTCACGTACTTGTAGAATGCCTTGGGGTTTTCCTTAATCCTGTCTGCCAAGGCCTTCTAAGGCAACATAGGTGACAACAAATCAAATACTATCATCCCCTGAAAACTAATCAATACACTTCAAGACCTTAGCCTCAATACTTTCTTGTGCAATTGGGTCCTCAATCGCCTCACTTGCAGACTCCAGCCCGTTAGGATTGGCAACATCTTCTCTACAATCTCCATCAGCAGAGACACACCACAAGGCTGAGTATTTAGACCCCTGCTCTATGCCCTTTGTATTTAAGACTGTGAGGCTAAGCACAGCTCCAATGCCATATTTAAGTCTGTTGATGATGCCTCTATCATTTGCTGATTCAAACATGATGACAATTGACTGAAGTCTAAGGCTGAGTAGCCAAACATCTGGCTGAGTGGTGCCACAACAACAACCTCTCACCCAAAGTCAGAAAGACCAAGTATTGACTGCAGGAGGAGGAACTGGAGGTTCATGAACCAGTCCTCATCAGGGAGTCAAGAGGTGGAGAGGGTCAGCAAATTTAAATTTCTCAGCGGTATCATTTCAGAGGACCTGTCCTGAGCCCAGCATGTAAGAGCAATTATGAAGAAAGCATAGCAGCTCCTTTATTTCCTGTTTGCAAAGTTTGCATCTAAAACTTCGACAAACTTCTACAGATGTGTGGCGGAGATTATACTGAGTGGTTGCATTGTGGCCAGGTATGGAAATACCAAAGTCCTTAAACAGAAAAACCTACCAAAAGTAGTGGATGTTACCCAGACCATCATAGCTAAAACCCTCCCCACTATTGAGCATATCTACATGGAGTGCTGTCACAGGAAAGTAGCCTTCGAGAACCCCCACCATACGGGCTATGCTCTCTTCTCACAGTTTCCATCAGGAAGGAGGTACAGGAGCTTCAGGACCCACACCATTAAGTTCAGGAACAATTATTACCCCTCAACCATCAGGCTCTTGAAACAGAGGGGTTATTTATTGATACTTTTTCTTTTTAACATTGGTGTTAGTCTGTCCTGTTGGGGGCAGTATTTCATTGATTCTATTGTGTTTCTTGGATTTTCTGTGTATGCCCGCAGGAAAATGATTCTCTGGGTGATATATATGGAATCTCATATGGTGAAATATATGTATTTTGATAATATATTTATTTTGACCTTTGACCTTGCAATTTCCTCTCCAAGCTTTGCATCATCCGGCTATGGACGTACTGTATATCATCAACTTTTCATCATTATTGGGTCTAAATCCCAGAGCTTCCTACTCAATAGTACTGGGTATATCTTAAGCAGTCCCAGAAGGCAGCTCACCACCATCTTTGCAAGGGAAATTTGGCATCCCAGAAAGGATGAAGTAAAAAAAAAGTTTTGATCAGCTCATGTTTATGAAATGGGAAAAATAGATCATATAGCAAAAATAGTAATAAATTAATCATTGAAGTTGCAAAAACAAAAGTGACAATTTTAGCTGAGGCAAGGGCTGCATGAGGGAGATGGCGAAGGGTAGTGGTGTTGAATGTATGGGTTTGAAGTTCAACTCAAATCAGGTAGAACTCCAAGTTCAG
The DNA here is from genome assembly GCF_048418815.1 of Hemitrygon akajei. Classification (NCBI taxonomy): domain Eukaryota; kingdom Metazoa; phylum Chordata; class Chondrichthyes; order Myliobatiformes; family Dasyatidae; genus Hemitrygon; species Hemitrygon akajei. The sequence continues at coordinate 40,328,368 of NC_133128.1, forward strand.
GTTCTGCTTGATACAATGTCCAGGATTGCTAAGAACTAGATCAGAGCATTCCCACTCAGCAGGGCAATGGACAATTGTTCGATCAGGTAAGTTCAACAGTATATAATAACAGAAAATACTATAAACATTCAGCAGGTCAAGTAGCATCTGTGGAAAGAGAAGCAGCATTAACATTTCAGTTTGAAGATCTCTTGCCAAAACTGGGAAGGAGAGAATACAAGTTAGCACGGAGTTGCAGAGTAGATGTACAGTACTTATATGCATGCCTGTGCAAGCAGCCAGAACAGAGGGAATACCTCTGACGGAGTGAGGCAGGGAGTTACTCTGGGGACAAGCTATGAGACAGGGAGAGAGAACATGGTTCTCTGTTTGTCAAAGCTATCAATTTAAGTGTTGAATTTACAGCCCATGGTATATTAGCAGGACACATCACACAGCCCAACATTTTGTAACTTTTATATTCCTGGACTGTGTTCTCACCCTCTGCCTTCATTTCCATCTTTTATAAATAAAGGTCCATGTTTTTCTTTTGTAACTGTCCCATTAATCTACCAGGATTGTTGAGGAGGGGTGACGATGCGGAGAAGAAAATTTGTACAGTTGGATGGTAGTGGAGAAAGTACTGAGTTCATCATTCAAGATTGACTCAGGAGAGGCGATTATTAAATCCAAAAGAGCAACACTTGCTATTGCTAGCAATTATTCAGATCAGGTGACAAATGGCTATGTTTCAATAATGTTCAGCCTCCATTCCTTGAACTTACTGGTTAAAAGATGGACTGTTTTTCTGAGAAGAATAGTAATTTGTTAAGGAGCAACTGTGTGAATACACAGTTTAACCTAGCGCAATGAAATAAATTTGATCAATAGTAACGCATCTTTTCTGTCTTGATTGTTGAGGGGAATTTGAAATCTTTTCAGCCTTGAGAAGGTAGAGTCAATATTTAAAAATAATAAATTACACTTAAAATTTAAAGTACCAAAACAAACTCAGAAAAATAATCAAAACCTTTTAAACAGAATAACAGGCAAAACTAATAACCTTGATAGCTTCATGAAGGAGCTAACCCAGATTCTTGCCAACAAATAGATTTCAGCATCGATCACAATGCACAGAAGGATTACTTTCAATCAATGGGTGAGCTGGAGCTCAGATATTCTTCCTGTCTTAAATCCATATCATTTTAGGTACCAACTGGTCTAATGTGTGGCTAATGAATATACTGAGTATACATACTGTAGATTTAAATCCAAAGTAATTAAAATCATCAAGTAATGGGACAGTCAGGCAAGCAGTTTTTGTATCTCTCGGGGATTTGCTGATCTAATTCTTTAATTGTTTTGTTTTGGTGTACAGTCCAATGGTCCAGGAAGTGGATGACTATCCAATATACGGCAATCTCACTCAGGATAATGCAAGTATGCTTCCTCTTCCAAGTAGATTTGACCACTCAAACATAAGTTAATTAAAGCCTGGGCATTTTCTTGAGAGATATAATTGTACATATCATGTATTCATGTCTTTTTTTTTGCACTTTAAACAGGTTTGCACCTTGGCATAAGTGTTCATAAAGAGTTAATCAAATAAAATATAAGGAGGAAACTTCATGGGTGTGGCATTACAAAACTTAAATTTTAAGTCAAAATGTTATTTGAAATATTCTTAGCTTCCTGTATTTACAATTTGACTGCACAATTCTTGCAATTATGCTTTTTAATTTTAATTTATGTGCTGAAGTGATTTGCTCAGGTAGTGTTACATTAATTTATATTTACCTCCTAACTGGGATTTTATTATTAATGGAAAATATTATGTGGTCTGGAAGTTTGGCTCATAATGGCATCTATATTCCTCAAGAAGGAAAGCAGTGAGGTGCAGGAACTGTATGGGATGTTTCATTGGTGACAATAGTAAATGTGAAAAAAAATGCAGGATCTCCAGGACTAATCTGCTCCAGTAAATTCTCCAATGGTAGAATTCTGTGCAATTAAATCCGTCTCTATTAAGTAATAGAAGCATTGCAATAGATTACAAATTGTGAAGATTTTCAATGAAAAAAACTGGGTTTTTGTCTGAAGAAAATAATCACCATTTGCAAAATTATATATATTTTTTGCTTTATTTACAAGTTGAAAGCGAGTTCTGTTATGAAGCCATGACACCAGCAAATAGATCTGAAGATGAAACAAAGGTATTTCTGCCAAGAAGATTGCTTGTTATTTATCTTAATTCACTACTCAGTTGGTACTATTAAAAATCATTCACTATTCAGATTCCCATTTCATTCTACATCACTTCTTTTACAAATGTGCACTTTTTGCCACATTCAGAACTGTTGTATTGATTTCAGTGTTACCTACAAATGGACATGGCTGCCGTAGTACATAATAGAAAGAACAAGTGTATGGCTTCTTAATTTATAGCAACAATTTGCTGCAAGGCCCCCAAAAACCATTATAATACAGGCAAAACCTCAGGACAAACCAGTCTGAAGTGGCAGTAGACTGTTTTTCAAATCACTAAATATACAGTGCCTATAAAAAGTATTCGCCCACCAGCCGGTTATATATTGGCTATATACAGTATCTATAATATCGTAACTTGGATGGACAGCAGTTGAAGCAGAGAAATTAATGCATTTTAAGAGAAAAGAAACCAAAATCATTGAGCAAAACATATCAGATATGATATTGTGACAATTTGTGAAAAGCAGACAGACTAAATTGGCAATGATCTTTAAGCCTTTATTCCTTAAATAAATGTATTCATATATTTTAAAACTAGTCAGCCTTATAATCGTTTAACCTTCAAGTTTTGATTCTGCTATATTTTCACTAGATTTTTCCAGTATATCGTCACTTATATATTTGAATTATCTAGAATAGCTACGAAACAGAAACTTCAGAACTACTTATCCACTGACCTTAAGAAAACAGTGAAAGCTTATCCATCGGAAGTGTGCTATCTCAATTCCTTAAACTAGGTTTTGAATTTTAAATAATCTCCATGTCTGTTAACAGGTGGCGATTGAAAATCAGATGTGTTATGCATCTCTAGATCTCACAGATGAACAGAAAAAACGACGCCGGAAGATGGAACAAAAGACGAACAATGAAAAATCAGATACAGATGGAAATTTACCTACTCTGACCTCACAGCCAAGCTTATATCTGAACAGTGACCAGATTAATTTTAATGAAGGCAGAAAAGAAGAAGATATTCACAATGACTCCACCATCTTTTATGGCAAGATAAATACATCTCATAGTAAATTGACTATTAACACAGCAAGAGCATTTGATAGTGCAAGTGACTTTTAAATTGTGCTGATGTCATTATTGGTTAAACATCATTCAGGAAAATGTACAAATTGGCAAGCTTATTGTACAAAGTCTTTACTTTGAAAGTTGTCTTTGCCTTCAGTAGAAATATGGGTAAACAGCTAGCTTCTGTTGTAATTCTTATCATATATTCAGCTTATTCATATTGGGACCTCCATTTTGTATTGTGCAGAGTGGGATCCTCAGTGAAGTATAAAGACAAAATGAAAAAGATGTTGGAAATGTAAAATAACGTAAAATAAAACGTAAAATGAAAACAGAAAATGTTAGAATTACTCAGCTGTTCAGACAGCAGAGAAGAAAAACAGAAAGTTTCAGCTTCTCAATTCATATAAATAATGCGTTTCTCCATAATTTACTAAATTCATAAAATGCAGTTTTCAATTCAAATAGATTAATAACCCATCAGAGTTTAAGTTAATTCCTACAGCTTTTCTCACCTACACGACAGAACTTCCCCTCTGCCCATGCTCATTTAAATGGCAAATTCCAAATAGGTAGTTGGAAGATTAAACGAGGCATGCAGTTAATTGTTTGAATGTTGAATATCAAAATGGTTCTACAGTTTTAGTTTTCTATTAAGAGATATTTTTATATTGCATTGCCAAATATGTTGAATACATGTCTAATTTAAGTTATAAATTGATCATTTACAATACTTCATTACTCCTTACATTTAAAATCAACCCTTCTGCTACATGCCAAAACACATCCTTACAATACTGCTGATACAGGTCACAGAAACTATGGGGCACACCGATAAATATTAATTTTAATTTGTATTTAAGCTTAAGACTAGGTAGACAGGTGGAGATACATGTAAGATCCAGATACATATTCTTGGGACAAACAAAATGCCCATTTTTGTTCTTATCTATAGTCAATCCAAGTTAAGCATTTAAAAGGGAAGCATCAGAAGCAGCAATGTTTTAATCACCCTCTTTCAAAATGTTTCAAGATTCAATTACACCTATTACCAATGTACGTACGTACAAATTATACAACCTTGAGATTTGCTTGCTCACAGGTAACCACAAAGAAACTGAAATAACCCAATTAAAGAAAAAAAATGAAAATAACAATAAAAGACCAACACTTGACGTGCAAGAGAAAGACGTAGACAATTAAAGCAAACAACAGTATTCCGAACTAAAAAGGAGCCCTCGGATCTGAACCCTGGAGCAGCCTGGAGCAGGCCCAAAGCCTTGCTTATCAGTTCATCATATTAGCAGGCATGGAGCACAGCAGCCAGGGCAGTCTTCATAGCCTCAGCGCTAAAATGGTGTTGGCTTTAGAAAGGACACAGCACTTTCTTCCCCTCTCATCCTGTAAATTCCCTGACTTTCATGTGAAAATGCTGATAATAGGCTAGTATTGTTTAAAATTAGCCGAAATATAACAAGAAATCTAAAGGAAATATTTGAACCTAATTTTTGAAGAAAAAACCTCAACCGTTACTTCACTGCTGAAGCAACAAACAGATCAGTGGGCTATTAGCATAACCTGGAGACAATGAATGATGTCAATTATTGTGCATTTATATATTTTTTTGTATTTAACTTAAGAAAAATCACTTTATCATTTAATAATTACATGCAGAAGCTGATTCTAAAGATTGTTACCTGTAATCTGTGGCATAATTAACAAAGTGCAAAATCAATCTACTCTTTGCAGATTTGCTTACACAATGGTAATACAAATAACTACATTCTTGTATATATTGTTGTTATGGTTAAGATTTTAACATGGCAATATTTAATATTAATTTAAATAGCATTAGATCTTGACATTGTTTGCTGGGCTACAAAATATTTGAAATAATGTGAAATTTTCAATGATCTACTAGAAATTATCTGTATAATAAATCATTACAAAATAGATAAAAATGCCAAAAAATTATTTTCTGTTGTAAAATTTAACATGTTTTAAATTACACCATAAGATGTAGAGCAGAATTAGGCCACTCGGCCCATCTAGTCTGCTCTGTCATTCTATCATGGTTGATTTATTAACCCTCTCAACCCCATTTTCCTGCCTTCTCCCCATAACTTTTGACACCCTTGCTAATCAAGAACTATCAACCTCCATTTTGAATATACTCAATGACTTGGCCTCCACAGCCATATTTGGCAATAAATTCTATAAATTCATCACACTCTGGTCCCAAACCAATTCCCCCTCCCCCACCAGCTATTGAAACATCTTCTCAATGTCCACTCTAGGCTTTTCAACATTCAATGTGTTAATCATTAAACCTTTCATACCTGCAATCATTTTCATGAACCTCCTCTGAATCCTATTTAATGCCAGCATGTGCTTTCTTTTTTTTTTAAAGATAATGGGCCTGATTCTGCTCACAGATCATTGAGGGATTAGTGGTGAAAAGGGTGAGCAGTTTCAAGTACCTGGGTGCCAACATCTCAGAGAATCCATGTAGGGCCCACCATATTGGTGCAATCACAATGAAGGCATACCAGTGGCTGCATTTCGTTAGCAGTTTAAGGTGATAGGGATGTCTAGGTTTTGATAGATGCACAGTGGAAAGCATTCTGACTGATTGCTTCATTGCCTTAAATGGAAGCTCCAATGTGCAGGACTGAAATCTGCTGCAGATTCAGCCAGCTTCATGGACAACACCTGCCTACCATCGACGGCTTCTTCAAAAGGCCAGTGAATGCCTTAGAAAGGCAGCATGCATCGTTAGACTCCCATCCGGAATATGCCCTCTTACTATTCCTCTTTTCAAGTTCATTTATTATCAAAGAATGTATAAATTATATAACCTTGAGATCTGCTTGTTCACAGGTAGCCATAAAGCCAGAAACCAGAAAGAAACCAATTAAAGAAAAAACATCATACTAACATTTTTGCACTATTTATTCTTATAATATTTTTATATCTTACAATACAGCCACAACAAATGTTATCATGTTAAGGATAATAAACATTCTGATTATAATCTCTTTACCTGGAAAATATTTTCCAGTTCTGGTTTTTTGAATATACCAAATTTAATAACAATACAACACACACAAAATGCTGGTGGAACACAGCACACCAGGCAGCATCTATAGGAACAAGCACTGTCGACTTCTTCCTATAAATGCTGCCTGGCCTGCTGTGTTCCACCAGCATTTTGTGTGTGTTGTTTGAATTTCCAGCATCTGCAGATTTCCTTGTGTTTGCACTGCTTAATAACAATACAGTTTTGTTTTAATAACTATCAGCTTTTTATCTAATAGGTGATTCCCTTAGACGATAGAACCTAACCTTCTGAAAGAATTAAATATGTTATGGGTGAAGAAAGGAGTTACACTACTGATTGGAAAATATCACAGTGGTAGTTAGATAGGATATTCCAGAGGGAGCATCTAGAGAGGCCATAGGTGAGAATTAGAAATAAGAGCGATCACTTAAAACAGATTATTGAGTTTGAGAGCTGCTTATCCAAAATGCTTGGAGCTGAAAGTAGCTTGGGTTTTAGAATATATAAGATAAGCTTAGGATAACCATCATTTCCAACTCTCAATTTATGTGCTACCAGTAAGTAGTCTTTTGTCTTACACTTGTTCATCACACATACAGTGCCCATAAAAAGATTTCACCTCCTTTGGAAGTTTTTGTGTTTTGTTGTTTTACAACATTGAATCACAGTGGATTTAATTTGGCTTTTATGACACTGATCAACAGAAAGGACTTTGTGTCAAAGTGAAAACAAACTTCTATAAATTGGTCTAAATTTATTACTATTATTAAACACAAAATAATTGATCACTTAACTACTCACCCCCTTCAAGTTGGTATTTAGTAGATGCATCTTTGACAGCAATTACAGCCTTGCACATCAGAACACTGCAATTTCCCCCCATTCTTCTTTACAAAACTGTTCATGCTCTGTCAGATTGCATGGGGATCATGAGTGAACAGCCCTTTTCAAGTGCAGCTGCAAATTCTCAATGGGATTGAGGTCTGGACTCTGACTTGGCCACTCCAGGACATGAGCTTTCTTGTTTTTAAGCCATTCCTGGTTAGCTTTGGCTTTATGCTTAGCGTCATTGTTTTGCTGGAAAACAAATCTTCTCCCAATTTGCAGTTCTCTTGCAGACTGACAGAATCAGGATCTCCCCCAGGATTTCCCTGTATTTTGCTGTGAAGCATCCCCACAACATGATGTAGGCACCATCATGCTTCACGGTAGGGATCGTGTGTCTCTGATGATGTGTAGTGTTTGGGTCACACCAAACATAGCATTTAGTCTGATGGCCAAAAAGTTCAATTTTGGTTTCATCAGAACATAGAACCTTCTTCCAGCTGACTTCAGAGTCTCCCACATGCCTTCTGGCAAACTCTAGCTGAGATGTCATGTGAGTTTTTTTAATAGCTTTCTCTTTACCATATTCCCATAAAGCTGCAACTGGGTTACAGTCATCGTATGCACAGTCTCTCCCATCTCAGCCACTGAAGCTCATAACTCCTCCAGATTGTCATAGGTCTTTTGGTGGCCTCCCTCACTACTCCTCCCTCTTGCACAGTCACTTGGTTTTTAAGGAAAGACTGCTCTAGGCAAATTTACAGCTATGTCATATTCTTTCCATTTCTTAATGATTGACAACTGTACTCCAAGGGATATTGAGTGACTTGGAAATTTTCTTGTATCCATCTCCTGACTTGTGCTTTTCAATAACCTTTTTGTGGAGTTGCTTGGAGTGTTCTTTTGTCTTCATGGTGTAGTTTTTGCCAGGATACTGACTCACCAGCAGTTGGACTTTCCAGATACAGGTGTATTTTTACTACAATCAATTGAAACCTCTTTTTCCCTTATTAGGGTGATAGAGAGAGCCTGTGGTATGTCAAATTACCAGGTGAACAAGTAGTCTTTGTCTTTATTGATACTTTGCTGCATGCCTGAGTGCTCAGTGGGGGGACTGCTAAAGCATTTTTGCTGGTGGGGGAGAGGGGTTGTCACCCTGCTCTTTATGCATGGGTGGTGGGAGCTGGGGGGGACTTTGGGGTTCTAACATTTAACTGTCATTCATTCTTTGGGGCACTCCTCTGTTTTCGTGGTTGTGTGCAAAGAATTTCTCTGATTCTAAATGTACCTTTGAAACACCTTGACTGCACACAGGTGATGTCCATTTAACTAATTATGTGACTTCTGAAACAGATTGGGTGCAGCAGTGATGATTTGGTTTGTCATGTTGAAGGGTGTGAATACTTAAAAAAATAATTGATTGCATATTTGTAATTAATTTAGATCACTTTGTAGATCTGTTTGCACTTTGACATGAAAGTCTTTTTCTGTTGATCAGTGTCAAAAAAGCCAAATTAAACCCATTGTGATTCAATGTTGTAAAACAATAAACATGAAAACCTCCCAGGGAGGTGAATACTTTTTATAGGCACTGTATATACTTAATAATAAAAATTATTACACAGCATTAATATAATGAAAATGTAATGTGTGCAGGGTAACAAAAGCACAGCAGCACCGGAAGAATATCATACCAGCTGTTAAACAACAACAACAATGGAAAGCTTTCAGTCTCCACCTACGATTCTGTGTTTTGATTAAAAGGTTATGGAACACTATTTGTATTTTACTTTTTAAAATTATGTTTATGCAAGGTATAAAAACAACCAGCATTGTAGGCTTGTTCTGGTGTTAGATGTTCATCAGCGATGATTTTGGCAAATTCATCAGTGAAGTTCTCTGCTGCTCCCTGATCAGTAGATGTTTTAAAAATTGAAATGCTGCACTTTTTCTTAAATTTCTGCAACCAGTCTGTCAGCAATTACCTTCAATTGTCAGTTCATCATGAAAGATCTTTGCTTGATTCATGAATAGTATCCGGTAAGTGGCATACGTTCACTCTGACGCTGATGAATCCAGTCTTCCAATACACAAATGAGATCTTCATTTTTCACTTTATGCACTTTTTCTATTTACTTAGTAAATCTAATTAACTTCTGTTCATTACATATGTGAGGTTACCTCTCAGAACCGTCTGTGGTCCGCATCACCCAGGAACATTCCCAGCGCCTTCGGTGGTTCTCTAGTTGTCATGTCATGTTAGCGCTCCAAAAAATTTCAGATTTCTCAAGTTTTTGAATTTTGGATTTTCCAGTAAGGGGTTCTCAACTAGTACTATATATCACTCCCTAAAAGGAGAAGCTAACATGGAGCAAAATCACAGAAAGGTGTATGAATAATTAGGTTACAATAGGCAATTTAACTTCCCTAATATTGATTGGTGCATCCTACAGATGGAGCAGAATCCAAGCGCTCGCATTATGGTTTCTTTTCTTTTTGTAATTTATTTTTTATTGAAGTTCATCATCAAACAAACATTGCCATAAGATGTATTTCAGATATTGTACATATATATCACAAGTCATATATGCCACAAGTATTTATCTGAGGTATACACTTATAGAAAAGAGAGGAAAGAATGAACAAGCGAAAAGAGAAAACTATGTACAAGTAGGGAATGATCTTTATTTTACAACATATTCATTGATTTGTGAGGATAAAATCAGGCCTATGAGGTGTTATGCTGTTAAACCATTTTTCCCAGTATGAATCAAATTGTTCCAACTTATGATTAACAGATGCTGTTATCTTCCCAATTTTGTAAACGTCCATTGTAATTTCCATCCATGCATTTAAGGTTAGGCTCTCCTGTGATAACCATTTCCTGGTAAGAGTCTTTTTACCAGCCACTAGCACTATATTCACTAAATATTTATCTCCTTTCAACCATTCTTGAGGTATATATCCAAAATATATGGTCTTACTTTCTAAGGGTATTTCACATTTAAAGATGTCTTGTAGGGCATTGTGTATCCCACTCCAGTAGTCTTTGATAACAGGGCATTCCCAGAAAATATGATAATGGTTTGCATTTTGATTTCCACAATTTCTCCAGCAAACAGGGAGGTTACTATCATAATGGGATTTCTGAGAGGGCGTAATAAAATATCTTATCAAGTTTTTCCATCCAAACTCCCTCCGTTTCTGTGAACTGGTACACTTCCATTGATACCTCCATATTATTGTCCATTCTTCCTCAGATATAATTATTCCTCCTTCCTTCTACCATTTTGTTTTAATGTATGAAGTTGAATGTGTTTTAAGACTTGATAAACCCTTATACACGCTTGAAATGATTCTACTACCATTACCTGAGTTATATGCTTTTCTAAATAGCTCTATCAAACATGTTCTTGCCTTGGTTACATTTTTAACCGTCCTGTTAACATATGGTTGCATCTGTAAATACTGACAAAAGTCTTGTTTTTCTAATAAGTGTTTCTCTTTAAGCATTTCAAATCTGAACAGTGTTCCTTCTTTCATTATATTGCAAAGAACTGTTATTCCTTTAGCTGTCCAGTCCTTAAATCTAGCATCCAGTTTATTCGGCGTAAAATTGGAGTCACATGCACACCATTTAAGAATTGCAATATCTCCCTCTAGTTTATATATTTTTTAAGTTTTCCATATTTTAAGAGTCCATTTCACCCATGGGTTATCTATAGTATTTATGTACCTTTGCAGGTTGTTATCAGCCAAAATTGCCTGTATGGGGATGGGAAGTATCCTCTCTTCAATGTTTTTCCATTGAGCCTCATACGATGGGTTGTACCAACATATCACAGCTCTCAACTGTGCTGCAAAATAATAATCTCTAAGAGAAGGTAGCCCCCCCCCCCCCTTTTCCTTAGCTAATTGCAAAGTTTTGATACAAACTCTAGGCCTTTTACTTTGCCAAATATATCTTTATAGCATTTTGTTTCATTCATTGAATTGATTTTGATTAATCTCTATTGGTAGGGTCTGAAAGAGATATAATAATCTGGGCAATGTATTCATTTTAATAGATTCAATCTTTGAACTGAGACTAAAAAAAGATATTTGAAAGACTTTGTGTGCCATGTCCAAGGGTATCAACTTTCAATTTCTCTTGGTGGGCTATAGTAATATGAAAGTAATTGGGTTTTATCTATGTTGATTTTGTATTCTGATAATTGACCATATTGTTCAAAGGATTGCATCAATTTAGGCAAAGAGTATGTTGGTTGCCCTAGATAGATCAAAATGTATCCGCATAACAAGCTAATTTATGCTCTGTCCCTTTAATTGTAATTCCCCTGATATCTTCATTTTGTCTGATATATTGAGCTAATGGTTCCAGATATAACACAAAGAGTAGTGGTGACCATGCACAACCCTGTCTTGTGCCCCTTTCTAGGGTAAGACTATTTGATAAATATCCATTGATTTTAATCCTAGCAGTAGGATTGTCATATAGTGTTTGTATAGTTTTAATAATTGTGGAAACCAAATCTAGGTAAAACTCTGAATAGAAATTAACCAAATCAAATGTCTTTTCAGTGTCCATGCTTATCACTATTGCTTCGATTTTATTTTTTTGTATATGATCCATAATGTGAAATGTCCTTTGTATATTGTCGTGTCTGGCATTGTCGTATAAAACCTGTCTGATCGTTACGTATCAGTATGGGTAGAAAGTCTTCCAAACATTTGGCCATGATGGAGGTAAATAATCTATAATCTACATTAAGAATGGATGTTGGTCTAAATGACCCACGTTCCATTTTATCCTTGCCGTCTTTCAGTATAGCTGAGATTATTGCTTCCTTCCAGCTGGGTGACATTTGTGGCTTTTTTAGAGCCCAGTTCAGTGTGGGGAGTAAAACAGGAATTAACTCATTTTTAAATTCTTTGTACCACTCTGCTCTATACCCATCTGATCCTGGTGACTTGCTTAATTTAAGCCTACTAATTGGAGCTTTTAGTTCAATTACGTCAGCAGTCATCGTTCTATTTTGTTCTTCGCTTAAAGTGGGTAACTCTAGAGAATTCAGTAAGGTGTCAATTTGGGTTATGCTTCCCCCTGGAACTTTGGAATATAGAGTTTTGTAAAACACTTCAAAACCTTCTTGAATTTCACTTAGCTTATCTTTTATTGCTTTTGTTCTTGGATCCCTAATTCTATGAATTGTATTTTCTGCTTTTTTTTTTCCAGTTTCCATGCCAGTATTTTCATAGACTTAGATCCACTTTCATAATGTCTGTTTCAGAAACATTAATTTTTTCCTGATTTCTTGTGTAGCCAAACTATTAATTTCATTCCTAATTTTTAAAATTTCCTCACTGGGATTCTGTCAAATTCAGTTTGTGTTTTTTCCCTAGTTCCTTCAGCCTGTGGTGGTGGCATCCGTCAGTCTCGAGACCATGGATCTGCGCCTGGAGTTTCCAGGGTGCAGGCCTGGGCAGGGTTGTATGGGAGACCGGCAGTTGCCCAAGCTGCAGGCCTTCCCCTCTCCACGCCACCGATGTTGTCCAAGGGAAGGGCACTAGGACCCATGAAGCTTGGCACCGGTGACGTCGCAGAGCAATGTGTTGTTAAGTGCCTTGCTCAAGGACACAAACACGCTGCCTCAGCTGAGGCTCGAACCAGTGACCTTCAGGTTACTCGTCTGATGCCTTGCCCACTAGGCCACACGCCAACACTCAGCCTATTTTGTAATTTATCTAATGTTTTATTCCTTATATGAAGATATCGCTAAAATTTTCCCTCTTAAAACAGCCTTCAGCATATCCCGTAGAATGGGAGGTGAACCCTCTCCATTATCACTGAATTCTAAGTAAAGATCAATTTCTTTTTTAATTTGTTCCTTAAAGTAGGGATCATTGAGTAGACTTGAATTTAGTTTCCAAATAGTATTCTTTGGTTGTAGGTCAAAATCAACAGATAAATATATAGGTGCCTGGTCATTTGCATCTATTGTCCCAATTCCACAGGTGTTTGTCTTTGTCTTTTCCAAATGTTATGAAATAGTCTATGCTTGTATACACAGAATGGGGGGGGGGGCAGAATAATGTGTAATCCCTTCTGTTGGGGAAGAGGTCCCTCCTTATCAATTAGACCAACATCCTCAAAAGTGTATTAACTTTCTTATGTAAGGACTTTGTTTCATAGGTTTTCTATTGAAAGAGTCTAACTTTGGTTGTAATTGTAAATTTAAAGTCTCCCCCACATATCAGGAGACCTTCTGTTTCCGTTACCATAAACCATATTAGAAATTTTCTGAAAGAAACTAATATCACTTCCTGGGGGTGCGTATATATTCAATAGAGTAACTGAATTTCCTTCTATATTCCCCTTACCAGAATATATCTGCCCTCTTTATCTCCCATTTCGAATAAATTTTGAAAATTTTGCTTGCTTGTTATAAGAATAGCAACTTCTCTCTTATGCCCTGATTTATATGAGAAAGACAAATTAGTGAAGCCCATTCTCTTTAGTTTTTCATGCTCATTATCACTTAAGTGAGTTTTCTGTAAAAATACTATATGGGCTTGTTCTTTTTTCGTTTTGGATAGAATTCTACTATGCTTGATTGGATTTAACAGCCCATTGACATTAAAAGAAATGAATTTTACTTTGTCCTTAGCCATGTGTATTTATCTGTCAATATATTAATGAAATTAGCAGAATAAATCTTAATCGATCTACTCCCTGAACAAATAAGAACCAAGAAACGCAAATAATAAAAAGGCAACAAAGGTGTGATTCCATGGCTGAGGTCTCTAGTATGTGACCCTGGGTTGAGCTGAATGAAATGTCTAGCTGTGGGGGATAGCTCCTCCTACCTGTGAGTTGAGGGCCCCCATTGCAGTACCCATAAAAGTAAGTGAACAAATCTATAACCATTACACAGAAAAGATTTCCCTATGAATTCCTCATATACATACATACACACACACACACACACACACACACACACATTCTCATTTAGGTGGGGAAGTAGTAGTGAATTAATGAGTAATCCACATTATAGTAAGTATTTCTTGAGATAGGTATAGCAACGTCTATTTTTGCTTCCGTTTAGCTTCTCAACATTTTTAACGTTAGCCAAACCTTATTGCTCTTCTTGAGGGGGTGAAAATTTAAAGGACATGTGAGGCAATTTTTTTTTGTTTAACACAGTGATACTGGTATAAGCAGATATGAGTAGCTTTTAAGAGGCTTTCAGCACAGGAATATGCAGAGAATGGTGGGATATGGTTCACATACAGGTAGAAGAGGTCAGTTTAATTTGGCATTATGTTTGGAAAAGACAATGTATGCTTAAAGGCCTTTTTCTGTGCTATTCTATGCTAGGTTCTGTGTATTTGTTGTTTAAGTACTATTCATATCCTGAAACAGGAGAAATATCTCTCAATGAATCTTCTATTTTTGCTCAGGGTCATCTTGGGCCTGGATGCCAGAACTGTTATCCACAAGTTTAATATTTGGGCAAAGATAAGACTTTTGCAAAATCATTAAACACATAATATTTTAATAATTCAGTAGAAAGGCAATTTGTGTACTAACAAACAATTATTGCATAAAATTCAATATAAAACTTAACAAATGGGGAGATATTTTAGCTGCAATATTATTTACTAAAATCGTGAAATACAGATGGAACGCAATATTAACTTGGTATGACCATATTTTAACGAGAAAATAAGTTGATAATCATTTTAGACTCTAAATATTTAAATAAAATATCTAAACAGATTTTGCAACATGGTTTACATTTTGTCAGTACTAAGTCAAAGGTTTAAAATGTATCACCAAGCAGCATTTATATTCATTAACTGGTACAGACAAGAAAATTACTGTTTGGCTAGTTATCTGCCCTCCCCAGTATAAATGAGATTGTACCACTCTTCCAGAGAAGTGCAGAATGAAACAGTTTCTTCTAAATTCACTTATATTAGTGGAAAACATTATTAGATAACACAGGCAGACACATTTAACAATAAGCTTAGGTTAACATTGGAGAGGTTTCACATTATGAAGTTACAGTAGTTCATAATGCCGTGTTCATTTTGTTATACTGTAGTCCAGTTTTCTACATACTCTGTTAAAAAGACAAAAAATAGGGAATTATTTGCAAAATAATATCTGACAAGCATTCAAGCTATTTTGTGAGGAGAATCCACTCGTTTCTTTTTTTTTAAAAAAGCCCCACAGTTCCACTTTGTTGTTATAGACAAAGTGTTTAAAACATTAAAGAATATATTTTAATAGAAAGCCATTCAATTAGCAGCACTTGAAAAACAAATTTGGAAAACTCAAAAATGAAATAAAAACAGAAAATCCTGGAAATACTCAGAGGGCAGGCAATAACAAATGGAAAAAGAAAGATGATATTTCAGGTCGAAGATTGTTCCAGAGAAAAATGAGAAAAGAAATATATGGAAAGTTACAAATATGGAAAAGAGGGACTGCATGGTAGCATACCAGTTAGTGTAACACCATTAGAGCGCTGGTAACTGGGTTCAATACTACCGTTGTCTGTAAGGAGTATATACTTTTTCCCTGAGATCACGTGGGCCTCCTACGAGTGCGCTGGTTTCCTCTCGTATCCCAAAGGCGTATGGGTTAGTAGATTAATTGGTCACATGGGTGTAATTTGGGAGTGCAGGCTTGTTGGGCTGGAATGGTTTGTTACTTTACTGTTTCTCTACCTCTTCTCACTATTCCAGGCATCCAAATGTCTTTCAGGTAAGGCAGCAAATGACTTGCAATTCTTCCAACTCCATATGTTGTACTTTGTGTCCATGGGCAGTGTCCCCACTGAAACCAGAGGTAGCTTTGGTGATCGCTGTAAGTACTTTCTATTCAGTCCACAGTGGTGAACCTGAGCTTCCAGCCATTTGCCATTTTAATTCTCAGTACTGCTCTGACTTCAAACTGCAACCTCCCACACCATTCCCATGAAGCAACTCATTTTCCATTCAGACATGTTGACACTCTGAGCTCAATACTGAATTCAACAATTTACTGCCGTATCATGGGCATTTATTGTATTACTAGTTATATCAGAAGCTGATGCAAAGCCTGTACTGTCAACTCAGCTTTTCTCCGCCATAGGTTTTACTTGATCTGTTGGGCATTTCCAACATTCTTATTATGCTTCCAGCAAATACTAGTCTGCCTTTCATAATCCCAGCACAGTTCCAAAATCCAGCCACTATATCTCCCTCATACACCTCCCCCAATTTGATCAGCTATGATTAATATGTATTCATCATCCATACATAACAGCACAAATCACATGGACAACCTTAGTCTCATAATATCACAAATTCTGGTGTCATCACTATCCCTCCCCTTTACTACTTAACCTGCTCGTCTTCTCCCTTTTCCAGTTCTATTGAAGGAGCATTTACCTGAAATGCTAATTGTGTTTCTAGCTTTACAGACATTATCTGACCAAGTATTTCCAGTATTTTCTGCTCGACTTTGAATTATGATCATGAGCATGTTGTGCTAAAATTGAGCAAACAAAATACTCTATGCAGACAAAAATATAAATACAATTACATTTGCAGAACTGGGGTCTGTCGCTCCTATCTACACCAGTTAAAATTAATTCAATTGCTTTTGCACCTACTGATTTTTAAAAAATAAAAACAGCTAGCACAAAAAGTGCAATTTTACATCATCCTGGCAAATACATCGAGAAATCAGAACAATCATGTATTCAAGCAAGTTGTTTACTGAAGCATAGATGAGAAATATTCACAAATTCCCTGTCTTCATCTTGATCACAATTAAATACAATTAATACCCAACCCCCTTTAAAGGGACAGAAAAACGAAGGAACTCGTTTATTGAGGCAATTGTACTACTGTAGTTTTGCTAAAACTATGCATCTTGTCAAGATACATGCCAGAAATAAGCTTGACAATAATATCTTGATTAAATTAAAATCCAGTGAAGCAAATGACAAACCATAAATGTAATAAAATATTTCTCAAAGTTTCAAAATCATATGCCTACTTTCTATAAAAACTATTTTCTTCAAAGATAGCAGGCCAATTACAATGTACAATAAAAGAACTACTTCATTGCATACCTGTTGTGAAGTTGAGGTGATAAACGTAAGCTCACAGTGTTTCCAGAGCTATTTATTACAGGTAAAACAGTAGCTGTAAACAAAAAGATAATAATTTTCCAACTAAAACAACTTAATTTAAGAAAACAAATGCAATTGGGAACTTTTCTTGAAGAACAACCATGGATGTGCATTGTTTACAATGCTAGTTAAAATGTTTACTTTAACCAGAAAAGAGTTTATAAACTTGTTAACTTAAGATGTGTCAATTTGTCTACTACTATATTTAAATAAGTTTAACTCTCGATTGCTTTTGCCTCGTAATTCCATCCAGCAGTACATTTCCTCAATGATAAACGAACTCATGGCCTAGAGTTCTCTGGCAAATTCTGCTAGACCATTTATTACTTTTAGAGTTTAAAGGATGCTTAACTAATTATTATAATATCCAACACAAAATGCATTTTCTCCATACAATTTTAAGTTTATTATCTAAACATCAATTTGAAGACATTCAAACCAAACTATTAACATTGTAGTAGTCGTTGTAAGAATTACTGAGGACGCAAGTCTAAAAATCAAATACAGGAGAAATCCATGCCATGGCTGCTTGGGAAATGGAAATTCACCCTCACAGAATTCGCAAATCTCAAAATTTTCTGGTAGTGATATGGATTTTGTGAAAAGAAAATACATTTATTTTTTCCACTTGCTTTTCTTGATGCATGTGCATATGGCACAGTTTCATGTTACCAAGAGTTATGGACCATTTCCTAGGAATGCAACCCCACAGTAACGTTGGGTTAGGTGGCACACCAAAAGTAAAAAAAACTGCCTGGAAGAAGAGCTCTGAAGATGTACATTAAAAGGGGAAAACAACACAACTAGTAACGGTAAATTCTTGAGACCAGTAGCAGAGGCACTAATACTACCAGTGAGCTTTAACTGAGCTGGTTGTAGCGATAGAACAAATGCAGGTATGTCTGAATGTTTGTCAAAGACTCATTCTGGCATTGTGACAGATTCTGGCAGCCCTGCAGGGCTTAAGTACTGAACTGGAAAGAAAAGCAACATTTTGTATTCTGTGATCAAAATAATTTTGTAACTAAAGTGGTCACAGGATTGAATTCATACTACAATATTACAAATACTGTAGTTTCTCCCTTAATATTTCAGCCTATTTGAAGGAAATCAATCTCGTATGTGCAAAGTAATTCTATTATGTGAACAAAAAATAACTACCAGAACTGGATTATCAAATTTGATACATACCAGAATTAGAATATGGTCTATTATTTTCCCATTTAATAAACACATCTGCAGCGATTTTCTGGAGAATGCAAAAAGTGCAACAGTGTAAACAGAATTGAACAAGACATCACCAAAGTTATTATGTGCACCATCAATTGCAACACTGATACAACAGTTCTGCACAGAACACAGGACAATCCACAGTACCTCTCTATTTTGCTTGCTTCTTGGAGAAAACAGTGTACAGTGGTATTCCTGAGTCGTGCTTGAAGACTCTGGACAGGAGCGAAATCTCTTCAGTGGCACTCGTGAAGTTTCCTTTGTTTGGTCAGTACACACAGCCCGTTTCCTCGATGACAGGGATGGTAAGCAGGTAACCAAGCTCACTGACGCTATTTCTCTTTTGGGAACGGAATGGACATTTAATATACTGGGATGTGCCATTGAGGCTGAAAGGCAGATTGAATTCTGAACCAAATTTTGATACAGTGATTCAAATGCATCTGTTTTGTTTGGTTTAAGTAAGCTTTGTACAGAACAAAGTTTGTTTGCAACAGGAGCAGAGGAAATAGAATGTCTCTGTTTACTACTGCAGGGAGTGTTAGCTGAGCACAAAAACCTTGCAAATGGTGATCGGCTGCATTTTGCCACTACAGTATCTGGTTGTGTAACTGTACTGTTGTTCACTGGCCATTGTTCTGCATTTTGCAAATGATTAACGTTGATTCTTGAACTTGGCGATTCCACCGTTGCTACACTGGATTTTGAACTCAATGATTTTAAGCTACTGGAGTTAGTCCAAGCTGACCCATTCAAAGGGGATACATTAGTGTTCCTTGTGTTGCAGTAATTTGCAACTTCAATTGGACTTTGAGGATTGCGAGGGCTTACTTGTAGTGGCTGGCAACAAGCTGAATTATCATACAAATTTCCAAATTTGGAACCAACAGTTTCAGATGTTAAATTTGTTTGTAGCACAGTCCTCGGAGATACATTAGCAGCAAGGGAAAAAATTGCGTCCAGATTACCTTGCAAGGTTTTGGAACTTTTTGGAGAAATTGCTTTGTTCTGCATTTGTTTGACTCCATCACAGGTCTTCAATCTTAAAACAGAATGACCTCTTAGCCTCTTAAACTTCAGGCCATCGATCCTGACTTTGACCTTTATTCCATTTTGAGTTGTGTTTGCCTTTGATTTACACACATTGAACTGGAAATATCGATAACGTTGTATTAACCTTGACGCAGCTTCTTTCTTGTAGGTGCGATCAAGCAAGTTACTCATTGAAGCTACCATACTTGGATAAACATCAATAAGTGTTGTGTTACTTAAACCCGAAGAATCATCGGGACTTTCTAGTAGAGTTTGATCAACACGAGTAGGTGTGGTTTCTTCCAAATTCATTGTATCACAACTACTATCCTCAAACTTATGCAAATCAACTTCTATGTTACTAGGAATGCAAAGTGGCTTGGCTGGCATTTGGCTAGAGGTCAAGGCTACTATCTTTGAATTATCTTGGTCAGCACAATGAGAATTTGAAGAATGATTTAATTCTTTGGAGATTGTATCCTGAAGGCCATCATTGCAGTCTAGAGATAAAGAAATTAATGACTTTAGATCAACACACATAAAATAACTTTAATATCTATTAAATTCTGTATCTAATGTTAAAAACAATAGGTCAAACTCAACAATCTTGTAGAAACAGTAACTAACATGCTATGAATATAAATATTTTCACTGACAAAACAAAATGTTTTGAGAATAGAAAAGATTTGATAAATACATTTCACTTGTAAGCCAGTGCAAGCTCAACAAATGATTTGAATGCACATAAAATAATCAGTGTGCTTGGCAGATGCAAGAAATAGGAAATTAATTTTCTACAATCTATTGAAAAAGCACATGAAAACACTTGGGAGCATTGAGAACGAAAGCTGAATTAGAATGAGTAGACAGAAACAAAGCATGTACAATTTCCAGATCTGTGTATGCTGGATAAAGATCAAATCATGATGAATATAACAGAATCAGGTTTAACAGGATTCATACCAATTTGTAAAATAGACTTAACACGTAGTAGAAGCTATTCAGAACGAGTATCTAAAATAAACTAGTTAAAGAGCCAAGAACCAAATCTTACGATGTTCTCAGGAGATGCTGCAGGGCATTCTTAAGGGGAGACCGAAACTGAATTAAGAGATCGAAGAGATACACTAAAATTTAGACTTCAAGAGGGAATAATCTCAGGATTGCTGCCCATGCCACAGGCTAGTCAGAGCAGGAATTGCAACAGAATCAGCACGAATTTTTGGCTCAAGCAGTTTTGCAAGGATGGAGGGTTTCAGATTCCTGGGGCATTGGAACTGGTTCTGGGATAGGTCTACACCTGGGGCCAATGCAAAAATCAGATAGTCTTCACCTGTGCAGGACCAGGATTAATGCCCTGGAGCATTGTTTGCTAGCGCTGTAGGGAGCATTTCAATTAATACGTCAGGGGTGGGTACTCAGGTAGAAAGACAGAGAGGAGTAATGCAGAGATTAAAGCAAAAGTTAGTGAGAGGGGCGTATATAAAAGTCAAATGCAAAAGACACAAAGGCTATTAGATACTAAAAGGACAATGAGTGGAAGAGCACTTTATCTAAATGCCTGTAGTATTAAAAACAAGGCCAGTGTATTTGTGGCACAAATCAGTAGAAAAAGGGTATGATTTAGTAGCCATTAAAGAAACAATGCTTGTGGGGTAGAGATGATCAGAAATTAAAAATCCAAGATTAGCTTTATTTGTCATATGCACATCAAAACACAAAAAAAGGTCTTGTTTGTATCAACGACCAACAGAGTCTGAGGACAAGTTCACAAGTGTCGCCGTGCTTCCAGTGCCAACGTAGCATGCCCACAATTTACTAACCCCGTCTTCAGAGTGAGGAAGGAACCTGGAGCAGCTGGAGGAAATCCATGGTGTCACGGGGAGAACATGCAAACTCCTTATAGCTGTGGAAATTGAACCCTGATCTGGTGGGAGTTGTCTTTAAGCCATAAAATAACATTATAGTGGCACATGCAATAAATCACATATCTGTGATGAAAGTAAGAATGGAATGGGGGGTGGGGAGGAAACTATCACTTGCACTTAGATTGGGCGAATCAAGTTGGTCAAGGCATCCTTAAGGAAGACTTCACAGAATGTAACCATGATTGCTTTCTTGAATAGCATGTCAGTGAAGATCAAGTGGAAATGATATCTTAGATCTGGTTCTGTACAATAAGACAGGCAAAATTAACTATCTTCTAGTTAGGAATCCACTTGGAAACAGTGATCACAATATGACTGAATCTCTCATACAAATGCAGGGTGTAACAGATTGATCCATCTATGCCTAAACAAGCAAGACTACAAAGGGAGAAGGAGGAGCAGGTAGCATAGACTGGGAACACAGACCATATTGTGCGATAATTGAGGAACAGTGGAAGAGTTTCAAAGAAAATTTACACTGTGCTCAACTGCAGTATATTCCAGTTAAAAGCAAGGACAGTAATGGTGGGAGAGCAAGATTTAGATAACTAAGGCTTACTCTCCTCACCCTTATTTTTATAATGTTTTAAGTGTAAAAATATTTTCAACAGAAGAGTCCTTGCTGTAAAACAAGCTGCCTCAAAAGTAGCTAAAATTATCTTCCAAAACTGTATTTTTAAAAAGTTCATTTTAATGCCAGAGTCAAAATTGACAGAAGCTCAACATGATTGCTACCCAGAATATTTCCATGTTCTCTGAAATAAAACTGTTTACTTTACACGTATTTCTTTTTAATGATTATTTTTCAGTACACTTGCAAAAAATATGGAAGGTAGTCTTCATTTCAATCCACTAGGATACCATACAATCATTTATAGTTTCATTGTGTGTGTACAACAACTCATTTGAGTGCATGATACCTAAACCATTTATGGGAATGGTTAGCACCGAAAAATAATCCGAAAACACAACCACATGTTTGTTTTAATGTGCAGGGTTCCTTTCTGCACAAGCATTAGTGTTAAAGGTATTGAATTCACATGAAAATCTCTGAAAATTAATTACAAAGTAATCTAAACCAAAGAGAAAACTTAAAATATGAATATTACTTAGAACACTAAAATTTTTGGTGGTAGTGACACACTTAGAATAACATACGTACCATGAAAATTAGGTGATGATCTAATTTTCAAATTCGATGTGGGTGTAAATGTGATCAATGGATTGTCTTTAGTCTTCCCGACACATTCCACCTTTAATGAGATGTAATACTTTAAATTATTTCGTACTTATGCTAATGGAAAAATAAATTACATGACTTTCCATGGGTCAACAGCTCCCAACAGTGCAAGTTGGTGTAACTTCATAGGAAGCAGAACAGGTAGCCATTTCATCCCAAGTGCCTGCATCATCTTTTAAAACACTATTAGATTTTGTTTTACTTCAACATAATTTGAGTATTAACCCCATATTCCTCAATTGCCCCAGTATCCAAAGAATGGATAATGCATCTTGAGACAGCAACCCTGGACACTTGGTGATCTGGCCAGAGGAAACTTCATCTGCCAAGCCCTACAAGAATTGAATTCAGAGTTTTAATGGTTCACTTCTCATTCTGCTCAACTCTAGAGCGCAAATCAATAAATTTCCACCTGCCCAACCCAGTACTTTAGCAGGCAGCTCTCAAAGTGTATTTTAAGGCATTTTCATATCATTCCTGCATTATTTGTTGCCAATATTGTGGCTTGAATTATTTTAAAGCACGCAAACTTAACATATAACTTTCACCTCAAATATGCCTTTCACCCAAGAAAGCAACATACTTCTCAATACTTTAAAAGAATGGCAGAAAGAATCTTATAGACAAAAATGAGATGCTATTTAGTTCTTATTCAGAAAGCAATCTAGTAAGTTCCATCCCTGCCAAAATCTAATATAATAATATCTTTGAAGTATTTACCCAATTACCATTCAAAAGCCATCACTCAATGTTTCTTCCACCTTGCATTACCAAAATATTTTCCTCATCTCACCTCTGGCATGACTGTCATTCACAAATTCATTCTTTCTGATCACCAACTTTTTATTATCAAATCTAAAATTCCTTAATTTTAACAACTACTAGATCTTCTCTTTGTCCTTTTATTCCTAAATGAATCCCAGTGTCTGCACTCTAATTGTCATTATTATCCTCGGAACCAATCTAGTAAATCTCATCTGTAGTTGTCGCAATCAGATTAAGCATATGAAAATTACCAGAATATCATTATTTTGTAAAAGCAAACCTTAATTATTAATTGGGAACAAATTTTAACAAATTTTAAACATACTAAATGTATTCCAGTGCTAACAAGGAGATTTACCAAATGATTACTTGTTTTCTTCAAATAAATGCAGGAAAAGGTATTATTTTAAAATGGATTAAGGTTGACAATGAAAATAGTGCAACAGAACTGTTGTATTCATTACAAATCAAAATGCTTTACAAAATCACATGAATTAAAATCAGAAAATTGTTTTAAAATAGAAGCACAGAGGATGTTATTAATAAAATGGTGATACAGCCCAACAAAGTGGAATCATTTTAGACTGTGAAGTTCATTCGTTCTCTTGGGAAAGTCAGATTGGTTTGTACATTTGGATAGTGGTTCCTGTCACAAAGAGGGATACACGGAATTAAGTTCTTAAATTAAACTCTATAACAAAATAAAGATCATCATCTACTCATACAATTTGTTTGAGAAAACACATCTTGATGCTTCTCTTTACACAATGCTTACTTGCCATTACTTCCCCAATATACACAGAAATACACTCACCACAACTTGCTCCCCAAGATTTGAGTTGCTAGCAGCCAGCATGTCAACATCTATCTCATATTTATCACCCACATTCATGTCTCCCATGGAGACACTGGTTTGCAACTAGATATATAAAAAAAAATTACCCTTATAAGTTTCAACTTGATTTGTAACACTTCTATCAAATACAATTGTGATGTTAAAATGTTCACAAGGCAATTAAATATAGACATAACTAAAAATGTCTGCCAATATTTAAATGAAGAATTACCTAGTTGAATCTACACCCTTTTAAAATTTGCAAAATTGGTATAATCATAAAGAACAAAGAACAATACAGCACAGTAAGGCCATTCAGCCCACAATGTTGTGCCGACCCTTAAACTCTGCCTCCCAAATAACCCTCCACCTTAAATTCCTCCATATACCTGTCTAGTAGTCTCTTAAGACCATAAAACATAGGACCAGAATTAGGTCATTCAGCCCATCAAGTCTGTTCCACCATTTCATCATGGCTGATCCTGGATCACACACAACCATATCTCCATATCTCTTGATGCCCAAACCAATCAGTAATTAATCAATTTCCACTTTGAGCAAACCCACGGACCTGGCTTCCACCGCAGTCTGTGGCAGGGCATTCCACAGATTCCCCACTCTTTGACTTAAAAAAAATTCTTCCATACTTCTGTTCTAAAAGGTCACCCCACAATGTTGAGGCTGTGCCTTCTTGTTCTGGATACCCCCATCACAGGAAACATCCTCTCCATATCCACCTTATCTAGTCAGTTCAACATTTGGTTGGTTTCAATGAGATCCCCACGCATTCCTCTAAATTCTAGTGAATACAGGCCCAAAGCTGCCAAATGCTCCTCATATGTTAACTCCTTTAATGATATTGCTCGATATTGGGACTTCCATATTGAGCACAGAGACATCAGACAAATTAGCAACTAACTTGTTTTTTCTCCCTGACACCTGTAATGTTGAGGGAAGCTTTTGATGAATTAGACATCAAGGACGTCACTGATGTCTAAGAATCTGTCTGAATTCTGGTCTGAAGTAAAGGAAGTTATGTTCTGTATGCTTTCATCCTGTGCTCACCTGAATGGTTGCACTTGTGCAGGAGGACACTGCATCAGCGTTGCCACTTTTGGACAATGGTAATATTTAACAGGAGGCAGGCTCTCCCGATGCACTACTTATTGTTTTGTTTAAACCTTCAATCAACAATGGTAATTCAGATTTTCTGATCATTATTACATTGCTGCTTGTTGGAACCAGTTGTGTATGCGATTGAAGAGGTTTATTTAAAAGCAAATTTGTCTTTGGCATTTTGTACAAATCTATCAGTGAAAAACCAAGCTGTTTAAATACTGGAGATTAATGACCTTTTAATAGATGACAGCCTCAAATTTTATATTATTCTTTAGATTGGAAATAAAAAAAACAAAGAAAATGTAGAAGATTGCTACAGTGAATACCCCATAAAGTACAACATATTAGCATGTGCCTTATTGTAAATTCATTTCAACAAATGAATTTCTACTCAAGTTAAGCTTCAAAGGTTAAGAGCTAACATTAACATATCAACATGACTGATTAAATAGCGACATTTATTTTACATACACACATTGCTACTGAGGATCATTTTCACAAATGTCATGCATTTGATTTATTTAATTATTATTATTATTTTTTTAATTGTATTTTATGCAAGATATTTTGAGATAGTTACTGCACCTTAGATATACTTTCAGTGTACTGTCCATCCTTCAAAACTTCAGTAGCCTGACCTACTTGACCTGTTAGTAAAAAGACATTTTTAACCCCTTTGAATATATGCAAAATTTAACAGGCTTATATGTACTTATTACCTTACTGCTGCCATGCCCTTCATGAATTGTTCAGACATCCAGAGATTATGATTTTTTTTTAAATTCCAATTTAGATAGCTTGAAGAAAATAGAAAGCCAATCAGCAAACAAATTATTTCATATTATTTAAGTTATGGTCATTGAAAACGTATTTAATTGCTAACCAACATGCCAAGTTTGCAAATACAGGTTGAGTGCCACTTATCTGAAATTCCAAAATGTGAAAACGCCTGGAATCGTTAATTTTTTTCAGCACAGCACGTCACAAATAGAAAATTCAACAAGCTGCTGGGAAGGTTCCAAGCTTTGTGCATTTTTGAGAAGTGACTTCACATGTGTAAGGAACAGCAGTTAATAAAAATTAGAAAAACATTGCATAAAGTGAAAACTGGACATCTCGATTGTGATTGTGATTCAATTCATCAGTGTCAGAGTGAACATATGCCACTGGACAGTACGTTGATCAGGAAATAAGCGAAGATCTATCGCAACAAATTGAAAATTGAAGGTAATCGTGAATATGCTGCAATTTGGCTGATGTAACAAAAGGCACAGCATTAAATTCTAAAGCATTTACTGATCACAAAGGCAGCGGAAAATTGAGTTTGCCGAGATTATCGCTGATGAAAATCTAACAAGTCTACAATGCTGATAGTTTTATACCTTAACTGAAACCCAAGTAAAATAGTGTTACAGTAACCTTTTCATCAAAACACAGAATCATAGGTAGAGACTGAAAGCCGGCCGTTGTTTGTTGCTCAACAGCTGATGTGGCATTCTCCTGATGCTGTTGTTACCCTGCACAAATTATACTTTTATTATATTAATGGTATGTAATAACTTTTACTGTTAAGAAATCGTGTGTGATAAAGAAGTACAAGACAAAGACCATTTACCGTTAGCACATAAATTCAGAGTTGGAAATGATGGAGATCCCAAGCTATCTGATCATATATTCCAAGATCCGAAATCCAAAACACTTTCTGTCCCAAGCATTTCAGATAAGGGGTACTCAATCTGTACCATACTCAAAGACATGGTGGGAACTTCCTACAAAGCCATATCAACACAAACATTTGGGGGCTGGAAGAAGTGGAAACATGCAAAAGAATAAAAATCAGGCATTTCCTGAAAAATTGCTAAAAACTTGAGCCAGTCAACACATTCTTAGCCAAGCATTTCAAATGTTTATCATTCATTCTGGGAAGATGACGGGAGTTTATAGATTAAGAGGCTGGATTAGAATGTGTCAAACAAACACTTAACAAAGCTCTATCTTTTCAATACCAACAAATGATATTGAAAAGTACAATGCCCAGATTTACAGGTCAAACTAAACTAAGAATCAAAGTGTTAATGACTACACAAAAATATAAAAAGGAGTTGGAATAACAGAGATCACTGTTGAAAAATACAAGGTCTAGACACCCAATAAAAATTGCAAATTGGAATGTTCATTTAATAGCATGTGTGAAGCAGCTTGGATAAGTAAAAATAAGTTTGAAATTATAGTTCAATGGAAATAGCCAAGTGGCAAGATTTTGTAAATTAAAGACTGAGTGAGTTGCAATTTGAGAATTGTGAACAATGTATTCCAATGAAGAAACACAGAAATACAGAAAACCTACAGCACAATTCAGGCCCTTCGGCCCACAAAGCTGTGCTGAACATGTCCTTACCAGAGAAATTACCTAGGGTTACCCATAGCCCTCTATTTTTTTAAGTTCCACGTACTTATCCAGGAGTCTCTTAAAAGACACTATTGTTTCCGCCTCCGGCAGCCCATTCCATGCACTCATGACTCTGCTTAAAAAACTTACCCCTGACATCTCCTCTGTACCTACTTCCAAGCACGTTAAAACAATGCCCTCTCATGCTAGCCATTTCAGTCCTGGGAAAAAGCCTCTGACTATCCACACGACCAATGCCTCTCATTATCTTGTACACCTCTATCAGGTCACCTCTCATCCTCTGTCACTCCAAGTAGAAAAGGCCAAGTTCACACAACCTATTCTCTTGAGGCATGCTCCCCGAAGCAAGCAACATCCTTGTAAATCTCCTCTGCACCCTCTCTATGGTTTCCACATCCTTCCTGTAGTGAAGTGACCAGAACTGATCACAGTACTCCAAGTGGGGTCTGACCAGGGACCTATATAGCTGTAACATTATTTCTCAGCTCTTAATCTCAATCCCACGATTGATGAAGGCCAATACACCATAAGCCTTCTTAACCACAGAGTCAACCTGTGCAGCTGCTTTGAGTGTCCTATGGACTCAGACCCCAAGACCCCTCTGATCCTCCACACTGCCAACAGTCTTACCATTAATGCTATATTCTGCTATCATATCTGACCTACCAAAATGAACCACCTCACACGTCTGGGTTAAACTCCATCTGCTACTTCTCAGCCCAGTTTAGCATTCTATCGATGTCCTGCTGTAACCTCCGACAGCCCTCCACACTATCCACAACACCCCCCAACCTTTGTGTCGTCAGAAAATATACTAACCTATCCCTCCATTTCCTCATCCAGGTCATTTATAAAAATCACAAAGAGTAGGGGTCCCAGAACAGGTCCCTGAGTCA
The DNA here is from genome assembly GCF_048418815.1 of Hemitrygon akajei. Taxonomy (NCBI): domain Eukaryota; kingdom Metazoa; phylum Chordata; class Chondrichthyes; order Myliobatiformes; family Dasyatidae; genus Hemitrygon; species Hemitrygon akajei. The sequence continues at coordinate 40,357,166 of NC_133128.1, forward strand.
CTGACCTCCATGCAGAATATGACCCATCTACAACCACACTTTGCCTTCTTGGGCAAGCCGGTTCTGGATCCACAAAGCAATGTCCCCTTGGATCCTATGCCTCTTTACTTTCTCAATAAGTCTTGCATGGGGTACCTTATCAAATGTCTTGCTGAAATCCATATACACTACACCTACAGCTCTACCTTCAGCAATGTGTTTAGTCACATCATCAAAAAATTCAATCAGGCTCGTAAGGCACGACCTGCCTTTGACAAAGCCATGCTGACTATTCCTAAGCATATTATGCCTCTCCAAATGTTGATAAACCCTGCCTCTCAGGATCTTCTCCATCAATTTACCAACCACTGAAGAAAGACTCACTGGTCTATAATTTCCTGGACTATCTCTACTCCCTTTCTCGAATAAGGGAACAACATCCGCAACCCTCCAATCCTTCAGAACCTCTCCTGTCCCTATTGATGATGCGAAGGTCATCGCCAGAGGCTCAGCAACCTCCTCCTTCGCTTCCCACAGTAGCCTGGGGTACATCCTGTCTGGTCCCAGTGACTTATCCAACATGATGCTTCCCAAAAGCTCCAACACATCCTCTTCCTTAATATCTACATGCTCAAACTTTTCAGTCCGCTGCAATCATCCCTACAATCGCCAAGATCCTTTTCTGTAGTGAATACTGAAGCAAAGTAATCAATGAGTAACTCTGCCATCTCCCCAGTTCCATACACACTTTTCCACTGTCACACTTGATTGGTTCTATTCTCTCACATCTTATCCTCTTGCTCTTCACATACTTGTAGGATGCCTTGGGGTTTTCCTTAATCCTGCCTGCCAAGGCTTTCCCATGGCTCCTTCTGGCTCTCCTAATTACATTCTTAGGCTCCTCCCTGCCAGCATTATAATCTTCTAGAATCATATCATTACCTAGTTTTTTGAAGCTTCCGTAAGCTCTTTTTTTCTTCTTGACTAGATTTACAACAGCCTTTATACACCACGGTTCCTGTACCCTACCATCCTTTCCCTGTCTCACTGGAACATACCGATGCAGAACCCCATGCAAATATCCCTTGAACATTTGCTGCATTTCTTCCATCTGTTTCCCTGAGAACATGTTTCCAGTTTATGCTTACAAGTTCTTGCCTGATAGACTCATATTTCCCCTTACTCCAATTATACATTTTCCGAACTTGTCTGTTCCTATCCTTCTCCAATGCTATGATAAAGTAGATTGAATTGTGATCACTATCTCCAAAAGGTTCGCCCACTGAGAGACCTGACACCTGACCAGGTTCATTTCCCAATACCAGATCAAGTACAACCTCTCCTCTTGCAGGCTTATCTACATATTGTGTCAACATACCTTCCTGAACACACCTAACAAACTCCACTCCATCTAAACCTCTCACTCTAGGGAGATGCCAATCAATATTTGAGAAATTAAAATCTCCCCGTTATTATTACTCCTTTCCAGAATCTGTCTCCCCATCTGATCCTAGATGTCTGTTACTATTGGGTGGTCTATAAAAAACACCCAGGAGAATTACTGACCCCTTCCTGTTCCTAACTTTCACCCACAGTCAACAGACAATCCCTCCATGACTTCCTGCTTTTCTGCAGCCATGACACTATCTTTGATCAACAGTGCCACACCCCCACCTCTTTTGCCTTCCTCCCTGTCCTTTCAGAAACATCTAAAGCCTGGCATTCTAAGTAACCATTCCTGTCCCCAAGCCATCCAAGTCTCTGTAATGGCCACATCATATCTCCAAGTACTGATCCACTCGCTAAGCTCATCCGCTTGGTTCACAACACTCCTTGCATTAATATAGACATCTCAAACAATCTGTCTGAGCACGTCCAATCTCTATTACCTGCCTATCCTCCCTCTTGCACTGTCTCCAAGCTTTCTCTATTTGTGAGCCAACCACCCCTTCCTCCGTCACTTCAGTTCGGTTCCCACCCCCCCAGCAATTCTAGTTTAAACTCAGCCACGCATTTATCCTCCACCTCACTCACTCCTATACTCACTGTCACGTGGCACAGGCAATAATCCAGAGTCCTGCTTCTCAACTTCCTTCCTAACACCCTGTAGTCTGTTTTCAGGACCTCCTCCCTTTTCCTACCTATTTCATTGTACCAATATGTACCACAACCTCTGGCTGTTCTCCTTCCCACTTCAGGGTATCGTGGACGTGATCAGAAACATCCTGGACCCTGGCATCTGGGAGGCAAACTACCATCCACGTTTCTTTCTTGTGTCCAAAGAATCGCCTGCCTGACCCTCTAACTATAGAGTCCCCTATCAATGATACCATCCTCTTCCTTTCCCTACCCTTCTGAGCCGCAGGGCCAGACTCTGTGCCAGAGGCACGGCCACTGTTGCTTTCCCCAAGTAGGCTGTCCCCTCCCCCCCAACATTACTCAATACCTTTAGAAATTGAAGACTGCAAAAGATAAAAAAATCATTAATGCTGTAAATAGAGGAATTTAAATGGTAGTTCTTACAAATACAAGATTCTCAGTTAAACTTTAGATACAGCAAAGAAACATCGTGCCTTACCTCTCAAGCTGTTGCATAGCTCCAGGCTTACATCAGTCTTAGACAGGTTTTCAGATTGTGTCAGGGTGACATCAATTTCACACACTTTATCAGACTGCTCCAGGCTTACATCAGCTTCATACAGTTTACCAGACTGAAACGAGGTAATGAACACATCTTTATTGACTTTTCACTGGTTCAAACCACAAACTTTAAGAAGCTTGATTTTCAATTTCTCTGCAAAAATCACAGTCAAGATGTTGTGAAAATACAACTAGATTTAACGTTATTGCATTAAAGGACAGGGCATAGCTTCAATTTTTCCCCTATACTTTTATTATGTATTATATGAAAGACTTTAAATTATAAATACAATGGATCACCAAATTACTTTCACTAAAGAACATTCACCAGCCTGAACTCAATCCATCCCTTTGTCACCTCATTGACCCAGTGTTTCTCACATATTTTAACAAAAAAATTGGATAACTTCTTGATAGAGTGTATAGGATTGATGCTAGTTAAAAAAAAATAGTAAAAGACAAAATAAATCCCAATTTTTATAATAAAAATTAAGTCAATCACAGAATGTGGGCATTGAAGATCATCCCAAATTGCCCTCAACTGGTATTAGAATTTGTAGTTGCTTTAAGTGCTCCAAATTAAATAGTTTAATTGTATAAAGAGAGAAAAAAGGTTGCAACATGAAATTTAGAAACAGAAACCCTACAGTGCAATACAGGCCCTTCAGCCCACAAAGCTGTGCCGAACATGTCCTTACCTGAGAAATTACCTAGGGTTACCCTTAGCCCTTTATTTTTCTGAGCTCCATATACCTGTCCAGGAGTCTCTTAAAAGATCCTATCGATTCAGCCTCCACTACGGTCGCCAGCAGCCCATTCCACTCTGAGTAAAAAACTTACCCTTGATATCTCCTCTGTACCTACTTCCAAGCACCTTAAAACTGTGCATTCTCTTGCTACCCATTTCAGCCCTGGGAAAAAGCCTCTGACTATCTACACGATCAATGCCTGTCATTATCTTGTACACCTCTATCAGGTCATCTCTCATCCTCCATCGCTCCAAGTAGAAAAGGCAGAGTTCACTCAACCTATTCTCATAAGACATGCTCCCCAATCCAGGCAACATCCTTGTAAATCTCCTCTGCATCCTTTCTATGGTTTCCACATCCTTCCTATAGTGAGGCAACCAGAATTGAGCACAGTACTCCGAGTGGGGTCTGACCAGCATCCTATATAGCTGCAACATTACCTCTCGGCTCCTAAACTCAATCCCATGATCGATGAAGGCCAATACGCTGTATGCTTTCGTAACAACAGTCAACCTGTGCAGCTGCTTTGAGTGTCCTATGGACTCAGACCCAAAGATCCCTCTGATTCTCCACGCTGCCAAGAGTCTTACCATTAATACTATATTCTGCCATCATACTTATCTCACACCTCACACTTATCTGGTTTGAACTCCATCTACCACTTCTCAGCCCAGTTTTGCATCCTATCAATGTCCTGCTGTAACCTCTGACAACCCTCCACACTATCCACAACACCCCCCAACCTTTCTGTCATCAGAAAATTTACTACCCATCCCTCCACTTCTTCATCCAGTTTATTTAAGAAAATCATGAAGAGTAGGGGTCCCAGAACAGATTCCTGAGGCACACCACTGGTTACCGACCTCCATGCAGAATATGAACCATCTACAACCACCCTTTGCCTTCTGTAAGCAAGCCGGTTCAGGACCCACAAAGCAATTTCCCCTTGGATCCCATGCCTCCTTACTTTCTCAATAAGTCTTGCATGGGGTACCTCGTCAAATGCCTTGCTGAAATCCACATACACTACATCTACTGCTCTACTTAAAGCATAGAATCACAGCTTTGTCATAAACAGACGACTCCAAAAAAGGCAGTGAATATAACAGCAGCAATTATGATAAAAATAGACAAAACATTTGTAAAACATTGAATTATTACTGTAAGTAGAGATAAAGGCTGGAATTAATGCACATTACAAAGGTATGGCTGCAAGATGACTAAAACTGAGCATTATATGCTTTACTTACTGATAATGGGGAGGATGGGTCTTGTAGCATCACAAGAGTAGTGAATTTTAAGACCAGAGAGTGCTGCATATGGATGTGAATAATAGCAAAGGCCAAAAATATTGATAGGAACAGTCTTCAGTGGCTAACAGCAACTGTACTGTTCAGAGTATCAAACAGGACAAAGGAGGGTTCTAACAAAGGTATAACAAGAATCATGGGGGATGTTAATTTACACATTGACTGGACAAGTCAAATTAACAAAGGTAGTTTCAAGGACTGGCTCATGCAATGTATCCAAGTGCTCTTTCTTAAACAATTGTAGATCTCACAGGTTAACTTCCATCTGGTCATGTACAAGATAGGACACAGCAGATGTTCCATTGGAGGAGTGATCTAGAATTTCACAATGGATCTGAAAAACTGTAAGCTATACCTGACTAACTTGTCAGGTAAGTTTATCTTTTGATAAATAGGGGAAGGAAAAATACAGATCATTTGGCACTATGGACATCATCAAGATCCAAGGCTAAGGAATAAAAAAGAGACATGGATAGAAAATAGACTAAATGACAGTAAACAATGGGAGTGAAATGGCTTTTCTCCCCCCAGACTAAAGACAAATGTAGAATGGAGATTTACGAGGGTCAATACTAGGATCACAGCTTTCCTAATACCTATTGAATTCATCAACTTGTACAGACAAGAGGCAAATGAAAATTAATGCTAAAGAGGAAAGTGTTACATTTTGATAGGAAAAATGAGAAGAGGCAATGTAATAAAGAGGATACAATTCTTAAAGGATTCCGAAGCAAACCTGGATAAGTTCATAGAGTATAGAATAAGTTGTGAAAGCAGTTTTATAAAAATTTGAGGGATCCTAGGCTTTAAAAATAGAGACACACTAGTCCAATTTTTGAAGCTGCACTTCAGGAAAGGCATGAAGGCATTGGAAAAGGTGCATGCAGAATGTACCAAAACAATTCTTGGGGCAATGAACTTTAGTTATGTGAATGAATTGGCTACAAATACAATGATTAAGAGGCATTTAAATGAGGCACAGAAGCATGCAGGGCAATGAGGGATTAGTGCAGATGGGTGGGGGTGGGCTGGGCCACAATCTCATTTCCATGCTGCACAACTCTTGACTGGAAGAACTGGAGCTGATCTCACTGACACCGAGGGGTCTGATACAGGTAATTAAAATCATGAAAGGCCCTGAAAAGGCAAATCGATCCCAGTGCAGAGAGGTCTCAAAAACCAGGGAAAGGAGTGAAGATGACCTGCAAAAGAACACAACACGAGGAAGGTTCCTAATAAAAAAAGTTAGCGATTAGCATCCAAAATCTGTTAGAGGAAGTTGTGGCTTGCTCAACTGTAGTTTCCGTGGAGGAACTAGAATCTATGAAAATTGTAACAAAGAATTTAATATCACATCAACAGAGCATCACTATGATACAAAGAACTACGGTGGTTTGTTGAAATGGAAATTGGTGTTAAATAGATTTATTAAGACTTCTCTGAAAATACAATTAGTGTGGCAGATGGAGAAAAACTGGTGTATATATCTGAATTTCAAATTGGTGGTCAGTGAAGTACCTCAGAAAAGTTAATACATAGGCCAAGAATGGAAAGATGACTGATTAAAGAACAGAAAATACAACTATTTGAATCAACTGCCAAGTTGAATTTACTGAGATGTGACAAGGATCTGTCTGGATGTCTCAGTCACCTATTATCTACGGAAGTTGTATACAACATTTTGCTGAGGAAGGGGGTGTGGGGATGAGTTAGACTTGCAATCCAAACCACTTCCACAGAAACAAACTTATTTTTGTCCAAGCCATTCAGTTAAATATGCAAAAAGCTTTTTTTAAAAATATTAAAAATGTTTTTTTTAATAGGGGAGTAAATACTTCGCACTCTTAGGTAAAGATGTTTTCCTCCAAGACCAATCCTAATCGCACTAGTCTTTAAATTTATGTACATGACTATCATAAACAAAAATAAATTCAGGAGGGAGGCCACAACAAGTGGCAATTAAAAGAATCGTACAGTCCATTGGGCTTCTGAAGTGTTCTTTAAAAAGAACAATTGCAGCTAATGGCAGAAGCTGCACTTTACCCACCAGCATAATATGCCTGACCATTACTCAGGTCTCCTTGTTCTGGTATATGATCCCCAGGCAAACAGCAGGGGAATTGAGCCCAATTGGAGTCCGCAACCAGATGCTTTGATCAAGTAATATCACTGCCCATTGATTTTTAAGTTATTGGAGTTGTCCTGACATTTCCCGGGGAATCACATGAAAGAATATGGCAAGGGAAGTAATACAGTGTGCTGCCAGAAATGACAGAAGTGGGCTTCAGCAATGGCAAGTACTTGTAGGGCAGATGATCACATCCCACAAACTACATATTGAACAGCACAGATCTGTAGTAATAACTTGGATAAGGAACCATATGTAAACAACCATATTTGCTGACAGCACAAGCATATACGTACAAGATAAATACAACACTTACAGTCTGCAAAACCATATGGAACAGATCAAGGGAGTGGGCAAAGAGTTCAGAGAAAATGTTACTTCCCATTTTAGCAAGAAGAATGGGAAAGCAGATGTTTGCAGAGATCTGGGTTTACTGGTAGAACAAATTACATGGATGTTGCAAATGAAAGCAATAGGATGTTGGGCTTTATTACAACGGCATTCTTAAGGATGGTGCTGCAAAGGTTTAATAAAGTTGATTACTGTGACACGAGTTGTCCTAAAAGAACAATTGTGTAGAATGGCCTATACTTGCCGAAGTTCAGAAGTCTCCGTAGAGTTTCCCCAAGGCAAACATTGAAATTTCTTTGCAGGAGAGATCCTGAAGTGCGAACAGGAAGTTTGGGGTGTAGGAAGTCACAGGAAAAGAAATTGGTCATTTAGGATTTAAAAGAGCAGGAATTTCTTTACTCAGAGAATGAATCTTTAGTGTTCTCTAACTGAGAAAACTGGATGCTGAGTAACAGCACATTCAAGGTTGCAGTGGATGAATATTTAACCAACAGGGAAAAATCATACCAGACCAGCATTGATCTCACTGAATCGTGGAACAGGTCTAACTGGACATTTAGCCAACAATTACTCCTTCCACATGTTCCTTATTCTGAGATGAAGGTACCCAGATAGATTATATCCTGCAAGTTCTTTGACAGTCATGGACTCAAACAAAGAAAAATCACGATCAACCAGACAGCAATGATCACTACCCTCCAGTAAGACACACCATTCACATGCCCAATAATAGAATCCTAAAACATATACACAATTCCAAGCCCCATCACCAGAAAAGACAACTAAGTGAACAGAGAAAAAGATTCAAAGATGCATTCAAAGGTTTTCTTTGGAGAAGTACATCCCACGGATACATCTTGCCCACAATCATTCAAAGGGGAGGAGCATTTGGAATAGTAATGAGAACCTAAAGTCCATGCATTGGAAGTGCTCAGACACCCTGCATAAATGGCAGAAGTGCACACCACCTCACCAACTACACATTCATCCACCCTGTAAGCAGTGCCAATCTGCAGAAGAGTCTACAGTTCCATACACTAGCCTCGTTAGCTAACTCAGAACCTACAAAATCAAAGTGGCAGTAGGTCATTCTTGATTCTGAAGGGCCACCCAAGAGAAGATCTGAAAATAAAATTGATATGGCAATCTAATTGCCAAGAATCAAGACATTGCTTCAATATTTCATACGTACCTTTTTCTTGCAGTTATTTTTATTTAGTTTTCTCAGTTTACAGAAGTTTAAGTCAACAGCACGCCATGGCTTCTGACCTGAAAGAAAAAGGCTCAAGTGTCACTTTGTGTATAATGAAAACGTAACAAGTAAAACCAACTCAGAATGGAAGTTCCAAAAAAAAGAGTAAACATAATACATTTTCTATCATTACAGCTTGGTTTTGGCAAATAAGACTGGTGCTATTATGCCTTCCAAGATGGGAATTAAAAATTAGTTTTACTAAAATTTCAAGTGTTAAAATTATCCTGACACCTGCATTTATCAAGGCTCAGAGTACATTCTAATTTCTTTTAGCATTACTAAACAAATACCTAGTTAATTTCATATTTTCAACGGATGCCCCTATTGGATCAGTGTCTAATTGTTACTTCCCTTGCAATTCAACAATTAATTATCTGCTTATATACAAGTAGTTTTTACATGCAAGCTTAAGATGCCTCTAGTGGTTATACAACGTATAATTCTGAAAAGCTCCGGAAGCTTCTTTGTACAGCATTATTTGAATAACGACTTTTTCATTGGTTAACTCTTATCCATAAATTTGAATGGATTTTTTCCTTATCTATGGGTATAAAATAGCTAAAAGCAAAGCAGCACCATCCTAATCTTCTTTAACATCGTAGCCTCTTGGCTTCAAGTCTTCTGCTACTGTTTCCTTTGTTTATCAATGCTTTAAGACAATCGTAAAGCAACAAGTTTTGTGGCTCTTTTCGGACTTCTGAGAACACCTTGGATTTAAAACATCAGAATACAACACCCTCTACAGAAAGGGAAGTGCACAAATCTACAATTTGTGAGGTCAACCTGAGTGTTGAAACTAAGGTAACGAGGTTTCAACCTGTTGCCATAAAACATTTCCCCCTTTCTATACAGCTAGAGTGGAGACTCAGTACTACACCAAGATTGCATAATCGATTGATTTAGGTTTTTAAAAAAATGTAGATCACAATTCTTGAGTAGAATACAAGTGCCATGAACAGATATTATAATAATTTAAAACCTACTCAAATCCCAAAAGACCTTAAAAATGAAATACAATTACAACCAAAAATGGTAACATCCAGTTTTCATGACTATTGAAGTCAATATAAAAATGTAGTTTCCATACATTAGGCCAATGAGTCTACGCAGAATCTCAGAGCATTTTAAACAACTTTAAAGCACATTTTTCATGCTATTCATACTTTCTTATATGGCCATTAATTCTATTCCCCCTCCTCCCAACTCTGTTGACAATCACTTACATTTGGATGAATTTACGGTTGCTAATTTACCTACCAACCAATGCAGCTTAAGGATGTAGAAAGAAATCGTATACACACCGAGGAAACCCTCAGGCACCAGGAGATCTTGAGAATTCATATTGCTAACCCCCAAGGACAATACCAAACCCAGGCCACTGAAGGTATTCAACAGCAGCATAGCAGATATGTCACCATGCATCAATTACATGTAGCATTAATCTGTGCCAAAATACTTAAGTTTTAAGGAAAGCAAAAGCAATGTAAGCATACATTTTGAGAGGACTAGAATATAAAAGCAAGAATGTAATGCTGAGGCTTTATAAATCATTGGTCAGATTTCACTTAGAGTATGTGAGCAGTTTTGGGACCCTTATCTACGAAAGGATGTGCTGACATTGGAGAAAGTCCAGAGAAGGTTCACGAGAGTAATCCTGGGTATGAAAGGGTCGACACATGAGGAGCGTTTGATGGCTCGCCTGCACTCACTTAAGTTTAGAAGAATGAGGGGGAACCTTATTGAAACCTATCAAATACTGAAAGGCCTGGATAGAGTGGATTTGGAGGGGATGTTTCCAATAGTGGAAGCATCTATGACCAGAGGATAGAGCCTCCAAATAGAAGGACATCCCTTTAGAACAGTAATAAGGAGAAATTTCTTTAGCTAAAGGTGGTGAATCTGTGGAATTCATTTCCATTAATGGCTCTGGAGGCCAAGTCATTGTGTATATATAAAACAGAGGTTAACAGATTCTTGATTAGAAAGGACGTCAAAGGCATGGGGAGAAAGCAGGAGAATGGGGTTATCAGGGATAATAAATTACCCATGGAGGAATGGCCTAATTCTGCTCCTATGTCTTATATTAACTACACATAGCAGTTTGACAGTAATAAACTTGCATGAGTTAAATAGAATTACCTTCATCTATCCATCATATCTGACATTAAGCATTATAGAATCTCACTCTGCTCCATTTAAATTGTATACTAACTCAGGAACATCTTAAAAATAAATAAATAATTTTCTATTCCTTGCTATCTATGGTTCCACAGACTTCTTCCTTCCATCCCTTCACCCTTCCACTGCATTCTTTGACTGGACCCCATCACCACCAGTAAGTATTAATCACCTTTCCCGGTCAATGTTAACATTAACTCATTTAAAATTGTTGCCACATAACACAGCTCAAGTCTTGCTTAACTCATTACTCATCCCCAATGCATCTAAATTTAAAAATCTCAACATATTTACATTACTTAAATGTCATGTTCTCCTTAACCCCTTACACTAAATTCTCAGACTGGAACATGCCTCTTCTCTGCTGTGTCATTGTCAGATAATCCATCAGTTGTTGGGCCAAATGCTCTCCCATTAAACTTCTAAATTGCAGATGTAATTTTTTCGTTCTGTTCCTCCACTACCCCCTTGGTCGAGACATCATACTTCAACACTAACATTGGAAATAACCACTGAATTCAAATTACTATACAAATTAATTTTTTGTTAATTTCAATTCTACATTATACATCGAATATGAATATTTAAACATTCCAAAATGTCTTAAATTACTGAATTAAAATGGAGTGAAAAATTAATTTTCATCAATGCCAGAGAAAAGCAATTATATCTAAAGAAATTGAAGTTCATCCAAAACTGTAAGATGCTGAACCACTTTGTCCCACTTTTATACTGCATCGCCAGAATGCTAGTGACATGACAAACTGGTTTTCAATATTATAATGCTGGAAACCTTAAAAAAAACTTCACAACACAGTTTAAATTAGTAGTTAAACCCATCTTAGTTTTAAATTTTATAATAATTAAGTAATTCAGTCAAGAAACAAAAATCAAGGCACATGCAATGAGGTGCAAAAATGCTGCTTGTATTCTCTACTCTCCTCATAATGCTGCAATGAGATGGTACAACTGTAGACCCCTGTTTATACTTTTGCTGGAGTGCTGGTATTGCTATGAAGAACCTCACACATATAGAAAGGAGGAATTCATCAGATGACAATACTTCAGTTTTGAAAATTTCAATAGATGCCAAAATTTCACAATTTTATTTGTGAAAAAGAGCTGTGGAGGCCCAGTATGAACACATTCAGAGGTAAATTGCCGTTAGGATATTAAAGGATAATCAAGCATTAGTGAGGGAGAATAAGACCGTTAAAGGATCATCCATTTCTGAAAGGCAGAGTGGGCACAAACCTATTTTGTAGGCTTTTAATATGTTATTAGTCTTACCTGTTTCAGTGTCAACAGTCATATCCTCAAGATTAATAAGCAGGTCATCTTCAAATGGTCGATTGTACTGCATGGATCAGAACGATTAAATTATTTGCTGTATTTAAATTATATTCCATATTTAAAAGGTTGATTGGCACATTTGATGATTAAAAAAAAAACTTTCAAACCTCTAATGTGGAAATAAAAAAATAAAAACCAGAGGTAAGCCTTTGGGCCATTTTAACATGCTCTTCCCTTTTATATGATCATGGCTACTCATCTACATTCTCTACTTATTTTGACTTTCTTCATTGATCTCTTTAGCTGTTCACCATATGCAATTCCTTTAATGATTCTGCCTCACCTGCCTTCCATGGGAAGAAATTCTTCATAGAATACATTTATCAGTTTTTAAGGCTGTCCATTCCCACCGCAGGAACAAATATAGAGGGAAGGATGTGATTAAGCTAAGAGAACACAGAAAAGCTTCAAGTAGATAGTGCTGGGACTGGAGTACTGGAGTTATAAGGAGAGATCGGATAGGATGGGGCTGTTTTCCCTGAGCAGAGGAGACCGCTGGGTGACATTATAGAGGTTTATAAAATTATGAAGGACATAAGTTAGATGAATTGTCACAGTATTTCCCCCAGGGTAAGGGTATCCATAATACAGGACTTAAAGTGGGTGGAAGGGAAGATTTAAAGGGCATCGGAGAGGATAATTTTCCCACTAGTTCAAGTTTACCGTAGATTTCGCACTACAGAGCGCACCTGATTAAAAGCCGCTGGCTCTAATTTTAGAAATAAAATCAATTTTTTACTTGTAAAGGCCGCACTGGATTTTAGGCCGCACTGGATTTTCGGCCGCAGGTGTCCCACGTTGTAATATGAGATATTTACACAGAAAGATATTACACGTGAGGATTTTTTAAACTTTTAATTAAATCCATATGGTAACATAAACAAATACATATTGCAAATGCTTTTTTTCGAGCCGTGCCTGTAATGCGGCTACTTTTAAATATACATACGTATCGGTAACACACAAATTACGTTGCATATACTTTTTTACTGAACAACATTCCAATATCTCCTAACGACTGGTAAAAAATATATATACTGCAGCCTACCAGGAAAAGTTATTGATCGCCTTTAACTTAAAAGCAGCGTTCGCTCAGATCTAATGCCGCTCACCCCCACCTTCCCGTTTATCGCAAACCGGTATTTCCCACAAGACGCGGCGAAACCGGGTGTGACGTCATAGCATCCCGGGATGTAGTACAGAAAACAAATATAGTTAAAACACTTCTAACTTTAACTAGAAAATGAATTACTAAGCGAAAATATTATAAACTAAATAACTGCCATAAAGGCAGCACAATGCTTTTCTTCGAGTGTTTTCCATGTTGATGAGGGTGAGTACAAATGACTGATTTACAATAATTTAATTGTGAAAGTGCGCTTGATTTATCGTACAATTTCATTGGACCTCTGTGAACTACTCATCAATTTTATTGGTCTACTGTTACGAGGCAAAATGTTTTTGGCGGCATGAAAAAAAATCATGCATTAGCCGCACCGTAGTAAAGGCCGCAGTGTTCAAAGCTGTTCAAAATGTGGGAAAAAAGTAGCGGCTTATAATCCGACATCTACGGTAATTGTCATTCAACCATACACGAATACAGCCAAACAACAGTGCTACTCCAGGGCCAAGGTGAAAAACACAGTACCAACAATCATACACAGCACAGGGCATACAAGATATGGACAAGGTACACAGTCACACAAAAAAATAGTCCAAGTCCAACTCCGAATCCATGGATGCTGTCAGCAAGAACAAGTCCGCAGCAGTCTGCAGATGAACACAACCCAGCTTGTTTTCCATTGAGTGAACACTGGGGGCAGCATCAACACTAGCATGGATGTTCCGCTCCTCGGCAGCTGCAACAGAAGACACCACAGCATGAGGGTCAGCCGGCACTACAACTGAGGCCATGCAGCTCCACTGTCGGCCCCGCCAATAAACCAGTGAACCACGTAACCAATGTCCAACGGGGCTTGCTATCACAAGAAAAACAACTAAGACAATCACTTGCTGTTGGACTGCACACCGACTCAGACACCTCTGTAGCAGGCAGCAACACGGTCTGCACCTCATGCAATAAGGAACTCGCTGATGGGGTAGACCTGCAGTACTTGAAGCTCTTGACGCCCAGCAGCACCTTGTAATCATAAAAAAAGACAACACCTTTGGTTGGCTCTGTCAAGGCCCCTGTGACGAAGCATGCTGCCACCTTACGTGAAGTGGACCACACACTAAAATGGGGGTTGGTATATGAGACAACCGGTAGAAGTGGGTACAATTATAATATCTAAAAACATTTAGATAGGTGCATGGGTATGAAAGGTACACAGATAGGAGAGGGGACTGGACTAAATACAGGAGTTACCTATCCCGTGAGCATGATGTAATTGTCTTGTGATATTGGTATGATGTAATTGGCTTCTGATAGTGGGGTGATGTGATGTCATGTGACGGCATGTCCCGCTGCTATAAAAGGGCAGACAATAATTTGTGTAGTTTTGTTGGGAGTCACAGCCAGTGGTTACATGAGGGGGAGAGGAGATACCAGGTTCATGCGGATCCAAAGATTGGGTAGGAATCAACGGCATTCTGTGTCTATCGAAGTGATTGACGTGAAGTGTGGCTCGCACTTTTGGTTAACCCCCGCAAGGTCTTAGATGTGTGCTGACCACCTCCAGCGAAAGGTCAGTTACTTTGAGAAATCTTATTCTTTGGGATCTTTGGAAAAGGCATTTATCGGCTGGGAGCTGCGTCAGTAGTTTTGTCTTTTCTTCAAGGTTCGGCTCATTGCCGGTTCAGGAAGTCTCTCCTCTCAATTATTTCATAAATCACTTGGACTTCTTAAACTGCCACTTTAAGACTGTGCTTGAATAAGCTCTGTTAAGAATTATCTCCGAGTTCAACTGTTTGATAACTATAGACGCATATCACTGTTGACTTCTGTTTAAGTTAGTCATTTGTTTATTTTTCAATGTTTTTGAGTAGAGGTTAATAAATTTCGTTTATTTATAAAAACTCGACTCAATTTCATATCTATCGCTGCTGGTTGTGTAACACAGGCAAGTGGGAATAACTCAGCATGACACGTCAGTCGGAATGACAATTTGGACCAGTTTTCTTCCAGTAAGATGGCAGAGCGCTCGATCACAGCAACTTCTATAGGGTCAACCAAAGATGTTATTGCTATTTTTAAAACTTACTTTTTATGATCACTAGACAATGGGGTGACCCATTAGGGCACCCTTTGAGAGACGGGTACTGCAGTCTGATGTGACCAGAATGAACATTATATTCTCCTGACTGCTATTGTTATCACTTTGCTTTGGAAATTGAAGAAAACCTCAGTTTATTAAAGAAGAACGACACATAGCAAGGCAAATATAGATCCTCCTTGTTTAACAAAGGACACTTTTGATGGCATCATTTCTGGTTGATCTGCCACCCTTGTGCCTCCCATTGACATTCTGGAGACATGCAGCCCTTTCATCCGCCGTCTCTTCATCTCTTCATTCTTTGTCTCTGATACTGGAGACATGCATTTCTCAGCTCCTTTGTCTCTTCCTCTCTCCTCCTCCTGTGCCTGTTGTCATTCTGGAGATGTGCATGCCTCTCCTCCTGTCTCTTCTCTCATCTTTTTTGTCCAGACTCTTTGATCCTGGAGTCGTGTGGCCCAGGCCTCATCCGATTCTTGTTCTCTCCCTCTCCTTGCTGCTTCCCGACGACGTGTGTGTCATCTCTTGACCATAAATGTCCCCCTTCTCTTTCCACGCAGCATTATTAGGCTGACCATTTTTTTTTACCCTAATGCTGGATAGAAGATACAAAGCAGTAACACCAAAGCCTCCAGGATGCTGATTATTCTTGATGATGTGGTTGGCGCTCTCCTAAATAGATGTGATATAGTTACAGCTGTCCTCTGACTAAAGCAAAGGGTTTGATGGGTGTCTCGAAGTATGCCATTAATTAGATTTAATTGTTATTGATGGGTGGCAGTTAGATCTGTCCCAATCCTGCACATGCTGATGGTGATTAGCAGAATGTGACCGCTCGAAATAGAGCTGCCCTGCCCTTTTGCTCTGCTTGGTGTCGCTGCTGTGAGCATCGTGAGTCGCTTCTGAGGCTAGACATGCGCATGCATCATGGGGTTGCATCGCAGTATCCATCATGGCTGACATCAGCTCTCGGGTGAAAGCGGGGCTGTTGATTTTGGCGAGTGAGCAATTTTATACAAATATATTACACTGAACTTTGCCTGCATTCTGTAAGTTAGCACATTTTAAGTAGATTTAGCTAAAAGTAGTGTCGCTGTAATGCACCGTTTGCGCTAATCAGAAGTCACAGAGCATGAGAGTTTTAGTAGGATATAGATAACACCCTTCAGGATATTAAGAATTTAAGTATTGCAGTCTACCCCATCAGCAAGTTGTTCGTTGGCCGAGCAAGTGAGGAAGCTGGACTTGCTGCGGATCGTGCTGCTGCCTGCATCAGATAGATGTCAGAAGAGTCGGTGCATGAATGCAGGCTGCAGTCTAACAGCAAATGATCGTCTTAGTCACTTTTCTTGTAATCACAAGACTCTGTTGGCCATTGTTAATGCAGTATGCTGTAAGCTCGATTCACAGATTTATTGGCGGACGTGAGGGAGTTGTACGGCCTCAGCTGTAATGAGGACTAGGCCTCAGGCTGTGGGGAGAGGTGTTGGAATCGGTGCAGTGTGGCGTGGCATCCGTGGTGGGAGTCTGTGCGGCCACCACCCGCACCCACGGTTCAATTGGCAGAAGACAAGCCGTATTGTGTTCAACTGCAGACTCTTGCAACATTTACGGACTCAGGGTCTTGGACTATAGTTTTTTGTGTGACTGTATTTTGCTGATACCTGATAAGGTAGCAATCACGTATATCTGCTATACACACCTTGTGTTGTGACTGTTGGTACTATGTTTTAATCTTGACCCCAGAGTAACACTGTTTCATTTGGTTATTTATATTCATGCAAGCTTGAATACCAGTCAAACTTGAACTTGCTCCAAGGGCCCATTACCACTCCAACTCTTGGAAAATAGGACCAATCATCCTAATCGTTCATACATCAGTTATGCCATTCTCAGAATCAGTCGAGAGTAGGGATTCCCAACCTTTGTTATGACATGGACCCGAACCACTGACCGGGGGGGTTTATGGACCCTTGGTCCAGAGAATCTGCAGAAACATAGAAAACCTGCAGCACAATACAGGCCCTTCAGCCCACAAGGTTGTGCCAAACATGTCCGTACCCTAGAAATTACTAGGCTTACCTACAGCCCTCTATTTTACTAAGCTCCATGTACCTATCCAGATGTCTCTTAAAGACCCTATCGTATCCACCTCCACCACTGTTGCTGGCAGCCCATTCCACACACTCATCACTCTGAGTAAAAAACATTACCCTCACATCTCTTCTGTACCTACTCCCCAGCACCTTAAACCTGTGTCCTCTTGTGGCAACCATTTCAGCCCTGGGAAAAAGCCTCTGACTATCCACATGAACAATGCCTCTCATCATCTTATACACCTCTATCAGGTCACCTCTCATCCTCTGTCGCTCCAAGGAGAAAAGGCCAAGTTCACTCAACCTATCCTCATAAGACATGCCCCCCCCCCCCCCAATCCAGGCAACATCCTTGTAAATCTCCTCTGCACCCTTTCTATGGCTTCCACATCCTTCCTGTAGTGAGGCGACCAAAACTGAGCACAGTACTCCAAGTGGGGTCTGACCAGGATCCTATATAGCTGCAACATTACCTCTCAGCTCCTAAATTCAATTCCACGATTGATGAAGGCCAATACACCGTACACATTCTTAACCATTTAGTCAACCTGTGCAGCTGCTTTGAGCATCCTATGGCAGTGATCCCCAACCACCGGGCCACAAAGCATATGCTACCAGGCCGCAACAGAACGATACGATTTGGTTATATGAAATGATACGAGTCAGCTGCACCTTTCCTCATTCCCTGTCATGCCCAGTGTTGAACTTGAATGCATGTGAGGTCATCAGTCGGTCATTAACCTACAACCACTCAATGAGTAAAAGACAAATATCGCTTGAGAGTTTCTTTAGAAGAGGTGGTAGGGACATAGAAGGTGATGATAACGCAGAGACAGCTGAGGCCGAGACTGCAAAAAAAAAAAGTTCCTTCAACAGAAAACATGATGAGTTATACATAAAATAAGGCTTTAATGCGTCTGGCAACTCGCACGCTCCAAGCCCCGTGTGTGATATGTGGAAACAAGCTGTCTAATGAGGCAATGATTCACCTCGAGTCCAAGCACCCTGCACTTAAAGACAAACACGTTGAGTTTTTTGAGCAGAAAAAACGTGAGCAAGCGGGACAGAAGCAAGTGCTGAGAGCCACCACCTCCACAAATGCTGCTGCACAGAGCGTCGTATTTAGTGGCTAGCCGTATTGCTAAGGCTAAGAAGCCTTTCACTGTTGGTGAAGAATTGATTCTGCCTGCTGCCAAGGACATGTGCAGTGAACTGTTGGGAGAAGCTGCAGCTAACAAGATGGCACAGGTTTCTCTTTCAGCTACCACAGTTTCAAGGAGAATCGATGACATAGCGGAGGACATCGAAGCACAGCTGTTGGAACGGCTTAACGAGTCACCATGTGATGAGGAGTGGATAGCAAAGCTCAATTTGTCACTTCAGGGGAGAATGACAACTGTCTTCAAGTTGGCAGATAAAGTATCTGCTTTCAAAGCCAAACTGGAACTGTGGGGACGGCGAGTGGACAGGGACATATTTGACATGTTCCCAACATTAGCTGGGACTTTGGGAGAGACTGAGGCTGCACTGTTCTTCTCACATCTGGTGCGCAATCACCTATCTTCGCTGTCGACAGAATTTGAGCGTTACTTCCCAACCGCAAATGACCCAAGACGTGCAAAGGAATGGTTCCGTGACCCATTTGTGAATGTCCCCGGTGAATCATCCATGTCAGTGCGGGAAGAAGATCAACTCCTCGAGCCTGCAAATGACAGTGGGCTGAAAAGTATGTTTGACATAACATCTCTGCTGGCATTCTGGATCAAAGTCAAGGCTGAATATCCTGAGATAGCCACAAAAAGCACTGAAAATGTTGCTTCAATTTCCAACATATCTCCGTGAAGCAGGGTTTTCTGCAATGAATACTAAATTGCAGAATAGTCTGGACATAAGGAACCTCCTTCCAGTTTCACTATCTCCCTTCACCCCTCGATGGGACTGTCTTGCCCAGGGCTCCCACTGATTCAGCGATATTGGTGTGTTGCAATGATTATATATTTTCATATCAGGAAAATATGCGCTGTTTGTTTAATATCCAAACGTTACTTAAAATGTTAGGATGGTATTGACTTATAGGTGACGTATAACTGACTTATCACTATATTCACGCGAGGAAAATAACGCACTGTGTTTAATATTAAATTCGTTCGATAAACCCTTTAGAAACGAAATTTAGTGTATTAGCCACTTGTAAGTGACTTACAGCTGAGTTATCACCTATATTCCAGTTGTGATTAACACCCCCCCCCCCACCCCGTCGACCGGTCCACAAGACTATTGTCAATATTAAACTGGTCCGCAGTGCAAAAATTCCTATGGACTCAGACCCCAAGATCCCTCTGATCCTCTACACTGCCAAGAGTCTTACCATTAATACTATATTCTGCCATCATATTTGACCTACCAAAATGAACATTTCATACTTATCTGGGTTGAACTCCATCTGCCACTTCTCAGCCCAGTTTTGCATCCTATCAATGTCCTGCTGTAACCTCTGACAGCCCTCCACACTATCCACAACACCCCCAACCTTTGTATTATCAGCAAACTTACTAACCCATCCCTCTACTTCCTCATCCAGGTCATTTATAAAAATCATGAAGAGTAAGGGTCCCAGAACAGATCCCCGAGGCACTCCACTGGTGACTGACCACCATGCAGAATATGACCTGTCTACAACCACTCTTTGCCTTCTGTGGGCAAGCCAGTTCTGGATCCACAAAGCAATGTCCCCTTGGATCCCATGCCTCCTTACTTTCTCAATAAGCCTTGCATGGGGTACCTTATCAAATGCCTTGCTGAAATCCATATATACTACCATCTACAAACCAACTTGATGCTTTCCAAAAGCTCCAGCACATCCTCTTTCTTAATATCTACATGCTCAAGCTTTTCAATCTGCTGCAAGTCTTCACTATTAGTATCACCAAGAGCCTTTTCCATAGTGAATACTGAAGTATTCATTAAGTACCTCTGCTATTTCCTCTGGTTCCATACACACTTTTCCACTGTCACACTTGATAGGTCCTATTCTTTCACGTCTTATCCTCCTGCTCTTCACATACTTGTAGAATGCCTTGGGTTTTTCTTTAATCCTGCCCGCCAAGGCTTTCTCATGGCTCCTTCTGGCTTTCCTAATTTCCTTCTTAAGCTCCTTCCTGTTAGCCTTATAATCTTCTAGATCTCTGAACCTTTTGTAAGCTTTTCTTTTCTTCTTGACCAGCCTTTGTACACCACGGTTCCTGTACCCTACTATAACTTCCCTGTCTCATTGGAACGTACTTGTGCAGAACTTCACACAAATACGAACATTTGCCACATTTCTTCCATACTTTTCTTTGAGAACATCTGTTTCCAACTTAAGCTTCCAATTTCCTGCCTGATAGCCTCATAATTCCCCTTGCTCCAATTAAACACTTTTCTAACTTGTCTGTTCCTGTCTCTCTCCAATGCTATGGTAAAGGAGATAGAATTATGATCACTATCTCCAAAATGCTCTCCTACTGAGAGATCTAACACCTGACCAGGTTCATTTCCCAATACCAAATCAAGTACAGCCTCTCCTCTTGTAGGCTTATTTACATATTGTGTCAAGAAACCCTCCTGAACACACCTAACTCCACGCCATCTAAACCCCTGGCATCTCCCTAGAGCAAATCTATATTTGGGAAATTAAAATCTCCTATCACAACATCTCTTACTATTACACCTTTCCAGGATCTGTTTCCCTCTCTACTCCTCGGTATCCGTTATTATTGGGCGTCCAATAAAAACACCCGTTAAAGTTATTGACCTCTTCCTGTTCCTAATCTCCATCCACAGCGACTCCGTAGACAATCCCTCCATGACATCCACCTTTTCTGCAGCTGTGACACTATCTGTGATCAACAGTGCCACACCCCCTCCTCTTTTGTCTCCCTCCCTGTCCTTTCTGAAACATCTAAAACCCGGCACTTGAAGTAACCATTCCTGTCCCCGAGCCATCCAAGTCTCTGTTATGGCCACCACATCATATCTCCAAGTACTGATCCATGCTCAAAGCATCTAGCCTCAAGGAGTTCCTGGCCTGGTCTTTAGATCCTGCACGCATCAGCTGGCAAGGAAATTTGCAGACATTTTTCAACCCCTCCCTACTTCAATCTGAGGTTTTCACCTGCTTTTGGAAGATCACTACCAACTCGGTGCCAAAGGAAAGAAAAGGTAATATGCTTTAATGACTGTTGCCCGGAGGCTCTGACATCCACCACCATGAGGTGCTTTAGGCAGCACACATCGGCTCCAGCCTCCCAGGCAACTTGCCTACTGCTTAAACAGAGACAAAATCGATAACATCTCTCTGCTCCTACACTGATCTAAGGAGCATCTGGATAATAAAGACATCTCCATCAGACTATTTATGACTTCAGTGCCACCTTCAACTCCATAATTCCAAGCAAACTCACTTCCAAACTCCTAGACCAGGTATTCAATGCCTCCCTTTACAACTGGATCGTTGACTTCCTGACCAATCATCAAGGACAGGCAGCAACACTTCCAGTACATTTATCCTCAGCACTGATGCCACACAAGGCTGCATCCCCATATTTCACTCCCTTTCACTACATGGCCAGATTCAGATGCAACTCATCTACAAGTATGCAGATGATATCACTATAGTGGGCCAAATCTCAAATAAAGATCAGTCCGAGTACAGGAACGGGATAGCAAACCTAGTGACATGGCTTCATAACTTATTCCTCAATGTCAGCAAAATAAAAGAGGTAGCCATTGCCTTCAGGAAGCAGGGTAGAGCACACACTCCTGTTGATAGTAATGGTACTGAAGTAGAGATGGTTGAATTCCTAGAAGTAATAACCAATGCCCTATACTGGTCCAAGCACAGGGACGCCATGGACAAGGAAGCACATCCATGACTCTGCTTCCTCAGGCAGCTAAAGAAATTCGGCATATCCCCGTTGACACCCACTTTTTTTTATAGATGCACCACAGAATGCATCGGATCTCAATGTATTACAGCTTAGCCCGTCAACTACTCTGCACAAGACTGCAAGAAACTGCATAGTTATGGACACAGCACATCACCAGGCGCAAGAAAGCTTTTGCCCTGCTGTTACAACAGCTCTCTTGTACAATAAAATGAACTCAATCTGAATTCACCTCATTGCAACTGTACCTTGTCTGCCTGCAGTGCACCTTCACCATACCACTATATTCTATTACTATTTCATCTCGTACTGAGATGAACCGATATAACAAACCAATTTAGTTATTTTTTAAAAAGCAATAGCTTTGTCAATCATGATCTTTCGTTCATAAGTCCATGTTGACTTAACATTGATCCAATCATAGCTTTCCAAATACTCTATTACACTGTGCTATCACAATTTTTCCAATCAACGGCAGGCTAACAACCTATAATTCTATTTTCTCTTACCTTCTTGATTAAATTATAATAACATCAATCTACAGGAGCTAATCCAGAATACAAACTTACATTGGAAAATGACCAAC
Source organism: Hemitrygon akajei (assembly GCF_048418815.1). NCBI lineage: Eukaryota > Metazoa > Chordata > Chondrichthyes > Myliobatiformes > Dasyatidae > Hemitrygon > Hemitrygon akajei. Next base: position 40,379,931 of record NC_133128.1, read on the forward strand.
AATTTGTCTGTTCAGACACTCAGTACTCTGGGGGTTTATCAGCCTTCAATACCATTAACTTTCTTAGCAAAATAAACGTCCGTCATTTTTCCCTTCTCATTAGACCCTAGGCTCCTTTAAACTTGCAGGAAGTTGTGTGCTTCTTTGCCAATACCCCACACCCCTAGGTTATTTTAATATTTCTTTTCAACGATCACATCATCCCCCATCACCGGCAAAGATAAGGGAAGTAGGGAGAGGTGGGGAAGTGTTGGGAGGGTAATCAAAACGCAAGTACACGTGAGCTCCCAGTTCCTCCCCAAAACACGATTCTGACATCTGAATATTTATAAAATCTCTGGAACTGCAGCTTCCCCATTTATTATTTATATATGGAAACCTCCCCAGTGGGAACTACAACAGATCAAGGGCATTTTACCAATACTGTCTGCACCTTCAAGGTGACAGGGAACATAAAACTCCTTGTAAAGTAGCCCCACTTAGCTAAGTACATCCAATCTTTCATTCCAGGTGTTTCAAGCCAGCTGCATTAGTAATTAACCATCCATAGCAGCCCCTGACCGGCGAGCAGGCTGGAGTCTCGGCCACCCCCCGCTCTTCGGCCCCCATCCCGTCTCCAGCGAAACCGACATTGTGTTCGTGCCTACGGCAGCCGAGCCGAGCCGAGCCGCGCCCCGCTCCAAGCTGCTCGTTACCTTCAGAAAAATCAGCTCCATGGCTTGCCTGAACTTCCAGCCGTTGTTCAGCAGCCCGTTTTCCAATTGCCCGTCGCCCATCGCTGCCCCGGCCACGCCGCCCAAACGGCCAGTCATTCAAACCGCCGCCAGCTCGCTCATTGGCTCAGCGCCGCAGCGGCGTCACGGAGACGGCGCCTAATGCCATTGGTCCAAATGAACTTGCGTGCGGCAGTCCTACCTGGATGGGCCGAGCGGAGCCGTTCTGAGAAAAGCCACGTCCAGTTGTTGGCGCTGCTCCCTGCCAAAAAAGAGGCGTACAGGCTGAAAGCTGTAAGACATTCAGAACAGATAGGATACCTGCTGAAATTCCTCAACGTGAAGGACTCTTAGAAACATCTTCAAAGAGACAAACCCATTGGCGGCTAAAAGGCCCCCCTAGCCTGGTTGTAAGGAAAGTCCTCGGCTGCTGCCCCAGTTGCACAGAGTGTCGCTCCGGAATAGATTTTCTCAATCAAGAACCATGATGGCCATAATCCTCGCTGTGCAACAATTCCAGATTTGCATTTCGAGCTCAACCTCTCCATGTGGTATCCAAGACCATTCCCATTGGCTTGATCTCCGGGATCTGACGAGCTAGGGTTGTTTTCTCTGGAATGGCAGAGACTGAGGGGAAACTGATAGAAGCTTACAAGATTATGGGAAGCATGGATAGAGTAGGCAGCCAAGGTAGGCAGAATGTTGCCAGCAGCCCATTCCAGACATTCACCACTCTCTGCGTAAAAAAACTTAACCCTGACATCTCTGTACCCACTTCCAAGCACCTTAAAACTATGCCCTCTCGTGTTGGCAGTTTCAGCCCTGGGAAAAAGCCTCTGACTATCCACACGATCAATCCCTCTCATTATCTTGTACACCTCTATCAGGTCACCTCTCATCCTCCATCGCTCCAAGGAGAAAAGGCAGAGTTCACTCAACCTATTCTCATAAGGCATGCTCCCTAATCCAGGCAACATCCTTGTAAATCTTTCTATGGTTTCCATGTCTTTCCTGTAGTGAGGTGACCAGAACTGAGCACAGTACAAGTGGGGTCTGACCAGGGTCTTATATAGCTGCAACATTACCTCTCAGCTCCCAAACTCAATCCCACGATTGATGAAGGCTAATGCACCATATGCCTTCTTAACCACAGAGTCAACCTATGCAGCAGCTTTGAGTGTCCTATCGACTTGGACCCCAAGATCCCTCTGATCCTCCACACTGCCAAGAGTCTTACCATGAATACTATATTCTGCCCATTTCATGGAGTGGTTTCTAGACAGAAGGATGATGATGACAAACTCCTGTTGTTATGAATTACAGGGCCTCCATGTCCCGATCGTCAATGGATTATCCACCTGGCTTGAGAATGGCCTCCCCAGAATTTCCCTGGTTGAAGTGAAGTCTTTTTTTGGCCTTAAATTGACTGAAGTGTCATATAAAATGCTTCCTCAGCATCACTGCTCCATCAGTTAAAATGAAACAAAAGGGACAAACAAATTTACAAATTAACAGCTGGGAGTAGGCAACTTGGTCGCTCAAGCCTGAACTGCCATTTAATCAGATCAAGGTTGATTTGTTTGTATTGTCCACATATTCCCACCTACCAATCCTAAATTTTCACTCCCTTGTTTATAGTGTCTACTTCTGACTTAAAAATAGTTAGGAGGCTTCATAAGACACTAGTCAAGCTACACAGAGTACTGTCAACAGCTCTGGGCTCTATATCTCAGAAAGGATGTGTTGTTGTTGGAGAGTCCAGAGGAGGTTCACGAGGATGATTCTGGGAATGAAGGAGTTAACATATGAGGAGCATTTGGCAGCTTTGGGCCTGTACTCACTAGAATTTAGAAGAATGCAGGGGGGGATCTAATTGAAACTTACCGAACGTTGAAAGGACTAGATAGGGTGGCTTTGGAAAGGATTTTTCCTGCATTGGGGATATCAAGAACTAGAGGGCACAGCCTCAACACTAAGTGGTGACCCTTTAGAACAGAGGTAAGGATGAATTTTTTTAGCCAGAGAGTAGTGATTCTGTGGAATGCTCTTTCACAGACGGCGGTGGAGACCAAGTCTATGTGTACATTTAAGACGGAAGTTGACCGTTTCCTGATCGGTCAGGGCATCAAAGGATATGGTGAGAAGGCAGGTGTAATGGGTTGAGTGGGATCTGGGATTAGCCATGATGGAATGGCGGAGCAGACTCGATGGGCTGAATGGTCTGAATTTGCACCTGTCCCTTATGGTCTAATGTTATGAAATGATGTACAGATTACCTGCAGAGGTTGCTTTAAAAGAGATTGTGAGTGGAATTACAAAAGCAGCAGATTTTTTTCAAAATTTTTGATTTCAGTTTTTGGCGGAAGCATTTCTTACAAAAACTTGGCAATCAAATCTTAAATTCAATAATAAACAAGCTGAAAGTAAAAGTGGTAAAATAGAACATTTATTAATACTGTTTACTTAACCACAAACTAGAGTTTTAAAAGAGACAATTCCACGATTTGACAAAAGTAACTTTGTAAATTTTTAAGAGCAGATTCACAGTAACAATTTGAATATGTGCTATGAATTCATAACTTGCTTTTGATCACTGTACATATCTGAAGAGTCCTCCTTTGTTGAAAACATTAACTAGTTTTTTTCATAAATTCAGTTATCTTCAGGAAGTGGCTGATAAAATAAACGAGAAAATTGACTCAACTGCTGGGTGAATTCCCAAACCTCACCATTCTCCATTCTCCCCTACAGTCACAAAACATGGGGACGAGCACCACAGTCCCACAACTGGCCTGCCAGTCCAAGCCCACGTGCATAGACTGGCAACCACAAAGGCTTGGCATTGTATGCCAGTCAAATAGCCACTGAACTTCGCCCCTCCATATGGTCCCCAAGTCCGATGGTGGTTGCCTCCCTTGTGGTGATTACCGATGCCTTAACAAGGCCATCAACCTGTTCGTTACCCAATCCCACACATCCAAGACTTGTTGGCATGTTTAGCTGGAAAGTTAACTTTTTTCCAAGTCAATCTAGCTAGGGGCTACCATCAGGTGCCTGTATGCTCAGAGGACATTTCTCAGAACTGCTGTGATAACCCTGTGTGGCTCTCTTTGAGTTTCTCTCATGCCACTTGGGCTGAAACATGTAGCACGGACTTTCCAACGCTGATGGATTCTGTATTAAAAGAATTAGATTTTCTTTTTGTTTACCTGGATGACATACTTGGCGTCTAAATCCAAACACGTATCCCATCTCTGCACACTTTGAGCGCTTAAACCAACACAGTTTGATTACTAAGCCTGCTAAATGCCAGTTTAGATTGTCAGCCACTGACTTCCTCAGCCATTGCTTCTCCTCAGAAGGTGTGAAACCCCTCCCATCAAAAGTAGCTGCTGTTGTGGATTTTTCATTGTCCTGGACTAATAAAGAAACTACAGGAGTTTTTGGGCATGGTGAATTTCTATCACTACTTTATTCTGCAAGCTGCTGAACTTATTCCCCCCCCCTCCCCCAACCCATATAGTGCACTTAAAGACAATACCTCTAATCAAATGTTTGGCTGATCAGCGGACGTGACTAGGGCATACGATGGTACCAAACAAGCTCTTTCCAATGTGACCTTACAGGTACACCTGCTCCCTAACGCACCTACAGCCATTACTACAGACACCTCGGACGATGCTGTGGGTGCTGTGCATGAGCAGTTGGTCGGAGGCGTGTGGCAGCCTCTCACCTTCTTCAGCCGGCAGCTCCATCCCCCTGAAAGGAAGTACAGCACGTTTGACCGTGACTTCCTCAGTCTCTATCTGATTATCTGCCATTTTCATTTTCTTCAAGAGGAACGTCATTTCACCATGTTGTTTGACCACAAACCCCTTGTGCATGCGATGGCTAAAATATCAGACCCTTGGTCTGTATGGCAGCAAATGACCTGGCCTACGTATCAGAGTTCCTAACTGATATACAGTGAGGCCGTACATATCGAGGGTTGACTATGCCAGCAAGGCAGCCGACCAAGCTACTGACCCAGAGGTCCTGGCTTACCAAACAGCAGCCCTGGGCCTGTGGTTGGCTGACATTAAGTTTGGGGAAGCTGAGGTTTCTCTCGTGTGATGTCTCAACCAGTCACTCTCACCCCTTGCTGCCTACAAACTGGAGCCGGATTGTCTTTGATTCCATACAGGGCCTCTTGCATTCAGGCTGGAAGGCCTCACAGAAACTGGCTGCACTAAAGTTTGTGCGGCCTGGACTTAGAAAGGACATGTGTGATTAGACCGCAACCCGTAAGGAGTGCCAACGGGCAAAAATTAACTGTCATGTTCAGGCGCCATTAGCACATATTGAGGTCCCCGAGCAACGATTTGACAATGTCAATGTGGACCTTATTGGTCCTCTTCCTCCCCCTCAAGGTTTCACATACTTCCTTACCATGGTGGACCGTATCAACAGGTGGCCAGAGGTCATCCCTCTTGCATTGACAATAGCCACAGACGTGATTCAAGTGTTCATCAGCGCCTGGGTTGCCCAGTTTGGCATTGCATCTGATATTTCCTCTGACCACGGTCCCCTATTCATATTAGACCTCTGGGCTGCGATGGCCCAGATCCTTGGCATCAGGCTACAGCACACCATGGTGTATCACCCGCAGTCCAATGGCCTATGCGAGTGGCTTCACCTCTCATTGAAGGCCGCTCTGAGGGCTCCCTGACTGATGAGTGTTGGCATGATCGTCTCCCATGGGTCTGGCTGGAGCTCAGAACAGCTCCAAAAGAGGAGCTGCAGTTGTCCACTGCTGAGTTGGTATATGGACAGCCATCATGAGTGCCAGGTAATTTTACTCCTGACGCCACGACCACCTGGTCAGCCTCTTAACATCGTTCCACCCTCCTCAGTAAATTCAATTCCTTTTCACCTATTCCTACCTCTCATCATGGTGTACAGCACTCTTGGGTTCCTGGTGACCTATATTCTACCTCGTTTGTTTTCATCCACCATGGTGCACACCAATATTCTCTTAGGTCCCCTTATGATGGCCCTTCCGTGCTTTGTAACGGAGCGAAAAGACTTTTATCATAGCTAAGAGGGGTAAACCTGAAGGTCTTTCGGTAGATCGCCTTTAAACCAGCCCACCAGGATTTGGAGGATTCCACTACCACGCCCCTGCCGTCACAACATGACCATGAGTGTGTCGACACTCCTTTGGATGAGCTGTGAAAATGACTCCAAAATTGAATGGTTTGTCATATGAAGAGTGTGTGAGGGCTCTAGGCCTGTATTCACTAGAATTCAGAAGAATGAGGGGTGACCTCATTGAAACTTAATGAATGGTGAGAAGCCTTGATAGAGCGGATGCGGAGAGGACATTTCCCATGGTGGGAGAGTCTAAGACCCAATGACACAGCCTCAGAATAGAGGGGTGTCCTTTCAGAACCAAAATAAGGAGGAATTTCTTTAGCCAGAGAGTGATGAATCTGTGGAATTCTTTGCCACAGGCAGCTGTGGAGGGCAAGTCTTTATGTATGTTTAAGGCAAAGGCTGATAGATTCTTGATTAGTCAGGGCATGAAGGGATACGGGGAGAAGGCAGGAGATTGGAGCTGAGAGGAATACTGGATCAGCCATTTTGAAATGGCAGAGCAGTCTCGATGGGCCAAATGGCCTAATTCTGCTCCTGTATCTTATGGCATTACAAAAAAGACACATTATGATCAGCTAAATATGGAAACTATAGTTTGTGAATCTTAAAATTGCCAAAGTTGCAATGTTCAATACAGTAATTCAGGAAGAAAGGAGGAAGAACATTAGAAAGGAAAAGGCGGCTTAAAAGACTTTCTGTGAGTGTTCTTTCTTTATTTTACTGGGAGTCCAACAAACACATTGACTAAATAGAGTTGCTTCTGAAAATTTATTTAAATATATGGCAATAGTACAGGTGCACATCCCAAACATGTCCCTACAACTGTGAAAGGCTAGGGATCCAATGTTCTTGCTTCTTGGATTTTCAGTGGGGCTTTGCAATTGGCAGGGAGCAATATCTGCAGTCAGATCAGCAACAACTCAATGACCAGGATTAGAGCAAAATTCCCCTGGTCTTTATTCTAGATACAGTAGTTCAGAACTAATGAGATGTCCACTTTCTTCAAAGAGAGGGGCTTAGCTTCCCTCAGCATCAACTCTGCCCTCATTGGCATCTCTTCCATTTCGTGCACGTCTACCCTCACCCCATCCTCCTGCCCCCCTCACCAGGAATAGGATTCCTTTTGTCCTCACCTACCATCCCAGCAGCCTCCGCATCCAGCACACAATTCTCCGCAACTTCCACCATCTCCAATGGGATCCCACCACCAGGCATATCTTTCCCTCGCCAACCCCCCCACCACCGCCGCACGGATCGCTCCATGCATGGCTCCCTTGTCCATTCATCCTTTACCACTGATCTCCCTCCTGGCACTTACCCTTGCAAGCGGAACAAGTGCCACACCTCCCCCTAACACTTCCTCCCTCACTCCTATTCAGGGCCCCAAACGGTCCTTCCAGGTGAGGTGACATCACCTGTGAGTCTCTTGGGATCATCTACTGCATCCGGTGCTTTCAGTGAGACCCAACTTAAATTGGGAGACCGCTTTACCGAGCTCTGTCTGCCAGAAAAAGTGGGTTCTCCCGATGACCACCCATTTCAATTCTACTTCCCATTCCGACATGTCAATCCATGGCCTCCTCTACCACTGCTGTGATGAGGCCACACTCAGGTTGGAGGAGCAACACCTTATATTCTGCCTGGGTAGCCTCCAACCTGATGGTATGAATATTGATTTCTCAAACTTTTGGCAATTCCCCACCCACTTCCACCATTGCCTATCCCCATTTCCTTCTCTTACCTCATCTTTTTACCTGCCCATCACCTCCCACTGGTGCTCCTCCCCATTTCTTCCATGGTCTGTTACCCTCTACTGTCAGATTCCCCTTCCTCCAGCTCTCTATCTCTTTCACCAATCAACTTTCCAGCTCTTTACTTCACTCTTCCCCCTCTCCTGGTTTCACCTATCACCTACCACCTTGTACTTCTACCTCCCCTCCCCCACCCTTTTGCTCTAATTTCTCATCTTCCTTTCCAGTCCTGATGAAGGGTCTCGGCCTGAAACATTGACAGTTTACTCTTTCTGTAGATGCTGCCTGGCCCGCTAAGTTCCTCCAGCATTTTGTGTGTGTTGCTTGTATTTCCAACATCTACAGATTTTCTCATCTCCATTATGTGGTTCTTCCTTTATTATTGTGATGTCCTATAATTGGCTGCAAATTAATGCATTTACACAATTAATCACACCTTGATGGAATTGGTTTTGGGTTCAACTATTTAATTTTTAGACTGTTAATTTCTTTGTAGTATAACAATTGTCTTCCAGTGATACTGTCAGTGATGCTACTTCTGGTGCTTGCACTGCCCTGGGAAACACCTGCTACATCAAACAGTTCCTTGAGAAAGCGACACCACCTGAATTTTGAGAACTTGCAGCCCACATCAAACAGTTCCCCTGAAACAGCATCTGAAGCCTGAGGAATTACAGCCCATGTTGGGCAGCTTCCTGATAAAGCGCCACCATCTGGGGAAGTACAGGATGGGCATGACATGGACTCTATGGTGCCCCCTTGTGACTCAGGGGAGCATGGCAGTGAGGAAACAATAAGATTGACAGCTATTTTACGGATTTCTCCAATCAAGACAAATTTTTTAGGGTCCAATTTGACCCAAATCCCCTTACTGCCTTGTTTCGTATTATTGCAAATGAAGATATAACTTTAAATACTCCTAACCTACAGGTTTTAGTTTTTACCTCTCTTTTAACAAGGAGAGCAATCTTGCTTAAATGGAAGGAGTCTACCCCTCCTATACATCTTCAATGGCTACGTGATATTATGTCTTATTTAAATTTAGAAAAGATCCACTGCTCAGTCTTAAATTCGAAACAATCTTTTTATGAAATCTGGGGACCTTTCCTAAATTACTTTTCCAATTTATAAAGTTTAACAGTGCACAGACTTTTATGTATATTTCTATCTTCTCTTCTTAAGCGAATATGATTTTTTTCCTAATTATCCATTATCATCCATCAGCTTTTTTCTTTGGTAGTTGGTAGGGGGTTGACTTTCTTATATAAAAATTTCTTTTATGATGTATGACCTATCTTTAAATTTTTGATTACAGAGTGGTATACCTTTATGTGATATGCTATAACATTTTGATCAATTTTATCACAATATATGAATGTACACAATTTATGTTGAGATGTATCTATGTGTTGCACTCTTTAAATCTTGTTTTTTCTTCTGAATAAAAATATTGTGAAAAGAAAGACAAAAGAAGTGAAGATAAACAGGACTGAAGATGAAACCATTGATAATCAATGTATTAACACACTAACCCCTCTAGTGGAAGATCCATCAACTATTTTCAATGCCTTGAAGCCATCACATTAGTGGTTTACAGTTACTGATATGGTCAATAGATTTTGGTCCATACCACTGGCACCTGCATGCCAGTCGTGTTGGCTTTCAGAGTTGTTGGTCAACAATGCCAGTCGATGTGGCTACCACGAGGGCTCCACAACAGTCTCACAGTCCATCACATTACTTTGAGACAACATTTAAGGGACTTACCAGTTATTGATTTAACTATCACACAATATCTGGATGATGTCCTGATTGCATCCGAAGCTGCAGAACAACATGAACCTGATCCACTTTATTTGCTCAATTATTTATCCTTCAAAAGCAAATATCTAGACAAAGCACAATTGCAACAAGAGGAAGTAATTTACCTGGGATAGAAAACTTCCTAAGGTAAGCAGGAAATCACCGAGGATCGTGTAAAAGGGGCTAAGTCAGCAAAACCTCCTACAACAGTTCAGTGACTGTAGATATTTCTGGGTTTGTACAACTACAACAGAGCTGAAGTTACTCAACCATCCAACAATCTGCGAAAGGGCAGCAGGCACTAAGATGATCCTGTGACTCTTAATGAATACCAACTGAAAGCTTTTCAAACTTTAAAGGAGGCATTGTGCACTGCACCAGCATTAGGAATCCCTGATACAGTAATCTGTATTTCAGTAAGACGCATGACAACATGATGGCAGTCTTACCTCAAGAACATGGAGACCTATTGGTTATTACTCTGCTAGATTGGATAACGTAGTATTAAGATGGGGTTTGTGTTTACAAGCAGTACTGACAACCTATCTAGTAGTCATGGCTGTTTCTAGCTTCATGCTTGATCAAATTTTAAATGGACAACGTCCACCCTCAGAATACTTTACTGACTATGGATAGGGCCTCTCAGGTAGCAGCTGATCAGTGGTCCATGCAGCCTACTGTTCTTGAGGCTTCTAATATCATCAGTCAAGGAGCAAGTCCAGCAAATCAGCTGCACTGTAACTGTCAGACATGGAAGACGATGATGACCATGACTGTGCAGATGCAAGTTATTACAAAGTATCACCTTTATTGAACCCAGATCTGATGGCTCCTCAATGATTAAGAGACTGACTGATGGGCTGTGTTATCTGGAATTGAAGTGCTGGAATCGGGAAGCACATGGTACTTCAGTACAACAGACAGAATTGAAAGGTTTGAATGAAGCCTATAAGTTAGCAGAAGGAAGATCAGCTAATTTCTATACTGATTCTCAATATACTTTTGACATTGTTCATGATTTTGATAACTTCCAGAGATATGGAGGATTTCTTATAGCTGCAGGAACCCCTTGATTTCATACAACTGCCGTCAGAAGTTGCCGTATTAAAACGTAAAAGCCATTCCAGAACAACTACAATGGGAAGTCCTGGGAAAGCATTTGCAGATGAAACTTGCAAAAAGGGCAGCATGGAAAGGAGTAAAAGAAATAAAAGTATTGGGAACATACACAGTGAAGTCGACAACTGGGATTATGGAAACAAAGCTGAACTCTGTATGACGGTACAAGATATTCGAGAAATGGAAGCTCAAAGCTCTAGCCAGTAAAAGTGCTTTTGGCTGGAGAATGATGGGAGGTTAAACAGTGATAGAGTATGGAGATATAGCACTTGTTGTAGACTAGTAGCACCAACTACTGGTAGATCCATTATCTGGCCCATTCCCTTGGACAGAGTGGTGTGCAAAAGATAACTGATAGGTTCTCCCAGAGCTGGTGGAATCCAAAGTTCAGGGCACAAGCACAACAACATTTCAAAGATACGTAGCATGCCAGAAGAATCCTGGTGCAGCAGAAAAGCTAGCCCAATTAAATGCTCCTGCCCACCTGTCCATTTTTACACCTGTAAGTGGACTACATTTCATGGAACAGCATGGGAGAGGCTGACTGAGTGGCATAGGATTAACCCATTAATAACTACATTTATTTCATAAGATACCATTCTAAGGTAGTGGTTTGCTAGAATGGAACTGAGTCCATGACCAGATCAGCCATGATCTTATTGAATGGCGGAGTAAGTTCAACAGGCCAGATAGCCTACTCCTGCTCCTATTTCTTATGTTCTTGTAACTGACAAATCCCCTGTCAGTGATGACTGTGCTCACCTAAAGAACGAAAAACTAGTCTGTGTTTCAAAGGGTAGGCCCATATATGTTTATGGGCAAATACACAAAATAAAATTGTGAATGTTCCATCATCAAATGCGGAGACATCATCAGTGCACTGTTGATTTGTGGTGTGTCCTCTGAAAGTTTGCCCCTTATCAATCAGCTGATTGGTCGTCATTGCAGAAACTCACTTGCGATGTAGAGAGGGGAGTCTCTCGTCACCGATTCGTTGTTGGCAAACTCCGTGCATCCTGGTCTGGAAATTTGCCTGCGCTGACTTATCGAGGTCTACATGTCTGTTGACAGAATCGTTTGCGGAAAACCACGCTTCTAGGAATTCCCTTGCATGTCGCGTGCTTGCTTGTGCCATGACTTTCACTGAGGCCCATTCGAATTTGTGCCCCTCTCAGACTTCATGGGTAGATATTAAGGAGAGTTGGCCACACTGCTTTACAGTCAGTTGATGTTCATGAATCCTTGTGGATAGTTTTCTCCCAGTTTGGCTGACGTAATATTCGCTGCAGTTCCCACATTGGATTTTGTGGACCACATTTGTCTTGTCCAATAACTGATCAGTGGTATGTTTGATGATATTAACTTCACGATGGAAACAGAAACTGAGGGGAAACTGGCATTCTTGAATGTGTTTCTTAGTAGAAACACAGATGGTACTTTTGAAACATCTGTTTATCGTAAGGAGAAGCATACAGATCAGACCCCAAACTCTCATGTTAACCACCCAAACGCACACAAGAAGAGCTGTATCAAAACTTCGTTCCAAAGAACGGAGACGCACCGTAGCTTGGCTGAACTAATAGATAAAGAGCAGAAAGAGCCCTTCAAAGTTTTTGCACAAAGTGGATATCCACGTAACTTCATACGAAGATGCTGCTGAGGTCGACAACGCACCAAGCAAGAAGTGACAAACGGGTTGTCTTTCCGTACATTCAAAATATCTCAGAAATGACGGCCCAACTGCTCTAAGAACATAGAATCTCGGTTGTACATAGGTCGACAGCAACACCGAGGAGAGTACTCTGCAAACCAAAAGAATAAACCAAACGATTGGACAAGACCAATGTGGTCTACAAAATCCAACGCAATGACACAGAATAACTTAAGTAGCTTAGGAAAGGCCTAAAGATTGAGGAATATTTCTCCATAGCTAATAGTATATTAATAATTTGAAATTTAAGTTTCGATCATGTAATTTTATTAATAATTGATCAAAAGCTAGTTTTAATGTTAAGATTAACCTTATCTGGTTGGTTTCCGGTGACGTCATCGTCGAGAATGGCAGTTTAAGTCACTAGCTCCTCCGGAAAAATGCGTATTAAGCCCCGTTAACCCATCAAATATAATATTTTTTGAAAAATATTTGAACTGAAAAGAGGGGCAAGGATGGGGAAAAGGAATGGAAATAAAAAAGCGACACTGCGGAGCCTGCATCCGAGAGGAGTGCAGCGAGCGGCTCTCCTACCCGACCGCATGCTAGCGAGGCGGACGCTGGGCCTCGTTCAGGCGAAGCGGCGAATATCTTCGAAATCCTGAAAGTAATAATGGAGGTCCAGAAAGATATAAAGCAGCAGCTACATGATATTAAGTTAGAGCTCACCAGCATCAATCAAAAAATAGCGGTGGCAGAGACTCGAATTGAGAAGGTAGAAGATTGCGTTCAAAACGTGGAATGGATACTGAGTAAGACAATAAAAATATTAAATCACCAAGAAGGTAAACTGCTTGACCTGGAGGGAAGATCACGGCGGAAAAATATCAGAATCTACAACATTCCCGAAGGAGCGGAGGGCTTGTCTATGACGGAGTTTGTCGGAATGTTACTGAGGGATGCGCTGGAGCTTCCCTCGGCTATGGAGCTGGAAGTTGAAAGAGCCTACCGCGCGGTCGTCCCGAAACCCAACCAGGATAGAAAGCCACGCTCAATAATAATTAAATTCCTTCGGTACAGCATCAAGGCAGGGATTCTATGAAGAGCCTGGGGTAAGAAGAGAGTGTTTTTAGATGATAAAGTAATATATTTCGACCAAGATTACTCCCCCCCCCCCCCCGCGGTCCTCCTGAAATGCAAAGAATACTCTGAAGTAAAGCGAGTACTAAAGCAAAATAAGATTAGATTTCAAACTCCGTACTCTGCTAAACTTCGAGTGTTTTATGACAACGGGACGTGGTTGTACCAGATGGTGGAAGAGGTGACTACAGACATGAAGGCCAGAGGGTTGCCCGTCAGCGTGACCAAACCGAGGGAAAGCCTGGCAGAGGAATTGTCCCGCTCCACCTGGGAAATAGTGTGAGAATCGAGAAGGCAGGAGATGGGAGGAGGCCGAAAGAAATATATCAAGAAGAGACCGGGAGTTTCCCAAAGACAATCCTCACCCCCTTCAAAAGAGCCATAAGGTTTGGCTAACTTTAAAAATGCTGAGAAGCTAAACAGAAGCAAAAGTACACGGTGATATATCTATCTCGAGAAATACTTATTATAATGTGGATTTTATATTACTTAGTTGTTATTCTTTATTCGCTCACTTACTCCTTTCCCCCCCACCAAAATGAGAATATATATATATGTGTGCACATATGTGTATGTATGTAATGTGTGTGTGTATATATATATATATATATATATATATAGGAGGAGTACACAGGGAAATCTTTTCTGTGTAATGGATTTGTTCACTGACTTTTATGAATACTGCAATGGGGGCCCTCAACTCACAAGTAGGAGGGGTTATCCCCCACAGCTAGACATTTCCTCTAGCTCAACGCAGGGTCATCTACTACAGACCTCAGCCTTGGAATCACATATTCGTTGCCATTTTTGTTGTTATTTATGTTTCGTGGTTCTTATTTGTTCAGGGAGTAGATCGATTAAGTTTTGTTCTAATTTCAATGATACATTGACAGATAAATACAGATGGCTAAGGACAAGGTAAAATTCATTTCTTTTAATGTCAATGGGCTATTAAATCCAATCAAACGTAAGAGAATTTTATCCAAAATGAAAAAAAGAACAAGCCCATGTAGTATATTTACAGGAAACTCATTTAAGTGATAATGAGCATAAAAAAAACTAAAGAGAATGGGCTTCACTAATCTGTTTTTCTCCTCATATAAATCAGGACATAGGAGAGGAATATCTTGCTTGAGATATTCTTATCTCAAGCAAGCTAAATTTTGAAAAAGTATTCGAAATGGGAGATAAAGAGGGCAGATATATTCTGGTAAGGGGGAATATAGACGGCAATTCAGTTACTCTATTGAATATATACGCACCCCCAGGAAGTGATATTGGTTTCTTTCAGAATATTACTGATATTATGGGAACGGAAACAGAAGGTCTCCTGATATGTGGGGGAGACTTAAATTTACCATTACAACCAAACTTAAACTCTTCCAATAGAAAATCCTATGAATCAAAATCTTTACACAAGAAAGTTAATACACTTTTTGAGGATGTTGGTTTAATTGATATATGGAGGGACCTTTTCCCTGACAGAAGGGATTACACTCATTATTCTGCTCCCCATTCTGTATATACAAGAATAGACTATTTCATAACATTTGGAAAAGACAAAGACAAAATAAACACCTGTGGAATTGGGACAATAGATGCAAGTGACCAGGCACCTATATATTTATCTGTTGATTTTGACCTACAACCAAAGAATACTATTTGGAAACTAAATTCAAGACTACTGAATGATCCGTACTTTAAGGAACAAATTTAAAAAGAAATTGGTCGCTACTTAGAATTTAATGATAATGGACAGGTTTCACCTCCCATTTTATGGGATACTCTGAAGGATGTCTTAAGAGGGAAAATTATAGCGATATCTTCGTATAAGAAAAAACCAAGGAATAAAACATTAGAGGAATTACAAAACAGGCTGAAGGAACTAGAGAAAAAACACAAATTGAATTTGGCACAGGATACATTAGGGGAAATTAAAAGAATTAGGGATGAAATAAATAATTTGGCTATGCAAGAAATCAAGAAAAACTTAATGTTTCTGAAACAGAGACATTATGAAAGTGGATTGAAATCTATGAAAATACGGGCGTGGAAACTGAAAAAAAAGATAGCAGAAAATACAATTCATAGAATTAGGGACCCAAGAACGAAAATGATAAAAAAAAAGCTAAGTGAAATTCAAGAAGCTTTTGAAGTATTTTACAAAACTCTATATTCCAAAGTTCCAGGGTTCCATAACCCAAATTGACACCTTCCTGAATTCTCTAGAGTTACCCACATTAAGCGACGAACAAAATAGAACGATGACTGCTGACATAACTGAAGTTGAATTAAAAGCTGCAATTAGTAGGCTTAAATTAAGCAAGTCACCAGGATCAGATGGGTATACAGCAGAGTGGTACAAAGAATTTTAAAATGAGTTAATTCCTGTTTTACTCCCCACACTGAACTGGGCTCTAAAAAAGGCACAAATGCCACCCAGTTGGAAGGAAGCGATAATCTCAGCTATACCGAAAGAAGGCAAGGATAAAATGGAATGCTGGTCATTTAGACCAATATCCGTTCTTAATGTAGATTATAGGCTATTTACCTCCATCATGGCCAAATGATTAGAGGAGTTTCTACCTATACTGATACGTAACGATCAGACAGGTTTTATACGACAACACCAGACACAAGACAATATATGAAGGACACTTCACATTATGGATCATATACAAAAAAAATAAAATCGAAGCAATAGTGATAAGCATGGATGCTGAAAAAGCATTTGATTCGGTTAATTGGAATTTTCTTTACAGAGTTTGACATAGATTTGGTTTCCAAGACACAATTATTAAAACTATACAGATACTATATGACAATTCTACTGCTAGGATTAAAATCAATGGATATTTATCAAATAGTCTTACCCTAGAAAGGGGCACGAGACAGGATTGTGCAGGGTCACCACTACTCTTTGCGTTATATCTGGAACCATTAGCTCAATACATCAGACAAAATGAAGATATCAGGGGAATTACTATTAAAGGGACAGAGCATAAATTTGCTTGTTATGCGGATGACATTTTGATCTATCTAGGGCAACCAACATACTCTTTGCCTAAATTGATGCAATCCTTTGAACAATATGGTCAATTATCAGAATACAAAATCAACATAGATAAAACCCAATTACTTTCATATTACTATAGCCCACCAAGAGAAATTGAAAGTCGATAACCCTGGGCATGGCACACAAAGTCTTTCAAATATTTGGGCATCATTATGCCAAAAGATTTGGCAAAATTATCAGAATGTAATTATCAGCCTTTATATAAAAAATTAAGGAAGATGTGGCAAGATGGAAACTGATTCCTTTTTTCAGTCTCAGTTCAAGGACTGAGTCTATTAAAATGAATATACTGCCCAGACTGTTTTATATCTCTTTCAGACCCTACCAATAGAGATTAATCAAAATCAATTCAATGAATGGAACAAGATGCTATCAAGGTATATTTGGCTGGGTAAAAGGCCTAGAGTTCGTCTCAAAACTTTGCAATTAGCCAAGGAAAAGGGGGGATGGGTCCTACCTTCTCTTAGAGATTATTATTTTGCAGCACAGTTGAGAGTTGTGATATGTTGGTGCAACCCATCATATGACGCTCAATGGAAAAACATTGAGGAGCGGGTACTTCCCATCCCCATACAAGCAATTTTGGCTGATAACAACCTGCAAAGGTACATAAATATTATTGATAACCCATAGGTGAAATTGACTCTTAAAATATGGAAAACTACTATAAAAGAATATAATCTAGAGGGAGATATTGCAGTTCTTAAATGGTGTGCACATGACTCAGATTTTACACCAAATAAATTGGATGCTAGATTTAAGGACTGGACAGCTAAAGGAATAACAGTTCTTTGCAACATAATGAAAGAAGGAACACTGTTCAGTTTTGAAGTGCTTAAAGAGAAACATTAGAAAAACAAGATTTTTATCGGTATTTACAGATGCGACAATATGTTAATAAGACACTTAAAAATGTAACCAAGGCAAATACATGCTTGATAGAGCTATTTAGAAAAGCATATAATTCAGATAATGGTAGTAGAATCATTTCAAGCAAGTATAAGGGTTTGTCAAATCTTAAAACACATTGGACTTCATACATTAAAACAAAATGGGAGAAGGAAGGAGGAATAATTATATCTGAGGAAGAATGGACAACAATACGGAGATATCAATGTAAGTGTACCAGTTGACAGAAATGGAGGGAGTTTGGATGGAAAAACTTGATAAGATATTTTATTACACCCTCTCAGAAATCCCGTTATGATAGTAACCTCCCTGTTGCTGGAGAAATTGTGGAAATCAAAATGCAAATCATTATCATATTTTTTCGGACTGCCCTGTTATCAAAAGCTATTGGAGGGGGATACACAATGCCTTACAAGACATCTTTAAATGTGAAATACCCTTAGAAAGTAAGACCATATATTTTGGATATATACCTCAAGAATGGTTGAAAAGAGATAAATATTTAATGAATATACTGTTGGTGGCTGGTAAAAAGACTCTTACTAGGAAATGGTTATCACAGGAGAGCCCAACTTTAAATACATGGATGGAAATTACAATGGACATAGAAACATAGAAAATAGGTGCAGGAGTAGGCCATTTGGCCCTTCGAGCCTGCACCACCATTCAGTATGATCATGGCTGATCATCCAACTCAGAACCCTGTACCTGCTTTCTCTCCATACCCCCTGATCCCTTTAGCCACAAGGGCCATATCTAACGTCCTCTTAAATATAGCCAATGAACCGGCCTCAACTGTTCCCTG
The DNA here is from genome assembly GCF_048418815.1 of Hemitrygon akajei. Classification (NCBI taxonomy): domain Eukaryota; kingdom Metazoa; phylum Chordata; class Chondrichthyes; order Myliobatiformes; family Dasyatidae; genus Hemitrygon; species Hemitrygon akajei. The sequence continues at coordinate 40,398,034 of NC_133128.1, forward strand.
TGGCAGAGAATTCCACAGATTCACCACTCTCTGTGTGAAGAAGTTTTTCCTCATCTCGGTCCTAAAAGGCTTCCCCTTTATCCTTAAACTGTGACCCCTCGTTCTGGACTTCCCCAACATTGGAAACAATCTTCCTGCATCTAGCCTGTCCAATCCCTTTAGAATTTTATACGTTTCAATAAGATCCCCCCTCAATCTTCTAAATTCCAGTGAGTATAAGCCTAGTCGATCCAATCTTTCTTCATATGAAAGTCCTGCCATCCCAGAAATCAATCTGGTGAACCTTCTCTGTACTCCCTCTATGGCAAGAATGTCTTTCCTCAGATTAGGGGACCAAAACTGCACACAATATTCTAGGTGCGGTCTCACCAAGGCCTTGTACAACTGCAGTAGAACCTCCCTGCTCCTGCACTCAAATCCTTTTGCTATGAATGTCAACATACCATTTGCCTTTTTCACCGCCTGCTGTACCTGCATGCCCACCTTCAATGACTGGTGTACAATGCCACCCAGGTCTTGTTGCACCTCCCCTTTTCCTAATCGGCCACCGTTCAGTGAATAATCTGTTTTCCTGTTCTTGCAACCAAAGTGGATAACGTCACATTTATCCACATTAAATTGCATCTGCCATGAATTTGCCCATTCATCTAACCTATCCAAGTCACCCTGCATCCTCTTGGCATCCTCCTCACAGCTAACACCGCCGCCCAGCTTTGTGTCATCCGCAACCTTGGAGATGCTGCATTTAATTCCCTTGTCTAAATCATTAATATATATTGTAAACAACTGGGGTCCCAGCACTGAGCCTTGCGGTACCCCACTAGTCACTGCCTGCCATTCTGAAAAGGTCCCGTTTACTCCCACTCTTTGCTTCCTGTCTGCCAACCAATTCTCTATCCACATCAATACCATACCCCCAATACCGTGTGCTTTAAGTTTGCACACTAATCTCCTGTGTGGGACCTTGTCAAAAGCCTTTTGAAAATCTAAATATACCACATCCACTGGCTCTCCCCTATCCACTCCAGTAGTTACATCTTCAAAAAATTCTATAAGATTCGTCAGACATGATTTTCCTTTCACAAATCCATGCTGACTTTGTCCGATGATTTCACCTCTTTCCAAATGTGCTGTTATCACATCTTTAATAACCGACTCTAGCATTTTCCCCACCACCGATGTCAGACTAACTGGTCTATAATTCCCCGGTTTCTCTCTCCCTCCTTTTTTAAAAAGTGGGGTTACATTAGCCACCCTCCAATCCTCAGGAACTAATCCAGAATCTAAGGAGTTTTGAAAAATTATCACTAATGCATCCACTATTTCTTGGGCTACTTCCTTAAGCACTCTGGGATGCAGACCATTTGGCCCTGGGGATTTATCTGCCTTTAATCGCTTCAATTTACCTAACACCACTTCCCTACTAACATGTATTTCCCTCAGTTCCTCCATCTCACTAGACCCTCGGTCCCTTACTATTTCCGGAAGATTATTTATGTCCTCCTTAGTGAAGACAGAACCAAAGTAGTTATTCAATTGGTCTGTCATGTCTTTGTTCCCTATAACCAATTCACGTGTTTCTGACTGTAAAGGACCCACATTTGTCCTGACCAATCTTTTTCTTTTCACGTATCTATAAAAGCTTTTACAGTCAGTTTTTATGTTCCCTGCCAGCTTTCTCTCATAATCTTTTTTCCCTTTCCTAATTAAGCCCTTTGTCCTCCTCTGCTGGTCTTTGAATTTCTCCCAGTCCTCAGTTGTGTTGCTTTTTTTTGGCTAATTTATATGTTTCTTCTTTGGACTTGATACTATCCCTAATTTCCTTTGTCAGCCACGGGTGCACTACCTTCCCTGGTTTATTCTTTTGCCAAACTGGGATGAACAATTGTTGTAGTTCATCCATGCGATCTTTAAATGCTTGTCATTGCATATCCACCGTCAACCCTTTAAGTATCATTTGCCAGTCTATCTTAGCTAATTCATGTCTCATACCTTCAAAGTTACCCTTCTTTAAGTTCAGAACCTTTGTTTCTGAATTAACTATGTCACTCTCCATCTTAATGAAGAATTCCACCATATTATGGTCACTCTTACCCAAGGGGCCTCGCACGACAAGATTGCTAACTAACCCTTCCTCATTGCTCAATACCCAATCTAGAATGACCAGCTCTCTAGTTGGTTCCTCGACATGTTGGTTCAGAAAACCATCCCGCATACATTCCAAGAAATCCTCTTCCTCAGCACCCTTACCAATTTGGTTCACCCAATCTATATGTAGATTGAAGTCACCCATTATAACTACTGTTCCTTTATTGCACACATTTCTAATTTCCTGTTTAATGCCATCCCCAACCTCACTACTACTGTTAGTGACATTTACAAAATGGAGAAGATAATGGCATCTGTTAATCATAAACTGACACAATTTGATTCATACTGGGAAAAATGGTTTAACTACATAATGCCTCATAGGCCTGATTTTATTCTCACAAATCAATGAAACTGTTGTAAAAAAAAATCACTCCCTACTTGTACATAGTTCTTTCCTTTTGCTTGTTTTTTCTTTCCACTCTTTTCTATTATGTGTATACCTCAGATAAATACTTTGTGGAGATTTGTGATATATATGATTATATGATATATATGTACAATGTCTGAAATACATCTTATGGAAATGTTTGTTTGATGATGAACTTTAATAAAAAAAAACAAAAGATTAACCTTATCTATTTGTCCTTATAGTTTTTACATTGTTTGCATTTTTACTGCTTTTAGTAAGTATTTCATCAGCAGTAGTCATTTAATTTTATTTTAGTGGCCTTATATAAGCAACACAATATCTACATGATTTTAATATAAATTCTGCAAAAATTACATAAACTATTTGGCTCTGCTAAAATCAGGAGCTGATGAAAGTACCCTACACATAAGCTTCTTGCTATATTTACATTTTTCGCAGCATATGTACATTCTGTGTGATAATCCTGAGCCCATCAAGATCCTTTGGTTTACTGCATCAGGATTGACACACATGAAAAAAATATTCAAGAAACTATTAAGCTGATACCAAAATAATTTTGGTTATGATAGTTCTTCTTTCAGTTACTAATTTTACTTATTAATGTTACTATATGAGTGCAACACTTCCATTTCTGCTTCACTTCCCATTCAGAATTCTGCAGTGTATACAAGGTTTCCAAAGCTGCAGTGACAATTGTGAAAATGCCAAAGTAAATTTCCAGGGTTACTGATATCACTGAGGTGGCAGTTTTGGATCTGCTTACTGGAGTCCATGCCAACTCCGTCATTCAGAAAGTACAACATAAGGCCCCCTTTCAACTGTTAATCTCTGAAACACGAATTGTGAATCAAATCGATCTTGTTTACCAAAGTTCAGACTTCCACAGTTTCCTGAAATACTGCTACAATGACTTTGACCACTTCATCCCGAATGGCTTTCAGAGTAATGCGGTCAATGTGAATTTAATTTATTGGTAAACAATTCAATGGCATGTGACAGGATTTTCACATGGAAAAAGATTCTGCTTCTTTCATTAAACATACAAATGTAGAAATTTACAGCACATTACAGGCCCTTCGGCCCACAATGTTGTGCCAACTATGTAACCTACTCTAGAAACTGCCTAGAATTTCCCTACTGCATAGCCCTCTATTTTTCTAAGCTCCATGTACCTATCTAAGAGTCTTTTAAAAGACCCTATTGTATCCGCCTCTATCACCTTCACTGGCAGTGAATTCCACGCACCCACCACTCTCTGTGTGGAACACTTACCTCTGACATCCCCCTTGTACCTGCTTTCAAGTACCTTAAAATTATGCACCCTCATTTGAACCCTGGGAAAAAGCCTCTGGCTATCCACATAATCAATGCCTCTCATCAACTTGTACACCTCTATTAGGTCGCCTCTCATCCTCCATCGCTCCTTGGAGAAAAGGCCAAGTTCATTCAATCTATTCTCATAAAGCATGCTCCCCAATCCAGGCAATGTCCTTGTAAATTTCCTTTGCACTCTCTCTATGGTATCCACATCATTCCTGTAGTGAGGTGACCAGAACTGAACACAGTACTCCAAGTGGGGTCTAGCTTTAACATTACCTCATTGCTCTTGAACTTAATCCCACGGTTGATGAATGCCAACACACTATAAGCCTTCTTAACAACATTGTCAACCTGTGCAGCAGCTTTGAGTGCCCCATGAACACGGACTCCATGACCTCGCTGATCCTCCACACTGCAAAGGGTCTTAATATTATGTCGTGTCTTCAAATTTGAACTACCAAAATGAACTACCTCACACTTACCTGGGTTGAACACCCCTGACAGCCCTCCACACTATCCACAACACCTCCAACTTTTGTGTCATTAAAAACATTACCATCTTTAAAATCTTTAAAATTATGTAGCCAAAGCACATGAAGACCACCTCAAGGTAGGAAATAAGTGATATTTCAAGTAGGTGATATCTGTGATTTCTTTCAACATAGTTTATTTATATAATTATCCAAAATGCTATATTGTGACTGTATTCTTTCTAGATCCTCTTTCTCAATGTTATACTTTCTTCCTTTAATTTGCATTAGGCAGTCATAACTGACTCATATTATGGGGAAGGAATTAGTCATTGTTGTTTCTGTTAGTGTTTTTGTTCCAATGTGACTGATGTTGGGCCATTTTTCCCTCACAAGATCTTAGTTAAGGAAGAAACACAAGATAAGTAACCTAATGACTAAGTCAAGGCTGTGGCGATTATTGTTTCCATTAGCTGTTTCCAAATCAGCATTTGCATTTCTGACCATTAAGTGGCATAGATCCAAGACCCAACTTCATTGGGCATTTATTAAGGAGTAATGCAATGGCATTTTGCACCAGTTTTAATGTATTGTGATCCTGCTGCAAATGTTAATTTTCATTACCTTTATACCCTGTAGATATATGGCTATGACAACAATAAACTTGAAATTGAATTTGAGCCCGATGCACAAATTTCCCCTACTGAATATTCTACATTTTACTACAATGTTCAATATACAATAAATTCCACAAACTTTGACATTTTACAAATACATCAACCATATCACAATCCATTAGCAAGGGCAAACAAAAATAAGATAGGGACAAGAGGAGTGGCCTTTGTTGGAAAAAAAAGAAAGAAAGAAAGAAAGAAAGAAAGAAAGAAAGAAGTGACATAAGATTGGAAGATGTAGAGTCCTTCTGCGTAGAATTTAGAAACTGCAAGGTTAAAAAGACCCTGATGGGAGTTATATACAGGTTTTCATACAGTAGCCAGGATGTGGGATACAATGGGAGATAGAAAAGGCATATTAAAAGGGCAATGTTACAATAGTCATGGGGGATTTCAATATGCAGGTTGTGTGGAAAAATTAGGTTGCTGCTGAATCCCAAGAGAGAGAATTTCTAGAACGTCTAAGAGATGGCTTTTTAGTGCAACTTGTGGTTGAGGCCACTAAAGGAAAGGCTATTTTGGATTGCTTGTTGTGTCATGAACGGATTTAATTGGGAGCTTAAGGTAAAGGAACCCCTGGAAGACAATGATCATAATATGATAGGAATTCGTCAGCAATTGAAGAAGGAGAATCTAAAGTCAGATGTATCAGTATTACAGTGGAGTAAATGGAACTATAGAGACATGAGAGAGGTGCTGGCCAAAGTTGATTGGAAGGAGATCCTAGCAGGGATGATGGCAGAACAGTAATGGATAGAATTTTTGGGAGCAATTTCAAAAACGCAGGATAGATACAATGCCGATAAAATGTATTTACCCCCCCTCGGAATTTTACATGTTTTCTTGTTTTGCTACATTGAATCACAGTGGATTTAATTTGGATTTATGACACTGATCAACAGAAAATGACTGTTTTCTGTCAAAGTGAAAACTATATAAAACACAAAATAATTGATTGCTTAAGTATTCGCTCCCTTTAATATGACACACCAAATCATCACTGGTGCAGCCAATTGGTTTTTTAAGTCACATAATTAGTTAAATGGAGATCACCAATGTGCAGTCAAGGTGTTTCAATTGATTATAGTAAAAATAAGCTGGAAGGTCCAACTGATGTGTGTCAGTATCCTGGCAAAAACTACACCATGAAGACAAAAGAACACTCCAAGCAACTCTGTGAAAAGGTTGTTGTAAGTAAATTTCCAAGTCACCTGGGAGTGCAGTCAAGTCAATCATCAAGAAATGGAAAGAATATGGCTCAGCTGTAAATCTGCCTAGAGTGGCTGTCCTCTAAAACTGAGTGACTGCACAGGTTGTGCAAGTTGAACTCTGGAGGAATTACAAGCTTCAGTGGTTGAGATGGGAGTGACTGTGCATACAAAAATGGTTGCCCAGGTGCTTCAGCAGTCACAACTTTATGGGAGATTGGCAAAGAGAAAGCCACTGTTGAAAATACCTCACATGAAATCTTGGCTAGAGTTTGCCAGAAGGCATGTGGAAGACCCTGAAGGCAGCTGGACGAAGGTTCTATTGCCTGAAACCAAAACTGAGTTTTTTGGCCATTAGACTAAATGCAATGTTTGGTGCAAGACAAGCAGCACACATCGTCAAAATCACTCCATCCCTACCATGAAGCATGGCGGTAGCTGCATCATGCTGTGGGGATGCTTCACTGCAGCAAGCCCTGGAAGGCTTGCGAAGGTAGAGAGTAAAATGAATGCAGCAAAATACCAGGAAATCCTGGCGGAAAACCTGATGCAGTCTGCAAGACAACTGCGACATGGGAGAAGATTTGATTTCCAGCAAGTCAATGACCCCAAACAATGAAGCCAAAGCCATACAAGAATGGCTTAAGAACAACAAAGTGAATGTCCTGGAATGGCCAAGCCAGAGCCTAGATCTCAATCCAATAGAGAATTTGTGGCTGGACTTGAAAAGGGATGTTCACTCACAATCCCCAAGCAATCTGACAGCTTGAACAGTTTTGTAAACAAAGATGGGGGAAAGCGTCCTGATCTGCAAAGCTGATAGAGATCTATCCACACAAACTCAAGGCTGTAATTGCTGCCAAATGTGTACCTACTAAATACTGACTTGAGGGGAGTGAATACTTGTGCAATCAATTATTTTGTGCTTTATAATTGTAATTAGATCTGCAATTACAATTATAATTGTAATTAGACTTTGACACGAAAGAGTCTTTTTCTTATGATCAGTGTCAAAAAAGCCAAATTAAATCCACTGTGATTCAATGTTGAAAAAACAATGGAACATGCAAACTTCCAAGGGGGGGAGGGGGGCGGTGAATGCTGTTTATCAACATTGTACATCCCAGAGATGAAGTTTTCTAAAGGGGGGATGACATAACAGAGGAAGTCAAAGACAGCATAAAAGCAAAAGAGAAGGCATTTAATACAACAAAATAAGTAAGCAGAGAATTGGGAAGCTTTTAAAAAATCAACAGAAGGCAACTTTAAAAAAAACCATAAGGAGGGAATTGATGAAATATGAAGATGAATTAGCCAATAATATAAAAGAGTATACCAGAAGTCTTTTTCAGATATGTAAAGAGTAAAAGAGAGGTGAGAGTGGATATCGGACCACTGGATTATGGCAAGTATTTTGCATCAGTTCTCACTGTGGAAGACACAAGCAGTATGCCAGAAGTTCAAGAGTGTCAGGGAGTAGAAGTGAATGTAATTGCTATTACCAGAGAAAAGGTGCCTACAAAGCTGTAAGGTCTGAAGTTGGATAAGTCACCTGGACCAGATGGACTACACTCCAGGATTCTGAAAGAGGTGGCTGAAGAGATTATGGAGGCATTAGTAAAACTCTTTCAAGAATCACTGGATTCTGGTTTGGTTCCAGACAAATGGAATATTCGAAATGTAACTCCACCCTTCAAAAAGGGAGAGAGGCAGAAGAAAGGAAACTATAGGCCAGTTAGCCAGACCTCAGTGGTTGGGAAGATGTTGGAATTGACTGTTATGGATGGGATCTCAGTGTACTTGGAGGCACATGATAAGATAGGCCAAAATCAGCATGGTTTCCTTAAGTTGGAATTCTCTTGAGGAAGAAGGAGAATTGATGGATGCTGAGTACTTAGATTTTCAGAAGGAGACAAATATGTTGGAATTTTTAAAGGATGTACCAAGCAGGATAGGCAAAGGAGAATTTGTGCATGTTGTGTAGTTAGATTTTCAGAAGGGCTTTGACAAGGTGTCACAGATGGGGCTGCTTAACAAGATAAGGGCCCATGGTCTTACAGGAAAGATGACTGCATGGATAGAGCAGTGACTGACTGGCAGGAGGCAAAGCGTGAGAATAATGGGAGCCTTTTCCGCTAGGTGACAATTGCAGGGGTCAGTGTTGGGACTGCTCCTTTTTACGTTAAATGTCAATGATTTGAATGATGGAATTGTGCTCAGGTTTGCAGATGATACGAAGAAAAGTGGAAGGGCAGGTAACGTTAAGCATGAAAGGAAGCTGCAGGAGGACTTAGACAAATTAGGGGAGTGGACAAGGAAGTGCCAGATGGAATAGTGTCTGGTCATGCACTTTGACACAAGGAGTATAAGTGTAGACTATTTTCTAAACAGGGAAAAGATTTAAGAATCTGAGGTGCAAGGGGAGTCTTCATGCAGGATTCCCTAAATGTTAACTTGCAGGTTGAGTCAGTGACGCAGAAGGCAAATGAATGTTAGCATCCATTTCAAAAGGATTAGAATATAAAAACAAGGATGTAATGCTGAAGCTTTATAAGGCACTGACGAGGCCTCACTTGTGAACAGTTTTGGGCCTCTTATCTAAGAAAGGATGTGCTAATGTTGGAGGGGGTCCAGAGGAGGATCATGAAAATGTTTCCAAGAGTGAAAGGGTGAAGGTATGAGGAGCGTTTGATGGCTCTGGGCCTGTACTCACTGGAGTTTAGAAGGATGAAGGGAGTTCTCATTGAAAACTATTGAATGTTGAAAGGCCTAGACAGAGTGGATGTGGGGTGTATATTTTCTATAGTGGGGGAGTCTATGACCAGAGGGCATTTTCTCAGAATGAAGAGGCAACCATTTAGAATGGAGATAGAGAAATATTTTTAGCCTGAGGGTGGTGAATCTGTGGAATTCATTGCCACCGGTGGCTGTGGAGGCAAGGTCATTGGATGTATTTAAGGTGGGGGTTGATAGGTTCTTGATTAGTCAGGGTGTGAAAGGTTATTGGGAGAAGGCTTAAGAGGGAAAGTGGATCAGCCATGATGAAATGGTGGAGCAGACTCGATGGGCTGAATGACGTAATTCTGCTTGTGTCTTATGGTCTTATCATGCTGTCCAAACCCACGTTTAGCTTAGCTGTGCTATCTCTGCTGTACAAAGAATAACTGTGTGAGCTTCTGAGCATCGAACATACAGGGCATTGGGGTTCATTAAGTAGATACAAAGGAACAAATTGCTCTTGCTTTAAAATTACATATCATGGGGTTGTAATGATTGTGGCGTATTGACAATTTCCAAAAGAATTGAAAGAAATAGTTGTAAGTGACCAAAATGTATGCTTAGAAGGGAGAAGAGGGAGTGGACAGTGACAGGACGCGTGCATGATGTGGGTAGAGGTGATTAAAAATACACCAGAGTGTCTTCTCTTTGCATCGTTAATCCTAATAATGTGCAAGCTCAGTAAATAAAGTGATGTCAAAACTTGGAGATGACACTTACCTGGGAGCTACAGGTCAATGCTGGAGACCAAAGAACACTGCTAATGGAGAGCAGGTTAGGCTGGGACTTACTGTGGCAGATAGAAATCAACGTCACTAAGAGCAGAGTATAGTTAGACGACAGCAATACTGTAACTACATTCTGATTGCAAAAGGGTTTGGGCAACAAAAGAAGCAAGTTGGGAGTGAAAACTTGCAGCATAATAAACAAGGCTGCTTGGTTCGCAAGCCCGAAAGTAAAACAAACTTAATGGTATGTATTTATTCATGCATTCCAACACTAAAGTAGAACAATGAGCCCATATAAAATCAGAAGGGCACGAATTCTTACCTTGAATTTGAAGCATGAACTTCACTACTTTTGACGTTACAACTCCTCAGTGCAAATACTCAAGTGTTGCTCTGGCATCTCTGCAAATACACAGAATTATTTCTATTATATTTTTCAAAAAAATCTCAAGTAGCAAAGATAGTAATCAAATATAAGGTTGGAAGCAGTCAGAAAATGTAAAAAAAAGAGAATAAAATGCAATATCCCTGTAATCCATGGGAAGCAAACTGGCCATTGTCTTAGCATAATATTGGCTCACAGAAACAGCAGCTCATTCAAACCAACTATAACTTTTGATTCTACAACACAAGAGATATTAAGTATGGTGGTAGTAAATTGCCAATTCACTAAGCTACTGTCATACCACTGTTAGATACCAATATCACCCTGTCCACTGACAAACCTCAATGTAATCAAAGCAAGTTATAGTTACCCAAACAATGATTTCACTGAAATTATATAAAGCAAAACTTTGAAAGTGATTGGCTCTTCAGGTCAGGCAGCATCCAGGGAGAGGAATAAAGAATTGGCCGTTCCAGGCCAGGACAAATCATCGGGACTGAAAAGGAAGGAGGAAGCAGCCCGAATAGAAAGGAGACAGGGAGGGGAAGGAGTACAAGCTGGATGGTGATAGGTGAAGCCAGGTGAGGGGGAAGGTAGGTTGGTGGGAGTGGAGGGAGTCATTGATGAATTGAGGAACTGAGAGATGATGGATTGAATCGGTTAAGGACTGAAGAAGGAAACGCTGATAGGAGAGGAGAATGAACCATGGGAGAAAGGGGAGGAGGAAGGGCACCAGAGCGTGGTGATAGGCAGAGGAAAGGAAGGTATGGGGGGTGGGTGAGCGAGCCAGAATGGGGAATGGAAAGGGAGAGGGGACGGAAATCAACAAATATTGTAGAAATTGATGGCCATGGCATCAGATTGGAGGCTACGCAAACAGGATACGAGGTGTTGGTCCTCCAGCCTGAGAGTGGCCTCACTGTGGCAGTAGAGAAAGCCATCGACTGACGTGTCAGAATGGGATTGAGGAGAGGAATTCATCAGGACTGGAATACATTCAAAAGTACTGGAGGACACTTAATTTTGAAATTGTATTCTGTTAATTATTCTGGTTTACTACAGCTGCTTTCAGATATGAGCTTGTAGAGATAATTATTCCCAGTAAAATCACTAAACCTAGATAACATACAAAACCATAAGATATAGGAGCAGAAGTAGGCCATTCAGCCCATTGAGTCTGCTCCACCATCCAATCATGGGCTGATCCAATTCTTCCAGTCATCCCCACTCCCCTGCTTTCAGCCCATATCCTTTGATACCCTGGCTAGTCAAGAACCTATCTATCTCTGCCTTAAATGCACCCAATGACTTGGTGTCTGCAGCTGCTCGTGGCAACAAATTCCACAGATTTACCACCCTCTGACTAAAGTAATTTCTCCACATCTCTGTTCTAAATGGACGTCCTTCAATCCTGTGAAGTCGTGCCCTCTTGTCCTGGGCTCCCCTACCAGGGGAAATAACTTTGCCATATCTAATCTGTTCAGGCCTTTTAACATTCGGAATGTTTCTATGAGATCCCCCCTCATTCTCCTGAACTCCAGGGAATACAGCCCTAGAGCTGCCAGACGTTCCTCATACGGTAACCCTCTCATTCCTGGAATCATTCTCATATCTTCCTATTAGACATGTTGGAGATGCCTTGTTCTACTCTTGTTGGAGGGAAATGGGATGGGTGATGGAGAAGCAGAGGAGTGGATGGAATGCATGCATGGAAAAACAAACATAGGGTGGTGTTAGAAGGCAGCATCAGTCCAATCTTGGGAATAATTTCTGTGGCGTCATAGAGAGTTTACATCAGTGTATCATGTCTAACCGAAGGATTTCATGGCCGCAGCTTTTAATTCTTTTTGCATGTAGACCCAAAGTGGCTGCTTGAAATTCTGCCAGTAGTTAGATACTCAGGTAAGTTATTTTAAGCTTGTATATTTAGTGCTTTGTATTTTGTATACTACCAATAATTGATGTATTTTCATGAAACCTTTTATCACTTAGTAAAATTGCTGTAACTATTCAAACACTCTGCAGGTCTTCTGGGTAGCTTTGATCTTTTTAGATTTCTCTTCAATTAACCATCAATTAGTTGTCACTTCACTCAATGAAAAGATTGTAAATAAACCGGTTCAACGATCTGCCATCCAGCCCTTTTGAGCTTGCTTTGCTCAATCCTTAATGTCTTGAATGCCAAGAATTCTATAATTCATTATTTTTTTATTTAACTCAAGATTGGGTCTCTGGAGGTAGGAAATTCTAAAGAGAAGAAACGCTTCTACATCCCGGTCTTAAACAGCCTACCCCTTGTTGTGAAACTGGATCCTGGGCTCCTCAATCTAAGTTAGCTAAAAGGTCAGTGATTTCCCATGTTCTCTTACCCCCCTTTTTTAAATAGTAGATTCACATTTGCTACCTTCTAGTCCACAAGAACATTTTCAAAATCTTTTGATCCTGGAAGAAGTCAACTAGATCATGCCCCATCTTTAAAAACCCTCCTTCAGATCTCTCATCATGGTTTATAACTCATTTTTCACCCTTGTGTGTGTATCTTCATCTGCAGTGGCTTTCAATTTTAAGAGCATTATTAGAACTTTTTTAAAAATTGCTTCAAAATAATGGATAATTTTGACCTAGTGCATGTTCTGATTTTATTTTCATATTTCCAACTTCTAAAATATTTAATTAATCACCAGTGTTACTGCCGCAGAAATTAACTAAAGTTTATATGATGAGTTTCATTTTGACTTTGCAGTGTTTGCTATCTGTCCTGCAATCTTGAAAGGAAAACTAATTTCAAACAAATTGCAGGAACTCAGTTGGGTAGAACTAATATCTACTGCTTTGATGTCATGATCTCATGCTGACTAATATATCTGGAATGGTAAATGAAGCCCTGAAAGAGGATGATTACCAGGCAGATGGACCCAAAAAACCATGTAGACTCAATAAAGAGCAGACGCTAGAATCTGGAGCAAGTAACAACTTGTTGGATGAACTCAGTGGCTCAAGTAGCATCTGTGGGGGAGGTGGGCAGGGAAGGAATTGTTGACATTTCAGGTCAAAATGGACAGCTAGTATGTATTCTAAAGGAACATTTGAGAGATTAAATACTTCACTTGCTACAAATAAAAAAAAGAGAGCCTGTTTCTGAATACTTGACCTATTCAGCAACTACTGGAGATGCTAACATTCAAACATTTACACTCAGTGTAATTACTATAATTGAGTACCCCACCAACAAATCCTGGTAGTCACCAAGGGGAAAAAATAAACAGCTCCATCAACAAGAACAGATCACAGGATGAGTATTCCACAGTCAGTGTTTCACATTCTGAACCCTCAAATCCTTTCCAACATTTAAAATGCATGACTCAGGAATGCGACAAAATACTTTCTATTTGCCTAGGTGTGGATGCCTGAAAGGGACATTGATGTTGAGAGTGTGTTCCCAGTACTGAGAGTCTAAGACTGGAGGACACAGCCTCAGAATAAAATGACATCACTTTAGAACAGAGATGAGGAGGAATTTTTAGCCGGAGGTGGCAAATCTGAGGAATTTATTGCCAAAGTCAGCTGTGGAGGCCAAGTTATTGGGTATATTTAAAGTGAAAGTTGATAGATTCTTAATTAGTAAGGGTGCCAGAGGTTACAGAGAGAAGGGAGGAGAAGGGGTGGGGAAAAAATAACAACTTATCTATAATCAAATGGTGAAGTAGTCCCAATGCTCGATGGGCCAAATGCCCTACTTCTGCTCCTATGTCTTATAGAAATAACATACACAAACTACATGAAATAAAATGGCCAACTTGCCCATTGAAACTTCAGTTATATGTACTGGTAACTACTTGATTTAATATCAGATGAGGTTCGCACCAACAACATTCAATACTGTACTTCGCATTACCTACCAATTCTGCCAGTGCTCCAAGGAGGAATTCATAAATGGTTCTGTAAACAATTTATAAAGAATGACTAAGCCAAAAAAAATAAAGAAAAAACACAAATGTGCATGTAATTGTGAATTATTCAGTCATACTAGTTTGCACGTACACGGTTAGAGCACTGGCTGATCGGTAGGAGGCAGCGAGTGGGAATAAAAGGATCGTTTTCTGGTTGGCTGCCAGTGACTACTGGTGTTCCGCAGGGTCAGAGTTGGGACTATTTCTTTTTATGCTCTATGTCAATGATTTAGATGATGGAACAGATGGTTTTGTTGCCAAGTTTGCAGATGATACGAAGATTGGTGGAGGGGCAGGTAGTGTTGAGGAAACAGGTAGGATGCAGAAGGACTTAGACAGATTAGGAGAATGGGCAAGAAAGTGACAAATGAAATACAATGTTGGACAATGCATTGTCATGCACTTTGGTAGTAGAAATAAATGTGCAGACTATTTTCTAAATGGGGGAGAAAATCCAGGAATCTGAGATGCAGAGGGACTTGGGAGTCCTTGTGCAGAACACCCTGAAGGTTAACTTGCAGGCTGAGTCGGTGGTGAGGAAGGCAAATGCAATGTTAGCATTCATTTCAAGAGGTCTAGAATACAAGAGCAGGGATGTGATGCTGAGGCTTTATAAGGCACTGGTGAGGTCTCACCTTGAGTATTGTGAACAGATGTACTGGCATTGGAGAGGATCCATAGGAGGTTCACAAGGATGATTCCAGGAATGAAAGGGTTATCATATGGGGAACGTTTGATGGCTCTGGGTCTGTACTCGCTGGAATTCAGAAGGATGAGGGGGGATCTTATTGAAAACTTTCGAATGTGGAAAGGCCTAGAAAAAGTAGATGTGGACAGGATGTTTCCCATGGTGGGAGAGTCTAGGACAAGAGAGCACAGCTTCAGGATAGAGGGGCGCCCTTTCAAAACAGAAATGCGGAGAAATTTCTTTAGCCAAAGGGTGGTGAATTTGTGGAATTTGTTGCCACATGCAGCTGTGGAGGCCAGGTCGTTGGGTGTATTTAAGACAGAAATTGATAGGTTCTTGATTGGACATGGCATCAAATATTACAGGGAGAAGGCCAGGAACTGTGGTTGAGGAGGAGATAGAAAAAAAAGATCAGCCATGATTGAATGGTGGAGCAGACTCGATGGGCCAGATGGCCAAGTCCTGCTCCTATGTCTTATGGTCTTATGTAGGTAATCACAAGTGAACTGAGCTCTTGATAACTCATGAAATTTGTCTACCATTTTGATCTTCACTTTCTGTATACTCCAACATTATATCAACAGCTAAAATTGTAGATTCCTAGAATCTACCAGCCTACATTCTGTAAATACATTTAAAAACCTTAGATGAATTACCTCAATAGAATCTGGGCCAATTTCTTTTTCATTTGAAACTGAAGTCAAATGATTCCAAGTGGTCAATAATATTGAGGCTTCTGACAAGCTGCCCAACATCTGATGGGAGTATATACATATATAGGCTATTGTAATGAAAACATCTATGCATGATGATGATGATCATCAGGTGCTATGCCCAGTCTGAGCTTTGGCTGCCATGGCCCACACACTCCTGTTTTATGTCAAGTGGATCAATTCATTGGTATTTCATTTCCAGTTCTCTGACTGCTGTCTCCATCATCATTTGTCTTTGCTTTCCTCTTGCTTTCTTCCCTTCAATCTTTCCCATAATTACCGTGCGTTCTAACTCCTCTTTCCTAATCACATGTCCAAAGAAGTTACGTTGCCTTTTCATGATCTCATGCATTATTTCTCTTTTTGTGCCTGCTCTGTTCATGACATCCTCGTTAGATATTTGTTTTGTCCATGATATTCTTTGCATCCTCCTCAAAAACCACATCTCTGCTGCTTCAATTCATTTCCTCATGTTACTAGATATTGTCCAACATTCTGATCCATATAACATAACTGGATAAACATAACATTTCAGTGCTCCTAGGCAGGTTGTCATGCCTAGTTCAGTGTTGGTCAGTATACTCTTCATTCTCGTAAAGGTGTCTCTTGCCATCCCTATTCTTCTTTTGATGTCTATGTCACACCTGCCATCTGATGTCACCCAGCTTCCTAAGTAGCAAAAGTTCTGCACTTGTTTTATGTCTTCCCAATTTATTTTCAACCTACAGATAGGATTCTCCTTCTGTTTGGATATCACCATACATTGTCTTTTTCCAATTGATAGATAGACCCATTTTTGCACTTTCTTCAACAACTATATCAATTAAGTTTTGTAGTTCTTCCTCCGTACTTGAAATTAACACAGTGTCATCCGCATATCTGAAATTATTGATGTTTTCACCACCAACTTTAATTCCCAAGATGTCTCTTATTTTTTGTAATATTGTTTCACTGTACACATTAAACAAATCAGAGAAAACACACCCTTGTCTAACGCCTCTCTTGATTTTCGTAAACTGTCTCACTTCCTCATCTATTCTTACAGCGGCAGTTTGTTCCCAGTACAGATTTCTGATTAGGCGGAGGTCTTTCGAATCCAGATCTAGTGTTTCCTGTAATATTTCAAATAACTATGCATGATAGCTGTTCCTTTTAGCTATTCATCTGTGCTTTGCCACTGGAAAGCTGATCAGCTAGATGCAATCCACCATGATCTGCTCCAATCTGGCTTTAGCCTGCCTGCATCAACAAAAAAAGGATAATAGAGCGGCATTGAGATGTAACCACTTCTGTTCGTCAGCTCATCAGTGCTCACCTCCCCCAGCCCCCAACAGCTACTCACCTGCATTGAAATTTTCCAGCTGGGCTCCAGAACTGGTGAGATAAAGATTTACGGACTGAACTGTGGAAACTACATGGATGGAACTACATCTTAAATGGTGCTGCCATACTTGTAGCATTCGCTCAATGCCATCTGTTTAATGCTCCGAGAACTGATGGAGTTAAATTTCAGGTTTTACATGGAGTATAACCAATTTGATAGCTGCCATTTGGTGCCAGCACCTGAGACAACTTCCTGTGTATTCTAGCACTAATAAATCAAAGAGCAGCAAGACTATGGGAAAGCTGTCACCAAGTATCTCTGCAATCTGATATATTCCATTAACTCACACACATGGGCTCAAAATTGTCTAATTCCAGTTTCAGTCTGTACCAATGGCACATTTTTTGTTCCTACCTCCTCAAAATGAGAAAATAATTCAGGATGAGCACTTACAACAAAGAAAATGTAAGGATCATTTTTTCCAATGTCATCCTCCCTTTTTACCTGCAACCATAATTGCTTGGAAGTTGGTCAAAATCAACCATAAATCAGGGAGGATTTCTAAAAAATTCGGACAAGTGGTTGCAAACAGGAATATTTTTCAGCAACTTTGCTATTAATGCAATTAACAGTAGGGAATGAAATACAAAAATGTCCATATTGTTAACATTTTCATTTGCACTCTGATCGTTTATTCCAATACCAAACTCAGCTCTCTCCTCCAATGACATCAGATGTATAAGCTCCATGTGATATCATTCACAACAGCCCTGCCTCAGGCATGTGGGCACAGCTCCACGAGGTGTGCACTGCGAGGAGGAGCAAGTACAATTCGTAACACTCCTCACAATAACAATATCTCATTCACCTGATTGTCATATGTGTGTTTGAGTCTAAAGATTTGTTGCTAAGGCAACTTGATGCACCATCAATAACTCACTCTGAGACGTAAGAAGCGAGATATCGGCTTTTATTGACTGGAAGAATGAACAACACTACATCCTGGAGAATGAGGCCGGGCTCAGGCCTCAATCGCCTTTATACAGGGGTCTGTGGGAGGAGCCACAGGAGCAGTCCAGACAGGTATATGTAGTTCACCACACAACTGAACCAGTGTTTCATCTTGTTTCATTGAGACATACATTCCTTTCAGATATTTACTTAGAGTCTGCAATACCTGTGCTACAGAGCAATTCCACAGATCATTAATTGTTAAGTGCTGTGTCATGTGCTATTTGAACAGAGTACTCTGTAAACAGGCACACAAACATTTATACTTGGAGTAAAAGTAGAAGACGCTGAAACACTCAACAAGTGAGGCAGTGCTACCTCGTTTATAATGCACTGATTGGAGCATTTTCTGTTTTGATTTCTGATTTTCTGCGTCTAGATTTTTAAAATTAGTTTTGAATCTGTAGGTCCACTTCGGGGTCTGGCCAAGAGCCAGGAGCCAAAGCGTATCACAAGCCACATTTGTCATCACAAACACCAAATTCTCCAAAGAGCACTGAAGCAGAGCCTTGGCCAAAAGTATGCAGTGGGCACCCGGACTTATTAAAGGGTTCCATTCTAGTTGTAGGGAAAAGGTAAACTGGTTATGCACTGTACACGTTCAAGCTGCATCCTTAGGACCTGTGGCTGTAACAAAATTGGGAGATATTTTGGGTTTAATGGGTAGGAAGGATATCATACTTTGAGCATTCAGAATCAGAGCATTCTGGTAAAAACAGAAAATGCCAGAAGTATACAGCAGGTCAGGCAGTATATTCAGAAAGAACAGCAATGCTAACGTTTCAGGTTAATAATGCTCATCAAAACTACAAATGTTAGAAATCCCTCATGATTTAAATTGCAGAGAAGACAACTAGGTGGGGAAAAAAAAACAAAAGCAACACCAATGATAGGGTAGAGACCAAGAGGGACTAAATGATACAAATGGTGGTTCTGGCAGAAAGAGGGAGAGCCTCTGTCATTTGAGTCTTTCAGTCTCTCTAGAACTCCATCCTTTCATAAACCATGATGATCATATTCTGTAACTGTCCACTTTCCATGCAACTTTAAACATTGATTTCTAATCTTTCCTACTTTTGATTAAAGGTCATTGACCTGAAAGGTTTCTGCTCCTTTCTGCACAAAGGCTGCCTGACCTGCTGAGTATTCTTGGCATTTCTGCTTTGTAGTTTAGATTTTCATTATCAGCAGAGTTTTGCTTACATTTTGGTGTATTATAGTGAATGGAGGACCAAATTGTAATGAGTTCTTCGGACTGTGTGGGGCGCTGGAGAGCACGGTCTCCAAAGATTTTAGAGCACCTGAATTGGCTAATTGTTCCCAATCGTTTAGAGCTCCATTTGTATTTCTCGAGCGACTTACTGTTTGTGATGCAGTCTCCTGGAGCCCTCTGTTTAAGCTTATTAAGTTTACTGTATTTTGAAGGCTCACGGATTCCATGTTACTTGTATTATTTATGTGGATGCCTGATTAGAGCTAATCATGAGGTCCTAGTTTTCAGAATGTTATGGCTCGCAGTGTCACTTGGCTGAGCCGCCGATGCTCTTTTGGAATCATTCTGAATAAACTCTGGTCGCTGTCTGTACATCAGAATCTGTCTTCCCTCTGCACTTGGCTTCTGATATTGCCAGCGCACATTGCGACAGAAGGACCCTGTCAAGTAACGGATCTAGCAGAGGTAAAACAGTGGTGCTTTGACCTCGCTGGCTGAAGGCGAGGGTGCTTCCTATTCTCAGTTCATTTGATTAAACAGATCAATAGTGTTATGAAATCCTCCCAAGCACACCAGCTTCCAAGATTTAAATGCTCCAACTCTCCAGAGTACATTTAGCTGGCGTGGGCTGTTTAAGGGCTTAGGACGTTCCCATTAATGGATAATCATGTTTTGGGCACCAAGAACTGAGTATTCAAGGAACACCTGAACATAGGTTCAGTGCTCATTCATAAATCTACCAGTGATTTCATCCAGCACATGGGTCCAAGCCACCTCATCAAGGACTCTCATCCCAAATGGTGCAAGTTTTGGAAGAGGCCTGCTCCAAAAGCTGATCCCTGGCTGGTGTGTGCAAACATACTGTGGTGAACTACATATACCTGTCTGGACTGCTCCTGTGGCTCCTCCCACAGACCCCTGTATAAAGGCGATTGAGGCCTGATACCCGGCCTCATTCTCCAGGATGTAGTGTTGTTCATTCTTCCAGTCAATAAAAGCCGATACCTCGCTTCTTACGTCTCAGAGTGAGTTATTGATGGTGCATCACATACAAGTAACCATATCAAGAGTAAGCTACCTTATTATTTAACCTCATGGCACAGAGTGGTGAAAATTGAACACTTACGTAACAAATGAAACAGATCTACAGACAGCCAGCAACCCCAGCAATAAGAAGAGCCTGTCTATGCTGCCTCAATCTGTAAAGTTGAGAGTACAGCCTTCTAATTGCCTCTAGAAAAACAGTGAAGGGCAAAACACTGTGAGTAACATCAGTTGTTAATTGCTCAGAGTTCCTTGTGTATTTCTCAAGCCACTCGCTCTTTGTAATGCAGTCTCCTGGTGCCTTCTGTTTAAGCTTGCTAAGTTTATTTTGATCGGCTCAGGGATCCCGTGTTACTTGTAATATTTAGGTGGACACCTGATTAGCGCTAGTTAGTCCAAGTATTGAGAATGTCACTTCTTGCAGTGTCACTTGGCTGAGCCACCAATGTTCTTTTGGAAATATTCTGAATAAACTCGACACCAAAGTCTGGCTTCCCTCTGCACTTGGGTTCTGAGATTGCCAGCACACATGATGACACAAAGTTTAAGTATTTCAATATGCCATTGTGCATGGCCAGGAAGAGATCTGGCTAAGACAGATCCAGAGAATTACAAAGGGCCATGAATGGTGAAGATTAGAAGGACAGAGAACACTAAATATTGTGGATATTGTCCTAAGGTAGCATTGTATTCTTTTGTGCAAATTTTTCTTAATGTTTTCTGGTATTTCACAATACTATAAGGAACAAATATACCAGTCTTGCCTTTGGTTTTGATGAAAGGTCACCGATACAGAATCAGAATCAGGCCTGACAAACCTTAACACTGTTTGTCTCTTCGCAGGTGCTGTGCCACCTGTGGAATACTATGTAAGTAAATTGAAGAAAAACTGTACTAGAATTGATTGCTGTATTTTAATGAAAAAATATTAATCTTTCAATGGAATAGTCCATAAATACTCTAAAATATTACATTATTGGCAGAAACCAAAAAGAAAACTATACCAAATAACAAAGGTGAAAAAATTAAGATATACACAAGTCACAATATACGATTTAAAAAAGGATGTGGATTTTACTCATAAATATTCACCAAGTAAATATGTTTCCTTTCTTCACTGTAGATATCTTTTTAGACAATCAGCAATTCCACATCTTTAAAAATAGACAGATTTAAGAAAACTATAATCACTGTTTATAATTTACTTTCAGCAATTCCTGTTTTAATATAAAACAAATCAGAAATTTTTCGTATTCTATTTTACCCCAACCCTAAATGTTTTGATCCTTCTTGTTTCTGCTGGAGGAGAGCACAATGACTTCAAATTAAAGTCATCATCTATTACATGAAAATACTCATCAATCATTTTTAAAAGCCTCAACACAAATTAATAACATCCTAATAAAAGAACAGTGACTCGGGTCAAATGGAAATTTATCTTAAATATCACAAAGTTACTGTAGTGCTTAGTGGGAGGGGAAAAAGCTGAGCAGCACGTTACCTGTCTATAATCAGGATCAAAATGTTTCCAATGCCTGATCTCAAAGTGGGGAATGTGGGTGGATGGGATGGGTGGTAGCATAGTTACAGGGTGGATAATGGTGAAAGAAAGATAGAGAATTTCATTGTAGTTCCTGACCCTCGATGATAGAATAAGAAGTTTCATACCCAAGCTTGCCAATGTCACAAAAAGTGGATTATATTGTAAGCACTGTGGATAGCAATATTTAAACTACATAGTAAAAGGCATCCGTTAGTCTCGTGAGACCATGGATTTGTGCCTTGGAAGGTTTTCCAGGATGCAGGCCTGGGCAGGATTGTATGGCAGACTGGCAGTCGCCCAAGCTGCAAGCCTTTCCCTCTCCACGCCACCGATGTTGTCCAAGGGACGGGCACTAGGACCCAAGCAGATTGGCACCGGTGTCATCGCAGAGCAATGTGTTGTTAAGTGCCTTGCTCAAGGACACAACTCGCTGCCTCAGCTGAGTCTCGAACCAGTGACCTTCAGATCACTAGACCGATGCCTTATCCATTAGGCTGCGCGCCAACACTTTAAACTACATAGAGACATCAAAGGTTGGACTGAATGGGCATATCGTAGGTAGTGATTGTTGGACCCAAGGAAGGACAGAACAGAACCTTCTCAATTGAAAAATGCTGGAAATATTGGAGCCCATTGAGACTTGGGTGTCCATATGCATAGATCATCAAAATGTCATTTTGGTCCATAACATAATAAAGGCCAATGGAATTCCTTCGATTTTTATATCCAAAGTATATGATATCAAAGTTATGTTACAGCTCCATGAAAATCAAGACTAATTTGGACAAATGTGGGCACCATAACTCACAAAGAATGCATTGGATTTACAGATAGGGTGGAATTGATATACTAAAATGATGCCTGAATTTCAAGTGTTAAATTAAGATAACAAAAGCTAGGATTCCTTTCTAATTCCTGGAAATTATAAATCTGAGAATTAACTGACGGTGAATTTCAAGGAAATTAAGTGGAACTGATGGAAATAAACATTTTGGGGAAATATTGGCCCAAGAAGTGTTGTCCATAAATTAAAACCTGGCTTTTCAGGAGAAAGGCCAGAAATAATTTCTATATGGTTGACAGAAATTTGGAACAGTCCTGGAAATGGCCAGGTCAGAGAAAAAATAACAATAGAGTTTGAATCTTCTTTCACAAAATAGAGCAAAATCCTGACGAGAGCACAAACAAGGGAATGGTAGCCAAATGCAGGTTGGAATATTGAACGTTCACTTAACATTTGATTCAATGTGCACATATCAGATCTGGAACAAGATCAACTGCATTTCCACAGTTAAAAAGTCTGAAACCAAAGCTAATCATTTTTCAATCTCCCCATTATAAAAAATATATATATTTTATGTTTATACCTGGTAGCTTTACAACAAGCCCATTGATAATTAAAAAGGTCACACACGTGTCTCATGAAAAATGCCCTGGAGGATTTTGGGTATAAAATGTGAAAACTAGTTGTTGACTGGGAAGCATTTCCCCTGAACAGTGCACACCCAGATCACTGTCCAGCAGTGCATTAAAACTTGCTTGTAGATCTGTGGAATTATAGAGGCTTAGCACTTTATTCAGTATATTCCAAGTACTATTTGAGAAACTCTTAATCCATCAGCTTCATCAGTGGCAGTTCGCATCCAAATCATCTGTCAAAAAAAATAAACAAACCTTATGAGTGCAACTCACTTGTGCTTCAGGTGGTTTTAAATTCTAAATAATATTATAGTTTGAGTGCTTAGCACCAGTGTTAGTTACTGATTCACTGGCTGCCCACAAGGTGGGTACTACACCCAAGCAAGAGGTTTGCATTGACAGAGTGGTTCAATATTTGCAATGGCTGTCTTGAAGGTGCAATCAAAGCAGCTGGATGTCACAGCTGTGAGTGCTTCTCCTGCACAATTCCATTCTGACCCTGTGATGCACCATCAATAACTCACTCTGAGACGTAAGAAGCGAGATATCGGCTTTTATTGACTGGAAGAATGAACAACACTACATCCTGGAGAATGAGGCCTGGCTCAGGCCTCAATCGCCTTTATACAGGGGTCTGTGGGAGGAGCCACAGGAGCAGTCAGCAGGGGTCTGTGGGAGGAGCCACAGGAGCAGTCAGACAGGTATATGTAGTTCACCACACCCTGACCTCCAATGATGTCAGTATGGAGTTTGTACCATCACTCTGTGACTGCTGGAGTTATCTTTGTGTTCCAATTATCTACAACATCCCGAAAGTATGTTGGTTGGCAGGTTAATCTATTACTGTAGATCATCCCTAAGGTGGATTGCAGGAGAACCGGGGAGATATGTAAGAGAGAATAGGTAATAAGTGGGACAAAGGGGATTAATGGGAATGCTCAGAGCTGGCATTAACTCAATGGACTGAATGGTTTCTTTCTACCTTTTAAGAAAACCATGAAGCCATGCTCTGGATGGAGGAGCAGCAGATCATATTCCATCTGGATGACCTCCAACCTGATGGCTTATACATCGGTTTCTGTAACTTCCGATAATTCCTCCCCTCTCCCTCTCCCTTTTTCCATTTACCAGTCTGATTATCCTCCCACCCTTTCTCTTCTCCTCACCTGCCAATCACCTCCCTCTGCTTGCCCTCCCACTTCCCTTTCTCCCATGTCCACTGACCTCTCCTATTAGATTTCTTTTTTTTTACAAGCCCTTTACATCTTCCACCTATCACCTCCCAGGTTCTTACTTCAACTCCCCCTGCCCTACCAACCCACCTTCCCCCTCACCTGGTCTCTCCTATCACTTTACAACTTGAACTCCTTCTCCTCCCAGCACCTTCTTAGTCTGGCTTCTGCCCCCTTCCCTTCTCATTGTGTTTGATGCTTCCTGACTTACTGAGTTCCTCCAGCATTTTGGGTGTGTTGCTCAAGATTTGCAACCTCTGCATAATCCCTCACGTTTCTGGTATCACTGCAATCTACTCAGAAGTTTAAGTGCTTTGTGGTTGGTACTTTTCAGAAGGTTGTCACCCTGTGCCTCCTGAGAGACCAGCATAAATGAACAGCGGATAGAAATGAGTTTTGGAGGGAATGGAATGCTGAGTGTAGATACATCAGAGTGAAAAGTAGAACTGGCAATGGAAGTATGACATGAAATTGGAGAGTTAGATACTAGCAAAGGTTGTAGATTGAAGTTGTGTTTGATGGTATGCAGTTGAAAAAGATTCATTGGACAAGGCAGAGGAGCTGAAAGTGATAATAACATACTGAATTATAATATTATGGCTATTAATGACAGATGACTTAAACCTGAGCAAGTCTGACTGTTTGATATTCCTAGTTGTACGGTTTCCAACAAATTTATGGGCCTATTACTGACAAGTGCAATAAGATTAGGAGAGAAATAGCAGGAGATTTCAATTATTTTAATTTTAATTGGGATTATGGTTAGTTTAATTGAAACAGAGGGTGCTAAATTTGTAAATTTCAATCAGGAGAATTTTTTAGCTGACCTATAGCTACCCCAACAGGATGCAAAGACAGTTCTGGATTCAATTAAGGAAGTTGAGCTCAGCAAGTGGGAAGTGGAATAATGATGAGACAGTACTTTTGTGAGGGGAATCTGCAAAAAGTGGAGGCACAGTTTGTGAGTTTATCCATTCACTTAGTGATACAGCATTCAGCAGGCCCTTTGAGATATGTCACCCCAGCAACCCCTGACAACTCCTATTAACCTTAACCGAATCATGGAACAATTTACAATGCCTAATTAATCTAGCCGGAGGAAACCAGAGCACTCGGGGGAAACCATGCATTCCATGGGGAGGATGTTCAGACTGCTTACGGATGGTGTTGGAATTGAACTCTGAACAACGGAACACCACAGTTATAATAGAGTCACGCTAACTGCTACACTACCATTTTGGAGTTATGGTTATTCCCCAATGTTTTGCAGCAGAGGTTAACATTGAGTTAAAGGATTAATGGGCAGTGCGTCTACTTTCTTAAAAATTTTGCATAGATTTGGCATGTCATCTAAAACTTTGGCAAATTTCTATAGATGCATAGTGGAGAGTATCCTGACTGTCCTGGTATGGAAACACTAAAGTCCAAGAATGGAAATGTCTACAAAAAGTAGTGGATACAACCCATTCATTAATAAGAAAAGCCCTCCCCACCATACAGCATATCTACAAGGAGCACTGTTAGAAGAAAGCAGCATCCATCATCAGGGACCCCCACCATCCAGGTTATGCTCTCTTCTCACTGCTGCCATCAGGAAGAAGGAACAGGAGCCTCAAGTCTCACACAACCAGCTTCAGGAACATTATTAGCCTTCAAGCATTAGGCTCCTGAACCAGCGTGGGTAACTTCACTCACCTCAAATCTGAACTGATTCCACAACCTTCAGACTCACTTTCGAGGACTCTAAACTCACGTTCTCAATACTATTTGTTTATTATTGTTATTTTGTTGAACAACGACATCTATCTTGGAATGTCCTGTGGCAGATGGAACCACTCCACATTTCTTTTCTATATAGAGCAGTGTATGACCTGCTCCCAACACCTGCCAACCTCAGCACCCAGTATGAAGATAAGACAGACAGGTGTGCTACTTGTGGTGAGAAGGGAACACTTTAACATATTTTGAGTGCATGCAGAGTCAATCTTTCCAGTGGCATGTACACTTGGAGACGTAACAACGTTCTCAAAGTTGTAACAGAAGCGGTTGAGCAGAGGGTACTGCAGCACAACTTATCTCATGCCCCATGCTGCTCAGAACATCGCATATCATTTGTGAGAGAAGGCTCCAAGTCAAGGGCGTACAGCGCAGGCCCACAAACAGACATACTTTCTTCAGCCAATGATTGGTGTGTCAAGGCTGACCTGGATGGGAAAGGCAGTTTCCCGGAGCAAATAGTTTTTACCACATTGCGTCCAGATATAATCGTCTGGTCTGACACCAGTGGAGAAGTGGTTATTAGTGAACTCACAGTCCCTTGGGAAGACAACATTGATGAAGCCCATGAGCACAAGTTAACCAAGTCTGCAGAATTAAGATCAGTGCAGAAACAGAGGGTGGAAGGTCTCATGCTATCCATTCGAAGTAGGATGCTGTGGCTTTATTGCGTTCACTTTCCAGAAGTGGCTGCATAACCTTGGCTTCACTAGAAGAGAGATCAAGTCAACCAGCAGGGCTGTAGCTGAGGCAGCAGAGGCAGGATCATCATGGGTGTGGACTAAGTACTTCCAGAGGGGCAGATAGTCGGACAGTGTATCCATCTTTTGTAAACTCTTCAGTAGCTGCATAGATACCTGAAGAGTAGACATCTGTTGGATGGAAGCGACCAACAACTCTGATAGAGGCAGATGCCAAGTTGTTAAGCTCACCAGTGGGAGGTGGTGCTTTAGCACTGCTGGCCCACCACCTCGAGGGAGTCTTGATCATAAGCGGGCCGAAACTCCTGAGGACAGGTGGCAGATCAACTGATGATCCCACTGGTGACAGCACAGGACAGTTAACATCTTAGTCCACGTGTACTTTCAATTCGTTTATTTGCACAGTTTGTCTTCTTTTGCACATTGGTTGTTTGTCAGTCTTTCTTTGTAGTGTTTCACTGATCTTATTGTATTTCTTTGATCTTCTGTGAATGCCCACAAGAAAATGAATCTCAGCGTTGTATACGGTGACAGATACGTACTTTGATAATACGTTTACTTTAAACTTTGAATGCGTTGATGTTGTGGTTGATGATGATGAGTCTGAGACATTGTATGGAATAAAGAAAGTGGAAGAAGAAGTGATAAGGAGCTCAGATGGTGTGAAATATATCTTAAGCCTACAATATTTCAGGCTAAAGTGGTGGGCACACAATGAAAGCAAATTGACTGCAGTGGACTCCTAGTCCGTTGAACCTCCGAGCCGACGACCATCCCCTCCGGCACAGCTTCTCCGAGCACTATCCTCTGCCGAGCGTATTAAGACGGCCCCGCCAATGGCATCGGCAACGCGACCCCGAGGACTGGGGGCCTGTTCTTCCCAGCAGAGTCCCGGACCTCACAGCAGCAACGAAGAAGGTCTTCCTGGAGATTTCCCGATGTTCCTCCGTGCTCCCACGTCCGTTTTCAATCGATTATGATTGCGCACGGCACCCCACTTCATAAATAACAGATAATCAGCTCCGGAGTGGCCGCTGCAAGCTGCGTTGCACCACCATCTTGGAATAGGGAAACTATGAGTGTGTGCCTTCAGGCTTCTGTATATCCTTCTTGATGTTAACAATGAGAAGAGGGCATGTCCTGGGTGGTGGGAGTCCTTAATGATGGACTCTACTTTTTAGAGGCACCACTTGAAGATTTCTTGGATACTACAGAGGCTAGAGATCATGATGGGGCTAACTAACTTTACAACCTCTGCAGCTTACTTCAATCCTGTGCAGTAGCCTGAAGACCCAAACTCATTGCTTTAGAAACAGATTCTTCCCCTTCACCAGCAGTTTTCTGGACAGTTATGAACACAGGAACATTACCTCATTATTTGTCCTTTAGACTATTTCTTTATTTTTGTAACTTACAGTTAGCTTTATGTTTTGTACTGAGCTGTTGCCAAGAATCAATAAATTTCATGACAGGTTAATGTATGAGGAGTGTTTGGTGGCTCTGGATCTGTACTCGCTGGTGTTTAGAAGATTGAGGGGGAATTCAGTTGAAACCTACCACATATTGAAAGGCCCAGATAAACTGAACACGGAGAGGATGTTTCCTGCAGTGGGGGAGTCTTGGACCAGAGCACACAGTCTCAGAATACAAGCACATCCAGAGCACATGGCAGAGCAGACTCAATGGGGCAAACAGCCCTTGTCTTACAGTGTGTACATGGAGTGTTAGCAGATTAAATGAAAGTTTTAAAAGAAGGGAATGGAATCTTCATTCAACAGACCATGCCCTGAATCTAAAGCCCCAAAGTCACTCTCTCAACTCAACGATCAGACCACCACAATTCAAGGCACATACCTTGACCTTTTCAGCTGCTGACTTCACATTAAATTTAGCAAGAATTCCAGAAAATTCAAAATACAAAATGCAGAAATGGAAGCAGGAGTCAACCTTTCCATTGTTCACCAGAGATACCAGTGATCTTCTATGTGATATTTTTGTCCTGCCTAACTCTCATATCCTAGATAAGCATCAAAATACAATAACACTTTTCCATCCCCATATGTTCCATTCCTGGAACATGCAGATCTGTTACATAATAACCCTGGAGAATTATTTTTATTACAGATGAATGTCACTTCAGTTTGATATCTTCAATAGTAATTAATTGAGCAAACACAAGAGATTCTGCAGTTGCTGGAAATCCAGAGTAACACATACAAAATGGTGGAGGAACCCAGCAGATCAGGCAGCATCTATGGAAAGGAATGAACAGTTGATATTTCAGGCTGGATGAAGGTTCTCAACATGAAACGTCAGCTGGTTATTCCTTTCCACAGATGCTGTCTGACCTACAGAATTCCTCCAGCATTTTGTTTGTATTACAATTAATGCAATACAATACATTTATAATGATCTCTGAGTTTGATTATCTATACAGCTTAAGAAATGAACATAATTTCTTACCATCTATAGCCATGTAGTCAGCAGCAAAGCCTTTTGAGTTGATTTGATTGGCATGAAATAGTATTTGTAAACTGGAACTATTACTGTAGAGACAAAAACTCTGATGGTCTCCACAGAATCTGGAGAAGGAATCAGAACAGAAATACCATTAGCTCAATGAAACGGATAGGCTACTCTTTAAATTCAGTGGTTTGTTGCCATGATTGACAGTAGAGAGATTTCAGGTAGCCATTCTGAAAAGGACTCAAATGCACAGAAAAACATCCATAAGTAACATAGAAAAGGAAGAAATAATTAAGATAATCAGAAAATAACAACCGAACTGTTGCCACAGCCTATAGTATGGAAACTCCACAACACATTTTCACTATTACTTATTTATTATTATTATATATTTTTTTTTCTCAGCTCCATTTGTTCACTGAGCATTGGAAGAACCAGTACTCTGCCACAATCGCCATCCTTTGCCTCACTGCATGTGTCCTTACAATACTGACCTTTATCATAGGATATCGGAAATATTCTTTTTCCTGTCCTACTCAGTCCCATTCTTCACCTCTTTTCCCAGTGACTTCAGTGATGTTCTCAGCTCAGGCTGGTAAAACCTGAGGTACAGGCATAGGCAAGAACACTCATTTCTCAATTGCTAGGAATTTTTTGGCCTATTCTAGTTGTGTTTAGTATTGTGGCTTTCTGGGCATTTACATAAATATTGCTGTGTAGGCCTAATTGTTTAATGTTATTGTATAGTGACTTTGGGATGAAAACAATTGTAGATATTACAATTGGGACAATGTATACCCTGTTCATGCTCCATAGTCTTTCAATTTCCTCTTTTAATTCACCATATTTCTGGTGTTTTCCTCTTATTGACTTTTATACGTTATGAGTGTATGGAATAGCAATATTTATTAAGTAAGATGTTCTTGCTTGTTTATCCTGCATTATTATATCCAGACAGTTAGAATGGATTGTCCTATCTGTAATAACAGATTAGTTGTAATATAATTTGTGGGACTCTGACTCTAAAACTGGAACAAGGTTTGTATTTATAGTAAGGTACGGTTTCTTTTATGAGTTTAGGCTTTAAAGCAAGATTTTGGTGAATAATGTTTGCCACTTTATTGTGCTTGTGTAAGCAATCAGATTGAGTTAAATTGCTGCAGGATCCTCCTGTAAGGTGTTGGATTGTTTCTAGCTTCTCTTGGCATTTTCTGAATTTATCATCTTGAATTTGTTGGTCTTTTATTATGTGTTTTTGATAGTTTTGTGTTAACCACCTGGCCCTGTATTGCACAAGGAAACCTTCTGTTTCTGGGGAAAGGTCTCTATCTCCGAGACAGGCATTTGACACATCCTTGTCGTCATCTAGTCTACTCAGACTGAGGGGATGTCTTCTGTGGTTAACTTTTTCTTCTATGGTGATAATTTCTTTATTTTTCTGGATTGTGCTTTCATTTAAATTTAATTGTGTATACTTCTTATCAGAATTGCATATGCACACATGGGGTGCTGAATCCTGTTTTCATTGAAGAAAATATATCCTTAGAAGACTGTTGTGTAAATTTTTTATGTCTGTTATTTTTCTTCCTCCTTCTGGCCTAGGTCATGTTAATCTGACCGTGTCTGAATGTACATAGAGTTTTCTAAAGTTTTCATTTCAGTTCTTATTTTTCTTTGTAAATTTTCCAGATCAGTTTTGGAGCAAGATATTATGCCAAAAGGCTATGTTAATATGGGTATCGTGAAAATGCCTTTTGCCTTTGTTATAATTTCACTGTTGAGCTCCGTTTGGCAAATTTTCTTAAGCCTTGGAATAAGTTCTGTTGGAAGTCTTCTCTTTATCGCACTATGATCTACATTCTTTGTTTGCTGTAATTCCAGATACTCTTATGTTTCATATTCAACAGTCAGTTGTATTGTATCCTGCTGCTCTGTTTTATATTCTACCAGGTCTATCGCACCTTTCTTTATGTTTAATGTTCTGCGCTTATCTAGTCCAAAGTTCATGTTTATATCTTTAGAAAACAGTTCTACGAGTTGAATTAATTGCTTTAGCAATCATCCATGTATAGAAGGTGTGTCAAAGTATAATTCACTTGGATGTTTCTGTTTTGATACCCCAATTTAATCGGATTTAATAATTAGAAAGCGGGGTTGAAGCTAGACAAAACCATAGCGGGCTTAGAGACTCACCCTAGAAAATGGCTCAATTTACTTTGATAGTGGTGGCAGTTCTTTTTAGGCTGTTAATAGATAGGGTGATTCTAGCACGCCAGTGCTTCAGATATTGAAGGGATTTCACAAGTATTGGGTGTAGTTTATATATATTAAGAACTAAGAACCATGAATGTAGAACGGAATCAAATGCTTTTTGGTGTCAATATAACTTTTTTTTAGCGTGTCGCACCAGACAGTCGGCCATTCTTGTCTGGCATGTGGCGTCAGGATTGATCTCCTTTCGGATTAACTGGGTCACAATATGTAGGTTCCTGACTCGACCCTTGTATTTTTTACAAGGCCGAGTGGCTAGCTTGACGCTCAACCCAGCACGGATGGAAAGCGCGCTCGGGGGGTGGCCCAGCTTGGATTCAAACGGCGCTGATGCCATTGTGCCACCAGACGACCCACAACATGAAAGATTATTATTATTACATGCCATGTTGTATTTGGACCGTGTGTCTTCTTTTGCACATTGGTTGTTTGTCACTATTTGTATGTAATTTTTCATTGATTCTATCATGTTTCTTTGTTCTACTGTGAATGCCTGCCAGAGAATGAATCTCAGGGTAGTATATGGTGACATATACGTACTTTGATAATAAATTTACTTTGAGTATTGTACAAATTCTAAATAATTTAAAATGTCCCTGTAAGTATAAATGAAACAAAAACTGTACCTTCCCTTTGTTCCTCAGAATTATAAAATCTTCGTTGCAATGAATGGACTCTTAGACACTAAACTGCCTCTAAACACATTTCTCAATGTGAGTTCAGGACAACATCAGCAATTTCCTGCTCTCAGCACTTTTCACCAGTGAAGCATAATGACACATCTGTGGACATGAATCTGAACACGCATCAAGAACGTGAACATATTTGCATTTAAAAGAGTGCGTATCAGCCATTGACAGTGGTTAGCATCTGCTGGGAGGTTCTTGCATCTGTGGATTGAGAAAGTTGCTGAACTTGATAGGGGTGTTCTACATAGGCAGTTTTGGACTTCTGCATGCAAGTTCTGTCAGAAAGCACAGAAGCCTGCAACTCACACTGTGTGTTTTTTCTCAGCAGTTTGTATAGTTTTACTTTGATTGGGTTTCTGTAAAGAAGTTATGCTGATTTACATAGAAACATAGAAAATAGGTGCAGGAGTAGGCCATTCGGCCCTTCAAGCCTGCACCGCCATTCAGAATGATCATGGCTGATCATCCAACTCAGAACCCTGTACCTGCTTTCTCTCCATACCCCCGATCCCTTTAGCCACAAGGGCCATATCTAACTTCCTCAAGTTAGTTACAGAGCAAGGAACACTGCTTCGAATGAAACTCCGAGTAGGAGAAGGTGCTAGATGTCTCTGGGAGTATGTGGGTGGAGAGGGGTGACATTGGATTTCGGATATGGAAGTATATTTAGTTCTAGCTATAGAAATGACTTCTAACCTCTGATTTTGGGGAAAGAGAATAAAGGACAGGAAAATAACTTGACTCCAAGGGAGTTTGGCATGCCAGAACAAACATTTATCTTAGCCTTGCCAGTTATCAAGCTTCCCATAACTAGCAAAACAGGTTTAATCAAAGGCTTTCAGACTGTTTCTGTTACAGGCGGAATGTCCTGCCATAATCATCCTCCACTAAATCTGAAATGGACTGAAGTCAGATGTGGCCTCTGGATTTAACATCTCACTGAGCCATCCCACTAAGTTGATGAACTCTGAAGATAATTTGTTTAAAAACTCAAAACAAAAACTCCACCATTTTACTATCTATTTAAAAAATTTGACTTCAGGAACTTATTTTACTGTCTTATCTATGATACTTTGAACACACTTTTAACCGTTTCCTGGTTCCCTGCTCTATCATACCTTCACATCCAATCCCTCTACACTTCAATTCAGGATCAGAATCAAGTTTAACATTATTGGCATATGCCATGAAATTTGTTGTCTTTGTGGCAGCAGTACAATGCAATACATAATAATAGAGAAAAAATGATTTACAGTGAGTAAATAAGTTATTTAATTTGCCTAACACCACAATAGGTCAATGGCAGATGCAATCTCAATGACTCTCCTCACGGCTTTAGACCACCTAGACAACACAAACACCTACGGATGCTGTTCATTGACTATAGCTCAGCATTTAATACCATCATTCCCACGATCCTGATTGAGAAGTTGCAGAACCTGGGCCTCTGTACCTCCCTCTGTAATTGGATCCTCAACTTCCTAACCAAAAGACCACAGTCTGTGCGGATTGGTGATAACATCTCCACCTTGCTGATAATCAACATTGGTGCACCTCAGGGGTGTGTGCTTAGCCCACTGCTCTACTCTCTATATACACATGACTGTGTGGTTAGGCATAGCTCAAATACAATTTATAAATTTGCTCACAATACAACCATTGTTGGTAGAATCTCAGGTGGTGACGAGAGGGTGTACAGGAGTGAGATATGCCAACTAGTGGAGTGGTGCTGCAGCAACAACCTGGCACTCAACGTCAGTAAGATGAAAGAGCTGATTGTGGACTTCCGGAAGGGTAAGACGAAGGAATACACACCAATCCTCATAGAGAGATCAGAAGTGGGGAGAATGAGCAGCTTCAAGTTCCTGGGTGTCAAGATATCTGAGGATATAATCTGGTCCCAACATATTGATGCAGTCATAAAGAAGGCAAGACAATGGCTATACTTCATTAGGAGTTTGAAGAGATTGGGCATGTCAACAAATACACTCAAAAACTTCTATAGATGTACTGTGGAGAGCATTCTGACAGACTGCATCACTGTCTGGTATGGGGGTGGGTGGCTACTGCACAGGACCTAGAGAAGCTGCAGAAGATTCTCCTCTACAATCACTCTGAGCACCAGTGCCCCACAAGGCTGTGTACTCAGCCCCCTGCTGTACTCACTGTACACCCATGATTGTGTAGCCAAGTTTCCATCAAACTCAATATATAAGTTTGCTGATGACGCCACAATTGAAGGCTGTATCTTGGGTAATGATGAGTCTGAGTACAGAGAGGAAATTAAGAACCTGGTGGCATGGTGCGAAGACAATAACCTATCCCTCAACGTCAGCAAGACGAAGGAATTGGTTGTTGACTTCAGAAGGAGTAGCAGACTGCACGACCCCATCTACATTGGTGGTGCACAGGTGGAACAGGTCAAGAACTTTAAGTTCCTCGGGGTGAATATCACAAATGACCTGACTTGGTCTAACCAAGCAGAGTCCACTGCCAAGAAGGCCCACCAGCACCTTTACTTCCTGAGAAAGCTGAAGAAATTTGGCCTAAAATCTTCGCTAATTTTTATAGGTGCACCATAGAAAACATTCTTCTAGGGTGCATCACAGTCTGGTATGGAAGTTGTCCTGTCCAAGACCGGAAGAAGCTGCAGAAGATCGTGAACGTAGCCCAGCACATCACACAAACCAATCTTCCATCCTTGGACTCACTTTACACCGCACACTGTCGGAGCAGTGCTGCCAGGATAATCAAGGACATGACCCACCCAGCCAACACACTTTTTGTCCCACTTCCCTCCGGGAGAAGGTTCAGGAGCATGAAGATTTGTACGGCCAGATTTGGGAACAGCTTCTTTCCAACTGTGATAAGACTGCTGAACAGATCCTGACCCGAATCTGGGCCATACCTTCCAAATATCCGGACCTGACTTGCACTACCTTACTTTCCCTTTTCTATTTTCTAATTACGATTTATAATTTAAATTTTTATTATATTTAATTCTATTTGTACTTCAGGGAGCGTGAAGCGCAGAATCAAATATCGCTGTGATGATTGCACATTCTAGCATCAATTGTTTGGTGACAATAAAGTAAAGATTGTAAATCTAGCCAGCTACATCTTGTGTACTAGCCTACAAAGTACCCAGGACCTCTTTAGGGAGCGGAGTCTCAGGAAGGCAGCGTCCATTATTAAGGACCCCCAGCACCCAGGCCATGCCCTTTTCTCATTGTTACCATCAGGAAGGAGATACAGAAGCCTGAAGGCACACACTCAGCGATTCAGGAACAGCTTCTTCCCCTCTGCCATCCAATTCCTAAATGGACATGGAACCCTTGGACAGTGCCTCATTTTTAAAAAATATATAGCATTTCTGTTTTTGCATGATTTTTAATCTATTCAATATACATAGTCTGTAATTTATTTATTTATTATTATTGTTTTAGTTTGTGTTTTTTCTATATTATGTATTGCATTGTACTGCCGCTGCTAAGTTCACAAATTTCACGACACACGTCGGTGATAATAAACCTGTTTCTGATTCCGAAGTAGTGCAACAATAAAAATAAAGAAGTATGAGGTAGTGTTCATGGATTCAATGTCCATTCAGAAATCTGATGGCAGAGGGGAAGAAGCTGTTCCTGACTCATTGAGTGTGTGCTTTCAGGCTCCTGTACTTCCTTCTCATTGGTAGTAATGATAAGGGCACATGTCCTTGATGATGGATGCCGCCATTTTGAGGCATTGCTCTTTGAAGATGTCCTGGATACTATGGAGGCTAGTGCCCATGATGGAGCTAAGTTCTGCAACTTGTTTCAATCTTGCACAGTAGACACCCCCACCCTGCCAATCCAGATGACAATGCAGCCAGTTAGAATGCTCTCCATGGTACATCTGCAGGGGGTTGCAGATACCAACCTTTATCATAGGATATGTGAAACATTCCTATTTCTGTCCAACTCAGTCCCATTCTTCACCTCTTTTTCCAGTGACATACAGTGATGTTGTTTGATCTTCTACCAACTGGAAAATGTCATGAACTGTTCTGTCAAGTATCATCATCTTCTCACCATCCTATGGTTCTTCTTCCCTGTCACTATCTCCTTTTTGTGAATTATACTATAATCAATATCTACTATTGCCTCACAGTTGAGTTTCACAACTACCTGGACTATGTCCTCTCACTTTACTTCCTTTAAAGAGCGTTCCCCTCTTCTACTTTCTTTGTTTCCATGTTTTGCATCCTATAGAACTTCTGTTTTTCTAAAAAGTGGATTAATTTCCCCTACAGTTTGCAGTATTTTTCAACTTCCATTTCTCACTCTTCCAAACTTACAATTCCTTTACCATTTACATTTATCACATATTCTATAAATAAAAACATGTGAAACCCTAACCAGCCACCCTACCAACGACCACAGTCATTTTAGGACAAAGGAGGGGAGCCAGGAGAAGCAGGCAAGGTTCTAAATGAGTACTTAACCTCAGTATTCACCAAGAAAGATATGAATGACTGGGAGATCAGGGAGTGGTGCACTAATTTTCTAGAACGTGTTGATTTCAAGAAGAAAGTCACGTTGGGATTGATCTGACCTGTCCCAAGTTATTTGAAGAAATAACAGGTGGGATAGACAAAGAATGCTGTGTACTTGCAGTTTCAGAAGGCCTTTGACAAGTTGTCACACATGAGGCTGCTCAACAAGTTAAGAGCCCATGGTATAACAGGAAAGATACCAGAATGGATAAAGCATTGGCTGACTGGCAGAATGGGAATAAAGGGAACCTTTTCTGACTGGCTGCCGGTGACTAGTGGTGTTTCACAGGGATTTGCATTGGGACCGCTTCTTTTTATGTAAAATCTCAATAATTTGGATGGTGGAACTGTGGCCAGGTTTGTGGACAATGCAAAGACAGGTAGTTTTGAGGAAGTACAGAGACTACAGGAGAACATTAGGAGAATGGGCAAAGAAGTGGCAGATGGAATACAGTGTTGGGAAGTGTACAGTCATGCACTTTGATAGAAGAAATAAAAGCGTAGACTACGTTCTAAGTGAAGAGAAAACTCCTGAGACACCTGATTTGCATATTTTGGCTTTTACTTCTCTTCTAGCTAGGAGGGTGCTCTTGCTTAAATGGAAGGATGCTGTTCCGCCTACTCGTGGTCAATGGTTGCGGCATGTTATGTCATGCTTAAATTTAGAGAAGATCCGATGTTCAGTTTTTGAATCTAGCCAAGACTTTTATACATTGTGGGGACTATTTTTGAGTTATTTTCAAAACCTTTGATTTGTTGTTAAAGTACAGATGGTGGCTAATAATATATTTCATTATATGATAAGGGTTTTCCCCTCTTTTTTCTTGCTTTTTCTAACAGCTCCGACCTTGGTAGTGGATTTAGATTTTTTTTTCTGTATAACAGAATTATTATATTTTAATATTACAATTTAATTTAATTTTTATGAATACAGGGTTTTGTGATTGTAACTGTATTTTTAATACAATGTATTTGGTACTATTTTATTTTATTTTTTTGACTTATAATATATAACATTTTGTACTCTGTATTCCTTTATGCAGAAACTAATAAAAACATTGAAAGGGAAGAAAAAACTCAAAAAAACAGAGGTGCGGAAGGGCTTGGAAGTCTTTGTGCATGAATCCTCAGTGGTTAGTTTTCAGGATGAGTTGGCTGTGAAGAAGGCATATGCAATGTTGGCATTCATTTTGAGATAACTAGAATATAAAAGCAAGGATGTAATGTTGAGGCTTTATAAAGTACAGGTGAGATCTCACTTGGTGTACTGTGAACAGAACTTTACACAGAGAGATAATGAAGAATTTTGTTGCTTAGGAAAGTATGGTGAGAAATTCTATAAATTTCATGAAAAAATCTTCTTAACGTATTCTAGTTAAGTACCCTCACATTATAAATGTTCACTTTTGAGCATTTCCATCCTGTGTTACTACAGTATGTTTTCTCCACGTTCCTATGTTTCATGATTTCAATTTGTTACCTGGTGTGATCATTAATTTTAAAAATTTTAGTTTACATACAGATACAGTATGGTTACAGGTCTTTCCGGCCCAAGGAGCACATGCTGCCTATGTGGCCAATTAACCTACTAACCCGTACGTGCTTGAAATGTGGGAGGAAACCCGCACAGTCATGGGAGAACTTTCGAACTTTTGATGGACGGTGGTGAATTTGAACCTGTGTCTCTGGTGCTGTACACAGTGCTGTAGTGTTGCCCCTTTTGACTTGCATTAGCAGAGATTTAAAAACTTTAAGTGCAACATAGCCGAGTGTTCTGCTTACCTTCGACTATCAACCTCCAGATAATCCGTTACACATGATTTTCCTGTCTTTGGAGAACCACCCAGCTTGAAATCTTTGAAAACAATTTTGGTTCTAAAATGTTCTTGAACCTACAGCAATGAAAAGGGGGGAAAACATCAGAGTTTTAATACTGACAGATCTTATGTTCTAAATACACAATACTCTACAAACAGTTCTAGTCACCCCACTATAGGAAGGATGTTGACGCTTTGGAGAGGGTGCAGAGGAGTTGTACCAGGATGCGGCCTGGTTTAGAGGGCATGTACTATCACGAGAGGCTGGATAAACTTGGGTTGCTTTCTCCGGAGTGCTGTAAGCTGAAGGGAGATCCGATAGAGGCTTACAAGGTTATGAGAGGAATAGATCGAGGGCAAGAGAGCATATTTCCCAGGGCTGAAATAATTAATACCAGAGGGCATGCATTGAACGTGAGAGGGGTAGGTTCTAGGAGAATGTGAGGGATAAGTTTTTACTCCAAGAGTCATGGATGTCTGGATTACGCTGCCTACTATGGTGGGGGGGGGGGAGCAAATACATTAGAGGCTTTTAAGAGATGTTTAGATAGGCACATGGATGTAAGGACGATGGAGGGTATGGACATGGTGTAGACAGGAGTGAGTAGTGTTTGGGTGTTTTTAATATGGTTTTTAGCTGTGGGCTGAATGGCCTGTCCCTGTGCTGTACTGTTCTATGCTCTATGTAAGTGAAAACAAGATACAGAATATCCTTAATTGGTGTAGCGGTTACTTGAAAAATAAACCAAAACTACTAAGGGACTGAGTGAGGGACTCGACACTGGATGACACGCTTCTGAGTAACTAATTCCCAAGACGAAAAAAAAGTACGTTCGATTATTTATTACGAAACCAGCAAAGACGAACTTTTAAATACAGCAATGAAAACAAACTAAAACTAGCTGATTTAGTGTAATAAGTGTAAAAAGCAAAGTAAGTAGTCAACAAAATTAATCTGTCTCTAACTAAACTAACTGTACAAAGATGACCACGTGAGTATATTCATTGAATTCTACCATGCCCAAACCCACGTGACAAATGATCAAAACCCATAATAAAACGTGCAACACAAAATACAATCCAGACAGACAGAAAGTAAGTACATGGCTCCTACAACTGGCTAGAAAAATGAGTCAAGCTGCTTTCAGTGGCGAGCATAACGTAATTGCAATGGCCCAGAAATAAAATATTCAGTTATAAAGGGTAGAAAAAATAAACACTCGACAATCACTATAATCTCTATTTCTGTAATTCTTTTCTGATTGTTCAGGCATTCATCTACCCCTCACCCTACTTTTTAATTAAATAAATGGAGCACAGTATCTACGTGTTGCAACAACCGAAGCGAACCCAAGCGCAGGACACGGACACGGAAGTTGCGTTAGGATGCAGAAGCGGGCGTGAGCGTTATACAGCAAACAGGAGGGAGTGCAGGGAAGCAGGAGGCAGGCAGAACTTATCTTAACACGGAGCATAGAAAGGGAAGCGGCAGACAAAGTTTTTCTCAGCACGGAGAGATGGAGTTTCACAGGTAAACCTCGGTACCGAAGCAAAACTTAGAACACACAGTCCTAAGTGGCCGGGAAATGTTAATTACCATACTGGTAAAACCAACAATCTGGCAGCTAGTGGGTACAAAGCCAGGGTTCTTATGCTGCAGGTCTTGATGAAAACCAGGTGTGCTGCCATCAAAGGAATATGGAGAAAATGGGGAATTAACAGTTGGGACCATGGCACAATCAAAGGGAATTAGGAGAAAATGGGGAATTAACAGTTGGGACCGTGACACTATGACCATAGCACCCAAACGTAAAATACGGCAGATACTGGAATCCAGAGCAACAAACAGAATGTCGGAGGAAGTAAGAGGTTCAGGCAGCAACTGTGGAATGAAATGCAGAGTTGATATTTTGGGTTGAGACCCCTCAAAACCATTCATCTGGGCACAGATGTAGGGTCTTTACCCAAGACGCAAACTGTCCATTTCCCTCCAGAGATGCTGAGTTGCTCCAGCATCTTATTTGTTTCATCATAAAGAGCAATGCAAAATATCTGCCATTTCTTCAGTCACCTTCGCTGTGTTCCAACATTTACAGCCAACATTTTTCTTTATCCAACATAAAAAAAATATCAGATTTGAGAACATAATGTTTTAAAGAAATAATAGTTCTTTTTGTACTGAACATACATTTCTTACATGGAAAAATCAGAATCCGAATCAGGTTTAGAATGTTGTGAAGTTTGTTAAATTAGCGGCAGCAATACATGGTAATTATAGAAATAAATAAAAGAACAAATAAATTGTGGCAAGTATATATGTGTATATTAAATAGTTAAATTTAAAATACCAGTACAAAACAGAAATAATTTAAAAAGTGAGGTAGTGAAATCAGATGGCAGAGAGGAAATGGCTGTTCGTGAATCGCTGAGTGTGTGGATTCATCTTTCTGTACTTCCTTCCTGATGGTAACAATGAGAAAAAGGCATGCCCTGGGTGATGGGAATCCTTAAAATGGACGTCGCCTTTCTGAGGCACCGCTCCTTGAAGATGTCTTGGCTACTACAGAGACTGCTACCCATGATGGAGCTGACTAATTTTACAACTTTCTGTAGCTTCTTGTGATCTTGTTCCAGAGCTGTCCCCCATATCA
Organism: Hemitrygon akajei; assembly: GCF_048418815.1. Lineage (NCBI taxonomy): Eukaryota > Metazoa > Chordata > Chondrichthyes > Myliobatiformes > Dasyatidae > Hemitrygon > Hemitrygon akajei. The sequence continues at coordinate 40,439,160 of NC_133128.1, forward strand.
GAGAGTGGTGCAGCCAGTCAGAATGGTCTCCAAGGCACATCTGCTGAACTATTCGAGTATTTTAGGTGACAAACCAAATCTCCTCAAACTGCTCATGAAATATTACCTTCTTTAAGGCAATATTGTCTTGCCTTCTTTATGGATGCATTGATATGTTGGGACCAGGTTAGATCCTCAAAGATGCTAATACCCAGGAACTTGAAACAGTTCACTCTCTCCACTTATGATCCTTCCATGAAGATTGGTTTGTGCTCCCTCGTCCTACCTTTCTGAGGTCCACAATCTGCTGTTTGGTCTTACTGACATTGAGTGCAAGGTAGTTGTTGTGACACCACTCAACTAGCTGGTATAATTCACTCCTGTAGGCCCTCTCATCTCCACCAACAATGGTTGTATCATCAGCAAATTTATAGATGGCATTTGAGCTATACATGGACACACAGTCATAGATTTAGAGAGAGTAGAGCAGTGGGCTAAGCACACATCCTTGAGGTGCACTGGTGTAAACCATCAGTGAGGAGGATATGTTATTACTAATCCATACAGACTATGATCTTCTGGTTAGGAAGTCGAGGATCCAATTGCAGAGGGAAGTGCAGAGGCCCAGGTTCTGTAGTTTATCAATCTGGACTGTAGGAATGGTAGTGTTAAGAGCTGAGTATAGTCACCAAACAGCACCTTGACATAGGTGTTGGTATTTTCCAGGTCATCTAGGGCTGTGTGTAGAGCCATTGAGATTGCACTTGCTGTAGACCTATTGTGGTGATAGGCAAAATGCAGTGGGTCCAGGTCCTTGCCAAGGCAGGAGTTGATTCTGGCCATGACCAAACTCTCAAAGCACTTCATCACCGTAGTGCTATTGGACGATAGTCATTAAGGCAGCTCACACCACTCTTGGGCATGGGTATAATTGTTGCTCTTTTGAAGCAGGTGGGACCTTCCGACCGTAGCAGTAAAGGACTGAAAATGTCTTTGAATACACCCACTAAATGCTTGGCACAAGTTTTCAGAGCCTTACCAGATGCTCCATCAGGGCTTGCTGCCTTGCAAGGGTTCATGCTCCTGAAAGACAGACTGATCTCTAAGACAGAGATCACTAGGTGCAGCAGGGATCTTCACAGATGTAGTTATATTCTCCTTTCAAAGTGGCACACAAGGTGTTGAGCTTGTCTGGTAGTGAAGCATCGCTGCCATTCACGATATTTGGTTTTGCTTTGTAGGGAGCAATGGTCTGCAAACCCTGTCAGAGTTGACGTGCATCCAATGTTGACTCCAACCTCGCTCGGAATCTTTTCTTCACTCTTGAAATAGCCCTCCACAAGTCATACCTGGTTTTCTTACACAGACCTGCGTCACCAGACTTAAATGCCACAGATCTAGCCCTCAGCAGACTATGAACCTCCTGGTTAATCCACACCTTTCGGTTTGGGAACATGCAGAAGGCCTTCACAGGCACACACTCTACACGGATTTTAACGAAGTCGGTAACAATTGCAGAATACTCATCCAGACCCGAAGATGAAACCCTGAGTACTGTCCAGTCCACCGACTCAAAGCAGGAGAAGATTATAGTTAGTAATTTTAGGACATATGTACGGAAAAGAGAGGTCAGATTTTTTCCAGATTTCAGTAGAGTTTACTTTATATGAAATCATATGATAATTCACCACTTTGCCATGTTTTCCTTTTTTCCCATGATCGATGCAATCAACTCGATGCCCTATTTCACTGAAGGAATTAGAGTCTCCTATCAGGAGCTGCACTTTATTTTATAAAGAGTGACTTCACAAGTTACCTTTAAGTTCCAAGTGCAATTGACAGCTTTCTCCTGGTTATTAGAATATCTGGGTGACCTGAAGCTTCCATTTGTTCCACCAAGGACACCACCACACTCTGCAAAAAGAAGGAAAGCACATCAGTGTCTGGCCAGATGTCAGGAGGCAGAACCTCTCTGAAAGAACGTGACTTAAATCAATTGCAGCCCAGGCTAGTGCCACATAAGGGTTTGTAGTTCACCTCCACGAGGAAGATCAATTTGTAGCAGTGGGTCAGTGAGCAGCAAACTGGCTGATAGATTGCTGTCACCAGAACCAGTTTGGAAGGAACAAATGATAACACATTTTAAGCAGGAGTGAGTCCTGATGAAAGCTCTTGGCACTAAATGTCACCTGTTTATTTTCCTCCATTGATGCTGCCTGTTGAGCTCATCCAGCATTTTGTTTGTATCACTCTGGATTTCCAGCATCTGCAGAATCTATAATGGCCTTCATTGTCATGGCACGAGCAGGGAGTGTCTGATTTTGAGCTTAAAACTTCATTTAAACATGTCACAGAGATAAATAAGTTTTCTCTCTTCATCAGAGCTGCCTCAGATACAATAGTCTCCTGATTGGGGCTGGAGGAGGTTGACCCAAAAATTCAACATTTCTTTTGCACCCGTAGATATTGCCTGACCTGTTGGGTTCCTCCACCAAATTATTTTCTCAGATACAACTCTCCTGTGACATTCGGATACACCCACATGCTGTAGAACATTCCATTTCCTGGCCTCCCTCACCCTCTAAGTTTGTCAAGGTTACAGGGACGAGGCAGGTGAATGGGGTTGAGAGGGAAGTTAATTATCAGTGACCGAATGGCGGGCAGGCTCGATGGGCCAAAAGCCTAACTATGTGCTTATGGTCTTATGTCTTATAGTCTCTTGCAATCTGTTACAGATTCTTGCTGCTTTCCTTTCTGTTTCCCTCCTCTTCATTTGTGGGTCTCAAGGACAAACCCAGCATCACATTTGGAAAACAGGAGAGAGCAAATTATGTGAAACAGTCGCTAATCTCTACGATATCATTTTACTAAAGTATCTCACAAATGTTTGTGAAAACAAATGAAGCCTTGTTGAAGAAGCAATGTAGGAGTTAAAATCAGTAACTAAGGTTCTTCACACTTTTTGTAAATGGAACTGTCTGACTGTTTTGTCTATGATTTGCTACAAAGGGCTGAAAGTCTGAGTAGGGACCACTTCAACTTGCTGCTTGCTTTTACATTGGCACTGTGTATAAGTATTACAGTTAAATATCAGTGCTAGGTTCAAAGCACTATATTAATCAAGTGATACAAAGTGAAAAGGGACAGATTTGACTTCCACATTAAATTTGCAGCATGTTGTTGAAGAACTAGCTCCCCAGTCTCAAATCTGCATTACTTCTCCACAGGGTCCTTTCATGCAGGCTTACGGGAACAGACTCTAAATGATATAGTTCCATGTTTCATTTCCTAAAATTGTTTGCTCTGGCATTATCTCAGGCGTCAATAATGCACCCAATTCACCAGGCCTATCAGGTGGCGAGTTAGCTGATGGCAGATGAGGGGCCCCTTATTGACCTCACCAAGTTGTGAGGCTGAGAAGCGAAGTGGTGTAAGAAGACCTACGCTGCAACAACAAGTCTGCTTCAATAAATCTCTAAAACAAGAAATCTTCTCCCTGGATTTCAACAGGATTCAACTTAGCTGGGTAAGTCAGCTAGATTCTGTGCTTGTGAGCTAACAGATTGGATAGGGTATAGACTGGATATTCTGTGGTAAATGACTCACCATCTTCTATTGGCAACGTGTCAGGGGTGTACAGGGACACACTTACCTGCCTCAGAGTACAATATCTAACAATGCTCACGAGCCTCAATGCTATCAAACACAAACCAGTTCACATGACTGGCACCCATCTACTACCCTGAACAGTCATGTTTAGGGAGTCATCTGACATCATGTAATAACGCTGGCATACAGTAGCTTTCCTCCTGTACTCAATCCAATGACTTCAACAGGATTACTTTTAAAAGTTACCCTCTCTGAAAAGTGTGCCAAGCTTGAATTGGGAGAAAATGACAATGGAAGAAGGGTTAATGGAGATTACAAAATTCTTTGGAGCGCAGCAGTACTTTGTCGTCATAGTCATAAAGTTATACAGCACTACAGAACAGAAACAGGCCCTTCAGCCCATTTCATCCATGCCAGTCTGGCCTTCTGTCTATTTCCATTACCTACACCTGGACTACAGTCTTCTACACTTCTCTCATCCATGTACCTATCCAAACTTCTCTTAAATAGAACTGCACGGCACAGACCTTTTAGCCTATTCCAAGATCAATCTAATCCTTCTTTCCCCCATAGACCTCCACCTTTCTTTCAACTACACACCTATCTAAGAATCTCTTAACTATCCCTAATGTATCTCCCTCTTCCATCACCCTGGCAGTGTGTTCCATGTACTTATCATTCTTTGTGTAAAATAAAATACCTCTGACATTCTCCCTGTACTTTCCTCAAATCACCCAAAAGTTGGTAGTATTAGTGGAAAAAATCTCTGACTGTCAGTTCTATCTATGCCACTTATCATCTTGTACACCTATATCAAGTCACCTCTTCTCCTCCTTTGCTCCAACGAGAAAGGTCCCAGCTTGCTCAACCTATCTTCAGTGGATATACACTCTAATCCAGACAGTATCCTGATAAATCTCCTCCGCACCCTCTCTAAAGCTTCCATAACCTTCCTCTAAAAAGACAAACAGAACTCTTAAACGTTATAACTGAACCTGGGTGTACCACTTCCGCTGGCAGCTCAATCCACACTTACACCACTCTCCAAGTAAAGAGGTACGCCCTCAGATTCCCCTTAAAATTATCACCTTTCACCTCCAGTTCTAGTCTCTCACAACCTGAAGAGAAAACACCAGCATGTATTCATCCTATCTACAGCTCTCATAATTTTGTACACCTCTAAAAGATCTCCCATCACTCTCCTGTGCACCAGTGAATAAAGTTCTAATGTAGTCAACCTTTCCCTATAACTCAGATCTTCAAATCCCAGCAACATCCTTGTAAATTTTCTCTGTTTTTTAAGCTTATTGATATATTTCCTGTAGGTAGGTGACCAGAACTGCACACAATACTCCAAATTAGACCTCACCAATCTTTTATACAACTCCCTCATAGCATCCCAACTCCTTTACTCAACTCCTGGACTTCAGGTATGAAGTCCAGTGTGCCAAATGCTCTCTTTACCATCCTATCTACCAGTGCTGCCACTTTCAATGAATTATGAATCTCTATTATCAGCACACCATTCAATGTGCAAGTCTTATCCTGCTTTGTCCTCCCAAAGTGCAACACCTCACACCTGTCTGCATTAAATTCCATCTGCCATTGTTCAGCCCATTTTCCCAGCTGGTCCAAATCACCTTGCAAGCTTTGCTAGCCTTCCTCACTGTCCACTGCACTTCCGATCTTGGAGTCATCTGCAAATTTGGTGATCCAGTATACCACCTTGTCACTAAAACATTAATATAAATGATAAACAACAATGGACACAGGTCTCCATTCAGAGACAGTTATCTGCTACTACTCACTGGCTTCCCTTGCTAAACCTGTGTTGATACAGTTGGCTACTTCATCCTGCCAAGTAATCTAACCTTCTAGACCTGCTTTCCATGCAGGACTTTGTCAAAGGCCTTGGTAAAGTCCATTAATGTCCACTATCTTTTCTTCATCAACCTTCTTGATAACCTCCTCAAAAAAACTGTAAGATTGGTTAGACATGACCTGCACACAGAATGCCATATTGATTATCCCTAAACAGGTCCTGTAGATCTACTCTCCCTTGGGCAAGATATTAGCATGCAAGACAGTATTTAAAGGAGTAGAAAGATGGTTTTATAGGCGTTGCAACCCATCCCACATGTCTAAGAGTGTTCGTATATGAATGAAACCTTCTTCGAGTGGCTAACTTGATGTGTGAGAGCTTCCTCTGCAAGTATGGCAGTGCTAAGGTGATGGGAATAATAATGTGAAATAGCAATTGCTGATCAGTTAAAGGAAGTAGCAAGGTGAAGAGCAGTGGCCGTAAAGGGCAGAAGGTATTGGAGAGGAATAGGCTTCATTAATTGGTAAAGAGAAGTAAGACAGTTTGTGATTTACCTCAGCTAGGGCTGTGAGGCTATTAAGTTTATTCCTGAATTTCAGCCTTATACTTCAGGTGTAGAGGAAAGGATATTTCTGGCATTGACCCATTTTGAATTCCCACTCATGTGTCGAATCACCTGCTGGGAAATCTTTCTGAATAGCCAATGTGTCTCCCCATTCCCCCCAGAAGTTCATATTTCTGTATTTCCTTATGAAATGGAGGAGACCACGTTAGCCCAGCAAACCAGTGCCACTCTCAGAGCAACCCCATTGCCCTGTTAATTTATAGAACCAATTAACCTATCTTTGGGATGTGGGAGGGGTAAAAACCCCACATGTTCACAGGAAAAACCTACAAACCCCTCTAGAAAATGCACCACTAGAAGTCTGAGTCCAAAAATGAAACCTGCCCCCTCAAAGCAAGCAAAGGAACCCACTGAACTATTTCAAAAAAGAGCAGGGAAATTATTGTCGGTTAGTTAGCATCAGTAAAATTGAAGCTATCACTCTATAAGGGGAGAAATCACAAGAAATGTTAATTACCAATTGCAAAAATTACCATCCCCCCACCCCCCCCCCATCCTTCAAGCAAAATTTCAAGACTAAAATGTACTAAGCAGAAGAAAGGCAGATACTGAAACTCAGAGATCTGATGGATAGTCATCAATTCTGTTCACTCACTTTCTCTTCCTGCAACTACCACGAGACACCTAATTCCCTACCGTATAAATTGACTTTTTCTAGCGTCCTGTTGTATTTTGGACTGGTCGATGATTAAGACATTGCTGTTTGTGAAGAGCTTTTGTGTGCAACTTTGCAAGTGTATTTCATAAATATAGCAACAACCCTACCTGAAAAGTACTTTTAAGCTCAAAGCAAATTGTGTGTTGGAAGAACTTGGGGGTTAAGCCGTTTGGTATTTTAGCTGCTGAGTCAGGGAGGTCAGTCTGTTAGTTTTTGAGGAAGAGGTTGGGGGTTTGGGGTTTATGAGCTCTGCTTCTTTTTCCTTTTCGTGCAAGGGGGGGGGGCCTCAACAACTTCCATGGCTTTTCTGTATTTTATGGCTATCTGGAGAAGATGAATCTCAGGGTTGTATTCTGCGTACATTCTTGATAATAAAATGAACCTTTGAAAATGGGAGTTCGTGCTTTGATAAAGTTTTATTGACGTAAACCTTCTTTATTTGTGTTTGAAGGCATTTTGTCTTTTGGAAATCTCCATCAGACCAACGGTATGAAGCACAAAAAAAGATGCATTTTTTTGTGGAAGGAAAGCAACCAGTTACTCTCCCTACCTGTCACTGGCACCTGAAGAAATGTAATCGAATACTGCAACAGATCGCATCCAGCTGTTGGGTTAAAGGCCACCAGTAACGTATTCCCAGAAACAATGACCTCAGCGGTCAAGGGTTGGCCAGTTTGTTCAAACCTGGAATTTAAAATATGTATTTTAACATTTAGTGTCAAAATTACTTTTTTTCCAAAAGCTCTTGGATTTGTTACATGGTATTACAGAGGAAATTCCTGGTGCCTGGAATAAAAATTGAAGAAGTGTCTATTTCTTCAGATGACCCTTGGTGTTTCTCGAAGCAACAAAACCATTTCTACTCTTACCTCATGGTCTGTTAGAACTGGGATAATCACTATTGGTGACACAATAATATAGATGAGGCCCCCTACTCTCAAAGATGTGGCACCACGAGCGATATCGATAATCCTGCGGCTCTAATATACCAGCAGTACATTAATAACTTACCTAAGTAGGCTTTAATAAACATTTACATCATCACCCTTTACTTGTAGTTTTACAGGCTGCATTAAATTAATGAATATTTAGTTTAGCAGAATAATGATGTTAATATCTAGATGTCAACTGTCCTCATATACAAACGTTTGTAGATGGACAGCACACCTATCTGATCACAAACAAGAGAAGATCTGCAGATGCTGGAAATCCAAGCAACACCATGCTGAGTTCCTCCGGCATTTTGTGCGTGTTGCTCGGATTTCCAGCATCTGCAGATTTTCTCTTGTTTGTGATGACACTTCACCCATGAGTCTGTTGGAGGTCATATACTGTGTTTGGTGCACCCGGCGAGGTCTCCTCTACATCAGTCAGACCCTGCACTCTGCCCGCCAGAAACTTGCTGCAATTTAGAAGATTGAGGGGGGATCTTATTGAAACATATAAAATTCTAAAGGGATTGGACAGGCTAGATGCAGAAAGATTGTTTCTAATGTTGGGGAAGTCCAGCCTTTTAGGACCGAGATGAGGAAAAACTTCATCACACAGAGAGTGGTGAATCTGTGGAATTCTCTGCCACAGGAAACAGTTGAGGCCGGTTCGTTGGCTATATTTAAGAGGAAGTTAGATATGGCCCTTGTGGCTAAAGGGATCAGGGGGTATGGAGAGAAAGCAGGTACAGGGTTCTGAGTTGGATGATCAGCCATGATCATATTGAATAGCAGTGCAGGCTCGAAAGGCCGAATGGCCTACTCCTGCACCTATTTTCTATGTTTCTAAAAAGCAGGATCTCCCAATGGCCACCCATTTTAATTTCACTTCCCATTCCCTTTCCGATATGTCCATCCATGACCTCCTCCACTATCATGATGAGGCCACACGTAGGTTGGAGGAACAACACCTTATATTCCGTTTGGGTGGTCCTCCAACCTGATGGCATGAACATTGATTTCTCAAACTTCTGGTAATGCCCCCCACTCCCCTTCTTCACCATTCCCCATCCCCTTTTCCCTCTCTCACCTTACCTCCTTGCCTGTCCATCGCCTCCCTCTGGTGCTCCTTCCCCCTTTTCTTTCTTCCATGGACTTCTGTCTCTTTCTCCAATCAACTTCCCAGCTCTTTACTTCATCCTTCCCCCATCTTTTAAATCTACTCCTCAGCTTTTTTCTCCAGTCCTGCTGAGGGGTTTGGGCCCGAAACATTGACTGTACCCTTTTCCTAGATGCTGCCCGGCATGCTAAGTTCCTCCAGCATTTTGTGTGTAGTACTCATATCTAGCTTCTTTATATAGATAGATAGATAGATACTTTATACTTTATTAATCCCAAAGGAAATTGCAGTGTCGCAGTAGCATTACAAGTGCACAGATATACAACCATTAGACATGAAGTAAGTAGGAATAAAAAAATAAATTATCTTAAAAATAAAATGTACAAGATTTACAAGTCAATTATTACAAGATTTCCAAGATTTTTAAGTTCACACTGATAAGATACAAGTGCAAGAATTAATTGTAATATTATGCAGGAACAGGTACACACTTACACCACCCAGATAAGAAGTGATTGTAGTATTGCACAGGGTGTGGTAAACAGCCACACTAGTAAGGTAGCTGGTACAAATATTTAAAGAAACTCTGAGGTTTACCTGGGAACTGCCCTTTTGCAAACACTCTTGAAAAGATGCATCTATTATGAGGAATGTTCACCCCATACATGAAAAGATGGAATGTTCTTAAGTATCTTGGTGCTATTTAGGGTGTTTTTCTAAATATTCAGTTTGGGTAATTGGCATCTAATATGCCATATACTGGGGTATAGGGGGCTCTGGATAGAGGTAGTACCTGTGATGTCTGGCATGCTGCTCCCTACCAGACAGGGTGGACAGGCATCACTGGTACTCATCCATCTCCTAAATCTCTCACGTGTTGGCTCCAAGCACCATACCCCAGTAAACCGCTTCAGTTGGCGGGCTACACCACGTGAGGGGGTGGTGGTAACATGGCACCACTGGGCGAATGACTTCCATGATGAAGTCACTGACCAGGGCAGAAAGGTTCTCAGATGAACGATAACAGCCGCGTGTTCACGACCAAGGCGAGCCACCTAGTTGGAGGAAATCAGCTGTGGTCAAACCTGGAGAGGGATGGGCTCTGCCAGGTTTCAGATGCCCAAGACAGGCCGCATGATGAGCAATCGCCAAAAAGCTTGTCAAGACAGCACCCCAACGACTCCACCAGGAGCTAAGAGCGCAAGAAGATGTAGAAGAAGATGCCATATACCAAATCTGGCCTAAAGTTCTTAGTAATAGTTCAATCCTGTAGCTGTATTCCAATGTTCCCTGGGCTTTGGCAGTTTCATTCTGGACAATGACATGAATTATGAACATAGTTTCAAATAATATTATATAATCCAAATGTTCATTACCAAAAGAAAGCTGGAGTCAATTCTATCTTTGCCACTAGGCCAATAATCTGTCACAAGCAATTTAGTCAAGCATTGTAAAATCTGTTCTGGATTTACTCCTCCATATACTAAAGCAATTGTAAGACCTCCCCTCTCATATAAACCTCTCATCTTTTTCCCTACCATCTCCCTTAGCCAGCACTCCTCCAGAGCCAACCACTGGAAGTGAATGATGTGGATATTCCTTCCAAACACAATGAAAGAGTTGGCAAAGGCCTTTGCATTGCAGCATGAGTAAATAACTTCAAATGTTCCAACAGAATTGTTAAAACGGCATTTCTTTTTGCACTACTATACTTTGCTCCATTCTGTTCTTATGCTCACTGTAGTATTTATTATTTCAATGTGAACTGTTAACTCTGTGAGCTTCGTGCAAGCAGGGAATTTCATTAAACCCTGGTGCATTTGACATTAAACTGAATCTGAATTGTCAGAGTCACACTGGAAACAGGTCATTCAGCCATTGATCACCAAGTACCCATTTACACTAATCCCGTTTTAATTTCCCCACATTCACATTAACTCCCTCAAGTTCTTTCCCTCAAAATTGTACTTGAGACTATTTATAATGGCCAGTTAACCTACAGATGCACACATCTTTGTGCTCTGGGTGATAACAGACCACCACGAGGAAACCCATGGAAGCACAAAGGTTCTCCACACAGACAACTGAACTGTTCCCCAACAGCAGGTCCACGAGGTGTGCCAATGCACTGCCCTTTCTTTGTGAGTTGCAGAGGAGGAGCACAAGTATCCAGTGCATTTCCTGCATCACCACAGTTGGTGTTAAACAATCAACCAAGATCAAACCAACAGTTACTACTGAGAAGGAACCAGCATTCCAAAGCACAAGATTCTCAGCCAACACACTATACATTGTCCGAGGCATCATCTTTGAGGTGAGATATTGATGCACCATCAATAACTCTCAGAGACGTGAGGCGAGATATAGGCTTTTATTGGCTGGAAGAAAGAACAAGCAGCAAGCGACCACCACACAGCATCCTGGAGACCGAGGAAGGGGCTGTGCCTCCAATCGCCTTTATACCGGGGTCCGTGGGACGAGCCACAGGAGCAGTCAGCAGGAGGGGGCGTGTCCAGACAGGTATATGTATTTCACCACAGATATTAAACAATCTGCTCTCTCAAGAAGCCTTTAAGGACCCATAATATATCACAGAAGAACATAATAAACTTTCTTGTTATCCTAGCAAATATTTATTCCTCAACTATTTTTACTAAAGCAGATGACATGATTACACGATATTGATGGCAAAGTTTATTGTACACAGATTAGATACAGCAATGTCTTTACTACAATAGTGACCAAAGTCCAAATACAATTATACAATTGTAATTTATGAGTTTAAATTTCCTATTCATCAGAGTATCTATTTTTGATAATTCAAGATGAGTGTAACAAAATTCAAGTCAATCCTTCTCCCTCACAAAAGATTTAATATAAGCTAAACTCAATCATTACAACCGAGTGGAGAAGTCAATTTGCTGAACACAGAGCACTCTTTCTGGACCCACTCAGCCCTCCAAAGGAATTTCACAATCAAAATGCACAAATGCCACTTTTCTAGGAAGAGAGCCAGCTTCAATTGGGGTCAGGGAAAGTTCACAGTGTTTCATTTAAAGCAAAGTTAGCATTTCCTCTGGTGAGGTATGGGTGTGCTGACTAGTGAGTGAGTTGAAATGAAACTGAAGTGGTAAGACTAAATCAGTTTGAAAAAGAATGAAACATCTTAACTCTAAAGCAATTTATATTTCATACATCTTATAAATGATTAGAAATTGCCTGCCAGAGGTAAGTAAGTAATTGCTCAGCAGCCTTCCACAAACAAATTATAACAGAAGCATTGGGTCTGGTCTTAGTATTTTAACTGTATGTTCAATTGTTTTTCCTTTCATCAATGGTTATGACAAGCCACAAGGCATCACTTGAAGTTCAAAGATGACAGCTGATCTCCAGAGCAATTACTATTTGAAAATTTCAACCCTACAGTTATAAAAAAGTGTTTAATGCACCAGACAGTTGGAAGCTCTAGAAGGCACAGAGTCTATCTTTAACCATAGAAATCCATAAAACAGAAGTTGAAAGTTAAATGAGATAACTGCTCGGCAACCTTTGTGAAATAGTTACTTTGCTGAAATCACTTTTCCTCCAAATGTTGGCCCATTCTATTATCTATCACAAGGAAAAAGCACTGGGACAGAAATACTATAGGTACTTGAGTACTAAGCATGTGTGCTGGGAAATTCCAGCAAAATAACTTAGGATTTGAGAACCAGCTGCTCTTACTGTATGTACACAGGGACAGGGTGAGAATGGAAAGGGATAAGGGGAAAGGAAGCAAAACAAATTACTCTGTGCAATCTGTCTTCAAATAAATAAATGACACAATTTCCGTTCTGCATTAAATGAGTTGTAAAAGAGAGATATTACTTGTTGCATGAACAATAGGAGGTAGTTTCAATTTTTGTTACTCACTAACAGACTCTATAACTGTGACGTTTTAGAATGAGAGTAGGAACCATAGCCTGGAAATCTGAAGGTGCAAGTATCTTTAAACGTCATGGTATTTTAACAGCAGATGCCAAGAGTTTTAGTTCCCACAAATTTGCAGAAAAATAGATGAATTGACAATAAATACATGTTTAGTAAAGAGAGTTTCAGAAAAATAAGACAGTCCCAGAGTACATAAGTGAACAGGCGATTGATGAGTCCAGGAGGAGATCGTGAAGACAACATTGATTACACAGTGGTTGTCAGGATGACTACAGAGATCAAGATAATATTTGTCGGGTCTTTGAGGGTTGGGGATCGTGAGGGCTTTTGAAGTCATGAATTTTCAGGATAGTCAAATGATTCCGGGTGATATTATGCAGCCTAGAGGAGATTCAGGTAAAGTATGGGATGGGATAGTAAATTTACTGATGACACAAATGTTGGGGTTGTTGTGGATAGTGTGGAGGGCTGTCAAAGGTTACAGCGGGTCATCGATAGGATGCAAAACTGGGCTGAGAAGTGGCAGATGGAGTTCAACCCAGATAAGTGTGAGGTGGTTGATTTTGGTAGGTCAAATATGATGGCAGAATATAATAATGGTAAGACTCTTGGCAGTGAGGAGGATCAGAGGGATCTTGGGGTCTGAGTCCATTGGACACTCAAAGCTGCTGCGCAAGTTGACTGTGTGGTTAAGAAAGCATACAGTGTATTGGCCTTCATCAACCGTGGGATTGAGTTCAAGAGCTGAGAGGTAATGTTGCATCTATATAGGACCCTGGTCAGACCCCACTTGGAGTACTGTGCTCAGTTCTGGTCTCCTCACTACAGGAAGTATGTGGAAACCATAGAAAGGGTGCAGAGGAGATTTACAAGGATGTTGCCTGGATTGGGGAACATGTCTTATGAGAATAAATTGAGTGAACTCAGTCTTTTCTCCTTGGAGCGACGGAGGATGAGAGGTGACCTGATAGAGGTGTATAAGATGATGAGAGGCATTGATCATGTGGACAGTCAGGGGCTTTATCCAGGGCTGAAATGGCTAACACAAGAAGGCAGTTTTAAGGTGCTTGGACGTAGGTACAGAGGGAATCTCAGGGGTAAGTTTTTTAAGCAGAGAGGGATGAGTGCATGGAATGGGCTGCCGGCAACTGTGGTGGAAGTGGATATGATAGGGTCTTTTAAGAGACTCTTGGACAGGTACATGGAGCTTAGAAAAATAGTGGGCTATGGGCAAGCCTAGTAATTTCTAAGGTAGGGACATGTTCAGCACAACATTGTGGGCCGAAGAGCCTGTATTGTGCTGTAGCTTTTCTATGTTTCTATATGGTAGTCAATAGGACATATGGATGGTCACGCTGATCATGATGAGTTGAATTGAAAGGTGGGGCACCAGGCTGATCTGGGAGATTGCAGCGAGCAAAGGATTAAGCCGAACAGTGAGGGCTCCTAGGATGGTGAGGGTCATGTTGCCTGCAAAGAATTTATGTTAAAAGTTTATAGATCACTGGTTTGGCATGAAGTGGGCGTTGCATCATTCTGTTGAAAGAGTTTCAAGGCTTTAGGGTGTACTGTATGCCGGGGAGATTTATTAGTTTGGTAGTAGGGATGTGGGTCTTCAGAAGTTTCTTCACTTTAGAGCAGAGCCTGAGCCAGCTCATGGAAGTAATGATTCAACTGGCCACTGTTTTGGACCCGTGTCCTGTTCCCTCTCCAGATCCTTTTGAAAGATATCAGGGAATCTGCTTCCACTACCCTTTCTGATAGCTCATTCCACATCACAATAATTTGCTTTTAAAATAATTTCTCTTCTCAGCTAGCTCTGGTAAGATGGTGGTGCTCTTGGACACAGTGACCTCTCCAGGGTCTTTTTCAAATGTTGTTTCTATGATCGCAAAACATTCCTGGACATTAATAACTGCAAGTACCGCAGGTCCACCCCATCAGCGAGTTCCTCGATGGCAGAGGGGCTGGAGTTGCTAAGGACCATGTCACTGCCTGCTGTGGAGAGGCGGTCGCTGTGCAAAGGTGATGTTCAGTCTAACAGCCAGTGAGTGTCTTGGATGGTTTTCCCTGTGATCACAAGAGTCCACTGGACATTGGTGATGTCAAATACTGCACGTCTGGTGCTTTGGTTAATTGCTGACACCGATGGCAAGGGAGCCACAGAGCCCTGGTTGCAGTGAGGACCAGGCCTCAGGCCATGGGCTTGCTTGTTGCAGCAGTCCAGGAGGGGAGACGCAGGAGGTAGTGCGGCATGTCTTCCATGCCAGGTTTGCATCTGGACTCTCCCATTGGCGCTGCTTTCCGGTGTTTGCTCAGTGGAAGTCCAGCTGGATTGCGTGCATGCATACGTTTGTCTGAGGACTGCTGAGAACTGCTTATCAATACCCACGCACCATCGATTTACAGGACGTGTCACTCAGGAGCTTTGACTGCATACACAGCACTGTGCAAAAGTTTTAGGCACATGTAAAAAAATTCTGTAAAGCGAAGATACTTTCAAAAATAATGAAATTAAAAGTTTCTGATTATCAAAAATCCTATAAAGAGCAATAAACAATAAAAAAAACCTAAATCAAATCAATATCTGCTGTTAAAACTGCATCAATTGTCTTCGGTACACTGTTGTGCCGTTTTATAAGAAAATTGGCTGGTAGGTTGTTCCAAGCATCTTGGAGAACTTGCCACAGCTCTTCTGCAGTACTTGGCTGTCTTGCTGCTTCTGTCTCTTCAGTTAATCCCGGACAGCCTCGATGAAGTTCAGATCAGGGCTCTGTGGAGGTCATACCATCTCAAGCTATATAAAAGATCTAAGGTGCCTAAGACTTTTGCAGAGTATTGTATTTTTTGTGTATATTTTGTGTATACGTGCTATTTGTGCTTTGTGCTGTGTGTGATTGTTGTTACTGTGTTTTGCACCTTGGTCCTGAAGGAGTGCCGGTTTGTTTGGCTGCATTCACGTATGGTTGAAAGATAATTAAATTTGAATTTAAACTTCTTTTGCAAATTACAAATCTCTGACAGTTGATTATAAACGACTATCACTGGATTCAATCTCTCTGTGTTAATTCTATCAAATTCGCTCCTTTCTTTGAACATGGTGACTAGCTCTTCTTTCAGCTTTCTTCACTGAAAGAAGAAAAATTTGGTTTTCTTCATTCACTCCACTGAAATAAAGTTCTGCATTCATTGCATAATTATGGTCACTTTCTTTTGTAACCTCTCCAAGAACTTGACAGTTTAAATGGACCTTGTACTTTTATAGGAATCATATTTCTAAATGTTTAGTATAACTCCATTCTCTTGCACTTGTCAGAAATTAAGATGGCTCATGCTTGTGTAACGCCCTGGTTAAGATTTTCACTGCTATGCTGTAGGTATTTCATTTTAGCAGTTCCGCAACAGCAGTCTGTTCTGCTTTCAGCCTCTTTGGGTTTGAGCTGAGATAAGGGGCTTTGTTGTTCAACTTAGGAATGTAGTGTCAGCCAGTCAGGTGGTGGAATTGGGAGAAGGTTCTAGAGAACAATGGGTGGAGATGTTTTGTGACGGACACTGGTGTGGGTTGAGGTCATTTTGGGTTTTGCTGGGCGAAGGCGTCTGAGGATGCTGTCCCTGTTGCACAAGGTGCTTTGTGCAGATGAATGGCTTCAAGAAAGATAGACCAATATTCTCATGGGAGATCCTGTTAGTTCCAGACTGATGTTGAGTGGCATTCAGAAGGTGGTGTGTGCTTTCAGGCTGACTGAAGGTCCAGCGCATGAGTTACAGACAACTTCAAGATCAGCTCCAACTTAAGTGCACATTTGACTGTTTCATTTTAATGGGCCCTTTTTCTTTCTTTTCTTTAATAGCTCTTTGGCTAAGTTACCATTCATAAATACACTTTCTTTATAATTGTATGCAGTGTATAATCTGGTATTTCTTGTCAATGGACAATAGCGGGAGGTGGGTGCAGTAAATCACACAGCATTCACACAAAACGGGTTCTGGGTGGGCGAAATATCCCAACCTCACAGGTTTAGCAGGACCAAAGTTGTATACACTCTAGACGTACGGAGCCTGGAAAAGGTGGGCTTCTCGTTGCGGAGTCCAGTGGCTGTTAGCGGGGGGCTAATAAGCCATAATTCCAGAGACGCCCAGTAAAAAAGGGTTTCACTTGAATATGGATGTGGGATTGCAATTTTACCATCCCACCATTGTGTGATGGACGACAATTTATTTTAGTGGTTTTCTGCCGACAGATGGAGAGACATGGAAAGGCACCTGTATCTCCAGGAGGCAATAAGCCAATCAGATATATTGTCACTGAAATAAGTCATGAAATTCGTTGTTTTGTGGCAACAGTATAGGAATAACAAATTACTAAAATTTCAATAAAATAAAACAATGCAAAAAGAAATGCCCAGAGAGTGGCAATGAACCCTTCAGAAATCTGATGGCAGAGGGGTAAAAAGCTTGAGTTCTGCCCGATGTTGAGTTTGGGTCTCCAGTCTCCTGTACCCGCTTCCTGAGGGTAGTAATGAGAAGATGATCTGTCTTGGCTGGTGAGGGTCCTTAATGATGGATGCGACCTTCTTGAGGCACCACCTTTTGAAGTTTTACTTGATGATGGGAAGGCTTATGCCCGTGATGGAGCAGACAGAGTCTACAAGCCCCTGAAGCTTCTTATGATCCTATGCATAGGTGTTTCCATACTGGGCAGTGACACAACCAGTCAGAATCCTCCCCACCGTACATCTGAAGAAATTTGCTGCAGGTGTCGGTGGCATACCATGTCTCCTCAGACTCCCAGTTAAGTATAGCTGCTGGCACACCTTGTTCCTAATTGCACTAATATGTTGGGTGCAGGATAGACCTTCAGAAATATCGACCCTGGAATCTGAAGCTGCTCATTCTTTCCACCACTGACCCCTCAATAAGGAGTGTTATGTGTTCCCCTGACTTCCCCTGTCTGAAGACTACAATAAATGACTTGACCCTGCTGATGCTGGGTGCAAGGCTGTTGTTGCTACAACACTCAACCAGCTACACATCATGAGTGCAGAGAAAGTAAACAGCAGGCTAAGTACACATCCTTGAGGTATTCCTGTGGTTGACTCATCAGGAAGGAAGAGATGTTATCACCAATCTGTACAGTACTGACTGTGGTCTGTCATGAGAAGTTCAAGAATCTAGATGTGGAGGGAGGTAAAGAGGCTCAATTTTTGGTGATTGGAAGTAAAGCAGCCTGATAAAGCAGCATTGCAGTTATTCAGGTGGTCCAAAGCCTAGTAGAGATCTTGTGAACACTGTGGACCTGTTGTGGCTATAGGCAAATTGCTGTGGGTCCAGGTCCTGGATCAGGCAGGAGTTAATTCTGGCCATCACCAGCCTCTCAACGTGTCTTATCACTGTAGCTGTGAGTGCTACTGGATGATAGTTGTCGTGGCAACTTGTCCTGCTCTTTTTGACCACTGCTATGATTGGTCCCCTTTTGAGAGCAGATAGGAAGCTATGCCTGCAGCAGTGACAGATTAGAGATGCCCTTGAACATTCCAGCCAGTTGGTCGGCACAGGCTTTCAGTACCCTGACAGGCATACCAATAGATCCTGACATCTTTTGAGGGTTCACCTTCCTGAAGGATATTCTGACATGGCCTCAGAGAAGGGGATTGTATACAGTACTGTTCAGAGGTCACATACTTTCAGGATTCCACAGGTGTAGTTTTATTCTCCCTTTCAAAGTGTGCATGCAAAGGATTAAACTCTTTGAAGAACCAGTTATGTTGTTAGATTTTGCCTTACAGGAAATAATGGCTTGCAAACTTTGCCACAGCTGATGTGCTTGTGTCTGAAATTTCACAAGGAACTGCCCTTTTGCTGTCACAATGGCCTTCTGTAGATCGTATCTGAACTTCTTGTAAGTTCTTGGATTGCTGGCCCCAAGCTAACTATGAATCTCTGGTTCAACCATGGTATCAGAGATATTCTTAGGAGGCAGGGGTCCATGGCAGGATTAACATTTGGAGACTTAGAGTCATAAAACACTGCAGCACAGACACAGGCCCTACTGACTCCTCAGTGCCCTACTGCTTACCTTGTAAGTTCTACCCTGGTTTGTCCTACCAAAGTGCAATACCTCACACTTATCTGCATTAAATTCCATCTGTCATTTTTCAGGCCCAACCTCTCAGCTAGTCCAGATCCTGCTGGAAACTTTGACGGTCTTCCTTGCTGTATACTACACTCCCAATCTTGGTGTCATCAGCAAATTTGCTGAACCAGTTTACCACATTATCTTCCAGGTGGTTGAAATAGATGACAAACAACAACAGACCTGGCACTGATTCCTGCCTTGCAGCACACCACTAGTCACAGGTCTCTAATCAGTGAAGCAACCACCTACTACCACTGTCTGCTCCTCCTGTGAAGCTGGTATCTAATCCAATTTACTACCTCATTCTGAATGCCAAGCAACTTCCAATGCGGGATCTTGTCAAAGGGATTGCAAAAGTCCATGTGGATAACATTTTGTTCGTCTTCATCAACTCTCCTGGAAAACTCTATAAAATTGGTTAGACACAACCTACTGCACATAAAGCCATTTTGACTGTCACTAATTAGTCTCTGTTTATCCAAATATTCATGCATCCAGTCCCTTAGAACACTTTCCAATAACCTACCCACTACTGATGTCCGGCTCACCAGCCTATAATTTCCTGTTTTATTCTTAGAGCCTTTCTTAAACAATGGATCAACATTATCTAACCTCCTAAGAATGTATCAAGGAAAACACTAAAGTGCAAAACCCTAATCCTTAAGGCTTAGTGGAGCCAGACTCCATTGTATCGCAATGGTTTGAGGGTATTTACGCTAGAGCCAAACTTGACACATGCTCTCAGGTTACTCTGCTGTACAGAGCCTTCTACAACCTGCCTTTGACACATTTACCATGGACGCCACTCAGTGCTCTGGAGTTCTGGGGCCTTGGTGCTGATGACTACCAGTATGATGGTTACTTGTTGTTGCAGCTGGTGTTTCCGAAGGTAAATGAGGTAATAGCTGAGGTCTTTGATACTTTAAGCTATTGGGAACCTGCAAGGAGAGAACTGGAGAGAGCTTTCTGAAAACCTTGTCCATTCAGAGTTGTTTTTGAGGAAGTGCAAGCTCATCCTAGGCTGGTTGATGAGCACAAAGGAGGAACTGTGTGGTGCACCCAGTCCAAAATTCTCACGCCACGGCCTGGGGAAGTAGCTAGAGTGATGGGAAACCCCAAATTTCCCAGAATGCCTGATGCCAAGGCCCTCCTGGTGGATGCTCCAGAAGACCACAAAGAGGAGTCACGCTTACTTGCTGGGCTACTGGTGAGGCACGAACAGCAGAAGCCATCAGCTGTACAGGTAAACAGGATGACAGTGATTGTCAGGAACACATTGGCGAGGGAGGTCGCCCTCAGGCGGGGAATGCTGATGGCACATCTTTTTTCGGTGACTTTAATATCTAGTTTTCCTGTGAGAAAAGCAGGAGAGAGACCATCTCCTCAGAAGGGAAAGTTGACAACCAAGTCATCCAATTTTGGTGACTCCCCGGTACCTGGAGGTTGGAAAAAGAGACTGATGGAGAAGCTGTTGGAGCTTGAAGACGTTGAAGTTTTTTCCACTGAGGAGTTTGATGTGGATTGTTCCAAGAGCACTTGCCACGCCTTCCGAGATACAGAGGACACCCTTCTCAGAGAAAGGTCTTGGCGACTAGCACGGCAGAGGTGGAGGACATTTGGCAGCATCTGCTGAAGTTGAAGGAAGCTGGTATTATCACTGAGTCCAGTCCCTATGCGTCCCCCATAGTGGTGGTGAGAAAGAAGAATGGGAAGGTGGCAAGGTACGAATGTGAGTTGACTATCAGACACTGAACAGATGCAGAGTCTCCGACAAGTATACGGCTCCATAGATCGAGGACACGCTGGCCTGCCTGAGTGGAGTGAAGTGGTTCAGTGTGCTGGACCTAAGGAACGGGTATTATCAGATACCCATGAGTGAGGCTGGTAAAGAGAAGACGGAATTCATATGTCCACTTGGATTCTTTCAGTTTGTAAGGATGCTCCAGGGAATATCAGGAGCACCTGCTACTTTCCAGCGTGTCATGGAGAAAACGGTGGGGGATATGAATTCGCTTGAGGTATTGGTGTACTTGGATGATCTCATAGCATTTGGGTCAGGACCACCCTGGAAGAGCATGAGGTGAAGTTACGGAAGGTGTAAAGTCACCTGAAAGCTGAAGGGTTAAAACTGTTACTGGACAAGTGACCGTTCAGCAAGACATCTGCCAGCTATGTTGGGCACACAGTCTCACAGAATGGAGTAGCTACAGATCTGTCTAAGATAGACGCAGTGACCACATTGCCAAGGCCCAAAAATGAGAGTGCTCTACACGCGTTTCTTGGATTTTGTGGGTACACAGATCTGATCACTTCACAAAGTTCGTGAAGGACTACTCCAAAGTGAGTCACCCTTTGAATCATCTTCTGTGCAGTTACTCTCCCTTGCAGAAGAAAGGGAGGAGAACAGAAGGAGAAGAAGGTAGTTTATCTTAGTTGTTTGGAGCAAGATGGGATCCAAAATGTGAAGAGGCCTTTCAGTTGTTGAAGCAGCTTCTGATGAAAGCACCTTTGTTGGCGTCTGCGAATCCCTAACTGCTATATGTATTGCATACAGATGCCAGCCGGGAGTTCTATATCTGGATCAGGGCACAGGGTTGAGATCGTCGCTTTGTCAGCCTGAATCTGTCACCCTTCAAGCGAAATTAGCCCACACACAAATTAGAGGTTTTTTTGCATTGAAATGGGCTGTGGTGGATAAGTGATTATCTATATGGTGCTAAGTTCAAGGTGAGGGTGAGGACTGACAACAATCTGTTGACTTATATCCTGACCTCAGCGAAATTGGACAGCAGCATTGTCTGCCCATGATTTTAGCTTGAAGTACTGGCCTGGGAGCTGGAACAGTGATGTGGATGCTTTGTCCCAACATGTGCATGAAGAGTTGGAACTGGATGAAGAGTGGGAGAGCATTCCTGCATCTGAAGCTAAAGCAATGTGCCAGTTTTCCACCATGGGGAAATCATAGGCCAGTTCGGGGCAGGGCAGAGCTGTGGATTATCTGGGAGATTCTGGTTGTGCCATTCCGCAAGCTTACTGCAACTTGACTGCTCTGAATATGAAACAGTTGCCTGCATTGAGTCCTGGGAAAGTGGGCACCGCTCAGTGAGATGACTCTTGTATAGGTACTGTTTCGATAACTGCTGAAGAAGGGGATATGGCCCAAGTTGAAAAGATGAAACACCCTGCCATATCTCTACTGCTGAGAGAATGGAACAAACTGGAGTTGAGGAACCAGGATCTCTACTGGGTCATGTCTCCTCCAGACAGGCCTCGGCCTGAAGAAGTACCTGGTTCTGCCTGAGAAGTATTGGAGGATTGTGCTGAAGTCACTTCGTGGTGATTCGGGTCATTTTGGGTTTGACAAGACCTACGGATTGGTCCGAGATTGGTTCTGTTGGCCCTGAATGAAGCCCGAGGTCGAAGTGCACTGTAAGTTGTGCATTCAGTGTATTTGGAGGAAGATGCTGCCTATTGGGGCTACTCCTTTGTCTCGTTTACTGAGTGCTTGATCTAGTATGTATGGATATCCTCTCCATAGAGCCTGATTCCAACATCTCAGTGTATGTTTTGGTTATTCCTGATCACTGTGCTAGATATACTCAAGCTTTCCCTACAAAGGATCAGAGGGCGTCCACTGTGGCCAAAGTTTTACAGAAAGAGTATTTTGTTCATTATAGCCTTCCCAGGTGGATATATAGCAATCAGGGAAGGGACTTTGAGAGTAGGCTCATCTATGAGTTACTGAGCATGCTTGGAGTCGAGAAGTTGAGAACTATGCCGTATTATCCTCAGGGTGATCCCTAGCCTGAGAGGTTCAACTGGACCTTGCTAGACATGCTCAAAACACTGGAGATCAACAAGAAGAACAAATGGAGTCAGCATATTGGGCATCTGGTCTACTGCTACAACTGTACACAGAACCAAGCTACTAGATACTCGCCACACTATTTGATTGGGCGTGAAGTAAGGTTGCCTGTAGACCTCTGTTTTGGGACTGATGGGGAAGACTTGCCACAGAACACCGATCTGAAATATGTGTCTGACATGAGGAGGGAACTGCAAAAGGCGTATAAACTAGCAGATGTCTCTGTTGCCAAGTAGAATCAAGGAAATAAGAGGAGTAATGATCAAAAGATTAGGTTCTCCCAAATGATGCCTGGAGACAGAACTTGGGGCTACCAGGGGAACATAAGATGGCTGATTGCTGGCTGGCTATGCCTTATGTAGTGGAGAGTCGATGCCAAATGCTCCAGTTTCTCATGTGAAGCCAGAAGGCTGGAATGAACCTGTCAAAGTTCTCCATCGGAACTACCTTTTACCTCTAGGACAAGAGTTACGTGTTGACCCAGAACCTGACGTGGACCCTACACCTAAATGAAGGACTCTGTGGTGACAAGGGAGAGCCGAAAGACAATCAATGGAGAAAGCTGAAGGGAACTCAACCACTAAATGTTATACTGACTCAGAGGATGAGGAAATGGGGGTGTGGTATATGATCTTTCCCCACAACCTCTCCACTATTTGCTCTGGCGCTCTAGTTCCCATCACTTTGCACCACTAGTTCAAACGTCCCTGTGCAGCAGGAGAAAGCCTTC